>NW_026991714.1:63801499-65051499 GCF_029215605.1 Mirounga angustirostris
GGGGCTGCTACCTAGAGCCATGAGTCCTTTCAATCCCTGATCACACTTTGGGTTACACACTATGCTTCTTGGACATCTGGAACATGAACTTCTCCAGCAGCATCCTGGTCCTTTGTCCTTGGTGGACAGCGGTGCGTTTGGTATATGGCTCCAATGGGAGCCCATGTGGTAGATCACCTTCTTGGCAATGTGGGGCAGTGGGTGTCTGGTGGCATTTGTGGTGCTTGCCACCTATGCAGACCAAGGGGTATGCCATCAGATCCTGTACTCCTCTAAGCCTCCTTCTGGGAAGCCCCGGAATAAATACTTTCAGCTGCATGATCTCATCCAGCCACAGTGAAAGATGAGAGGATCAGTATTTTTGGTGCCCCTGTCATCCATTCACATCTTGCTAATGTCCAGTAGCTGAGGATTCCTGAGTTAGAAGTTCCAGATTTCAATTAAGGCATTAATTATTCCTGACAGATGGTAATTGGAAAAAGGTGATTCCATGATTGAGTACATTTGGGAAATGCTCTGTTAAAGTGAACAGGTGTCTTTACTGTAGAGCATCCTGAAGACTTTAATGTAGGAGCACACATTGCAAGTCTCCAAGAGGAGACTTACAATGTTCAAAGTTGTCTAGAAATGTTAATCATTGGAGTCTTTTATTGAGAAACTTCTTGAGGAATGGGTGTGAAACAGAGCACACTGTAGAAAATGTAGAAAATATCGAAAAGAGGGATTTAAAAGTTAGTGCCCGGTCTTAATATGCAAAGTTAGATGGAGAAATAGAAGGATGCTGCCTTCAGTTGTAAGTGATACCTGTTTTGGGACACAAGTCAGCACAAGGTTTGCTGGTCAAAGACTGGCTCTTGAATCTATTAAAAGTAATAATGTTTTTAAAAACCAAAAATTATCATTACCATTTTATGCATTCAAGTCGCTTTGGTAGTTGGTCAGTGCCGTAAGTCATGAAGAGGAAATAAAAAGTATAAATTTTGGAAGGAAGAGACAAAATGTATTATCAGAAAATATAAATTAATCACCTGAAAAAGGATTATAATAAAAAGTATCAGGAAATAGGTACATATGACATAAATAGCAGCAACAAAACACTCAACATTGACCTTAAATGCCAGAAATTACAGAGTTAAAAAAGATTCCCTCACCATATCTTCAAAACCCATAAAATACTCAGGCATAGTCTTCTCGGAGAATTGTATATGACTTATATGAGGAAAACCTTAACGTGCAATATTTAATTTTTTATTTAATTTATAAAAAGGGGTATATATCTAATATATATCTCCTAGATGGAAGATGACATATATAAAAATGTAAATTCCTTTTTAACATACAGCTTTGTTGCAATAGTAATACAACTCCCAATGATATTTATTTGGAATTTCTAAATTTTATTTGAATTTCTAAATTTCTTTCGGAAGAATAAACCGGTGAGAATATTAATGAACATTCCTAAAAAGAAGACGAATGCAGTGGCAACAAATAAAATAGTATGGTAATTGCATAAGACTAGAAATGCAGATCAGAATGGAATCAGAATAGTCAATAGAAATAGTCTCCATCAAATAGGACACCAGATCACATTATAAAGTAGGAGGAAATAAATCAAGTGCTTAGTAAATTAGCAGTTACTAAACTACGATTAGAAGTTAGTCTGTCACTTTGAATCAAGTCAAAATAAATTTCATATGTATGAAAGAGTAAGATGTATTTTTATTTTTTTTAATTTTTTTTTTAAAGATTTTGTTTATTTTTATTTATTTTACAGAGAGAGAGAGAAACAGCATGAGAGGGGATAGGGTCAGAGGGAGAAGCAGGCTCCCCGCTGAGCCGGGAGCCAGATGTGGGACTCAATCCCGGGACTCCGGGATCATGACCTGAGCCGAAGGCAGTCGCTTAACCAACTGAGCCACCCAGGCACCCAGTAAGATGTATTTTTAAATTGTAGAAAAAAATAGAATTGAGTATTCACCAAATCTCCAGAAAAAGGATGATTTTCTTCTTCCTTCTTGGTCCTTTCAAAGTATAAACTCCTTTCCTTTCTTTTCCTTTCTTTCTAAATGTAATTGTAATGTTTTCTTCACACCTGTAGAGTTGTCTTGCATACACACTGGGGTGCATGTATCCTTTATTTAGACACAGATTAAATGTTAGAATAATTCCCCTCCGAAGAATTTTAGATAGTATGAAAATCACTTGCACTTGACTTAGGGATGTGACACCAGTATAATATAGAGCAGATTTTACACTAGAACTGTTTGTCTGGCTTTGAGGTTGGCTGCCCCTGGTGGGGCTCTCTGTCTTGCAGAACTCATCAGGCGAGAGCTAGAGAACCACACATTGCACATGTTGTAGGAAATATTTAACTCCAGTCAAGAGTTAGACTGACCTCCAGTATTCCTCTTGAGTTTCTAACCCAGGAACAGCCAGATGGAAGAGATACATAGGGCGAGGTATGAGGGCAAGGGTGTGCAACTTCTGTACCCTGTCTGGGTGGGCCACTGTCCCAGGACCTCCACATGGAAGGTCCTCAAAGAGTAAGTTTCAAAAATTTAAAAGATAAGAAGAAAACTCATCTGATGTGACTACCTAAAAATAAAAGATAATATACTTTTTAAATGACCTTAAAATTAAACATCATGATAAAAACCCTCAACAAAGTAGGTTTAGAAGGAACATACCTCTATATAATAAAGGCCATCTATGAAAAACCCACAGCTAATAGCCCAAATGGGGAAAAACTGAGTGCTTTTCTTCTATGGTCAGGAACAAGACACGGATGTCCACTCTCACAACTATTATTTAACATAATACTGGAAGTCCTAGCCATCAGACAACATAGTCCTAGCAATCAGACAACAAAAAGAAATAAAGAGCATCCCAATTGGCAAGGAAGAAGCAAAACTTTACTGTTTGCAGATGACATAATACTCTATATAGAAAACCTGAAAAACTCCACCAGAAAACTGCTAGAACCGATACACGAATTCAGTAAAGTCACAGAATACAAAATCAATGTATAGAAATCTGTTGCATTTCTATACACTAGTAATGAAGAAGCAGAAAGAGAAATTAAGGAATCAATCCCATTTACAATTGCACCAAAACCAGTAAGATACCTGGGACTAAACCTAACCAAAGAAGTGAAAGACCTGTACTCTGAAAACTATAAAACACTGATGAAACAAATTGAAGAGGACACAAAGAATGGAAAGACATTCTATACTCATGGATTGGAAGAACAAATATTGTGAAAATGTCTACACTACTCAAAGCAATCTACACATTTAATGCAATCCCTATAAAAATAGCAGCAGTATTTTTTTTCACAGAGCTAGAACAAACCTAAAATTTGTATGGAACCACAAAAGACCCTGAATAGCCAAAGCAATCTTGAAAAGGAAAAGCAAAGCTGGAGGCATCACAATTCTGGACTTCAAGTTATATTACAAAGCTGTAGTGATCAAAACAGTATGGTACTGGCACAAAAACAGACACATAGATCAATGGAACAGAATAGAAAACCCAGAAATGAACCCATAATTATACGGTCAATTAATCTTTGGTAAAGAAGGAAAGAATATCCAATGGGAAAAAGACAAATGGTGTTGGGAAAACTGGACAGCAACATGTAGAGGAATGAAACTGGACCACTTTCTTACACCAGAAAAAAAAGAAATTTGAAATGTATGAAAGACCTAAATGTGAGACCTGAAACCATAAAGATCCTAGAGGAAAACACAGGTAAGTTACCTCTTTGACATTGGCTGTAGCAACTTCGTTCTAGATATGTCTCCAGAGGCAAGGAAAACAAAAGTAAAAATAAACTATTGGGACTTCGTCAAAATAAAAAGCTTCTGCACATCGAGGGAAACAATCAACAAAACTAAAAGGCAACCTTTGGAGTGGGAGAAGATATTTGCAAATGACATATCTGATAAAAGGTTAGTATCCAAAATATATGAAGAACTTATAAAAGTCAACACTCAGAAGACATAATCCAATTTAAAAATGGGCAGAAGACATGAATAGGCATTTTTCCAAAGAAGACATGCAAATGGCCAACAGACACATGAAAAGATGCTCAACATCACTGATCAGAGAAATACAAATCAAAACCACAATGAGTTACCACCTCACATCTGTCAAAATGGCTAAACTCAACAACACAAGAAACAACACAACAAACAAGGTGTTTGCAAGGATGTGGAGAAAGGGAAACCCTTTTGCACTGTTGGTGGGAATACTAACTGGTACAGCCACTCTGGAAAACAGTATGGAGATTCCTGAAAAGGTTAAAAATAGAACTACCCTACAATCCAGCTGTTGCACTACTAGGTATTTACCTAAAGAATACAAAAATACTAATTTAAAGGGATACATGCACCCCGATGTTTATAGCAGCATAATTTACAAGAGCCAAATCTTGGAAACAACCTAAGTGTCCATTGACTGATGAATGGATAAAAAAGATGTGGTATATATATACAATGTAATACTACTCAGCCATCAAAAAATGATTAACATAATAATAAAAAAAATTTTTTTAATGAAATCTTAACATTTGCAATGACAGAACTAGAGGGTGTTATGCTAAGTGAAATAAGTCAGAGAAAGACAAATACCATATGATTTCAGCCTTATGCGGACTTTAAGAAACAAACAAGCAAAGGGAAAATTAAAAAAAGAAAGAGACAAACCAAGAAACAGACTATAGAGAACAAACTGATGGTTACCAGAGGGGAGTGCGGGGTGGGGGGAGGGGCGCAGGGCAGTAGGATGGGTGAAATAAGTGATGGGCATTAAGGAGAGCACTTGTGGTAAGCACTGGGTGTTGTATGGAAGTGTTGAATCACTATATTGTATTCCTGAAACTAATATTACACTGCATGTTAACTAACTGGAATTTGAATAAAAACTTAAAAAAATAAATGAAATGACCTTAAATTTAAAAAGCAGACATCAGCTTTGTGCATTGGCAGTGTTATAACCAGTGAGACTTTCCCAAGACAATATTTTTTTTTTTAAGATTTTATTTATTTATTTGACAGAGACACACAGTGAGAGAGGGAACACAAGCAGGGGGAGTGTGGGAGAGGGAGAAGCAGGCTTCCCGCGGAGCAGGGAGCCCGATGCGGGGCTCGATCCCAGGACCCTGGGATCATGACCTGAGCCAAAGGCAGACGCTTAATGACTGAGCCACCCAGGCACCCCTCCCAAGACAATATGATGACTAATTAGAACCTTCCCAATACCCCACACAAGTCCAACTGTATTCAACTCATTGTATTTCAGTGAGATAATAAGACAAACTCACAAAGATGAATTGGGCAAGATTGTTCACTAAAGAATAATTATAACAATGGAAAATTGGAGGCAATTGAAATGTCTATAATTAGAGGGTTGGCTAAATTATGATAAAGCTCTATAATGGAATACCAAACAGTCACTAAAAATGATAATGTAATCAATATTCTTTTGAGAGTACAAGATGCTCCCAATTTATTGTTGAGTGAAAATTAGATTAGGAGAAAACAATAAAAGTAGCTCACCCTGCATGGTAGGATTTGAAGTGATTTTTACTTAATCTAAACTCTTTCTTACACATCCTTTTTTTTTCCTCCAGTAATCATGTATGGTATTGATGATCAGCTAGGATATGAAACTGGTTTTATTTTAGAAAAACAAATGCAAACAACTGACCTGAAAGATTGTTTGCAGTAATTATGACACGGGGTTAAGTCTTCATTATTTAAAGAGCACATACAAATTGCTAAGAAAAAATGGAAGATCCTAGTAGGAGTGAGCAGAGAACAAGAACAGATAGCTCACAGCATAGAAAGCAGAAGTCCCATACAAGCATATGGATCATCATTCAGTCACTTGTAATCAAGGAAGTATAAATTTAAATAATGAGATAACAGTTATTTTTTTGCTTATTAAATTAGCAAACATGGTTCATTGTCATGTTTTTTATGATAAAGAAAAACTAATATCAATAAATTGTGGTACATTCCTTTGGTACTGTTAAAAATGGAAGGTTATATAGGTTATGTTGAGCCTGGAAAGGTATAGTATTTGAATGAAGTGATTAGGAGTTACAGTTTTTAAACTAATGAGTACTAGCAGTTAGTGAAGTGGGGGTAGAGTGTGGGAGAGAGCAGGATCTCTCAAGTGAGATAGATCCAGTTCAGTCCAGCTCTGCCACTTGGCAACTCTGTGATCTTGCACCAGTTGCTTAACCTCTCTGAGCTTTATTTTATTTTATTTGTTTTTTTGTGTGTGTGTTATTTTTTTTAGAGAGAGAGAGCCCAAGTGAGGGGAGGGGCAGAGGGAGAGGGAAAGAAAGAATCCTAAGCAGGCTCCATGCCCAGCGCGAGGAGCTCGAGGCAGGGCTTAATCCCACGACCCCCAAATCATGACCCAAGCCAAGATCAAGAGTCTGATGCTCAACTGACTGAGCCACCCAGGCACCCCAGACCTCTCTGAGCTTTGATCGATGCTTACCTCTGGTTATAAATGTAGGTACAGCACCTGGCACAGAATCTGGTACATAGTGTTTCATTCAGTAAGTTTTTGTTGAGTGAATGAATGGTAGTTCTTAAATGATACATATAAAAAGTTGTGTATGAAGAAAGACTGGAGGAAAATATAACAAAGTGATGAGTGGTTATGTTAGGGTAATGTTACTCATAGGGAATATGAATAAATTTTCTCCCATTTTCTGCAATTTGGTGGTATTATGTTTATAATTTAAATGAGTATATGAACTCAATCTCTCCCTTTCTGGGTGTCCTATGTTACTATTTGAAAAATAAATTTTGAAACTTGATTGCATTGTTTTTCCCTTTATTCTTCCACTCAGCCAAACACCTTGGAGTCAGCCTCAACCCCTTTCTTTTCCTCTGCATCTAACATCAAACCTATCAGCAAGTCTTGTCGACTCTGCCCTTTAGAATATATCCAGAATCCTATCATTTCTCACCATCTCCAACTGTTTCCATCCTTGTCCTGTCACCATTAGACTCTCTGTAGAATACTGCAATAACCTCCTAACTGGTCTCTCCTTCCACCCTTGTCCCTTTCTGGTATATTCTTAACATTATAACTGTAGTGAATATAAGCCAGGCCATGTCATGTCACTGTTTAGAACCTTCCAGTGGTTCACCATCTCATTTAAAGTAAAAGACAAAACCTTTAAAGCAGTATACAGAGACCATATAGAACTTGTCCTCCCCCCCTAAAATCACACCTTTCTGACCTTATCTCTACCATTCTGCCTCTGCGGTTCTATTTGCCTAAAAACTCCTCCTGTAGATATTCATAAAGCTGGCTTTTCCCCCTGTGCAGAAGACACCTTATCACTAAGGAGGCCTTCTGAAACCACCACCCCACTCCTTTCTCAAGACCCAGCCCCCCCAGCACTCTGTGTCCCTTACCTGCTTTATTTTTTCCAGCACCATTTGACTTAACAGTGTATTTTTACCAAATATGTGTAAGCTTATATATCTCCCTCAATAAAAACAGCTCTGTGGAGGTAGGCATTTTTGTCTGTTTTGTTCCTTGTTATAACGTTAGCACTTAGAATAGTGTCTAGCACCTAGCAGAGACTCAATAAATGTTTATTGAATAAATGACTTTTTAATCGTTTCTTGTAAGTCTTAGTCTCAAAACTAGTTTGAAAGCCCTTTGAGAGAGTGTCTTGTGTTGCTTTTGCATGCCTCCCACTCCCCAACTTTAGCCCTCCTCAAGTGCACAGGCAGGCATACCAGTGAGCCACACTCTATCTGTAGAGCTGGACTCCTTCTGCCTCTTGGGCTGGGACTCTGCCCAGACTGCTTGGGACAAAAGATAGGCTGTGTTGGAAGCATTCTATACCTTGATCTGCGTGGTGGCCTCATGACTACAAACACATGAAACCCATGGCACTGTGTACTCAAGAGTAGTGCACCTCTGGTACTGTGTTGTGTGTGTCTCATGCCTCAGGAAACGAGAGTCTGTCCATTCCTTGCTATCTCTAGACAAAGATGAACATGCTACATGACGCTAAGATTAGGAAAGAGTTCTGCACGCTCTTCCTCATTGAGAATTTCTAGCTTAGTGGTTGAAATTTTTGTTTTGAATTCAAAGGTAAAGTAAAACACTTTTTATTTACTTTGTCTTTTGCAGAGATAGCCGTAGCAGAATATCACAAAAAAATCAAGGAGGCTTTTGAAGTGTTTGACCATGAGGCGAATAATACAGTGGATGTGAGGTTTGGCAATGTTTTCTTTGTTCTAATTCTAAATTACTGATACAACTCTTACAATAGAAGAGGGCTCTTGTCTTTTTTTCAGTCCTTGGATTTATTATGCTATATATCTATTTATTTGAGAGAGAGAGTGTGTGGGGGCATGTGAGTGGGGGGAGGGGCAGAGGGAGAGAATCTTCAAGCAGACTCCCTGCTGAATGTGGTGCCCAACGTGGGGCTTGATCCCTCAACCCATGAGATCATGACCTGAGCTGAAACCAAGAGTTGGACTCTTAACCGACTGAGCCACCCAGGCGCCCCTTATTATGCTATTTAAATTTTTTATTTTCCTATGATTGCTTCAGATCAATACTGTTTCTTACTCTTTATAGTCTGGTGAAAAGAATATCCACATTGCCCATTTCAACCTGTAGACTGTAAGTTCTGTGGGGAAGGTGAACTCTGGTGGAGCATTAGTGCTAGAGACTTAATTGGTGCTCAGTAAAAGCACCAATTAAAAAAAAAACTGTTGAGTGAATGAACAGAATTTCTTTTTCAAATAAGTATAGGGCACCTGGATGGTGCAGTTGGTTAAGCCTCAGACTCTTGGTTTTGGCTCAGGCTGTGATCTCACGGTTGTGAGATTGAGCTCCGTGCTGGGCTCTGCGCTTAGTGTGGAGTCTGCTTGAGATTCTCTCCTTCTCCCTCTGCCTCTCCCACTTGTGCTCTCTTTCTCTCAAATAAATAAATAAATCTTTAAAATTTAAGATAAAATAAATATGTATTATCAAGCCATGAATTAGAAAGATTAATTATGCTTAAATGATGATGCACTCCCCAAGTAAAATAACAGAAAGAACCCAAACAAAAGAACATAAAGGATGAGAGACATGAATACTGGTAGATCAGGAATGGAGTAAAGGGGATGGAATAGTTCGAGACCAGAAAGAAAAAAAAAGGCAGAGGGAAACTATCCAGGAGAAGAACAGAAGTTGTAGGATCCATGCCACATACATCACGGAGCGGTCATGAAACCGTTCTTCCAGAAGAGCGGCGAGCTGAATGAGGAACATTTGGTGGGATCACAGTCTCAAAACTCAGAGCCTAGTACACAGAGGCCAGCAGGGCTGTGGGAAGAACAGAAGTAGAACTGGAGAGGAACAGTTTGAGGCTTATACGTGGCTGCCATCACTTCCAGGACTGGTCAGGAGCCTCAGTGCTTTCAACTGGAGGAACAGTGTACAGTTTTCTTTTATTTGCGACATATTGTTACTATACGTATTGTTTAGGTTCTTACACCTGGAGGCACAAGGTATGATTGCAGGAGAGGAGACCGAGAGGTGCAGTCCAGTTGATTACTTTATAGTAGCACCTTATAAATCTCAGTTTTATACCTCATCTGTGTTTATGCGCCTTACAGCAGGGGATGAGGTTGAGAATTACATTCCAGAACCATCACTGTAGTTGGCCCTTTGTGAGCCCTGGCTCAGCTATTGCCAAGGAAGTGTGCGGGTTACGTGCCGGGCTCCAGGTGCTCAGGCACTGGTGCGGGCTGCCTGAGCGACCATGGAGTGCAAGTATCCTAGGAGGAAAATGACCGGGTGGGGCGGTGGTGACCGTGATAGGGTTTGGGATGGGGTGGGGAGCATTTGACATGCGTGACCAAATCCCTGGATGGCCTTTGCCTCAGACCCCTCACTGAAGCTGCAGGGCTCTCCTGGGGGCAGGGGAGAGAGGGACTGTGAGAGAGGCCAGGGAAAGCGGGAGGAGGGCCAGGAGAGCTTTATGAGAGAGAAGGGCAGCAGAGAAGAGAAGCCAGCATTTACTCAAGGCTTGCTGGCCGACAAAAGACCTGTAATTGGGTGCAGGGCGCTCATGTGTATGACCTCATCTTAGTCTTTTAATTGTGTGGTAAGAGTTGGCATCTCCAGTTTCTGGAAACAAAGAAAAGGTAAATAGCTTGCTCAAGGTCATTTCAGGGTTTTAAAATTCTAAATCTTCTGCCGTGCCCCGCTACCCCCTTCCCCCTCCCCTCCTCACCCTTCGTGGACCTCCTGGACCTGTCTCCTGCCTTTGGGCCGCATGAAAGAAGCAGTGAAAAGAAAACCTCCCAGCTCTCTTAGAGCACTGATGCCAGGTCTTTTTTGGGTAAAAGTGCTAATTCAGGAAAAATAGACATGCTTATGGGATGCATCTTTTTCCCATTCAAAATTTAAAAATTTTCGTGAGGCCCCAAGGGAAAGTGTATATTTTTACAACCTAAATTGTCTACTTTATTAAGTAGATTACAAAGAAAATTGGCATTATTTTTCTCACTAAAATATTAATGTTACGCATATTCGAATCATAGCAACAGGGATGGATGTAGCTTCCTAGTCTTCATTCCTTTTGTTAATTTGTATAGTACTCTGAAGCTCATAATGGGTGTTCTTGTGCAGCTGGGGTCATTACTGTGCCCACTTTATGGGACGGAGAAGCAAAGTGACTTGCCCAAGAGGGCACAAGGGGCTAGCAGCAGAGTCGGAGCTCAAGGTAGTTCCCTGTGTTTGGGCAGCTGCCCAGCAGCCCCGGACGAGCCCCTGGGAGCACAGTGATGAATGAGATCTGGTCCTGCCTTTCCCAGCCTCTGCCCACTCTTTATTGTAAAAACAGTTAATCTAGCTAGAATTTATTTTGGCATGTGATTAAAAGTGAAGGTCTAAATATAGACTTTTTTCCCCTCCAAATTGCTAAACAGTTTATTTTATTTACATCATGAATTATTACACCTACTTTATAATATATTGCCTTTTCTATAGTTGAATCTAATTTGGGCTATGTATTCTGATCTATTGCTTTACCTTTCAGTCTTCTGCTAGGTCAACCCAATACTAATTGCTGTAAATTTATTTTTTTAAAGATTTTATTTATTTCTTTGAGAGAGAGAGAGAGCACAAGCAGGGGGAGCAGCAGGGAGAGGGAGAGGGAGAGGGAGAAGCAGATGCCCTCCCTGAGCAGGGAGCCCGATGTGGGGTTCGATCCCAGGACCTTGAGATCATGACCTGAGCTGAAGGCAGACACTCAACCGACTGAGCTACCCAGGTGCCCCTAATTGCTGTAAATTTTTTTTTTAAGATTTTATTTATTTATTTGTAAGAGACAGAGAGAGAGAGAGGCAGAGGGAGAAGCAGGCTCCCCGCTGAGCAGGGAGCCCGACGCGGGACTTGATCCCAGGATCCTGGGATCATGACCTGAGCCAAAGGCAGACGCTTAACCATCTGAGCCACCCAGGCACCCCTAATTGCTGTAAATTTAAAATGTGCTTTAATATCTGATAGAGCTAGGCTCTTTATTACTCTTCTTTTTAAACATTTTAATTAATTGAAAAACATTTAATTGAAAAAAAAAAGACATAGAAACAACCCAATTGTTCATTGACAGATGAATGGATAAGGAAGTTGTGTATACACACATACACATATATATATATTATTCAGCCATAAAAATGAGGAAATCCTGCCGTTTGTGACAACATGGTTGAATCCTGGGGGATATGCTAAGTGAAGTAAGTCAGAGAAAGACAAACACCCTATGATTTCACATATATGTGGAATCTAAATACGAACAATCTAAAAAACTCAGAAGAGATCAGACTTGTGGTTACTGGCCATGGAGGATGGGGAGGGGGAATTGGAGGGAGCTGGTTAAAAGGTGCAAACGTCTAGTTACAAGGTGAGTACTAGGGATGTAATGTACAACAGGGTGAGTACACCTAACGCTGCTGTATGGTTTATAGGGAAACTGCAAGGAAAGTAAATCGTAAGAGTTCTCATCACAAGGAGACCCTTTTTTTTTCTTATTTATTTTTTAATTGTGTCTGTATAAGAAGATGAATGTTAGTTGAACCTCTTGTGGTCATCATGTCCCAACCTACATAAATCAGACCATCATGCTGTATGCCTTAAACTTACACAGCAAACGGGGCGCCTGGGTGGCTCAGTTGGTTGGGCGACTGCCTTCGGCTCAGGTCATGATCCTGGAGTCCCGGGATCGAGTCCCACGTCGGGCTCCCTGCTCAGCAGGGAGTCTGTTTCTCTCTCTGACCCTCCCCCCTCTCATGCTCTCTATCTCATTCTCTCTCTCAAATAAATAAAATCTTTAAAAAAAAAAAAAAACTTACACAGCAATCGATATATGTTGATTTTTTTCTCAAGAAAACTGAAAAAAAAAAAAAGAATTGAAGGCAGAATTCAAGTGGTGTAGAGAAGCATTGGATGGAGTGAGACATAGATAATGGCTTGGTTTGGGCAGGAGAGAGCTGTTCCTAGAGGGGCTTCCAGCACATTTGGCTGTGTCTCCCCTACCCTGTAGGTAAGATGCCATTTTCCTTGTAGGACAGACCTGGGCCCCTTTACAGATGAATTTTGTGGCTGTTACTCTCCCTTCTCCCAACCTCTGCTTTGCACGAATTGAAAGATTGAATTTGAAACTGTACCACTACATAAAACATCATGAAAGGGTTCCCTGCTGCTCTCCTCCTGGCTCCGAGGGGCAACCCTGGGGTCCAGAATCAGACCCCCCTGGGCTCCACTCCTGGCTCTCTGACTAAGTAACTTAATTTTCACCTTCACCTCATAGGAAGGACCCTTTCAGGGGTCTGGGAAGTCAAAACTATTTTTATAATAAATCTAAGGCAGTATTTGCTATTTTCATTCTCATTTTTTCACAAGTATATATTGGAGTTTTTGAAAAGCTACATGATGTGTGATATTGCAACAGATTGGATGCCAAACCAGATAGGAGAATCCAGCTGTCTTCTGTTAAGCCAGACATTACAGAGATTTGCAAACATGTAAAATGGTGCCATTCTTCTAATTAAATTTGTTCTTGTGGAAAATATAGTTATTTTTCATAAAATTATGTTATTGACCTACACTTGTAATGGATTTGTTATTTCTGAATGAAAAATTTGAAGTATTTTAAAAAGATTTCTAAGTGAATATTTAAAAATTTTTAAAAAATATTTAAAAAATATTTTTAAAAATACAACTCACATAAGGAAAGGCTTTCTGAGGATTTCTTATCATTTTTAAGAACGCAAAAGGAGTTCTAAAACCCAAAAATATGAGAACCACTGTTGTCAGTGGACATTTTTAAAGCTCTTAGAACAATATTAGCTCAGAACAAATTAGCTTGGGATTTAAAACTTGGAACAAATTAGGGATTATTAGTAGTAGTACACTTTATATTCTTAAAGTAAACGATTTAGAGTTGTTTTTCTTCTATTTACTCTGGATTAGTAGTTATACATAACAAACCTCTCATAAGAATTTTTTACGTATTTCTGTGCATTCTGTTTTGATCTTTTAAGTTTTGAAGTAGTTCATTTTCCTTGTTAAATAGTTTTTGAAAGTTGGCACCTTGAAAAACATCGAGGCAGGTTTTTAAAAAATAACACTAATTGGGGGCATTTTAATTTGCCTCATATAAAACCTAGAACATAATACCTTTTGACTTACATACATTTTCCTGCTCTGTGTTGAGATTTCAATCAAAAGACTGATTGAAAATGAAGTTTTGGAATAGATAATATATAGACATGGGGTAAGATTCTAAAGGTACAAAAAGTAGTGACGGATACATCTTTTCACCTCTAACTCCTGGCTATCCAGTCCTCTTTTTTTTAAGATTTTATTTATTTATTTGAGAAAGTGTAAAGAGAAAGAGAGCATGAGCACAAGCAGGGGGAAGGGCAGAAGGATAGGGACAAACAGACTCCATGCTGAGCGTGGAGCCTGACGTGGGGCTCCATTTCAGGACCTTGAGATCATGACCTGAACTGAAACCAAGAGCCGGACACTTAACTGACTCGGCACCCAAGTGCCCTATCCAGTTCCTATTTTTAAAGGCAAGAGTTGTTACAGGTTTTTTTCCAGAGAAAGTCCATGCAAATACAAGTGTGTGTGTGTGTGTGTGTTTTATTGTGTTAAGTATATATAACATAAAATTTAACATTTTAACCATTTTTAAGTGTATAGTTTAGTGACTTTAGTACATTTACATTACTGCTATCCATCTCAGTTGTTAGGCGTCTGCCTTTGGCTCAGGCCATGGTCCTAGAAATTTTTCATCTTCCCATACCAAAACTCTGTACCTTTTAACTTTTTTTTCTGAAGATTTTATTTATTTATTTGAGAGAGAGTGTGAGTGGTGGGGAGAAACAGAGGGAGAGGGACAAGCAGGCTCTGTGCTGAGCATGGAGCCCTATGCAGGGCTTGATCCCACGACCCCAAGACCATGACCTGAGCTGAAACCAAGAGCCAGGCACCCAACCAACTGAGCCACCCAGGTGCCCCAACTCTGTACCTTTTAAACAATAACTCCTCATTCCTCCTCTCCCTCAATCCTGGTAACCACTATTTTACTTCCTGTTTCTATGAGTTTAACTATTCTAGGTACCTCATATAAGTGAAGTCATACATTTGCCCTTTTGTGTCTGGCTTATTTCTTTTAGCGTAATGTCTTTAAGGTTCATCCATGTTGTGGCATGTGTCAGAATTTCACTCCTTCTTAAGGTTGCATAGTACTCTACTGTACATATATACCATATTGTTTATCCATCCCTCTGTTCATGGACATTTGGGTTGTTACCGCCTTTTGGCTTTTTGAACAATATTGCTATATGAACATTGGTGAACAAATATTTGTTCAGGTTTCTGCTTTCAGTTCTTTTGGATGTCTACCCAGCAGCAGAATTGGTAGATCATATAGTCATTCTATGTTTAATTTTTGAAGAGACCACCATACTGTTTTCCCCAGGAACTGTATCACTTTACATTTCTACCAGCAAAGCGCAAAGATTCCAATTTCTCCATGTCCTTAACCAACACTTGTTATTTTCTGCTTGTCATCTTTATCGTAATGGGTGTAAAGTGGTATCCTGTTGTGGTTTTGATTTGTATTTGCCTAATGAGTAATGATGTTGAGCATTTTGCATGTGTACATCTTCTGTGGAGAAATGTCTGTTTAAGCCCTTTGCCCATTTTTAAATTGTATTTTTTTTTTGATGTTGAGTTATAGGATGTGTGTGTATGTTTTTACATAAGTGGTGAGAAACTATTCTGTACTTTGCTTTTTTTACTTACCATAACTTTGTGATTATTCTTTATTAGTACATAAGAGTTTCCTCATTTCATTGTATGGATGAAACATAATATACTTAATTAATCTCCTCTCAATGGGTATTTAGGTTGTTTCCAGGCTCTTGTTATGCTAGTCCATGTTGCTGAGAATATCTTACTGTGCATGTTATTTTGCAAAAGTGAGAATTTTTCTTTAGGATAAATTCTTGGACGTATATCAAAGTGCATGAATATTTTTGCTAGAGGTCGCTATATTGACAATGTATTCTCTCACTTCATTTTATGAGTGTGCCTATTTCCCTACTCTCTCTCAAACAAAGTTAATTATCAAACTTTAGAATTTTTGCTAATGTGATACCTGAAAAATAGAAACTCAGTGTTAATTTCATTTCTCTAATATGGACATCTTTCTGTATGTCTAAAAATGATTTATAAGGATGCCTGGGTGGCTCAGTCATTAAGTGTCTGCCTTCTGCTCAGGTCATGATCCCAGGGTCCTGGGATGGAGCCCCGCATCGGGCTCCCTGCTTGGCGGGAAGCCTGCTTCTCCCTCTCCCACTCCCCCTGCTTGTGTTCCCTCTTTCACTGTGTCTCTCTCTGTCAAATAAATAAAATCTTAAAAAAAATAAAAATAAAAAAATAAAAGTGATTTATATTTCCTTTTGTTTGAACTGGCAGTTCATGGCCTTTCCCATTTTTTATTGAATTATTTATCTTTTTATATATTAAAGATCTCAGCCATAGTGTGTGAAATGTATGCCATCTGTCTTTTGACTACTTTTACTTTCTGGTGTTCAGAAACTTTAAAAAAATGGTTAAATTACACACCATTTGAATATGGATTTGACTTTTGAGGGCGCCTGGGTGACTCAGTTGTTAGGCGTCTGCCTTTGGCTCAGGCCGTGGTCCTAGGGTCCTGGGATCGGGTCCCACACTGGGCTCCTTGCTCGTCAGGAAGCCTACTTCTCCCTCTATCACTCCTCCCTGCTTGTGTTCCCTCTCTCGCTGTGTGTCTCTCTGTCAAATAAATAAATAAAATCTTAAAAAAAATGAATATGGATTTGACTTTTGGAAACAAACAAAAGTCATCAGAGTAGTTTTAATAGAATAAATTTAAGTTGGCCTGAATAAAGCTAGTATGGTAAAAAAGAAAAAAACAACATTCCACAAGGAATGTCTCTAAAGTAAAAAAGTGAATTAATTTTTCCATGTAGCTGATAAATTTAATTTGAACATCACTCAAATCTGAATCACAAACCAGTCTAGTTTTTTGTAATGTATGTTCTTTCATCTTTGACTCTAACAGAATAAAAGTATACTAGAAGTTGGTGGAGTCAGTTGCTGGCTCTATCGTCGATTTTTTTTACTTTATTACAATATTATTGACTAATTCCCTATACTGTTCTTTTCATTTGTTATTTATTTTATAACTGGAAGTTTGTACCCCTTAATCTCCTTCACCTGTTGTATCCACCCTCCCCCCCACCTCCTTTTTGGCAACCACCAATTTGTTCTCTGTATTTAAGAGTCTGTTTCGTTTTTGTTTGTTTGTTCATTTGCTTTGCTTTTTAGATTCCACATATAAGTGAAATCATATGGTATTTGTCTTTCTCTTGTCTGACTCATCTCACTTAGATAATACCTTCTAGGTCTATTCATGTTGTTGCAAATGGCAAGATTTCATTTTTTTTTTTAAAGATTTTATTTATTCATTCATGAGAGACAGAAAGAGAGAGAGGCAGAGGGAGAAGCAGGCTCCCGAGGAGCAGGGAGCCCGATGCGGGACTCGATCCCAGGACCCTGGGATCATGACCTGAGCCGAAGGCAGACGCTTAACCATCTGAGCCACCCAGGCGCCCAAGATTTCATTTTTTGTATGGCTAAGAAATGTTCCTGTGTGTGTGTGTATCCCATCTTCTCTATCCATTCATCTATTGATGGACACTTGGGTTG
Organism: Mirounga angustirostris; assembly: GCF_029215605.1. NCBI lineage: Eukaryota > Metazoa > Chordata > Mammalia > Carnivora > Phocidae > Mirounga > Mirounga angustirostris. Next base: position 63,818,810 of record NW_026991714.1, read on the forward strand.
CTTCCATATCTTGGCTCTTGTAAAAAAATGCTGCAGTAAACATGGGGGTGCAGATATCTTTTTGACTTAGTGTTTTGATTTCTTTGGATAAATACCCAGTAGTAAAACTGCTGGAACATATGGTATTTCTATTTTTAATTTTTTGAGGGTCTCTTACTGTTTTCTATAGTAGTTGCACCAATTTACATTCCTACCAACACTGCATGAGGGTTCCCTTTTCTCTCCTTTTTTGCCAACACTTGTCCTTTTTTGTCTTTTTGAGATTAGCCATTCTGATTGGTGTGAGGTGGTATTTCATTGTGGTTTTGATTTGCATTTCCCTGAGCAACTTTTCATGTGCCTGTTGGCCATCTGTATGTCTTCAGGAAAAAATATCTAGTTAGGTCCTCTGCCCATTTTAATCAGATTATCTGGGGGTTTTTTGGTGTTCCATTGTATAAATTCTTTATATATTTTGGATATTAACCCCTTATTAGATCTGTCAGTTGCAAATATCTTCTGTCATTCGCTAGGCTGCCCTTCTGTTTTTGTTGATGGTTTTCTTCACAGTGAAAAAGATTTTTATTTTGGCACAGTTCCAATAGTTTATTTTTGCTTTTGTTTCCCTTGCCAGAGGAGATATATCTATAAAAATGTTGCTAAGGGCAATGTCCAAGAGATTACTGCCTCTGTTTTCTTCTGGGAGTTTTATGGTTTCAGATTTTACATTTAGGTTTAATCCATTTTTAGGGGGTTTTCTTAAATGTGGTGTAAGAAAGTGGTCCAGTTTCATCTTTTTTGCATGTAGGTGTCTAGTTTTCCCAATGCAATTTATTGAAAAGACTGTCTTTTCTCCATCACATATTCTTGCCTCTCTATCCTGTTCTACTGATGTATGTGTTTGTTTTTATGCCAGTACCATACTGTTTTGATTACTATGATTGGATTTTTATGTGTCACTCTCTTTTTATTCATTTTCCTTATACCTGCATCACTTAAACCACAGGAGTGTTAAGAGTAGCAAATGGAAAAATATGAAAGAGTTTTTGAAAAGTATATAAGGTCAGATCAAGTTATATATGTTTTTAACACTCCATTCTAATCAATTCCAGAATGGATTGATCCTCAAGAATATGGTGTGCCAAGATGATGTAGGGTCCAATCCTGGAATAAAAGTGCTGGTCATCCCCCTTTCCCCAACTACGCCTCTCTGTGCCCTTGCTATGTTTCAGTGCCTTTGCATGGTATTCTAGACTATTCTGTGTTTACTTTATTCTTGCCTCCACTATGGGAGATTTTTCCTAATATTTTCTTGTTGTTTTCCTCGTCTTTGAGCAAACTTTTTGTAGCCCAGCAGCCCCAGGTGTCCTCCTGCTAATGCAGTGAGTCTCTTTTTCAGTGCTTCCATCTCAACTCAGCATGAGTGTCTGAGGCACACAACACCCACTGTTCATCTTTTACACTGATAAGGAGACTTGAGTTTCTTAAGCAGTTGGCAGGAACTTTGAGTGTATTAGGTCTTGTCTAAAATTCAATAAGAAGTAGGTAATAAGAACCGCTTTATGATGGATTAGGGATCACTCTTCCAAAGAAGACTGGACATACCATAAATATTATTTCTACCTCTTCAGATTTAATACTATGTTTGAAGATAAGTTAATAACAACATTTCACAATACATTTAATCAGGTAGTAAAAAGGGTGAGCAATATGGAGAGATTGCATGGGCAGTTTCCCTAAACAATTATTACCTGAGAAAGCTTGAGACTCAAAAGAGCTTTTGAAAAACTGTGCAGGTTAATGGGTCTGTATTTATGCGATGGAAAAACAGTGTAAAAGAGGAATGGAATTGTTGGACCTATAGACCCCTTGATAGGGAATTAATTGTAAAAACTGGGGTCCATTTATACATAGTTCACACATATGAGTGAAAGGTATGATGAACTAGACTAGAGTATAACTTGGATAAATTTTAAGAACAATGTCGAGTTAAAAAAATTATAGAAGGAAGCAAACATTCTGATACAATATATGTAAATTTTAAACCTATAAAATAGTAGTGTCTCTTGTTTATGAATACAATGACATGCATGGGAATGATAAATATTATCCTCAGAATAGTGGTGGCATCTGAAGACACAGGGGGAAGGGATGGAGAGCGGGACTTTAGCTGTTTTCTGCCATGTTTTATTCTTATGGAAAAAGTCTGAAGCAAATGTGGCAAAAGGTTAGCACTGGTTAAATCTCAGTATTGGATATATGGCTGTTATATTTTTTCTGTACTTTTTCTGTAATATTTCACAATTACTCATAATAACAAATATTTTTTCAAGAGTGATTTATACCTTGTCTTTTCGCCATCTCACTTTCCAGTTGCTTTGTGAAAAATTGGTTTGCTTATGGGGACGTGGGTGGCTCAGTTGGTTAAGTGTGTTGAGTGTCCAACTCTTGATATTGGCTCGGGTTGTTATCTCAGGGTCCTGGGATTAAGCCCTGAGTGTGTGTGTGTTTGGAGGGGTGTCCCTGCTCAGCGGGGTGTCTGCTTGTCTCCCTCTCCCTCTGCCCCTCCCCCAGCTCACTAGCACATGTGGTCTCTCTCTCTCTCTTATTCAATCTTTAAAAAAATTGGTTTACTTATAATGGCCCTTTTGATGAACTGTGATTAAATAATCACTTAAAGTTTAAAAAATCATCCTAAATCCTACCTCCTGAAAGAACAGTTGTTAATGTTATACAAGTGTAGTTCTAGATGTCTTTTTTACCCATGTGTAATAAGATACATGGTTAGAAGGGTGGGGAGTTGATAAGAAAGGAAGGAGAAGGAATGGGAAGAAAGGAAAAAGAAAACATATGGAAGAAAAAAATCTAGAATATAATCTCCTTGAGGGCAGGACCTTCTGTCTGTTTTGCTCACTGCTGTATTTCAGCACCTAAGACTGTGTTTGGTGCATAGTAGGTGCCCAGTATACATACATTTATTAAATGCACAAAGGAAGAGACTAGCCTATAAAAGTAAGATCATACTTTAAAAAAAAGTATTAATTTAATTTTCCTTGAATTAACAAAAGAAAAAAATAAATTTAAATTAAAGAAATTACGGAATCTCAAGTGTTTCCTGGTCATGAGAGATATTATTTTAAATTCAGAGAAGATAATGAGGAAAACGTTAAGAGGTTGTAGTCACTGTGTGTGTTCTTTCTTTAAATTTATTTTTTATTTTTTAATTTAGAGAGAGAGAGAGGGGGGTAGGAGCAGAGGGAGAGGGACAAGCAGACTCCTCGCTGATGGCGGAGCCCGACTCCAGGCTGGACCTCATGACCCTGAGATCATGACCTGAGCCAAAATCAAGAGGCAGACGTTCACCTGACTGTGCCACCCAGGCATCCCATACTGTGTGTAAAAAGTGTCAGTTGACGTTAGCACTTTTAAATTTCCTTCCATTTTTTCCCTCTCTCAGTCCCCTGATGTATCTGAGTTATATTATTATTTTTACACTGACAAGGTAGAATACTCATACTTTGTTTAGTATTAACAAAATTTTAAAGTATATTTTGTCTATATTTGAATGAAATTACCTGCTGACCACCATTTCCCCTCCATTCTGGTACTTTGATTTGTATCTGCCATCTGGATTCTCATCTTGTCAGTTTTTGTTGTTGTTTTTTTTTTTTTTTTCAGAGAGGGCTCTTGGGTATTTTTGCAAGTTCTTTAGTGTTTAAGATGTTTGCTTTAGGGTGCCTGGGTGGCTCAGCTGGTTAAGCGACTGCCTTCGGCTCAGGTCATGATCCTGGAGTCCCGGGATCGAGTCCCGCATTGGGCTCCCTGCTCAATGGGGAGTCTGCTTCACCCTCTGACCGTCTCCCCTCTCATGCTCTTTCTCACTCTTTCTCTAAAATAAATAAATAAAATCTTTTTTTAAAAAAAGAATGTCCTGGCTTAAAAAAAAAAAGATGTTTGCTTTATATTCAGATATTTTGTACTTGAATGATATAAGTTTATGTATTCATTGTTAATGGCTGCAAGGTGAACACCTTGCGATGTACCACTATACCATAATTTAACATATCTCCTACTTTTGGCCATTTGGGTTGCTTATAATATGATGCTACTGTTATGTCAGGGCTAAAGTTATTAATGTGGAATTGGACAAAGACTGTAGCCCTTTCTCAGAATGCCAGCAAATAAATCCTGTAAGCCCAAATTCTTTTCTCTTGCCTTTTCCTGAAGAAGAAGATTTTTTTTCTTATTGGGAGATAGGGTGTCTCAATCTACATAATTAGGTTCTGATAGAATGGTGGGGTGTGGTGGGATGAATAAGAAACTGCTATGGTCTGAATCCTTGTATCCACCCCCCCCACACACACAATTTCATGTGTTGAAATCCTAACTCCCACTGTGATAGTATTAGGAGGTGGAGCCTTTGAGAGATGCTTAGGTCATAAAAGCAGAGCCTTCGTGGGTGGGATCAACGCCCTAACAAAAGAGGCCTGGGAGCTACCTGTTCCTCTGCCAAGTGAGGTTCCGGCAAAAAGACACTATCTAGGGAGCACATTCTCACCACACTGAATCTGCCTGCACCAGGACCTTGGACTTCCCAGCCTCCAGAACTAAAAGAAATAAATGTTAGTCATTTATAAGCATTCAATTTATGGTATTTTTTTAGAGCAGCCTGAACAGACTCAGAAACCCACTCTCACTGTCACAGGAAGGGGAGCTGGTCAAAGATGGTAAGGGGGAAGAAAGATGCAAGGGAGAATAGTGGATCTTGGTGACAGGATATGAAGGGAGTAATCAGTAAAGGGGATTAAAATTAAAAGTACATTTTTTAGGGGTGTTTGGGTGACTCAGTCGATTGAGTGGCTGACTCTTAATTTTGGCTCAGGTCACGATCTCAGGGTCTTGGGATCGAGCCCAGCCTGGGGCTCTGCGCTCAGCAGGAAGTTCTCCCTCTGCTCCTGCCCCCAGCCCCCCTTGCTCATTCTCTCTCTCTCTCTCAAAATAAATAAATCTTTAAAAAAAACATTTTTTACATAGATAATATATTTATATGGTTAAAAATTCGAAGAGAACAAAGTGCAGATAAAAGTTTGTCTAACTCCCTTCCACCAGCCATCCAGGACCCCTCCGAAGTATTAGCAACTAAAGTACTAATTTCTAGGAATCACTCCAGAAATATTCTATGCATACATATATATTATTTTCTTACCCCCCCTTTTATACTCAAATGGTTGCATACTTTCATTGTATGGTACTGTTCCCTTGGGTTGGGATCAAGGGAACAAGGATCAAGGCCGTGATGAAGTTCATTTTAATGACTTCTCAGTAGCATTCAGGAGTCCAGAATGGATGTAGCTTTCCAGTTTATTCTTAGTCTAAGTGCATAAATGCACTAAGCTTTAGTGTATTGGAGGGCATCAGAAAGCTCAGTAAACCATACCCCAGGCTTTATAAATGGGAGTTGATTAATAGGATAGCACGTGACAGACAAATAACTCTTGGATTCGGACTACCCTGTTAAGGCACTTCATTTGCTGTGTGATAAAGAGGACCTTTTCTGCATTTAATAGCTTTGGAGGCCGACTTGCTTGACTCTGGATTATAGATATCTGTCTGTTGTGTTTGTCGTATTGTCTAGATCAAGTACGAATTTTGGTGTATGGCCATAAACATCAGGAGCCAGAGGCTGAGGATTGGTGGTCTCAGGGGGTGTACTTTCTGGGGCCTCTGGGTGTGTACCCTCTGTGGCTTCCAGGTTCACATTCCTGCAGCTTCAACTGTTCTTGTTAACATAGGAAATAAAATATGGTAAAATAAAATAATGATGGAGCAGAGTGCTAATGATAGTGTCATAGGGCTTTCTGTTGTAGGCCTGTGGAGAGAGATCATATTTGGTTAAGTCACCATCTCTGGTTAAAACAGCTATGCCTAGGGAAGCAGGTCAAATGGTACAAAGCACCACAACCTGCATGTTAAGGAACTCTCACAAGGACTGCGGATTGCTCCCTATCTGGTACAGTTACCCCTAAATCCTGATGAGGTTGTGTAAGCCTCATATTAGGCCATTTCAACCCAATATCTAGGCCAGTAGTGCTACTAATTCTCCTCGTCCCTGGTAGTGCTAGTGATTCATGCCATGGTGGTTGACTGTGGTAGAGATTGGGTAGGCTAATTTTATTACCTCTCTTCCTGAGCACATAGCGAAACTATAATTCCCACACTCCCTTGAAGATAGAGCGAGGCTGGGAAGTATGGTTGAGGTAGAGTTTTGGCCAGTGGAATGGAGGTGGCAGTGATGTGTGCCACTTTTAGACCTGATCCTTAAAAACCTCCCATGTGGTCCTCCATGTTTTCTCCCCTTCTGGTTGGACACATACAAGCCGAGTGATGTTGGAAACCATGTGTTGAAATTGATGGAACCACAAGATGGAAGGAGCTGTGTCCCTGAATGATTCTTTGGAACAAAGCCATTCTTCGATCAGGAAAACCCATTTTGGATCTAACAGAAGCCACCTCCGTAGGTGTAGTAAGCCATGGGATGCTGGTGTTTGTTGTAGTGGTGGCCGTTATTCTCGCAGAGTAGCATTATTGAGTTTTCTCCACAGGAACCCAAGGAAGGGTTTGGGGCCCCTAGATATCTTAGCAAGCTATGTCCTAGGTTGTAGCTGGCTGAAGAGGGCTGATGGTGACTACAGGAAGAGCCATCATTGTTTGCTACTCCTGTCAAGCATGACGTGAAAAATGTCTCCCTTTATGGCTGACCCCATGAATCACAAGCTGTGGAGATCAGATATATTTGTGGTTGCATAAAAAAGTCTGGGAGGTGTTTGAAATTGCCCCAGATCTCCTTGGGGGAAGTGAGGAGGGCAGTAGGGGTTAGTAACCAGTGGTTCTGTGTCATACACAGCGCAAGTGACTCCGTCCGGACCACTGTCCATTGTGGCCATGGAATTCAGTGTTCTACAAATTCTACACAGGGAGCGGCAGAAACGTCATCCGTTTCATCTGTAGAGATAGTACGGCCAGATGTCTATTAGCAATAGTCGCGCCTCGGATAAACCTCATTGGCTACGATACTGCCACTGCGCAAAGCTCGGCCAGATGTCTAAATCTGTTCTTTCCCTGGGGGAGGTGAGAAAGACGGGACTGTTCTGGATGCTATTAGAGTGGCTGTGAAAGGGAGATTTGGTTACGTTAGCAGGGTCCCAAGGAGCATGGGAATTCGTTATTTGTGTCTTTGAGGGACTCCGAAACAAGTGTTTGGAAGTGTCACTGCATAATGCAGTGATGAAACCAGGCCAGAAGCCAGGCTGCAAGTGCTGTAATTCAAGTCGGCTTCTGGTTAATTTAAAGGCATGGTAGCTACACCAGCTCCTAACCCGTAGCCTTCTTCTGTTTCATTTTCTGAATTACTGAGAAGTGATACTCAAATGTCTATTTTTTTTTCTGAAAACTACCGGTGCATTTTGTAATAGTTTCCAGCCTTTCACTGAGAGCTTATTTTGGCCATCTTTCCTTTGCTCACCCAACTCTAAAATTATTTTTGTTTTTCACGAAGAGCTTATTTTTCTTGCCTCTCCTAAGTTAAAAACATGTTGAAGACAAAATGTAATGTTTGGACTCTTTAATGTGCACAGCATTGTCTTTTGTCTATAGTCAGTGCCAATAATGTTAGCAGAGTGTATGTTACTCATTTGTGGAGTTATTAGAAATGAAGGTGTAAAGGTGGGTTGGGGCCATTCAGTGAATGGTCTTGTGTGTGCCCTACAGAGCCTGGATTTTGTTATGTGAGTGGTAGAAATCCTTAAGTGCAGAAAAGTAACAGATTTGGGCTTTTAGAAAGAAAACTGTAGCTATAGGATGGTAGATAGATTGGCACATAGACTAGAGCAGTAGTTTCCAGTTCTGAGGGCACACTAGAATCACCTGGGACCTTCTAAAAAAAACCCCACACAGAGAGAAATGAGCAAAGACTTGAACAGGGACTTCCAACAAGCTTCGTTGACACAAATTCTTTTTTTTTTTTTTTTAAGATTTTATTTATTTATTTGAGAGAGAGAGACACAGCGAGAGAGGGAACACAAGCAGGGGGAGTGGGAGAGGGAGAAGCAGGCTTCCCGCTGAGCAGGGAGCCCGATGCAGGACTCGATCCCAGGGCCCTGGGATCATGACCTGAGCCGAAGGCAGACGCTTAACGACTGAGCCACCCAAGCACCACTTGGTGACACAAATTCTTTCAGCAGCAGGTACAAACAAGGATATGGGGCAAGAGGAATTCCCATGCTCTGCTCAAAGGAATCTTAATTAGAGGTTGGGGAAAAGTTGGCTGACAGTGTGTGTGTGTGTGGTGGCCTCACAGAGCTGCCTCATCACCCAGATAGTCCCAGACGGCATGCAGAAGAGCGGCAGGACCGTGGCTCTTAGAGCACCGAAAGCTCTCCAACCTAAGGAGACCCAGTGGCTCTCCTGAACCCACGGCCTAACGCAAAGCAGAAACACGGAAGTCTGCAGAGGGGCAGGCATGGATAGTATGAGTGCCGAGCCACGCACTCACGAGTAAGTCAGCTTTCCTTGGCATTCACCCTGATCTCTGTATTGTGCTGAGTTCTCCTCTCCCTGAGGCAGTGAACATGGAATGCGCTAGCCACCTTGGTTGGGGGGAAAGGGTACCATGAATTGGATGGAAAGGCTTTCATTGTCATTGCAAAATATCCCACTACATACATGTCTTTCATATAAAACAAAAAAACTTCTACCCACTAAACCCCCCAGCTAATGCCCTATCATTGTCTTTCTCTTCATAGTTAAGAATCTTGATAAGAAAGAGAGTTTGCGGGGTACCTGGGTGGCTCAGCTGTTAAGTGTCTGCCTTTGGCTCAGGTCATGATCCCGGGATCCTGGGATCGAGCCCCGCATTGGGCTCCCTGCTCCACGGGAAGCCTGCTTCTCCCTCTCCCACTCCCCCACTTGTGTTCCCTCTCTTGCTGTGTCTCTCTCTGTCAAATAAATAAATAAAATCTTAAAAAAAAAAAAAAAAGAAAAAGAGTTTGCTTTTATTGAGAACCTTCACTCTGTTCATTCTTCATGTGCAATTTGTAATTTGACTTCTACCTCCATCCCCATTCCCATTCACACTGTCTCCTGAGGTCACCAGTTGTCTCTTCCCTTGTCTTCCCTGAGTTCACCTTCTGTTTTCATCCAACATCTCCAGTTCTTCCTTCTCAGCTCCTTTTGGGGACAACTATGCCTCTGGATGACTTATTAATGTCCCAGGAGGTTCATCCCCATCTCTCTTTTCACTTTATACCCTTTCCTGGGAAATCTCATGCACATCCAAATCTGTAGCTCAATCTGGAAAAAAAATTTTAAAGTCTATAACAACTCTTAGGTCAAAGGGGAAGTTTTAGGACAATGAAATTGAAAACTTCTGGAAAGTAACTATAATGGAAATGAGATATGAAAATGGAAATGGCATTAGAATCCATGAGATACAACCAAATCAAAACTCATGAATGCCTATATCAAGCAAAATAGCAGCATAAGAAAATGAATAGAATATTCAATTCAAAAAGCTAGAGAAAAAGAGTAAGGTGAGAGAGAGCAGAAGGGAGGGATTGGTGAAGATAAAAGCATAATGGCACCGGGAAACAGGGAAACAGTAGGAACTAATAAATAAAATGAAAGGCTTGTTCTTTGTGAAAGGTTAAAAAAAAAAAGTCACTGGCATTTTTTTTTTTTTTTGAGAAAACACAAAAAGGCACCAATGACTGGGGTGAAATGACAATCAAAACAGAGGAAATCTAAACATATTATGAGAGTAGTTTGTACAAGTCTATACAAGCACATTTGAAAATCTAGCTGTAAAGGGCAATTTTCTAGTAGAATATAATTTGTCAAAACTTGTACACCTGGATTGGAACACTTACTATCGTTAAGCTGGCAATACTTCCCAAATCAACCAACTGATTCAACATAATCCCTATCAAAATCCCAGCTGCCTTTTAATTTTTTTTTCAATAATCGACAAGCTGATCCTAAAATTTATATGGAATTGCAAGGCACCTAGAACAGCCACAAACAATCTCAAAAAGGAAGAACAAAGTCGAATTCACACTTCCCAATTTCAATATTTAAACAAAGCTATAGCTGGGGCACCTGGGTGTCTCAGTCGGTTAAGTGTCTGCTTTTGGCTCAGGTCATGATCTTGGGGTCCTGGGATCAAGCCCCACGTCGGGCTCCCTGCTCAGCGGGGAGCCTGCTTCTCCCTCTCCAGCTCCCCCCTGCTTGTGTTCCCTCTCTCGCTATCTCTCTCTGTCAAATAAATAAAATCTTTTTTAAAAAAACTTAAAAAAAATAAACAAAACTTTAGTAGTCAAGACTCTATGATATGAGGTTTACCCATGTACTGCAATGGAACAAAGTTGAGAGTTTGGAAATAAACCTTTACATTTATGGTCAATTGATCTTCAACAAAGTTGGCAAGTCAATTCAATGGAGAAAGAATATTTTCACCAAATGGTGCTAGGACAGCAGGATATTCCCATGCAAATAAATGAAATTGGTCACCTGCCACATACCATATACAAAAACTATCTCAAAGTAAATAAGAGACCTACACTGGGACCTGAAACTATAAAACTCTAGAAGAAAACATAAGTGTAAGTCTTTGTGACCAAAGATTAGTCAGTGATTTCTTAGATATGACACCTAAAGCATAAGTAACCGAAGGAAAAAAAAACAGATACATTGGACTAAATCAAAATTAAAAACTTGTTTTTTACCATAAAGAAAATAGAAAGTCAGTCACAGGAGGGGGAGAAAATATTTGCAAATCATATGTCAGCATCCAGAATATACAAAGAGCTCTTACAACTCAATAATAAAAATACAAATAATTAAAAAGTGGATAAAGGATTTGAATAGACCTTTCTCCAAAGAACATACTTAATGGCCAATATGCACATGAAAATATGCCAAACATCATTAGTTGTTAGAGGAATACAAATCAAAACCATAAAGAAGTGCTAGGGTGGCTATAATTTTTTTTTATGTAAAATAATGAATGTTAGTGAAGATGTGGAGAAATTAGAGCCCTCATATGCTGCTGGTGGGAATGTGAAATGGTGCAGCCACTTTCAGAAATAGTTTTGTAGTTCCTCAAGAAAGTTAAAACACAGAGTTACCATATGACCCAGAAATTTCATTCCTAGGCATATACCCAAGAGAAATGAAAAATTATATTCACACAAAAACTTGCACATGAATGTTCATAGCAGCATTATTCCTAATAGCCAAAAAGGGGAAACTCAAGTGTCCATCCACTGATGAATGGATAAACAAAATGTGGTGTATCCATACACTGGAATACTCTTCAGTCACAAAGGGGAATGAAGAACTGACACGTGCTACAAGGTGGGTGAGTCTGGGAGATACTATGCCAAGTGGAAGATGCCAGACACAGGAGGCCATGTGTGGTATGACACTTCTAGGAACTGTCCATAGTAGGCAAATCCATAGAGAGGGGCAGTAGTTAGTGATTCCGAGGAGGTGAGGGGAAGGGAACGAGAAGGGACTAACAGGTCTGGGATCCTTTCTGGGGTGATGGAACTCTTCTAGGATTAGGTAGGGGTAGTGGCTGCTTACTATTGTGAATTTACTAAAAACCACCGAGTTATACACTTTAAAAATTGACAAAAAATAAAGCAAAACAAATCAACAAAAACTGGATCCCAGTAAAGATAGAAAATTGATAACATTACATAAAAAACTAATGATGTACTGTATAGTGACATAACATAATAAAATAAAATAAAATTTTAAAAAAGATAGAAAATCGAAACATACTAAATTCCACAGAATGGATAGGGAAGTTTTCAAAGAGCTCTCTCACCGAAAGGCTTCCATCCAGATGCTCTCATAGGAGAATTCTATCAAACCTGGAAAAAACTTTTGTACCAAGTTCTTCTAGAAAATAAGAAAAGAATGAAAACTTCCAAATTCTTTTTCAGAGATAAGTATAATACAGATAACAACAACTTAACTAAAAATATCCTCCAGAACAATCTTACTTATGAATATCTACATAAAGATTATAAGTGAAATGCCAGCAACAAAATGCAAGATCAGATTAAAACAAAATGGGATTTATTCCAGGAGTGGAAGAATAGTACTATGCTGGGAAGTGTATTAATATATTTAATTATGTTAATAAATCCGAGAGGAAATATCATAGGATCATCTTTATAGACACTTAAGAGGCATTCGACAGAATTCAACACACATTCATAATTTTTTTTAAAGATTTTATTTATTTAATCAACAGAGAGAGACACAGCGAGAGCAGGAACACAAGCAGGGGGAGTGGGAGAGGGAGAAGCAGGCTTCCTGCTGAGCAGGGAGCCTGATGTGGGACTCGATCCCAGGATCCCGGGATCATGACCTGAGCCGAAGGCAGACACTCAACGACTGAGCCCCCAGGCGCCCCCACATTCATAATTTTAAAGACTCAATATGTTGGAGTTCTGCAGAGAAACAGAAGCAATTGGTTATGTCTGTATCATCTATACCTACATCTGTATCTATATATTTATATATATAGAGAGAGGGGGAAAGGTGATTTATTACAGGGATTGGCTCACATAATTATGGAGACCAAGAAGTCCCATGACTACTGTGTGTAAGCTGGAGAACCAGGAGGGCCAATGATGTAATTCAGTCTGAGTCAAAGCCTGAGAACCAGGGGAGCTGATGGGGTAAGTCTGAGTCCAAAAGCCCGAGAAGCAGGAGTACCGATGTCCAAGGGCAGGAGAAGATGGAGATTGTTCAAGCAAAGACAGCAAATCTGCCCTTCTTCTGCCTTTTTTTTCCTACTCAGGCCCCCTCAGATTAGATGATGCCCACCTGCATTGGTGAGGGCAATCTTCTTTACTCAGTCTACCATTCAAATGCTAATCTCTTCTGGAGATAGCCTCACAGACACACCCTGAAATGTTATTTTACCAGCTATATGGGCATCCCTGAAGCCCAATCAAACTGACACATAAAATTAACCATCACACTCAGTAAAGTAGATCTGGAAATATGTATATCTTCACATGAAATATGTGTATCTCAGCCTAAAATCCAGTTTCTTTCTTAATGAGGAAGGAGAATCAACATTTCTGTTAAAGTCAGGAACAAAATGAGAATATCCATATTTGCCATTATTATTTAGTTTTTGTTTTTGTTTTTAAAGTAGACTCCATGCCCAGCATGGAGCCCAACGTGAGGTTTGAACTCAAAACCCTGAGGTCAAGACCTGAGCTGAGATCAAGAGTGGGACGTTTGACCGACTGAGCCACCCAGGAACCCCCAATTTAGTATTAGAGGTTTTAGCTAACACAATTAGACAAGTCTTAATGGAGGCATAAATATTGGACATGACGTGGTAGAAGGCAGAAAAGATAGACAGACGAGGGGCGCCTGGGTTTTTCAGTAGTTAAGCATCTGCCTTCGGCTCAGGTCATGATCCCAGAGTCCTGGGATCGAGCCCTGCATCAGGCTCCCTGCTCAGCGGGAAGGCTGCTTCTCCCTCTCCCACTCCCCCTGCTTGTGTTCCCTCTCTCGCTGTGTCTCTCTCTCTCAAATAAATAAATAAAATCTTTAAAAAAATAAAAAAAGACGAGAGAAGGAAAACTATCCCTATTTGCAGATATGAAATCATGAAATCTCTAGAAAACCCAAGAGACCCAAATTATCTCAGGAAAAAAAAAGTCCGATAAAGTAGTAGGAAATAAAACTAATAGACAGAAATCAAGAGCCTACAATTATACAATAACCAGTCAGGTGATATATAATGGAAGATAAGACCCTAGATCTACAAGCTAAAATTTATAGACATAAATATAACAAAAAAATTACAAATGCTAGCTTAGGAAAACCTGAAAGATATAGAAATAGACTTGAACAAATGGAAAGACATACCACGTTTTTTGGACAGGAAGACTTGAACTCAAAGATGTCAAATAATCCTAAATCAACTTAAAAATTCAACACAGCCACAGTTAAAATACCAGATCTTTTCTGGAGCTACACAAGTGAATGTCATGCTCATATGAAAAATAAATAAGCAAGAATAGCCAGGAAATTGCTGATAAAGGAGAGAAAGGAGATGAGTTTAGCTTTATTTGATAGTAAAACATTACAGATCCTTTACACTGAAAAGAATGTGGCATAAAAGACAATGAAATAGAACAGAAAACCCAGAAATATTCCCAAGTGCATATGGAGAGTTCACTTATGAAACAGGGAAGAAGTCAGTTAGGCATGAGACTCTTGGTTTCATCTCAGGTCGTGATCTCAGGGTCATGAGATCGAGCCTGACATTGGGTTTTGCGCTCAGTGCTCACCGCAGAGTCTGCTTGAGATTCTATTTTCCTCTGCTCCTCCCGCTTGTGCTCTCTCTCTCTTAAATAAACAAACAAATCTTTAAAAATATATATAGGTGAATTTCTTTATGAACTTGGAATGGGGAAAATGACTCACAACAAAATCCTAAAGTTAAAAGACTGACATACTCAGCCACATCACAAAAATTTCAAGCAAAAATACCTTTAAAAAAAAAATCAAGTGATGAACGACTATCTGAGAAAACATTATATTGCAAATGGCTAATATCTCTGAGGTGTAAAACTGGTAAGTCTTTAAAAATATCTGATTAACCAGAACTCTCCATTCTTTGACCATAGAGAAAAAGTTATAAATTATTATTTTAAAATAAACTTTTTATTTCAAAAATTTTAAATCAAAGTTATTTTAAAACTTCTCAGTGTTTCTAAAAACATTTTGTTTTGAAATTAATTTTTAGAGTTACAGAAACAAAAAATAGTGCCGAGCGTTCCTGTGTATCCTTTGCCCACCTTCTCCTAATGTTCACGTCCTAACTAGACGTCCCACAATTACCAAAGCGAAGATCTGGGACTTTCACTGGCTTTCCCGCGACTCTCCGTTCTCTCTCCAGGAGCCAGCCCAGAATCCTGGTTGCATTTAGTTGTCAAGGGTCTTCAGGCCTCCAACCTGTGCCAGTTCCCCAGTGTTTCTCTTTTGTGACCTTGATACTTTTGAAAAGTGCTGCTCAGTGATTTTGTAGAACGCCCTTGAGGTTGGGCTTGTCTGATGTGTTCTCATGCACACATTGAGGTAAGGCATTTTGGGCAGGAATACCAGAGGAGTGTTCTCAGAGCATCGTGTCGGGGTAGTTGATGTGCTTAGGTTTCATTACCACCACTGGTGATGTTACCTTGTTCACTTGTTTAAGTTTTCCCACTACCAAGGGTTCCCCACTATAAAGTTATTATTTTTCCCTTCGTAGATAGTAAATATCTTGGGGGAGATACTGCAAGACGATGCAAAATACCCTTTCTCCTCAAACTTTGCCCACTGATTTTAGCATTCATTGATTGATCTTACTCATAACAAGGATTACTGTCGTATTTGCCAAATGGTGTTTCAGTGTTATTTTTTTAAAAAGAAAACTCCAGGACAGTGAGCTTTTTGTTGGTTTTGTTTGGACAGTGAGCAGCCATTTGGCAATGTAGAATTTGGAGTTATTTAGACCTTTCACAACAATGGAAAATGTTTTAGTTAATGAATCTAGTAAACATTTATTAAACCCTTGTTATAGCCAAAACATCCATGAGAAATATGCAAAAACCATGTTTGTTCTGTTCCGCATCCAGGTCTTTTTCTCTGTCACTATTTTTCACCTCAAATCACATTAACCACCATGATTTGTCCTAAGAAGATGTTATTGCAAAGAGTCCTGAGTGACAGAATCTCAGGAGTCAGAGAGTGGAACCAGCTTCCAGTTTTGCTCCATATACTAGTTATGTTCCCGGAGGGTGAGTCCAATGCCTTCTCCAAGTCCTAGTTTCCTTATTTTTAAAATAGAGACTATAAAATGGATTGATGTGAGAATTAAATGAGTGAATACATATGAAAGTTCTTTTTAATTGAAAGGCGTTTCTCAAACTGTAAAGTGTTCTACAGATTCATGTATTATTCAACAGATGTGTACTGAGCCCCTATTATGTGTGAGTTCCTTTAAGTGTTGGAATGTAGCAGGGAAGGGCCTTGATCCGCATGGAGCTTACATTGTATTTTATTTTATTTTTTTAGAGAGAGAGTGGGGGAGGGGGAAGGGAGCTCAATCCCACAACCCAGAGATCATGACCTGAACCGAAATCAAGAGTTGGCCTCTTCACTGAATGAGCCCCCTGGGGCTTACATTTTAGAGGGAAGAAACAGACAATATACAAGTAAACAGATTTCAGATAGTAATAAGTGCTATCAAGTAAATAAAACAGGACAATGTTATAAAATGCTATTAGGAAGATAGAAGAGGATGATGTATTAGCAAATGAGGGCGTGGGGAGGTGGGATAAAACTGTGTAGACCTCTGGTCGGGGAAAGTTTCTCTGGAGGTCATTTTTGAGTTAAGATCTTTAAGATTCAAAGGAGCCAACCATGTGAAGAACTGGGGAGTAATATAAAGGTCCTCTGAAGGGGCAAGGGTTTAGTGTGTGGGAGAGCAGCGCAGGAGGGTGGGGCGGCAAGGTGGGTGGCTGGAGACCAGGGTGTGAGACCAAGTCAGAGAGGTTGGCAGGTCCAGATCAGGTAGAACCTCACAGACATTATAAGTGCAGTGGGAAGCTTCTAGGCAGGGAAATTATGTACTGTGATTTTCATTTTTTAAAAGATTGTTCTGGGGGCACCTGGGTGGCTCAGCCGTTAAGTGTCTGCCTTCAGGTCAGGTTATGATCTCAGCGTACTGGGATCGAGTCCCACATAGGGCTCCCTGCTCAGTGGGGAGCTTGCTTCTCCCCTCTGCCTGCCACTCCCCCTGCTTGGGTTCCTGCTCTCCCTCTCTCTCTCTCTGTCAAAATAAATAAATAAAATTAAAAAAAATTTTTTTTTAAAGATTGTTCTGGCTGTTGTGAGAGTGGATGCAGGTGGCTGGTGAGAGCCAAAGCAGAGACTACATGAGGGTGACTTCTGTGGTCCAGGTGAGAAGTGGTGGCCAGGAAAGGTGGTGGTGGTAGGTGTATAGTAGTCATTACGGTTATTGTGATGGGCGCAGATGTGTCCCCCGGAAGTCATGTCCCTGATGCCTGGCACCTCCCCATATAGCCTGATTTGCTGATAAGGTCTTTAGAGAGGGGATTAAGGTAAAATGAGTGCATTGGGGCGGGCCCAAACCCAGTCCGACTGGAGTCTTGTAAGAAGGAATTTGGACACACTGAGACACCAGGGACGCACGCACACAGAGGACAGTGTGAGGACACTGGGAGAAGGTGGCCGTCTGCGAGCCGAGGGGAGAGGCCACAGAAGAAACCTGCCCTGCTGCCATCTCCATCCTGGACTTCCTGCCTCCAGAGCCGTGAGCAGATAAATCCCTGTTGTTTCAGCCGCCCCCCCGTGCCCCCGGCTGTGGCGGTTTGTTGCGGCTTCCCCAGCAGACCAGTGCAGTTATGGTAATAATGACAGTGGGCGTGATTTCTTTGTAGAGTTTACCACTGCCTGAAGCCCGTGCACAGACGTGTGTGTGCACGCTTTCTCCCCTACTTGGTTGCCTAGGGTGAAAGTAGTGTCTGATATTTTATGGAGCTTTTTTCTGAGGTACACAGGAGACCGAGTTCTTCACTTGGGCTGCAAACTCTAGCACATAGGACAGTATGAGAAATAATGCCGTAACAAGTTAGAACCCAAAGCTTTTTGGAAAGCATCTTTTAGCAGTGGAAAAATGGTCCTCACTTGATTAAAGGGACCTTCAGAAAAATAAGCCTTTTTTTTTTTTTTTGAGTAGAGCCCTTGTCTGAATAAGGAGGTTTAGCCATTATTTCGGTTTCATTTCATGGCTTTGCAAAAGGAGATCAATCTGTGAAAACGCCCTCTGCGAGAACAAGGTCTTCTTTTTGTTGTCTGCCGTGCTGTAAATGGTACCTGGTGCACGGTAGTGTTTGGCAAATATTTATGAAATAAATGAAAGTCATTTTCAAATCCTGCTTTTGTTCCTTCTCAGACATTTTTGACTTATTTTCAACATTCTCTTATACTTAGATGAATATCAGCTAATATCATAGGGGAGGTAAAGTATTTTGCTTGCTCTTTTCTCCCTTAGAATTGCGTCCATTGTCCTGAGTCAGGTCTTCACTTGGAATGGTTTTGACCTTAGACCGCCCTTAAACGGAGGACTCACCACCTAGCTCCGTGGCACTGGCGCCACCTCGTGTCAGGAACGTGATACTGCACCCGCCGAAGGCCTGGGGGGAGCCAGCCTGGGCCCGACACACAAGCTGTGCACGAATTAAAGCAAGATGCCTCTATTAGGCAACCGTATCGTGACTCATGTGTTCTGAAGCGATGTCGTCCCCATGTTTACTACGTTATATATACTGCAAATGCAGAAACAGATTCTTAATATTGAACCATAAAGATTTCTGGAGTTCGTTTGTAGTTCTTTGTTTAAGATTTTATTTATTTGACAGAGAGCGACAGTGAGAGAGGGAACACTAACAGGGGGAGAGGCAGAGGGAGAAGCAGGCTTCCCGCGGAGCAGGGAGCCTGATGTAGGGCTCCATCCCAGGACCCTGAGATCATGACCTGAGCTGAAGGCAGACGCTCAACTAACTGGGCCACCCAGGCGCTCCTCGTTTGTAGTTCTTATCGATATAAGACCACATCCACTCCGACAGAGGGAACGGCTCTGCAGATGTTAAAGACTTTATAAGAAGTAGCTGATTTAATTGAGGTGTCATCAATTAAACAAAAGAAAATCCCATGAAATTGATTTAAAAGAAAAAAATTTTTCCCAAGGAAAAATGTGGGTTTTTTTGTTTTGTTTTGTTTTGTTTTTTACAAGGAATGTATTTAATTTCCGTTCTGTAGGCACAGCAGAACACCGAGCGGGTTGTTCAGAAGATGAACCTGTCTAGGGACCGCAGGGCCGGGAGCTGTCTGAACAAAGTGGTTGGGACTTGGAGAATCAGGGTTGGAGCCAAATCATGCTGACTGGCACGAGAGCAGACTGTTACGTTTTCAGGAATTCTGCAAGCCACTGTTACCAACTAATTTCTATAAAAAGTAAATTGCATAAACTTACAAGCAAATTATACTAAAAAGCCAAGGCGCTCACTTGGGCAGCACTTACAGTGACACTGGACCGGCGCACAGATTCGCCTGACCCCTGAGCCAGGGCGACCGGCAAGCTCATGCACTGATCTATACTTTTTCAGGCTGTTCTGTGTAAAATGAAACATGAATGTGTTTATGAATGATGCAAAATACTGACTACTCAAAGTTGACCTCCGCCTGATTGCAGTACCATGGTTTACTCTGACTTATGCTTGGGAGGCAGTTAGTACACGTGGGGGCCTCCCTGCGGTGGTGAGCTGGGGACCCCCGGGGCATCTCTTCCCACCTGCTTCCCCAGCAACTTGGGCAGCTTGAAGTTGGCGCCAGGTGGTTGTGGTTGTGTTGCCTCAGTGGAAATGCAAATGCTGCTAATCAGGGCTCTTCTCTCCTGAGGAGCCCGTTGGTAACAGCACACCCACCACTGTACACAGATGAGTTTGTTTCTGCCTTTTCTCTGCGCTCTCTTCCAAAAGCCTGACAAAAAGACTTCGGAAGGAATTATTAAAATTCAGAAACTACTTTAGTTTTATTTCACTACATTGACTTCGGGAGGTTTCTAACTGGTTGCTTTAAAAGGTTACTTTAATCATTGTAAATACTTTAATGATTTAAAAATGTTGGGCGCCTGGGTGGCTCAGTTGGTTAAGCGACTGCCTTCGGCTCAGGTCATGATCCTGGAGTCCCGGGATCGAGTCCCGCATCGGGCTCCCTGCTCGGCGGGGAGCCTGCTTCTCCCTCTGACCCTCCCAACCCTCCCCCCTCTCATGTGCTCTCATTCTCTCTCTCAAATAAATAAATAAAATATTTTTTAAAAAAAGTTACAATCATTGTAAAAGTTACTTTATTATTTTTTTAAGATTTTATTTATTTGAGAGAGAGAGAGAGAGAGCATGAGCAGGGGGAGGGGCAGAAGGAGAGAGAGTCTCAAGCCAACTCCGCGCTGAGTGCGGAGCCTGATGTGGGGCTCAGTCCCATGACCCTGAGATCATGACCTGAGCTGAAATCCAGTCAGATGCTTAATTGACTGAGACACCCAGGCGCCCCTTAAAAGTTACTTTAAAATAACTTTCAATCATTTCACTTGATTCAAAATCCCGTTTAGTAGAATGAAATAGGTTAATCAGCCCTAATGTTGTGTGTAATTGTGTCGCTTTATTTCATAGTTTTGTTTAATGTTCCAGTTGTCTAGTATCTTTGTTATTACTTATTTCTGAACTTCTTTTATTTTCATCGTGAAGTTTTGGAATTTCTATTCCTTGTCTCTGAAAGCTACAGTTTTGCCTCCTTGTTCCCATTTCCTTTTCAGTTCTCCTCCTTTCTAGACCCCTGTCCCTTTCTCAGGAACTCATGGCCTCACGGTTTTCTGGCCTCTGTTCTTCCTTGCCCTCTCTTCCTCTCTGTTTTTCTTAGCTCACCTTTAGGAGCCTCACTACTCCTGAGGCTGACAGGTAAGCTACGTGGTTTCCTCCTTTACGGCCAGGACCCCAGCCCCATCCTGGCACCATCTGGGGTTCTGGAGGCCCACGTGCCCACCCCCCCACCCCCCCCGCCACTTGCATTGCTGTGTGCTTGGCATCAGAATCCTAACGCCACAGGAACTCTTGGGATCGTCCGTCTTCTATGCCTCCGGCCTTGTATCTTGGAATGAGTAAGAGTAAGAGGAGCTCAGAGGCGTCTTTGCTTCTCCTATAATTTCCCTCCCCTCCCTCCCTCTTGTCCTGTGCCTGCCTGGAGCAGTTCACCATACAGGGCTTCATCTTCTTCAGATACTTTTACCTGTTCTGAAGCCAAAATGATAGGTGGTATATGCTTAATTGTTTTAAATAGTTTATATGAGGCAGGATTTCTGTTATTCTTACTACTTTGGTTTTCATTCCAAATGTGCTTATCTTTTTTTTTTAAGTTCATTTATTTTTTAGTAATCTCTACACCCAGTGTGGGGCTCGAACTCATGACCCCAAGATCAAGAGTCGTGCGGTCTTCTGACTAAGCCAGCCAGGTGCCCACTTCTTGTTTGTTTTGTTTTGTTTTGTTTTTAATGAAAACTTTTTATTTAAAAAATTATACACTTATAGACAAATAGTAAGAGTGGCCCACGGAACTGTTGTGTGTGGTCACAGGGATGTACCAATTATGAACATTTTGCCACATTTGCTTTTGCCTGTGTTCTCTCTTTTATAATATATATACACACATATTTACACTGTATACACATTTACACATTTTATTATTATTTTAATTTTGCTGGGCTATTTGAAAGTAAGCTTTGGACATTATGACTTTTCCCCAAAATACTCCAGTGTATATTTTCTAAGAACTAGAACATTCACTTACATAAACCACGGGTGTGTGTGTGTGTTTAAATATAATAGAATCAGAGCAGCTGGGGAGAACTTGAAGAGGTCATTTGGCTCCTTCCCAGGCTTCTTGCAGGTAAATTCCTACAGTAAATAGCCGTTTTCCAGGAATGATAAACCCAGATTCCCCCAGGGGCCAGGGCTGTGACATGAATGTGAGAGGCACACAGGCTTGGACAGTTCTGAGGACGCGTACGAGTGGCCCCACCTAAATGAAGAGACCGATGCTATGCTGAACGTAACCTTATATGCTGGCCACATCTGTCCCTTGGGTCATCAGTTTTGAGCCCTGGATCTGTCTTCAAGGCTCCCATAGGGTGGAGCCTCCGGTTTTCTTTGGAAGCGTCTTGTTACAGTCAAGTTCGCCTGTAAGTCTCATGAAATCCTTGGCCAGGTTTCTGAGGGGCAGCGGCACTCAGGGGTGAAGAGGGTGGGGTCCAGCCTGTGTGTGGGAATCCCATGGCCATGTCTTACTAGGATAACGGGGAAGTTACCTACCCTTTCTGTGCTCCCATTTTCTTCATCGGTAGAATAATAGAAGGCGCCGTCCTCCCAGGGCTGTTGTCAAGAGTAAGTGGGTGAGAATATTTGAAGCGTTGAGAGCAGAGCCAAACCCTTGCGTGGCTGTGTGCGGCCATCGCTCCCCTGCAGCCTGCAGGTGGTAGCAGGGTGTGAGTGAGCTGCGGGGATGACTCCTTCTCCAAGTCCCAGAGGAGCTGTTGGTTCCGCCGTCCTGCTGTCCTGCCCCCTGGTCGGACCTGCAGCCTCAGCCCTCGGCCCCCCGGGGGGTCACTACTGGGATTGGCTGTATGTGGCCCCGGGCAAGTTATTGAATATCCCGGGGTTGTCTCCTTATCTGTGGAATGGAGAGAACGAGGCACCCCGCCTGCAAGGGGCCATTGCGGGGAGTAAAGGCGTCCATGGGGGCAGAGTTTGAGTGCAGAGAGTGCTGGCCAGGAGTTGTGGGTGCCCCTCTAGAGCTGCCACCTTCCCCTGCTGTGTTCTCTGTGCCTGCTACTCAAGTCCCCCCGCCCCCCGCCGCTGGCACCCTGCAGGCTTTCTGTCCCTCCCTCCCTACAGGTGCTGTTGCTGAGATCACCAGTGGCTTCTCTGTCCGGACCTGAGCTGCTGCTTCTTCTCTTAGGCTCTGGGAATGGTTTTAACAGTGAGGTCATCCTGTAAGCAGGGTCCGGGCCGGGGGCAGTTGAGGGGCAGAGAGGAGTGGAGAGGCTCACAGGCAGGACAGACTGAGTGGCAGAGAGCTAGGCGTGGCAGGTCTGCGGAGCATCTGGGCCTGGAGTGGACAGCAGGCAATGAGTAAGTTAGAACAAGGAGTAGTGAAGGAAGCGGAGGGAGCATGCTCGAAGGTGCTAAGGCACCTATCAGAATGTCTTCAACGTAAGGAAGGAAGATATCTGAATATTTTAGGGCAAGAGAGGAAGCAATTAGTAGAGGAGAGGATGAAGGTGCTGAGTGGGATGCAAGTGTGTCCAGAACAAGAACCAAGACCAAGGGGCTTAAGAGTACACTTATCGAGGAAGAAGAGGGAGACCCAGAGCGGGCTCGCTGTCTGCTATGTGAGGACACAGAGAAAGGTGGCCATCGCAAGCCAGGAAGAGGGTACCCACTAGACACTGAACCTGATGACGTCCTGGTCGTGGACTTGGCAGCCTCTGGAACTGTGTGCAGTCATGCCATGTTTTCATCCGCCCAGGCTGTGGTGTGTAGCTCTGCAGCCCGAGCTGCCCCAGCAGGTGGTAGGGGTGTCAGCTGTGGTGCCCAAACAGTCGGCGTCTGTTCTGGGAAGTAGGGGACAGGTCTGGGGGCTCTTCTGCTGAGATTAGGTGTGTCCACGGTGTGGAGCTTGAGGCAAGAGATGATAGATGGGTAGAGCGAGCAGGATAGAAAGTTAAGGGGCCCAGAATCTAGGATGGGGCAAATGGCCATTTTGAAGCGTTAACTAAGAATATTGAGCAGCTGCGTGTAGATGAATTAACTGCTAAACACAGCTCGAGGGCTAGTTTGTAGGGGTACAGGTGCGTTCTTGAGTTATTGTATTGTTCTTTAGGCCACTGTGGACTCGTCAGCCGAAGAAGCTTTGCCTTTTCCTCTTACATCAGTCAGGCCTTCATGTTTTAGGACTAGAGAGAAGGAAGTAGCTTGGTGCGTGAGGGGCATCAAGCGAGCTTTGTTTTCTGTGGTCTCCCTCAGCAAAGTGAGACAGTCTAGCTGGCGTCACTCAGGAGAGGCGAGGAGGGTGATAGGTCCTTCAAAGGGGAGCCGAAGGGGAGAGAGGAGAACTTTCTGGCTGAAAGGAAGGACCTGCCACCCTCTGATGCAGAGCAGCCTGCCGGCGGTGGCAGGACCTGGGGCGTGGGGGGTGCGTGGGTGGCTGTGTGCATACTGAGTGCTGAGCACCAGCCCTCCCATCTCCCCAGGAAGCCACCCCTCCTGAGCCACGCCCATCTGCATCCAAGCGCGCTCACCTCTCTCTGGTCCTACACAATCTTCCTTGACCCCATGTCCCCTCCAGACATCCCTTCCTCCCCTTCACTTCACACATCCATCCTCCTAAACCCAGTGCAATCAGATTTCTCCACCATCTTCGACGGCAGCTTCCCTCGTCAAAAAATCACCACCGATCTCCTTTCCTAAATCCAGTGGGCGTCTCTCAGAACTTACTCGATCTCTCAGCAGTCTGTGACACCAAGATGACGCCCACTCTTCCCCCTTGTCTTTCCTTAGCTCCCTTGACACGGCGCTCTGCGGATCTGTGGAGTTCTCGCCTAGCCCTCTGGCCCCTCTCCCTCGTGTCTAATGCAGGCCCTATTCCTTGGACCGCTGGGTCAGGGCCGGTCTCTGTAGAGTTCTTGCTGGACCCCTGGCTGTTCTCTTCCCGTCAGCACACTCTTCTCAGACCTTCTTCCCGCCCACGCCGTCTGGGGGTGGATCGTGCCCCACCCCCAGCTAGTGCCTTAGCCCTTCCCATGTCCTGGGTGTTGGCAGCGACAAAGGGCTCATTTCAATCTGGTTTACCGTTTCTTGGAGAGGCAAAGGGGATCGATTACCTTGCTGACACAGCACAAAGTCATTCTTCTTTTCTCTCTACGTACCTCTCTTCTCACAGGCTGACTCATGATGGCAGCTATTCCTAGCCATTTCCAGAAATAGGGGGTATTGGATTTATAATTTAAAATGTTCTAGTAACCATGTTTAAAAAAAGGTAAAAGAGAAACAAGTAAAATTAATTTTAACACTATGTTTTATGCAACCCCGTATGTCTAAAATATTTCATTTCAACATGTGTCAATTGAAAAATTATCCACGAGATATTTGACTTTTTTTTTTTTCTGTACTTGGTTTATTGAAATCCGTGTGTATTTTACAC
This sequence comes from Mirounga angustirostris, assembly GCF_029215605.1. Taxonomy (NCBI): domain Eukaryota; kingdom Metazoa; phylum Chordata; class Mammalia; order Carnivora; family Phocidae; genus Mirounga; species Mirounga angustirostris. The sequence goes on from NW_026991714.1 coordinate 63,843,701, forward strand.
TTATAGCCTGTTTTCACTTGGGCTGGTCCCTTGCCCAGTGCTCAGTAGGACCATTGTCCCACATGCATGCCTGCAAGGGCTTCTGGTCCCCCCACCTCGCCCTGTGCCCCCCCAGCCCCATGCTCCCCCTCCCCACCCTCCCCATCGTGCAGGGTGACAGCCTTTCCTCGGGTCCCTCTGATTCTGGACTTCCTGTGGTTCTCTGATGCACATAGAGAGGCCTGGAAGGTTACGGAGGGGCTAAATCTGTGAATACTGACCAAATCATGTTTTGGTTCCTGCCTCATTAACTATCAGTTGTAACATATACAGCAGGAGTCTGATGTTACAATGATATATTTATTACAGTGGTGTTAGCCAGATTCATGGGACATCTTTAGGGACTTCTTGAAAGTATAGTCTTATAGAATGCTTCAGTGTCTAGCCCCACCATCATGTCCACGTCCTGCCTTCATGAGGGATGTGGGCTTTTAAAACAGTGCACAAGTATTAGGACTGAGGTGCTCGGGCAGGTAGGAAACAGGAAGACGTTACGTGTTAAGTTGGTCCTCATTTATTGTGAAGGAAAACCAATAAATGAAAGTTAATCCCATCCTCCACAGTTACTGACTTTCGGTTTTACTCTTGATATTCATCCTGCAACCTCTTTAAGTGAAGAACCTAGACATTCTTATTTAAAATGTTTTCTCAGTAAAATAGTGAGTAAATATAACACCACCGATATTATCCAGAATGGTAAAGAAATGAAATATTCTAGTGAAGTGAATATTTGTGAAATTAAGTACACATCCAAATACTACAACTTTAATTTTAATAATTTTGAGTGGAAATACTTAATAATCTATTACAAATCCTGTCTTAGCATCTAGAGAATACTGAATGTAATTCAGACTTTTCTTAGGTTATTTGCTGAATTAAATTACATTATTATGGGGGGGCAGGAGAGTAACTAATATCTATGGAGTGGCTACTCCGCCAAGAGCTATGCTTTTATTACGATAGTTCTTATATTTTACACTGAGGGTGTTCCCAGCCCCATTCTAAGTATTTGAAGGAAGACGCTATATTTTGCCCACCAGGTAGGCTTATGCAGTCGGAGATTAGCCCGCCCCGCCTCGCGCGGTGCAGAGCTGGGATCTGAACTCAAGCGAGCGGGCACTAGAGGCCACGTGAACTTCAGCACAAACCTCTGTCCCCCTTTTACAGATGCAGAAACTGAGGTGCAAAACAGTTAACTAACTTAAACTCGGCTAGTAAGTGGCTGACATTTCTTTTTCTTACTCCTCCGTCCTTTCCGTTTTCTAGAACTTTCTGGGTTTTGGCTCAGGCAGGGCTTGCGTTTGCTAATCAATGCAAACACTTCTTTCTCCCTTTGGTTCGCTTGTCTGCCTTTTCCTTTTCCTGGGAAGTATCTTCTATCCTCACAAGGCAGTACTTACTGAGTGACTTTGTTTGCTGGGCTACAACCACCCTGAAGTCCTTTAGAGAGACACCGCGCTTGCTTTTCAAAGTTTAAATTCTGAAACTATTGACCATTTTTTCCTGCAGAGAGATCGGAACAATTATCAGGTCGCTAGGGTGCTGCCCAAGTGAAGGAGAGCTCCATGACCTGATCGCAGAGGTAAGCGGGCTGGCAGCAGGGCTGTGTGCAGTGGGCTCTCTGCTCCCCCTGATCCTTGGATCTAAAAACCCTTAACTGCAACTGGGCATGTCCTAAACTAATGAATGTGCTTGATGAAGACACTGGGGCAGCTTTGCGGATTGGCCAGGCAACAGTTTGGAAACAATATCAGATCTGGAGGAAATGACTTTGACCAAGTAATGCAATGGCTCAAGTAAAGAGCCCACCTTAGATCTTATTTACACTCTTTGAAATTAATTGAAGAGGGCCCCTGGGTGGCTCAGTCCAGTTAAGCATCAGACTCTTGGTTTCAGCTCAGGTCATGATCTCAGGGTCGTGGGATCGAGCCCCACATTGGGCTCTGCTCTCAGTGGGGAGTCTGCTTGTCCCTCTCCCTCTGTTCCTCCCCTGCTCGAGCTTTCTCTCTCTCTCTCAAATAAATAAATAAATGAAACCTTTAAAAAAATAAAATTAGTTGGAGAAAGGCCATCAGATGCAGGGGACTGACTGTCTGCAGAGAGAACACTGACAGATGAAAGGAACGTAGTGAAGAATGTCAGTTCAGAGGGGATGGAAGGGGAAGTAGAGACTGTAAGAGATTTATATTTATTGAGGGGAAATAAAACTAACTTTCAGAAGAAATAGTACACATAATGAAATAATAAGAACTAACTTGATATTGACTGAATGGTCCAAGAATTTTAAAAATGGTTATTTGTAATATTGTAGAGGAGTCTCTGGAGAGAATTACCCCATAAAGCAGTGCTGAGTGGCCCGAGACCAGAGAGCTCCATGCCCTGTTTGGTTTTCCACAAAAGCATCTGGTCTAATGTCAAGTGCAGCTTTCAGTTCAACAAAGCAGAGGCCTGAAGGGAGCAAAGCTACCTGGGCCCCTACCAGGAGAAGAATCTGTTCAGAACTGCTGATCTAGGTGTGTGGGTTTTGGTGGAGGCCAGGCTTCGAGCAGGAGGAGACAGGAGGCAGGCAAGGAAGTAGGGGTTTAGTTGATTTTTGTGCCCAGCATGGCATTGGGGTGAGTCACCTAACCTCTGCACCAGTTTCTCCATGAGAATACCTACTTCAAAGGTAAATGAAGTAATGTATTAGAAGACATGTTTTGAATCCTAAAGCACTATATACAGTTAAGAAGTGGAAGATTGAAAAGACGACTCTGTTGCCCGCGTATTAGCATCTTGTAACTAAAAAGCAGGACTGGTTTTTCATTAGCATTCAAAAATATTCAGTAAAGCACAAAATCTTTACATTGTTTTTCTGTTTTGGGATCCAATAAAACTATTTTTACTCAGAGGAGAAAAATCTTATTTTTCCTGAGTTGGTCCTCACATTTTTTAAAAAAGGTGTTGATCACTACTTGACAGTGTTTATCGACAAAGCTAGAATTTGTGCTCGTGAAAGAGGAGAGTTGGCACCATGGAGCAGATAGGAACTGGAAGATGAACTTACAGTGAAATCATAATTACCACATATACTTCAGTAGAGTAGGTGGAAGAGAAAGGAAAAATGCCTCCAGAGGATAAAAAAGCAGAACCTTTAGAGCCTAATTCCTTTTGTCTGTTTTAATTAGCAAACCACAACCCATGGGCCAAACCCCGTCCACCACCTGTTTTTATAAATAAAGTTTTATTGGAACACAGCTAAACTCATTTATTTACATATTATCTCTGGCTGTGTTCTCACTGCAAGAGTGGATTGAGAGTCCTTGCAACAGAGAGCATATGGTTTGCAAAGCTTAAAATATTTACTGTCTGGTCCTTTGCAGAAAAAGTTTGCCAACTCTTCATCTGTAAGTTTCTGTGGCAAAGTAGAATAAATACCGCATCTTGGGTCAGGAGGTCTACATTCGAGGCCTGTAGCTACCACTTACAGTTATGTGGCCTTTCAAAGCCTGGTTCCACAGCCACAAAAGGAATGCAACAATAGTAAAGTGTACCTTTATGAGGATTAAATCTGATAACTCTGAGGATTCATGTGTTACTTGGGCACTCAACACATATTTGGGTTTGCTTGCTCTGTAGGTGGCTGTCTGCTGAAGCGACCCCACAGGTTTGCGCAGTTAATCACAGTAGATGCTTGGGTGCCAACGTTTTAATTTGTCTTTGCCCCTTTCTTAGATATACTGACACAACCTTTGAAAATTGTACATGTTTAGAGCAGTTGTACCAGTAGGGATCGCTGTGCTATCTAAGCCCTATACACATTTTTCTGTCCTTGTGCACAATTTATTCAAATTAAATTATAGCGATATGCATAAGAAGTTTTGGGTGTGACTCTCCTTTTTGTGGTTTCCCAAATAAGTGAGGGGAACAAAGCACATAGATAGTTGTAGGTATGGAATACATTTAGAAAATCAGAGCTCCAGTAGTAAAGCTCTAGGGGTGAATGTCCTATTGCTAAGTGCTCTGTAGTAGTTTCAGAAATGAAACGATTTCTGCCTTTTTTTTGCTTTAAAATGCAATAATGTGATAATGCTCTAAAATTCTTTGATAGGGGCGCCTGGGTGGCTCAGTTGTTAGGCGTCTGCCTTTGGCTTGGGTCGTGATCCCAGCATCCTGGGATTGAGCCCTGCATTGGGCTCCCTGCTCAGCCAGGAGCCTGCTTCTCCCTCTCCCTCTCCCACTCCTCCTGCTTGTGTTCCCTCTCTCGCCATCTCTCTGTCAAATAAATAAATAAATAAATAATAAAATAAAATTCTTCAATAAAACATCAAAACCTGTGTGCAGGTCTCTAGTTGCCATTTACTTGAGTTTTAGTCGAAGTACATACTGACTCTCAGCCCCTTGCTTCTGAAGAGAGATATGAGATCTGATGTTGCTCTTGAAATAGATCATTTAAAAATCGCTCGGCATTGATCCCTCTACTTCATATTCTACAATTACCAACTTGCCCCAAATAATCTCTGCACATTTGGAATATCACAAAACTCAACAATTGTGACAAAGGTTAATACCCAAATTTTATTGACATACAGGTTACCAAACAATTCTTCCTTTACTAAGAAGTTATATCCTTCCAGGATCTTCCATGTGGGAGCTGGGAGGACATGACAGCGTCTCAGTACCAGTTGGAAGGGCGTGGAGAGGTCGACAGCCTTTGAAGTTCAAACCTAAATGGAATTGTGGAGAACTTAAAATAATTAGTAAGGAGAGCTAAAAAAGCGTTTGGAAAATAAGACCTATGTTGGTGAGATTTTGACATTGTACAGTGATTTTTTTAAAAAGGTCAATTTATCTCTTCCCCTAAGTGGCCTGAGGTGACCTCTGAAAATGGTTCGCTATTCGCTTGACCCAGAAAACCCTACGAAATCATGTAAATCAAGAGGTTCAAATCTTCGTGTTCACTTTAAGAACGCACGTGAAACTGCCCAGGCCATCAAGGGTATGCATATCCAAAAACCCACCAAGCATCTGAAAGACATCACTTTACAGAAGCATTGTGTGCCATTCTGTCGCTATAGTGGTGGAGTTGGTAGGTGTGCCCAGGCCGAACAGTGGGGCTGGGCACAGGGTCGGTGGCCCAAGAAGAGTGCTGAATTTTTACTGCACATGCTTAAAAATGCAGAGAGTAATGCTGAACTTAAGGGTTTAGATGTTGATTCTCTGGTCATTGAGCACATCCAGGTGAACAAAATCCCCAAGATGTGGCATAGAACGTATAGGGCTCATGGTTGGATTAACCCACACATGAGCTCTCCCTGCCACATTGAGATGATCCTTACTGAAAAAGAGCAGATTGTTCCTAAATCAGAAGAGGAGGTTGCACAGAAGTAAAAGATATCCCAGAAGAAACTGAAGAAACAAAAACTTATGGTCCAGGAGTAAATTCTGCACAGAATAAATGCAAATAAAAATAAAAAGAGGGGAAAAAAAAGGTCAATTTATCAGAAAGGTATAAAAATTTTAAATGTCTGTGTACCTAATAACAGAGCTGCAATAGACATGAAACAAAAATGGACAGATGAGAGGCAGAAACAGACAATTCCATCATCATAGAAGGAACTTATAACAACCCTCTCTAAATAATTGATAGAACAACTACATAAAATATCAGCAAAGACATAGATGATCAACCATTAGTCACTCTGATCTAATTGATATTTATAGGACATACACCCACAAATGCAAAATACATGTTCTTTCCAAGTGTACAGGGAATATTCAATAGGATAGATTAAGTGCTGGGCCATAAAACAAGTCTCAGTAAATTTTTAAAAATTAAAATCATATAGGATATGTTCTTTGATTTTAAAAATGGAATTAAGGGGCGCCTGGGTGACTCAGTTAAGTGTCTGACTCTTGATCTCGGCTCAGGTCATGATCTCAAGTTCGTGAGATTAAGCTCCATGTCGGGCTCTGTGCTCAGTGTGAAGCCTGCTTAAGATTCTCTCTCCCTCTCCCTCTGTCTCTCCCCACTGCTCCTGCTCTCTCTCTTTCTCTAAAAAAAAGTAAATTAAAAAAATTAAAAAAGGAATTAAGTTAGCGATCAATTGAGAATAAGATAATTAGGAAATCCTCAAATACTTGAAATTAAGCAACCTCCTTCTAAATAATTCATGAATCAAAGAAGAAATCACAAGGGGAATTACAAAATATTTTGCCCTGAATGTTAATGAAAATACAGTATGTCAAACTTTGTGGGATACAGGTAAGCAGTGGTTAGACGCCAATTTACAACTTTAAATGTTTACACTGGAAAATAAAAAAAGACCTAAAATTAATTATCTAAATTCTCATCTTAACAAGCTGGAAAAAGAAGAGCAACAAAAACCCAGTATAAATGGAAGAACAAAATTATGAAGAGCAAAAATCAGTGAAATAGAAAATAGAGAAAATCACTAAAAGCAAAAAACTAGTCTTTTCAAATAAAATTGGATTAACCTCTAGCTAAGGTGATCAAGACAAATTACCAACATCAAGATTAAAGGAGGGTTTATCATTATCCTTCAGACATTTTAAAAGGATAATAAAGAACCTTATGCTAATAAACCTGGCAACTTAGATGAAATGGACAAATTCCCTGAGACACACAAATTACCAAAACTGACCCAAGAAAATCTGGAGAATTTGAATAGCCCTGTATCAATTATGAAAATTAAATTTATAATTAAAAACTTTCCCATAAAGAAAACTAGAAGTTCAGATGGCTTTGCTAGAGAATTCTCTCAAACATTATGGAAGAAATAATACCAATTCTACACAAAACTCTTTTTGGAAACGTCACAGGAGATAACACTTTCTAGGCCAGCATTACTCTGATATTCAAGCCAGACAATCCTATTACGAAAAAGAACAGAGCTTACTGACATAGATGTAAAAGTCCTTAATAAGATTTTACCAAATCAATTTCAACAACATGTTTAAAGGATAATACATCATGAGCAAGTGGAGTTTATCTCAGGAATTTAAGGTTGGCTCAACATCAATCAATGTACTTTATTATTTATTACATCAACAGAACAAAGTAGATGGACCATATGATCATTTCAGTAAATATAGGAAGAACATTTGAAAATATTCCATACCCATTGAAGAGAAAAATACTCAGCAAACGAAGAATAAAAGGAAACTTGTCAAGCCGGCCAAGGGCAGCTACTAAAATTCAAGGCTAAAATCATACTCATACTCAAATCATGAACGAGGCACAGATGCCTGCGTTCATCACTCCTATTCACCATTTACTTGAAGCCCCAGCTAGTACAATAAAGTAAGAAAAAATAATAAAAGATACGCAGTTTGGAAAAGAAAAAGTGAAACTCTTTCTGTTTCAGACAACATGATTTTTCATGTAGAAAATTCTAAGAGACTTACCAAAAAGCCACAAGAACTAATATGTGAATTTAGCCAGATCACAGGCTATATGGTCAACATGAAAAATTAATTTTATTTCTATAATTAGAAATCAACAATAAGAAAAATGAAATTAAGTAAACAACCCCACTAAAAAAGCTTAAAAATAGAATAATGAATAAATTTAACAAAATAAAGTCAAGACCTATACACCAAAAACAGCAAACACTATGAAGAGAAATTAAGAGTTAAATGGATAGATATACATGTTCATGGATTGCAAAATAACATTGTTAAGGGGGTAGTTCTTTGATTAATAGATTCAGTACATTTTCAATCAAAATTATAGCAGGATTTTTTGAAGAAATTTATGAGCTGATTCTGAAATTTGAATGGAAAAGCAAAGGAGCTAAAATAACCAAAATAATTTTGGAAAGGAAGGGCAAGGGTGGTCTTTTACTACCTGATTGCAAGATTTACCATGAAACCACAATAATCCTGACAAGTGTGATATTTGTGTACTGAGAGATCTATAGACCAATGGAACAAACTGGAGGATCCAGACATAGAACCATACATATATCTTTGACAGAGGTGCCAAAGTAATTCAATGAAGAAAGGATCATCATTTCAATAAATCGTGTGGGAGCAAATGGGTATCTGAATAGAAAGAAAACAAACTTCAGCACTCTTTTCCTCCACACAAAAAGGTTAACTTGAAGTGGACCGTAGACCTGAATAGATGAGCTAAAACTATAAACTTCTGGAAGAAGACAGAGAGAAAACCATGTGATGTTGGGTCAGCCAAACATTTCTTAGATAAGACAGAAAAAGCATGAACCATAAAAAAAAAAAAAGCACAACAAATAACGATTACCTTCATCAATATTAAAAAATTTTGCCCAAATGACACAGTTAAAAACAAACCAAGCAAATGCAGATCAGACTGAGGGAAAATATTTGCAAATAATTTATTTGACATTATATCCAGAATATATTAACATCTGTTTTAACTAATATTAGGAAGGCCATCAACCCAATTTTTAAACTGGCCAAAGATTTGAATAGACATTTCATAAAGGAAAATGTATTAATGGCCAACAAGCACATAAAAAATGATGAACATCTGTACCCGATGGGGAGCACGAAGTGTCACTACACATCCACGAGAATGGCTAAAATTTGAAATTCTGAAAATATTAAACACTGGCAAGGATTTAGAACAGCTATAATTCACACATTGCTGGTAGGAATATCACTTTGGAAAACTGTGCCAGTGTCTTATAAAGATAAACATACACTCATTATATGACCTGGCAATCCTATTGGTAACTATTTATCCAAGAAAAATGAAAGTCCATGTCCACACGAGATTTGTAACCAAATGTTCTTGATAGCACTAATCATAACAGCCCAAAATTGAAAATAACCTAAATGTCCATTGACTGGGGAATGGATAAATACTATGGACCACTACTCTACTCAGTGATAAAAAGGAACAAAATATGATACACACATGACATGGATGAATTTCAACAAGAACATGTTAAGCAAAAGAAGTCAAACATGGGACTTCCGAGGAAGATGGCAGAGTAGGAGGACCTTAAGCTCACCTCGTCTCACAGATACAACTAGATAACACACATATCCATGTAAAAAGCCCAGAAAATGACCCAAAGACTGGTAGAACAGACTCTCCCTAGCTAACCAGAGAGAAGAGGCAACATCCAAGAGGGTAGGAAGGAGGGAGACATGATCGAGAGCCAAGTGGAGCTGTGGGACTGACCCGGGGAAGGGAGGGATGTTTTGGGTGCAGAGAGGGAAGGGAGCAGACTCCCACCCTCGGGATCCTAGGCACAGAGGACCAGCACAGGGTCCAACATAACCACATAACATGTGGTTTTGGAAACCAGAGATTGTAAAATTGGACTTTAAAAAGATCCATTATATGTGTACTGACACTGAATCTTGCCTTCAGATGATAAACTGACCCCTTCTCACCACTTCCACACCCATCACCTTGGTCTAAGCCGCTGTCCCATCTCCCTGAACTACCATGGTGGCCTTTGAACTCTCTGCTCCTACGCTTGGTCCTCTGCAGTCTACTTGTCACATGACAGGCAAAAAGGATGCTTTTAAAAAAGGTTAAGTCAGAGCCCGCCACTCCACTGCTCAGAACCCTACTTCTGAGGTGCCCAACTCACTCAGGAAAAGAGCCCAAAGTACTGTTACCACAGCTGACAAGGCTCTAGGTGGTCAGGCCTGTCACTTCCTGCCATTGTCTCTGCTCACATATTGGCTTCCCTGCTGGTTCTGAGTATGTCCTGCATACTTCTACACAAAGTCTTTGTTCTTGCCCTTACCCGTGCTCTGGGCTGCTCTTCTTCCAAGTACCCACAGCACTTAGAGACCTGACGTTTAAATCTGGGCCAGAGTGAGTCCTGATGTGGCAAGAAAGCATCTCGGAGATGATGTTGCCATCCCGAACTGCCCCATGCCTCCCCGGTGTCTTAGGACTCTGTATCTTTGGAGGTTTGATACTAGGTGAGATCTCTCATTCTGGCGAATCTGATTTGACAATACAACCCTTTGTGTTTCGTCTGTGGTGTTCAACATAATCTGAAATTACTGATTTACTTCTGTCTTAAAACTCCCTTCTGTCATAAAAACACCTTGAAGGCAAGGTTTTATGCTTTGTACATCAGTGCATCCTTAGCACCGAGAACAAAGCCTGACATATTCTGGTTCGAGGAGCTGCTCTACTGTTTCCTGTGGGCTGAGCAATATTCTGGTTATAATTACGGTTCTTACACTGTCTCTTCTTGCTCTTGCAAAACCTAGTATCAGAATAGTGGAAAATTCAGGCTTGCAAAGCACTGCAGACATACTTGAGAGAAGAGTTTTACAATAGATCTGATTCATGGGCTCAAAAATTCCAAGTTTCCAGTAGTAAAAGTAATTAAAAACTATTGCAAGCTGGTAATCATTCATCTATCAAAAAATTATCAAGCATTTACCACATGCCAGGTACCAGGCATTCAGAGACACAAGAACACTGAAAAAACTCCATCCTAATTTGGCTCAAGATAGTTTCAAACACTTTAAAATTGTGAACATCAAAAATTTAAATACATAGGCATTTAAATATTTGAGATTGTGTTCAGTCCCATTCATTTAACTAAATGAAGAAACTCACCCACAAATGAATGTTCAGTTGCATTTTCTGTGGTCAATGATTTAATGTTAAATTAATAGTGGTGAGAAGCCTTTATGATTTCAACGTGTTCAATATTCCCTAGTAACCAGCTAAAACAATGTAATGATTCTACTGAGTCATTTCCTGCATTTTTCATCTTGGATGAAAAATATCATACCACACCAGACATACCACAAGCCCCAGAGGTCCCAAATCACAGTTTCTCATTATTTTTAATTGGTTAAGTATTCTCAGAAATTTTTATCTTTGAAACTTCAGAAATGGCTGTCTAGTTAGTAGGGTAAAATCTATATAATCCACACACTTGTAAAGTGGCCGTGTCCATCTGTCTGAACCATAACTGCATCATCCTGGTTCCAGATAAGCCCTGAGATGTCACAGCATTCAGAATCCAACTGTGCCAAGCTTCTCAGAGATTGGGAAAGGGTGAGGTAATTATGTTCTGGTTTTGAAGTAGCAGGTGATGTGAAACATTGTTGTCCGCTATTTTTCCTGAGCACCCTGGCATTGGAGAAGGTGGGAGAAGGTAGTAGATCTGTTCTAATTTGTGCTGATGTTAGATGCTGGAGTTAAAGAATTGTAGACTGATTGGGGCACCTGGGTGGCTCAGTCGGTTAGGCAGTGGACTCTTGATTTTGGCTCAAGTCATGATCTCAGGGTCCTGGGATCAAGCCCCGCCTCGGGCTCTGCGCATTCAGTAGGGAGTCTGCTTGTCCCTCTCCCTCTGCTCCTCCTCCTGCTCTCTCTCTCAAATAAATAAAATCTTTAAATATAAAAAAATAAAAAAGAGCCGTAGACAAAGAGGTACTTTGGAGATTACCTGGTGATGGCTACCAGCCATGACTTCCGAATGGAAATAGGTAAATGGGGGGAGGGGTGTTGAGGGGATTGTGTTGTACAAGGAAAATATCTGTAGTTAGAAGAAAAACACTAAATGGTGCTAAAGCAGCGATCAGCAGCAGGAAACAAAACCCAGGGAAATCTATAAAAGTGGTTTTCCCTCTCACATAAATACATAGTATTTATGAATAAATGCATTTCATAATTTTATATAAAACAGCCATAACAGGAGATTAATACAAGTTTTTATTTCAAATTTTTATTGTATATAAGAAATATAGGAAATTTTTAAAGAGATAGAGAAAAATCCTTTCCAATAATACATCACCTTAATATGACCATTGTAATATTTTAGTGCACTTCCTTCCATATTATTTTCCTGTGCATGTTTTCAACATGACTATAATCTTATAGTTAGTTTAGCTGGAACCCCTTGACTTCTTCCCCCCACAAGAGGATAAAATAGGGAAATTAATGGCTTGACAGCCACCAATTCCCTCATAGCTCCAAGGTGTAGAAACTCACAGTTGGAAGGGACATTATCAATTATCTGGTTTAGCCACCTGTTGGTTCTTAGCATCTCTGATGGTCTAGCTGAGAGATGATTCAAACTTTTTTTTTGATACTTATATTAATAAGGGACTTCTAACCTGAAAGAATCACATATCCTAATTTTTGTACAACAGCCTCTGCAATGTTTGTAGTAAATAAATTTTCTAAAGTAGGTGACTTTTTAAATTTTCCATTTGGGGGCGCCTGGGCGGCTCAGTTGGTTAAGCGTTGTACTCTTGATTTAGGCTCAGGTTATGAGCTCAGGGTCCTGGGATTGAGCCCCTCGTCGAGCTCCGCACTGAGTGTGGAACCTGCTTAAGATTCTCTTTCCCTCTCCCTCTGCCCCTCCTTGCTCATGCTTGCTCTCTCTCAAAAAAAAAAAAAAAAAAAGATTTTTCATTTGTAAAGGTAATTTTTTTTGGCAAATGCCAATGAATTTTTGTTATTATTTTATTCCATCCAAGGTAGAGAAGTATTTTCTAAATTGTCCTGTTTTCATTTTGAAACATGATTTATGTCAAAATTTGAATATGTTATTTAGAGTCTAACTTGAAATATCTCATAGCTTTTTTTTTTTTTTTTTTTTTTTACTACAAATAGTTAAAAAATGGTATGTATATCTTATTTGGTGACCTGGAACTAGTTGAAATGTAGGTGCTTTATAAACCATCTTAACTACTGATACTATCTTGCGTTTGTGAAGCATGAAATGGTTCAATTTATTGACTGAGGGTTGTGTCAGTGGGGAGAAATGAATTTTCACTGCGTGTTTTATTGCACCTACTCAGTGAGTTTGGCATTAAAATAAATAATGCTTTAATGAGAAAACGGTTGGCCTGATGATTTCACTGTGGGAATGGGGGTAAAGAACTCTGGGCCGTGGTCCTCTCAAAACACCTGACCCAATGACAGACAAGGTGGGCACTTCACCTCCAGTGCCCGATTCTGCAGAAGCAAAACAGATTGAGAAAATGGACTTTTGCCAAGGTGGAGTGAGAATCAGGCTTTGATTTTTAAAAATATTTTTAAAAAATCCCACACCGTATATATTTACTGAGCCTTCTTCATGCCGGGAAGAGGGGGCAGAGAGACTGGGGTGTCTGCGGGTGCTGCGGTGGCCTCCAGGACGGGCCCTTGGTGGGGCCGGGAAGCGGTGTGTTCCCTTCAGGCCGCCTGCTCCGCCCGGGTTCTCGGGAGGGAGCAGCCCGGCGGATCAGGACCCTGGTAGCCAGGCGAACAGCTGCCGGGAAGATGAATTCACTGTAAGTCGGGTACCTGAAGGCGGAGCTGGGGGGTCTTCCTGCAAAGTGGCTTATTATTTCTGCATTCCTAAATGCTGCCGAGGCTACTTGCCAATTGTTACCTCCTTTTCAGCACCTCATCCGTCCTCGTGGCTGAAGCAAACCAGAGTATAATGTACTTGCCTCATTCCTGTTGGCGGTAACAAGATCTATTGGTTGGCTTGGTTTTGTCTTTTGAACAGGAGGGGTGTGTTTGGTGGCCGGCTGGTACTCCCCGCTGTCGGATCAGTCAGTCCAAAGGGGCACGGAGGGAGGTGGCAGAGGGAGAGGTAGGGGGAGGCGGCGGAGGGAGAGGCGGAAAGAGGCGGAGGGGGAGGCGGCGGAGGGAGAGGCGGAAAGAGGCGGAGGGGGAGGCGGCGGAGGGAGAGGCGGAAAGAGACGGAGGAGGAGGCGGCGGAGGGAGAGGTAGGGGGAGGCGGCGGAGGGAGAGGTAGGGGGAGGCGGCGGAGGGAGAGGTAGGGGGAGGCGGCGGAGGGAGAGGCGGAAAGAGGCGGAGGGGGAGGCGGCGGAGGGAGAGGTAGGGGGAGGCGGCGGAGGGAGAGGCGGAAAGAGGCGGAGGGGGAGGCGGCGGAGGGAGAGGTAGGGGGAGGCGGCGGAGGGAGAGGCGGAAAGAGGCGGAGGGGGAGGCGGCGGAGGGAGAGGTAGGGGGAGGCGGCGGAGGGAGAGGTAGGGGGAGGCGGCGGAGGGAGAGGCGGAAAGAGGCGGAGGGGGAGGCGGCGGAGGGAGGCGGCGGAAGGGGAGGCAGAGGGAGGCGGCGGTGGAGGGGGAGGCGCACGCCCTGTCCTCCAGGCCAGGGGCGGGGCCAGGCACAGGGTTGTAGGGCGGCCCAGCAGTGGAGCACGTTCTCGCCACAAGCCGTGTGGCATTTACAGACACAAGTTAGGTCCATTTGGTGGGTCCGGGAGGCTGTGTTGGAGATTTCAGCACCAGAGATTGATTCTTTTGGGAGGAGGTGTCATTGCACGATAGAGAACCAGGTGTGTGTGCACTGTTGATAGAAATCATCATAATCATAAGAAGAGACTCACAGTTCACAGAACCTCATGTCATGTCTCATGTGAACCTCACAGCAGCTGTGTCGGGTAGACCTGCTACAGAGGAGGACGCCAGGGGGGCAGATTAGTCAGAATCTTTTATAAACTGTTCTTGGTCTAACATGCTGAATATATTGTGATATTTTTCCATGAGAAAGGCAACATCCATTTTTTGTAAAAAAAACCTCCCCAATACAGGGGAGAAGTGGGTTTTCCCACTATGGCTTTGCTCAGAGTGAAGAAATGGCCTTGAATTCCTAGTGTTTTCCAACATGTCCGCTGTTACCTGGGGGTCTTTCTTGAGTTCATTTGTTATAAGTTGGTTAATGGAATTTTTTCTTGGAGAAAGTAGATCTGGGCTGCATTATTTTCTCTGTATCAATTCTGTAAAATCAGTTCTGAATTTCGAATATCTGCTTTGTTAATCTCCAATTGGTAATTATAGGGACTTAAGCTTGATAGTGATTCAAAGTCTTTGGGTTACAATGGGTCGTGCATGCTTAGAATGTGTGTGTGTATAAATATATGTGTGTGTGTGTGTGTGTGTGTGTGTGTTTGGTAGGGCTGATGTAACAGAGTATCACAAATAACTTAAACAGCAGGAATTTATTAACTGACAGTTTTGGAGGTTAGAAGTACAAAGTCAAGGCACAGCAGGGTTGGTTCCTTCTGGTGTCTGTGAGGATCTGTTCCAGGCCTTTTGCTGTGGCTTGTAGATGGCTGTCTTCATGCTCACATGGCATTCTCCCTGTGTGCATGTCACTGTGTTCAAATTTCCCCTTTTTATGAAGACACCAGTCATATTGGATTAGGGCCCACCCTAATTACCTCATTTTAACTTGATTACCTCTGTAAATTACCTCTCTTCAAATAAATCACATTCTGAGGTACTGGGTGTTAGGACACCAATATACGAATTTGGGGAGGACACACTCAACCCCTAACTCATTCTCTCTATATATATCTATGTATATATCCCCCTTCGACACACACGAATATAGTTTGATATGTGATATATTTCTATGAAATCTTAAAGGCATTTTATTTTATTTTATTTTTAAGATTTTATTTATTTATTTGACAGAGCAAGAGAGCACAAGCAGGGGAGCAGGAGAAGGAGAGGGAGAAGCAGAATCCCTGCTGAGCAGGGAGCCCGATGTGGGGCTTGATACCAGGACCCTATGATCATGACCTGAGCCAAAGGCAGATGCTTAACCATCTGAGCCACCCAGGCGCCCCTTAAAGGCATTTTAATATGTGAGTCTAAATAACCATTGAGCCATTATTGCATAACATTTCTGGAAAGTAGTGTTTTTGTCCTGTCTTACTATGGCCTCATAAGGTTAACTAGCTTGTCTGCACCAGAAATAATAGAATCACATCTTATCCTTCCCTGTCCCCACTCTTGTTTCCAGATTCCCAGAATCTTGTTTCCTCATTATGATAGAGGAATTATCATATTTTAAAAAGGACTTTTTAAAAAAAGATTTTATTTATTTATTTGTCAGAGAGCGAGCACAAGCAGGGGGGAGCTGCACATAGAGGGAGAAGCAGGCTCCATGCTGAGCAAGGAGCCTGACACAGGACTCAATCCCAGGACTCTGAGATCATGACCTGAGCCAAAGGTAGATGCTTAGCCGACTGAGCCACCCAGGCGTCCCTAAAAATGACTTTTAGAAAAACAAATGGAATCCAAATAGAGCATGGAGTTTAGTAAATACTAATGTATTAATAGCACTTCGTTAATTGTGACAACAAACCAAATAAAGTTGTACCATAGTAAACTAAGGGTTAACAACAGGGAAAACTGGGTAGGTGGTATAATGGGAACTCTTTACTATCTTTGCAACTTTTCTAAATCTAAATCTAGAACTATTCTAAAATAAAAAGGTTATTTTTTTTAAAGATTTTATTTAATTGAGAGAGAGAGAGCGCTCGAGCACAAGCTGGGGGGAGGGGCAGAGGCAGAGGGAGAAGCAGGCTCCCTACTGAGCAGGGAGCCCCAATCCTGCGGATCCCAGGACCCTGGGATCATGACCTGAGCTGAAGGCAGATGCTTAACAGACTGAACCACCCAGGCACCCCAAAAGTTTAATACTAAAAAACCTTTTATAATATAAAATATTTTCTGGTATATATTAAACAGGTTATTAACACTGTATTAAGAATGGTCATATAGTTGTATTGTTTTTATGCCATTGCATGTCTTTCTGTACAGAGGAAGGGATTAGATGTGGCCTCTAGAGGACAGTGTTGGGTCATAGAAAGATTTTCACAATCTGCCCAAGATGAAGATGGATTTACTTATTTTTCTTCTTCCTTTGTAACCACAAGCCCTCTGTTTATTCATTATTCCTCTTTGACTTTAAAAAAAAGTCAAAGAAAATGTATGCCTTCTCTGCTATCCCGATTAGCTGGAGATCTACTTTAATTTGCTGTTTTTGTGCAGTTTTGGCTCTTCACAGATAGATGGGGCAAGAATGATTGTCATTTTCACCCTGGTGTTCAGAGCCCTGGGGGCTCGTGGAAGTCCTGTGGGAGCCTGGGGAGCATCACGGGGCACATACTATGTGTTGTGAATTCTCGCGTGGTAGAGAGAGTGCTAGAGAGGTGGATTCCCTTTGGAAACACTACAAACCATTTGTAGATTGATGAGGATGCTCATAAAATACAGAGGGGTTTTGATCTCTCAAGGTCGAGACTGTTTGCTCCACGGTGATTTGTTGGGGGCGGGGTGGGGGGAGAGGGAAACAGACCAGTGCTCTAGCTTCTGGTGCACATTTCTGGAATAATCAGCATAGAAACTCACCATTTTAATTTAAAAATTATCCCTCCGAAGGTCGTCTCATGGGATTGACATTTTATTTTTAAGAGGCTGCCGGGGTAGGTAGTTATAGAGTGCGACTCAAGCACATCGGAGCCAGGTGAACATGAATTTGCAAAATCTTGCCTGCCTCGAGGCAGCTGAAACAATTGTTCATGTATTGATGGGCTCAGAGATTCTGGAGTATCATTCTGTCATTAGATGGATGACAATTTCTGTTGATAGTGGAATCCGAGGGCTCCACTCATTCTGGGTGAGAGCATCCAGTATAAATACTGGAAAACAGTCATTTGGACAACAGGGTATTCCACTTAGCAGCACCTTACAGATTTCTTATTTTTTGCTCAAAGAATAAATCTGTTAAACGGTTCTCTGTTGAATTGGGATAGATGAGCCTTTTAATGGGATTTTTGAAAGGGAGTGGAAAATTTACAGCTCCTTGTAAATAGCCTGACATGAAAGTTCAGATCAATAGTGTTTTATTCAACCACAACATCAAAGTGAACCTATGGGCAGGAGTCTCTCCTTCTCATCTAACAGTGCTAGATACCAAAATTTCTGTTTCTCAGGTGTAGTGTTCTCTTATTTAGTGGTGGTATAACAAAGTTCCATTAACTATATAGGCATTTAGTAATTATTACAGTGATTTGATATGTACTTTTTCCTTGAGATATGATTGGTCCCCTAACCTGGTCCCTTATCCCATGTTCCTTATCACAGGGAAAAGCATTACTCCATCCCATTTGTGCAAGTCAGAATCCTTGACTCCTCTCTTCTTTCTCATCCTTGTCCATAATAGATGCAGCACCAGGTTCTATTGCCCCCTCCTTTTTTTTTTTAAGATTTATTTATTTTGAGAGAGAGAGAGAGCATGTGCACATGACTGGGTCAAGGGGCAGAGGGAGAAGGAGAGAAAACCTCCGACAGACTCCCTGTTGAGCGTGGAACACCACACGGGGCTCGATCTCACGACCCTGAGATCATGACCTGAGCCGAAACCAAGAGTCGGACACTTAACAGACTGAGCCATCCAGGTGCCCCTGGGTCCTATGGCTTTTACTACTTAAATATTTTTTGAAACCATTCACTTTTCCCCCATGGCCACCACTCTAATCCAAGCTCTATCACAGCTGCTGAGCCCACCACAGAAGCCGCCTTGCCCACAACCAGTGTGATCTTTCACACGCACATCTACCAGACCTTCAGGGATCTCCCGTTGGTCTTAGGATAACAACCAAAGCCACTTTCATGGACCATAAGGCGCTGCAAGGCTGGTGTCTCTCTCTCCCTCTAGCCTCATCTGGAAACATTCTCCTCCTTGCTCCCTATGCCCCCTAGCCTCCTGGCCTCCAAGGCCTCCTCTGCCTGGAGTCTCGTCCCTGATGGCTTCTACTCACACTTTATACATCAGCTCTGGTGTGAGTCCCCATGAATGCCTTTCCTGATCTAGTCTAGAACTTTCCTTTGCTCTACACTCTAATAGACCCAAGCTCCTTCACTTCACTGTGTTTATAATTAGACACTCAGCTCTGTTGTTTTTTGGTTAATCTATGTCTCCACTACCAAATAGAAACTCTATGAGCAGAGACCATGCCCAAGAATGCTCATTATCAAATTCCTAGCCCTTGGCATAGTGAAAAGGAGTTGCTCAATACACTTGTTGAAGTAATATGTGGCTATTTTTTACTGAGTTTAGGTAGAGGAAGAAGAACCCACTGGATACATTCGATTTGAAAAATTTCTTCCAGTGATGACCGAAGTACTACTGGAGAGAAGGTAAGAAGGTACATGCAATTGTTAAGGTAAAGTAATGATTAGAATTACATTAATTTCAAAACGCTTGGCTTTTTTACTTTGTATATTATACTCAACCAAATATTTATCCTGGGATAGCTCCCTCTGACTTTTCACTATACCTCTGAACTGCCAGGTGAAATGTGCTTAGAAATATCAACCACTTTTGTATTAATCTTATAAGCAAAGTGCCACAAAAGTCGTAAATCAACAACATGTTTATTATCTTCTATTGTGAGCTATCAGTGAGAATTCACCCTACCTCTTTTTCTAAGGAACATGTAATGTTACCTTACCACAGTTGGTTTATAGTAGAAATTTTGTTTCCAAATAAGTTGATTTTCACAATGATGAAAAAGGCTAATAGATATCATCACATAGGCCAGTGATTTTGAACTAAGTATCTTCTGTGGGTGTGGAGTGCTTTCAACTTTCAGATCTAGAAATCCAAACATGTTTCAGTGAGGGAAGTATTATTATCCTTGTACCTTAGCAGCTTTTATTTCATTTTATGTGATCATTTATTGTGTAGAGACTGAGCTAAATACTGTGGTATGTGCCCCTTTTACTGCATAATTAGATACAGACCAAGTCCAGAAGATACCCTTCTTCGAGCGTTTGAGGTACGTGAGCTCCAGATTTTATATATATGTATGTGTATGAAAAATTCATCCTGTAGAATTTATTCACCAAACAAAAACTATAATATCTACCCTTTCTTTTCTCTTAGGTGTTAGATCCATCTAAACGTGGATTTCTGACTAAGGAAGAACTGATCAAGTATATGACTGAAGAAGGTAAGAGTGATTTATTGCTTATTTTATAACTGTGACTTATTTAAGTGATAAATAATTTAACAACAATTATGGAAAAATTCTAGGAGACACTTTTAAATCAATCATTCTGGTTGAAAGAGTTATTTACTATTCCTATTATTTTGGTATTGGTGTGGTTTCTGTTTTGTGGGGTTAAGTGGACAAAGGGTAGGTTAAGGGAAGATTGATTGTTGCCTTATAGGATTTTGTAACGAATAAAGATACTTCTGTAAATTGAAGTCACTCCATTCACTTAGAGTATTTTTCAGAATAAAAGCTATGCCACTTGAAAAACGTGAACTGTCAATCATTATAAATCAATGCCTGTTACTAGATTGAAGATTTGAATTGGATTATATAAAAATTCTTTTTTAAACAGCTTTTCAGTTGATGAACTTACAGATAATACAGCCTCCATTGAATGGAATCCACACAAACTTACAGCTTTTTATGCTGGTGGAACTCTATATTTGCTTTGAGCTTGACCTATACACACACACACACACTCGGCCATCGTATCGGCACACCTATCTGTGCCGCCATGTTTCCTTGAGGCACTCTCTCTGCTTCGGCTGATGTGTAAGTTTGTTTTCCCTGAATGTCAGTGGCCTAATGGGCGTTCTCTTGAAACCGTGCTTCCCTTGGTCACCTCCCCAATCTCCCATCCTTTGTTCAGTTCACTGGTTTGCAGATCGAGTCCAGTGTGATTCAGAGTTGTAATCACTTGAGACGGAATCAGAAGTGCAACTAATTGCGAGGAGGGGAGACCAACGCTGCGTCCACCTGCGCAGCTGACTGGACCGCGTCTGCCTGACGCACCACAATGTGGGGCCACAGGCAGCGAGGGCAAGAATGACATGGCTGTCACAGCTGCCACCAACCTCTTGTGACACTGTAACAGATGTCTTAGGAGTTCACATTTTAAGGGGAGTGAATCCTGGATTATACTAGGCAATATGAATTGGCCAGAAAGAGTTCATTGTCATTAATATGGTGACCTGCTATGTGGAGGTGAGGGACACTAAGGGCAGTGAGAGGTACTAAAATCTCCATTTCTCCACGATATTTTACTGGGGGAAAGAAAAGTGACATAAGACAATTCACAATATAAGACAGTGGATTCTCAGGATGGTAGACTTTGTATGGGTGAGTTACTGAGAGCAGGGGTAAAGTCTTATGCGTTCCAGCCCCCACCCAGTCAGTCTCAACAAATGTGTGTTGAATGAATAAATGAAAGAATGAATGAGCAGATGAACGAAGAATGTGTGAAGGGGCCGATGGAGAGAGATGCATCTTGATCACACAGTGTGAACAATAGCGGGGAGGCAGGGGTGAGTGTGATATCACGATATCGCAGAGTCTATGAGGGGAGAGGGCCCAGAGGGTCTTGCTGGCAGACAGCAGGAGACGAATCTGGGGAGATCTGTGGGTTGGCCTGTTGAGGTCTGGGCTCGGGGGTTGGAAGTCACCGTGTGGGCACCGCAGAAGCCTTGGAGGGTGCTGAGCACATGGGCCTCGTGGTGCAGGAGAGATTGTTGGAAGGTCCATCTGGTGCTGGCGGCTCATCAGAGGAGTGGTGAGACCCGTCAGGAGGCTACTGGGGCTTTTGAGAGAGAGCAGGGGGAGGGGCAGAGGGAGAGGGAGAAGCAGACTCCCCACTGAGTAGGGAGCCTGATGCGGGGCTTGTGCGGGGCTTGATCCCATGACCCTGAGATCATGACCTGAGCTGAAATCAAGAGTCAGACACTTAACTGACTGAGCCTCCCAGGTGCCCCTGGTGTCTTCTGTAAGTGGGGTAGCAGTTCTTACCTCTAATGAGGTACCTGGGAGGTTAACTTAGTTAATGTATCCGAAGCACATAGGTCAGTGTCTGGAACACAGTAGCTCTCAATAAATAGTTGTTATTAGTATTCTTTTAAGGACTTCCATGGTGCCCATCAGAATTCATTGGCAGTGGATTTAGCCCAGTATAAGAAAGATTCAGAATCTGTCTCCATAGGCTCTGTAGGCATTCTTGTCTTAGGATGTAGGTATGGTTTCAAGAACTTGACACACTCCCCTTGTTTGATAATCTGTCATCATTGTCATCATGATCACCACTTGAATAATTTCTGTAGTACGAGCTGAATTCCTGAATTTCACCTGTTCATGGTGGCAGGTGGCAAGGTCAGAAGGTAAGTGATCCTCCGGCCTTGGTAACTCATCTGCTCAGAGAAGACTCTTTAGGGGGGAAAGTGGCAATTTTGATGTTTCTGTATTTTTGCTTAATATCAGGACAAAGTTCTTTCTTAAGTACTTGGCAATATTTCCAACATTCATCCTGAGTTTGCTTCTCATCTTGATGAAACCAATGTCCAAGATGATCCTCAGCTACTGTCTGAATCCAGCGAAAGCCACAGATTTTCTTTGCCACTTTTGGTTTCGTTTGACAGCAACACTGGGCCAAACTATAACAAAGAGGGCCATTTAGACACAGTGGATGAATGGCATCTGTCCCTGGGCTCAGCTGGCATCATGAAGTTGGCCGGACCTGGTTAGGGAATATTCAGAGACCTAGTTGTTGCAGTTCGAGCCTCTGCTCTTCAGCAATTTGCATCGAGACCATGTGGTCCCATCCTCACACCCTTGCAAACGTAATGACTAGACTCCCTAGAAAACTGGGACTTCGGGTGAATCCTTAGGCAATCCCAATAGCCTTAATTTAAAGAAACAACCTTGTTCAGGATGTCTTAATGTTCTCCTGCTGTGTTGGCTCAAGTGATCAATTTTATACGTTGCTTGAGCTATGACGTCTGCAAGGTAAAGTAAGCCCCAAATCTGCCTGGGGCACAACAGCACGCTCTTGGAATCTCTGGACTGGCATGATGTGCTGACCCCAGGGCCCCGGGAGGGGAGCTGGCGACCCAGCGGGGGCCTGTGCAGCTGCAGGGCAATGAAACTGGCTGGTGGAAAGAGAAAGAAGACGATCAGAAGATTGTCAGTGATGAATCTCCCTTCTTATCTTTCCCAGGTGAGCCTTTTTCTCAGGAAGAAATGGAAGAAATGCTGTCTGCTGCCATTGACCCAGAATCGAATTCCATTCATTACAAGGACTACATAGCCATGATGGTGGTGGATGACAGCTAGGTTCTGGAGACGTAATTTCTCACCGAAAGGATGACCGTAGAGATGGCCTGTCCCTATTAATTTCACATCTTATAATTTCTACACATGCTAATTAATGCCCAGTGACAACTATTTCACAATACTTTGTTTTTTAAAGATGAACACAAATTTATTTGGTATGTCTGCCTTATGGAATGACCAATGGCTAATTATTTTAAAGCTTATTCTTAAAAACATTTTAACATTATCCGTGGATTGTTGTGGATTTTCTACAATAAAACCCCGGTGACCTTCAAATTCATTACGCTGACAAAATGAAGAATGACCAGAAATGATCCAAGGTTTGGCATAGAAAGATCTTGGGTGACCACAAAGTGAGAACCAGTATCAACGTGGTGAAAGCAACAAACAACAAACCTTCAGCATCTGGATGGGGAGGGGGAGTTGTTGAAAGGAATGTTAATAATTAATCCCTTATGAGTGTCGATTACAAATCTCATTTGAAATGTTAGTAACTTAGTGTAAAAATGTAAGTGTGCTGATCCAGCGTGTTACCACTGTGCGGAGTAGCGAATGGAGTTGAGGTCACTGAATCTAGAGACAAGAAGACTGAATGGAAATTGACAACATAAGGAGTGACCGTTCTCTTCCGGTCTTTAGAATTCTTAGCTATTCTTTTTTTTTTTTTTTAAGATTTTATTTATTTATTTGACAGAGAGATAGAGAGAGAGAACAAGTAGGCAGAGAGGCAGGCAGAGGGAGAGGGAGTAGCAGGCTCCCCGCCGAGCAGGGAGCCCGATGCGGGGCTCGATCCAGGACCCTGGGATCATGACCTGAGCTGAAGGCAGCTGCTTAACCAACTGAGCCACCCAGGCGCCCCTAGAATTCTTAGCTATTCTAATCGAATTTAAATTAAAAAATAAACAAAAAAAGAATTCTTAGCTATTCAGAATAGCTGCTGTGAGAATATTGCTCTGAATACTGAGTAAGAATATTGAGAAATTGTGTGGTATGGAGGAGCTACAGCTGTGGGAAAAGCAGAATAAAGTCTGAACACAAGGAATCATGATGGAGAAAGACCCAGGGACTTACAAGCAAAGGGCAAAATAAGGTGAAGGAAAATGAATAATCTTCCATAACCTATGTTGTTCTGTCATGCATACACAGTGATTTCTATTTGAAGATGCTTCCTCCTCTATTTGAAGATGCTTCTCCCCAACATTTGATGTTGCTTACGATTCTTCCTCCTAGGTATGCAAGACAGGGGGCTGCTACTGGAGAGATGATTTATCACTGTTTGTTCATTGGTTCATGAAACATTTATTGAGTATTATTAGGTACTCTGTTAAGAACTGGAGTCGCGAGGTGGCTCCATCCCTAACCCATGAAGGTCACGGTTTAGTGAGGGAGATCGGCAAGTCAGTCAGCAACCACATTTCAGCCTGGGGCACATTCAGGGTGCTGTTGAAGTGCAAAAGAGGGCAGCTCACTCGGCCTGGTGGGTGAGTTTCTGGGTGAGGAAA
Organism: Mirounga angustirostris; assembly: GCF_029215605.1. Taxonomy (NCBI): domain Eukaryota; kingdom Metazoa; phylum Chordata; class Mammalia; order Carnivora; family Phocidae; genus Mirounga; species Mirounga angustirostris. Next base: position 63,868,131 of record NW_026991714.1, read on the forward strand.
GGGTCTAGTGAGCAGAAAGGGCCTCCCAGATCAGGTGACACCTAAGGTAGAGGCGAGTAGTTTACTAAGCTGGTGGCGGGACACAGGGGGTTTCCATAGGGGAGCAGTGAGTACAGACACCCTGGGGGTGTCCTAAAACATGGAGCACTCTGGGAATTGAAGGTAGTGTAGGAGACTTGGGGAACATGATGAGAGATGAAGTTGGGGTGGTAGAGAGGAGCTGTATCATTAAGGATATCGGGTTGGTCATACAGTTAGGTTTTTCGTGTTAGAATTTGGACTTTTTCTGAAGATCACAGAGAAAGATCATTTGTAAATTGTATGGAAAATGATCTTGAAGAGTCGAGACTAGAAGCAGGGAGACTAGGTGGTAAGGGACTTGGTTGGTGGAAGGGGATAGGTTGGGAAAAGCCAAGTGGGTGGACAGCGGGTGGATTATAGAGAGCCATTTATTTAGTGAGAAAGTCAAGAAGCAAGTCAGGGTTGGTGGGCAAAATGGGGAGTTTGGCGGTGGACATCCTGGGATTGGGGACCTAGTGAGACACCCAGGGGAGACATCCAATCAGTTGGGTCAGTAGGAGGAAGATCTAGCAAGAGAGATGGATTGTGGAGGTCTCAGCAATAGTTAAGGAAAAAAGTAGTAGAAGAGTAGTGGAAAGGAAAAGGAAGAGCGTCGACAGCGCAGGGGGGACATCAGCATTTAAGGGCGAGCAGAGGGGGAGGAGCCCACGAGAGGCAAGGGGGAGAGGAACACAAGGAGAAGCCAAGTGCCGCAGAGAGGGCAGGTAAATTGAAGACAGAAAATGTCCACCAGTTGTGGCAGAGTTCACTGGTGGCCTCTGAGGAGCAGATTTGGTGAGTGACAGGGTGCAGGGTTCAGTGGCTGGAGGGCCAGAACACTGTGGGCAAGTGGAGCATGAGGACAGGGCTGGAGAGAGACCGCAAGGCGGAGGGACTGATTTTCAGCAGAGTGGAAGCATGTGGGTTTGTCAGCACAGAAGCTGAAGACCCTAAGGAAGCAGGAGGGGCTGGATCCCAGCGCAAGAAAAGGGTTGCTCTGGGGTGGTTTGGAGCAGCGAACCAGCGTGTACAGCTTCTACCCAATGGCCTCGGTTTCATTGTCGAACGAGGAAGAAGAGAGCGGGTTACGGAGCAGGAGATGAGCAAGAGCCCATGTACGGATTTTGGGGGAATCCTGGAGGATTGTGTTCAGTAACCCAGGCTCAGGAACAAGCACGGAGGGTTGCTGTGTTGACTCAGGGTTCAGGTTTTGGCATCTGGGATGGAAGGAACCGAAGGTCCAGGCAGTTGGGGAGTCACGAGCACGCAGGTGTAGTGATGGTCCGTGGAGCCCTCGTATGAGGGACAGATGCGGGGAGGGGCAGCTACCAGACTGAAAGGGGGCAGGGCCTCAGGACAAGCCTCTACAGGCAGCGACTAGTGTGGCTGGGGGGTGGGGGGTGGGGCGGGGGGCTGGCTCCCCTGCCATTCCCAAGTAATAACCCAGGCTGCTGGAATAGCAAATACAAATGAGGGTGGGGAAGCATCACTTATGGAAGGTGCAGCGATGGGAGGCATTTGTGCCTCCCGTTTCCCAGAATTCTGCCAGGGTTGAAACCCAAGTGGAAGGTGGGCGTGCGGCTCACTTAGCCATGTGTGTGAGATTCACCACCCAACGGGGGTCTGAGCCACATGCCTTTGGGCCAGGGTGGAGCTGCATGGGGAAGGGGGTGTGGTGGCCCCTCAGACCCCTTGCCATCCGGGACACACTGCAGCCGCTGAGGAGGGCGGCAGGGACGTGGAAGGCCCTTTAAGGCAGCGCACCCGGGGACACGTGGTCCAGCAGCAGTGGCCAGCACCAACATGCTGCGGCGAAGCGTGTGCCGGAGCCCGGGGCGGAGAGCCGGGCGTGGACTTGTTTGGAGCATGCTGGCTGCTCGGGGTTCTCTTCTAGAAGCCTGTTGCCCTGCATGACCTCGGTGCCTGAGAAGCACAGCTTGGTGAGTTAGCCCCGATGTCTTCATAATCTTTCTGAGTAGCGGCGCCCTCCCTGAAGGATGCTTCAGGATCAGGTGCTCCCGTCTAGAATTCTCTCGAAAGTTCCGACTGATGTCCTACTTCACAGCCTGTCTCAAGGAAATTCTCTCTTTACTAGTCATAAGAGTTAGCTCTTTGGAATCTGATTCATTTATCTTTAGCACAAATTTGGGTTTTTTTTAAGGCCTCCAAAAAAGAGCAACACAGACTTCCCACAGAAATCTCGTTTTATCTCCTAGTTGCAGAATAAACATGGCATAGTCACGAAGGGAACACGTGTCTTTCTATTCAGACCATTTCGGTTCATATTTTACCTCTCTCTCCCACTTAGCCGCCAGCCTCTGATTTCAACCACAAGGGTATTTTCCTGGCAAGAGGAGTGCTTGGTCTCCTGTGCAGGGTTTGCTTTGCAGGGTTTGCTTGTCCTTATGACCCTTGCCTTCTGCAGAGCCTGCCACTCCCCCCAGCTCCACGGGGCCAGGTGGGGAGATAGCTTCATCCTCGCACCTCCGGGTTGGGGATGCTGCCTGGTTCAGGGCCCCGAGCACGGGCCTGGGAGTCAGGAGGTACCCCCACTCCGATCCCTGTGTTGTCCGTGACTCACTCTGGTCAGGTGCTCCCCTGCCGTGCACCTCACGTGGAAAATAGAGCTCAGCTCTGCTTCTCCCGTTTCCCAAGCATCCAAGTGCCAAGTGCTGAGAGATAAAGAGAATGTCCAAGACTGGTTGGGATTTCCACTGGCAGGATTATTTTCCGTGGCATGGGGTGCATCTACATCTTTCTTCCTTCCTGCTTTCCCTCCTTTGCCTTTTCTAGCTGCTTCCAGGTGGGAGAGTGCCTTGTTCATACAGCCACTTCCTTGTAGAAGGTCAGTGTCCTACGTTGCCTCTTCTGGGCACGTTAAAAAAGCAGAGAGCCCCCTGGTCACATACGCCCCACCTCGTGCTGGGCGGGGCAGCTGCATGTTTCTTCAAGTTGGGTCATTAATCTCGTGCGTCAGGACACCTGGGAGGGGTGTCTGTTAGAAATCTGGACTCCTGGCTCCCATCCAGGCCCTTAGGACAGAATCTCGGGGGCAGTACTATATTGTGAAGTCAAGTGTGGGGTGTGGAGCTAGGCTCTGCCACTGACTGACAAGGCAGAGGGTGCAGTCATTTAATATTGCTGGGTCTCTGCATCTTAATTTGCAAAGTGGAAAGAACACTGACCTTACAGGGCTGGTGGGAAAATCAAATGACGTAATAAAAGTGAAAATTCTTTAAATGGGTATAAGGTACGACACAAATTTTACTTACAGGAAACCAGCCTGGGTATGGAGGAAGTGAAGGAGGAAAAGGAGAAAGGGGGGGGTGGAGAGGGGAGAAGGGAAAGGGGACAGGGGGAGGGTGGGAGAGGGAGAGGCCTGCTGCCTGGGTAGGCAGGTAGGTAATGTATTTAATCTATGGGTTGAGGGTGGAGAGCCACCTAAGGTACAGTAGTAGAGATACCAGGAGATTTGCTATCCTGGTGCTGTTAATTTTAAGCTCTTAAGTTTACTTCTAGATTATAAAATTAGGAGGTTTTAGGCAGTGCTTCATCTTTCTTAAAACTGTAGTAAAAAAAAACAGTGTAAAATGAACCATCTTAATTATTTGTTAAGTGTACAGTTCAGTAGTGCTGAGTATGTTCTTGTGAAATAGATCTCCAGAACCTTTTCATCTTGCAAATCTGAAATTTTATACCCATTAGACAATGCCCCTTTCCCCCCTGCCACTAGCAAATGCTATTCTACTTTGTTTCTATGAGTTTGATGACTGTGAGTTAGATACTGTGTGTAAAATGAATCATACAGTATTTGTCTCTTTGCGACTGGCTTATTTCACTCAGCATAATGTCCTCAAGGGTCATCCATGTTGTAGCAGGTGTCAGGATTTCCTTCCTTTTAAAGGCTGAATAATACTCCATCATACATACATACCACATTTTGTTCATTCATCAATCGGGGGGGCATTTGAATTGCTTTTACTTCATGGGGTGCCTGGGGTGGCTCAGTCGGTTAAGCGTCCGACTCTTGGTTTCAGCTTAGGTCATGATCTCAGGGTGGTGAGATCGAGCCCCGCGTGTGGAGCCCCAGATCGGTCTCTGTGCTCAGCAGGGAGTTAGTTTGCTTGAAGATTCTCTCCCTCTGCCCCTCCCCCAACTTGTGCTCTCTCTCTCTCTCTCTCTCTCTCTCTCTCAAATAAATAAATAAAATCTTTAAAAAAAAAAGTGGTAGGAGTAAATATCTGGGTCCTGTCCAAAGGCGGCTGTGCAGAAATAGGCACCACATTTGAATTGCTTTCACTTCTTGGCTCTGGTGAATAAGGCTGCTATGAACATGAGTGTACATCTCTCTCTCGGAGACCCTGCTTTCAATTATTTTGGTTAAATACCCAGAAGTGGGATTGCTGGATCTTTCTTCTTTTTTAAAAATTTGCTGGCAGCCATAGTGCCTTTTTTTTTAGTGCTTTTAAAGTAGCATAAATTATTCACCTCACCTCCTGGAGAAAACTCTCATTCATTTGAGGAAACAGTGTTTTATTTTGATCAAAAAAATTCATGAAGTTGAAAATTTGGGGCCAACTCCAGTTCTTTGGAGAAGGAGATAGGATAAAATAGCTCATTCTGAAAATGCGGACATAGTTTTATAGGCGTGGCTGTGCAGATGATCCTTCCCTAGTTGTCGTCAGCTGCTCCATACGAAATCTTGACAGAGGCGTCTAACCATTTATCACTAAGTTTATGCAATTTATGAAAGTATGGATTATTACCTGACTTTAAGTGTACCTCAAAAAATTCAGGGTTTGTTTTTGTGTTCTGAATGCTTAGTTTTTATTTTTATTTATTTTTTAAAAGATTGTATTTATTTGAGAGAGAGAGCAGGGGAGGGGTGGAAGGAGAGGGAGAAGCAGACTCCCCGCAGAGCAGGGAGCCTGATGCGGGCTTGGCTCCATCCCAGAACCCTGGGATCAATCATGACCTGAGCCGAAGGCAGACGCTTAACCGACTGAGCCTCCCAGGGTCTCCTGGACATGCTCAGTTTTTAAATATCTTGCCGGCTGTGGTGGCTCCATTCGGAGCCCGGTTACCCGCTCAAGACATGATATCCCCGGGGGCAAAGTTCATTGTTAGTGAGAATGAAGGTAAATTGATTTGCCGGCTGGTCTTCTTGATAATTCACAATCTTTTTTAGTTGCTTTTCACGAAATCAGATGAGACTTGTCACTTAGCTGACACACAGCTCTGCCATTTTCTTGGTGCTCACTTCTGCTAACAGGGCCAGTGCTATTTTCAATTCCAGGCCACTTTGTGGGAAACTTTTTAAGCCTCTTATCAGTTTAGGGAGGCTAGTTTTGTTAAAACCAGATAACATCTGTGAATGCTCCACTTCACTGGGCACCCATATATTTAGTAAAGGGTGAGAGTGCGTAGGGGGGCCAAGGCACCCCCGTGCTGCCCTTAGGACACCTGCCTGCCTTCCTGACACACGGACCCAGTGATGATGCATGTGGTCAGATCTGATTCTAATTTTGAGAGTCTCCAGAGGAGAGGGTCTTTTGGGAAAGCAATGTAAAACGTAAAATACTCTAAAAATTGTTACAGTATTTTTAAAGCAATGCATAGCTATTAAAAAGAAATTAGAAAAATACCAGGAAGCAAAAAAGAAAACCCCAGACTATATATCTTTTTTTTTTTTTTTTAGATTTTATTTATTTGTCAGAGACACAGAGATAGCACAAGCAGGCAGAGCGGCAGGGAGTGGGGAGAGAGAAGCAGGCTTCCCGCGGAGCAGGGAGCCCGATGCGGGGCTCGATCCCAGAACCCTGGGATCATGACCTGAGCCGAAGGCAGCTGCTTAACTGACTATGTATCTTTATAGAACTTCTTCAAAATATCACGGGGGAGTCGATTGGTTGGGGTTCTTGACTATAAGGATGGAAACAAGCCTGCTTAACGAAAGCAAAAGGGGATTGATTATTCACTGGGAGGCAGGGGTGTTCACAGAGCCCACGGGAGTGGGGGAACGAGGCTCAGGGCAGACAGGAGCCAAGAGGGCTTCTGGGGGCAAAGAAACAAGGAGCAACACATAGCAACCACCTTCTAACTGGGACAGCCTGTCAAGGGCCCCTGTCTCGGGGGGGTGACCTTGCATGGGTTCAGGTCAGAGTCCTGGGAGGGATAGCCGGGGGCTGAGGAGTTCCTGCTCCTAGTCATCTGTGGAAGGCAGGAATCATCCCAGGGATCATTCAACCCCTGGCTACCCCACCTGGGGGAGGAGAAATAAATAAACACAGCAAATATTTATGACAAGGTTCATATGACACATGCTATTATGTAATCTGTACTTCAATACACCATGAACAATTTTTCTGTGTTCATGTATCTTCACCCAAAATATAAATTTAATCACAGAATAGTATCTAATTGTTGGGATCTGTTGTAATTTATTTAACTAGTTCCTTATTCCTGGTCATTTAAATAATTTCCAGTTTCTCTCTATTATGATAAATCGTTATAAACATCCAGGTAGTTAAATCTTAATTATTTGCTTAGAATATATTCTTAGAAGTAGAATGGTTGAGTCATCTTTAAAGAGCTGGGGACGCCCCTATTTATAAGCCTATTGTTAAGAATGTATTTTCGAGCTGTTCTGGAGAAACCCCCAGCATTTTTTTGGCTTTTAATATTGCCAATTTGACAGGCAAAAAATAGTATCTATTGATTTTTTTAAATGTCTGCATTCCATTGGTGACTTGAGCTTTCTAAAGGCCCATGACAATGTGTACTGGAGGATTCAATTGGATTAGTTCCAGGAGGCACCAAATTTGAGCCCTTGCAGACTGTTTCCAGCCAGACAGAAACAAGAACCGCCCCCCACCCCCCACCCCAGCTGCAGTGAAATGGAGCCCACAAAGCATATCATTACAGCAGAATCCCAACTCAAGGGGCACCGGCGGGGGGCTCAGTTGGTTAAGCGTCTGCCTTCAGCTCAGGTCATGATCTTGGGGTCCTGGGATCGAGTCCTGCATTGGGCTCCCTGCTCAGCGGGGAGTCTGCTTCTCCCTCTCCCTCTCTCTCTGCCCCTCCCCCTGCTCATACTTTATCTCAAATAAATAAATAAAAATCTTAAAAAAAAAAAAAAGAATACCAATTCAAGAGGTACACTCTCACTCTGAACAGTTATCAGTTGGAGGAGATGCTGAGTAAGAATGAGCCACCGTCACACCAAACAGTTGGCAGGATATGTCCCAAATATTCAAGCAAAGAAATAGGAACTGGGGAAATAAACACGCAAATAAGAGGGGAAGAGTGATCACCGAAGCTGGAACGAGGGCCCACGTGGCCCTCTGCTCCACCACCAGCTTCTTGAGATGTAATCGCAGTTCCTAATGGCAGTTCGTCTGCTCATTCAGTCAAGTTTTATTGAATTCCCAGTATGTGCCGGATGCTGTTCTGGGCACCAGTGATGCCACAATGAATGAGACACAGTCCTTGTCCTTGAGAGGGTTCAGTCTTATGGGGGAGACATCAAGACAAGCAGTTATACCAAGCAATAGGTGTTCAGCAGTGTTAGCGAGGTGTTTTGGGATCAGAGCAGAAAGCAGCCAGCTCTGCATGTGGGACTCCCAAAGGGCTTCATAGGGGGGATGACTGGATGAACCACAAGAGGTTACTATGCTCCTGTGGGTATTGCTGCTAGTACTGGGTGGGAGAGAATGTTCTGGAATGAAATGGCTTGAAGCTCATGCTAAAATAGTTTTACAGCATGGCTTAGGGGAAAGAATGGACCTGCTTCTGGGATTCCACCTGTGCGAGGTGCAGGATACGTGACCCTGGGATGGGTCTCTACTTCGGTTGCCCAGCTATAAGATGGCAGTCATCATATCTACCTTGTAGGGATACTCTGAGCATTAAGGGCTTGATAAGTATCTGTCTCTACAAAATGCTCAGTCAATATCTGTTGAGTGATTAATAGAAATACGTTCTTATATAGTAAATCTTTTAGAATTATATAATGAGGTTGAGTTCAGGCCCTTGGAGTATTTCTGGGAATCAGGAAGCCTGTTTTCCTAAACTAGTGACCTCATGAATTTTATGAAAAAGGGCAGACATGTCATTTTAACCTCATTCATTCCGTAAACATTTATTCAATGTTACTCTGTGCTCGGAACTGCTCTAGTGAACAAAACCAAGTCCCTACCCTAATGGAACTTGGCTTCTAGTCGGGGAGACGCAATGAGTCAATCAATCTATATGTCATATAGGAATAAACACTGCAGAGAAAAAGCAAGATAAGGATAAGATGATACTGGGGCTCCGTTCCAGCCAGGGCAATACGGGATGTCCTCTCCAAGGAGGTGACATTTGAACAGTGACCTGAAAGAAATTAAGGAACATTGGGGAAGAGCATTCGCTGCAGAGAGGACAGCAAGTGCCAAGTGTTTGGCAGCCTGGAGGAACAGCAAGGAGGCCGCTGAGGCCGTGGTAGCTTGGGTAAAGAGAGGGGGGCAGGAGTTGGGGATGGAGAGGGAGGCAGGCCCAGAACATGAAGGGCTGCGTAGTCTGGGAAAGGACTTTGGATATTTGCTAACTGTGAAGAGAAGCCACTGAATGGTGTGGAATCAGTCCGTGGCCTGTCGCATGGGATTTTGCCTCTCAGACAAGGGTGACAATGATAGTTGGGGTGAGAAGTGGTTGGCCTCGATCCATTTGGGAGGTAGAATCAAAAGGATTTCCTGATGGATTCAATGTGAGTGGAGAAAGAGAAAAATGTCAAGGAAAACCACCAGGTTTTGGCCAGAGTGACAAGGTGCCATTAGTCAAGCTTTAGGGGGAATGGAGGGTATGGTGGGGGATGTGGCAACATGGAGAAACCAACTAAACACCCAGGCTGGTTGTCAGAGCCTGGAGCCCAGGGCAGAGGCTGTGGTTGGAAGAGTCAGTGTTTGGTGATGTTTAAAGCCGTGGGGTTGGGTGGGATCACTTAGGGAGGGCAGTGGGATAGGGAGGAGGAGGGCTCTGAGGTCTGAACCTGGGGGCGATCCAAATTTAAGTTGGGGAAGAGGAGAAAGACACAGAGGAAACGAAGTATCCATAAGATCCCGGATCCCGCTGCATCCCCATCCACCAGTACCACTGAGGGCCTCTGTGTGTCTAGACCCTCACCCAGGTCTTTCTTTTCAATGGGCTGTCAGACTCCCTGAGACAATTTGGACTCACCTAGATTGGAAAATACTGCAGGTATTTTGCGTCGAACTCAACGACAGCTCCAAACTTTTTACTTGCTTGTGAAATCCAAGAATATCCCTTCTTGTCACATTCTTTTTTTTTTTTTTAAAGATTTTATTTATTTATTCATAAGAGACAGAGAGAGAGAGAGAGAGGCAGGCTCCCCACTGAGCAGGGAGCCTGATGCGGGCCTTGATCCCAGGATCCTGGGATCATGACCTGAGCCGAAGGCAGACACTTAACCATCTGAGCCACCCAGGCACCCTCCTCTTGTCACATTCTTAGTGAACTATCACGATCCCCATGATTTCCCAATTTCTTTTAAACGCTCATGATCTTCAGCCCTGAGTGGAAAGGAGTCAAGATTAATCAGGGCCCAATTAGCACTGTTGGGGGCTTCATTAGAAATTATAGGGGCTAGATCTAGATGAGTCAGCAGCGTCATGGCTACCAAAAGTAAGTCGTTAACAAAAATTGTGTGTCTAAAGATAAATGCGAAGAGATTTGGGGTTCGTAGTGTTTCAATATCAGGAAGGAATTAATGGATAACATGATCCTTAGCATGAAAAGTGACCATCACACTCTGGTGCCTTTGTTTTTGTAAATCGAGTCTGACTCCCAAGTACCTAATGTCCAATCATATCGTGAAGAGCCCTCAGCTTACCTGTGTCACACAAGAATCCGGGCGCTTTCATAATACCTCTAAAACCGACTATATTTACCACAACATGACCATTGTTTCTCATCACCCAGCACCACCTGAGACGTCCTATCATCTTCTCGGGTTGCTGTATGGGGAACTAGCATGGCCCTTGTGAAGAAACCAGTGGGAACCTGAGCACCTTCTCTAAACATGGAGCTTTCTCCACATGATGGGTGTTAAGACTACAGTGAACTATAGAAGAAGCTGAGCTGTAGAGGAGGGAACCTTCCTTCCCCTCCTGCATGCCCGCCCTCCTCTGACCTTCCCCCTCCCCAAGCTCAGAGACCCCACCTGCTCTCTCCAGACAGTTCAGCTGTTGGCGTGTTTGTGGGAAGGCTTTTGAAAGCAAAGGCCTTTTGCGTCTGCCCTGTTTGCGAAAGAAGCCCTGGTTCTCCGGGACTCAAAGCACAGCTTGCCCCGGGAAGGGGTACCTGGGGAGGAGTAGAGAAAGATTCACTTTTAATTTTTTTATCTCTTTTAATAGCTGTAAGAATAATAAGAATAATAACAAAATAATAACTCCATAAATTATCCCGCCAGGCTACAATATACATGTTCTTATAAAATGCTTTTTTATGGGGAGTTTAGTGGGCAGAGTACAGTGAATCCCCACGTCCATCTTCCTGAGCAGCTGTCACCTTGAGGCCAGTTCTGACTCCATCTTCAGGCATTGTCCTCACGCTTGTTATTCTCCCACAGATCCAAGACATCATGTCACCTCATCCATAATATTTTCAGCATGCATATTTTTTTAAAGATTTTTTTTACTCATTTGAGAGAGAGATAAAAAAAGTGAGCAAGAGCATGGGCGGGGGAGAGGCAGAGGGAGAGGGAGAAGCAGACTCCCCGCTGAGCAGGGAGCCAGACTCGGGGTTCGATCCCAGGACCCTAAGATCGTGACCTGAGCCGAAGGCAGACGCTTAACCCACTGAGCCATCCAGGCTCTCCCTCAGCATGCATATTTAAAAGATAAAGATTCTTATTAAAAAAACAACCACAATACTATGATTACCTTTAAAAAATAAAAATTGCTTACTGTTATCAAATACCCAGCCAATGTTCAAATGATCAGCTTTCCCATAAATGTAATGAGAGGTTTTGAAAAAAATATAGTTTGAATTAGAAATCAACCAAGATTGATTGTATTGTAGTTGGTTGATGTGTTTTTTTAAGTTTCGTTTAACATATAATTTTTGTCTCCAACCTTTCTTCCCCCCCCCCCCCCCCAACACGTAATTATTGAAGAAACCACATCGTTTGTCCTGTCGAGTTTCCCCAGGCTGGATTTGGCTGGCTGCATCCCTACAGTCTATGCAGTTGAAAATCGTTCCCCTGTCCTCTCTAATCCATAAATTGGCAATTATATCTAGGCTTGATCAAATTCTGGTTTGATTTTTTGAGACTCAAATTACTTTGTAGGTGTTGTGTCCTTTCATCATGAAGTGCATGATACCTGTCTGGGCATCAGTGCTGTTACTGATGAATGCTAGGTTTATTAATACATTAGGGGCTGCAAAATCATGACAATCTACTTCTTCCTTCTTCATTTATTAGTTGCAATTCTTCTTTAAAGAAAACTATTCCTCATCTACTATTTGGTTACCCAGTGGTACAGTCCTACAAGAAAAAGGATAAATGTTGGGAGGGTTTTTAAAAAAAATTTTTTTAACAATTTTGAAAATAATGATTTGGTTTCCTAGCATTCTCTAACAGTGACCAATGAGTTTTTGTTTGTTTGAGTTTTAGCATTGTCGTAAACTTACATGTGTTTGTTGTAAACTTATGTGTGTTTGGTGTGTTTCCCTCCATTGCAGTTCCTCTTACTGATGCTCACAGTTCCCCATCTTCACTTGGTGGAAGTCTCTTCAGGTTGGCTTCTGAGAGCTTCCTGGGTATAGGGTATGAGATGTTTTAGGCTCATCTCGTCCAATATTTAGTTTTTAATGATGTGTTGTTGATTCTTGGTGACCTGAAATTGGGGCCAACACTGGACCTTTCCTGATGATGCGTTAATAGGCAGTAAGTAGAGGAAGAAAGGTTTGGTTGGTCCAGACACCTGCTTTCCACCATGGCTCTACACAGTAGTGCACAGTCATAAACCCACTGGTTAGACGGGGGTCAGAGAACCTCCAGGATGGTTTATGAACAGCCTGGTATCTCCTGACTCTAGAAGCTAGATTGGAGAACATGGCCGGAACCTGAAGCCAAAGTGGGGGCCTCCTATTTAGCTCATGTCAAGACAGGAATCTCTGGGGAAGTCATGGATGTAGAACCTCTGAATCCATTCTTACAATCACCATATTGAGAGGCAGGCCCCATACAGAGCAAGGAGGTCTGTGAACACTGCTTGGCTTACAGGAACCTGTGCCAGGAGCGGGATCTGGGGAAGGAGAGGTGGGGTGAGGATGAGGGGCCGCTCCTGGAAGCGGGCAAGAAGAAGATGGCAAAAGAAGCACATTCTTGGTCTAAAATCTAAACATGGACCTAGGATGGAGGGTGGCTCAGGGACAGAACAGGGTAAAAGAGGCAGGAGGGGGCAGGATACTGAATACACAGGGCAAGGGACAATGGTCACCTGGCTCACAGGGTCTTTTGGGGGGACATTGGAAGTTAGAGGGGTGCTTTGATGGAGGGGGTGAGCAGAAGAAGTAACAGGTGGAGAACAAGCAAGCTTATGTTATTCTGGAGCTGCCTTTGCAAGGCACTGATCACCCGTTTGAGTGATTCAAAAAGGACTTTCTAGTAAGAAATGTCAACACAAAAAGAATAGGATAAATGGACCCCTGTGTATCCACCACCCACTATCAGCCAGTCTTGCCCTATCTATTCCACCTCTACCATCTCCCCTGCTGGATTATCTCTGAAACAATTCCAGACATCATGTCATTCCGTCTGGAAAGGCTTTGATACTCTCTCTAACAGACAGGGACCCCCTTCCCTTTTTTTCCACACAACCATGAAACTGTTACTATAACTAAAAAAAATTAACAATAATTCTTTAATATTGTCTGATACATAGTCATTGTTCAAATGTTCATAGTTGTCTCATAAATGTCTTTTTACTATTGTTTTATTCCAATCAGGATCCCAAGGAGATCCACCCACTGCATGTGGTTGATGTGTCTTTCAATCTCTAACACTCCCCTCCCCTTCTGTTCTTGTCATTTATTTGTTGAAAAGCCTGGTCACTGGTTCTATAGAATTTTCCATGTTTGGGGCTTATCTGATTGCATTTCTGTGGTAGTGTTTGGTGTGGTTTTCTATTCCCTGTACTTCCTGTAGACCAGTTGTTAAACCTAGAGGTTTGATCAAGTTCAAGGTCAGTTTTGGTTTTGTTTTTGCATTTTTGCAACTTCGTTGGAGGTGGGGTATTTTTATGGCCGTCCCTAGGGAGGCACATGCTGTCTGCATTGTCTCTCTGTTCATCACTTGCTCGGATCCAGTTGCTGTCAGATCCAGTGAACATAAAGTTCCCCATCACCCTTTCCCTAATACTTACCTAGAAACATTATTTATTAGGAGTTGCAAAATGGTGATTTTTAAAAATGCTGTTATTCCTTCTGTATTTAGTATATTTTGATATTTAACATATTTAAATTATATATTTAAAATAATGTGTATTTTATAATAAGAAAACCACCCACACAGCTCGGATGTGCATCTTTTTGGTTCTGTGTCTTCCACTTTAAATTTGGTCATCTGACAACACACACTGGTTACCACACAGTGTGGAGTTGTAAGCCAGAGAGAAATTTAGTAAATTTCTGCAATAATCAGGATGGACCAGACAGTTTCAAAATTCCCTTAATGTAGGAGTGGGGAATTCATGTGGCATAGGAAATAGAAATACTTCCAAACAGTTGTAACCTAACTCCGAAGAAAGGTTGCATTTCTAAACCCCTGATGGACATTACCCGGATACACGGCTAACACCAAGGGCTTGGGTCCTGGGAGCAACGTAGCAACAGTGAGCTTGAGTGGGCAGGCACCAGCCCTGATACAGAGAGGAGAAACCACGGGCCCAGAAGGTAGACACGGGGCCCCATCAGCAGTGGTTGAAAACTGTGCGGGGAGGAGGGGGATCAGGGAGTGGCTCCAGGGAGAAACACACACACACACACACACACACACACACACACACACGGAAATCGTGAGGCCTGCAGGGCGCCATGCCCAGGATCAGCTAAGGCGTTTTATTGACTTTCTGTGCTTGCACGTTGCCAAGTGGAGGCGGGGCCGAGTCGAGAGGCGGGAAGCAGAGGTGTGCATGTAGGTAACAGACCGCCCAGTGCCATGGGGGCCAGGCTGTTCTCCGGACGCACACCCGGAGCTGCACACCGCACCCCATTACCGACCTCCTGTAATACAAACGAAATCGAAGGCTGCTCCAGATGTTGGCAGCTCTCCTACGAGTTCCTGCCGCATCCCTGGGCCTCAGTCTGATCCGAGGACCTGGCCTCTTATTTGACAGACTTGCACACTCTCGGCAACCCGTCGTTGGGCAAATGACCCCTCCAGGACCCCCCAGGCCTGGAGGTGCGGACCCAGTGGGGCCCCGCGTGCCGCTGCCGCCTCCACACTGCCCCCTCCTGGCTCGCGGGCCCCTTCGTCCCGGCTGACGGCTCCCGGGCCGGTTCCAGAGCGACCCTGAGTCCGGACCCCTGGCGCCAGCAGCCCCTGCCAGCGGCCCCTCGTCTCCCAGCTGGCCTGCGCGCCGCCACCCGTCCTTACCTCCTAGCCTCCTCCCTACCGGTCTTCCTCAGCCCTGCATTCTCCTTCCTTTTCTCTTGATCCACCTGTTGATTTCTCTCCGACCCTGATCTTACTCAGGTCTACCCCTCTTTTAAAGAACACCTCCCTTCCGTAGGACGCATGCGCCCCAGCCCTGGTCTCTCCCCGCCCTTCACCACTGGCCTCTGTCCGGCCCTGCGGCCCTTGGTCTGGGGCCCCTGGCCCTGCCTTCTGCCCTCCGCTCGCTCTGCAGCCGCTGACCAGCTCACCGCGCATCCCAGTTGCCAGTTCCAGCCTTAGCCTGTGTGAGTTCACTGCAGCGTCCCACACTTGTTGGATTCAAAGACTTGCTCTTTCCAGATCCCCTCCCCTCTCTTGATCCCCACCCTTAAACATTTGTGTCCTCAGGATTCCAGCCTTAGCTTTCCTTTAAACAACTCCTCTCACCCCTGCCCAAACCCCTGGTAACCACTATCCTCCTTTCTGTTTCTGTACGTTCGGCTACTCTAGAACCCTCCTTAGAAGTGGAATCATACAGTATCTGTGTTTTTATGAATAATACAATACTGGGGTATTTCACTTAGCCTAATGTCCTTAAGGTTCATCCAGGTTGGAGCATGTGACGAAATTTCTTTCTTTTTTATGGCTGAATAATACTCCCATTCTGTGCACATACCACATTGTGTTTATCCATTCATCAAGAGAATGGTTGCTTCCAGCTTTTGGCTCTTGTGGAAAGCGCTGCTTGAACATGGGCATGCAAATGTTTCTTCAAGATCCTGCTTTCAGTGCTTTTGGATATATACCCAGAAGAGGGACTACTGGATTGTATAGTAGTTCTATGTGTAATTTTTTGAGGAACGACCATACTGTTTTCCATAATGATTACACCATTTTACAATCCCATCAACAGTGAACAAGGGTTCCAATTTTTCTGTTTTTTAAACAAGATTTTATTTATTTATTTATTTATTTATTTATTTAGGGCACGAGCAGGGGGAGGGGCAGAGGGAGAGGGAGAGAGAATCTCAAGCAGACTCCATGCTCAGCGCAGAGCCTGACGTGGGGCTTGATCCCACAACCCTGAGATCGTGACCTGAGCCGAAACCAAGAGTCGGACTCTTCACTGATAAGTCACCCAGGAACCCCAATTTTTCTGTTTTTGCCAACACTGTTATTTTCTATTTTTTTGATAGTAGTCATCCTATCACCTGTTTTGATTTGCATTTCTCCGATGATTAGTGATGTTGACCATTTTATCATATGCTTGTTTGCCATTTGTATATCATCTTTTGGAGAAATGTCTATTCAAGTCCTTTGCCCATTTTTAAATTGGGTTATTTGATTTCTTGATGTTGACTTGTAGTACTTTATATAGTCTGCATATTAACCCTTTATCAGGTATAAGATTTGCAAATATTTTCACCTATTTGGTAGATTGCCTTTTTCACTTTGTTGATTTTGATGCACAGAAGTTTTCAAACTGGATAGAGTCCTACTTGTCTGTTTTTGCTTTTGTTGCTTGTGCTGGGCATGCTTATAGAACATGTTTGAGTCACACAGCTCACTGGCTCACAGCCACAGAAGGGCAATAAGAGGAAGTGCCACCATCTTTGTTCCTTACAAGGCTGTTGAATTGGGGTTTGCTAGTTTTTAGTGTGGACTTATCCACCTAAAATTGGAGGGAAAAAAGCTTCTTACTGGGCAGAAACTTCCACCAGGTCCACTGTAATAGACCAGCTTATAGATTGTTGAGAAAAGGACACTTTTCCTTTTTAATAAAACAACAGCCAATAACTACATGTGCAAACTTGTAAGAACCCGTCGACACAGAGTACTAAACCTGCTAGTAAATATATCCTAGGAAAGCAAAGACCAAAATAATGCATACTTTGCTACTAAAAATTAACTTTGTCATTTACTTTTTGACAAAAGGGGATAATGAGAAAGAGCAATGAAGACAATAAAAAGGCAGCGGGGAGACAGCCCTCCCCTTCTTCTTCACCTGGGTCCTGGGTGTTTGTCTAGTGCTCTTGTGCACTGAGTTGAGACCACCAAGTGTGTACGTTGGTGCGAGGAACCAAGGGTGACCTGCACAGGATGTTGGTGCCCAAGCATCTGCCCACCTGCTGACCACAGGGTGACGTGTTTGTAAAAGAAAAATCTGGCTCACCACCCCCTCAATCCTCCACAAGCCATTTGCAGAAAAGAGGGAGCTAAGAACAGTCTCTTTACAGGGCACATGGACTTTCCCAGGACTGCAAAAATCAATTGACTAACGAAGGCTACAGGAGTGTCTTTTAGTTTCATGATATCTGTGGATCTTGGCTCTTTCTTACCTCTTGCAATGTTTCCAGTGCCTATTCTGTTTGTCTCTTTTCTCTTCACTTTCGTGGAAGACAGCTTTTTCCTTCTGACTTTAAAATTTCCTGTGTAAACAACGTAACACCTTTTGTACCTGAGTCCATCCAAGAGAACACAGCACGAGAGCTGGGGGACTTCTCGAAAACCCTCTGGTCACCATCGGCGAATCTGAAAGGATGTGAATGATCCTATTGCTTAAGTATTTCCTTTGAGGTCATCTTTACCATTATTGGAGTTTAAAAGAGGTATCTGTAGCTGAGGGAGAGAAGGTTACTGAAAATTTTACTATATTTGTGTGTTGCTATGTTTAGAAAAATGTGTGAAAGTAAATATGTGATTTTAAACTTTTTCATAGTTTTTTTTTTACTGTGGTAAAATATGCACAACACAGAATTTACCATTTTGATCAGTTTATGCACATGGTTCTGTGGCATTAAGCACATTCACATTGTTGTACAACCGTCCTCACCACCCATTTCCAGAAGTTTCTCCTTCTACACTGTAGCTCTGTACCCATTAAACAACAACTCCTTGTTCCCTCTTTATACTTTTTTGAGAATGATTTTTATTTTTATTTTTTTAAGATTTTATTTATTTATTTGATAGAGAGAGAGAGTGCTTGAGCAGGAGGAGCAGCAGAGGGAGAAGCAGGCTCCCCGCTGACCAGGGAGCCCGATACGGGGCTTGATCCCAGGATCCTGGGATCACAACCTGAGCCGAAGGCAGACACTTAACTGCCTGAGCCACCCAGGCAACACTAGAATTATTTTTATAATAAAAGCTTATATTTTGAAAAACAGGATATATTTTACCTTGATCTATAAATAATGCTTGCTCGTTCTGTTGTGCTCCCAACTTTATTTTTCTTGTGAAGTTTCTCCCCCACAAAAGCTCATTACAGTCTCTTACAAGTGAGTCAGTCAAATGAGACACAGTTGAAATGCCAATTTTATGAGGTTTCCGGCTATTTTTCTGTAAGGATTCAGAGAAAGCCAGTGAGAATTTATCTAGAGTGACTCTTAGTGATCTTAACCTAATCAGTGTTGAGATCGATTACAGATTTTGTCCACTGTGTGAACTATATCTTTGTATTTCTTTGTTGTCTTTTCATTTTTATTATTTTAGGAATAAAATTTATTGTTGGTACTTTTTAAAAGAATTTTAATTGCAGTGTAGTTAACATACAGTGTTATATTTGTGTCCGGTGGACTATATAGTGATTCAACACTTCTGTGTATTGCTTGGTGCCCCTCAAGGTAAGTGTCCTCTTAGTCTTTAAATTTTCTTATATTTGCTTCAGTCCCATGTATAAGGCCCATTGTTGGCTCTACACTGTACTGGGCACCATGGAAAATATAGAAGTTGAAAATGTGGTTATTGTTTGGAACAATCATGCAGTTATGGGGAAAAATGCAATAGAAGGAGCACATACTGGTCCTCCATCTAGAGCTGGCTACAGAAAACATGATTTCCAGTGTAAAATTAATGTGCCACTTATGAACATATGATATGAAATCAGAACTGAAGTCTGGAAACATATTAGAGTAATAATAATGATGATGATATGAACACTTAACAGTCATTAAGCACTTACCATGTGCCAAACACCACACCGGGTACATCCCTCACATGATCTCATGTAAGCCTCAAAAAACTCTACAATAAGTCACTGTCGGTGTCCCTATTCTACAGTGGAAAGAGCTGACGCACAGAGATTCAGGGCACAGTGCTGGGGACGCAATGAAAGGGAGATGGGCATGAGTCCAGGCACCGAGCGTGACATTCCCCATCACTGTTTGGACAACCATTGGTACGCCGTTACATCATTCAGAATGTCTGATCTGGAACTAAAGGAGTTGATCTTGTGCTGTTAGATTTTGTTTGTCGTTGAAATGAAAATGAAAAGGGAACATTGATGAAAAGACTATCTGAATTTTATAATGGTCTCTTGTATCATGTCCCTCATTGGTTTGCAGGCCAGGGTTCTTTTTAAAAAAAGCTTTCCTAGGCTGCCTCCAGATCCCTTCCTGGATGCCTTTCCCTGTGGAAACCACTGTGCAAAGCTCCGTGGTTGACCAGAGGCCCATTTCTGCCATTCTTCATGTCAGGCCGAGGACTTGTTCCAGAGGGAATCCAGTGATACCTGAAGAGCCCGACTGATTGATTGTATGGTCAGGTTTTTCATTTCTTAAAAATGTACTAAAGGGAGATGCTATCGATCAGCTGATGTAAATTATTTTTTTAAAAGAACTATTGCCCACTCTTGAGCTATGAGGAAGGAGAGTTCTTTCACATCCCCCCCCCAGAGATTCAGGGGTGCACTCTCAAGGCAGGACCTGGTGATAGCTGAACCCCCGAGCCACGTTGAGTATCTTTGTCTTAGACTATAGATGTCGAGATGAATGCTGTCAGAGTAGCATAAATACTGCTCTTGTAAAAAATATTTTATCAAATAACTACACAGAGGAACTGTATAATAAAATCCTGGCTCTTTTGCTCCTTATCGTGTGCTGTGTGGTACAAAATACTTTGTTTTTATCTCCCTTCTTGCGGCTGATACTTATAAAGCCAGCAATGATTTTTATCTGACATTCAGAAGTATCAGTGTAAGAGCCTCTAAGCCCTGTAAAGAAAATTACTGTTTTTCCTCATTCTTTTCTCCAATACTGAGAAGCTCGCAAACACATCCAGTGTCAAGCAATTTGCAGTTGGTGTGTTGTTACTGCATGCGGCTTCCTTCTGTCACCAAATGACAACAGCAGAACTAAAGCATGTCCCCTTAGTTTTAAATCTGTCTCGAATGGGAAATAATGGAGGCCAGGCAGGGGGATGGAGACTCATGCAAAAGCCGCAGGGACAGTGCGTGAGAATTACAAAAATCTGACTATTTTTGAAAACTCTGGGAAGGGACTGCCTGTTCCATTTTTACATTATATTGGTATCGGAACTATCCTTGAGTCAAAGACATTCCAATTGTGCCGTGAGAAATAGACAAGAAGGGAATTTGAGTGAACTATGGCACCTACGATGTATTTTTCTAGATGGAAACTGCAGGCCAGTCTCTTCCAGGAAGCCATGAATAAATCTGGAGGAAAAGGAGCCGGGAACAACGTGGGCTGGGCTGCTGGGGAACCCACGGGTGGTTGCGAGGTTTCCAGAGTGCCCTTGAGGTTCACCGTGCAGCCTCCTCTGCAGAATGGGGAGAGACCTTCCGGGATCTTTAGGAACTAAGGAGAAACCCACGGCTGGAAGGTGCTCTGTGTTGTGCAGTCGGTGATAATCAGTGTGCAGGGCTTTGATTTCTAGCAGATAGGATACAGAGAGAAAACTGTGCCTGCTTGGGATGGCTGGCAACTCCTCGGCTTAGAGACTCTGGGCATGATTCAGCCACCTGATGAGGAGCTGGGCAGAGGTGGTGGAGAGCTGGGCGTGCTCAGGCTAGCCACGGCTGTGGATGTTGGCAGAGCACAGCGTGTGCCCCTGGCTATTACGTGGCGGTGGGAGCACTCCACTTGACTAGAGCCGTTGCGATTGCAGTGATCTACTGGTAGCAAGAAATTGTGGCTAGGTTGACAGCTGATTGCAGCAAGGACTTCAAATTAATGGACAAATAAATGAATGCGTAAATAAGCAAATTCTGGACCAAGGCATAGTCATGATTTTTAAGTAAAATAATTTCTCCGTTCTGCTGTGTTTAATGATTATAGCCAACCACACATTTAAACGTAACACTAAGGGCTTTATTAACTCCAATTTCCTCCATCAGAAAACAACATATGAGAAATTGAAGAGCTGATTTCTTTTTCATAATAAAAGTGACCATTATGAGTGAGGAACTGATCCAGTGTGAATGCCAGAGGCTCAGGGAGAGGCTGGTGACCATTTGGTTAAAGAAATAAGGTTGATTGTGGATGTAAAAATTTGAAATCATCTAATTCACTTCTCGAATGAATAAAAGTGCACTTGGTGCAAAACTCAAAAGGTGTAAAGGCTCTTAGGATAAAAATGAATTCTTCTTTATAAACTTGTCCCTCAACCACTCAGTTCCCACCCCACCCCCTCCGAGTTCACCAGTTCTCTGGAGTTCTGTGTAAGCGTGTGGGTGGGGCGCCTACGGTATGCAACTGTATGCATCACACTTTTCCACTAAACAATAGATCCTGCACACCCAGTTCATAAATATCATAAATACCTACCTCGTACACTATCTGCCTCGCATTCTGTGGTGCAAATGCACCATATTTTATTTAACCAGTCCCCTTTTAAGGAATATTGACTTCTTTTCCAATCTTTCAGTAAATCTGAATTCTATTGCAGTGGATGTTCTGGCTTATAAGTAACTAAATCCCAGCTTTGTCGTTACTTTCATTTGCCTGCTAGGTTTTTGGCTCATCCTTTTATTTTCAACATGTTTCAAGCATTTTGGGGGCTGGGGGCTTTCTCTTGTGTACTCAAGTGGTGATTGTGACAGTTTTAGCAACTGCTGTAAGTTCCATTTTAGATACAGAGACACCTGTCACTTAGTACATTGCATGAAAGGGTTCTGAGCTAGTTTCTCAGATGGGAAGTTGCCTAGTGTTTGATATATACACAGTGTGGGATGACGCAATTGGGGGGATAAGTTAAGGGCAGTGTTAGACTTGGCTCACTTTGATTTGCAGCCCACTAAACCCAAAACAATGTGGTGCCCAGCCTTCTACAAAAACCGAATGGTGTATGTGTTGATAGGTATTGTGTCAATCCAGCTCTGCTCTGGGTTTGTCAAGCACAGACTTCTGTTTTCTAAATATTTAGGGCAAGTATAAATCAAAATGAATTTTGCCAATGACATTTTTCCTTTGTTTTGAAAACTTTATAGATTTTTTATAACCATTGAAACCCATACAAATATTTCATAAGTAGAATTTTCAGGAAGCTTTATCCCCTTTTTATAAACCTCTAGTGAAGAAACAAGTAACATATTAAGGAAATAGTAAAGTGCAATTTTGCACAGTGTATATGCTCTTAAATACGAATGCCTGACTCAAGATGGGATCTTTGTTGTTTCAAGTAACAGAAAGCTCAACCCCTAAAGAGGAATTAATCGGCTCGTATACAGAGCAGTCCAAGAGTAGACCTAGCTTAGACACAGCCCTGCCCAGGGCGCACAGGTCACCATGAGTACCTAAGGCTTGGTTCTGTTTCTTTGGGTTGGCCCCACCTTCAGACAAGCTCTTCCCTCATATTCTCAAGATGGCTGATGGCAGTTCCGGAACTTTCTCTTGAGAAGGTGTTCGGCCAGGAAACAGTGTTTCTATCCCTTGTCATGGGCTGGTGTGGTGAGAGTGAATCACTCACATTACTGCACACAATTTATATTTCAATATTAGCCCATTAGAAAACCAGCTTTATGGATGTCGTTCACATGCCATGGAATTCGCCCTTATGAAGTATACAATTCAGTGGCTTTCAGCATATTCACAGAATTGTTGTTCTGATTACCTGACATTGTCATCCTCCCAGAAAGAACCCCATGCCCGTTAGCGTTCCCCTGGTGTCCCTTCCCCCTGCAACCAGTAATCTGCTTTCTGCCTTTATGGATTTGCCTCTTCTGGAGATCTCATATAAACGGAATCCTACCACATGTGACCTTTTGTCTCTGGCTTCTTCTATTTGGCGTGATGTTTTCAAGGTCCATCCCCATTGTAATGTGTGTCAGCTTTATTTCTTCTGTGGTGAATAACATTCCATGGTGCGGATGTGGCCCGTTTTCTTGGTGCGTTGGTCAGTTGGTGTGTGCATGTGGGTCGTGCCCACTCTCTGGCTACTGCGAGTGAGGCTGCTGTGAACAGGGGTTACCTGAGCCCGTTTTACAAAGTGCCTTCAGCACAGCTACTGGGTGGGATTTCTCACTGGCTGCCTTCCCTCTGCACCCCAGTTGCCCCCGGGGTTTTGTCCCCGTGCAACCATGTCAGGGAAGTGCCATCAGCAGAGACGACCAAGGCTGCAGGGGAGCGTCTGTCCCCACGATCAGCCCGAGTTGGTGTGGGATGTGCCGAATTTGAGATGTCCATCAGACATCCAAGTGGAGACTTCTAGAAGAGAGCTGAACCGAGGGTTCTGGAGGGCTGGTGGGAGTCAGGGAGTCTGGCAGCCCTCAGAAAATGGAGACCAGTCAGAGCCTCGAGCCTGGATACACGCACCGATGTGGGGGTGGCGAGTAGACATGAGGACTGAGGGCTGGCCCTGGGTGCTGGGAGGGGACTGGGAGGGAGCCACCAGGGAGGCGGGGAGCCGGGGGTGTGCAGCTGAGTGGGACTGCTGTCCACAGCAAGGGCTGATCAGCCAGGCCGGGGTGCGTGGTGCTGGGCCGCAGGTGGGAGCCCACAATCAGGGCTGTGAGGGGTAACGAGCAGATGGGGAGGTGATAGGAGCTAACACTTCATGAGTCACAAGGTGGTAAAGAGTTGCTGCGCGAAAAGGATAAATCAAGAAATGGCAGGAATAGTAGCATCAGCACATTCAGAAAAATGGAGGCAGACACCTCAAGATGTTCCAAATGGTTCCCCCAGAGGAGAGGGCGCAGGTGGGCAGTGCAGGGGTGCAGCCCGGGACTCTAAGAGACACCTTTGGGTACTCTGTGCCTGGCAGCCTGTTGGACAGGGGAGGGAGGGGGTTTCTTCCATAATGAAAATATAAAGGACAAAAAAAGTGGGCATTTGTGCACACCTGCCCCCTCCACCCGCACTCCCCTACCACACCCCTACACACCAGCCCACACTCCACATACCAGCCTCGCCACCCCCCACACCACACATGCTGCACACACTCCCACATACGTGCACCACATACACACACCAGCCCCAACACACATACACACATCCCACGTCCCCCACACATACACCACACAGACACACCCCACACACATGCTACCCCCCACCCCACCCCACACCCCCCCCCCACACACCACACCCAGACATGTACATGCGTGGTGGTTTCCGAATGGCGTTTTGTGGGTGGTGAGGGCAAAGAGAGCCCTGCTGTGGTTGTGGGGCTGGCAGGGGAGCTTCCCCGAGGACCCCTGGTTTCATGACATCCTATGCGCACTGCTGGGACATTTCACTCTTTCTTCACTAAGCTCTTCTCTGGCTCCGTGAGAGAAAACCGGAGCCCGGGCGGGGCGGGGAACAACACAGGCTCCTGGGGCAAAGAGATGGAAGGAGGTAACTCCTTCAGAAATCTCTTCTTTCTCCCAGGTTCTAGCCCTCTGCTGACTCCCTTCTGCTGGGGTTCCGTAGGGAGAACAGGGTGACACCCCCCCACCCATCCCCGCCACCTCGTAACCTCCCTGGCATGTCACCCACTGCGCCACCCAGGCTTGCGAAAGGTAGTGTGGCCTTTTACTTTGGAAACAGAGAACTCTCAGGAGACCGGCAGAAACGCACGTGGAAAATGGCTGCCATCACCTCGTCTGAGGAGAGAAAGGATGTGGGGAGGCTGCATGGGGTGGACGGGCGCCAAGACTCTGTAGTGACACGATGGGGACCTCTTTGCTTCTTTTCTGTGGCTGTTGCTCCAAATGAGAGGTTTTGGCTCTCACGGGGAAGTGTGTGGCACACCCCAGCCTTCATCATGGCGGCTCCGGGGGGCAGGGGGTCCAGAGGTTTCCCTCGTTTGAGGAAGGGACGTTGGGCATAGTGACACCCCTGAACCAGAAAGAACCAGAAAGAAAAGAGAAAGGGAACCGCCGCTCCAGGCTGAATGTCTGCGTCCCCACCAGCTCATAGGTTGGGGCCGGAACCCCCGCCCCGCGGTGTGAAGGCGCCAGGAGGCAGGGCCTTTGGGAGATGAGTGGTCAGCAGGTGGCGCCCTCAGGACACAGCGGTGCCCCGACGGGAAGTGACAGGAAGATCCACCACGTGAGGACACGAGGAGAGGTTGGCAGTCTGCAACCAGGAAGAGGGTCTCACCAGAAGCTGGCCGCGCTGTCGCCCCAGTGTGGGACCGCCAGCTTCCAGACCCTTCCCAGACCTTGGGACCTCCTGCTTCCAGTTTGCTGTTTAAGCCCCCTGCTCTGGGGTGGTTGGTTATGGCGGCCCACACGGGGACAGGGACCACGAAACAGGAGGTCCAGTGAGCTGAGAGGAAAGGAAGTGATTTAAAAGGCAGGCGGTGGGGGGGATAGGGCCAACACACGTGTGTGTGTGGTGTTCGTGTGCGTGTGTAGGAGGGGGGTGTGGGGGGAGTGGTGTGTGTGTGTGTGTGTGTGTGTATAGGGCTTCGCAGGAAGAGAGGAGGCTGGCCCAAGACCTGGGTTTGGGGTTCTTTTGTGGACTGATACAGTGACTTAATGTGTTAGCTTGCCGGGGCTGCCATAACAGATTGCCACAAACTTGATGGCCCGAAACAGCGGAGGTGTATTCTCTCACAGTTCCGGAGACCTGAAGTCCAAACTCAAGGTGTCGCCAGGGCCATGCTTCCTCCAAAGGCTCTAGGAGGCTACTGCCTGCCTCTTCCAGCATCTGGTGGCCCCAGGAGCTCCTTGGCTTGTGGCAGCACTGCCCCAGTGTCTGTCCCTGCCTTCCGGGGGCCTGTCCCCCAGGTGTCCTTGTGTGGGTGGGTCTCAGATCTCCCCTTCTCTTCCAAGAACACCTGTCATTGGATTCAGGGCTCCCCCCAAGGCCAAGATGGTCTCATCTCCAGATCCTTAACTTAATTACACCTGCAAAAACCCTATTTCCGAGTCGGGTCACGTGCACAGACAGGGGCACATGAGGACTTGGACATATCTTTTTGGGTGCACAGTTCACCCCACTACAATTATTTACATGGTTTTGACTTAGATACAGGGTGTTCTCTAGAAGAAGAGTTTCTCAGGAGAAAAAATTAAAGTTCTCTTTTGGTTTTTGTTTTGCTTTGCAAAAAATAAATAAATCAAATGAATGGGTCCATAAGAATATATTAAAAAAACTGGAGTATGACAGAAAAAACAGGACAATTAAGAATCTGAATGTGAGGCGCCTGGGTGGCTCAGTTGGTTAAGCGACTGCCTTCGGCTCAGGTCATGATCCCGGGGTCCTGGGATCGAGTCCCACATCAGGCTCCCTGCTCAGCGGGGGGTCTGCTTCTCCCTCTGACCCTCCCCCCTCTCATGTGCTCTCTCTCATTCTCTCTCTCTCAAATAAATAAATAAAATCTTTAAAAAAAAAAAGAATCTGAAAGTGAGTACAAGTCTCTGATGGAAGTTAGGGTATGTTTCCCTGTGATCTCACTGGGTTCTGGGATGATGCACAGCAGGCGTGTTGCAAGGAAACAAATATGATGATGACATTTTCAGGAATCCCTGTGCTGAGTGATGTTCTAGTTGCATATTTGACTCAAATGAATGATTATCCCATCTGCTCATCAATCGAACAAACTCTGAACCCCAAAAGACAGGGTCCTGTGAGGGGAACCAACCGGAATATGGCTGAATGGTGTCCCGGGAGAGTTTATGGTCTGATAGGTCCCAGGAGCCCACACAGGACAGCCGTGTGGATTTGAGGAAGAATACAGTGCATTCCATTGGAGGGATCAGCGAAGGGCTTCCTGGAGGAGGTGGCTTTGGGGCTAGGCATTATAGGAGGGAGGACTGAATACGTGGTCATGGAAGGAAGGTTGTTCTGGGCAAAGGCAAAAAACAGAGGTTTGACTGAAGATGTTGTAGTGTGTGGGGGGAATTCAGTTCAGCGGGACGTTAGAGTCTATGCTAAGCTTCCCTGTAGAAGAATAAGAAGGGGAGGGGGTTCTACTCACTCATTATAAATTACTCTGAAAATCCAACTGTTACAGAGTAATGTCCTACGCAGGCATAGAATTGAACATTGGACTAGAGGATCATTCAGGTGTCATTTAAAATTCATCAGGGGTGGGCTTGCCTCCAGGAAGACAATTACACAGTCTGCTAGATTTTTTTTTTTAAGATTTTATTTATTTATTTGAGAGAGAGAGAATGAGAGACAGAGAGCAGGAGAGGGAGGAGGGTCAGAGGGAGAAGCAGACTCCCTGCTGAGCAGGGAGCCCGATGCGGGACTCAATCCCAGGACTCCAGGATCATGACCTGAGCCAAAGGCAGTCGCTTAACCAACTGAGCCACCCAGGCGCCCCAGTCTGCTAGATTTTGCAGTCATTATATTTACCTTGAAAGCTTACCTACACTTTCTTAACTTTAAATCCATCACTTTTAATTTTAATCTCCTCAGACGAGTATGTGGTCCTGTCTTTATTCTCACCTCTAGAAATGGACTCACTGAAAACGGTCTTGTTTTACAACCGTAGTTATTTTTAGACTTTATACATATTCTCGTTGCTTCGGTCTTCACCGTTAAGTGATTTCTCCTAGATTCTTTGATTACTTGTGGTCATACACTACATTCGTCTTTTGGGCTATAAGGCATTCAGAACACAATGCGGTGTTTGACGTCAAGTTTGAAGTGAGCTATTTCCCAGGAAAAGCAAAGCACTCGAATACTGATACACATTCACTTTCACCATAAACGTGTATTCGGAGCCACACCCGGCACTGTCCTGAATGTTAGGGACATAAACATTAAGGACGTGGCCAGTGGCCTCGAGGAGCTCACAGCAGGTATGGTGCCCATAATTTTGAACCCTTAAATGCCTGTCTCAGATCTTAAGTTGGACAGTCTTAGCAACCATCTTGCACTCCAGCATTGCATCGTGGCTGGAGAACTCCAGGGTTGTTGGGGGAAAGGGCAAATGGGAGCAGACCATGGACAGCTCCTGCCTGGCGATGCTGCTGTGCAGCTGTGTGCCTGAAGGGGGATGATGAGGGCCGGGGGGAAGTTAAGACCACAGTACCAGCGGATCTGTAGAGAATGCCCTGGTTAAGCTGGACTCGTTGGGAAGAGCTTCCTCTGCCAAGTGGGCCTGTTTTACTGTAGCAAAAATTTATTTTTAATTTTGAGCCAAATCTCTCTCACTTGTCTTTTAGGGAAAACTGCTTTCTAATTGTCGACCATTCTGAGTCTGGGGTTCAAAATCCACCTCCTTGATGTCGGAAGTTTGATGCTTTTGGCTTGCTTTGTGCTTTTTGTTTTCTCACACTTCTGAGACTCTGCATTTTCACACATCCTCTCACTTTCTTCAGGAGTGTTGGCAACACCTCTCAATTTAGCACAGCTCTGCATTTCATGTGTTGCTGTTTATTCCTCCTTAAAGATCATTTGTTAAGATGATGACTAAGGCCAGACCAACACTTGGCCCCAGGCCCCCCTCCCTGTCTGGGGACTGAGGGCCACACATCACAATTTGTGGTCTTCGGCCTTGGATTGTGCTTTTTTTGGGGGGGGGGATGGGAAGGGCAGAGGGAGAGAGAGAATCTCAAGCAGAATCCATGCTTGGCTTGGAGCCTGATGTGGGGCTCGATCTCATGACCCTGAGATCATGACCTGAGCTGAAATCAAGAGCCCATCATTCAACCGACCGAGCCACCCAGGAGCCTTGGGTTGTGCTTTCAATCCACATGCCCGTGTTCATCTGAGAGATGAGATTTTTAAGATTCACTGCAGGAAAAGCTTTACCAAAATAAATATCTGGCATTTCTAGTGGGCTTTCTTCACCTACCAAATAAGCGAAAGTCTCCAAAGGCAACCTTGTATTCAAGCCACAGCTTCTGTTCTCTGACACCTGGGTATTTGTTGCCCTTCTTCTGAACCTCCTTCTCGTTGGAGGGAGTTTTTCTTTCTCTTTGTAGGTGTTTGTGCTTCTGGGCTGGTAATGAAGTTGGTTCTATGGAGGCCAGCTGAACCAAAGCTCTACAGGATTTCTCCCACTTGGAATAAAAGCCTCTGGTTTTTATTATTGCTTCTTTAGTTGCTTGTGACTCAGTCCTCAGTGGCAGCGGTTTGTAAAAGCTCGCCAGAAGGACCTAGCGCACAGTAGGCATTCAGTGATGATCAGTTTTATTCATGCACTCTGGGCAGCCCGGCTGTCGGCATTTTACCCTGCTACCTGTTGTCACGTGGAGAGTCGGATTAGCCAGCAAGGCTTCAGCTGGGGTTTCTCCAGGCACATTGTTCTTCTCCTGGGATTTGGTTTCTTCATTCTTAACGTGGGAGTGAGAAGGCTGCCTCCCTCACAGGTGGCTGCTAGGAATTATAAACCAATAAAGTGATTGCTTAGCATATGGCTGAATGTCAAGGGCAATATAAATACTTGATCTCATTTATTTAGTAGTAGTTGGGTGGCCACGTGAATGTTGCTGTGGAAACCATAACTCCTGAATTCCCTGACACTTGTCTGTGTTGTTGTTTTTAAATGAGGCTTTAAATGTAAATCCTGTGATTTAAAAAATATATATATATTAGAAAAGTAACAAGAAGGATCACGGCTTGATCTCAATCACAGCCTTTTTATAGAAACAGTGTGAGCTGCCACTGTCCCCCCACTCAGGAGTGTTTGTCATCCAGTTACTCTCACTGGGTCCCTCTTTTTGTGCAGGGTCATGTCTCCCATCCATTCACCCACCCATTCACCCAGCCACCCATCCACTGCCCCCCACCAGCCCCCCAACTCATCCACTCACCCACCCACCCATCTATCCATCCACTCACCCACCCATTCTTCCACCCATCTACACACCCATACACTCCCCCCACCCACACACTCCCTTACCCATACACCTACCCATTCATTCACCCATCCACTCATCCATCCATCCACCCACGCACCCATTCATCCATCTATTCATGCGCCTATACACTCCCCCTACCCACACATCTCCTCACCCATACACTTATCCATCCATCCACTCACCCACCCATCCACCCACCCACCCACCCACTCACACACCCATCCATCCACCCATCCATCCACCCCCCCACACCCTTACCCATACACCCACCCATCCATCCATCCATCCATTCATCCATTCATAAAAACTGCATTTCCAGTTCATGAGCTGGAAATGAGCCCAAGCATGAGTAACTCAGAACTAGTGGTTTTGCAGGGAAGGCACAGCACTGAGAGGACGTCCTGGGTGATGGGGACAAGCAAGAGCAGAATTTGTGCAGCTGGTGCAACCAGAGGCAGAGGCAACAAAAAGAGTGGTTGCTAATGTGAGAGTGGAGGCTCCTCATGCTGGTACCTAGGGCAACGGCAACACACAGCTGGGAGACATCCATCAAGGGTGTGGGCAATGACGGCACTGGTTAGAAACATTGGTCCTGATTTTAAGTCCTCATTGGAGAAACTCCTGGAATCCCACACCTCCTGTAAATTGCTCTCTTCTGCAAACAGGGTCTTCATGTGGCTCCCCTCCCTCCATCATGGTCTTTAAAGCTCTTCCCTGGGCTGTATGTGCCCCTCTGCCTGTCGCCCCCTGTGGCTGGCTGGTGGCTCCCGGTCACTCCTGCACTTGCTGGTGCTCACATGGCTTAGGGGCAGGCAGCCCACCCCCCTCTCCTCTGAGACCTTGCTCTGACGGTCCTTACTGAGATCATAATACCACAATTTTTTTTAAAGTGCACACTTCCAGTTTGGTTTCTGACCCCTCAATTCCCACCAGCAGTCAGCCAGTGTCTCCTGATGCTCTTCCCAGTGTTAGGGTCTGCTCTGGCTGACTGACGATGCCTGCTGTGCAGGGGGTCCTGAAGTGGCACATGATGACCCCTCTTTCTGGGGATTCTGCTTCAGAGGGTCGTTGTGGCCGGATCTCTTTGAAATCTAACATGCCACCTTCCTCCCACGTGCCTTGTGTTGGAAACACTATTGCCACATTTTTCTTATCCCACGCACTGGCCTGCAAACCAGCCTCGACATGGCCACCTTCCTCCTCAGGTCCGTTCAATCTGCAAGCTGAGCTGGCCCAGTGCTGATGACCCGGAATGGATTCCTCATTTCCATCCCATTTGCCTCTTCCACCACTTTTAAAAACAGCTTTCTTGAGATAGATTTTACCTATAATACAAGTCATCCAGCCTGGATGGCTCAGTCGGTTAAGTCTCCAAGTCTTGATTTCGGCTCAGGTGATGATCTCAGGGTCATGAACTCGAGCCCTGGGTCAGGCTCCACACTGGGCATGGAGCCTGCTGAAGATTCTGTCTCTCCCTCTGCTCCTTCCCCCATCACGTGCTATAAATAGATAAATTAAATAAATAAATACTGAAAAAGAAAAAGTCATCCTACTCATGCACACTTTTGTTTTTGTTTTTGTAGATGTACAGCTGCGACCACCACCATACAGCAGTCTCTAGCACCCTGTGAGGTCCCTCAGGCCAGCTAATCCCCGTCCCTCCCTGATCCCCAGGCAACCGTGGGTGTGCTTTCTGTCTCCACCATTTGACTTTTCTGTGTATTTCACATAGAAGCAATCCTACAGTGTGTGGTCTCTCGGGTGTGGTTTCTTTCACTCGGCCTGTCCATCCCTTCCTTCACAAGCCGCAGCCACTTAGGTTCTCTCCACGTTGGGGCTGTTATGAACAATGCTGCTCTGAGCAAGTCTGCTATGTGCAAGCTTTTGTGTGGACATACACACATTTTTTCGTTTTTGGTTTTTTCTCTTGCATAGATACTTAGGAGTAGAATTAATGGGTAGGACAGTAATTTCCTATTGAACTTTTTGAGAAATTGCCAAACTGTTTTCCAAAGTGGCCACATCATCTAACATTCCCACCAGCAATGCCCAGGAGCCCCCATTTCTCCATATCCTCCATGATCATTGCTCATGTGTCTTTTTGATGTCAGCTGTTCCAATGGTACCTCATTGTGGCTTTTAATCTTCATTTCCATGATGACTAATGCTGTTGAGCATGGTTTCATGTGCTTATTAAGCTATTTGTCCACTTTTTTGGGTGAAATACGTGTTCACATCTTTTGCTTGGGGATTAGGTTATTTTCTGATTATCAAATTAGAACATCTCCCATTGCTTTTTACCTCCTAATAGGTACACCTATTTGGAGAAATGGTGCCCTTGTGACCTCCCTGTCCCTTGTCTGATGTCTGTTCTATCTTTTCCTAATCCCTGCTCCATCTTGCCCTGCCCTGTCAAAGGCTCTTTCCCCAGGGGACCCTCGCTGCCCCCTCCAGTGGGAGTAGCCCACCATTCTCTGACCTCCCCTGACTCTGTTTCCTTTGTTGTGCTGGGCTGTACTTGACCTGCCTGTAAGCTGAATGCTGTTCTAGAAATTTTAAATAACAATGTTCTCCCGCACCCACATGATGACATTTGGCTCTAGTTCTGCCCTCAGTTCATCGGAGCAGTCATCCAACAGATGTGGTTTGGTTTTACTTCATGTCCCGGACTGCCACAGCCTTCTTATTTCTACTTGTTGCCAACCAGCTGTTCCTGGCTCCTGACTGGGGACCGAAGAAGGCTCTGTTTTTTTCCTGGGCACTCTCCATTGGCTGGATCCTTGTCTTTGGCCAAACCGCCTCACCTCTAAAGAGCACTGAGTTCCCTCTCTTATAGTCTTAACTCCAAATTTAAGAAGTGGTACAGACAAATGAAGTGTGATTAGTTTCTTCTCTTTTTTTGGTTAAGTGCTTGGAAAACCTATTTTATTGTAAACTATTTAATCACCAACATCCTCTACTCATTTCCTTCCCTGGCTTTGGTTGGTTTTGTTTTGTATCTTGGCCTCAACTAAGCATGCAGGCGTGTGCGTGGGCATGTGTGCATGTGCGCCCGGGTAGGTGTCTGACCACGTATGACCAAGGATGTTTGTGGGGCAGCCCTATCCTTTACCCTCTAGTTCCTTGTGATCCCTTTCCTAAAAATCAAAACTTGCTCTGATTTCTTTTCTTATTTTAGTAACCTTTTTCTTATAATAATAACAAAATTACATTTGTCTCTGAAAATAGAATTGGAAACTCCCAGAGAGCTGTTATACTCTTAATATTTGGATGGATTCTATTCTATTGCCTGGATTCTATTCTTTTTTTTTTTTCTGATTATATACTTTTACTGAGATATCATTATACTGTACCTACTTAAAGTTTTTAATTCTAACACATCATCACTGTCTTTCTATTACTTCCATAAAATTCTTCTTTTATGAAAACATTTTTAATGGCTGCATAGTATTTCCTGGTCTGAGCACAGTGATAAGTTATTAAACCCATCCTCTACAGATGCACGTGTAGGTTGTTTCTCTTCCTTCACAATTATAAACAGTGACACGTGGGATGCCCTGATCCCTTTTCAAAGCAGGTTACTTCTTGTGATAAGTGGTGGCATGGTTTGTGGCTGTCACATCCATGACGTCCGTGGGCTGAGCACATTGTCTTCCTCTCTGTTTTCAATAACTGGTCTTTTCTTCCCCAGCCTGAAAGCAAAATAAAAATAATGATAAAATATTTATCACTCCAGCCACACAAATTTGGTTCACACCCTTTCTCTTTCTCTACTTTTATCTACGGTCAACTTGGGACTGAACTCAAACTTGGAGGTTAGCATAAAAGGAATTTATGAAGATAAAATGATTAGTGATTGAAATGATAGTCCAAGAGTGGAGAGCCTTCCTTCACTTGCAGGATAACAACCGTCCTCTTACACTACAGTAGTGACCAAGCACGCAAATGAAGGTTACGAGCTTGCTGATGACTCTTTGGCAGCCCACACATGATCATATGGTCCCCAGAACACCAGTAGATCAAATGAAAATATTGTGTGCATAGTCATCAAGATACCACATGGACAGTGTGAGCTGCAATATATAGTTAGAGTCTTTAAAGACTAACTTTTTAAGCTGCTAATTCACAAAATAAAAACCCTTGAAACGACAGGAATTCTAAAAACCTAAGGTAGACTTGAAAAAGCCACCATTAAGACTAAAACTGGGGAATACTTTATATACAATTGAATTCCCCAAAGAAAACAATTACAAGCTGGATAACAACAACAAAAAGCCTATTTAAAGGCACGGGAGAGTGGCTAGAAGTAGGCAGCGGCAGAGGGGAGTCAAGGGTTCAGTCCCTGAAAGAAGGATTATATGGGTCTGTTCCAGTATGCTGGGCACAGTGGCTATAACTTAAGGAGAGAGACAGTCTTTCTGGTGTGAGGCACTACCTGGTGGAGTTAAGGGCTGTCACTGGAAAGGGAGAAGGAGAATCTTGGAAAGGAGAGAGGCAGCCCTAAAATCTGCAATTTCCCCAAGTCCTTGGCTGATATTTTTGAATTTTGTATACATAGGAGAGCTACAGGAAGTCAGAGGAAAGCAGCATCTAGAAGCTGGAAGAATTGATTTCAGCTGCTATCACTGAGGGGAGCAGAGCGTGGACTGTAGGTCCCAAGTGAGAGGGTCTGGCAAATACTTTGGGCTTTTTACTGAAATCCCAGAAGTGCCCCACTTTAGGGGTAAAGAACAAGTCTCAGGACCAAGTAATTTTTCTTAGATAGTAAGCCACAGCTGACATAGATCTGGTTTAACAAAGAATAAAGCCAAGTTGCTAACAAGTTTAAAGTGATCCATAACTAGCTTAACTGCCTATTGTAGAACAGAATCAATACTCTTTAAAGGAAGATAATAGAATCTGGCATCTCTATGATGTAATGTCCACCATATTCAGCATGCAGTTAAATTTTATTGGATATCAGATATGAAAAGAAACAGGAAGATGGGATTCAGAGTCAAGAGAAAAATCAGTTCATAGAAAGTGACCCCCAAATGAGCCAGATGTTGGAATTAGCAGACAAGAAATTTAAAGCTGCTCTCATGACTGTGTTCAAGGATTTAAAGGAAAAAGAAGCAGATAAATGGAAACTATGTATGTATGTAGGCATGTATTAAAAATTACAATATCTAAAATAAAGAATTTACTGGATATTCTTAACAGAGAGTGGAGATAGCAGAAGCAATGCTTGGTGAACTTAATAAAGGATTGACAGAAATTATCCAGATTGACGAACTGAGAGGTAAGGATAATGTTAATAAATAGAACCACCTCGGTAACTTATGAGACAATTCAAATAGTATAATAATATGCATGTAATTGGACTCCCAGAAAGGGAGGAAAGAGAGAATGGGGCAGAAAGTAATTTGAGTAAAAAATGGCTGAAATGACCCCAAATTTGGTGAAAAACTTCTAGATTAACTTATATGTCCTAGAAATTCAGCAAACCTTAAGCAGGATAAGTACAAAGAGAACCATATCTAGGAGCATCAGAGTCAAATTGTTGAGAATTAATGGTAAAGGGAAAATCTTCAGAGCATCCAGAGAAAAAGGACATATTACACACAGGAGGAATTCCTATAGAATTACTGTTGATCTCCAATCAGAGGCGAAAAAGGCTGGGGGGCCTGGGTGGCTCAGTCAGTTAAGTGTCCAAATCTTGATTTTGGCTCAGGTCATGGTCTCAGGGTCCTGAGATCGAGCTGGGCTCCACACTCAGTGAGAGTCTGCTTGAGACTCTCTCTCCTGTTCTCTCTGCCTTTCCTCCCCTTGTTCCCTCTCTCTTAAAAAAAAAAAAGAAAAGAAAATTCAAAAAAAAAAAAAAAAAAGGCAAAAAAGGCCAGGAGGCAATGATTGACATCTTTAAAAGGCTGGAAGAAAAATAACTGTCAACCAAGAATTCTACATCCAGTTAAACTATTCTTCAAACACAGAATATGAAAAAAAACTACAAACATTTTCAGACAAGCAGAAGCTGAGAGAATTTGTTGCCAGGAGACCCTCAGTACAAGACCTGCTAAAGGGCATCCTACAGTCTGAAGGGAAATGACCCATTTGGAAAGTTGGCTCAATAGGGAAAAAAATGAAGAGTCCCAGAAATGACAAAACTGGGTACATAGAAAAAACTATATTTAAAACTTTCTAGTTTCACTAAAAGACAACAGGTTGTTTAAGATAAAATTGATAAGATTGTATTGTGGGTTTTCTAATGTAGGTAGATATAAAATTTATCCAAGTAGCACAAAGAGGGAGGTATAATGGAATTTACTCTTGCAAGTTTCTTACATTTTAGGTGAAATTTAGGTGTTAACTCTGAGTGGCCCATGATAAATTAAAGATGCACATTATAATCATTAGAGCTCAGAGGCCAGTAGAGAGATGAAAGCGGAATCCCCCCAAATATTCAGTTAACAAGAAGAAGGCAGGAGAGGCAGGAATGAAAAACAGTACAGGCTGAATACAGACCCGTACCCAAAAACATGAAGCTCAGAAACTTTATATTAAGCGACAGAAGCCAAACACAAAAGAATGCATACCACCTGGAGTCAACAAATAAAAAGTTCAAGATCAGACAAAACTCATCGATGGTGATGGAAATTAGAGCAGGGGCTGTGTGCGAGGGGTGGGGACGGCCTAGGAAGAGGCAGGGGAGAACTCTGCAGGAACGGACATTTATACCTTGACTGAGGTGGTGGCTTATCCGGGAGCCTAGATTTACCAAAATTCACAGATCTGTATCCTTAAGATTTGTGCATTTCACTGTGTGTAAATGTTATGTCCAATTCTTTTTTTTTTTTTTTAGATTTTATTTATTTGACAGAGAGACACAGCGAGAGAGGGAACATAAGCAGGGGGAGTGGGAGACGGAGAAACAGGCTTCCCGCAGAGCAGGGAGCCCGACGCAGGGCTCGATCCCAGGACTCTGGGATGATGACCTGAGCCGAAGGCAGACGCTTAACGACTCAGCCACCCTGGCGCCCCACGTCCACTTTTTAAAAGCCTGGAACCGAACTCTCTGGCGGGGCCTCCAGTGTAGACTGTGATCAACAGAGGGCGCTCCGAGCCCACCAAACACGCTTTGGGGACCCAGCTACTTGGGGATGCAAAGCAGACCAGCTCTGGTCTCCTCCGTCTTCAAGGTGGATCTCGCAGCTCCGCAACAGTTCACCTTGGACACCCCACCTCCCCACCACCCCCACCCGCCGCGGCTTCACCCGCTAGTGCATTTCAGGAGGCCTCACGCTGCTGTTGCGCAGCGCCGAGCTAATCGCGAGGCGGTCTCCCGCCGCACCCCCGCGGAATACAGATGTGGCTGAGAGCTGCGGTGGGCCGCCTGGAGGCGTACCTGTCCCCCTCAGGTCCTCTCTCGATGTGATCGCTTTTAAATTGGAAGCTGGAACGTAATGGAAACTTCCACACTGCTGTCAACATCTTCATTTTGACCTTCTTACCTCGCTTTGGTGCCTGTGAAATCTTCCCACGCGGGGCTGCGGCGAGGAGGTGGGGTGGGGTGGGTAGATGGCAGTGGGAGGGAGGCACAGAAGGAATTTTCCCCGAGCAAAGCGGGAGGGGCGTTGCCCCAGGGTTTCAGCACCCTCAGAAGGCTGTCTTCCTGCCCCCTCCCTATCTCAGAAGGAAGCCAGCGACTGGAAAGCCCCAAACGTCTTTTGCGCCCTCGCCCACCCCCAGGCGGGTGCCTCCGGGCGCGCAGATGCCATTACACCTCACGTGATCCCCGCACTGGGCCGGTCCTTCTCCAGGCGTCTGGCGGGGTGTTAATTAAAGGTCACAACAAAACAGACCTGCAGGCTCACCAGAGGAAATGTCCTCCCGGGAGATGAAAAATGACACCCCGGAGCAGCCACGTGTGGAGCCTGGCATATGCCGGTTTCCTGCACTCCCCGGCGCTGCGCCGGGGGTGGCGGGGGATCGGACAGGGGGCGGTGGCCGGGTGCTCCCGGGGCTCCGCGGGCCCCAGGTGCGGGAAGAAAGGGAAGGAGGGGTGCCGAGGGGACCGATCCCGGAGCGGCGAGGCGAGGTCAGCCCGCACACACCCCCTTTCCAGGCCCGCGCGGCCCGCGCGGCGCTTGTGCACCGCGGCTAATCCCTCAGTTTCCCCTGCCGGGTGGCGGCCAGCCTGATCCCGGGCTCACCTGGGCCAGCCCTGGGCGGCTCGGCACGTCTTAGCTTGGGGCTCGCGGGGAGGGGGTCGAAGGCCCTCAGGTCCTCTGGCTGTGGCTGGGTGGGTGTCCGCCCCCCCGTCCCTCCCGTTCCCCCTGTCCCCACCGTCCCCGGCCGGCCGGGGATTGGTAGGGCAATTCCAGAAAAGGTTTGCAGGGCAGGTCTAGGAGAACAAAGGGCGGGGGGGAGGACCCGGCATGTTTGTGGACTTGTTTGTGACTCAGTCCCTTTTACACGGCGTTTCAAAGGCAGAACTGCAAGCCTTGCCAGGAAGAGAAAGAACTTGGGGGCGGGGAGGCTTGGGCGCATTTCTGTCCAGCCCTTTCGCTCGGCGCTGCCCCTCCGCGTCAGGCTCGCGCAGTGGCGTTTCATTAGGGCCCTGGCCACGGGCCACTCTCCAGGAACTTCCCCGCAACGGGCGAGATTTACGACCCCCGCCCCCCGGCGCTCGCCTCGCAGTGTCAGGCGGGCGCGCCGCAACATAAAATGGATCCCGGCCGGCGCGGCGGCGGCAGCCAGGCGGCGGGCTCCCGAGCGGCGGGGCGGCTGTTCTTGAGGCTCCGCGCTGCGCCCGGGCGCACACGCGCGCGCTGACCGCGGCGGCGCCCGGGCCACGCCGAGCCGCCTCTCCTTGCCCTCGCGCGACTGTCAGGCCGAGCGGGCCGGCGGATATTGGCTCCGCGACGCGCCGAGGCTCCTCCCCGAGTCTGGATCTTTATATTTTGGGAGAATTTCTTTGAACTCAGTTACCGAGCTCCGTGAAGGAGGCAAGTTCCCACCGCCGGCTCGCGGGCGGGAGGCGAGGCGCGGCGAGGGCTCGCCCACCTTCCCCTGCAGCTGCGTGTGCCCGGCTGCCCTCCTCGCTTCCCTCGTGGAGGAAAACGGACCCACTTGGCTGAGGAAAATGCCAATTATCTGGATGTGACCGTGAAAAGAGAACGTGTGACTGGAGGAGGCAGAAGAGGATGAGAAAAGCATTATTTGAAGAGAAGAATAAACCAGCCACTCCAACCCGTTCTGCAAATTAGTGCTATTACTTCTGGGCTCCATTTGCTTTGATTCTTCATTCTCTCCCCCCCCCCCCATTAAGAAACCTTGACTTGAGGGCCAACAGGCAGCCCCCGACAACGGGGGGACCCTTCAGGGTTGGAAGACCTTTTGGATGTAGCGTTGCTGGAACATTTAGACACTCTCCTCTGGAAAAGCCACCATGAATTCGGTAGCCGGGAATAAAGAGAGGCTGGCGGTCTCCAGCAGGGGCAAGAAATACGGGGTAAGTTGTGACGGGTACAATGCGGAGGCGCTTGACCAGAGCCCCCTCGGCCGGGGTCCCCCTTTCCGGGCGCCGTGCGGCCCGGCAGGGCGGCCGCGAGCTCTCCTGCCGCTGCAGAGGCGCCCCGGCCGGACGAGCTGGGCGTGCGCGCACCGAGGCGGGTCCGCGGGCGAGGACGCCGGCACACTCGCCTGGCCCTCGGAATTTTCCCAGTCCTCGCGTTCCTGGCGGTCCCCGCACCCCTAACTTTTGCGGCATTCGTGCACTTCCAGGCAGAGTTAAGCCGAATGCAGGGGGAGTGTACATGAATTCTCTGCCGTTCCTCGGGATCATTGCCCTGGAGCGCGGGGAGCCTTCCATTTACCTTCAGGATCCGGAGGGCCGTACCCCGAATGAATGAAAACCCAGATGCCCCCCACCCCGCCCCCCGCCAGAGCGTCTTCCAAGATCTTGAACCTGGGCTTTTTCTGGGATGGGTGTCGGATTCAAAAGCGCGGGGCGCCGACTGTATGGGTTCCCCCTGCAGAAACCATGGGGCCCCTGGGCGAGCCCTCTCCTCCCGACCCGAGGAGGAATCCGCCGGCGCCCGGAAGGCCGGGACCCACTTAAGGACGATTAACGGGGCAGATGGAAGCAGATTCGGCCGCAGGGCTCGGAGAGGTCCCGAACGCGCGCCCCTTGGCGCTCGGCCCGGCCCTCGGGGGCGCGCAGATCCCGGGCCGACGGGAGGGCGCCCCCAGCCCGGCCCGGCCCCGGGGCGCGGGACCCCGCCGCCCTGCTGCCCCTGACTCTGCACGTCTCCCCCGCAGGTGAATGAAGTCTGCTCGCCCACCAAGCCCGCGGCGCCCTTCTCCCCCGAGAGCTGGTACCGGAAAGCGTACGAGGAGTCGCGCGCCGGCAGCCGGCCCACCCCCGAGGGCGCGGGTTCGGCGCTCGGCTCGTCGGGGACCCCGTCCCCCGGCTCGGGCACCTCGTCCCCGAGCTCCTTTACGGGCTCCCCGGGCCCCACCTCCCCGGGCATCGGCACCAGCTCGCCGGGCTCCCTGGGCGGCTCGCCGGGCTTCGGCACCGGCTCCCCGGGCTCGGGAAGCGGCGGCGGCTCCTCCCCCGGCTCGGACCGCGGCGTCTGGTGCGAGAACTGCAACGCCCGCCTGGTGGAGCTGAAGAGGCAGGCGCTGAAGCTGCTCCTCCCGGGGCCCTTCCCCGGCAAGGTGAGCTCGCGCGGGGGCAGGCGGGAGGGCGGCCTCGGAGCGTGGGGGTGCGGGGCCGGGGGAGGCCGGGGCGGGCGGCCGGAGGGGCCCCGGGGGGCGAGCCCGCGCCTCTCGCTCGCCAGGCCGCCCCGGGGCACAGAGCCGGGAGGTGCGCCCAGGCCTCTCCGCCCACTGGGTACGCCCCAGCTCATCGGTCCCGCTGCCCTCCACTCCTAACAGCTCGCTGTGCTCCCCGCACCCGCCGGGACCTGCTGTTGGACCTGCGCAGGGCGCCCTCCCCGGAGAGCCTCTGCCCGCGCGCCGCCAACCTTTGCGGTGCGGCAGGCGGGGGGACAGCCGGCACCTGCTCGTGGGGGCTTCCTTTCTGCCTCGCGCGGGCACTGCCGGCCGGCGCCTTAGGGTCTCCTCCCCACCGCCAACCGTGATCCTTCCTAACAGGCCCGTGGGAGTGGTGAAAGCAAGCCGATACTTTGGGCTTGGCGTTTCCCATGGCCTGTTCGTGGGCCTTCGTTCCCAGGATGACAAAAACAGAAACTCATTCTCGAATGCCGGCATGTCCCCCTTAACATTCCGCGTGTCTGCCCGCGGAAGATTAGGGGTGGGAGCGCCTGGGAGCGGGGCTGCCTCGCGGCCGGCTCAGCTCCGAGCACATTCGCTCCTCCATGGCAACGCTGCGGCCGTGGTGTGTGCAGTGTAACACAATGCAATTGTATTTGCACTGTTGGGTCCAAGTACTATCAAATGATAATATTTACTCTTCCACTTCAGAGAGTTTTTATCAGTGGTTAGAGAGAAATATCGAGAAAACAGTGCATAGCTGTGGGGGTTTCTGACACTGCTCAGTGACATTTTCTGATTTATATTTCTGTGACTTTCGAAACGAAATACTGTGATTTTGAGTCGTGAAATTTAACGGTAACTGCGTCTGCTTGCCTCATCTGCTTATCCAAATTAACGCACATCAGTGTTTTCGTATGAAAGGGTTAAATTAAACAAATACCCACAGAAGTTGTAAAAATTTTGCATGTGGAAAATTACCACCCAGAGAATTGGTTTTATGAATCCCGAATTTATCTCAAGAATAATTAACTTGTGGATTGTTGTCAGTATGCCATTTTTGTAGTTTGATAATAAATCTGTCCAGACTCCCCCAAGAACAATCTCAGGAAATCTGAAATCTTATTTTATACTTGCATTCTATATTCTCCAATTTAACACTGCTTCACTCACACATTTATTTGTGTGAGTCATTTCTTTTGATCATTTATTAATAGTCTTTGATTTCCTGCTGCATTCAGGGCACTATGTTAGGCACAGCAACGAAATAACAGGTATCTACAGTCCTTGTCCCTGTGGAGCTTATATTCAAATGGGGGATACAAACGACCACAAAATGTACAATTCATACTTTGTTCCCATTTGCCATAAGTGCTTGAGAGGAAGAGTGTGGGGCACTGTGAGATGGTACAACCAGACTAGACCCTCTGATAAATTTTGAAAAACCTCGGTTCTTAAAGATATTATCTGATAGGTGGCAATCCTAGTAAGTTGCAGTCTACCAAAGCATTCTAGGACATTCTCAAGGATCTGTTCTTAAATAGCTTGGTGGTGGTGGTGTTTGCTTCTGTGTGCAAAACTAAATCAAAATCTACTCTTTTCATACAAACGGAGGAAGAAGGGAAGGAAACCTATAGGAAGAAGAAATAAATGTTTGAAATTCAAATGCATCCATCCTGTGTTGTGGACTCATGTGACAAAGTCGATTTGGGGTTTTGTTGGAAGCACCTGGAAAATCCATTCCCAGTGTTACAGTTCAATATATTTGCCAATTGTATTTACGTGATGAGATTTTTTTTTTAAAGATTTTATTTATTTATTTGAGAGAGAGAATGAGATAGAGCGAGAGCATGAGAGGGGGGAGGGTCAGAGGGAGAAGCAGACTCCCTGCTGAGCAGGGAGCCCGATGCGGGACTCGATCCCAGGACTCCAGGATCATGACCTGAGCCGAAGGCAGTGGCTTAACCAACTGAGCCACCCAGGCGCCCTACGTGATGAAATTAAAGTGACCTGGGGAAGCGGTCAGGAGTCTCTGAACCTCAGTGCTCTGCACCCAGACATGTCTGAGGGAGAGCTGTCAGTCACCGGGAGGGCCGCGCGGGGTCACTTGCCGGC
The DNA here is from genome assembly GCF_029215605.1 of Mirounga angustirostris. NCBI lineage: Eukaryota > Metazoa > Chordata > Mammalia > Carnivora > Phocidae > Mirounga > Mirounga angustirostris. The sequence continues at coordinate 63,910,703 of NW_026991714.1, forward strand.
ACACATCAATATCACCCAGGACCACAGTTGCCTGGTTGCGCAAGACTTAACCAGAAACAACAGTGACCTGGATCGCCTCCTTGTTAGTCATGAGGTATGGGGCCTCAGTGTTAACTACAAATCTTCTGCACGTTTCTCAGGATAATAATAATAAAATTTCAGCTTTGTTTTCCCTTTTTTAAGCATCGGTACCCTCAGATGAGGTAGAATTTCCATTCCCCTTTTAAAGCCTGTGATATTTTAAGGAAACACATGCTGTGTTCTCTTGAGCAGGATGGATGGAGGCCCACAGAATTCAGACATAAGGCCTCCCTTCTTCCCAGGGCTGGATTTATGAGCAAGCTATGGACCTCTGTAGCCCTCAGGCACAAAAAGAGTTAAGTTTCATTAGACTAAGAGATGCCACTGTGACTCCAACATGCAGTTTGCCCTGGAGAGTAAGAGTCTAGAAGAAAAAGGCATGTTCTTGAGGGGTAATTAGCAAAAACCATCATTGTAATTCACCTAAGATGCTTAACGGTATTTAGGAAATATTTTCTTAAACGGAGTACTAAACTCTTCTAGGTGGTATTAAAAATCTCCTAGGTGGACATTTAGAAGTCAGAGGCAGAATGGCACATCCAGGAATCTTTTATTATTTTAGGATGGATTTGGTTTTAGTTCTTTCTCCACCGCTGATATATTTTGTGACCTTGAGTAAATCCGTTTTTGTCCATATTTATAACTTTCTTTGGAGAAAGATGTGGGGTCGTTGATGATTATTAACGAGCCAAGATACTGTTAGATTTATGTTTTATTGAGTTAGGGTTTTTTTTTTAATCAAACATTATCCACTTTCAGTTTCTAATTTCATCAGTACATTTTCCAAATATCCCTACAGCCATTGGAGTCCTCACCCTGCACTCATTTGTAGGTAGCAAGCCCTGTTGAATCCCCCCAGTTTTGTCTCGGGGACAGTTGGTTAAGGAGGGGAGGTGAAGTGCTGGTGAGCCCATCGGGGGTGTCTGGCCGGTCACCCCCGGTGGCCTGAGGAGTGACCGCCCTATTTTGAGCACTCTTGGGGGTCACATGACCACAGGAGACCAAGGCTTCAGGGCAGAAGGCAGCAGGACTCAGAGGTTTCTAAGTCAGGTAACTGCACCTAACTGCGCCTGGCGGGGTTGGTGTTAACTGAGGCAGGAAACGGGAGGAGATACATATTTGGGAGTGGCTCAGGGAGAAGGGTGATAATGGGTTTGGTTTTCCATGCATAGAGTGTGAGGTTTCTGGAAGGAGGCAGGGAGTGGAGGCAGATTGAGGAATAAAACAGACTCTGGAGTAGAGAAACGGCAACTATGATCCTCGTGCACCTGTTGATGCTCTGGGTTTGTCCCTTCAAATAACAACTTACCTGGGTGAGTAAAGATCTGTGCATGGTGGCAGATTGTAAAACATTTGGATTGACTTTTATTGCCTCTGTCAGTAAAAAAAGTACTCACTGGGTTTATATCATGTCTTTCTAGAGCTGGTAAGTAGAAGGGGTCAGATAAAAGAATACTGATTTGTAACGTGTTGGGGGTTGCGGTAAACACAGTACTTTTGCCCATGGTAGCATTCCAACGTGTAAATATAAAACCATTACAGATCCACTGGCATGAGCATCTTTCCTGTTTTACACACAGTCAAGGCACTGAGCAGAAATGAGGGCCAAGGAACAAATCTCCCATTTTGGGGCTATCCTCGATCATTCAGATAACTGAGACGGAACTTTTGAATCAACAGTGTAAGCCCTAAGAAACATCAGCCCAAAGGAATTCCCTGGAGTAGGCAGAAATGTTTCAGGTTGGCAGAAGGGTCTCGGGCATCTGTTCATTTCCATATCAATACAAGAAAATCTTTTATGTTAAAAGGTTCAGAACTACATTCCTATCTGATTTTTTTCTCAGTCAAGTATTCTGGGTCCATTTATGCCCCAGAAATATCAGGAAGATTAGCCAGCCGTACCGAGAAGGGTGGCCAGGAATCACAGAGATGAAAGAAAGGAATGTGTCAGAGGGGTTTAAAAACACCAAACGTAGACTCTAAATAGCCAGAGCCCAAGTAAGTCTAGACTTGGGGAATATGTGTGTGTGTGTGTGTGTGTGTGTGTATTTCTGTATTTTCCCAGCTCCAAAATGGGTATGAAAAAATAACTCTATGGAAAAGTTCCTCCAAAAGCCATGGTGTGATTCTTTATAGATACAATACATATTGCATTTTAAGTGCTTATTGAGAGGTGTTTATCTGAAACCTTTTTAAGAACACATAGTAATTTTCAGAACTTGTGATTTAAATCTTTTCCATTTCAGAAATATTTTCGATAGAAGATCAGCTAATAGATAATATCAGTAATGAGAACATTCCGGAAACATTTTAGGGATTCTAAAAACATTCCCAGTAGAGACACGTGAATGGTAATCTGTTCCTTCGGGCTTAGCAAGCTATGGAATAATGGCATTTCATTCCACCAGACTTTTAATTGTGAACCAACATGGTCAGTTTTTATAGTGACTTAATTCACTTTGTAAAAATCCCTGGGCTGTAGTAATGTCTTCCACACACATCGCAGATAGGATTATTGCATTAGAAATGTGATTTTTAAATGACTGAGGCTAGTAATTTGTCAGCATTTGGAAGGATTAAGTCAATAAAATTTAGGCAACATGAATTGCTCTTTGGCATAAATATCACAGATCGTGCCATTCATCAACTAATCCTAATGGTGATGGTAATGATGATGATTATAAATGACTAGCAGTTATCGGCCTTGGTGTGTGCCGGGCACTGTACTTGGATGTGCCTCCCCCGTCCCCCATACATCAGATCTCTTACAGCAAAGTGCAGATGAACCTAATTTCTTTCCCCAAGAATTCCAAATGATTGATATGGTTCAGGTCACACAAAGGAAGCATGAGTAAAGATGCAAGAACAGAGAAATCCAAGGAAGCTTCCCCCCAGCCAAACCCCTTGAGGGTCACTGTTAGGATAACTGCCTGAGTGGGAGGCCACCCCCCTCCCCCGACCTTGAGAGAGAGAGAGAGGATTATTTTTCCTGGGCTCACAGATGGTAGCATTACTTTTGGGGGGAAATGTGTGGGGTTGTCAGGATGGTGAGCTGAGTAATTTTCTTGGCTGGAATGTAATGCAGGGGGGAAAGGAACTTCCTCATATTTCTATTCACTCACTTGAGACTCCTCTGTTGCCTGCCCTTTCTGGAAAACCTGTTGGGTGGGGGGGCCCTGCGCTGACCTCCTAAGGGGAAGAGTTCCTCAGGGGAACGTCTCAGCACCAGGTCCGCAGGGCTGCCAGACTTAGCTCTGTTTCGTCCTGGCAAAGGCTGCAAGTTGGCTGGCGTCTGTCAGGGTTCCTGGTCTCTTTTCAGGAATACAAACTGATTTCCTTTTTACTATCTTGGGTCCCAGGCTGACCGTAGCATCTTTTCTTTACCCCTCTCTCCCTTTTTTTTTTTTTTTAAACCTCCTGCATGGTCTTACTGTGGCAAAGAAGCACGGTTTCAGTGGGTTCCTGCTGATCTTTCATACTTAGGTGCACCAGTCCGAAATCTCGTAGAGTGCATTTGCATATAGGCACAAAAGGACAGGGAATAAACCTGTATTCCTGGATTACTTTAAAAATATCAATCAAGGTGTGCTTGGGTGGCTCAGTCAGTTAGGTGCCTGCCTTTGGCCCAGGTCATGATCTCAGGGTCCTGGGATGGAGCCCCAAGTCGGGCTCCCTGCTCAGTGGGGAGTCTGCTTCTCCCTCTCCCTTTGCCTCTCACTCGTTCTCTCTCTCAAATAAATAAAATCTCTAAAAAATGTTTTATCAAGGGGTTCCTGGGCGGCTCAGTCAGTTAAGCATCCAACTCTTGATCTCAGCTCAGGTCTTGATCTCAGGGTTTGAGTTCAAGCCCCATGTTGGGCTCCACGCTGGGTGTGGCGACTACTTAAAAAAATGTTTATCAAAGTAGTAAATCAGTTTGTATCCGTCATCCTGCTTACCTCTGCCTTTGGACTGCTCCAGAACCCATCTAAGAAAGTTGGATTTCAAGTCATGGTTACAAAGGCTGTCTGCCTAGCACTTCCAGGTTTCAAAGGAATTGACCTGTTTTCTTTGAGTATTCCTATGGCTTCCTCTTAAATATTTAGATGTCTCATCCACTGGGAAGTTACTTTGGTGTATAATGAAATGTACAGATCAATTTTACCTTTTTCTAAATATCTGTAGTTGTCACCAGACCCTTTATTAAAACATCCAGCTTCCCTCCACTGATCTGAGATACCGTCATTATCATAAACCAACTTTTCAGTTGGATTTGGGTCTGTCTCTGGACCTTCTGCTATGTGCTATTTATCTGTCTCTTCATGTGCCCGTTCCACGCTATTTTATTTTATTTTATTTTTTAGATTTTATCTTTATTTAGAGAGAGCATGCATGTGCATGCGTTGGGGGTGGGGAGAGAATCGGAAGCAGACTCCGTGCTGAGCGTGGAGCCCAACGCTGGGCTCAATCCCACCACCACTGGGCTCAGTCCCACCACCAGGAGATCACGACCTGAGCCAAAACCAAGTCGGATGCCCAACCAACTGAGCCACCCAGGTGCCCACACACTATTTTAAGTACAGAATCTTTGTAGTAAGTTTTAATATTTGGTAGGGCTAGCCCTCCCTCTCCCAAACAGCACCTTTCCTTTCTGGGAGTTTCCTGGTTATTCTTCCTGTTTTCCCATATGAACTTTAGAATCAACTTGCCTAACTCCAGAAAATAACTATTTTAACTGGGACCATGTTAAATTTATATATTAACCTGGGGAACATTTGCCATCTTTATGATGTTGAATCTTTCCCAAGAACGTGGAATGTTATTCCATTTGAACAAGTCTACTTTTCAGCAATTTTCAAGGTTTTTCTCCTATAGAATTTGTGCATTTCTTGTTAAATTTACTCTTAGGTATTATATCTTTTATTGCTGTTATAAATGAACTCTTCACTTTCATCTTCTCTTCTAATTGATAATTGTTTGTATATAAGAAGGATATTTATATATTAACTTTATAACCTATTAAATTCTATTAATGTATTCATTAGTTTTTAAAATTGGCACTCTTGGATTTTCAGAAGAATTTATCTTATACAAGTAGAGATATCATTATTCCTTTCCTTTGCTGTTTTTATTCCTTTAGGGGTCTTCTCTGTTATATTGATTCATGCCTCAGATACAGTGTTAAATGGTAGTGGGATAGTTGATATGTGTATAGTTTTTCCCATTAAGTAAGATGTGGGCTTTTGGACTGAGGTGTATATATAGTTTTATAAAATAAGGAAGTATCCATCAATTCCTATTTTATTTAGTGTTTTTAATCAAAAATGGGTGTTACGTTTTGCCAAATATGTTTTCAGTGTTTAGGGAGATGATCATATGATTTTTCTCCTTAGATGTATTAATATTGTGAATTGTTATTGATTTCCTAAGAATGAACCATCCTTGCATTCCCCTGATAAACTCCACTTGGTCACAGTGTATTTTTAAAATATGCTGCAGATTGGATGTGTTAATATTTTATTTACTGTCTTTGCTTTCATATTCATATGCCCATAAGCATTTTTGATTCCTGCTCACGTGTCAGCTGCAGTGCTCTGCCACATTGTAACCAGGGAACAAAGAAGATGAAAATCCTGCCCTGGGGCAACTCCCAGTCTAGTTTAGAGACAGACAAGGAGCTGGAGTTTGAGAGCAGTGTAGGAAGTTCTGGACCACAGGCTGGGTGGGCTGCCAGGGAGCAGAGGGGAGGCTAGAGCTTCTTTGGCAGGTGGATGGGAGTTCGGCTCACTGAGCACAGGACAGCACCGACATCCAGCTGGAGGGAATGGCAGACATGAAGCACAAGAAGGTTATGCACACTGTGTACCCTTTGGGGAGCTGCAGGGGTGCATAGTAACACAGCTGGTGCATGGGCGAGTAATGCACTGGGAAGATGGCAGGAGTTAGGATGAATGGCCTTGCAGCTGGAGAGTCTCGTATGACCCTGTAGGCCTTGGGCAGCTGTTGATGGGCATTCGGGAAGGGAACGAGGTGATCAGTTATCTATCTACGACAGGTTGCTCTGACAGTGAGGGAAGATGGGCTCAAGAACGGCGTCGGGGAGTGCATGAGGAGGCCCCTTGCCATGGCCTGGGTGATGGAGGGTGCAGGCCTGAGCTAAGGCAGTGCAGTGGGAATGGGGTGGCAGCTTGGACCAGACAGATGTTGTCCATAGAAAACCCATGGGGATATGGGACAGAGGGAAAGGAGGAAGATGAGGGCTCTCCCGGATTTCTGGCCACAAGGGTGAGGAGCTGCTGCCATTAATTGAGACAGAGAGTACAGGAGGGGGTAAGGCTTTTGTTCTTGTGGGTCTGATTTACGAGGATGGTTGTGGATCATAAAACTGTCTGGGCCCTGTAGAGCTTGAAGAAGAATGTTCTGGTGGGTCCCAGTGGGATTCAGAGCTGGAGACACGGGTCTGGGGGATGTTGGCATGGAGAGGGTGGTGGCATCCCCTGAGGGTGAGCTCTTCCCAGAGAGTGAGGCTGTGGACAGTGAGCAGAGCATGGAGCTGTGGGACCAGGGACATTGAAGGCACAGGCAGCCTGAGGAGTCAGGAAGAGAAGTCAAGGAGAAGCCAAGAGAAGGGGAGGAAACTAGGAGAAAGTGGTGTCATGGAAGCAGAGAGGAGCAACTTCAGAGGGAGGTGTAGGTCAGATACCTCAGAGAGATCCAGGAGGTAAGCATGGAGGTTTCCCTTGATTCCATGAATCGGAGGTCGCTGGGGATCTTTGTTGGAAGAGTTTCTGGTGCCTGGAGAAAGGCAGGCAATGACCGTGTGTCCAGGAGTGGGTGGAGAGGTGAGGACATCCAAGGTAGCATTTGAGTCATTGACGACACTAAGGTTAAGAGATCCACTTTTGAGGCTCTTACGACCTTAAAAAGGAAGTTCTGGGGTCAACAAACTTGGGTGCAAAATCAGGTCACGTCACTAAGTGTGTGACCTTGGGCACAGCCTTTCTGAACTCGGTCATTCTCTTCCTTACAGTGGCAGAAGTGATAGGACCCCAGCGGCGTTGTTGTGAGGGTCTGTGAAATGGGCGAGATGACAGTCAACCTTCACTTTCTGTTTATTCCAGTGACTTCCTCTAGGAAGGTAAATTTTATAAAACCAACCTTCCTACCTACCTTCCTTCCTCTGTCCCTCCCTTCCTCTTGTCAGTGGTCTGACAGCAAAATGGAAAAACCGCAGTCAGAGCCAATGAGCTCATCTCCTTTTCCATGTCTTCACCTCCAAGTGGATAAAATGCTCATTTATTCCCTTGTAGGGTGACTCCACAGAAAATTTGGGAGAGCTCAGTTGACGAAAATAGCCACTCCTTTTAGTTGAGAAGCCATGAATATGGAGTGCTATTCCCTGTCACAGATGGAAATCCCTTCTTTGAGCCCTGCCCGGCTCAGAGGCCCTCCAGGGAGCTTGGCAGACTGCTCGTTTGGCATTCGCACTCCTGAACAGAGAGCGTGCCTCCCCCAGTGAGGGTGGGCGATGCTGCGGATCTGGGTAGCACCAGGAATTTGGGCTTATCTGCTTTCCCATCCGGTTTTATCTTTCGCAGACAGTTTTCTTTGCAGTTATGCTTTGCTGATCCTATCGCATCGATTCTGACCAGACTTTGTGGAGGAGTCTGGAAATATAGACCCCCTCCCCCACCAAGCGGTATTTCCTGCACACGTTTCAGCTCTCAGAGCCTTCTTGTAAACTCTTACCCAGAAAGGGTCAATATTCCTGTGCTGCTGTGGGGGTTAACATATCAGAAGGCTCTGGGGTAGCATGAATTCTTTTGATAAGCAGAACTATATCTAAATATATCTTAAGTGTTATAGGCCATGTTGCAGCTGAGGGGCTATTTTGACTCACCATTTCTGCTTAATGGAGTTTGAGTTGGACATTGTTGCCAACCACAAAAAGATCTTGGAAAAATGTTTAGCTTTCCACCCACAGCATGGTTTTAAAATCTTTGATAGTTCTTATGTACAAAATGTCTATTTTTATTTTTTTAAGGATTTTATTTATTTGAGAGAGAAAGTGCGTGCACAAGGGGGGGTAGGGGCAGAGGGGGAGGGAGGAGCAGATTCCCCGCTGAGCATGAGCCCTTTCATGCGAGCCCAAGCCTGTGTCTGGCTCCATCCCAGGACCCTGGAATCATGACGTGAGCCACTCAGTCCCCCCCAAATGTCTTTATTTTTAAAGTGTCAACTGCAAATAATAAGTTAAATCTCCTTTGCCACCACAGAGGTGACAAACATAAGCTTTCGATACTTCTTTATCTAATCTGAGTGATGTCTGAGATTTATAATTGTTAATTCAGAATTTTTTTTCTTTTCTGGGAACTTAAAGAGCTTGAGATTTTTCCGTGGTGTGATTCCATTTTTTAATTAGCAGTGATGAGCAGCTACACTTCCCCGTGAAACACTACCATCTTATTTATCGCGGTTGCTTTCTTTGGAGATAGAATTGCTGCTTTCTTACGCCCTGCTCCATCTACATGGTGGTTTCATGCGGCAACGGGAGACTGACTTATTAACTGAGTAGGAAACCAAGAACAGCCCAAAGCTGTGGAGCTATCTAACCAGCTGGTTGCACAGAGAATAAACAGCCAATCAGGCAAACAGCTAACAACCACACTGCTTAAGAAAAAGGATCAGCTGCCTGGTTCAGCTGTGTGCCTTTCTGTGGAGGGACGTCCTGGTCCTGAGCATGGTGGCTGCCCAGGTGGCCTTGAATGTCTTCCTTGAATCTCTGCCTAGCCAGGTGGCAGGCCATGGGGCTGAGGGCTAGAGGGAGAAGGATGGCAAGGGGAGGAATAAGATGAAGGGGAAGAGGAGGAGGAAGGACAAGAGAGGGGTGACAGAAACAGGAAAGAAAGGGGTGGGGGGTTGGTAGGCATTGTAGGTTGTCGACGATCCCAGATGTTTAGATGAGAAGGGACTGTCCTTAGATGAGGAGACAGAGTTGCTGTCTTGTCTGCAGCACTAATTAGCACTGGGATCCCGGCAAGCCAGCTTGCGCTTCATCCCTCCTTTGTAAACCAAGAGGGTCAGAGTTGATGGTCTCTGCAAGTCTCTGAGAAGCCGGAGAGGAGCTCCAGGGCTATGGCGCCCAATCCTTGCTCCCACATTCCGGAGGGATATGCTTGACAAGGCCCTAGATGGATTTCTGGCCCAACTGGGAGCCTGAAGCTGTTCCTTGGGTTGCCACGTTTGTGGGACTCCCACCACCAGCCAACCAGGCCTGTCCCCCAGGTTTGCCCATCCACACAGGGGTGCTGCCAGCACCGTTATCCCTGAGGTTCCTGCGTTTGGAATCTGGATCATAAACGGATAGATGGGATTCTTCCTGTTTCTTAATAAAGCTGTTTACTTTATTGTCTTCTGTGTTTGTACACAGAAATAAACTTGGGCAGACAAAGACAATTGACTTTATAAGAGCAATTTGGTTAAGGAATGTCTGAGAAAAAATACTGCCTTAGATATAAAGATGCTTATAGTTAGGTTTTGGTTTTTTTTTTTATACACCCAACATCACCAAATAATTTATTTGGAATCAGAATTAAAAGAACAGTTGACAGCTGAGAAATGTATGTTTATTCTGATACAGCTGTACAACTAATCTAGGACAAATTACCAAATAAATTTTACATTCTTTCTTCAGGACTGGGGTTTTTCGATGACTTCAAATTTAGGATCTTCAAATTTGAAGTCCGGGAACATATTCTTGTCTGCTTTACCATACATTTGCTTAAGCTTAAGAAGCTCCCTCTCTAGGTCTTGCTGGTACTCTGGGCCAGTATCAGCGGGTGCTCCAGATGCCTGTTGCTTAGTTCTGTATTCTCTAATCTTGTCCACGAAGAGTTTCTGTACAGGATCAAGTTCCTTATTAAATGACACTGCTGTAACACCAATGTTCCTCCTCAAATGAACTGAGACTGCAGACCAAATGAGAGAGGAGAACCTGAAGAGCCTCTGAAGAATCATGGTGATTTTGTTACTTGCACTAGGTCCTGAGCTGCCAGAGCCTCCGTGGCCACCACCGTTCTCGGCTTATAGTTAGTTTTACATGAAAAAAAATCTGTCATACTGATTAGGATTTATTTATTTTAAAGATTTTTATTTATTTATTTGAGAGAGAGAGAGCATAAGCAGAGGGAGAGGCAGATGGAGAAGCAGACTCCCCACTGAGCAGGGAGCCTGATGCAGGACTCCATCCCAGGACCCTGAGATCATGACCTGAGCTGAAGGTAGATGCTTAACTGACTGAGCCACCCAGGTGCCCCTGATTTGGATTTAGAAATAATTTGGGGGGAGTTCGTCCTGGGTAGCAGTCCAGGCACACCAAAACTCCAGACATTTCATTCATCTTTCTTTAAAAAAAAACTACACCTGGGGGCGCCTGGGTGGCTCAGTTGGTTAAGCATCTGATATCACCTCATGCCATGATCCCTGGGTTCTGGGATGGAGTCCTGATTCAGGCTCCTTGCTCTGCAGGGAGTCTGCTTCTCCATCTGCCCCTCCCCCTGCTTGTGCGTTCTCTCTCAAATAAATAAGTAAAATCTTTTTAAGAAACCTCTACATCTAGATTTTTTTCTAAAACCTTTCTCCCCCCTTTGGTCCCCCCTTTTCCCTCTGCTCCTATGAATGTTTAGACAAGGCCTCAGTTGTTTAGACCAATATTTACATCCCCCGAGCCCACGACCTGGGCGTAACAGTCCTGTCGTTTTGAAGGGTGGCCCGCAGTCAGAGGAGGTGGCAGGTGGCCGGCTGGGGGTGGACAAGGTCCGTTCATTCATTATCCATTTTGTTTTTCTTCCCCGACAACTAACCCAGCTTGTCTTTAGCCCGTCCGCTTCCTATGAGATGTCCCCCTCTTATTTCAGCTGTAACACTTGGTATGTGCATTGTCGTCTGAACACCACTCAGGGAGCCCTATAGATACTAAAGCAGAGCTTCATCTGACCTTGAGCGGGATGAGGACAGTGGTGCCTGCACGGTTGAGGGCAGGCACAGAGCAGCGGGAGTGTACTTGACCCTCCACATTCTTGCACTCGGTTCTCTGCACCAACCCCGGCAGAGACTGACTGCACACCTTGCTGCCGGGCACGCCCAACTCAGCACTGCACACCCTCCGCGTGTTTTCCTCGATCGTGTTCCCAGATGTCAGAGCCTTTGTTTCTCCTCTCGTCCTTTCCCCCTAAATTTGCTCCGGTAACTCTTTCTGGAATTTCTTTTTTTTTTCTTTTTTCTTTCTTTCTTTCTTTCTTTCTTTCTTTCTTTCTTTCTTTCTTTCTTTCTTTCTTTCTTTCTTTATTTATTTATTTTTTAAAAGATTTTATTTATTTATTTGAGAGAGAGAATGAGAGAGAGCACATGAGAGGGGGGGAGGGTCAGAGGGAGAAGCAGACTCCCCGCCGAGCAGGGAGCCTGATGCGGGACTTGATCCAGGGACTCCAGGATCATGACCTGAGCCGAAGGCAGTCGCTTAACCAACTGAGCCACCCAGGCGCCGGACTTTCTGGAATTTCTAAGAAGGCTTTCCACTCTGCTGGGCAGTGCACGTGCGCGCATGCGTGTGCTCACTCTGCAGGAGCCCGGGAGGAAGCCCGCAAGCTGGTAACGCGGTAGACAGCCAGTCTCAGGTTTCAGACATTGTTAGGCTCGAACCTTTATTGGAGGCCAAGGCAGCTCATAAAGCGGGCGGTGCCATTCCAAGGGCACTGAGCGGGGAAGGATGGCGAACTGTCTGGGCGGCCTGCGAGCGCAGGAAGGGGAAGCCCGTGGCAAGTCCGCTAAGGATGGCTTGATGAGCATTTTTGCAGCCAGGGTGGCAAGTGTAATACAAAGGTGTGGTTTTCCTAGGCCTCATCAGGCTCCCTGCTTCCTGTGTGAGGCAGCAACCCCGGGGAAGGAAGTTGCTGGCTGTGGGCTTTTTCTTGGTGGTAGTTTGTGCTAATTTACTTTTTTTTATGGAGTACTCCTTGCTATTAGTGATTCTCCATAATGGCTCTTTATGGTGGTCAGGAGGAGATAACAGAATGATGGAGAGGTGTGGGGGGCTGCTGGGGATCACCCGGAAAACCTCTGGCTCCCGAGGTTCCATCAGGCTCTAGTAGGATTTATTGTTTTGCCCATAGATCTCCTGGACTCTGAGCCCTGGAGTGTGGTCATGGTATTATGGATTTTACATTTTGCTGGGATCTGTGCACCCACCAGACAGTAATTTTTTTTTTGAACATGTGAATTCTCCAGGGATTTCTGGCCTTTGGGGAAAAGAAAATCTCCCCCTTTCCACTTCTGTATGATGGAAACATCCTGGGAGATAAGGGAAGAGGCTTCTGGAGGAGGGGATGCTGGTGGGAGGATATGGTGAGGAGGGGCGTGATGCCTGCCCCCTGACCTGGCCTCCTGTTCTAGAAGAGTGAAATCCACAGGGATGAAATGTGAGCGTGGCTCCTTCACCGGCGTGGGTTCCAGTCTAGGTATTTCTGGATCAGCTAGTTTGGAGGCCCTTGAATTTCTTGTTAGTTGCTATGATCTTGTTTTTGCTCCATTTCATGTGGTTGTATTCATTTCTGGTTTGGAGAATAACAGAAATGTGGGAGTGCTCACCAGATGCTCAGAACGGTCCCAGGTATTCCAGGGAGGAAGCCTGGTTTCACTGGTCAGAACTAAGCCAAGAGGGCAAGCTCAAGGCCACACGCCCGGACACGGGCCCCTGATTTAATTTCTGCCTTCATCTGAGAGTCGATCTGCACAGTTGATACGGCACTGCCTCTGCTGTCTGGTGAGATGGTGACGCACGCTCACATCCAGGCTGGAGGCGGGTCTGCAGTAATGAAGGAACCCCGCTCCCTCCAAGGCTTGGATCTGCCACGCAGTGAGAGGGGAAATTCACTAGGCTGGTTTCAAGTCCTCTGGGGCAGAGTAACAAGGAAGTGGGCTGGTGTTTTCCCCAAGACATGAATGGGGTCGCGCTCGTTCTGAAAAGAAACACAGCAGTGTTCACTGCTCTCTGTAGAGCACACATCAGTGTCTTTTTAAAAGGATCACGAACTTTCCAAGCCCTCTTTATAATCCTTACACAGGGCAAAATTCAATATAATATGTCAATTTAAATGAACACCATGAATTTTTAATTTTATCTGTCACCTCTACTCCTGGACACCTCAGAATATCCTTTTGAATCATTAGCATTTCATAATCCTAGAACTATAGCAGAGAAGGAGCCTTAGAGGTTATGCAGTCTTGGGTTACTTTTGCTATTTTTTTTTTAAAAGATTTATTTATTTTTTTAAAGAGAGGGAGAGTGAGTCACAAGCTGACTCCCTCCTGAGTGCAGAACCCAACATGGGGCTCCATCGCACAGCCCTGAAATCAGGATCGACAACACAGAGATCAGGAACTGAGCTGAAACCACAAGTCGGATGCTCAACTGACTGCACCACGCAGGTGCCCCTGGGTTACTTTTGCTCTTAAGAGCATGGTTCCTGCAGCCAGACCCCTGGGGTGTGAATCTTGGCTCTGTCATTTGTAGCTCTGTGGACTTAGAGGGACTTGCTGCTTTCTGCCTCAGTTTCCTTACTTGGATAATAGCATTAACAGGAATAATTACTTCATTGGTGTGTTTTGTCTGACACATAGTAGGAGTTCACTAAATATTAGCATCCAAACTGCCATTTTATAGAAGAGAAAAGTAAAACTGGCATCTCTAGATGGTGACCTCCTGACCCCAGGATTCATTTCACACAATTAACATCCAGTGTATTTATTTTCTACTTCTCTCATGCTCCATGTCTGTCCATCTCTCGGTCTGGCCAACATTTCTTTGGCTGTTACTGTATGGTGTGCGGTGGCCGGACTTGGCACCGGGACAGAAAGGTGGTTAGGACACAGCCCTGCCCTTGAGCCTCCCAGCCTGGGGGGTGGGCGGGTGCTGAGCTCCAGGCCACCGGGCCCTTTCACAGCGTCCCCGCAAGGGATGGCACGGCCAGCTATGGAGTGGGCTGAGATGGTTTCCAGAAGGGGTGACGGCCGCACTGAGGCTAATCAGTGAGTAGGAGCTGGTGGGCGAAGGCTGAAGAAGGCGAGGTATTCCAGGCATCTCACAAACAGAGAGGGGCTGCAGGAGCCCTGAGGATCGCAGTATTGCCAGACGTAAAGTGTCCAAAGAGGGGAGCCCCTACACCGCCTTCACAAGAAGTTAAATGACAACGTGAGCTTTATATGCCCGGCTTAACAACCAATGAAAGCACGTCAGACAGCAAGATAGCAGTGCTACACCACACTCACAGCTGCATTATTCAGCAGCCCTGAGGTGAGAGCAACCCAAGGGTCCGTCAGCAGGTGAGTGGACAGACAAAATGTGGCATATATACAATGGAAGGAAATATATAACATACATATATATTAATATATATAGTATTTCCTTAATATACAAAAAGGAAGGAAATTTGGACACCTGCTACCACATGGATGAACCTCCAGGACATTATTCTGAGTAAAATAAGCCAGTCACCAAAGGGACAAATCCTGTGTGGTTCCACTTACAGGTGATGCTTAGAGTTGTCAAATTCATGGAGACAGAATGGTGTGGAGTGATGGTTGGTGGGGGAATGGGAGGGCTGGGGGGAGGGGGATGGAGACTTGACACTTAATGATAAGGAGCTTCAGTTTGGGAAAATGAAACAAGTTCTAGAGATGGATGGTGGTGGTGATTGCATGAACATGGGATGTACTTAATGCCACTGAACTATGCCTTTAAAAATGCATTTAAAATTTTATGTTATGTAGACTCCCCCCCGCCCCATGCCACCCACAGCAGTGTAAACTGTGTCACAGAATAGTGATCTAGGGGCGCCTGGGTGGCTTAGTCGGTTAAGCGTCTGCCTTCGGCTCAGGTCATGATCCCAGGGTCCTGGGATCAAGCCCTGCATTGGGCTCCCTGCTCGGCAGGAAGCCTGCTTCTCCCTCTCCCACTCCCCCTGCTTGTGTTCCCTCTCTTGCTGTGTCTCTCTCTGTCAAATAAATAAATAAAATCTTTAAAAAAAAAAAAAAAAGAATAGTGATCTAAGGGAAGAGACATCCCCGTGGATTGCCTGGGCAGGGACACTTTCCTCCAGTGGCTCGTGAAGGGTGATCATGACAACATTTGTTGGTCTGACCACCATCTGCTTCCAAGCATGTTATGTGCAATCACATTCAATCCTATGATTGGGTATGGTTACTGTTCCCATTGCACAGATGAGGAAACTCAGCAAGGTTAGGGACCCAGGCCTGTGTCCTGCAGTGGATGTGGGGCGGGGATAGGATGGGGACCTCCCTGTGAGCCTCCCTACAGTCCCGTGGGAGGGACGGGGCCAGGCGAGGGCCTGTGGAGGGATGCGGGAATTGGCCCCTCACTGCCACTTACCTTCTGAGAAGCAGCCTTTTTATTTGTGCCTGTAAGAGTTTGAAGGTTTTACATGGGCTGTCATCCTCACTGAATAAACCCCTGAGGCTGGCCAGTTCATCTTTTTGAGGGCGGCACGTTAGTGGTCACCTGCATAATAGTTATTAATATAGTACTATGATTATATTGCACATTTTGCAGTAAACTAAAAAAAAAAAATGACTTATTAGCTCTTAGGTTCTTGAGAGCGATATGTTCAGTGGCAGCAACTCTCTTCTGAATTTGCCAACACATTTTATTGTGGGCATTGCGTTTTTGGAGTTGGACCAAACGGACGCCTTTAAAGATTCGATAGGTGGATACAACCTTATATTTAAATAGCTGCTTTTTTGAGGTTACTGTACTGGGCCTTTGCCACTTGGTTTCCCGACTCTGTAACATTCCTTACAGGGATGTGATGGCTGGATATAGGGGTGGGGGGGGGTCTGTCTTAACCTCATTTGACAAACTAGAGAAAGAAAGGAGAGAGAGGCCAAGAGATCTTTCTTCGGTCCTGTTCAGCAAGTGTTCGGACACATCTGCTCCATGCCAGGCACTGTCTGGGCCTTGATCACCGTCACCAGTGAGCTCACTCAGAGCCTCACACTCCTGCCTGCTCTCTTCTGGAGCGCTGCCGTTCTGAGTTGGTGGGATTTCAGGGCTTCATGAGATACTTGCTGTTTTATAATAGGTGTCTGACTCTTCCCAGGTTGCGGGAAGGGAATTTGGCCATAGCGTCACTTACCCCCATAGCATCGACATCAGACTCTAAAACCCCCAGGCTTTTCTCGCAAAGGTTCTCCTTCAAACCATTCTCGTGGGTTCTGGCTAATATGGAGTTTCTTCTGGCGGCTCGTGCGTTGCTCACTCCTTACTGCCTTTCCTGCTTGAGACGTCCTGCAGGGTGAAAGGCTGGAAAGTGGCTTTTGTCTGAGGCAAAGCCATCCACGGCACAGTAACTGCTTTCAGATGCTGCCGAGGTGGCCCAGACTCGGGATGGTGACCCGGAGGTGAAAGACTGCAGATCCCATTACAGCCTGGAGCCAATCCACCTCCAGACTCCGGGGCGTTTGGGCCGAGAAAGGAGGAAGGATAGGGTGACATAGGTGCTAGACAGCAGCGAGAAGTAGGCATGGGAAAGTCTAAGAGTGGGGCTTTAGTCTCTAGAGACGTTTTTGTCAAAGGCATTGCCTATGTCAATACAAAAATATCAACGATGCAGTCCTACAATCTTGGAACATAGGGTGCGTGTCTAGAAGCTACGTGTGTATTATCTGTGAACATATACGGTAGAAGGACATGAATTACAACGCACTAGGTTCAGACGCGGGTTTTTGTTTTTTTTTTCTTTCGATAATCTCGAGAAAGGGTGAAATCTTAGTTACGTTGTTTAGCGCCCCCCAAAAGGAGCGCAGGTCCGAAACCATCTTAGAAGACTGAAACTCTCTTCCTTGCCCGGTCTCGGGTCCAGTTGAGCCTCCTCCCCTGGGCGTGGCTGGTGGGTCACCGTGCTGCGGGCATGACTGGCGGGGGGCTCAGCGAGGTGGTGACTTGAACACATAGCCCCAGAACAGGGAGCTGCAGGGGGTAATGAAGTAGGAAGCAGGGTAGCCTTCTGACCATGAGGGTCTCCATGGCTCACCCTAGAAATACCAGCCTGCGGCCGGTTTCCATTGGCTGAGATCCTTTGAGATTCTGTCAAGTAGAGATTTGGGAAAAAAACAAAAAACAACAGGCACAAAAAATTAGAAGATATAATTTTGTGGCAAGATGTAGAGAGTCACTGAGTCCAGCTATGATCTGAAAAGAACAAAGAGGCCATAATCTAAGTTCTGAGATCTCTTTTATTGTATTCCTGTTTCCTCAAAAGCCTCTTTTTGTTTGTCCTCTAATTGTTTTCTCTTCCCAGCTAGAGTTCAAAGGGTAGAGCCGCAAGCATGGAAATGTTGCTTTTATTGAAAGTGGTGAAATTGTACCTCCATTTTTATTCCCTGTGAGACAGTGGGGTTACTTTTCCAAAAAGGTTTGTTTGGGAAGAAATAGATCTACGGTCTACAGAGACCGTACCAGAATTTACTAGGAAGTAGGAAGTATTCTGTGGAAGGGGGCCAGAGACGTTCGAGAAAGACGCATCCTTGAGGTCTAGGCTGGGATTTTGTTTCTTTTCCTCCTGGCATCCCCTCTGGTATCTGGGATATTCTCCTATCCCACATTTCCCTGTGTGTTTGCTATAGCTGGGCCTGCCCTCAGTAGCCAAAAGACTGGGCCTGCTGGTCATCCGTACCCACCCCTGTTAACTCCCTGGATTAAAGCTGCCCGCCATTGGGAGGGAGGCTGGCAGCCGAGGGCATAGAAGGAGCCGGAGGCCCTGACAGGTGTTATGTAATGAGCCACATCAGCTATGCTCCCCAAGACGCTGGGGAGGCTTGGGAATCTCGTTCACGCCTTTCATGCTCAATATAAGGCTTCGGGGACACCCGGTGGGTCACACCTGCTTTTAACTGTGCCTTCAGCTGCGTGGGGGCTACGGCTGACAGGTTGGGCCCACAGGTGATGGTGCCGCTGAATTTCAGATGATCGTTCTTTATTTTTTTTTTTTAAGATTTATTTATTTATTTGAGAGACAGACAGCATGAGGTGGGGTGGGGCGGCAGAGAGAGAGGGAGAAGGAGACTCCCTGCTGAGCAAGGAGTTTGATGCGGGGCTTGATCCCAGGATCCCGAGATCATGACCTGAGCTGAAGGCAGATGCTTAACCCACTGAGCCACCCAGGCGCCGCTGAATTTCAGACGATGCATTCTGTGACTTTTGTAGGAGATGTGTACTTCTGAGCAGAACCCGGTATGAAGCATTTAGTACTCTGGTACTTTGGTGAAGAGGCAGTTTGCAGGGAGCTGTGCCGTGGTCCCCGCAGGCCATTTGCTGTAACTTCTGCAAAGACAGACAACCCTGCCTTCATGGATCCCTAGTTCCCTCTGAGCAAACACTATCTTTTAACAAAGGAGCGTGCTAAGTAACCCTCCTTGCAGCTTTTCCTGGGTCGGGGGTCATGAGGAGCGTGGGCTAGTGTGGGTGCCCTTGAGCTTGATGCGGCAGCTCATCAGGGCGGCCAGGGGAGCCGATGTGGACACGGTGGTGGCTGGCACCCGGGCGTCTGGGCGAGCCGGCCTCCAGGGAGCCGCTCGCTATGGCAGGGGGGGAGGGGGGGCCGCTGGGATTCATTGCCTTTTGGTTTTGATTTTACTTGTCTTCTGGTGATGGATAACGGTGGTGGAAGTTTGGGCCTGTTTCTGATTAGTGAAATGACCCTTCACCTGAGACTAAGTGCAAAACGCTCTTCTGAGCCCCCTGAACCCAGGTTTTTCCGATGGTGAGTTTAATGGGCTCCGGGCCTGTGTTTTGGCTGAGAAAATGAAAGACGTGGTGTGTGGGGGATTGCAGCTTTTTGTTTAGAGAGAAGGAGGAGGGGTCACACTGAGCTGGTATAGGCTCGGCTTGGCTTCCCCTCAGGAAGGGAACGCTGCAGGTGGAGGGCCGGCTGGGGGTACAGGCGGGGAGTGTCTGTGGCTGCCAGATGAGGGCACCATGCATCCGGGCAGAGACTGCCTTGTCCCTTAGGAGAGGACCGTGCTGAGCTCAAATCCCACCCCACCTGTTCTGTTACAGGAGACAGCCTGGACACCACGATGATTTCTATGCCTGGAGCTGCTTCTTCAAGCGATTCTAGAACATTCAGGAAATAGTTAGAACATCTAACATGTGCCGGGCATTGTGTTAGGAGCTTGGAACGTTCAAGTACAACCAAATAACTGAGTTTGACCTTGGAGCTGCTACCCTGGGTTTGGGGTTGTGTTTGTTTGTTTGTTTGTTTGTTTGTTTGTTTGTTTATTTATAAGGATCTTTATTTGAGAGAGAAAAAGAGAGAGAGAATCTGAAGCAGACTCCACGCTGAGTGTAGAACCCAAGGTGGGGCTCGACCTCACAACCGCGAGATCATGACCTGAGCAGAAAACAAGAGTCGGTTGCTCCACCAGCTGAACTACCCAGGTGCCCCTGGGGCTGCGTTTTAAAATAAAAGAAGTGCTGCTCAAGTGCTTTTTTCTTAGTCTTTTTGGTGATCAGATTCTTAGTCAGCTGTGTCTTGGTGGTCTTTATTCTAAGCGTTTTCTTTTTTAACTGTGGTAAAACACACCAAGTTTGCCATCTTAAGGGCACAGTAAAGCCTGAAGCACGTCCACGCCGTGCAACCGTTCCCCCCCGTCCACCTGCAGGTCTTCCTCCTCTTCTCACACTGAAACTCTGAACCCGTTGAACAGTTCTCCATTCTGCCCTCCCTGCTTTAAGTTATTTTGAAATAAAACAGTGCTGGAAGCACTCCAGAGAATGCTCTCGGGAGAAAGACCTAGATGATTCATTAAATCACTCATTCACTCCTCGAACATCCCTCTCGGCAGCATCCCGCATGTGCTGCTCTCTGTGTTACATGTTCCAGCTTCCAAACCACATGAAACCTGGACTTTGGTCTCAAGAGGTTGATCAACTCGTAGAGGAGACAAGGGTGTACACAAATGGGTCCTTAAATGGGTTACAGAGGCTGCAGGGCAAGCATGGAGGTGCCCCGGTACCCCAGATCCTTCCCAGTTCTCAGTGTGGGAGGGACTCCTGTCTCTCTGTCCTCGGTTGGAGTGTCCAAATTTAGGTGCTGGGGGCCATAGTCCAGTGGCTAGGAGAGGGTACTGGTGTCACTTTTAAAAATGCACACACCTGCAGTGCAGTCCTGAGCCCAGGTTAGCCTTTCTGGCCAAGGATGCTGGGCGGGTTTGTGGCAGTGGTAAGTTGGGGGGCTGTGGAAAGAACCAAACCCCAGCCGTGGGAACATACTGCCCAGAGTGGCATCTGGGTCCCTCTGGAATCAAGAGCAGACTCTTGTCCTCAGCTGGGGGTAGGTGGGTGGGGGTCTGCCCCCCCCACGCCCCAGCCCAGCCAGTCGGAGTCGGAGACCTGTGCCCTGCCTGTTACTTAGCCGGCTCTCATCGGACCTTCTGCACTGCACTTTCTTCTCTCTGTCTCCCTCACACACAAACTCAATCCCTCCTCTCCCTTGAAATCACTTTCATGCTGTTTAACCTCTCTACCCTGGTCCCCCTTCCTCTGCTGCTGCTTTTATGATGGTTTCCGCTGATGGATCACCTGGAGGAGATGCCGCCGGCTTTGTGAGCAGCAATTAGTGCTCCCCCCAAGAAGGGGCTCGGTTGCCTGGTGGCCTTGGCTCGCAGGACAGATTGGGCCTTTCTCTCTTCACATGAAAGTAGGTTATCGATGAGCTCAGGTGCCAAAGCTTACTGCACGGGCTCTTGCCAACCCCTCCTGATCTCATCGTGGTGTACATTTTCAAGATCATATCACATTAGCTCAGGAGAATTCAGGAGAGAAAAATGTACTAGTAAAGCAAAAAAAAAAAAAAAAAAAAGAGAGAAGAAAATGATGATTTCTTTCATTATATTATAACCCAGATGAAAATGAAACTGACTCCACCGGGCTGTGTTCTGAGAGAACCCGCAGAATGTATGTGTGGAGGTGGGTGGGTTATAAGGCATGGAGACACCTAGCCTCAGGTTAAAAGGACTTTGTGTTTTGGTTTCTTCTTTGGATTCCTTGTAGGATTGGTTTTCTTGGGAAATCATGATTTTAGGGAAAAGATGAGACAGGGTGTGTAGCTGGCAAGATCCTTCCAGCGTCGGCTTTGTGAGACATGGAGGCGGTGCCGGCCACCGAGGGCGGGCTGGTGCTACTTTTGGAGACCAGGTTGTTTGTTGTTGGCCAGACTGTTGCACACGCAGGAATGTGGGATCATTCTTTTCTGTTTTTCAGTAGCTTTACTGAAATACAATTTACATGCCATACAATGCACCCATTTTGAATGTGCAGTCTGGTGGGTTTTAGTATACTCCCAGAATTTTGCAACCATTGTCCCCAGTAATATTAGAACATCTCTGTCCCTCCCCAAAGAAATGTGATGCCCATTATCAATCAGTCCCCATGCGCCCATCCCCTCAGCCCCAGGAAACCACGGCTCTACTTTCTCTCTCTATGGATTTACCCATCCTGGACATTTCTTATGCATGGGAATCACGCACTACATGGTATTTTGTGACTGACTTTTTCACTCAGCACCATGTGGTCAGGGCTCACTGCATCGTAGCATGGAGCGGAATGGCATTCCGTTGTGTGGATATACACACTGTGTACCTGTTCACCAGTGGATGGCTATGTGGGTTATTTCCAGTTTTTCGCTATTATGAAAAACGCTATTGCGAACATTTGGGCATCAGTCTCTATGAGGACATATATTTTCCGTTCTCATGGACTGATACTTGGGAGTGGAATTGCTATTGAATGTGGTAACTCTGTGTTTAATGTCTTGAGAAACTTTCAAGCTGTTTTTCAGTGTGGCTGCACCATTTATGCTCCCGTCAGCAACAGATCAGATGTTCGTCCTCCATTGTCTGTCTTTTTGATTCTAGTGGGTGTGATGTGGTGTCACACTGTGGTTTTGATCTGCATTTCACTCATGACTAGTAAGGTCCAGCATCTTTTCATGTGCTTATTCCTCATTCTTAGGTTTTCTTTGGAGAAACGTCTAATCAAATCTTTTGCTCATTTTTTAGTTGGGGTTTTTTGTTGTCGTCACTGAGTTGTGAGAGTCCTTTATATATTCTGGGTAGAGGTTCCTTGTCAGATATGTGAGTGGCTGGTGTTTTCTCCCGGTCTGTGACTTATCTTTTCATTTTCTTGGTGATGTCATTTGAGGCACAGATGTTTTATTTTTGATGAAGTCCAACTTACCACTTTTTCTGTTGTTGCTGTGCTTTTGGTGTCTTATTTGAGAATTCACTGCCCAACTTGAGGTCATGAAAATTAATTCTTGTGTGTCCTTTTAAGAGTTTTATAGTTTTAACTTCAACTTAGGTCTATGGTCCACTTCTTAATTAAGATCTTTCACTTTTCCTACAGTAAAAAATTTTCCTGGACTCATTCAGGTTTCAGTAAGATAGATGTGAATTTTCTTTGATGCCCTTTATTCTTTAACACAACATACCTAGTGGCCATCTCATGCTGGGTAAGCATCAAGACTGCGGAGATGGCCGTGAGAGTTGGCACGTGGACAGGCGGGGGATAGATAGCCCTGCCAGAATCTTGCACGCGTCTTTGGATGGATGACGGGGAGAATGGTCACACGGGCAACTTGCAGGCAGGAGATGGACTCCAGGACCTTGGCACTAAGCAAAGGAAAGCTTGACCTCTTGACCAGCATCACAGGTGACAAAGCAAATGAGCCATCAGAGAGAGACCTTGTGGGATGGCACAGTTGAGTCGTGGCTCCAGGGCAGTCTGCCAGGCAAGCTGTCCGAAGGGCAGGCAGTGATCAAGATTTTTGCTGGGGTGCTGTCATGTAGTTACTTGATAAAGCTCTCTCTCCATTCTTGCTTTCAGTGTTTTGAGGTTTTTTGCTTTTGTTTTTTTGCTTGTTTGTTTGACATCCTGCCCCTCACCCTCCTGCAAAAGGTGCAGGAGCTTTCTTAAGCACACCTTTGGTTTCCTTCTCAAGTCCCCCAAGGATCAGCTATAACTTTTGGGGAAGGGAGGGGGAGAGGTGAGATGCTAGGCTTATTTTTACCAAAAACCAAGACCAGTGGCACAGGATGGAAGTCACGAGATGCAATGACCTCATAGGATGTTCCCTCCTGCGGCATGAATCATAAAAGCAAGTTGAGTGGTAGCCTCTCGAGATGAACTTTAATACTTTGTAACTTGAGTTCCAGGCCAGGTCTCAAAACAGTTTGGGCACATTGCCAGACAGAGCTCAGCCCTCTGGCAAACTGAGTGATAGTGGAGAGCGTGGGTTGTTCTTAGGTGCTGATCTCGGTTGTTTGTACACATGCCTGCAGACCATCATCTGTACACACAAGTACGCGCTGTGTGCACATTCTCTCCAGGGAAGCTCTGCTTCATGTTTAATGTTCTTCCATCCACCACTTGAGTTTAAAATCTTGAGGGAAGTACTGAAAATCAAATGGGGTCATCTCTCCTGCATGAAAATAAGAAGAGCCAGTATTTAAAATTCTGCATTTGTGTAACAAGTCAAATGTGGAGTACCAGTTCTCATCACAAAATGACACATGTCCATGGTTTACCTTTGGAGAGCAGGTTCTCCTTGGTGTAATTGAAATGAACTTTTCAGAATTCTCTTATTAAATATGGAAGCACACCTAAACCTCCCCACTCCCAGGGTACAGACCGAGGCTGTATAATATATAGTAGATGATTTTTAGCAAATGTGGCTCTTTGGTTTCTTCCTCCGAAACCCCAGAGGATTGACATAGGTTTATTACTGCCACAGTAGATAGAGATGTATTGCTGAATGCGTCTCTTGTTTACATCAAGAAAGTCTTTCCAGGGCACTTACTTAAACATTTCTCTGGGTATTTATATCCCTGTACAACAGGAAACCATATGATTCTAGATTGGAATCCAAGACACTCAAACCCACAGTTAATTTTCAGAGCCAAATTTTTTGTATTGCTTCTCTGGGATTATGCTAATCATCCAATTCAGATTAACTTCAACGCACATTTTTGAGAGCCTGCTGTGTGCTAAGGCAGAGCTGGAGATACCTGATAAGATGTGGTTCAAGAATGGTATAGCGAGGGGAGAGTCTGGACAGTATCCAGAGAGGCGTGTTGTGTTGGGACTAAGTGAATCTAAACATCCTTTCCTAGGTTGTCTCACTGCTCTGAAATCAGCTCTGTGCTCCATCAACGAACACTGTCGTCTGCCTTTTGTCTTTGCAGAGCCTGAGGGGTTGCCCTTTGCAGTCTTCATCACAGGGGTGGGCCGTCATCTGGTAATTTAACGACCGACATCAGGAATTCCCCAAAATAGGAGTTTACTCATATTTTTAATGTTTATATTTTCTCAAATTGGGTCCTCCCTCCCCGCCCCCATGTGTGCTGGTTTTCTAAATAAGAGCAGCAACAAATCCCCCCACGACGAGGTGTAGGCAGAGGTGCATTGTGGAGATGCTGGGGGCATCCCCCGAGAGTTGTGTGAAACCTTCCCCAGCAAAGGATGGACCTGCTTCCTTACCTCAGGCCACACGTCATGCACCAGCACCTTCCTTGGAGTCTTCATTTCCCACATTATTTGGGTGCAACTAACCCAGCAAAGCAGCCTTAGTAAGTTATGCCCTGGGATAAAGCAACCTCACTGTGCCAGTGAGGAAAAGGGAATTTCAATAACTGTGTAGAGAGGAATGCTGTTGTTTATAGAGAAGAACCCTGCAGGGCAGTGGGAGGTCCCAAGGTCAGGAGTCAGAACTCCTAGGGGCTCTCGTCCCACTTTCTGCTCTGAGAGCCATGTGGTGAGGAACTTACCTCCAATTTGGTCTTCCATAGAGTGGGAGTCTTCATACCTGTCCTGCTTACCTTTTAGACAAGAATCAAATGCAATAATTGAAATGTCTATGAAATTAAAGTGACATCATTGTCATCATCACCACCAGGGGAGGTGTGATAATATTGGACAAAAGGTCCAGTAGTTTTCTTTTTTTTTTTTTTAAAGATTTTATTTATTTATTTGAGAGAGAGAATGAGATAGAGAGAGAGAGCACGAGATGGGGGAGGGTCAGAGGGAGAAGCAGACTCCCTGCCGAGCAGGGAGCCCGATGTGGGACTCGATCCAGGGACTCCAGGATCATGACCTGAGCCGAAGGCAGTCGCTTAACCAACTGAGCCACCCAGGCGCCCCAGTCCAGTAGTTTTCTTACAATTTAATTGTCCAAAATAAAAGATAATAAGAACTTTGGATAACTGGTGGGGTTTTTTTGTTTGTTTGTTTATTTGTTTGTTTGTTTTAAGAGAGAGAGTGGGAAGGGGCAGAGGGAGAGGGAGAATCTTAAGCAGACTCCATGCCCAGTGTGGAGCCTGATATGGGGCTTGATCTCATGACCCTGAGATCATGACCTGAGCCGAAATCAGGAGTTGGTTGCTCAGCTGACTTAGCCACCCAGGCCACCCGGATAACTGGTGGTTTGGCTAATGAAGTGGAGTGTTTCTTTGGTCACTTGCTTTGGACTAGCCCAAGAGACAGTAAAAGGGATGATTCGGGTTCTTGTTTTGACCAGATGCTCAGTGCCTCCTCTTGTGCTTTAGGGGAATGTGGATTAGAAGGCTCTTGGCATTTCAGTTTTGTGACAGAATGAGTAGTCATGGTGGGGTGGGGGTGATGAGATGGTAACTTAGTTTTCATGGCTTACAAGCTGATGTTAAACAGTTGGTTATTAGAACATTTATTAGTCATGTGGTAGGGTCAGTTGGTTAAGGGCATTGAAGGACCAACAAAGGATCTAGGATTAATTCATGTTCTTGGGCTCAAGACTGAGCTGACGATAATTTGTGGTTGAGGATCACCTTTCTGATCTTGGAGAAATTCAGGTTTGAATGTGTGAGAATCTGACTGAAGATTGAGACAGGAAACAAGGTGCAGATTTAAGACCCTGTAGGACATAGACATGGCTTGTGAGCTGCATGAGGTGGGGGGGCGGGTAGTGAGGCAGTTGTAGGAACAAGCAAAGCCCACCTCTCTCTCTCTGATAGCCTCTGTTTGCTCTAGGATTATGTTTTCATATTGTCATGTTTGGGTTGGATTTAATAGCTCAATTTAGGGAAGACATTTTAAATTTCCCTTTATGCTCTGTAAACTACTAACAAGGTAAGTTTTGAGAAACTAGTTCTCAAATAAATTCCGCTTGCACAAACATTTTAAATTTTAAAATTGTGAATTGTGTGCATTGCTGGTAGGAATGTCAAGTGGTGCAACTGATAATAGAAAATAGTATGGTGGTCCCTCAGAAATTAAACATAGAATTACTGTACAACCCAGCAATTCCTCTTCTGGGCATATACTGAAAAGAATTGGGAGCAGGGACTCAAACATATATTTGCACACCCATGATCAATAGCGGTTTCATTCACAGTAGCCAAAAAATGGAAGTACCCAGTCATCCACTGATGGATGAATGGATACACAAACAAACTATATATGTGACATTTTAACACACACACATAAAATTCAACCTTAAAGAAGAAAGACCATTCTGAAATGCTACAACATGGATGAATCTTGAGGACATTTTGCAAAGTGAAATAAGCCAGTCATAAAAGGACAGCTATTCTGTGATTCCACTTACATTATGAGTCCAGACTGGTCAGACTCAGAGACAGGATGCAGAATGGTGGTTGCCGGGGTCTGGGTGGAAGGAACTGGGGAGTTAGTGTTTAATGGTACAGAGTTTCAGTTTGGGAAGAAAAAAAAGTTCTGGAGATGGATGGGAGTGAGCACAACAATGTGAATTACCACTAAACTGTACACTTAAAAATGGCCAATATGGTAAATCTTACATACTCCACAGGAAAGAAATGGTGAACTGTTCTCTTGCATTGGTGATTTTTTTTCCTTGAAATCCTGGCAAATATAGATTCTAAAATTCTTCTCTTACATTTTCCAGTTCTGGAAAGTTAACTATGGTCATCCTTTTCTTTTTAATGTCATTTGCTCTAGAAAAAAAAAAAAAAAAAGAAAAAAGCAATGATATTTCCTAGGCTAAACACACCCTGTTAACATGTTCATTAACATGCTGCAAAGTGTAATTTAAAGTTTATCTCACTCTGTTGTATTGTTATACCACAAAGAGGCAATGTGTATATCAGGTTTTATACTAGCAGTTGGACTGTCTTGAAATGTGTGTTTGGGGGTGCACTCAGGACTTTGTGGGCCTAAGGCTGTGGAAATGTATGGGTCCTTTCTTTCTGAAGAAGACCCTAAATTCAAGGTAAACCTCATCCCTCCTGTGTGATGCTCCTGAAGTTAGAACTTTGTGTCTTCTCTTTGTGGCCAGGAAGAGGATCATCCTCGCTGGAGTTGTGAGAATGGTAACGGAAGGTGAAAGTTGCTCAGAGAACAGCCCGTAGAAGGGCTCCAAGCCAGCTGCCCATGTCACCAGGACCCCCTTGTCCAGACCTTCCTCTGTCTGTACCAGCTGTTATCTGAACCAAGCCACTTGGTTCGTAACCTTTCCATCTGAGACTGTCTCCTGGGCCTTTTGCCCGGAATTACATGGCATGCGGTCTGGACTCTTGATTGGAGGATGTGGGGTGTGGCCTCATAGCTGCCCACAGTGGAAACAGTCTCATTTCCCCAAGAGCAGCGTCTGCTGATTTTGAACACACCAGTTCCAAATTCCCGTGCCAGTGTCCATTTTCCTTTTCCCTCCATAAGATTCCTGAAATGATTGTCTTAGATTTCTCACCGATGTCACTCAAACTTCAGCACCTTTGTAAAGCGTTCTTTGATTTCAAGAAAGTGGCCGTTTTCCCTTAGTGTTACAATGCCTCAGTTGCCCTATAATAGATGCATACCAAATATGTGTAAATATCAACATTTGTTTATTTGTGATCCTAGCTTTTATTGTGATAAAGTATCACCGAGATTTGGAAGACAGTTGGAAAGAAGCTACCTTCTAACATGGACACTAGTAAAATCAGCACCTATTAGGTGATGTCATCCATGTGTAGAAAACCTTTAAATGAATCCATTGAAGAAAGGATTGATCAGGGATGAGTTGGTATGGCTAGGATGTGCTTTCTGGAAGATAGGACTGGATCATTACTATGAAGAGACATTTATAATCAGCTCAATTGAATTGGTGGTGTCACGGCCGACCAAGAAGAGAATTAAATGTTATTTGTCTGCGTGCCTTAGAAACCTCCAAGGGTGAGGGTGTTTGACAATTGATTATATGCATAAAATAATCCCTGGAAGGAGGGCAGATATCCAGCTGCTGTGTACCAGAAAAGCCTGCCTGGCTGTTTATGACCTTGCGTTTCCTGATTTATTGGGCACCCTTATTGATGGGTTGGGCATCTCTTCTAATTATAATTAGTCAGGGCCCAGGTCAGAATTTTCTGTCTCTACGAATTTGCCTCTTGTAGGTACCTCATCTAAGTGGAATCATACAATATTTGTTCTTCTGCAAACACTGTTAATTAACTTGACAAAATAACGATGAACTTAATCACTGTAATAATTATTTCAAGATTCCATTAAATTGTGAGCATTATTGTTGTCCTCAAGATGTAATTAAAATACTGTCTACTAAAATAAATTTTAAATAGGTAAGAGAATTAAATGTAAGAAAAAAATTAAAAATATAGAAAAATACAGGTGATTAATCAATGGATGGAGAAGATTCTAAGCTGGAAGGAATGAAAGGCTCCCCCATGTTCTATGTCAAATATGTCTCAATAAATAAAAGGGAGAAAGACAAAAAGAGATTGGAAGGTATCATAAGAGAATATAGGGACGGGTGTGATGCTACACATGCATTCTGTATCTCAGAAAACAGCTGAACATTGGGTAAATAAAACCAGTCTGTAGAGGATGTGAAAAATTAGAACACAGTGTTACCATACTTCATATGTAATTTCTTTGTACACTTTTTTAATGTAAACAGCAAGACTCCAGTAGATAAATGGACTAAATTTATGTACAGACTTCGCAAAAGGGGAAGCACAAGTGGCCAACAAATTCAAGGAAAATGGTTCAGCCCCATTAGGAATCAAACACATGCAAATCACAACAATACCAAGATGCCAGTTTTGATTCAGCTTTGCAAAGCTTTTTAAAAATGTGATATTCTTTCAGATGGCCAAGGGCACGACGATAACACCTGTTTTGGAGAGCAGTTTGATGAGCCTTAAGGTTACTCTTTACCGGGCGCCTGGGTGGCTCAGTCGTTAAGCGTCTGCCTTTGGCTCAGGTCATGATCCCAGGGTCCTGGGATTGAGTCCCACATCGGGCTCCCTGCTCAGCAGGAAGTCTGCTTCTCGCTCTCCCACTCTCCCTGCTGTGTTCCTGCTCTCGCTATCTCTCTCTCTGTCGAATAAATAAATAAAATCTTAAAAAAAAAAAAAAAACTGGCTTCTATTTAAAAAAAAAAAGGTTACTCTTTGCCTTTGACCTAGTAGTTTCACTTCTGAGAATCTCGCTGAAGGGAATAATCATAACTACAAAGATCAATGCACAAAGGTATTTCCGAAAATATCATTTCTGATTATAAGAAACTTAAACGACATGTTCAGCATTATAGAAATGGTTAAATGAATTATGACCAATCTGATCAAACACTGTGTGGTCATTTAAATGAAATTTATGAAAAGTTTCCAAGGCACAGGGTGAGGGCTCATGGTGTAATTGACGCTAAGCGAGTAGAAAGCAAGGATGTGGTGCTCCATGGGCAGCATGCCCATGCTCTAGACAATTAGAAAGTTCTCAAGGAAAAAAAAGTGATTGACTTTTGGCTAAAATATTAATGGAGCAAGGTGAATGGCTGCTAATCTTGTACGATAAGCTGTTTTTTGAATTTGTCACAAAGGGCACATATTATTTTAAAATATTTAAAAATTTGGTTCATTTTGCAAGAACTCCATTCTCATGTACCCATTTTTGGGACTTACCTATTGGATGAACCTAGAGAAGTTACACAGTTTTCAAACTTTATATCCCGCTACATGATCATCTGTATGGCTGGCTTTTTAAAATAATTCAATCTTGCAGAAGAGAGGGAAGAACTGTGTTTATTTCGGGTGCCTGCACAGCCCACAGTAACTCCTGCCTTCTGTGGGGGGAGGAGGCCAAAGAGAAGTCACCAGTTTGTGTACCATCTCCAATGTGCTTGACTTCTTGATGCCATTGTGCTCACTAGGCTTGCAGTTGGATATGATGTTGTCTGTTTCAGTTGGCTTTGTAAGAAGAAAACGGGGACGCCTGGATGCCTCAGTGGGTTAAGCATCTGCCTTCGGCTCAGGTCATGATCCGTGCTGGGCGTGGAGCCTGCTTGAGATTCTCTGTCCTTCCTACCCCGCCCCCAAATAAATAAATCTTTAAAAAGCCACCTTTGTGTTCCTGTCTTGCTGCACTTGCATATCTTCCACCTTGGGTTTCATTTCTGTCCCTGTAGCCGGGCAGGTAATCCAGGATCACGTGTTACTTTGACTCATGTGGGCAGTCTCAATTATGCCCATGTTTTCCTGCTGCTCATTTGGTACCCAGTTCGGGGAGCGTTCCTCTTTCTGAGGTGGGAATAGCATTGTTGTTTTACCCTGCTGCTGTTTCTCCATTGTTTAAATAGCAGGTGTGCAGGGCTGGCGAGCCGCCTCATCTGCACCTGCTGGTGTGAGGTGTGCTGGGTGGGCTGCACCCTCTAAGCGGCGTGTTGCTTGACATCCTTGGGAGAAATGGGCCACAAACGTGAACCTGTGATTTTGCTGGGGTTGAGTGTCTGCATTTGCACTCGTGTGAAGTCCTTGCCTTTGATCTTCCCAGGCAGGTCTTCTTGGCCCCTCCTGAATGCTGAGAGAAGGAGGCAGGCCTGTGTATGGCACCCTGGAGGAGAGTCGGTGGCTTGTTGTGCTCCTGCGTGGACGGCAAAGCTCGGGAGCCCTTGCCTGGGACTGAAGTGATCTGCTAGGTCCTCAGGCTGTCCTTCTGTGGAACAAGGATCCTTCTGGTGTTCTTCTGTCAGGCATTAGGACCTTCTGTGTCATGGCTATAGATACAACACAGTGGTTAGACGCTGTCCCTATGGCGAGACTCTGCTTAACAATGCCACCGTTCTCCTGGTTAGGGAGGTTTAAAATAAATGGTCTTTTGTCTCCTCCCCAGCAGCTACTTTGTGGCCGAATCCAAATCCTGCCTATTCTCACTCTGGATCAGGATGTCTGCCTTCCTCTTAGTCTGCACCTCGGCCTCCTGTCTGGTCTCCCAAATTTTCTTTTCCATTCCTAATG
The DNA here is from genome assembly GCF_029215605.1 of Mirounga angustirostris. Classification (NCBI taxonomy): domain Eukaryota; kingdom Metazoa; phylum Chordata; class Mammalia; order Carnivora; family Phocidae; genus Mirounga; species Mirounga angustirostris. Next base: position 63,942,131 of record NW_026991714.1, read on the forward strand.
GCTCTGAGCACAACGTTCCCTGTGTTTTTCAAGTACGTTTTAAAGGGTGGCTCTTGTAATGTCATGGATCTGCTCAAAAGCCTTCACTGGCTCTGTGCCGAGTGGTGAACTTAATGCAAATTCCTTAGGCCCCCAGGTCTCCTACCCCCCTTCCTAAGGCTGGTCCCCTGGATGTGTCCTATGCCCCAGGCCAGTGCTCTGGAGTCACCTGGAAGACTTGTTAAAACATGGATTTCTGGGCCCCACCCCCAGAGTAGGTCTGCATTTCTAACAGGTTCCCAGAGAGGCTTTGCGGACCACAGTTCCAGCCAAACAGTCTGTAGTCTAACGGACCTCAGACCCTTCCTTGAATTTCTTTTCACTGCTTCTTCCTTCACTTTGAGTACTCCCCTTGGCCCATTCTACCCATCAAAATCCTACACGTCTATCTGAGTTTTGCCCAATGCCACCCTTCAAGAAGTGATTGTCAGTCCCTCCAAATCCGAATGGCTCTGAGCATGCCTTCCTTTGGCCGCAATCCTATTACCTCTTTTATCAGAGCCTACCAGGGGCTGTAGTTATTTATATTCAATCTTCTTTTCCCCTCCTGGATGGTAAACTCTTTGAGAGAAACAAAGTAGAACTCCTTTGGTTTTGGTGGATAAACAATTTTTTTTGAGATAAGAAACCCCACTTCTAGTTGATTCTGTTCTGTTTTAAGGTTCTGTTTTAAAGGTTCTGGCAAATGCTTTGAGACTCGTAAAGGGTGGGGATTATATCTTATTCATATTTGAAGCCTCTGCAGCACTTGACGAATTCCTTGTCCATAGTAGGCCCATAATAAGTATTTGTTGAATGAATAACAAGCTTAAGTACTTGAGATACTGCAGGCCTGAAGAAATAAGGAGGAAGCCCTGCCTAGCCTTCTCGCTTCTCTGCCTGTAATCTTCTTTTAAACTGTGGGCCTTCTAGGAGAACATTTATTATTTTTAATGAACTGGTGTGTGGCATAGTTTAAACCTATTTATTATCCTTCCAACATGTAGCCTTGAATAGTCTCCATTGGCCAGGAAGACCTGAGGAGGGCGGGGCCTGCCTCATCCCCAGGATATTACTTTTCCAGAGGAGAATGCTTTGAAGAGAGAAGACTGATCTTTTATTTTAGCTCAATATAATTATAATAACCTTGTTCTGTAAGACGTACACACACAGTTGCTTATGGCCAGTGATGGTGGCCATGTAGCTACGCACTGGGAGGACTGGAGAAGCAGGGACAAGTGAGGGAGAAGTACATGTTTTTAAGGGTTTATTTTCAGTACTTGATTTTAAAAATTTACAAACTTAAGGAGCAACTGGGTGGCTCAATAGGTGAAGTGTCCTGGGATTGAGCCCCGTGTCTGGTTCCCTGCTCAGCACGCAGTCTGCTTCTCCCTCTGCCTGCCGTTCCCCCTGGCTTGTGTGCGCATGCTCTCTGTCTCTCAAATAAATAAATACAATCTTTAAAAAAAATTTATAAACTTAACATATGCTCACTGTAAACGACACACACTTTACAGAAATAGATAGAGCCTAGAGTTAAAGTACCCCTAGGGCTGGATCCTTTATAAATTTAATGTGATGTATTGGGAGATTTTGCTGTTTTAATGCCCTAAAAGTAAAGTACATGATGTTCACAGGACAGACAGCAATCCGATTCTTCTGATGGCTTCAGCATTATTTGCACTTCTGTACATACCTGAGTGTTACAGGTATGTTTCAGTTTTCCATTTGAGTGTTTCCCCACAGTTCCCCGCCTCAGCCAGCGCGCTCTCAAGGAGCGGCCCCTCATCCAGCTGCTCCAGAGAAAAAGCAAAGGTCTGAGATCCTGCCTTGTGACTTTTTCCCCATCCCTCCCTTCTTTCCTTCCTTCTTCTAGATGATATTCACGGAGTGAATAGTGGCAAGTAGACAGACCCAGTGCCAGCCTTTCGGGAGGTTTGAATCAGGATAGAGTCAGTGCCGTCTCTGGAGACACACAGCTGAGCCCAAATCCCACACCAGGCACTTACTAAGCTGTGTGTCCTCAGACAGCTACCTGTGTTTCTGGATCTCGATTTCCTTATCTGTAAAATGGGAATGGGAGAAATGTCTACCTCAAAAGTTACCATAGGGATTAAAACACATAGTGCATGTCAAATGATTAGAGAGGACCCTAATATTTGGTAAATGCTCAATAAATGTTATTATTTGCAGTTGGGGGAGCACAAAGGCAAAGAGTGCTGCAGGAGGGTATGCCCAGGCGTCCTAACACAGACTGGGACAACAAGGAGGCACAGTGGGCAGCGGGGGTGGGAAGGAGGTCCTTGCGGCAGGGAGGAGTGGGGAGGGAGGACGTGTGAGCCGAGGCTGGAGTCCGGAGCAGGGACAGAGCATGTGGGGCCAAGGACATGTGGTTCACTTCATCCACCTTAGAGATGAGGCAGCCAAGGCCCTGAAGGATGATTGCCTTCAAGTCCCCTTACTCCTGACACAGTGCCTAGAAAACCCTTTACTCCTCAACTTTTATTACTTTCAATTGCCATCGGAGGCAAATCTGAATGTTTTTAGACTTGGGCCTGGTAGCGTGAGAGGTCCCCATGCCCAAAGAGGCCAAAGTGTTGGTGTCTGTAAGGGACCGCTGCCGCTCCAGCCCCGCCCCCCCCCCCCACGTGCCCACATCTGCCCTCCCTCCCTTCCTCTTTCCTGCCTTCCTTCCTTGGCCTGGGGGCACTCAGAGGGATAAGTTGGGTGGCAGGGGGTAGCTGAAGGGGGCAGAATTTGGGCTGCTCCTTTGTTTCCAGATTTAAATGATCTGATCCATGCATCTCTCATTTATCCAGCCAGCCATCTGCTATTCGTTCATTTAGTGACACAGTCCACAAATATTTATTGAAGGGCAGATATAGGTCAAGCATTTGTGTAAGGTATTTTTGATAGTCAACCAACTAACCCGGTCTCTGCCCTCATACGGTTTATAATCTACCAGTAATAAATCAACAGCAATTTAGCACGTGTCCACACTTGATATGTGCTACGGGGTGTGAAAAGGTATGCAGGCTGGTCCTAACCCCCACGAGGAATATACGGGCCTGTTGATCCCACCAGGCTGTTCCTTTACAGCTTATTTATTTTTAATTTCCACAATAGGGGCGGCGATAGTCCCAAATCTCATTTCTCTCCTGCATCTCATCTTCACAAATGCTCAGTGAGGGTTGGGAGAGGGTTGAGCCGCACATGGTATTCAACAAGGAACAGAATTTCGTGAACCAGTGTTTTATTTTCCTTCTGGTCTCTTGAGTCTGGTTGATCTTGTCTAGAGCCCTGATAATCTCCTAGACAAAATATTTAAATCTCCCGCAGCTCTGGGGACTTTGAGGGAGGAATATTGTGGCTGAAATCCTAAATATTTTGGAATATAATTAATGCAAGTGTTACACACAGATGCTGCTCAGCACACTCTCCGTCCCAGGAGAGTGTCACTGTCTTTGTGTGTGGAAGTGTACATGTATGCTCATAAATTTCTCCAGCCTCCCAACTGTGCATCCCTCCCCCTCAGGGGCTACCCCCTGCTTCCCCCCTTCAGTCCCTAGTTGCCTTCATGGACATTTTTCTCTTTGTTTCTAGAAGAGGATGAAAAATTGTCATTGTAAAATGACTATTACGTGTTCCGGAGGAACTTGCCTTTTCGTAGAAATCAGAGCTTTACTCGGAAGGAGTGACTATCTCATTGTTCCATTTCAGATGTGGGTGGGGCTGGTTTTGGGGTGGCAGAATTTTCCAAGCAGTCTGGAAATCAGCACGTACAGGTATAGGCATAACACTCACTGCACCGGGGAGGCTACAGGGTCGCACATTTTTCAAGGAGGGTAAAGGCCTTGTGCTGTCCTGCTGATGCCTTTTTGTCCTGATTTTTTGAAAAAGGAAACCAGATTCCAGAAAAAAAAGTTTATTAGTCCCACAACCAGATTCCAGAAAAAAAAAGTTTATTAGTCCCACAACCAGATTCCAGAAAAAAAAAGTTTATTAGTCCCACACCAGGAACCCAGGATCACCCCTAGAAAAAACCCTGAGAAGGAGGTGTTGCCACTTTATTTGACCCACGAGGCAGCTGGCGATTCCAGCAGTGAAGGGTCTTGCTCGAGGCCACACGGCTGAGTCGGGCTTGAGCCCTGGGCCCTCCGGCCTGGCTCATCTGCCCCAGGGAGACACCGCTCCCGGATCCCCACTGCCTCACCTTGCCTACCTCTTAGCCATTTTCAAGTTGTTACAAGTTACACACACAAATGTGCCAGGTCAGTTCCATTTTGAAATAACACAGCAGTTAGAAGGTGGGTAGTACTGAGAAGAATGTTATGCCCGAAAGAACACCATCCGGGCACAGCCACCTGCCCTCGCGATGGCTGGAAGAGGGGATGTGGAGGTCTCACCCGGGCCAGGGAGGGCCAGTGACTGGCTGCCGAGTTCTCCACGTTTCCAGATTTGGCCCGCTTGCCTTACAGTCCTCAGCCCTGCCTACAGTTTCGTCTGTGACCGCTGGAATTCTGAACTCAGAAAGGTTATTAGCCACCTGGATAATTGCACCTTTCTAACTTTTAAGACAACCACCTAGAGGCAGAGGATCGTTGCAATAAATGTCTTGTAATTCAAGGTCTTAGATCTTTGCTTTGTTAAAGCTGGTTAAAACCAGCTTTCCGCTTCCTTAGATTCACAACCTGGAGAAATCAAAGCTAAATGTTACCAGAAGCCATTATCTACTATTTAAAGCATGTTCTGAAATGGAAACAGGCCTCCTTTTCAGGGCAAGCGGGGTAAGGGGGTCCACTTTAAATTTCGCCAGGCTGCCATAGGGATTGGCTTAATAGGGAGAATTTTTTACCCCCAGCCATTCTTCACCACCGGGGTGTGATGTATCAGAGGAGGCACTTGCCTTTCTGTTTCAGGGAGGAGATGTATTTCCTGTGGGATTTTAAAGTTACTCCTGTTGCTGTTGTTGCTATTTTATAAGTCTCTCTGAATATTGAACGGCAGGAGGCCTGTCGGGCTAGTTATGTTGGCCCTGGGGCATTAGCATGACAGAGCAGCTTTATTTAGGGTTGCTAGGCAGGCCGCATGCACTCAGTTATCCCATTCGGAGCGCCTGTGTCCTTTGTATTGCCCCCCCCCCTCCGGGCAGGCCACCACTCCCTGTCCCTGAGCACTTGCAGCAGGACCTGGGAACCCCTGGCAGGGAGAGCTCATGTTTGTATCCCTGGCCCCTTGCAATACCACCCTGTGCACCCCGCACCTCACTCGCACTAGAGTACACACACTAACGGGGTGTGGTGGGAGGAGCATGGGCTTTGACGTCTGGCAGACCTCTGTCGGTCCAAATTCCGGTCCACAAGTTACTTAAATTTTCTAAACCTCAGTTTCTCCAGTTGAAAGTAGGTTGAGGTACAAGGAAGCTGATCTTGGCACCATAAGACAAGTGGGCCGAAGGATAGTTGCTTCATGTCTGGGCTGCCCCGAGGATGGGTTCTGACACAGCAGATGACCAGAACGTACATGTGACACACATTACCCTCCTCTCCAGCTTCCCTCAGAGGCCCTCACTCAACAAACATTTATTTATTTAAGGATTTTATTTATTTATTTATTTGAGAGAGAGAGAAGGAGAGAGACAGCACAAGCGGGGACAGAGGGAGAGGGTGAGGGAGAAGCAGGCTCCCCGCAGAGCAGGGACCCCGATGCCAGACTCGATCCCAGGACCCCGAGATCATGACCTGAGCCGAAGGCAGACGCCCAGCTGACTGAGCCACCCAGGCGCCCCTACCAAGGCTTCTTGAATATTGTCAGGAATTGGGTCCGGTTCCCCAGAAGAGAATAAACCCCAAGCTCTTCATGTCTGTACACAGATAGCTCACAGGGAGTCAGCAGTTAGCTTACATTTTCACACTAAGATGTTTGAGGTTTATCTCACACATCCTGCTGCAGCCATTGTCGTGCCTGGCTTGGGTGGGACCGAGATGGAAATAGTGGTGGGACTTGGACGGGGCTCTCCTGAGGGGGCTGGAAGATCCATCAGGCCTAGGAAGGAACAAACAAAAATCACCTTGGAGCTTCATGGGTGATGATAATTCACATATGAAATATTCCAGCTGGAACACTAAGTCGAAATACTATTTGGAATGTCACCCTAGAAACTGTACTAATTTGCAGTTATAGTGAAATGCATCTTATGGGTTGTAAGGATCTCTTAAATTCCTCTTATGGCTCTGTCTCAACCTCAAAGCAAATAATTCCTCTCAAAATTTTGGTTTTTATCTTTTTCTGGTACAGGGTTTTATTTTGTGAGATACAACTTAATTGTTCATTAACAGCCCTGATTGGGGCTATAAAGGGGAGTCAATGTGTTTGTTTAACATCCTTTGTAAATTCAGGCCACTAGAGTACCTTCTAGCACACAATCTCCCCAAACACTGGATTTTGTGCATGCCGGGGTAGCAGAGTCTATTAAAAGGGCCATTACTGTAGTTTGTTTTTGTAAATGCAGTTCACTCTAAGCGCAGTGTGCCAGAATTATTCCTATAATTTGTGGTGGTATTATCATTAAGGTGTGTGGAAAGAACACTAATTCTTGTTCGTATAGAATAAAACAGCGAAGGCACAGAAATAATTCTGCCTTATTGAATCTTCTTGTAAGAATCTAGGGGAAATAGTGCTTGAAGTGCACAATAATAATAGTAACAGCCAGCTACACCAATTACCCTATGAGTGATGTGGGTGCAAACCACATTTGCACAATAACTATACAACTGCTCTTCACTTGGGAGAGCAGGCAGGGGGTGACACGGCTGTAACGTAGCCAGCACATTTCCCCATGCACCTCCTTGCACCACATCTGGTTCGGAGCTGATGAGGAACCTGGCGAGGGGCGCAGAGGCCTCTCCATTGACTCCCGCTGTGGGTCCTTCCCAAGGAGCAGGAGTCCCTCATTAATCACCAGCACCCTGCAAAGGCTGAAGACATAACTCTGGGAAAATCTTTTGCTCTGCTGGGGAGAAGTGGCGGGTCCAGAAACGGGGTGAAGCCCGGAGCCTGCATCGTACCTGCATCCGTTGTTTGCGTCTGTCCTGGGCACCGTCCACTACCCTTGCATTTCATGTGACGTGTCTTAAATTGATTTTCCTGATGAGGGGTGAAGAGGAGTGGGAATAGAAGACATCCTGTGATGTGTCTTCTTCCTGGAATAATGTGTTGGTGGCATTAAAATCACAGTGTGTGGCTGTGGAGTAGCCGGGAGCGCAGCCGTGCGCCGCGGTGGAGGCAGCGACTGAGCGGCAGGAAAACCCTCCGTGGCCACTTTGAGGAATGAGATGCATCTCTGTTAAGAGAGGCCGAGAGACTCCTGGACAGCGAGGCCAGCTGCTGGGGCTCTAACCCCGGGTGCGGTGTTGCCATTAGCTGCAGCTGTGCAAACCTGCTTGCCGGCGACACCGCCAGTGGGACTGACTGGTGGGACCTCTGGCTGCAGGCCACTTCCGCTCCCTCTTGCTTTGTTCTTTAAAAGTTAAGTTCCCTTCTTTTTTTCAAGGTTTCATTTATTTTTTTGAGAGACAGCACGAGCTGGGGGAGGGGCAGAGACAGAGGGAGAAGCAGGCTCCCTGCTGAGCAGGGAGCCCGACGCGGGCTCGATCCCAGGACCCTGAGGTCATGACCTGAGCCGAAGGCAGATGTTTCACTGACTGAGCCACCCAGGCACCCCTAACAAGTTCTATTTTAAATAAGAAATTAAAATACTTTTGCTTATAAAAGTGATATATACCCATTATAGAGAATGTGGAACACACAGAAAGAGAGCAAGAATACAAAGGCATCTAGAATACCACCCTCCGGAGATCACAGAATTGTGCCGGCGTGATTTTTAAAAAATTTTTTTATTGTTATGTTAATCACCATACATTACATCATTAGTTTTGGATGTAGTGTTCCATGATTCACTGTTTGTGCATAAACCCAGTGCTCCATGCAGAACTTGCCCTCTTCAATACCCATCACCAGGCTAACCCATCCTCCCATCCCCGTCCCCTCTAGAACCCTCAGTTTGTTTCTCAGAGTCCATAGTCTCTCATGGCTTGTCTCCCCCCTCCGATTTCCCCCCTTCATTCTTCCCCTCCTGCTATCTTCTTCTTTTTTTTTTTCTTAACATATATTGCATTATTTGTTTCAGAGGTACAGATCTGAGATTCAACAGTCTGGCACAATTCACAGCGCTCACCAGAGCACATACCCTCCCCAATGTCCATCACCCAGCCACCCCATCCCTTCCACCCCACCCCCCACTCCAGCAACCCTCAGTTTGTTTCCTGAGATTAAGAATTCCTCATGTCAGTGAGGTCATATGATACATGTCTTTCTCTGATTGACTTATTTCGCTCAGCATAACACCGTCCAGTTCCATCCATGTTGTTGCAAATGCGCAGGGTGATTTTGACCCGTGGGAATGATCCAGTCTGAATCAGCACATGACATTTCATTGGGGTGTGGTTTGCTCTGAAGGTCTCTGCCCCTTCTCTCAGAGGAAGCCTGGGGTCCCGGCACCCAGCTTGGGGCTGGCCCAGAGAGGGCAGAAAGGACTGTTGCTCAGGGAATGAATGAAGCGAATGCAATAGTATGCACCAGATGAAGGCAGGACTCGCCGTGGGAAACATGCCAGCATCGCTGGGGGCTCCTTTTGGATGAAACCTATTCTGAAGGGTTTGGGAGCTTTCCTCCCCACACTCTAAGCGCAGTGTGCCAGAATTATTCCTATAATTTGTGGTGGTATTATCATTAAGGTGTGTAGAAAGATGCCCCGGATGAAGGCAGGTTCACACTGCCCGCCTAACACGTGCATACATCCAGTTCCCACCCACCACATTAAGCGTGCTTTTCGGTCATGAGTCAGGTCGCTCCTCAGCAGGTGCACAGGTTAGGTCTGCTGACATAGGGATGCAGGGACCCAGGAAGGGGCAGCCCTTCTGGTGGCTTCCTGGCTGCAGGAAACCATGGAGAGGCAGATGGAGAAGTCCTGGGAGGTGGGCTCTGCAGCCCCAGCCCCGCCTCAGAGGGACTCAGGCTGGTTTCCTTTCACAGCAGGTTTCTTTTCTCAACAGACAATTATTCTCTGTGAGCTAATGGAGGGCTCCTTGGATGGAGCTCCTCTTCTCTTCTCACCTCTACGCCAGGGACGTTTTCTTGGCAATTGAAACCAAAGCAGTAGATTGGCAGGGGGACTGCACTTGGCGAGGGGTAAAATAACCAATGATTGCACATAATTGCAGAAAACAATTTTGAATTTTATTAATGAGGTGCTCCAAACAATGTCTTTTAGCCCATTGTCCCACTTAATAGCCAATTCACTGGAGTTCAGTGTGCTGGAATGTACATTTATCTTCCCACTCTGAAGGCACCAGGCCCCTGTGTTCTGTAATTGACACAAGTTGGTCATTTTCAGGGGTGGCTCTTCTCCGAAGCTGTGAAATAGACAGACTTGTTGGAGAGCTGCCTTGCTTCAGCCCCATCCAGAGTGCCAGTTGGCTGTGTCTGCTTGGAACCTCTTTTCTTTCCTTAGAGGTGGTGCGGACACAGAGGGTCCTCAGGTTATCGGTTTTGAGGAACAGAGGCCCAGGGAGGCATGCGGATGAGCTTCTTTTCCTCCCACCCAGTGTGCAACATGTCTGGGTTGAGTGGATTTTCAGGGTACCTGGGAAGCCTTCTGGGGTAGGAGTAGAGGTAAGGTGGGGAGCAGTGTGCTGCCATGAACCCATGGCCCCTTTCATGCGTCTGCTGAGCATCGTGTGGCCATCTGCTTTGGGCTTGGCACTCAGGGAAAACGGAGGTGAAACCCATGGCTGTCCGAGGTGCGTTCTGAACACTACTGTGGTTACTTATTTCCCAAACAGGTTGTAAGCCCCTTGAGGGCATGGACCTTGTCTTCCCTTCTCCATCTTTGGAGGCTGCCTAGAACCTGGAACACTGTGGATACCCAGAGAACATTAGCAAATGGATTAGTCTAGTGGAGGAGGGAGGTCAAGTGCAAACATACATGCAGAACTGGAAAGGCAAAGACCCGAAATGATCATTAGAAGGTTCCAAAGGGGCTGTAGGACTTAGACTTTGCCCCTTGAGTTTGGGGTAAGCCAGGAGGGCTTCCTGCGGAGGCTGGCCTGGAGGACAGGCATTGCAGGTGTGAACTCAGAGAACACTGGGCGCACAGGTGAGAAACACTACCAGGTGCCCAGCTGCCATTGGCTTTGACTTGGGGGTTAGATATGTGTAAGGACAGAGTTGGAGGTCAAAGGGGAAATGTAGGTTGGAAGCAGGTTACAGGGGTCTTGAATGCCAGGCTAAAGATGGCACTTGATTTACTGGCTGTGAGGTTTTCTTAAAGGTTTTTGAATATCAGGTCATGTGATCATTCTCATAATGAGGTGGCTTTGTGCAAGATGGAAGGGGAGGAGAGGTGTGGTTGCTCCATCTGGCCCGTGGGCTGCTCTCAGGATATGCCAGGGAGCCACCGCAGGAAGATAATCCTTAGGCAAGGCAGGGGAAGGGAACCCTTGGAGTAATATCTTGAATGAGGATCTAGTATTCAGTTTGGGGCATTTTATTTTCTTCCTCAGCAGAGTTCAGGGCTATCTCATTCCAGTTCTGAGGGCCCAGAGTCTGTATTTTTTATTTTTATTTTTTAAGATTTATCAATTTATTTTAGAGACAGAGAGCATGAGCAGAAGGGGCAGAAAGAGAGGGGTAATCTCAAGCAGACTCCGTGCTGAGTGAGGAGCCCGACTCTGGCCTCAATCCCACAACCCTGAGATCACGACCTGACCTGAAACCAAGAGTCACACGCTTAACCGACTGAGCCACCCAGGTGCCCCCAGGATTTATATTTTTAGTGGTCAGGTGAGAAGTGCAGCTGGAGGATGAGAGCATTTCCAAGGGAGCTTGTCACCAAAGGAGAAGCTCACTCACAGGGTCCGGGAGCCCAGGAGCCTCCCCGGGGCACACACGTTGGATCTTCGGGCATCTGTGGTCAACTTCATCCCTGTGTGGGCCTCAGCACGTGGTGGAGTAGGGATGCTGCCGGTTGCTGGAGGAGCCAGGCTGTTCCTGGAGCGCTGCTTGGAGCATCTGGGCCTGTAGCTTTTTTCTGCCCCCGAGGAACCCCCAGATGAGGGAAACCCTTTCCTAACACGTTTGCCTCCTGAAAGCTGTTCTTTATACCACTGGCGATGTTGGGTTCTCCATGGGATGCCAAATAAGCCTGATTTGTTTTTCGAGACCAAAAATATGTCCCGGGCACCTCTGGCTGTTGTAAAGTTCACACCAAGATGGTGTTTGCATGGGCTTTGTGTTTTCTAGTTGAGAGGTTTCCCAGCAGTGGGCTGAAAGGGAACACAAGCCAACTGCTGCTAAATGCAGTATTCCCTGGTGAGTAAGAAGGCCCGGCTTCCAGCCAAACTGGGGTCTGGCTGGGCTGGGCGTGGGATGGGAACAGTCACCACAGGATCCCCAGATATCTGTCTGAGCCCCTGTGTGGCCTGAGGCTCTCCCCGTTAGGAATGCGATGGAAAGTCTCTCTCCCTTCTGGAGACGGGCAAAAGATGCACCATCCAAACAACTGGAGCCATCCGCAGACCCACCACAATTGTCTAGCTTTCTGCCTGTTGACGGGACTAAAAACTATCAGTCTTTGGAGGCCAGCTTTATAGACCCAGGGCAACTGCAAAGGCGTAGTCACTGTGGGATATGAATGTGGCATCTTCGTGTCCCATAGCATCCCGTTTTTGGTCTGAGCTTGGGGCTTTTCTCCCTGTGCCTGCTCATGGACTTGTCCTTCTGGAAGAAGCCTTCGAATGTGATGGTCATGTTTTGTCTCTTAGGCCAGATTGTGGATTCGTGTTGTTCATTATTATCTTCCTTATGCTCCTTAGTATGTCTGAAAGAGTTCATGATAATTTTTTTATCAAGAAAAAAAAGCCTCTTTTCTTTCTTTTCTTCTTTTTCCTTATGGTGCCTGCAAACAATGAAAGAACTTTCTATCAAGATTCATTTAGTTCTCCCTCGGGAGCAGTTTTTCTTCTCTGTGTCTTAGAAAATACAGTCGGACTTGTTGCTGGCACCAAACCATATCAGACACGATTATTTTCCATTCAGTATGTACCCAGGGACGTGAGCTCCTCAGGATGTGCCCTGGGGGAGGGCGTGGGACTTGGGAGAGAGCGCGGGGCCCCTGGGATCACGAGAGGTGGTGCTCCCCACAGCATAGCAGTTTGGAGGCTGGAGGAAGGGAGCACCCCTTCGCCGTGCCCCAGGATGCCGCTCCTCCCTGCCCCTCCTGGGCCCTCCTGGACGAGGGTGTTTGTCTGGGCTGCTCTGGCTGCACGTGGGTAGTGGGCGTGGCCTCCGGTTCAGGGCTTGGTGATGGGGTGCGTGGGGCCGTCCACAGGAGAAGCACTTTCTCTGCATAGGGAGAGAAGCATACCGTTCATCTCCATGTTGAAGGCTGGGAATTGGAGGCCCAGTGGGGGTAAGTGGGTTGCTCCTGACAAAGTAGAAAGTGGTGGGGCTGGGCCTGGAAGTCCGGTTCTTGCAGGCCACCCCGCCACCTGCCACTGTGGCAGGTTCCTCTCTCGGGATGGACACAAACCCTTGAGGGTCCCTGTTATCTTCTGCTCCATTCTTGACGATGCTATTTCCCTCTCCAGTTGATGAACAGGTTAGGATGCCCAGAGTGAGTCCGGAGTGAAAAACCAATGTAGGTTTTCTGTCCCCTCCCTCCTCGGGGACCCCGCATCGCCCCAGCTCCTGCCAGGCATGTGGGGTTTGCCTTTCTCTTTCACGCCGTGGAAGAGCCACAGTCCAGTGGGCTGCATTCAGCTTTCCTGCCGGTGTGAATGCAGACGTTGCCCCTGGTTTTGGAGCCAAAGTCCGTTCACCTGGTGTGCTTCGCGTGAAGTCACCGCGACAGGTGTCCCTGTGGCGGGACCGAGCTGCCTGGGCTTGCTCGTCCTACTTCACCCCTGTTGCTGCTGATCATGGGTCGCTCTTCAGTTGGAGTACCAGCCACTTAATGAAGACTTAATATCCACAAATTGAATACAATTATTCTACAGCTGGCATTTTCCATGACTATAATCACCAAAGGATTCCAATCATCATTTATGGGTGCTCTCCCTGGAGCGAATGCTGAGTAGGAAGTTGACCCACTTAGTTGAAAGCTCAAGTTAATAAACAACATAAACGCATTTTTAGGTCTATTGACTGATATCCTTTAAATCAGTAGGGTTTTCCAAGGCGGGGGGACCCCTGATGTAGCCAGAGCATTATTTTTTTTCAATTAACCTAGTTCAATTTTGATTTCCTTTTGGTTCAAAACAATTTAGGTCAATCTCCGATTTTTAAGAATGACTCTCTGGAGGGAAAGGAAATTAACTGGCCCCTAAGGGGGCTCAGTTACCACAATTAACCCTGAAAGACAGACTCTTAGGCTGGTGGGGGGCCTGGAGAGGGGCCATATGACCACTTCGGGCCGTCTCACACCGAGACCCTGGTGGGAGCATCCTCTTTTCTTGCTTGCTGCCTGGTTAAGTAAACATTGCCTGTCACAGTGCCTTCTGAGGACTTTCCCATTTCTCAAGCTCTTCCTGTCTTTTTTTTTTTTAGTTTCAGAGGTAGAATTTAGTGATTCATCAGTTGCTATAACACCCAGTGCTCATTCCATCCAGTGTCCCCCTTAATGTCCATCACCCAGTTACCTCATCCCCTCCAACCTCCCCTCCAGCAGCCCTGTTTGCTTCCTAAAGTTAAAGAGTCTCTTATGGTTTGTCTCCCTCTCTGATTTCATCTTGTTTTATTTTTCCCTTCCTTTCTCTATGCTTCTCTGTTTTGTTTCTTGAATTCCACATATGAATGAGATCATATGATAATTGTCTTTTTCTGACTGACTTATTTCCCTCAGCATAATTCCTTCCAGTTCTATCCACATTGTTGCAAAGGGCAAGATTTCTTTTTTTTTTTTTTGGATGGCTGAGTGATATTCCATTGTATATGTATACCACATCTTCTTTATCAATTCATCTGTTGATGGACATCTTGGCTCTTTCCACAGTTTGGCTATTGTGGACATTGCTGCTATAAACATCGGGGTGCACATACCCCTTCGGATCCCTACATTTGTATCTTCGGGGTAAATACCCAGTAGTGCAATTGCTGGATCATATGGTAGCTCTATTTTCAACTTTTTGAGGAACCTCCATACTGTTTTCCAGAGTGGCTGCACCAGCTTGCATTCCCACCAACAGTGTGGGAGGGGTCCCCTTTCTCCGCATCCCCGCCAACATCTGTCATTTCCTGACTTGTTAATTTTAGCCATTCTGACTGGTGTGAGGTGGTATCTCATTGAGGTTTTGATTTGGATTTCCCTGATGCCGAGCGATGTTGAAGCTCTTCCTGTCTTTTAAAGTAGACTGTTCTCTCTTCTCCTGAGAAGGGGGCTTGTCAGGCTTTACTCCCAGGGATCACTGGCGGGGTTCAGGGATGGAGGAGATGGCCCCAGGCAGACCTCAAGCAGGGGCTGGGGAGAAGGGATTGAGGCCAGGACTGTCATTCTCTGCACCCCGGGCCGTAAGTCAGGAGCAAAGTCCTCATAGCCTTTCCCCATCCTTAAAAAGCATTTCCTCAGTGTGGATTCTCACGTGGCCATGTGCTGGACTATTCCTCACTCCTTAATGAGATAGTGGAGGACGTGGTGCCTCAGCTGGACTGCGGGATTTCCTGGTTGAGGGTGAAACCCGGCGCTGCCCTGAAGTAACTGGTGCCATCCTTATACCTGGAATGCAAATGTTTCCAAAATTGGAAATCTGAAATGCAGTTCACTCCTTCCCACGGAGTAAGACCCCTCAGGCCTTCTGTGCCCCTTCCTGTGATGCTCTTTCTTCAAAGGAACCAGAAGCTGAAATTTTGTTAGCAGGGAGATCGTTTTGGAGGAAGGGAAGACATGTGGATGGTACCCACACACTCGAGTTCAGAAACGGGAGGCCCCTCTGGGATGGTTATGCCACGGCTGGAGCGTCTGGGCATTCATTTTTCTTCCTGGAGATCGGTACATCTTCTGCCTCCATTCCCCACAGGGTTCCAGAACTCGGACCTAAGTTAGAAGCCTGACTGCTTTTAGGAGGACCGTTTCCATTTCACAGCCTCGGCTTGCAGGGGCTGGCTGGCAGTGTCCGTGCCTCACGCGGCAGCGAATGTCCTGTGTTAAGGGGAGTGAGTGCCCATCCAAAGCTGGCCCTTCACCCCTCTCTATAAGTGAAGGAGCTTAAAGAACATGCAGCACATGTGGTCACAAACCCCTGTGTTCACACCAGTGGGTATCTTCCATTTAATTCTAAGCAAAGTATACTTTTTTCCAGCCTGCCAGAACTCCAAAAACGAGTTATCTTTGAACAGAGTTGGCTAGCAACTAAAAAGAAATTTTAAGGGGAAGACCTTTTCCACACACATGAATGTATGCTGTGCTGGTCGTACCCGAATGGCCCCATTTTCCCGAGTTGAAAAACGCTGTTCTGCTTCTTGCTGTCAGATGTCATTTCAGTCTCTTCTCCAGTGTCTGAGGCCACGTGGAAGAGAAATCTTTGATATCGGCGTGGATGGGTTTACTGTGATATTCTGACAGGAGGGGTGCGTGTGTGGCACAGTCGGTTGGGCTTATGACTCTTGCTTTCGGCTCAGGTCATGATCTCAGGATCCTGGGAGCAAGCCCCATGTTGGGCTCCCTGCTCAGCATGGAGTCTGCCTGAGATTCTCTCTCCCTCCTGCTTGTGCTCTCTCTTTCTCTCTCTCTAAAATAAATAAATCTTAAAAAAAAATTAACAAAAATTAATAACGAAAGCTAATGTTTTTACTTTCTGCACTTTCTGGCTTGAATTTTGCTTCATCGTTCTCTTGGCATATCTTCCCTTGATGTTTTGTTCTCGTTGTGCCATCTTCTGTTCATCTCTGAATTGCCATACAGCTCTAGTCCTGTCTTTCTCGAATCTCCCAGGCCCCCTCAGAATCTGTAATTTGCTTCTGTCCCTTCTTTTATTCTCAGTTTCAACTCCATTTCCATCAGTCGATGTTTTCTAAGTGCCAGTCATGTCCCCGCACCAGACTGTGGCCCTGAGCAACAACGGAGGTGAGCAAGACGTCATCTTGTCCCAAGGGAGCGTGTGGTTTATTGGGAGTGCGGCAGAGGAAAGGGGTACATGAGTAACTGGTAGCTGCTAACGGAGAAAGGAGGAACCACAAAATGGGGGCTCGGAAGAGGGAGCGTCGTGTCTGACGGGCTGACGAGGGAAGGAGTAGGTGACCCTTCAGTTGGACCTCACTGATAGCTGGTGGGTTACTTCTTCTCTTCTGCTTAGATCTTTCTCTTAGCCCTTCCCTTCTGTTTCTCTTCCTTTTCCCAGACTAAAACTCTTCCCCTGCTGCTTAGCCTCTGCATGGCTCAGGTGGTGCTGAGAGGTGTCTTTGGTTTATGTGCCCGCCCGATGGCTGCCCCTGGGGAGGGGTGGCAGCCGAGTGCAGTTGGCCCTTGAACTACCCAGGTTGGAATGGTGTGGGTCTACTTATATATGTTTATTTGTTTGTTTTTAATAAATACAATCCAGTGCTATAAAGGTATTTTCTCTTCCATATGATTTTTAAAAGTACTTTTTCTCTAGCTTACTTTATGGTAACAATACACCATATACCACATAGAATATACAAAATATGTGTTAATATTGGCTTCCAGTCAACACTAGGCTATTAATAGTTTAGTTCTGGGGGAGTCAAAATTTCCAACCACACAGAGGGAGGGGTGTTGGTGCCCCAACCCCTGCATTGTTCAAGGGTTGACTGTACTTCCTGGCTCCTGGGTGACCAGCCAGGTGCCCTGATGGGATGTGGTCTGAGAAACCTCCCTTCACTGGATTTTTGGGTGGATGTCGGGAAGAATTCCTGTGGAGTAGATACAATTCCGGAGAGGAACAGAGCTCCCCAATTACGGAACATGCCTCTCTGAAACTAGGGAGCTGATGGGCTCAGTCAATTAGGGGATTTCTCTCTTCAGGGCGTGTGGATACAGAACTTCTCTCCCTCCCATTTCTGAAAGCCCATGGAGGCTTTTCCTTCTCTGAGGATTCATCTCATTTGTTAGTTCACTCATTCGTTCGTCTGTCCATCCATCTATCCATCCCTCCATCCATCCGTCCATCCATCCATCCTCCATCTGTCCATCCATCCATCCATCCATCTGACACATGTTCCTTCAGCATCTCCTCCATGCCTGGCATTATACTGGGCTCAGGGGCTGCAGAGGGAAATGGACCTGGTTTCTACTCCTGAGGGTCTTACATCCTTTAAGATTGTATTTTGGACCTGGGAAGCTGGGATAGTAGAAATTGGGTCTCCGTGTATCATATCTGTGCTTTTGTGTTTCTTTAGAGACTTACGTGATAATGTTTTTTTTGGACTAATAATGTTAATTCTTTAGATTATTTGAAGATGTGCCCTCTATGTTCATCATGTGGAATGCTATGACTTTGGCATGACCTAATCTTCCTTTCAAGATTTCATATTAAGGGAGTCAGACCCCAGCATCATAGTTTTAGTGCTAGTTATTTCTTTAGGAGAAACCCCTTCTTCTTGCGTTCCGTTCTTTTTTAAGATTTTTCTTATTTATTTGAGAGAGAGAGAGCACAAGCGGGGGTAGGGGCAGAGGGAGAGGGAGAAGCAGACTCCCCACTGAGCAGGGAGCCTAACATGGGGCTTGATCCCAGGACCCCGAGATCATGACCTGAGCTGAAGGCAGATGCTTAACCCACTGAGCCACCCAGGCGCCCCGTGAGTTCCATTTTTATTGGCTCGACTTGTCTAAATAAATTCCAAACTGCTCGACATTGCACTGATAGCTCATGAAGATAAAGCACCATTTCTTTTAATGGAGCGCTTCACAAGAGCAGATGTGTCTGTACCAGAGACAAGAGCAGGAGAGAGATCCTGCGCTCATGCTCACAAGCGGAGTAAACTCAGAAAGATGGCAGCCCCTCTGCCCACCCTGCCCCCACTCTGTCCTCAAGAGCTCCCAAAGAACAAAAGGCAATTCACACTGCAGAATATTATTTCTGTCACCGTAGCCCCAAACTATTAAAAATAAAACTGTCCCTCAAGGCAAAACATTTCATTTATTTTCCTTTGAATGAGTAACTTGTTTATTAAGATGAACTAAGTGGCTAAGTCTAGATTGTATACAGGCAAGAAAAATTGATTTATTGTAGCCTTTCGGAAAGTGTGCGTTGTGTTCTCGGGAATTATCTTTGGATTTTAAATGAAGAAGAACTCGTATAGTCATATGGGGAGCCACTCCCCTGGAAATAAGCCTCAGCTGGCTCTGCAGCCTTCCGGGTAGGGGTCAACCTCGGTTCTTTTACGGGTTGGTCCTTTTGGTCTAAGTCAGGGTGTGGAAAGATTTGACTGGCTTTAGTGATCCTTCAAGGAAGATTGTATTTTTGCCTTCACTACAACTATAGTTTTTGTTTTTAATTGTTTCATATGAAACAGTGTTTCACTTCTGCCTTTTTTCATATCTGAGACCCTTCTAGGAACACATCCATCATGGTTCTGGGAGAGCTGGGGCTTTGTGGATTCCTGACCCAGCTCAGAGGCACTCCCAGGGCAGGGAAGGATATCGGTCTCAGCAGGGAGAGCCCCCCCGTTGCTGTCTGCTCATCTAGGGATGGAGGCCCAATGGCTAGCTCCCCTCCTAGGCCCTTTTTGCTCTATAATGATAGAACTCAAGAAGAGAAAGAGCTATAAATGGTTAAAAAACAACAAAAACCTGTACCCAACTTAGCAGTGAAACAGAGGAAACTTTGTGTTAAGGAGAGATGTTTTTTGTTCTGGAAAACTTTCCGTCTAAAATTTGGACCATGGATGATTCTTCTATTTTTTGGTTGTAATTGTTTTAATACTGCAACCCACATATTATTTCCAGTATGTAATCTCATGACATTCCCTGGCCCCCCAAGAATCCTGAGCAGTTGCCTGCTAAAGATTATTAACCTCATTTTTCAGATGAAGACGCTGAAGGTCAGAGTGACTTCCTGGCTTGCGTGATGATGACCATGGTAATCGCTGCCTGGGAATGCACAGATCTCATTTGGTCATCACCACCCTGCCCGTTAGGTTTTTACATCACCCCAGTTTTACAAGCGAGGACCAGAAAGGCAAAGGGAGAATAGATGACTGCTCGAGATTAACCAACTGGTGACAGAACTGGGACTTAGCCCAGTGTGTTTTCCATTTTTTCCTGAGTCCCAACTTGGTGATACAGTATTTGGCCATTTTGATCAGTGACTTTTTGCGTTGTGCCTCTGAAGAGAGCCCACCTCCAGTTCAGTAGATGTATGTCCTGTGTGCTGGGCAGAGGGCAGAGGGCAGAGGCTGTGGCTGGGACCCCCAGAACTCTGAGGCTGAGTCCCAGGAGTCTGGCTTTCTGTCAGGATGTTCATGTCACCTGATCAGTGACATCAGGCTCTGGGAGGAAGACCATGCCTGCGGCTCTTCAGTGGAGTGCATTATAGCCACTCCAGCTAATGGGGTTCCGTCCCTTTGGTCTGCTTGGGGTGAGGTGAGCTGGTATAGGATCAGCAGCTGCCTGGGAGCAGGGGAGCCCAGGTGCAAACAGAGAGAGCTCCCGGGCACTCTCCCTCCTTCCTGCTTCCCTTTCTGCCCATCTGAGAAGGAAGGAGAATAGCAGGGTGAGTGAGAAAGCACAGGCAGGGGCTGGATTTTCACCCAGTCAGCTGTGGGATCTGAATATTAACTCTCCACGGGAGGACAAGAACCCCGTTGCCAGCCCCAGAGGGAGGGGGGACCCCAGGAGCTCTGTGGCATGCTGTACTGAATTCGGGGAGCTGCTCAGGAATGGACAGTGTCCCTGCATATCCCACATGTGTGCTTCAGCTAAGGATTTTAATAAACAAATGTGCATTGTACTTTGCTGTAGAGGGGCTTTCTCTTTCCAAATCTATGAATTAGTAAACAGGATGAGGCTTTTTTAAAAGGGAGCTTGGGGCAGAAATGAGCCACTAAAAAGTTACTGGCTCTTAACTCCTGTTTTTTGTACATCTTGGCAAGGTCCTCGTGGCCACACGTGAAACCCTGTTCCCCGGTCGTGGGGGTGTTTCTGATTTTGCCACCTCGGGTTGCGGGAATCCCGAGACTCCGTGCACCAGGAGGGAGCACTGTGCACCCAGGCTGATTCCGTGGAGGTGTTCTTTCTGCAGAGCCATGAGCGGCTCATTCTGACCCTCGGTTTCTTCTCTGCGTCTGTCTGAGAGTGAAAGCAACTGTCACTACAGGAGGCACCAAACACCTGCTTGTATTACAAACCAGTGCCATGCGGTGCCTGGGTGGCTCCGTCGGTTAAGCGTCTGCCTTTGGCTCATGACCCTGGGGTCCTGGGATCGAGTCCCACTTTGGGCTCCATGCTCAGCGGGGAGTCTGCTCCTCCTCTGCTTGTGCTCTCTCTTTCAAATAAATAAAATCTTTAAAAAAAAAAGAAAAAGAAACCAGTGTATTAACTGTATCTTCCCAGTTTCCCGCCTGATTGTTGCTTTTCCTGTCAGCTCCCCCCTTCCCAACAAAGGTGGTGGTGGCAGGGGACAGCCACGAGCCCCCCTCCCGGTTGCTGGGACTGCCCCATCCGGGTCTCAGTAGGCTTTTGGGGTGAGGGGCAGATTCCACCTGACCTCACTCCTCTGAGCAGCTCTGAACAGCCCACGCTCTGCTGAGCTCCTTCATCTGCCTTTGTAGGAGGCGTGATGACAGGTGAGACCCCAACAGGACACGGGGCCTTCAGGGGGACCCCTGCCTGCCAGACCCTTCCTGTGGAGCTTCTGGCTTCTCTGTCAGCGGCACGTGGTCCAGTTCACAGCGCCCCAGCGCCAGAGGGTCATGGGGGAGGTATGGACCAGAAAATAAGAGGAACAGGACAGCGCCATCCCTTTTGAGAATTCTTTGTCTTCCCCTTCACGGTTTAGATGAACAGTTAATAATAACCACCGGAGTGAGTCACACTGACCCGTCTCTTTAGCCTTTCATCTATGTTCACGTTCATTCCAGCTGTAACCCTGGGGGTTGTAGGGTCAGAATTATCACCACTGGCTCCATTTTTCACAGATGTAGGATCGAGGCTCAGGGAGCTTAAGTGACCAAAGGATGGTCTGCTCCTTCCATTCCTCCTCCAGCTCATCCCCCAGCGGGGCAGGTAATGCCCCTGTTTTGGAGTGGACGATTGCAGGTGGTGAGGAACCAGGGGTCAAATTTCAGAGCGATGGGCCATCTGGGATGGCAGTGGGATGATGAGGATTTCCAATGGGGCCGCAGGCCAAGCTGGACAGTGACCCTCGCTAGTCAGGTGAGAGAAGGGATGAGATCTGGGACAGCGTCGTGTTCTGCTGAAGTGTGTGTGTGCATGTGTGCGTGCGTGTGTCTGTGTGCATGTGTGTGTGTATGCGTGCATGCATGTGTGTTTGTGTCCATGCGTGTGCACGTGCGTGTATGTCTGTGTGGACACACGTGCATGTATATGTGTGTGCGCGCGTGCGTATGTATGTGTGCGTGTGCATGTGTGTGCGCGGATGCATGCGTGCATGTCGGTGTGCGCGTGTATGCATATGTGTGTCTGCATGCATGTGTCGGTGTGTGTACAGAGTGTGTATGTGGGCACACATTCATGTGTGTGCGCGTGCATGTGTGTCTGTGCATGTGTGCGTGTGTATGCATATGTGTGTCTGTGCATGCATGTGTCTCCGTGTGTGCACGTGTGCGTGTATGTGTGGGCACACGTTCATGTGTGTGCATGCATGTGTGTCTATGCGCACATGCGTAGGTATGCGTGCATGTGCATGTATGCGTGCATGTGTGTGTGTGTGCATGCATGCGTGTGTGTGTGTGTGTGTGGTGGGCACCGTGGGTGAGGTTGAGATACGTTCTTTGAGGATAAAACACTGTCTCTTGCAAAAAGAGGTTGAGAGTTTGCAGCTGGTTTTCTTTAACTAACAGCAACACCAGCATTGTTTCAGAAAGCCACAGAATTTCCAAACACAATGGGAGTTCCAGGAGTGTAGGGTGTGGGTTTGGGGACCTGGGGTGGGTGAGGGCAAGCTTGGGGAGGGAAGACCACAGCCTGAGTCATTCCGTTCTTCCTCGGGAACAAATTTCACACAGCTGCACTGTCTTCAGTTCTGTCTGCAGGATGCCCAAATTGAAGCCTGGGAAAGAAGGGGGTCAGGAAGGAGCAGGCCCCAGGGATTAGTGGTGGCCATAAAAACCAAACATTAGCCCAGGACAGCCCCATTTGGTTTGACTCTAATGATTGCCTTCCCATCAACTGGTGTCAGTTAAGCTCCAAAGTGACATTTGTATAAGTAAGTTAATGGGAAATTAATTTTCCCTCCCCATATTAAAAAACATGCAGCCTATACCCAAATAGTTTCAAAATAGCAGCAATAGGAACAGCACACAGGGGAGCTAATATCACCCACAAGACCTGGGGCCAAACCAAAGAGAGAGAAGGAAAAAATGGACAAAAGCAAGAATTGTGTTTTTGGAAAGGGTTTCACATCCCTGCAAGCGCACGGGGCCTATTTATCCCAAGCCTGCTGGCCCCTGGCTTGGAGGTGGCCCAACTTCTCTGAAGTCTGAAGGAAAGGAAAACAGCTTTTGGATTTGCATGCAGCTTTTCACTCGAAAAACTCAGGCGACCAGACCAAAGAGCACAGTTGGTGTGGATTCAATTCTGGGTTTGGGAGTAAAATCTTAAAAATGTGGGGGGTTTTTTAGCTTTTGAAACATAGGGAAGTCAGGACCCTGGGTTCTAAGTCTGGCTGTTCACAAGCTAATTGGAATTGACAATCCATCAGGAGGGTCAGGCGTATGTTCACGAGGAGGTTTGGTGCCTGGCGGACGTGGCCACAGCTGTGGGACCACAAAGAGGGTGAACAGAATTCCCCCCAGTTGTGAAGAGCACAATTCTGGGGAATATTCTTGTTTTTTCCCATCAGTGTAGGAAGAGGTATGTCGTAATGGTTAAATATTACATGCCAACTTCATGAGGGGAGAAAGAATCTCTTAATTCATGGTTCTGGAAGAAACACCAATAGCTAATGACATGTACTCCAGAGGAATTAAATGATGAATTGTAGAAATGAAACTGTGAAAGGAGTAGAAGAAAATATAGGTGCATTTTTATTTGATCTCAGAGTGGGAAGTCTTCTCTAAATGGCAAGGGAAGGAGCAACCATGAACGAGCCGAGCCGACCGAGTCACAAATTGCACGGACACACATATTCATAGCAGCACAAGCATATCGAAACAGCGCGGATGTCTATTGAGAGGAGAATTGATAAACTGTAGAATTGTTCCACAGTGGAATTTTAAAAATCATAGCCAACATTAATACCTGCAGGGACACACAATGATATGTCTAAATCTTAATAGACTATTAAGGGCAAAAAAGATTACTTACAGCACAATGGCATTTTAAAAATCTTATTTATTTTTAAATCGAGGTATAATTGATGTAATATTATACTAGTTTTGGGTATACGACAGAACGATAGCATGTTTGCCCCAAATTTTAATGTGACAAGTTTCAAACATGAAGTTTAGTTGGAAGGATTTTACAGTGAACACCTGGATGCCCACCTTCTAATTGATTCCATTAGCATTTTGCTTTATTTGCTTTACTGCATATCCATCCATTCTTCCTCTTGATCCCAGGGTTTTCAGCTGGGGGCTGGTGTGCCGCCCAGGGGACTCTTGGGCAATGTCTGTGGGCATTTTTGGTGGTCACAACTGGGGGAGCGGGCTAGTGGCATCTAGCGGGCAGAGGGTTAGATGTGGCTCAACGCCCTACATCACACAGGACGGGCCCTGCAGCAGAGAATTATCCAGCCCTAAACTTCAGCAGTGCTGAGGTGGACGAACCCTGCAATCCTTAATCTGTCTTGGTTTTTGATGCATTTCCAAGAAGGTTGGAGACGCCCTCCGGAACATTATCAGCGTCTCAGAAAGGCTCTTGCGGTCCCTCAGACCGCCCACCACCGAGGCAACACTGTTGTGATTTTTTCCAGCATAGACCACTTTTATCTGTTCTAGAACTGCATATGAACAGAATCATAAACCATACACCTACCTGTGTGAGAGCTCTTTTAAGAATGCGACACAGTGGTGTTCAGTGTGCTCTGTGGGCCTCTGGGGTGTCCCTAACCCCTTTCGGGGGGGCGGTCTGCATGTCACAGTTAATTTCATAATAACACTGGGAATTTCTCCCCTTTACACCGTGTGCCCTGACGTTGATGGCGTAAAGGCAGGGGAGGTAAATCAAGGCTGTGGTGCCAAATCATATAGTTACCTGTTCTTCACCCCGCACCTGTAGAAAGAGGCTGGCATTACTTAAGAATGCCCCTGATGAGGTTGTAAAAGTGATCCATTTGATTAAATCCTGTTCCTCGAGTGTGTGTCCTTTTAATCCTTGTGCCGGACCTGGAGGTGCTCGTTCAGCTCTGCTGCTCCATCCCACAGGGTCACGGCCGTTGCCAGCAGAGCGACAGGACTGATCCGCGGCCCGAACTAGCCGAAGATCAAATGCCAGGCAGACCGGTTATTTAGCGTGTGTGCAGATAGAGTGAGCCTGTCCCTCGAAATAACTAACAGTATTTGTTGCCACTGATAAGACTGGAACTTTCAAAGGAAGACTAGGATTTTGGAGACTTGCATCCCCATGAGCTTGACAGATGCTCAGTCCCTCAAGGCTTTGCTCATGAGATTGGTGGTGACTTCAGCACATGTGATTTTTAAAATATTGTATGATGACATGCATCACCATTTGGAATTTCTGCCTAACTCAGGGGATCGTTATTTTCCAGATGGCCTGTGTATGATGTCACATCATCCGTGCTCAGAGTTCCATTCCGAGTGTCAGTAGACCAATGAAGTTTCACGTAACAGAGTATGAAAAGTGGATTGATACGCTTTCAGGTTCCACACTGCAGCTTTCCTTTAAGAAACGGCCACTTGTGAGGTTTTGATTGGTATCAAAGATGAATACCCATAATTATCCGAAAATACTCCTCCATTTCCCAAATACATTTCTGTATGAGGCTGAATTTTCTTTATATGCTGTAACCACAAAAACGGATCATGATAGATTGAATGCAGAGGTTGATAGATCTGACCTATGTTCTATTAAGCCAAATGTTAAAGAGATTTGCAAAAATGAAAAAAAAAAGCCCCCCCCTTTTTTTTTGCTTGGGAAAACATAATTGTTTCTCTCAAAAATGTTAAATTAATTGGTAACAGGTTTGTTTTATCATATGTAAATGAATTAATACATAGGTTGGAATGTCCTCATTTTAATTTCCGTTGCTGTAAAATATAACCCACATAAACAAAAGCTTTTGAATGTTCTCAATACTTCAGAGTGGAAAGTGGTCCTGAGACCGAAACCTTTGCACACTGCTGATTTTCATAATGCATTTAAGATGTACTGTGTTCCTGGGTCAGTATTTTATTCCTCTTTATCGTGAGGTGCACGGATTTCTCTCACTATCTCAAAGCGGAGCATTCCTATGAAAACTTTCCTAAGCTGAAGTGGCACAAAGCAAAGAAGCAATTTCTATTCATCTATATGGAAACATTTTTAAGCATTCCCGGACCCCAAAATTAACCCCTCTTAGTTTTTTTTTTTTTCCTCTGATACCGTAGGACACAAACTAAATCGAGATCAAGCACAGATGCTCACAGACAGAGATCATACTGTGGGGGCTGGAGGCTGAGATGCTTAGTGGGGTTTGGGGAAGGAGCTGGGCGGGACCCCTGTTGCTGCTTGGGGGCAGGGGAGTGGGGCGGGGACGCTGCCTTTATAACACTTAATGCAAAATAGACACTGTTTTCACTTTTTGCCTTTTTTCATAAAAGCAAGAGTCCTCTTTGGATTTAGCTAGATGTACGGCATTGTAAAGCACAATTGAAGCACTAGGTATTTTATAATACAAGGAGAAGGATGCCAGGGAGGGGGGTGATTTCCAATAGAAAACCACCTCCCAGAATCAGGATCTGTGGCAGCAATATGGCCAGGGTCTGAATTTTCCTGTCCAGTCTCTGCGTATCTGAGTCTCCTTCCAGATTTCTACAAAGAGCAGTCTGTGACCTCCCGGGTGGCTCATGGGGAAAGCATGCTTTTGCTGCTTCCATTGGCTGCATGCGACAAGAGGAAGGAGCCTTTGCTCCCGCCATTTAGAAATTCCTTTTGGGAGTTCACTACTTCTCTGTTGGGCTTCCCTCACCCATCCATATCCTGGCTTTCTTTGCTGTGGATTCTCCCCTCCCTTCCAGGGCCAGTGTTGGTGGCTGGAGGCCAGTGAGAGGCTCATGTAGCTTATGATCAGAGGCGCCCCGCCCCCAGTCCACGGGGAGAGAAGGATTTAAGCCTAAGTTTATTCACCCTTAGCGAAGCACGACTAGCTTTTATTATTATTATTATTATTATTATTTTAGGACGTGGGATAAAAAGGCCCATAAAAACAAGAGCATAAAACCGCTTTTACTGAACAAACATTATGCTGATTTATTTGTGAGTGAAATTTGAACCATATGGTCTAGTTTCCCTGAAAACACAGAAGGGGTTCAGGATTAAGGGAACAGCACTTGGCAAATTTGTTTTGTGTTTCACTGAACGCGTTAGGTTAAAAAAGTATAAGAGGGGTGCTTGGTGGTCTCACACCACCCTCTCACTGTGTGCGGGACATCGCGCTTGATGATCCGCATCCCTGATCCCTCTTAATCCACCGCAGCCCAGCAGGGGGCGCACCGGACCCTGGGGCAGCAATGGCGCCCAGCGCAGGGCCTTATCACCCGTAGGGATTTTTGACAAAACAGGGAAGATCTGGAATCCAGGCTTTGTCTAGCGGTGACAGCTTTTCCAACTTAAATCCCTGACAGTGAAAGAGATGAAACTGAAAACGGGCCATGAACCCGGGGCCTTCAGGTGAGCTGGTCTTCTCGGGTTGCAGAGCCAAGGGTGCGGCCCTTTAACAAGCTCGTCACAGGTGGCAGGAAAGCGGGGTCTTCCTGACCGTCAGGGGGCGGGGCCGGGGGCGAGTCTTCTTTCGTGGCCACATCACCTGGCAATCTCGAGTCTTCATGGATACACGGGGGTGTGATCTGTGAGTTTTGGAAAGAAGAGGGCAGCGCAGTCGCGTGCTGCCCGCCGTGATGGTGAGGATGTGATTTTCATTCCTGGCCTCACCGAGGTCCAGGTGCGGGCCCCTGGTTTGTGCCGCGGCATTTTTGCACATTCTTGAAATGCAGGCAGTTTGTTCTGAATGAATTGTGGGGGAGGGTGACTGTGAACTCAGTCAACCCCTACAGTGGGCCCGTCCTAGGTCACTTTTTTTTTTTTTTTTTAAGATTTTGTTTATTTATTTGAGAGAAGAGAGGGAGAGAGCACAAGTAGGGAGAGAGGCAGAGGGAGAAGCAGGCTCCCCGCTGAGCAGGGAGCCGGACTTGGGACTCAATCCCAGGACCCGAGATCAGGACCTGAGCCGAAGGCAAACTTAACTGAGTGAGCCTCCCAGGTGCCCCTCCTATGTCACTTTTAAACATATTCTAGGGAAATTGCCTTTTTAAAAGTACCAGGTGACATTAGTATCAAGATGTAGTTGCTGAGGGGTGTGCATCTCTGGCTGAGCCCAGCGGTGGATGGGTCAGAAAGGAAGGAAGGATGCCTTTGTGATGGTGTATGTCACCATGTATTTACCTGTGCCATAGAGAAAAAACCCAACCCATTTATTCCACAGCCAGAGGATTACAAGTCTCCTGAAAACTCTATAATGTCACTAAAACAACAGCATAAAATGTATGACAGAGGCATATAGCAACAGGTTAAGCCAATATGAGAGGGAACCCTCCATGTGTCTTTGTAGCCAGACCTGAGGCGTGGCCTCCATGCTCTCCTCTGTCCTGGGCTTTTTCTTCCTATCCCTGTCTTCCCAGGTCCCTCTGCTGATGGTTGTGTGCCTCTCAGATCACTTGTGTGCAAAGCCACTGCCTTTTCCACTTGCTCCCTGCTTTGCTCTGGGGCATGGAACTGAAAATCAGTAACTGCAAGAGTGGGAAGAACAGTTAAAATTTTAGACCCCTTGTTTCCTGAGCCACTAAATGTAGCAGACTTTGTTTTATTTGGGTTATTTCTTAAAAATCCCATTGTATTTTTCCCCCAGAACTCTGACTATATATATCATTGAAAACAGTGATATAACATTCTTACACCTGGGGCACATGGATGGCTCAGTCGGTTGGGCTTCCGACTCTTGATTTTGGCTCAAGTCATGATCTTGCGGCCGTGGAATTGAGCCCCAAGTCAGGATTCATGCTCAAAGCAGAGTCTGCTTGTGATTCTCTCTCTCCTTCTCCCTCTGCCCCTCCGCCTGCTTGTGCATGCACTCTCCCTCTCTCTTTCCATCTTAAAATAGATAGATAGAAAATTAATAAATAAAATCTTAAAATAGATAGATAAATAAATAAATAAATAAAATTCTTAGACCTGCCTTCAAAAGCCACATGTACTTAGGGTAATATAAAGTGTATTTACCACTTATAAATTCCACAGCAAGTTGGGACACCAGGAGGACCTCTCTGTTCACTCTCTCTTGCTCCTCCTACTGTCCTAGCAGCCCCTTTAGAAGGCTCTTTCAGAGCCTTATGGATTCTCTACACTTGTCTATTTCCACAGCTGAAATCCCCTTTGTATCTAGATGTTTCTAAGGAAGAGCTATCTTGAGGTCCGTATCTTCCCATGTGTCTGAATTAAGAAACAAATGTCAGTTTCTTCTTTTTAATTACAAAGTTTGCTCCAGTTATAATTAGGGCTAGAGGAAAAGAGTAATAATATTAGTGACAGCACGAGACACCCATTGTTGTTGAGTGCTTCCTGTGTGTAGTGATTTACATCTATTATCTCAATCCTAACAATAATCCTAGGAGATACAATCACCTTCATTTTGTAGCGGGGACTTAGCAAGGTTGCTTTTCCCCCAGAGGTCACACAACTAGTATACCCAGTGTAGGAGTAGAACAGGACAGGAGCTCGGGTTTGCCTGACTCTAGAATTTATTCTCTAACCACCAAATGATACTGTCTTCTCAAAGTAGCCTGAAGGCTTTCACAAAAGTGAGTAAGGTTACATTCCAGCTGTAGGGATTCGTTTTACCCATACCTCTCTGACTGGATATACTTTTACATTCCCCAAATTGTATTTTTAGGGAAGTTGCATTTCCCTTCCAAATGATCTTTTAGAAGCAGGATGCTCGCTGCTGAGAGTGATACAGGTACAATTATATTTCGTAACTCCTGGTGGTAAGGAGCTCACTCTTTATAAAACTTTCAGAGGTAATAACAGAGCTCTATGTGGGAGCCAAATCTTGTCTGTTCACTGATGGTGCACAGTAAATTTGGTCTTGGCTATCCTATTCAATAATCTGATGTTTGCTTACTGTGTTTGTATATATTTTATTAACATTTTTAGCCTTATTGTAGTCTGAAAGTGATGGGGATGGTGACTTGAAAATGCTAGTTAAAGGAAGTGTTTGATTCTTTTTTTTAAAGTAATTGTTTGATTATTCTATAATCAAAGTATTGCTTTGGACTTAAACTAAAGGGACTGCCACCGAAACCTGAATTGTTATTACTTTCCAAATTTCTCTATTCATTCTCCTGTTGGTCTGTATAAAGATCCACAAGGAGAGCAAATAAAAGCATTCACAGTCCACACCTAAAGTGTAACTAGGAGACAGAGAATACTGTAAGTTTCAGTTGCATATAAGTGGGGAAATAAGCATCCAAACCCAGCAAAACCAACTTCTCAGTCCCCCGCCCCAAAAGTACCATTTATTAAGATACTGCACTTTAACAACAGAAGAGGGTGCTCTTGAATTAAGTAGCTTAGTAAGCCACCCAAAGGATTTTAGCAACACCTGATCTTACTGGTTGGGGAATATCCAAGTTATTTAAGAATGACCAGAATGTGGGGCACCTGGGTGGCTCAGTTGGTTAAGTGCTTGACTCTTGATTTCAGCTTGGGTCATGATCTTGGGGTCATGAGATCAGACCCAATATTGGGCTCTGCACTGAGCATGGAGCCTGCTTAAGATTCTCTCTCTCCCTCTCCCTCTGCCCCCCGCCCCCACTCATGCTCTCTCTCTCTCAAAAAAAAAAAAAAAAAAAGATGACAAGTAACATACAGAAAAACTGACTGTAAAAGGAAAACAGAAAATGAGAACAAAAGCTTTTCAGTGGAAGGAATGAAATGCTCCCCCTTAAAACAAACACAAAGCGCATGAAAACTCTAACACTTCTTTCAACATGAACGGAATAACAAGCATTTGAAGAAAGAAAACCTCAAATCAGAAATTTGAAAATCTCAGAATAGAAACAAACACAAGACCAGAAGATAGAAAATGAGAGATTATGACATGCAAGAAAGACATTGAAAAGACAAAATCATCTCAGAAATAGAGACAAAATTACAAGTTGTCCATTCAGAACCTTCTGAAAACATAATAAGGGATACTGAGAAGAGGAGCAAAACCAGTCAAGACAACAAAAATGAGCTGGAAAGGGACATGGAGAAAGTGCTAGATAGAGGATGGGCAGTGAAGATCCAACACACCAATAATTGAAAAAGAAAAAGCAGATCAATAGAATAAAACTAATTGACTTTTAAAATTACAATCCAAGAATTCTTTCCAGAACAAAAAAGATGAGAATCTGCATATTGGAAGTTCCTACATGTGTGTGGGAAAACTGACCCAGAATGCTTAAATTTTAGACCTATCCTAATAAACTTGGAGGTTAAAGATGATAAGAAGGAGAAGAGCTGGAAGAGGAAGAGGAGGGTGATGAAAACAGCCCTCTGAGTCTGCAGATAGAATCACTAAGTCACCTAAAAAAGGAAGAAAATTAGGTTAGTATCAGACCTGTTAACTGCTGTATGCAAAGCATGGCAACAATGTGACAATATTTTCAAGAAACTTAAGAAAAGTGTGAGCTGAGGATTTTATATCCAGCTAATCTGTCCTTCAAGTATCAAGGTTATGGGAAAAATTTTTAATCCTACAAGAACTCAGGGAATACTGTACCAACAACTCCTTCCTGAAGGATGTGCTAGAGGATGGGCATCATCCAACTAAGAGATAAGTGGAGACATTTGGCCAAGTAAACTGGTGATTTGAACAAAACAAGTTGCAGAGCTACTTTGAAAGAGGACTTTGAGTTTCTGAGGCTAATTGGATGTATTCATTTATAAGATCCTTGCTAAGATAGTTTGAGTCATAAAATAATGTAGCCAGGTTGCAATGTTTTCACCAAATGCAGAATCCGTGAAGAGCAGTCCGAGTGTGTCTTTGGAGGCTCTCAATGCCAAGTGTGTAATGCAGAAGGAAGAAAGTGGAAATCATTAATGGAGCTTTGGGAAGACCTGAATCACTGCAAGTGGGAAAAGATGAAGAAGTTATCTAGGGAGAGAAGTGCAAGTTTTGAATTTGGTCAATTTTATTGAGAGAAGGCACCCAGATACATTTCAGTTTGTCATTTTTACAAACATAAGAACTATACTAAGGTGATAAAATCCTTAATTTTGTTATCTAGACTTGGGAAGATCCTCACCTAGAAATGGTGGCAAATTTACAGCACATGTGCTCTTTACTTCTTTCCTTCCAAGTGACATTGGTCAATAATTGATCTTGGCAATGGTTCTGTCTTCCACCGAGCCCCAGTGAAGCGCTAAATTCTGCTCACTGTGGCACACCAGGCAGCCATCATCATCCTAGCTGAATTTATTATGAGCTAAAATGTATTTGTTATCCCTGCCCTAATTGTAGATCTGTGGTTTGATTATTTAGCGTCTTCATCTTCTTTGTGGACACTAAGGGAATTACAGACATGCTCTCTCAGCAAGTGTTTATTAGTAATTTAGTAGATGTCAAACACCATCTTAGACACCAGGCATTACAAAATGATTAGGACATGTTCCCATCCCCCCAAGAGGTTCTCAGAGCCCAGAAGGAAATGAGCGATTCTGTAGAATTTGCCTTGTAGATAGATGTGTTACTCCTAAGTTATGTCCAACATTGTAGGGATCATGCAGTATTCAACTTTGTAGAAAAATCATGGAGTCGTATAGACCTCTAGTTCAAGCCATGGCAAAACGTGATGCACAATTTCTCAAGTACAGTGGATTTCCTTGCCCTCATTGTCTAGAACCTTGTTACACAAAGTGTGGTCTGAGGACCAGCAGCATGACATCCCCTGTGGAATGCAGAATCCCAGGCCCCATACCAGACCTACTGAACAAGAGTTCACATTTTATTAAGATACCAGCTGACAGTAAAGTCTGAGAAGCATAGCTGAGTGTGTTCAGCTAGAACAAGGATCCATCATTTGGCTCTTTCTCCTCAACCACACTTAAAAAGAAGTCTCCTCCTAACCAATCACAGACATGTACTCTAAATATTGGTTTCTCTCTTTGCCATCCTATCCTTATGTGTGAAATGGAGATACTAATATAACATTTCGATACTGTTAGTATCTGGTGGGATGGCTGGGAGGATTTACTAAGATAATCCACGAGTGAATAAATGTTGGTTTGTGAATGACATAGATAATATCAGTGTAATGGAAAATTTGGGACTTAAAAATGGCCTTTCTGGGGGCGCCTGGGTGGCTCAGTCAGTTAAACATCTGCCTTCGGCTCAGGTCATGATCCCGGGGTCCTGGGATCGAGCCCCACATCGGGCTCCCTGCTCTGTGGGGGGAACCTGCTTCTCCCTCTCCCTCTGCCGGCCGCACCCCTGCTTGTGCTCTCTCTGTGTCAAATAAATAAAAAATCTTAAAAAAAAAAATGGCTTTTCTGTACCTTAACCTGTTCCTCATTGTGGGGACTTTGGAACCTTCTCGTTGTTGGACTCTCCTTTGATGCTTTAAAGTAAGCACCCAGTCATATGGACTGAAAGCACCCCTGCAGAGCTGGGAGGGGTACCCACACTGGCACTCACATTTGTGTACGTGTCCCGCATGCACCCAGGGAGACCAGCCCTGCCTGCAGATGAGCTTGGGTGCGGAGCTCTGCCTTGTTGGGTGCTCCATGGAGATGGCCCAGGTCCCTGGGCTACCTGGATGTACCTGTTGTTTCTGGAGCTAGAGGGCCAGACAGGGAGTTTCCCAGCACAGCCAGGGTTGCCGGTGAGACAGCAGTGTGTGTCCTGGGCCATGTATGGGCAGACCTGGGTTGGGGACAGCCCAGAGCTTTGGGGCTTCCATTTGCAAGTTGAAGGTTGTCTTGTGGGGTACTTGCAATTCAGAGTTTTGCAACACCAGCCTGCTCTTACGTGTTTCCAAGATAATGAAAGCCTATAGTGTGAAAGCACCGTGTCCTCCATGAGCCGCAGGGGGTGTTAGCCACTGTTGGAGGCCCAGTGGCACTCAGACCAACTTGGGCTTGACCGTGGCCTCCCTGTCTTCCAGAAGGCAGAGTCTTCCTGAAGAGGTAGACTGCTGTCTGGTGAGATAGCCAAGACGCGTCACCGACACTGTCATTTTGCGCTCCCTGCTCTTCTGTCCCCACACTGAGGGGTTTTGCTGCCGGTGGAGGGGCACCCCTGAACCTTTCTTTGCAAGGTTGGTGTATCCAGGAAAATACTTGCATATGCTGGAGTTCTGTAAGTTCGGCCATTACTCTTACTTTAAGGTTGTACTTTAAAGGCCACGGTGAATTAGAAGTAGGTGTCCTTTGCCATTTGAAATGAAAATTTATATCCGTTCCATAAGAACATTTATAAGCAGTTACATTTGCTTTTTAATTTCTGTTAGGGGATAGAAAGGAAAAGTTCACAGAGTACTGGATGGCTTCATGGTGTGATATCCTAGATAAAACAACTGGGGTACAGTGTGAAGGTCCGTAAGCAGGCGCTGTGCTAAATGGGAACCGTGTGTGCGATTTTTAAGGCATGTAAATGAAATCCGGGGTTTATCATTTGGGTAGTTGTTTTGAATAGTTAACTAAGAAAATGCTTATCACCTCCCAAGCACCACCACCATGGGCAGTTCATACTCACGGTGTAATTTATGTTTTGATGGAGAAGGTGCATATAGGTAAGGAAGGTTGGTTCCATATGTTGGTTACATCATTCACCTGCTGTGGGTTTTGGAAAAATTAGTCTTAACTTCATTCACCCTCACCTTGTTCCAACTGTAAAACAGGAATTAGATGTTGCTTACATCGTTGGTTTGTCATTGAAAGGCAAGGCTACTCAATATGAAAGAGCTTCACACAATGCCTGGGGCGCTCTTATGCTCAATAAGTATCATAATTGTTAACGTGTGATCTATAGCATCCGTCATGTGAAAGAACCTTGAAATGAAGTCCTTTATAAATCTATGATATTAACAATCAACTCTGAATTATATTTGTTTTATAAATTAAACTTTTGGTGTATCGAGTTTTCTTAGAGAATACCCAACTTACATTGTATGATGCATAATACTTGGTTTTATCTTGTGCATTCTTATTTTTGGTAAAAAAAAAAAAATCTAAACTGAAGAGCACCAGAGGTAGAAATAAAAGTACGCTATACAGAGTCCTAGGATGCTAGAGCTGGGAGGAGATACCCAGTCTTCGTGGCTGTGAGCCCACGAGGGCAGGGACCCTCTCTGCTTGGCTCTGAGCACATGGTAGGAGCCCAGTAACTATGTGTTGCTTAAATAAGTGAATGGGATCACATAACTCAAAATTCTCATTTGGCAGATGGAAAAACGGGGTAGAGAGGAGTGAAGTGACATGCCCGATATTACTTAAGGCAAGATGGGATGCTGGTCAGTGGTGATGATCATACCTGCCTCTATGGCTCACAAAGCAGTGGAAATCCTCTGAAGTGAAAGTTATGATGTCTTCAGTAACACAACGGCTGGATGCTTATCCATCTCGCTCCCTCCTTTCTTCCTCCCAGGCTTCTGTCCCTGGTGGTGTGTCCTTTGCCAGTATCGGGGCTTGGACAAAGACAGATGCAACCTACATGTCTGTCTCATACCATGCACCTGTGAAGTCCATCCTTAGACCAAGCCTGGAGCAAATGTGGGTGGTTAATGTCCCTTCTTTATGGACAGATGGCACGTTCCCCATTCTTGGTTAGCAAGCCTATTCTCCTCAGGGTGCCATTGGCTCCTGGTGGCCATCTGGATGGAGTTTTTGTAACAGGGAAAGTTCTTCTCCAGCACCAAAGAAGCCTCAGGTGGGTAATGGTGCCAGTGATCACTCGGCTGTGGCAAAGCCCATTTCCCTGGCTCTGGGAAACCAGGCCCTGGTGAATACTGTGATGCTGAAGCAGGGGTCCAGGGACTTATAAACATCATGGCCAAAAAGCCTTCATGGGACCTCCCAGTCTCCTTCTTTCAGCTTTTTGTAAACAAACATCCCCCCCTTGGCCCCCATTTTTTGCTGGCAACTCTATCTTTTGGACAGAGTGCTTAACTTCAGATTATTCCAGGGGCTATGCAGATTTCTGTGCAAACAGGAAAATCATCATTTGAAAGTCACAAAACCCTTGTCTTTTTACTTTTTAAAGAGGCGTAAAGAGCAGCGCTTCTTCTACTGTCTGTGATGAAGGACTGGTTTTTAAAATTTCCAATATGCTCCATATTGGTACATTTGTAAAATACGATCAAAGTCAATTATGGGAAAATTGAAAGTCAAAACCTAAAGACCTATAAAATCCAAGCTCCTCCTGTTTTAATTATTGGAAACAATAGATGGATTTTATACTCAAATTGGTGCACAAGATTGGAAATGCTTACTCTGAATTTTGTACTTATTATCTCTGGCATCGGTAAACTGTCTGCAGGCCCGACTTTGAGTAGCCATTAATATGGAGATATGGCTTCTTATCTCAAAGTTTGTTTTCCAACATGGACTAAAAGGGGTTTTGTTTTTCTGCCTCCCTTTTCTCTCCCCATCCCTGATCTGCTGATTTGACTTCCCTAATCTGAGGGTGACCTGAATAATGGGGACCCCATGACGCTGGGTGGAAGAGGGAGGCGGGCGGGAGGAAATGGGGCTGCTTCCTGCTGCCCTTGGGTTGTTCTCACGGAGGATGAGGCCCTGTTCCTCTTTCATCCATGCAGATATTTAGCTGAAATCCCACAGAAAATTATGATTTTGCACAGTCAAAAGAAAAAAAAAGCAGTTATTGACATAAGACCGATAAAAAAGAATGTGAGCTAATGAAAATGCTCATCTTTCTGGAAGAGCTGCATTTTAGCAATTTATAGACAATGGATTCTTTCTTTGCATTGACTTCTATCAGAAACTCAGAGGAAATGCCCTATAGGTGGCTAGAAGCTGGTTTTGACCTGCTGATTAGGATTTTGGTGAGCACAGTGATCTCCTGAATGTCTTAGGGTTTTCTCACCCAGAAGCCATTCTTCCTGACGGTGTATTTTTCCTTTGCCACGTGAAGAGTCTCTTCCCCGGAAGCCACGCCATCCTCCTCCATACCTAGGAATTATTCAGATGCTTGGTGACTTCCTGAGTCCACTTTTGCAGCATCCAGTACTGCGTTTCCTTTATTGTTTTTTTCCTTGGGACTGGGAAGGCAGGGTGTCCTCGTGGTAACCCGCAGAGTGGGCTTGCTACATTGTACCTTACCGGTCGGTGCCCTACTGGGGAAGTTCTTGACACTTGTAACCTTGGTTGGTAGAATTCGTCTTCTCTTCCATAAATTTGGGAATTTCAAAATCCTGCATGTTAGGTGTGTACACACACGTGCGTATATGCGTAATGTGTGTGTGTGTAAGATTCCTGGGGGGGAGTCCCACTTTCCTCGGGCTCTTGTGTTTGTGCTCAGTCTTTTCCCTTCATGGGGAAATAGGCAGAAGGTGAAAGGGGGCTCCTGCAATACTAGCATTTCTGCCCGAGGAAGGGGCTGGAGGGGAGTGGGAGCAGGGGAGAGCAGTCAGGAGCATGGGGTGGGACAGTCCTCCCCGAAAGGCACGTGTGTGCTGAGCTAGGAGGGGGCGGAAGACACGATCCAGGGTGGAGGCGGCTGGGGCAGGTGGTGTAGGGGGGTGGGGAGGGGCAGAGGCAGGTCAGAAGAGGCTGGGAGGGAAGTGCAGGTGACTCAGAGGACCAGAAGGTGAGAAACCTGCCTCCTCCAGGCCCTCGTGGAGCTGGGGGACTCGGGGCCGGCCCCGGTACCTGTCCCCAGATTACCTCCCATGGATCCTGGGTTTCCACTCTTTCCTGATCCAGTCCTACCAGGCATCCAGTGTGGATGGTTCCTAATCACTGGACCTGACTAAGCAGCTCTTCCTGGGATCAGAATTCTGTGGAGAAATGAATCATCTGTAGTGAGGAACATCTTCCCTGGTTACTAGTCAGTGTCATTGTTTCCCGAGGGCGGCTCTGAAGGACTGGGGGTGTTGTTGCCCCTGAAAGGAGCAAGGAGCCTGGAGATGGAATGGCTGTGTGGCCTGAGCCCAGAGAGGGACCTGGGGGATGACGACGAAACCTGAGGAAGCCCAGGCGGGAGGGAGGCCGCTGGACCAGCGGTCCTGCAGAGACAGTGCTGCCTTGGGGTCTGCGATCCATGGCTGTCTGGCTCTAGGTAGAAGAGGTGGCACAGGCTGTGGGGAGAGCAGCCATGGCAGATGCTGTCCCGGGCAGCTCTCGACTCCCCTTCTCTCCTGTTGGGCAGGTGCTCCAGCTGCGGTGACAGGAGGAGCCGTGTCTGAGTGGCGCTTGCTTTGGGGAGTGGACTCTGGTAGCTCGCCTGCCTATCCCTGGGCATGAGCTCCGGCTGGACTCCTCGGGTGACCTTTGGGGCTCGTTCCTGACTTGGCAGCCGAATCTCCAGCCACTAGAGATGCAGGAGCTTAATCAGTGTTCCTTGAATTTCCCACATATTCTAGAACTGCTGTGCTTTTCAGACATGCCTTTCCCACTGCCTGCAAGATCTTTTCCTTGCCCAGGAGAAAAACGAGAGAAATGCCTGTTAGATTTAAAGTAGCATCTTGAATCTCATGGTTATTTCTAAATGGTTCAAACACAGAGATTATAGAGAACATGTGGCGTGTCCATCACCAGCTTTGTCAGATCTTAACACTAGGCCGTATTTGCTTCAGATCCCATTTTATTCTATGGATCTGAAGAGATAAGAGAGCTGAGGCTCTCTGGGAGCTCTTTCCCACTCTTGCTCTCCTTCCTGAGAAGTGGTAACCTGTCATAAACTTGTGTTTACCCTGTGCTCGTGCTCAGCCTTCATGTTCCAGCTACTTGCTCACATAACAAATACAGACAGATATGTTGCCTCGAGCCATTAAAAAGTTGTGTATAAATGGTATCATACCTTGCATAGCAAGATTCTACAATTTGCTTTTTCACTTGATACTTTGTGTTTGAGATTTGGCCAAGTTGACACATGTATAGTATTGGCTGCTGTATATATTCCACTGTGAAAATCCATGGTTTATTTACTTCCCCACCTTCTCTGATTCGGGGTCTCTGTCTCTGTTATGTACATGTTGCCATGTGTGCTCTTAGATATGTCTTCTTTGTGCCTACATGGAAGCTTCTCTGTGTATTAGAGATAGTGTTGTCAAGTTATAGATTGTATGTCCCCACTTTACCTGTAATTCCCAAATTCTCCAAACTCTCTAAAGTTGGTAGCTTTAAAGATGGATGCCGCCATCTTCTTTCTCCCTTGCCAACACTTGTTTTTGTCAGACTTGAAATTTTTGTCAATCGTATGGGTGAGACATGATAGGTCGTTGTTGTTTTAGTTTGCATTTCCCTGATTCCTAGTGAGAGCGATTATCTTTGCCTGTGCTTATTAACCTTTTGGAGTTTCCCCTTCTGTAAACTGCCTGTTCATGTCCTTTGCCTATGTTTCTATTAGATGTTCGTTTTTTCCTTACTGATGTAGAGGTTCTTTATGTATTTGAAATAATAATCTTTTGTTGGTTATGTATGGGGCATGTTTCTTCTCTCAGTCTGTGGCTGGTCTTTTCACCGTGTTTAAGGAATCTTTGTTGCATAGAAGTTTTGTTTGTTTTTTTTTAAGATTTATTTATTTTAGAGAGAGAGAGCATAGCAGGAGGGGCAGGAAGAGGGAGAGAGAATCTCAAGCAGACTCCCTGCTAAGCACAGAGCCCAATGCGGGACTCAATCCTAGGACCCTGAGATCACAAGCAGAGCCAAAACCAAGAGTTGGATGCCTAACTGACTATGCAACCCAGGTGCCCCTGTTGCATAGAAGTTTTAAACTTTCATATAGTCAGCTTTATCCATATTCTTCTCTGTCATTCATGCTTGTTAAAAGTGTCTGATCGAGGGCACCTGGGTGGCTCAGTCAGTTAAGCATCTGACTTCAGCTCAGGTCATGATCCCAAGGTCCTGGGATTGAGTCCCACGTCGGGCTCCCTGCTCAGCGGGGAGTCCGCTTCTTACTCTGCCCTTCCCCCCTGCTTGTGCTCTCTCTCTCTCTCTCTAAATAAATAAAATAAATAAATAAAATATTTTAAAAAGTGTCTGATCTAAGGAATACTTCCCTAAATATAATCCCTTACTTTCTTCTAAAAGCCTGTTTGTTTCATTATTCTGAGAAGGACAATCCAAATTACTTCAGTCTCTTCTTGAGAAATCTAGATTGGTACCTTGAATATTGTCATGATATCTAATTCTACAGCAGAATCAGTTAAATCAGTGGAAGGGTGAATATTTCACTTTTAAAGTTCTGTGACTGTGGATCTGACTCCTTTTGCAGCTGGCTGCTGGCCTCGTCTAGACTGAGAGCAGGGCTGAGTCATAGCGGGAGGCAGACGTGGAGTGAGCAGGAGGAACACAAGGGGAGTATCACAGGCATGGCTGCAGCACCCCTCTTTCTAGCGTGGCTCACATTGTCCCTGACCTCTGCTCTGTCTTAGCTGTCTTTGGTGTTCATTAGAACCAAATTCCAAGCTGCATAAAGGGTTTGTGGGAAGGGACATGTGTGCACACGCACACACACCCCCGTTCTGTGATTTACCAGTGATCCCTTCTGTTCTCCTCAGCCCTTCCACTCCTTGGTCCAGAAAGAGCCACAGCCACCTCACAAATCAGAGGATAAACTCAGGATTAAATTTTTGGCCCTCGAGCATTTGCTGTCACCTCAGGACTGAGCCAAATTCATTGTTCCTTTTCATATCTGTCAGGTGCACAATTCCATACCGGGAGCACATGAACAGCAGAGTGATTGAGAGGAGAGAGTCATGGGCCTGGGAGAGAGTGAGAATAGGAAATTCACTTGTGATGAAGAGTGTTGACAGTAGAGCAGGTGGGGTCTGAATGGTGGCTTCACGGGGGATCTGCACCGTCTGGCCTGTGTTCCTAACTGGTGAGTCTTCTGTCCCTCATGGGTTGTGTACCTCACAGACCATGTAGGCCGTCTGCTTTGGATCAGACCCCTTGACTGTGGGTACTGCTGTCACCCCGTGGTTGTGTCTCAGACGGGGAGTTTCGGGATCGCTGGGCCTGGCTGTTGCCCCTTCCTGATAGGGTGACGCTAGGCCAGAGTCCGGTCTCCTTGCTCACATATCACTGGTGCTCAGCAGAGCGTAGGGCTTTGGGAAACTTCATTCACATACCTCAGTCCAGAACACACCCTGCAGAGCCCTGAAAGGTTTGCAGGGTAACCCTGTGTCATTTTCTGGATCCGTCGTGGCGGTGGTGGGGCCGGGGACTTAAGATGTACAATCACATAGGGCGCCTGGGTGGCTCAGTCGTTAAGCATCTGCCTTTGGCTCAGGTCATGATCCCAGGGTCCTGGGATCGAGCCCTGCATCGGGCTCCCTGCTCAGCGGGAAGCCTGCTTCTCCCTCTCCCACTCCCCCTGCTTGTGTTCCCTCTCTCACTGTCTCTCTCTCTCTGTCAAATAAATAAATAAAATCTTAAAAAAAAAAAAAGATGTACAATCACATAACAAACTTAAAGATGCAGCCTTGGAGTTTTTGTACTTCAGATGTCACTTTTGAAAAGACGCCGGACGTGGAAGTTCCAACTTTTAAACATTCGCCCAGACCACTTGCATGCCACCTGACTCAAGGCTCTGCTCTTTTTTTGTTGTTGTTGTTGTTATGATTTTATTTATTTATTTGTCAGAGAGAGAGAGAGCACAAGCAGGGGGAGCAGCAGAGGGAGAAGGAGACTCCCCACTGAGCGGGGAGCCCAATGCGGGGCTCCATCCCAGGACCTTGAGATCATGACCTGAGCCAAAGGCAGATGCTTAACTGACTGAGCCACCCAGGCATCCCAAGGCTCTGCTCTTTAGAACCATCAATCCTGGGCTGGGAGATGCCATTGTCCTCATCAGTAACATCCACAGCAGGACTGACATTTACAGGTGTGGGGTTGTGCGTGGCCATGATGGTTGTTAAAATATTGAAACATAGCCACGCGTGCTGGTTAATTACTGCTTCCTGAGCCTGAGTCCCCACTCCCCCAGGATTTCTGGGTCTACCCTCTCCAATCAGCAGTTGGAGGGTAACAACAGGAACAGCAGAGGGCCTTCAGGACCCTGCTGGTGACTCTGGCCAGTTTATATTCTTGTAGGGAGACAGACAGGCAGACACCCGAACACACAGCCACACTCTCACACACACGGTTGTTGAGGAATACATTTTCATTGGTAGATGTTCATGCCACAAAAATTGTTAAATATCGTGACTATCAAAACATCATAAAACAAAAATTTGGGCCCTTTTCTATGGTTGGAGGACAAAGGAATTCCATTGTATGCTGAGCTATGTGCTGGGTTCTTTGGAGACATTATAATA
The DNA here is from genome assembly GCF_029215605.1 of Mirounga angustirostris. NCBI lineage: Eukaryota > Metazoa > Chordata > Mammalia > Carnivora > Phocidae > Mirounga > Mirounga angustirostris. Next base: position 63,984,098 of record NW_026991714.1, read on the forward strand.
ATAGATGGTGCATGAAAAGCTTGCTTGTTGGGGCAGAACACACACACACACAGAGTTTAAAAAAGCAATGCGTCACCCTGTTGACATTGATGTAGAACACAGATGCCAAGGGGTTGGGCAGTAAAGATATAGCCAGACTGCTCCAGAGTGTAAACGATTTTCTTTCTTTGTTCCTTTTAGTGCCTGCTACCACGGCTGCATAGGATTTGGGTAAATATTTAAAAATGTAATTGATTGGGGAATATCCAGTAAAAGAATTTTTAAGGCAGGTTGGGTGGAATGAGAGAGGAGAGAGGGGGATGTTGTGGAGGCGGACAGGGGCAGGGGCAGGGTGCAGCCCTGGCCCGTCACACTGGCAGCCTCCCTAGCAGGAGGGCTGTTGATGGAGGTCATGGTCAGTGGGCCTGAGGGACGGAGAGGGGGCTGGCAGGACCCTGAAGGCTGGACATCAGGGTTTGGATTGAATATAAAAATCAGTAAGAATGCGATGGTGAAGACATTTCAGCCATCCCTTAATTTCTCGGGCAGGTTCCTTGCCCCAGGATAGTTAAAGCTCACCTTTTTGGAGGAGAAGCAGAGCAGTGGGAGGACCCCTACTTCAATCACATATTTTATTACCATCACCTTCAGAAGGCTTTGCTCTGTTTTCTTTTGCTCTATGCACCTTTCTGAGCTTCTCTGCACAGAGATTCTTCAGCAGATGTCCACAGCTTACCAGAGCCCACATTAGCCCCAGTTCCAATGCTCAGTCTCACAGAGGGGTCGGAAGAAAAGGGAAACTACTTTTATTAGTCACACCACCAACAGTGCAAATACTACCATGCACATTCAAATGGCTTCATTATCCTCTTAACATCCTGGGTGAGTCTGTGGCTTACAGCTTAGATACATTGTTTTTTTTCTTCCCGGCCATAAAAATGCTGGTAGTATACTTTTACACCCCCAAATAACAGTGCACATTGATGGAGACATTGTGACCCATGTGGGAATTTTAATATTACTTGGAGCGCCATGCTGGTAGCAGAAGAACCCTCCGCAGGGGCTGCCTTCAGAGGTCGAGAGCCTGTGTTCGTCACTCAGCCATGGAAGGCATTGGCCCTCTTCTGCCTGCCTGCAAGAAGGCAGAATTATCTTGTAGGTTCTTGGATTCCTCTAGATCCTCATGGTGTTTCTATGACTGTTTTATTTATTTTTTTAAAGATTTTATTTATTTATTTGACAGAGAGAGAGACAGTGAGAGAGGGAACACAAGTAGGGGGAGAGGGAGAGGGAGAAGCAGGCTTCCCGCCGAGCAGGGAGCCCGATGTGGGGCTTGATCCCAGGACCCTGGGATCATGACCTGAGCCGAAGGCAGATGCTTAACGACTGAGCCACCCACGCGCCCCTCCATGACTGTTTTAGAATGCCTGTTCACATATGAAGATACTTATGTTTGGCCAAAGACCAAACTCAGGCTATTTCCTGTACTTGGGAATAATACCTACCGAATTCACTTGTTTTTAACGATTATTAAAGAAACATGCTTGCTTTTGCATGCTCTGCCATGATGAAAGTCGTTAGTGCCAAGAACTAAATTGTCCATAAGCTTGAGATGCTCATGTGCACTTCACAGCAGGGATCGAGGCTTAGATAACACTTTGTTGTTTTTATGGGTAAATCTGCCCGTAAAATCTCTTTAAGCTAACACATAATTATCTCCCACAGTAGTTTAAACTGAACTAGATTTGAGAACTTGCTTATTTTCTCTTCTATTTGAGATATTTGTCAATATCACTGACATATATTCTTCTGTGGAAATAAAAACTAAATGTCACATCAAGGAAATCAAGTGTCGATCAGTCGACACCTGGAGTGGAAACCAGTTGTGGGGACCTAAATAAAGTTAGTATGCTCTATTCCCTTTATATGGAAGGAGGCTTTCTGGAGATTTTCTCTGTCTGGAGAAACTCCTGAGGGTTGCTGTGGAGAGGGATGTTTGAAGTTAGAACAAAGAAGGTGATTTTCTTTGGCTTAGTAAGGTGGGGGCACAGGAGGAGTAAAGGAAGAAGCAAAGGGTGACCCACAACATGGTTGGAGCAAGATGAGTATTAATGGCCAAACAGAATTCCTGCCTCCTAACAATGACATATGTCAGCCCCCTGCTTTATGGATACAGGTTAATACAGTTTACTTTAGATACAGAACCCCCAGATCTCATCCAAGAAGGATCACTTTGTTTTGGAGTTTGTACAAGACAGGTTGGACTGATATTAATGTTTGATCTGAGGGCAACCTTAACTAGTATATCTATAAATTGATATGCTGAGAAACTGAAGAAATCCTCTTTTTCTACTTAATAGAAAGTCCTATAACTGTTTGTGTTGAACTTCAGCCTCTTAGTGTCAGCCAATTTATACAGATTATGCAGTATTTCAATTATATTTAAGTCTATGGGAAATAGCATACCACAATCTTCATCCATATTTAGCATGTTGCCGTCTTTACTTCAGATGCATTTTTGAAAGATTTATTTATTTATATAATAAAAAATATTTTATTTATTTATTTCATTTTAGAGAGAGTGCGCAAGCATGAGTGGGAGGAGGGGCAGAAGGAGAGGGAGAGAATCTCCAGCAGACTCTGCCCTGAGGGCCGAGCCCAAAGTGGGGCTCAATCCCACAACTCTGAGATCATGACCTGAGCCAAAACCAAGAGTCAGAGTCGGCTGCTTAACCGACTGAGCCACCCAGGCGCCCCTCAGATGCATTTTTTAATGTAATAGAAGGCCTCTCACTTTCCTCTTCTTCCCCTTCCACTGCCCATCCTTCCCTAGAAATAATGGAAATTAGCCTATCTGTGCTTTGTGGATACCAACACAGCTCTGTATGTAGGAGTATTATATGGTAGCAAAATATAATACTATATATTTTGTGTGTTTTAAAATCATTCACAATGGGGGCTCCTGGGTGGCTTAGTCAGTTAAGCATCCTACTCTTGGTTTCGGCCCTGCGTTGGGCTCTATGCTCAGTGCAGAGTCTGCTGGAGATTCTCTTTCTCTCCCTCTGCCCCTCCCCTGCTCATGCTTGTGCACTCTCTCTAAAATGAAATAAATAAATAAATAAATAAATAAATAAAATCTTTAAAATCATTTACAATGATAGCATACTCTACATATCCCTTGAGAACTTGCTTATTTCAGTTGATATTGTTAAGATTTATCTGCAGATTTAGTTTTTTATGTTCACTATAACTTTCTAATGAAAGCATGATTTACTTAGCCATTCCTCTTTTGATGGACCCTGAAGTTGTTTCTAGCTTTTCCCTAACTAATATAGGCAATGCTACAATAGACACCCTGTACAAAGCTGGTGCATGTACTACTTCACACACACTCACAGGACACACAATTCAGCTCTACTAGATGTTGCTGGAAAGTTCTACAAAGTGCTTTCTCTACAATTGCACCATTGCTGTGTATTTTCAGATGCCAAAATTTTGTCAATCAGATGATCATGAAAGGGTATTTCATTGTTTTAATTTGCATTTCCCCCATGACTAATGAGATTGAGCATCTCTTCATAGTTTTATTAGCCATGGGGTTTTTCTCTTCTAAAAATACTCGGCTTGTTTCCTTTGCCCATTTTTCTCATTGTCTTGCTTGTCTTTTTCATACCCATTATTGTAATTGAATTTTGAGGTTTGAATGTGAATCTTTGTTGCTCATTGTCTCGGGGATCTCTGAGACCACGCCTAGGTTCAGTGATTCCCGTGGGGGCTCACAGGACTCAGCATATAGTCACACAGCAGAGATTCATTATGGTAAAAGGATGCAGAGCAAAATAAGCAAAGGGAAAAGGGTGAAGTCCAGAGGAAACCAACAGTAAGCTTCCAAGAGTCCTCTTCCAGTGAAGTCACACACACTGATGCACTTAATTCCTTCAGGATCAAACTGTGACAGCAAGTATGGAATGTTGTCTACCAGGGAAGCTTATTGGAGAATCCATGCCCCAGGTTTTTATTGGAGGCTGGTCACAAAGGTGTTCTCTGCCTACCGCATACCAGAATTCCAGACTCCCTGAGGGAAAGCAGATGTTCGGCATAAACCACATTGTTTGTATGAACAGGTTAGGCACAGTGAGCCACTCCTATCAGATCTAGGAATGGTGGAAACCCTTCCAAGATACAAGTCCCAGATGCCAGCTAAGGACCAAGTTTGTAAGCAGGCATTTCTAAGGAGAACAGTCAGGCCTGCCATGGAAACATTTTTCTATGCAAGTATGTTCATTTCAAATATCTCCTCCTAATCTGTGTTTATATTGTCTTTGATTGTAAGTAGTAACATCTATGTTTTCCTCGGTGCTTTATAGTTTTAATGTCATGTCTAAGAAACCCTTGCCTGCCCCATTCACAAAGGTAGCTCCTTATCTTTTTCTTCAATATATTTTTATATGCTCATGTGATATGCAACAAACTAGCTGACTCTTAGTAAGTCTAATACTTTGTGGATTCTCTTTAGTCTTTATAATTTGCAGTTATGACCATCTGTCTCTTTTCAATCTTTGCTCCTCTTACTGACTTTTCTTGTCTTACTCCTCTGGCTACATTCTCTAGTACCATATTGAGTGGGAGTCATGATAGAGAGCATCCTCGTCAGTTCTAACGTTTTTAAGGGAATGCCTCCATCACCTAACCATTAAATATGATGTTTGTTATGTGATGCAGGTAGATGTCCTTCATCAAAGTAAGAAAGTTCTTGTCCCAGTTTGTGAATATTTTTCTAAATTTTGTGAATGGGAGTTGAATTTTATGAAGTGCTTTTTCTGTATCAATTGAGGACGTTATAATTTTTGTCCTTAATATGTTAATGAGGGGGCTTTATTAAGAGATTTTTTTATGTTAAACTACTCTTATATTATTCACATTAAAGATACTTTGGAAATTATTATTATTATTAAATACACTGCTGGGCTTGACTTGCTAAAATTTTATTTAGGAGTTTCTCATCTGTGTTCATGAGTGAATGTAGCCTATAATTTTCTTGTACTGTCCTTATCTGGTTTGGTTTCAATGTTATAGTAGCTTCATCAAATGAGTAGGGGAAGGTTTCTTTTTTTCCTACTCTTTGGGAGAGTTTGCTTAAGACTGGAATTGGTAAAACTTGGTAGAATTTGCCCATAAAACTGTTTAGACATGGGGAGTATTGTGTCAGTTTTTAACCACTAACTTAATTTTTTTTAAATTATAGGACTGTTAATTTTAAATTTATTCTTAAATTATATACAGATTAAAGCATTTTTGGATTATACTGTATATAGAATTTTAACTATTTAGCTACTAGAATTGTAACTTTTTTCCTTTAATGGGCATTTCCTACATCCTTAAATCTTCTTCAAGAAGGTGACTTTTAAGCATTGAATTTAGCAGTGGTTTTTATTTACCATTAACTTTCTTTCTAGGATTTCATAAGGTTACGTATGTAACTAGCTGTGCAAGGCACATAGCAGGCACACAATAATTTCTGCTATACATTGCACCCAGAACTTATCAGGTATTGTAACTTTCCAGAGCAAAAAGCTAGAATTTCCTCATGCTGTACTGGGTGAGGGTAAAGGCAGGTCTATGAAAATTAATGGCCAGGGGTAAACGGGGGGGCTTTCCTTTTTGCTAAAGGAAAATAACACATTCTTTTGGAGTGATGACTTATTTTTGAAACACATCCTGCCTGAAATGATGAGTCCAGATTTCTAGGTCTGAGCAACCTCTGTTGAAAGACATTTGTAGAGATTTCCGAAAGTGCATAGAAAGGCGGCAGGTTCTTAGTTCTGGGGGAAGAGTGACCTGAGGAGGAAATACTTTTCCCCTTTATTCTTCTCAGTTCATAGAGCATAGCATATGGTTTTCCATGGGGTTACTCTGCTGCACACTGGGACTAAGGAGTCAGTTGCCTTGTGGTGGGTTTATGCGATGCCCCCTCAGGTTTGGAAATTTTTTGACCCTAATCGCTAATGACATAGCAATTACATTTCTTAATAAAGATAATCCCTCCATTCCTCCCCCAACCTGCCCAAATCACTTAAGTGCCCACCATCACTGTAGCCAGTGTCCTTTGGACAAGACTCTGAAAACTCATGCCAGAGTTTCCTGATTCTCGGGCTTGTGGGTGAAGAGCCCGAATCAGCACTGCCTAGGTGGTGGGGCTCGGAGAGCAGAAGGAGCTGTGAGCAACCCATTCAGACTGAAATCAGAAACATGGTTAGGCTTGTACATTCTCCTTTTATTTTATTTATTTATTTGAGAGAGAGAAGGTGAGAGAGCGAGAGTGGGGGAGGAGCAGAAGGAGAGGAACAAGCAGATTCCACACTGAGTGTGGAGCTCAACACAGAACTTGATCCCAAAACACTGAGACCATGCCCTGAGCCAAAATCAAGAGCCAAAATCAATAACCAATGCTTAATGGGCTGAGTCATCCAGGCGCCCCACGTGCGTTCTCCTTTTAAAGAGCCCTCACCAGTCCTCACACATTTTTTCTCAAAAGCACTCTATACACCCATGCCACGTGTGTGTTTTCTGCTTGTCACAGTCACACACCCTCTCCAACAAGTGCCCGCGTGAGACAGCCAACCCAGTCCTTGTCCAAGGCGCACAGAAGACCATGTTCCAAGCTCTCGTCAAAAGCAACTTGTCTTCCTTTGAGACATTCCTGTTCTGATTGGTTTAAAACAATTCTTTAAGAAAGCTGCAGACTATCTGGGTAAAAAAAAAAAAAAACTCATGTAGCAAACTATTTAAAAAAAATCTGGGATGTGGAAAACTTCCTTTTTTCCTTTTAGCAGGAGGGTAGCTTTAATGTTCTTCTCATTCTTTTGGCCACAGAGTAGCAATTTCTAAGATGTCAGACATGGTGCTTCTTGGGTCTCACATATACCCATTTCTTCCTGCCACTCAAGGTTGGTGAACATTGAAATATTTCCTTCCAAAGTAGAAATGAGAATGTGAAAAGAGATGAAATGAATCACTTATTCTAAGTCATTTTTTGGGTGTGTGTGTGTGTGTGTGCTTGCTCTTGGCTTCCTGCTCCTAAAACTCCCCCTTCCTCCCACTTCCTGTGTTCGAAGGCTGTGGACTTGGGTATGCCCCTTCCCAGGCGTGTGACCTTGAGCACGCTGTCGGACCTCTCGGAGTCTGCATCTTCGCCTCTATAAAATCTAAGATCCCTTCTCCTTTAATGGCCAAGGAATTTATGACAAGATTTAGGCCCCCAGGTTACCACTGTAGACCAGGAAAATTACCAACATTTTGGGACATGACATAAAATCCTGGTTGGACTTCATGGGATCGGGGACTGGGGCCGCCGAGTGCACTCTAGCACATTTGTTGGCTGGAGACGTGAAACGGACACACACATTCTCATGACACTTGGAGGCAGGTGTCAGTGTTCAATTCAGGAGAGACCTTGGTCTTCATCCAGTCCAGCAGTTTCATCTTCCAGATGAGGAGGCCGAGGGCTTGGCCCTTGAGGACGGTGTGCCAAGGTGAGTGGCTGCTCCCCCCAGTGGCTTCTCAGCGGCTCCCACTTTATGAGTCTGTGATGAGGTGGCTTGAGTTTTTATAGGTCATGTGTGGATTCACAGGTTCATGCATGCTCCCCACCAGCTTGGCAGAAGGCTGAAAATGAGAACTGAGCTTCCTGCTGAAGCCTTCCAGTGTCTCTTGGATAGCACAGGACAGGGCTAGGTCTTTGTTAGCCAGGCTGGTGGTCAGAGGGTTCTTAGTCTCCACACATTCTGTGGAGGAGCTGATTGCTGCATGGGCCTGGGGCCCTAGGGCCCTGGATGGAGCTGCTGTTCTACATTGTGCTGAGTGTTCATTGTCATTTCCTCATCATTGTCATCACCCACGAGTTTCGCTGAGTAATCAGGCACGAAGGCCTGACCCCTTCCAAAGCTGTAACACAGGGCCCTGTCTTCCAGGAGGTGGGTGTCCATCCCGCTGAGAGGCAGGACTGACACATACCAGGTAAACAACCCCACCGGGCCTCCTGGGCCCCCTGAAATACGACCTTCAGGTTCCAAAGTGCATGGGGAGGAGTATCGGGGTCCCCCGGGGAATGGAGGCATGGCCCACTCCTGACCCGAATGGCCCGCCCCTCTTCCTTTGCTCCGTGCTGGGGGCAAACAGTGCTGTTGGTATTGGAGCAGGATCAAAGCTCGCTCCTCGCTAACCTGCAGAAAGGAGCAGGTAAACAAATGGGAACCATAAAAGAGAGAGAGACTGAAATGAAGTTTGTCTCCCTGTGATTAGCAACTGGCCCCTTTCCAAATTCCACCTGCTGTGTGTGTGGAGCTGCTGTGGCTCATCCCAAGCATCTCTCACCGCGCTGACCCAGGCCTTTAGGGAACAACCCGCTGGTGCTGGTCGCGGGGAACAAGGGCAGAGCAGCTCCGGGAGGAGGCAGCGGGGCAGCGTGAGGGCAGGACAGGCAGGACCCACAGGTGCTGGTGAGGACGCGTGTCCCAGGCCCAAGCGGCCGGTGACGGCTGCCGACTCACCGTGTTTCTGGAAGGTTCCTCAACTGTCTCTGCTCCAGCTGCCCCATGTGTGAACTTGCTTTGGCGTCCGGCATGCTAATGGGCCTGCTGCCACCGAAGTCACAGCCGCCCTCACGTCAGGTCTCCGCCATGTGTCAGTCGCTTTGGTGCAGTCTCCAAACTTAGTGGCCCCGGGCAGGGGCACAGGCAGGTCCTAGGGACGGCAGCGCATCAGGTGACATCAGACCACAGGCCAGGTGAGTCTGGGGAATGACACTGGGTCCTGAGCCTCATGCAGCTTTCCACTGAAAGAAGAGGCATTGGATTGGCTGGTTTCTGGACGTCTTCCCTGGCTAAGGTCTTCAGCCCAAGTGTCTGGCTCATGGGTGCAGAGCCCGAGTCAGCGCTGCCTAGGTGGTGGGGCTTGGAGAGCAGAAGGATGACACCCGCCCTCCAGTGTCTTCTCTCCCTGGCCCTGCTAGGCTGCCATGCGTCCCTTCCCACTGGACAAGGGCGGGGCACCAGTGTGGCCGGCCAGGGAATCCAGGAATCAGGTCCAGTGAACATAAACACGCTTGTCAGAGTGGCTGTCTGGATTCTAGAGAATAAGGCCTGAGACTGAGAATGGGGTAGAGAGCCCCTGGGCTTGGGTTGGACCCAGCCCCTCCCTGGGAACCTGGTGATCAACCCCTAAGAATGTAAGGAGCATTTTGCAATGTTGACAATAAGAGCTAAAAAGGATGAGTTTGCTTTATTCGCTTTTCTTGACCTGCCTGCAGCAAGGTCGGGTAGGACGCCATTCGTGTGCCCTCTGCAGGGGTGAAGGGACACCTCCCGCTGCCCTTGTGGTGAGATATGGAGGGTGGCTAGGGGCCGTAGCAGGTGCTTGGAAGCTTATCTCCACTGCTCTGCTAACTTACTGCGTGGCCCAGGACAACCACTTACCTCCTCTGGGACTCAGGTACCCATAAGAAAGGAAACGACAATGTCAGACTCTCCCTGCGGACCTGGAATGAATAACCAATACGAATGCTTTGATGCTTGATAAACACAATCGTGTTGGCCCTATAAGACTTCCAGTGAGGCCTACAGGATGAACAACTTTTGAGGCTTGCGTATTGGTTTGCTGTCACACTACCTGGTGGAATTTACTTCCTTAGAATGGCAGGAAGAGGGAAGTTCTTTCTCACATGTCTGTTACTTTCTGCCAAGTGGAAATGTCATGCAGGCATCTGTACTGGGCTTGAATGGGGTAGGTGCCCACCCTAAACTAACACAGTCCCAAGCTCCTGACTGTGAATGTACATCGTTTAGCTGATGGACTTCACATGCAACATTTTTGCAGGTGCCATCTTGTCTCCTAGTCTCCTTTCGTACATTCTCCATGGCACCTCGCCCAAGACCATGAACGTAGCTTCCCATAGATGCTTACCGACGACTGATTGGCTAACTGATGGAGTCTGAGTGGCTAACCCTTGAATTTCTTGATGGTTCTTTATGTGCAAAGTCTGAAATCTGGGAGACACCGGTCATCTTTGGATCTAACATGATCTCCAGCAGTTGCTTGTACGCCTTTGGTGGCTGGTACTTGTGGTCAACATTTATCAAATATCCTATCTGAACTGGGGCATGAAACACTCCAGGTGGGGGCACATTATCACCACTGCTTCCCATGCTGACAGACTGGTCACATCTTTCTATTTGTCTTCAGAGAGCCTTCTCTCCCTCCTGTGTAATAGGTACACCTAAATGCCCACGGACCAGCAGACTGAAGAGGGTAGGAGACAGCCACACATCAAAGCAACTGTCTGATTGAAGGACAGACCAGGGTCTCTGCTCCATTTGATGACTTGTTCTCATTTTGCTTATTTCCTCGGTCAGAGCCACTTCTTTCCTTTTCCGTTGATGCTGAAGAGATGTAGGGAGGGTCCTTTACACATCTGCCTTCCTAACTGCTTTTCCAGGTAGAGTCTCCAGGGAGGGGATGATTTCCTAATGGGAATTCTCGGGAGTCTCACTCTGGAAGTAGAATGGAATTTTTAGAAGGATGGAAGATGGATGTTCATTTCGCATACACACACAACGTCAGTAACAGTGACATTTTAACCAGTACATAGGGTTTAGCCAGGAAGAGAACTTCATCCTCATTGGTTCACACATACACATGTTAAAGCACTTACAATCACACCTGGCACAAAATAGAAACCCCGTGAGTATTTGTTGTTATGAATATGACCATCTTTTAGTCCATGTTCCATGGCAAGGAAACGTCAACAGCCTGCCTCAGACTCATAAGCTCTGGGTTTGTAGCCCCAGGACGGTGGGAGAACCAGACAGTCAGGGGGCCCCTCATCTGTGGCGATGCCCTGTGTCAGGTGCTGCTTCTCCCGGCCCATGAACTCCCCTGAACTGTTGTGTTCTCCACAACCCCCGCCCCCCCACTGCCTCCCGCAGGCTCCAGTTTGCATCTCCCTTGCTTGGCCCAGCATGGAGAGAGGGTGGAGGGGCTCGCGTCTGAGGCTCTATCTCTGTCCCATATGCCGAATCCAGCTCCAGGTTTGTGCTCTTGGCATTTCAGGGCTCCCTGCTCACTCCACAGGCATAGTGTGGCATGTGTGACGAATCGACATGCTCTAGCGAACGGTTCTCAGAGCATAAGCCAAGAACTTCCTGAAGAGATATGCAGATACATCTCATGACTGACTGCGTACTTGGTGCGTGTGGGCACTAAGCGAGGCAGTGGGGATGGGGTGCTGAGAGGCGGCCCCCCTCTTGTTTTCATCTGCGTCCTGCCCCAGGAGCTCCGGCTATGCGGTCAGGGAGCTGATAGACCGTTGGGCCTCCCAGGCCCCTTGAGACACATGGGACTTGTAAGACCCGATTCCTAAAAGCGCAGGCATTGTCGTGGAGGGTTCTCTTTCTAGAGTCGAACATTGGTCATTTAGCCAGCCTGGGTGATACCAAAAAATTCACTTGGAAAAAAAAGAGAAGCGCAGTTAGCGAACAGATGTCATAATGCTAAATAACTGGTTTGGCCGCCTTCAACAAGCTGACTGGTTCTTTTGTCATCTTGTAGCCACAGTCTGTGTGTCTGCTCGGCTTTCTTATGCTGGGGCTTTTCCCTGAGGATCACCATCAGGTTTTTCCAGTATTTAGATGATTAAACTCACAGATGGCAGCTTCTAAGTTATTCTGCCACTGATTAAAGAATTGTTAAGGCAGATTTATTTCTCTAAATACAAACACATGCAAAACTGAGATTTTGGCTCCAACTTTGCTAGACACAATAGCGCATTGTTTCTTGCGTCAAGATGTGTTTCATTATATCCTTGTGTTATAAAACAGCAGCGCCTGGCATTTATATTATGGTGTCGATCACTAAAGAACTCTAAGCTCTTGACCGCAGTTTTAGAAAGATACTCAGTCTTTCCAGTTTTTTTCTTTTCTTTTTTTCCATCGTCACCAACATAGGTGTGATAATGTATGGAAAGCACCACATTGCATACAGTGGGTGCTCACTAATTCTGGTTATTATCTGTATCAGTAGTCTGATCTGACAGATGTATTTGTGGTTAAACATGCATGGTCCTTGCCCCATGTCTCTGCATCCTTTTTTTTTCTTCTGGGAAAAGTAGAGAACTGGAGTTTGTTGCGATCTCTTCCCTTTGTCCTGTTAAAGTTTTATTAAAAAAAACCAAAAAACAGTGGAAATCACCAGTCTTGGTCTCATGCAAGCTGGTCTCAAATTAGTGTTCTTAAAATATAAAAACTCCATCATTATTCACAAGTATAATTTTGTATGTAGAACTCTCCCTTTCAATTTACAAATAAGTTATTAATTTAGTACAAGAGTTTATTAAGATTTTTGTAGTCAAAATTCAAAATTAAATTGTATTTATTTACATCACCAGTAGTTTGATAATGAAAAGGTACCCAGGAATCAATCTAACAAATGATTCATAAAATCTCTATGGAGAAAATTATAAGTTTTTTTCAAAAGACATTAAGAACTCTAAATAAACAGAGAGCGAATACCATGTTCGTGATAGGATGACTTCGTATTGTCAAATGTCAGCTCTCCACAAAGTGGTCTGAAGATTCACTGCAGTTCCAGTCAGAATTACAACAGGTTTTGGGGAGGAGGGTGTGATACACATTTATATAAGGAGTAGAGAGAGGAAGGGAGATTCATTGTAAAGCTATGTAAATAATTAAGAGAATGGGTATCAGTACCTGGGGAAATATGAGACAGATAGCCTTGTGGAAAGTGGGAGAATGAAGGCTTATTTAAGAAATAGTGCTGAGGGGCGCCTGGGTGGCTCCATTGATTAAGTGTCCGACTCTTGGTTTCAGCTCAGGTCATGATCTCGGGGTCATGGGATCAAACCCCGTGTTGGGCTCTGGGCTCAGTACAGAGTCTGTTTGAGATTCTCTGTTTCCCTCTGCCCCTTCCCACCACTTGCTCATGCATGCTCTCTCTTTCTGTCTTTCTAAATAAATAAATAAAATCTAAAAAAAAAAAAATTGTGCTGGGACAGTTGAAAGCCAGCTAAGAGCCTAGCCATGGAATTAGGTCCCTACCTTCACCATATACAAAAATGAATTCCAACTGGATTAAAGATTGAAATGTATAAAGCAAACTCTAAACAGTTTAGGAAAGACTATGGGAAGGTATTTCTATGACCTTGGTGGTAGGGAATGACTTTCTGAAGAAGACACAAAAAACATAAACCGTGAATATAAAGATTGATAAATTTGTATTTAACTAAGAATGTCAGTAAAAAGACACCATAAAGTAAAAACAAAACAAAAACTACAGATTCAGAGAAATTATTTGAAATATATATAACTGAAAAAAATTAGTACCCAGAATATATGAAGAAATACTACAGATAAATAAGAAATAGATAATTCAAACGAAAATGGGCAAAGGACTTGAACAGGTATTTCAGAGAAAAGAAAATAGGAAGAACTAATAAACATATGAAAAGGTGCCTAACCATCAGAATTTAGGAACCCCAAATTTAAACCATAATGTGGTACCATTTTGTGTCAGCCAGATTGACAAAAATGGAAGTCTGACATTATGAAGTGTTGGCGAGGTTACATAGGCCAGTGGGAACTCTCCTATACCACTGGTGGGACTGCGACTGGACACACTGACTTTGGAAAGCAATTTGTTTTTACCCCTATGATCCAGGTAATGGGCTCAAAGTCCGACCAGTCCATTCCCTGGCAGAGACCCTGGTGGGAAGAGAATGAGCTTTGGGGTCAGACAGACAAAGAGTGGAACCCTAGTTTGAGCATCACCTAGTCATATGAGCTAGAGCAGATGACTTTTTGGGTTCCTTTATCTGTACAGTGAGAGTACAGAATTTGTGTATAATGACTAAAAATTAATGGCACAGAGTTCAACCTCACTAAGTGGCAGCTACTTTTATTGTTTTCTGAGTGAAGGGCAAGCTCCTGGAGGACCCTGCCTCATCCTTCCTGTCACTGCCCGTAGCAGGGACCGTGGATAGGCAGTAAAGGTAGGTTTAATGTGGATTCGCAAGATCTCCATTAAATGCCCAGCTCCTACTCTGTGCATTTAATTATACACCAGCCTCCCTGCACCCTGCCGCCTCTGCGCTGCACCACACAATGTTCTTCACCCATGAAATTCCCCGCCTGCTGCCTTCACATCACCGTGGCGTCTTCTCTGCTGGCGTCAGCCGTAGCATCAACCTTTGAACAGTCGTGTGTCCATTCAGAACACAAAAGCTCATTGCAATGGGAGGATGTGTTCTTCCTCTGTTGCTGGGTACCTTTTGAGCTTCTTGCAAGTTACAAACCCGGCTCTGCAGAGAACACGGGAGAGCAGAGGGCTGATGCGTGGACAGATCCGAGGTGCACTCCAGTGACCTTCTCTCAATGCAGCAGTCTCAGAAATAAATTTACTCTTTCCTGAAATATCATTAAAGGGGCACCTGGGTGGCTCAGTTTGGCTGAGCATCCAACTCTTGATTTTGGCCCAGGTCATGATCTCAGGGTTGTGAGATCAAGCCCCGCGTTGGGCTCTGTGTTCAGCGCGGAGTCTGCTTCTCTTTTCTCTCCCTCTCTGCCCCTCCCCCAGTCACATGCTTTTTCTCTCTCTAACAAAGAAATAAATCCTTAAAAAAAACTCATTAAAGAGTACACTTACCTTGATGAGCACAGAGTGATGTATACAATTGTTGACTCGCTGATTGTTGTACACCTGAAACTAATATAACATTGTGTATTAACTATACTGGAATTAAAATAAAAAACTTAAAAAAAAAAGGGAGCATGGCTTTTGAACACCCTTCCAATGTCACACGTGGGCCCACTCCGACCTTGGCCATCGTGAAGCCATGTTTCCAGGCACACTGTTAGGATCATGTCAGCACACAGAAATCAGAGCCCAGGAGGATTAGATCTGACATTTGAACCAGTCCGGGCCCTCTGCCCAGGTATGTCCTCTAGTCTTCAGCCTCTCTTGATGTGACATTTTAATTTCTCTTTTATAAACATCATACTATAAATCCAAGTCTTTCTGAGCCATACTAAGACAACCAAGCATCCGGTTTGCCTGGGACTTGAGGGGTTTCCTAGGACACAGGACTTTGAGTGCTAAAACTGGGAGAATTCCAAGCAAATGGGACTGTTGGTCACTGTAGTCAACACCTGCCTTGTGCACCTGGTGTGGGCAGGCCACAGCTGTGTGTTTGCACGTAGTGGGTTGAATAGTGACTCACCAAAAAAGATATGTCCAAACGGAGCCTCAGAATGTGCCTTGCTTGGAATAGGGTCTTTACAGATGTAATTAAGATTAGGATCTTGAGATCATCCAGGATTAGGGTGGGCCCTAAATGCCGTCAGTGATGAGGGTCTTCATAAGAGGCAGAAAAGGAGAAGACAGAGACACAGGGGAGGCCGTGGCAGAGGTGGAACCATGTGTCTATAAGCCAAGGGACCCTGAGGATTGTTCCTGCTGGGGGAGGAAGGGACAGACTCTCCCTCACACCCTTGGAAGGAACCAGCCCTGCGGACACCCTGATCTCAGACTTCTGGACTCCAGAATGGTGAGGGGATAAGTGTCCGTTTGTTTGAAGCCCACAAATTTGAGGCCACTTGTTACCACAGCAATGGGAAACTCACCCAACTTGGCAGGTGAGTTTGGGATATTGACTGCCAAAAACCGGGCGGGGATTTTAGATTTTTTTTTTTTTTTGCAGCTGTCAGCCCAGCCCACCCCTTTGCTCCAAGCGAGCCAGCCTCTCTCTGTGGCCATTGTCTGCGGCTATTTTTGGGGGGGCTTCCACTCAGTAGTGCAGCAGGGCGCGTTCCTTAGGGCATGAGGGCTGCGCATGCAGGAACCCTGGGGCTGCATCCTAGGGAGTGTGCCAGGCGGAGGCTGGGCCCATGGTCTTCAGACCCCTGACCTTTCTACACCAAAACAACTGTGTCTTAGACGACTTTTTTTTAGGGGATTTAATATAGGGTTTCATTTGGCCTGGAAAATGCCTTGCCACTTAAGAAAGAAAATAAAAGGGAATCTCCAGAAATCTCTATAGTTTGGATTTTCTCTCTCCTTTCTCTTCAAATGCTGTTTTTATGCCCTGCCATCCTGGGCAGAGTTTGGACAACCCCAGTGCTTGGGATCACACCCCTCCGAATGGCCGGCCTCACCCCTGCAGACCTTCAGGCTCTAGGCTGGGTCTTGCGGTTACTGTAAGCACTGAGTGGGAGAAGGCATGAAGGGGGACGGTGGGGAAGAGTGGGCAGGCAGGAAAATTATTCTAAAAGGGTTACAGGAGAAAGGTGGGGGATCACAAAAGGAGATGTCATGTCTCCAGGAAAGTGCTATAATTTCCCCAAGTACAGCTGTAGACATTGCACACCAGACTCTCCGCCATGCATACATTGCAGGAGGACAATTTACCTGCATTGTTCCCTCCGTGTCATCTGCGTCCTCTCTCCCGTGCATCAGTCGGCAGGGCTCTTTTGGCACATTACCACCTGCTGCCCTTTGAGTGTTCATGTCTTTGCACTCATCTGGCTGCCAAAATGTCCCTTTTGCAAGTCACAGACATCATTCAGTGTACTTATTTTACCTCGCTTATCCTGTTCCAGGCTCTTTATTTCATTTACTTTGCATTCAGAATTTTGGGCCTAAATCAATAGCCTCGACATAAAGGCAGGGCCCTGCTTTCTCTCTTTGGCATTAGCAATTCCTTTCCTGAATCAGACATTTCTTTTTCTCTCTAGAAGTCCTGTGTGGAAAATGGCCCACTTAACAAGTCTTAATTTGTTCAAGGGAGAGACGGAGATAAAAAATTGGGGATGGGATTTCCCTGTGAAAGGACTCTACCTACTTCTACCCTCAGCCTTTTACAGTTTGCGCATGGTTCTTGGTTCCAGAATGTTCCTCCCTCCAGAGAAGGGAGGCTTGGGGGCGCCAGCAGTGCGTGCTGAGCTCCAGCCCTGCTCCGCCGCGCTGTTCAGTGCTTCCAAAGTTAACTTGTCTTCCTGTTTTCTCTGCTATAAATTGGAGACTCACGGAATCTTGGGGAGTATTTTGATTGATGGAGTGCCAGGTACCATCCTGAGACGCACCCCCACGCAGGATAATGGATGCATCCCAAACCAGCCGCACCTGACACCTGCAACTCATGCTCTCCTCTGAGTCCTTGTTTAGAACGCGCCTTCCTCACAACGTCTGTGACAGTCGGTTCCAGCGAGGCCTCTGAGTGCGCATGGAGGGGGGGGTCCCCTCCCGAAGGGGATGGGGAGGAGTGGTGGATACTACCCTGATCCGGTTGATGGGACCAGGTTGGGAAATAAGACTTCCCCGGTAGTCTCCGAGCTGCGTGTGTCTGAAATGAAGTCTCAGTTAGCTGAAGCCAAGAGGAGAAGGTCTTCCTACCTCTTCTCCACTGGCTCAGACCTCCTGCCTGTCAGAGGATAGAGCCCGTGGCCTTTCCTGATGACACCCTGAAGCTAAGGCATTCGGGGCTTAGCGCCCTTGGTGCTTTTACTCTATCTGATTTTCATCATGGCGGCTGGACCTCCACCAGAGGCTGACTGTTCTCATTTCTCCCCGGGGAATCTCAACATCCTCCATGCTCTCTTGTCAGAGTCGCTCCCCAAACTATTGATGGCAGGGCTTCAGACCATCTGCTTTTTCCTACTGAGGGGCTCTGAGCACCTTGCTGGCCATGGTGTGACTGCTGTGTGGGAGTACCTAGCCTTGGAGTGTAGAAGCTGGGGCCGTGTGGCCTCTTTCTTTGATTTTTATAGCACAAAAAAAAAAAAAAATGTGTGCAAAAAAGTGTATATAGTGGGAATATAAAGTTAGAAGAAGAGTAGTGAAAAGAACACCCATGTTCTGTCCATCAAACATAAGAAATGGAATATTCTAGTAAATATTAAAGCCCCATATGCAATGTTCCCTCATTGTACCTTCCCCTTTCTACCCCATGGACGAAGCTCTGTCCTGAATTTATTGCTAATCAACTCATTGACATTATTGTATTATTTACTACATATCATATATTCAAATACCTGGAGCCAAATCTGAGAGAGCTGTGTATGTTCATAGTTTTCTCCTGTGGGATAGATTTTCGTTCTAGTTCACCACCCAGGGTGTCCACCAAAGGTTGACAGGTACCCACCTGTTTCCTGTGGGATTCTCTTATTTAGATTCTTACACTTCTGAAATGTTAGGCTTGGTATACAGCAGTAAAACAGAATTGGTTATCTGTTGTCACAATGGTGAGGCATGACAAGCCACAACAAAACTTAGTGGCTTAAAATACCAATCATTTATTGTTGCTCCTGGGTCTGAGAAGTGAGCAGGGGTGTGCTGATTGAGGCTGGGCTCCACTCCGCTTGGCGCCCACCTGTGGGTTCAGTTCAGTCTGCCGCACGTCTCTCATCCTCCTTGGATCAGTCTAGTGGTTTCTCCTCCTCCTCCTCTTCCTTCTCCTCCTTTTCTTTTAATTGAAATGTAGCTGACACCCAGCGTTACATTAGTTTCCGGTGTACAACATAGGGGCTCCACAAGTCCACATGTCACACTACCCTCACCACCTGTGTAGCTCCCATCTGTCACCATGCAACACCATGACGACACACACCATTGACTGTATTCCCCATGCTGTACCTTCCATGCCTGGGACTTAGTAATTCCATAGATGGAAGCCTGCATCTCACACTCTGCCCATCTCCCCCGCCCCCTTCCCCTTTGGAAACCATCATTTGTTCTCTGTATTTTTTTTTTTGCATTTTTTTTTATTCTTATGTTAATCCCCATACATTACATCATTAGTTTTAGATGTAGTGTTCCATGATTCATTGTTTGTGCATAACACCCTGTGCTCCATGCAGAATGTGCCCTCCTCAATACCCACCACCAGGCTAACCCATCCTCCCACCCCCCTCCCCTCTAGGACCCTCAGTTTGTTTTTCAGAGTCCATCGTCTCTCATGGTTCATCTACCCCTCCAATTTCCCCCGCTTCATTCTTCCCCTCCTGCTACCTTCTTCTTCTTCTTTTTTTTTTTTCTTAACATATATTGCATTATTTGTTTCAGAGGTACAGATCTGAGATTCAACAGTCTTGCACAATTCACAGGGCTTACCAGAGCACATACCCTCCCCAGTGTCTATCACCCAGTCACCCCATCTCTCCCACCCTGCCCCCCACTCCAGCAACCTTCAGTTTGTTTCCTGCGATTAAGAATTCCTCATATCAGTGAGATCATATGATACATGTCTTTCTCTGTTTGACTTATTTCGCTCAACATAATACCCTCCAGTTCCATCTTGTCATTGCAAATGGAAAGATCTCATTCCTTTTGATGGCTGCATAATATTCCATTGTGTATATATACCACTCTTCTTTATCCATTCATCTGTCGATGGACATCTTGGCTCTTTCCACAGTTTGGCTATTGTGGACATTGCTGCTATAAACATCGGGGTGCACGTACCCTTTTGGATCCCTACTTCTGTATCTTTGGGGTAAATACCCAGTAGTGCAATTGCTGGATCATATGGTAGCTCTATTTTCAACTTTTTGAGGAACCTCCATACTGTTTCTAGAGTGGCTGCACCAGCTTGCATTCCCACCAACAGTGTAGGAGGGTTCCCCTTTCTCCGCATCCCCGCCAACATCTGTCGTTTCCTGACTTGTTAATTTTAGCCATTCTGACTGGTGTGAGGGGGTATCTCATTGAGGTTTTGATTTGGATTTCCCTGATGCCGAGCGATATTGAGCACTTTTTCATGTGTCTGTTGGCCATTTGGATGTCTTCTTTGGAAAAATGTCTGTTCATGTCTTCTGCCCATTTCTTGATTGGATCATTTGTTCTTTGGGTGTTGAGTTTGATGAGTTCTTTATAGATTTTGGATACTAGCCCTTTATCTGATATGTCATTTGCAAATATCTTCTCCCATTCTGTTGGTTGTCTTTTGGTTTTGTTGACTGTTTCCTTTGCTTTGCAAAAGCTTTTTATCTTGATGAAGTCCCAATAGTTCATTTTTGCCCTTGCTTCCCTTGCCTTTGGCGATGTTTCTAGGAAGAAGTTGCTGCGGCTGAGGTCAAAGAGGTTGCTGCCTGTGTTCTCCTTTAGGGTTTTGATGGACTCCTGTCTCACATTGAGGTCTTTCAACCATTTGGAGTCTATTTTTGTGTGTGGTGTAAGGAAATGGTCCAGTTTCATTCTTCTGCATGTGGCTATCCAATTTTCCCAACACCATTTGTTGAAGAGACTGTCTTTTTTCCATTGGACATTCTTTCCTGCTTTGTCAAAGATGAGTTGACCATAGAGTTGAGGGTCCATTTCTGGGCTCTCTATTCTGTTCCATTGATCTATGTGTCTGTTTTTGTGCCAGTACCATGCTGTCTTGATGATGACAGCTTTGTAATAGAGCTGGAAGTCCGGAATTGTGATGCTGCCAGCTTTGCTTTTCTTTTTCAACATTCCTCTGGCTATTTGGGGTCTTTTCTGGTTCCATACAAATTGTAGGATTATTTGTTCCATTTCTTTGAAAAAAGTGGATGGTATTTTGATGGGGATTGCATTGAATGTGTAGATTGCTCTAGGTAGCATTGACATCTTCACAATATTTGTTCTTCCAATCCATGAGCATGGAACGTTTTTCCATTTCTTTGTGTCTTCCTCAATTTCTTTCATGAGTATTTTATAGTTTTCTGAGTACAGATCCTTTGTCTCTTTGGTTAGATTTATTCCTAGGTATCTTATGGTTTTGGGTGCAATTGTAAATGGGATCGACTCCTTAATTTCTCTTTCTTCTCTCTTGTTGTTGGTGTATAGGAATGCCACTGAGTTCTGTGCATTGATTTTATATCCTGCCACTTTACTGAATTCCTGTATGAGTTCTAGCAGTTTTGGGGTGGAGTCTTTGGGGTTTTCCACATAAAGTATCATATCATCTGCAAAGAGTGAGAGTTTGACTTCTTCTTTGCCGATTTGGATGCCTTTGATTTCTTTTTGTTGTCTGATTGCTGTGGCTAGGACTTCCAATACTATGTTGAATAGCAGTGGTGATAGTGGACATCCCTGCCGCGTTCCTGACCTTAGGGGGAAAAGCTCTCAGTTTTTCCCCATTGAGAATGATATTCGCTGTAGGTTTTTCATAGATGGCTTTTATGATATTGAGGTATGTACCCTCTATGCCTATACTCTGAAGAGTTTTGATCAAGAAAGGATGCTGTACTTTATCAAAAGCTTTTTCTACATCTATTGAGAGGATCATATGATTCTTGTTCTTTCTTTTGTTAATGTATTGTATCACGTTGATTGATTTGCGGATATTGAACCAACCTTGCAGCCCAGGGATAAATCCCACTTGGTCGTGGTGAATAATCCTTTTAATGTACTGTTGGATCCTATTGGCTAGTATTTTGGTGAGAATTTTTGCATCCATGTTCATCAGGGATATTGGTCTGTAATTCTCCTTTTTGATGGGGTCTTTGTCTGGTTTTGGGATCAAGGTAATGCTGGCCTCATAAAATGAGTTTGGAAGTTTTCCTTCCATTTCTATTTTTTGGAACAGTTTCAGAAGAATAGGTATTAATTCTTCTTGAAATGTTTGGTAGAATTCCCCTGGGAAGCCATCTGGCCCTGGGTTTGTTTTTTGGGAGATTTTTGATGACTGCTTCAATTTCCTTATTGGTTATAGGTCTGTTCAGGTTTTCTCTTTCTTCCTGGTTCAGTTTTGGTAGTTGATACATCTCTAGGAATGCATCCATTTCTTCCAGGTTATCGAATTTGCTGGCATAGAGTTGCTCATAATATGTTCTTATAATTGTTTGTATTTCTTCAGTGTTGGTTGTGATCTCTCCTCTTTCATTCATGATTTTGTTGATTTGGGTCATTTCTCTTCTCTTTTTGATAAGTCTGGCCAGGGGTTCATCAATCTTGTTAATTCTTTCAAAGAACCAGCTCCTAGTTTCGTTGATCTGTTCTACTGTTCTTTTAGTTTCTATTTCATTGATTTCTGCTCTGATCTTTATTATTTCTCTTCTCCTGTTGGGTTTAGGCTTTATTTGCTGTTCTTTCTCCAGCTCCTTTAGGTGTAGGGTTGGGTTGTGTACTTGAGACCTGTCTTGTTTCTTGAGAAAGGCTTGTATTGCTATATACTTTCCTCTTAGGACTGCCTTTGCTGCATCCCAAAGATTTTGAATAGTTGTGTTTTCATTTTCATTGGTTTCCATGTATTTTTTTAATTCTTCTTTAATTTCCTGGTTGACCCATTCATTCTTTAGTAGGATGCTCTTTAGCCTCCATGTATTTGAGTTCTTTCTGACTTTCCTCTTGTGATTGAGTTCTAGTTTCAAAGCATTGTGGTCTGAAAATAGGCAGGGAATGATCCCAATCTTTTGGTACTGGTTGAGACCTGATTTATGACCCAGGATGTGATCTATTCTGGAGAGTGTTCCATGGGGACTAGAGAAGAATGTGTATTCCATTGCTTTGGGATGGAATGTTCTGAATATGTCTGTGAAGTCCATTTGGTCCAGTGTGTCATTTAAAGTCTTTATTTCCTTGTTGATCTTTTGCTTAGACGATCTGTCCATTTCAGTGAGGGGGGTGTTAAAGTCCCCCACTATTATTGTATTGTTGTTGATGTGTTTCTTTGCTTTTGTTATTAATTGCCTTATATAATTGGCTGCTCCCATGTTAGGGGCATAGATATTTACAATTGTTAGATCTTCTTGTTGGATAGACCCTTTAAGTAGGATATAATGTCCTTCTTCATCTCTTATTACAGTCTTTGGTTTAAAATCTAATTTGTCTGATATAAGGATTGCCACCCCAGCTTTCTTTTAGTGTCCGTTAGCATGGTAAATGGTTTTCCACCCCCTCACTTTCAATCTGGGGGTGTCTTTGGGTCTAAAATGAGTCTCTTGCAGACAGCATATCGATGGGTCTTGTTTTTTAATCCAGTCTGATAGCCTGTGTCTTTTGATTGGGGCATTTAGCCCATTTACATTCAGGGTAACTATTGAAAGATAGGAATTTAGTGCCATTGTATTGCCTGTAAGGTGACTGTTACCGTACATTGTCTGTGTTCCTTTCTGTTCTATGTTGCTTTTAGGGTCTCTCTTTGCTTAGAGGACCCCTTTCAAGATTTCTTGTAGGGCTGGTTTTGTGTTTGCAAATTCCTTTAGTTTTTGTTTGTCCTGGAAGCTTTTTCTCTCTCCTTCAATTTTCAATGACAGCCTAGCTGGATATAGGATTCTTGGCTGCATATTTTTCTCGTTTAGTGCTCTGAATATATCCTGCCAGTCCTTTCTGGCCTGCCAGGTCTCTGTGGATAGGTCTGTTGCCAATCTAATGTTTCTACCATTGTAGGTTACATATCTCTTCTCCCGAGTTGTTTTCAGGATTTTCTCTTTGTCTCTGAGACTCGTAAGTTTTACTATTAGATGTCGGGATGTTGACCTATTTTTATTGATTTTGAGAGGGGTTCTCTGTGCTTCCTGGATTTTGATGCCTGTTTCCTTCCCCAAATTAGGGAAGTTCTCTGCTATAATTTGCTCCATTATACCTTCTGCCCCTCTCTCTCTTTCTTCTTCTTCTGGGATCCCAATTATTCTAATGTTGTTTCATCTTATGGTATCGCTTAGCTCTCGAATTCTGCCCTCGTGATCCAGTAGTTGTTTATCTCTCTTTTTCTCAGCTTCTTCATTTTCCATCATTTGGTCTTCTATATTACGGATTCTCTCTTCTGCCTCATTTATCCTAGCAGTTAGCGCCCCCATTTTTGATTGCACCTCATTAATAGCCTTTTTGATTTCTACCTGGTTAGATTTTAGTTCTTTTACTTCTCCAGAAAGGGTTTCTCTAATAACTTCCATGCTTTTTTCAAGCCCAGCTAGTATCTTTAAAGTGATGATTCTGAACTCTAGATCTGACATCGTACTAATGTCCGTATTGAGTAGGTCCCTGGCAGTCGGTACTACCTCTTGTTCTTTTTGTTGAGGTGATTTTTTCCGTCTTGTCATTTTGTGCAGAGGAGAATAGATTAATGAGAGAACAAAATGCTAGCAGAGTAACAACGTCCCCAGAAAATATACTCTAAACAAATCAGAAAAGACCTGAAGCAGTGGAAAAAGAAACGGAAAGAGAGAAAAAAGAAAAAGAAAAAAAAGAAAAAGAAAAAGATAAAGATAAAAACAAACAAAAACAAAACAGAACAACAACAACAAAAAACCAGAATGTGATCAGATATGATCAGGCTGGTATATACATCAGTGCCACACACTAGATTTGGGGTGTATTTTGGTCTTTTAGAAGAAAGTGCCTCCCAAATTTTTAAAGAAAGAAAAACTTATATATGTACAAAAATAAGGGTTAATATGATGAAGGGATGGAATATGACTGTAAAGATGGAAATTATAAAAAATTTTATAAAAAGAATTGATAAGTTTGAAAAAAGAAAGAAGAGGATTTAAAAAAAGAAAAAAGAAAAAAAAGGGGAGAGAATGTGATCAGGCAGAGGAGTAGAAAAAACCATATACTAGAGATTTAGGGTATATTTTAATCTGTTAGAAGAAACTATCTCAAAATTTTAAAGAGAGAACAACTTATATATATATGCCAAAATATGGGTAACAACTATGAAGGGATAGAATATGACTCTAAAAATGAAAAATAAAAATGTTTTTTTTTTAAAAAAGGGATTGATAAGATTTTGGTTGAAAAAGGGGAAAAGAAAAACTCAAAAAAAAAAAAAAGAAAAAGAAAAAAAGACCGTTAAAAAAAATTAACTTTGAAAGACTAAAGAATCATGGTAAAAAAGCCATGAATTCTATGTGCAGTATTCCCCTAGCGCTGGAGTTCTGCCGTTCTCCTTGATCGGTAAACTTGGTCTTGGCTGGCTGTTCTCGCTGATCTTCTGGGGAGGGGCCTGTTGCCGTGGTTTCCAAATGTCCCTGCCGGAGGCGGAATTGCCCCGCCCTTGCCCCCTCCCAGCTAAGTAATCTGCTCCGGTTTGCTCTCCCGAGCTTTTGTTCCCTGCGAGCTTTCCGTACAGCTTTGGAGGCGGAGAGTGAAAATGGCGGCCTCCCAATCTCTGCCCCGGAGGAGCCGAGAACTTGGGGCCCTGCTCCTCAGTGAGCCCCCAGAGAAAAGCAGTCAGTCACTCCCGTCTCCCCGGTCTCCGGCCACACTCCGTGCTCACCTGGCCTGTGACCGCGCGTTTCTATCTCTGGCACCCGACCCCGGGTGGAGTCTCCAAACCCAGCAGATCCCTGCAGTGTGCTCCCGCGGGGCTCCTCCCGGGGGAGGAGGGTGAGTCTCCCCGGATCTGCCGCTTGTTGGGTCCCTGCTGGAGGAGCAGGGGCCCGACTGTGCCACAGATCACGGTTTATGGCAACCCCGAGCTGAGAGCCCGCGCCTGGGCTCCGCCTCTGCAGCCGGCTTCCCTGCTCCGTTACCTGGGAGCTCTGCCACACTCAGGCACCCCCGGTCTTTCTGTGACCCCGAGGGTCCTGAGACCACACTGTCCCGGAGGGTTCTACCCCCCGCTTAGCCACCAGAGTGACGTCCCTCAGCGGAGCAGACTTTTAAAAGTTCCGATTTTGTGCTCCGTGGCTCTATCACTTGCCAGAAGCGGCTGACGGAGGCCCCTCCCCCGCCGTCTATCCTCCCGAATATCGCCTCGGATTCACTTCTCCGCACGTCCTACCTTCCAGAAAGTGGTCGCTTTTCTGATGAGAGAGTTGTTGCTCTTCTTTTCTTCGATCTCCTGTTGGGTTTGTAGGTGTTCAGAATGGTTTGATCCCTATCCAGCTGAATTCCTGAGAGGAGACGAAATCCAGGTCTCCTACTCCTCTGCCATCTTGCTCCGCCCCCTTGTTCTCTGTATTTTTAAAGAAAATTTTATTTATTTATTTGAGAGAGAGAATGAGCAAGAGAGAGAGAGAGAGAACATAAGTGGGGGGAGGGGCAAGGCAGAGGGCGAAGCAGACTCCCCACTGAGCAGGGATCCCAATGTGGGGCTCCATCCCTGGGCCTCCAGGATCATGATCTGAGCCGAAGGCAGACACTTAACCACCTGAGCCACATAGGCACCCCTTGTTCTCCGTGTTTAGGATCTGTTTCTGCTTTTTGTTTGTTTATTGTTTATTATTATTATTAAATCATGTGGTATTTGTCTTTTTCTGTCTGAGGTATTTCACTTAGCACAATACCCTCTAGGTTCATCCATGTTGTTGTAAATGGCATCCATGTTGTTGTAAATCATCTTCTTATAAAAGATCTTATAAAAGTGTCATCAGCCATAAGGCTGACTAATATTCCATTGTATATATATATACCACATCTTCTTTATCCATTCATCTATCAATGGACACTTAGAGTGCTTTCATATCTGCCTATTGCCGCAATAAACATGGGGGTGCACATACCGTTTTGAATTAGTGTCTTTGTGGGTAAATACCCAGTAGTGGAATTACTGGATCATATGGTAGTTCTATTTTTAATTTTTTGATGAACCTCCATACTGTTTTCCACAGTAGCTACAATTTTCATTCCCACCAACAGTGCATGAGGGTTCCTTTTTCTCCACATCCTTGCCAACACTTATTGTTTCTTGTCTTTTTGATACTAGCCATTTTGACAGGTGTGAGGTGATATCTCATTGTGGTTTTGATTTGCATTTCCCTGATGATGAGTGATGTTGAGCATCTTTTCATGTGTCTGCTAACCATCTGTGTATCTTCTTTGGAAAAAAACATCTTTCAAGTCTTCTACCCATTTTTTAATAGGATTATTTGTTTTTTGGTGTTAAGTTCTTTATATAGTCTATATGTTTTAACCCCTTATCGGATATATCATTTGCACATATCTTCTCCCATTCAGTAGGTTGCCTTTTCGTTTTGTTGATTGTTTCCTTCACTGTGCAGAAGATTTTTATTTTGATGTAGCGCCAATAGTTTATTGTTGCTTTTGTTTCCCTTGCCTGGGGAGATGTATCTAGAAAAAGGTTTCTACGAATGATGTCCAAGAGATTAGTGACTGTGTTTTCTTCTAGGAGTTTTTTGGTTTCAGGTCTCATATTTAGGTCTTTGATCCATTCTGAGTTTATTTTTGTGTATGGTGTAAGAGAATGGTCCAATTTCATTCTTTTGCATGTGGCTGTCCAGTTTTCCCAACACCATTTACTGAAGAGACTGTCTTTTTCCCATTGGATATTCTTTCCTGCTTTGGCAAAGATTAGTTGACCATAGAGTTGTGGGTTTGTTTCTGGGTTTTCTGTTCTGTTCCATTGCTTTGTGTGTCTATCTTTGTGCCAGTACCATACTGTTTGATTCCTACAGCTTTGTAGTATAGTTTGAAATCAGAGATTGCGACTCCTCTAGCTTTGTTCTTTCTCAAGATTGCTTTGGCTGTTCAGGATCCTTTGAGGTTCCATACACATTTTCGTGCTATTTGTTCTAGTTCTTTGAAAAATACTATTGTTATTTTGATAGGGGTTGCACTGAATTTGTGGATTGCTTTGAGTAGTATGGATATTTTAACAATATTAATTCTTCAATCCATAAGCATGGTATATCTTTCCAATTATTTGTGTCATCTTCAATTTCTTTTATCAGTGGTTTAGAGTTTTCAGAGTACAGGTCTTTTCATCTCCTTGGTTAATTTCATTCCTAGGTATTTTATTCTTTTTGATGCAGTTGTAAATGGAATTGTTTTCTTAAAATTTTCTTTCTGCTACTTTGTTATTAGTGATTTCTGCATATTAATTTTGTATTCTGCAACTTCACTGAATTCATTTATGAGTTCTAGTAGTTTCTGGGTGGAGTGTTCAGGGTTTTCTATGTATAGTATCATGTCATCTGCAAATAGTGACAGTTTTACTTCTTTCTTACCAGTTTGGATGACTTTTATTTCTTTTTCTTGTCTGAATGCTGTGGCTAGGGACTTTTAGTACTTTGTTGAGTAACAGTGGTGAGAGCAGACATCCTTGTCTTGTTCCTGATCTTAAGGAAAAAGCTCTCAGCTTTTCACTGTTGAGTATGATGTTAGCTGTGGGTTTTTCATGCATGACTTTTATCACGTGAACATTTTCTTCTTATGGCAGTGGCAGAAGTCCAAGGCTGCTGGGCAGAAAGATGCCATGTCACTTAAGGTCTAGGCCTTGCACACTTAATTTCTGCCCACATTCCATTACCCACGGCTCTCACATAGCCCCCACTGGGGTCAGAAATACATTCTTCCTCTAGTGGAAGGCACTGCAAAGTCATGTGATAGGCACAGATAAAGAATTTGGAATACTAATTCAGTTTTGAAGAGATAGTGCAGTGTGTGTGGATCTGTGCTCACTGAGTTTCATTCTCAAAAGTTTAAATGTCTTGAGGGTTGGATTTATTAATGAAGTATGTTCATTTTTACCTCTGGGGTCTCTCAGGTGGAATATTCCAGGTGGGATATTTCCTAAAATTAACAAAAAGGAAAGCAGAGGAATACTAACTCAAGCAGACCCCTGCTTCCTCTTGCTTTATTGCTTGCAAAGGGGAGGGCTCCTGAGAATAGGAATTTATGTGGCAGCCTCATCCCTTAAAACTTGTCCCTCATAGGCCAAGGCTGTCACCTGGTCTATGGACTACCTGTGATTACCTGGGGCTTCTTAGGCTGGGGTGGGTAGGAGAAAGTGAAACAAAACCCAACCCCATATATTTTAGGTATTGCTTCTTAAGCTAGTGGTGAGCAAAAATATCATAATTCTGCAGAAAATTCCGAGATACACATGGGTTCATTTTCAGGATCTCTAGATATTTGGCATATGTATTAAAAAGATAAAGTAGGTGGTGGCTATTCATAAATTAAAGATTATTCACTTTATAAAAGGACTTGGTATAAATTGAAGTAGCAATTTTTTTCCAACACATTTAAAGTTTCAATGAAAAATCTTTGCTTTCCTTGCAACTTTTCACAAGATTTTTCTGTTTTTTGTTTTATTTTGTTTTTTTTTCATCACATGTAACAGGAAAATCTTTGTGGATCTGGAACTATTTTTTTCTCTGTGGTGATCACTGTATATTTTTAGGTATTTAATTTTTATTTTAAAAATGTTTAATGATTCATATATGGTTCATTTTACACACTTGTTAATTGGTATTTAAGTCATTAGATTTTCACATTAAGCAGGATTTAAATGTGTTAAAATTGGCCTGTGTTTCCATATTATTTTAATTATCCCTTAGTGTTTCATGAGTATATAATTTTATTCTATCTCTGTTTTCAAGGCTGATTAAGAGATTATTATAAGCTGCATTTTGGTGGCCTGGCACTTTCAGCACATTACAGAGATCACGTTATTAGTGAGAGCCTTATGTCTTTAGTGACACGTGCCCGAGGAAGAGGAAAGAATTCTAACTCCAAGTAATTTAGCAATTTCATTGCAAAGTAGCTATTCCTTTTCATCTCCCCATCTTTATTTTTCCCATCAGCTTCTGGGTTTTGATAATTATCTTTTGAGTGTCCTAGTCATACTGTTGTAGGTTTTGTTAAAAATAAAAGGAATGAGGGGCATCTGGGTGGCTCAGTCGGTTAAGCATCGGACTCTTGATTTTGGCTCAGGTCATGGTTTGGGGGTCATGAGATCGAGCCCTGCATCCACGCTGGGCATGGAGTCTGCTTGAGATTCTGTCTCCCTCTCCCTCTGCCCTCCCTCCCCCTGCTTGCATGCATGCGTGCATGCTGTCTCTAAAAAATAAAATAAAACAAAAATATTAAAAATAAAAGGAATGATAAGGAAACAGCTAGAAAATCCACCAACAGTCAATTTCCATATCCCATATAATTTTCTTTTGCTGCACCATCCTTTCCTCCCACTCTCTTTTAGTGTTGAGCATTATTGCTGGAAGAACTTTTGAATTTTCCAGGAGTCCATCTGCTCTTGCTACTATCTCCCACCTGAAGTCATAACGTTCCAATCCAAGCATTGCAATAATTTTCACAGCAATGCAGAGTGATTTCACACACGGAGATTATGACTTCTGTGGTGAGTGAGTGGTGTAAAATTATTAACCCTGTAGGACAGGGACCCCATTTCACACTAATCTTCTTAGCAACCAACAGAAAACAGGAAAATGGACAGCATGAATGGATTAAGGATAATGCAGCATCCGATTTAATAATCTGTTCTCAATGCCTCCAGAACATAATCTCAACCAGAAGTGATAGCTGACACCAAGGAGTATTGAGCAAATTTCTCTAGAAAATTTGTGGTGGGCCACGGGGCCAGTGGGACTCCTAGAGAGACAACATCACAAGCTGGGTGACTGTGTTCTGAATAGATTGATTCCAACTTACATCTAGTTTCCTTGGATTTCGAGGAGGAAGAGCTATACATCCATTGAACTGAATCTGTGAATCAACACTTAGAACCTCCCAATCATTAACAGCAAGAATAGCCCAAGAGTCTTGATGTCTTGCCCAAAGGCCTAGTTCAACTATTTTTCCATACCTGCTGGGCATATCATACAGGCATCATATAATGGGCTGTACTGTATTTGATTATGCCTGAGATTTGTGCTACCTTTTTATACCATGACTTATATGTAAAAGAAGGCTGTTAGGACTGGTGAGTAAAAGTTGCTCAGAAATAAGATATTTCCCTCTGAATCACCAGTAATTTTGGAAACCTCACCACAACTGATTGATCAAGTCTCAGGTAACTTTTTCATGAAATGCAGTGAACCTGAATTTTGGCTTAATCATAGATGGGGTTATATGGTGGGATTTGAAGGCATCTTCTGTCCTTTGGATAAAAGACTATCACTGGAGAAATTACTGCAAGTCACAGGAATCCAGACATTGTAGAACCTTCTATTACCCCATTCAATTATTATTATTGTGATTTTTCTAGTTAGGGAGTGTATGGACTTGAAAAAAAATCATCTAATAAACATTGATTAGTAGCTGCTCGATGCCTGATAGCAGAAAATTAGAAGGAACCAGATGCACCCTCTTTAATTAATTGGTGTAATCAGTAGTGGTATGCAACATCAAGGGTGAAAATTGCTAACTTAAATTGCGGCTTTGTGGCTCAAATCAGTTTTTGCAGTCTCAAGGTCTTTTTTTCCTCCTTGAATAACTATATATTTGGAGCTTCTGTGTTTCCCTTACCCATCTACCTGAATTTTTTCTTCCTCTTATTTGGAGGGTGGGAGGGGGTTCAATTAAAACTCTTCATGGAGTTATGGGTTCCAAATTGCTGATTATTCTGCAGGAGAGCTGGGAATTTATTCCCTGAGTTTTCTCAGTTCATTCAAAAGACCAACAAAGAGGGAACATGAGCAGTAATGGAATGATACATATCATCCTCCTTTTGACAACAAGTAGCACAGATTGGAAATAGAAGTCACAAATCCCTGCCTAGAAAAATCTTTTCTGGTTTTCCTCTGCTTGGACATCATTTTCTCTGAGAAGCCCCCCAAACTGTCCCCACTCCACCCTCAGTCCTACTTCCAACTCTGTGAGGCTCCCTTTCCTGTCTTAGTGGTTACGATATTGTTTTGCAATCGCCTATTTATCATCTATGTTTTCTTCCATTTGGGACACAGGGCTGTGTCTTTTAACCTGTGTATCTCTAGCAACTAAAACAGCCTGGCATTCAGTAGGTGCTCAATAAAACCTGTACTGAATGAATGAATGAATGAATGAGTGGAAGCAGTGTCTATCTCATCAAGGTGGTGGGCTCTTCCATACCTCATTCATTTCTGTATCTTCGGTGCCTACGTGGTGTATCCATTATATGTTGCTGCAGTGAGCCACCCCAAAACTTAGTGACTTAAAGAACAGTCATTTCTTTAGCCAGGGTTTTGTGGACTGGCAATTTAGACCAGGTTCAGCCAGGTGGTTCTTCTGGGTTCCCTCACGTGACTGCTGTCAGCTTCGAGGTCAGTTGGGGGCTTGTGATCATATATCTTCCAAAAGACTTGCCCAGGCTTTTTTAGGAGGCAACAGGGCAGTGTTCCAAGGGGAAGAAGTATGCACGATGTCTTGAGGCCTAAGCTGAGAACTGGTAGAGTGCCTCTTCTGCTGTATTTTATTGGCTAAAGAAATCACAAGGCCGGTTGAAGGGAGGGGAATAAACTTCACATTTTAATGGAAGGAGGTTCAAAGTCACACTGCGGGGGGCAGGGATACAGGGAAGAGAAGAATTGAGGACATTTTCCCAAACAATCTACCATACGTGGAAGATAGGAAATACACCAAACAAACAAACAAACAAAAAACCCCAACCAACTTGAATTGAATTTAACTTGAGAAGCATTAGATTTAGCCAAAATCTGGGAAAATCTGTCAGAGATGATAAAGTTTCTCTTTGGTTCCATGTTACATCCCTTTCTCATCCTTCGCCCAATTCTCGATAGCTCCATTCCATTGTCAGCCAAGCATTCAGGTCTTCATGTTGCCCTGTCAGTGGACGCGTCCTCTTCTTCAACTGACAAATTATTCACTGGGCATGTGCTCGACTGCCAAGCACCTAGTGCAAGCCAGACTCTGTACTAGGAATAGAGTGGTGAGCAAGGAAAACGTAATTCCTATCCTGTGCTGGTAAAGATGTTTGAGGAGAAATCACCAGTGTGATTAGTTATGAAGACATGTAGGATTGGAGAGAAGCAAGAACAACTGGCCTGTTGAGGGTATGATTTCAAAGCCGAGACCCTCGGGGTAGGTTGGAGATGGTGATGAGGCAGGAAGGCGATGGGGAGCACTTCCCAGGACGAGCAAGCATGGAGGAGGCCCCCACAGAGGAAAAGAGCAGGATGTGTGGGGAACTGGGGGGAGGAGAGAGGGTGTGCAGATCGGGTCTCCCAGAGCTGCGTGGGCCCTAAGGGCTCTTTCCCAGGAAGGATGAAAAGTTGTTGAAGGGTTCCAAATAGGCAAAGATATACCCTGAACCACTTTGAAAAATCTTCCTGGGCTGCATAGACAACAGATGAAAAGTGTATAAGACTGGATATGAAATCCTTTCCATTCTCCAGCATTCAAAGCACCATCCCCCAGTTCCTCAAAAAATTAAAAATGGAACTACCCTACAATCCAACAATTTTACTTCTGGGTATTTATCCAAAGACAACAAAAACACCAGCTTGAAGAGATACATGCAGCCCTGTGGTTATTGCACCATTATTTACAACAGCCAAGATATGGAAGCAGACCAAGTGTCTATCAACAGATGAATGGATAAAGTAGATGTATATGTACAATGGAATATTACTCAGCCATAAAAAGGGATGAGATCTTGCCATTTGTGACAACGATGAAC
The DNA here is from genome assembly GCF_029215605.1 of Mirounga angustirostris. Taxonomy (NCBI): domain Eukaryota; kingdom Metazoa; phylum Chordata; class Mammalia; order Carnivora; family Phocidae; genus Mirounga; species Mirounga angustirostris. The sequence continues at coordinate 64,017,426 of NW_026991714.1, forward strand.
AGACCTGGGGGCATTATATTGAATGAAATAAGTCAGAGGAAGACAGATACCATGCAATCTCATATGTGGGATTTGCTTATTTTTTAAGAAAAAGATTTTATTTATTTATTTGAAAGAAAGAGAGCACACAAGTGGGGGGGAAGGGGCAGAGAGGGAAAAGCAGACTCCCCACTGAGCAAGGAGCCTGACTCCGGGCTTGATCCCAGGACCCCAAGATCATGACCTGAGCTGAAGGCAGACGCTTAACCAACTGAGCCACCCAGGCGCCCCTTCTATGTGGAATTTAAACAATAAAACGAATGAACAAACAAAACAAAAGAAAAGCAGACTCATAGATGCAGGAAATAAACTGTTGGTTACCAGAGGGGAGCAATTGGAGGGCTGGAGAAATAGGTGAAGGGGATTAAGAGACACAGACTTCCAGTTATAAAATAAATAAGTAGTGGGGATGTGACGTGCAACATAGGGCGAATGGTCAGAACGTCGTAATAACCTTGTATGGTGACAGATCATAACTTGACTTATCATGGGGATCATTTTGCAATGTAGTAAAATATCCAACCCATATTATGTACACATGAAATGAATAGGATATTGTATGTCAGTTTTACTTTAATAAAACAAACCAAGAACCTCATTCTCCCCCTCCCCACCAGGTGTTGGGAAGAAAGCAATATGACTGAATTGAATTCACACTAAGATTGCCCATGATCTTGTCAGCAGTACTCGCTCAAATAAATCTTTAATGAGCACGTTCAGGTCCTTCTGAAGCCCAGGTTGGACAGTGACATCTCAGCCTTGGGAGCACACAGTGGCCCCTGGAAGCCGAAGGGACAGGCCGGGAAGGGAAGGGGAGGGAGCTGTCCTGCCTGAGCACCTGCAGGGAAGGTGCTGGGGGCTGCAGAATCCTCAGATAGGCTTTGGGCGTGGCTGAGCTCAGTGGGGACGGTGCCTGAAGCCTGTTCTCCTGGGACAACTTCCTCCTCACCCCTGACCGGTGCTCACTTTTTTTTTTTTTACCCTTTGATTGGGCATCATTTTAAAACCTTGCAACTTGTCAGAACCTTTTACTATCTTAGGTCTTCCTTCTGGCCTCGTCCTGTGGGAGTGTCTTGAAAGCAGCGCTTTACAAGCTTCACGGTATTCTGGGAATAACTGACACATTTTTGTCCAGGGAGTAAACCAAGTGTGTCTGTGTAGGCTCCAGCTGTCCTCGGTTCTGAGCGGGCCACGGAAGCAGCAAGGTGACTGCCCCGCTTCTTCCTGATGGAACATTTAGAGCCTCTTTCTGGCCAGCACATCCCTTCACCAGGTGGCCCCCATGCCCTCCTCAAGTTTTCTTTTCAGCCCAGGTCCTGCTTCTCGATCATGTTCGGTATTGGGTTACTTGCAGAATGGAGTCATTATCTTTAATGTTCAATAACTGTGCCACAAAGATAATATAATAAAATTTGAGAAATGTAATTTCGAGAGGCTTTCTACCCAAGCCTCGTGTGTGTGTGTGTACACGTGTGTGTGTTTAATCTTTCATAATCCTGTCCCCAGGGTTAAGAAAAACCTGGTTTTCCCTCTGTCTTCTGCTTGGGCTGCCCCTTTGATTTTGTTCTCGTTTTTGCTTGGCTGTGTCCTGAGTGATCTGCGTCAGCAATGCCTCAATATGGGGAGCTGGAAGCAGAGGTCACATTGGGCGCCCAGGGTGCCCTGAGCCGCGTCTTTACTGCAGGCTTGGGGGTGGGTTGGTAGACATGGTGTGCCGTGGGCTTGAACTCTGTGCTTTTCATGCACTTGAACACTGTGCCTGGCTCTGGGCGATCTGACTGATTCCCCCAAGCCTGGGCTGCCTCAGCGTCTCTCCAGAGAGAATGTGGCCTCACAGCAGCTGGATGGTTCTTCGTGAAAAAATTCTTGGGGTAAAAGCCTGGCAATAGAGAAGGGAGATTTCTTCCTTTTATTTTGTTTTTCTGTTGAGGAACACAACACTGAATTTAGTCATTCTGATCTGTCTTGAAGAAAATCATCATGATACACAGTCTTTGAATTGGCAAATGAAAACTCTGATTTCCCGTGGGCGGTGTTTCCTTGAGAAATAAGGCAGTTAGACTGTTTTGACTTGTTGCTTTAAGGAGCATACACCATAATGGTGGCCCTGTTTTGCATCCTGAGGGGCTGTGGACAGGAAGTCTATGGCAAGGTTCATAAAACACTTAGAGCCTTTTCAGAGAAAGGAGCCATAGAAATGTAAGGGGGTGAAGTTGTGTTGGAAACCTCCCACTGAGCCTCCAGGCTCTCACTTCAGCCATAAAGGGGAGCAGGGAGCGGATTTGTGACAAGGTCCCCACCCCCTTCCCTCCCCTCTTACTCTCTTCTCAAGGGAAGAACCAAATGGCCCGAGGCTAACTATCCATGAGAATCCTTACAGCAGTGAACCCGTGGTCTCCATCTTATGTCTTTGAGGGAGTAGAGTAGCTTCCCTCTCAAATTTTACCATTTTGCTTTTTCCTTTTTCTGAAATTGCTTTATAAATAAGAAGCCGACTTGTCTCCTTAAGGAGCCCAAGTGAACAAGGCTGCCCTTGAATGCCAGCATAAAGGTGAATCACGTACAGAGCAGGCGTTTGCTTTTCGGTCAAGATCACTAGGTTCTCTTTCAGGCCTGCTTATGCTGGGGCTAGGGAGGGGAGAATTGGTAGAGGCAGAGGTAAGGACAAGGCTTGGGACCGGTTCTTAAAGGAAATATTCTTAAGAAGACCCCATTTGAATTTCATGGGCACTCTAGTTTTCAACTGCTGGGATGTTTTCTTAAACATATCCCAGTCGCTTCCAACTCCTAGGAAAACATCGTGGAGAGTTAGAGCTCAAAGTAGTGTGGCTCGCACTAATCAAGATATAAATAATGAAGCGTAGACTGGTTAAAGACCTTTATTTGGAATGGAGAGAAATGATCCTTTTTCGAACATTAGACACAACTTCATATCTTCTAGGGAAATGTTTATACACGCCATTGGTTTAACATTTTAACGGAATTAATTAGATACTTCAGTTCAACAAATGGTCAATTCAGTCTCAGTCAGCTTCTTAATGGGTTTTTGACAAAACTGAACCAGTCATCTGCTTGAACCAGCTGGTCATTTGTGTGGTAGTCACGGGTCTGGAGAGACAAGTGAAACTGATCAGTGATGAATGCCCACGGTCAGACCTAAGGAAGATTGGAGTGGAGAACTCCAACCACGGAGCCAAAGCAACACCTCCTACAATAGTGAAATGAAATCACAATCCCCACCCCTCAAGGTTTCCTCTGATTTCACATGAAGTGTTATTTTCAGTTGTTGTTGAAAAGCACACAGAAGATGTTGATGCATTTGGCAGGCGTGATGGAGGTGACGAGAGAGAGAACTTCCTGGAGGTATTTGGACAGTAGAGATGATGATTCTACTTGGAGTTTTCTTAAGTCCTTTTGGAAACATTCCTTTTCAGGGACTTGAACTAATTGACAGAAAGATATCCATTAAGTATACTTAGAAAAATTCCTCCATCTAGTTTTATGTAAACTGGATTTGCCTGAGAAACTTTTTTTGGGACTTCATTCTCAGAATGGCTTGGGTGGATTTGCTTTGACTTGATGGCTTTGGGTGAAAGGAGGCCTCAATGAGTGTGAGGCTCTTCTTGGGAATTAAGGCTTGCCTGAGACAGCATTGGTTCAGACTTGAACTTGTGGAGAGGTCTCTGCCTCTCCATTATTCATCTTTATAACCCTGCACCTAGGCTAATGTTGATTTCAAGGTAGGTAGGTTTCAATGAATCTGGAGTTTGGTTGTTTGCCAGCCTATAGCCCTTGAGTTTATTTGTAGCTCTGGGCTCCATTTGCTTTTTGGACCTGTGGCTTTGGGGAAAGGAAGCTTTAGGGTCCTGGACGTTTTGAGGTGTTGTCCTGTTTTTTTTTCTTATGGGGTGGGAAATTGGCCCCAAGGGCAGAGAACAAGGAGGGTAGGCATGGTATATGGCATTGCCCTTTTAGGAGCAAGGGGCTAGTACCCGTGCTTGCTAATTCAAGTCTCTCCTCTTGGGCTTTGTAGTTGACATCCCTTATTAAAAAGTTCGGAATCTCCATGATTACAGGGTAGCACCATTTAATACCAGAGGCGAGCAGAACAGTCAGAGGTGTGGGTAGTAATCTGAGTGGGGATGATAAGGCCCCAAAGGTGCAGTCAGGGAGTAGATTTCGATCTGTACAGTGTGCACTGGGGTCAGTCCTGGGGAGACTGTGATTGAGGGATCTTCCCCATGGCCATTACCCTCGGGATCCCCTGCCAGCATTACCAGTCTTGATGGGATGCCTGGAATGTCAGGTCAGAAACAAAAGCCTTGCTTAGTGAAGTTGACTTTGCTTTTCCCTGGCCATCTACTGGTTTTCACCCCCTTGTCTTTATTAACTTTATGTCCCTTGCCCCGAATTCCAGCCCCTCACCTCCCTGGTAGTTCACACCCATCACTTTCTGAAAGGACTCAATCAAAACTCAGCTCTTCCCAAATCGTTTCTATGGCCTCACCACAGTACCGTATAATTTTGTGCTTATTCTATATATAACTTGTAGTGCTCTTTAGTGACTTCATTTATGTGTTGACTTATTTTTTTTTTTTACTTTATTTATTTGAGAGAGAGTGCACACAAGTGGGGGAGGGGCAGAGGGAGAAGGAAGAGCAGACCCCCCTCTGAGCAGGGAGCCTGACTCGGGACTCGATCCCAGGGTCCTGGGATCATGACCTGAGCAGAAGGCAGACACTTAACGACGGAGCCACCCAGGTGCTCCCATGTGTTGACTTCTTAAATGGCACATTTAAGAATATTTGTATGTTGAAGCAAGTAGAAATGACGTACTCAAACTAAAGTGTATGAACTGTATATACTAATTTTCAGGTTTGGGGATAATATTTGATTCTCAAACTCCGAGAGCAATTATTATTTCCATTTTATACATGTTGAAACTGACATTCAGAGAGGTCCAGTGACCTCTCTGGTCACACAGCCAGGGGAGGGGAAGAGGCAGGATTTGAATCCTTCTCTTCTCTTTTTTTTTTGAGAGACAGTGAGGAGGGTTAGAAGGGGAGAGAGAGAGAGAGAATCCCAGGCAGGCTCCATGCTCAGCACAAAGCCCAACAAGGGGCTTAATCTCATGACCCTGAGATCATGACCTGAGCCAAAATCAAGAGTTGGATGTTCAACTGACTGAGCCACCCAGGCGCCCCTGAATCCTTATCTTCTGACTCCATATCCAATATTCTTTCCATGATCACACACTGCCCCTTAGCTTGGCCGATCAAATAAATTCTGCCTTCAAAAAGTAAGGAACACAATTTAAAAATGGAAACCTTTAATTGTAGGAAGTATCCTTTTGAACATTATGTTTTTTTTTTCTAGAACATAATTTGACTTATAGGCTCAGCCTTCAGAAAAAGATGTTCTAAAGTTTTACCTATTTCTTTATGAAGCATTGGTCAGGTGCCAGCCCTGTTCCAGGTAACCGTGCTGGTTGAAGGGAATGGGGACAGTGTCAGGTGAGGACATGTTTCCTGCCCTTCCCCGAGCTCTCAGCCTGGTGGGCGGGAGGTGGACACCATGGTGGCACATTCCCTGTGTGCTTGTGAATCTGGGAGACTGATGCCTAGTGTTCCAACTGGTGGGCCAGTGTGATCTTCATGCACTACAAGTGAGCTTATACTATATAAAAACTAGTTTTCAGAGTGCTTTGATGGGTGAACAGATACACAAATACATACAGTGGACTATCATCCAGTGTTGAAAAAAGAACAAAATCATCATACATGCTACAGCTTGTGCCATGAATCCTGAAGACACGGTGTTACGTGAAATAAGCCAGACACAGATGGACAAACATTGTGCAATTCCGCTTACATGGTAGGCAAATTCACAGAGATAGAAAGGAGAGGCTACCAGAGGCTGTAGGAGGGGAATGCGGTTACTGTTTCATGGGTGCAGGCTTTCAGTTCGGGATGATGAATATGTCCTAGAGATGGATGGTGTTGATGGTTGCAAAACAGTGTACTCAAATGCCATTGACTTATTATTTTTTTTTTAGAGAGGAGGGGGAGGGGCAGAGGGAGAGGGAGATAGAGAATCTTAAGCAGGCTCCATACCCAGCCCGTGTGGGGCTCCGTGTGGGGCTCCGTCTCCTGACCCCATGATCTCACGATCATGACCTGAGCCAAAATCCAGAGTTGGATGCTCAACTGACTGAGCCACCCAGGTGCCCCATGCCATTGACTTATATACCTCAAAATGGTGAAAGTGGTAAATTTCATCTCGTATGTATTTTACCATACACACAAAAATGATCTTCCAGAATATCATCCGCGATTCTTATATACACGTTTAAGGGAAGAGGAAGATGGAGATTGTCGTGGCAACCCATCTCAGGAAAGCAGAAGAGACCCCACGTCACCAGGCAGTTTTTGGAATGCAGAACTTGTCAGGCTGAACAGCCTTCCTGGGAGATGTGAGCTGTTTTGAGAGTGTTCAGAGCGGTTCTGGCGAGGGCGGAAAACTGGACCAGGATCTGGGTAGCTCTTTCACAGTCGATTGGGTAATGAGAAGAGCTGTTCTCAGAGAAATGAGAACATGTGTACTGGAAGGCTGCCTTTGCTTAATGTCCCACGTGATCCAGGAGGCCAGATGGCTTTTTATGTGGTTTTCACAACTGTGATTTTGGATTGATTACTCAACCTGTTTGTGTTCCTAACCCAGCTCCCTGCCTCCCGCCTGCCTTTTAGCGTAACCCTCATTCCCAGAGCGGGGTTTGAACAGTTGCATTGTCGGATTTTTCCATCTGATGATTGCATCCACGCCAGTCTCTGCTACCTTCAGACCCCTTTGCCTGCCCAGAGTCTAGCTGAGAAGTAAAATCCTTTTTTTCCAACAAGTCTGATCAAATGAATGGCTTTCACTTTGCATTTATATGCAATTCTGGATTTATCTTTTCAAGCTTGGATCAGCCGCCTGATGGGTTTTGAGAGGACAAGTCCTGATCCCATGTTGGCTTTCCTTTACCTGCTGTCATCATCAGACGGTGTTTTCATAAGAAAAGCAAACTCATTTTATACATCAAATAAGAAAAACATAATAAAAGTAATAAAAAGTAATATTTGCACAACATTTCAGAATTTTCAAAACACTTTTCCCATACATAATCTCTTTCAATCCTTATGCAGTCCTGAGAAGGAGGTGAGCAGGTATCCCCGCTTCATATAAGGAAACTGAGGCACAGAGAATTTAAGGAGGGTGCCTGAGGTTGCACAGCTAACATTGGTCAGAGCTGGATCTGGAGATTGTATCTTCTGGGTCCACATCCAGCATTCCTTCCCTCATCCCACACCTCCAGAAAGAGAAAATCCAATTTAGTGTAAAGAATTTCGGCATGAACCACTATGTTGAGCTACATTCAGGTCATTGTTGTTCTTTATTAACTAAGTCATAGTGGCTATTTGAACCTTGCAAGATCTTCTGTTCATGCTCTTCATTCTTCAGTAGCTCTTGTGGCAACGGTCTGCACTTGACCCATTTTAATAGACTGGCAGATGAGTCCAAGACTGGGCAGCATGTGAGGAGGGGCCCCGAGGCAGGGGACCTGCTTTGGCCTCTGGAACTGGGCTCCCGTTGCCCCAGCAGGGAAACTGGAGGCTATCGGATGTTGCAAAGTCCACTTCTGTGAAGCCTGGCCAAGACTTCTAGTAGTGCTGGTCGAACAGGCTGAAATTCTGGTCCGGGGCAAGGAGCGAGTGTGTCTTCATCCTTCTGTGTCTGGTATTTGACGTCGCTGGAACTCAGGAGCCTCTGCAGACATCTCCCTTCTTGTCAGGAATCACAGTATATTGACTTGCTCAATGAAAAGTCACTGCGGTAAGATTGCAGATTTCTTCTCCCCTTCCTTTTCCAAGAGGTTTTCCCTGTCTTTAGTTCAAGGGCCTCTTAAAACACCACCATCATCCTTTCCTTGGTCAGGGCAGAAATGACCTCAGGTCTCATTGAAAGCACCGTGAGCTGTGATGCCAAGATGTGGGTCCTCTCAGGGGTGTCTCTGGGCCCCCCTTCCTCCCCTCGGCCTGCAGTGTGCAGGAGGGGAGGCTGGGGCTTCCTGGCCAAGCTGCTCTGGGTTATTACAGTGACGTATCTTGGAACTGAGCTGGAGCAGGGATCATCCTGTTTCCTGTTCGAATTGATTTTCTGTCCAACTTTCATTTCCTACTGTGCATTCCTTTGGGGTCAGAGCAGCTTTGTCAGACAAAAGCAGGGCTTTCTCCTTTGGAGATATGCCTGGATTCTCTTCAGCTGTGTGTTTATCTAAGTGGACAGCCAGGCAGCGCGGTGCAGTATCTCCCAGCCGAATTCGGGCCAACCCGCCTGGTGTGCCGCTCTTGGGGCTCAGGGGCGGGGGCTGGAGCCCCAGGTCGCCCGTCACTTGCCCCGTGCCTTACCTCCCCGGCACGTCTTCATTTGTCAGTTGGGCTTCCTTCTCTGCAGCCTTTATAGGGAGCTCTTCAGGAGACAGGAAATGGTATCATCTCAAATGTTTACTGCTTCACTGAGTCTGGTTCAGAGCTTAACAACCTGTCCGTGAACCTGAATCGGATCTCCCAGAAATCCCTGGTCAAGCCCTCTGCCTCCAGTCAGTGCCTGACTATTTACCAAGAAAGCCTGAAGATCACAAGTTCCGGACTATTCGACAGGTGTCGAGATGTGTGAAAACCAAATCTTAGCACCCGGAGATGCGAAGCAGAAGCAACCCCATTGTTCTATGTCCCCAGTATCCACTTATGTTTCAGCTGTTCTGTCCCAGTCCCAAGGCCTCTGCAGGTGTCCCGGGATGTTTGAATCAAATGGAATAGCAATGTCAGTAAACCACCATTTTATTAAGGTGACCAAAGATGAAGAATTTTGTTTGATCTGTTATTGTGACTCCTATCAGGACATCTTCAAGCAATCATCCTCCATCATGTCTCTTGGATTTATGCGCAGGAAACAACATCAATGTATTTGCTCCTTCACAATCAAGGCCCTGTTTCTCGATGTGTTGTCATAACGACAGGATTATATCCATCTACCTGTTATTATCAGCAGTAATCAGAAAAATCTAACATAAGTTTACTGTAATGCTATAAAGAGTGTCAGCCCTTTGGGCCTAAACAATCTCTCGTTGGAAGAGAAAGCTGGTAATGTGGTAAAGGTATTGTGGGGCTTGTCTTGTAATATTTTCCCTTTCTTTCTTTCGTTCTTTCTCTTTCTTCCTTTCTTTTCTCTTATTTATTTATTTTAGAGAGAGGGGGAGAGAGAGAGAGCATGAGCAGGAGGGGCAGAGGGAGAGGGAGAGAGAGAATCCCAAGCAGACTTTGCACTCAGCATGGATTCCAATGTGGGGCTCGATCTCATGACCCTGAGATTGTAACCTAAGCTGAAATCAAGAGTCGGTCGGTCACTTAACTGACTGAGCCACCCAGGCGCCCCTGGAATTATTTCTAAAACAGGATGGTTGATAGTACATGAACATGTTTCTGTGAATTGAGTCATGTGAAATCATCCAGTTTTATTCAACCATCAATTGGACATTGCATTATTTCGCTACAGGATTGAAGAAAGGTGGCTCCATAAATTTAGCAACAAAGAAAGCCATAGCTTGCTTGTCGCTCACCTCCCCACTCCTGTTGTATGTCATGGAAGCAGTAAGAAACATTGAGAATTTTCCCAGTGTATCAGAGAATTATGGTCATTTCCTCCAGGATGTGAAGAAGTACATGGTGGTAAAGATGGGGAATGGCCATCTGTGGCAATTAAGAAAAGTAGAAAAGCCAGAACATTTGAGTTCTGTTCTCAGTTGTGCTTCTAACATGTTCAGTGACCTTGAGCAAATTTCTTTACCTCACTGGACCTGCCTTTCCTTGCCTGTAAAAAGAAATTGCCAGACTAAATGTTCTCGAAGATCCTATCCAGCTTGATGTTGAATTCAGTGCATCAGCTCTCTTGATTTATTTACACAATCCCAGCAGAATTAATTTGGATTTGTTAATTGTTTGCATCTGGATAATCATTTTTTGCACACCTGAAGACTGTCTAGCAGGGGTGGTTTCTTATATTAACTAAAAGTGCTGTGAAGGAAAAGTGGAATCCCTAGGAACTGGAACTAGAAGAAACTCAGTTCTAGAGCACATGCTGATGATGTGTCCACATAGGCCCTCCAGCCATGCTGGGCGATTCTGCCCCCTTTAGCAAGTCCTGAGGTTTCAGAGTCTTGTACCATGAAATGTGTGACAACACATACAGAGGGGTGGGAGTGGGAGACTGAAGACACTGTGCCAGTGTGGCCTTCGCCACAGAGCAGATGTGATGCTTCTCAAGCTGGTGATGTTGTTGGAAGGTCCGCCATCTTCCCTACTTCAAGTGAGGATCCCTGGGGAAGCTCCCAGTAGCTGATCACCTTGCACTGAAGAACAATAAAGAAGCATTCCCATTCCAGGAGGGCAAACCAGCCACGTACTCAGGGGGCACATTCTGCACTGTCTTTTGGAGAAAGGTAAAGAACTAATAACAATTAAGCCTGATGGAGTTTCAGGTGGATTTCTGTCTCATTCTCGGATGATACCAGAGAGCCAAGTTTTGGTCTATTCCCTCCACGCTTGGTTCTAAACATGGAAGTGTTCAGATGTCACAGTATCTCACACTCCTCTCTCTGGTCCAGACCAGAAGAAGGCTCAATAGTTGATGGCAAAATGGAGGGGGAGTCAGGAGGGCATTTTTACTCTGGAAGGTGCATCCGACTAATGATACAAAATGGAGTTGGTGTCATTTTAGATCCTGATCTTGAATCCTTAGAGTGACAGAGAAGAAGAATCCCTTGTCCCTTTCACTCCTCCCCTCTTTGGTTCTGGATATCCTTTCTCTGGGGATCTGCTCCATCCGATTCTCCATCAGCTTATAGACAAGCCCAAGTGGAGATAAGAATCAGATAGTCCACAAGCCTCTCTCACCGTTGTCCTCTCTCTCCATCCATTGTCCAACTTTATGAAAGAAAAGCCTGTGCTCTGAAGAAAAATCTACATTGACTGCCTCACAGCTAATTCACTTCTTAATTAATTGGTCATAAATGCCTTATACTGTCCCGGAACTGCTCTATCCCATGTGGTGGGCAACTTTCTGGTCACCAAAGCTAATCACCAATTCCTAAGCTATTTTTTGAGACCTCATGTTTTGGTTTGGTTTTGTTTCACAGCAATGATACTCTTGACTTTCTTTCCATTCTGGAAAATCTTTTCCTGTATTGGCTTTCTCTGCCATCGCACCGATGAGTCTTAAACAGAGTGACGTGTGTGGAGCGCTCAGAAACTGCTCATAGAGTTAATAAGTAGTAACTGGGGTTCTTTGGGGGGCACTCTGTTCCCTAGTTTGATGCGACATCTCCCTGTAGATATCTCTGTCCTTAGCCCAGACTGGATTTCCCAGGAAGCTGGTGAGGTGTGAGCATTAGGGGCGCTCACCTGCGGGGGCCTCTTCACATGCTGTGTTTCCCTCAGGTTTTCACTGAAGGTGGTTAAGACTGCCCTGTTCCACCCTGCTCTCCCCTTGTCAGGTGGGGATGGAGGAGCTGTGAGCACCGCTGATGGCCTGTGGAGCAGAAGTCGAGTTGGAGATCCATTCATTTTCCATGCGGTGGGTTATGCTTACATGATTCTCAGTCACTTCTATGTCTAGGTAAACTATTGCTGGGATCCCCGTGTAGGAAGGGCTCCCTCCTGCCTGCCGGGCCAGCTCACCCAGGTCCAGAGGTCCCATCCTGAGATGAATTTGTTGTCTACTGTGGGCACAAGTGGAGGAGAAAAGAACAGAGCTAGAAGCTGGACTGTGGGAACTTTTCTAAACTCTCAGTTTAAAAATCACCCCCATGCTGGAAAAAGGACTGAATCCTGTTTCTCTTCTCTCCATAAAAAGTGGAATTATGAACTTGTTTTCATGTGAAGAGAAAATCCAAAGTACACTCACAAAATATGTCAAAATATTCACAAGTGGCAAAAGAAAAATAGGTAAATTGGAACAACTCACAGGATGGGAGGACATCTTGCAAATCATTTATCTTATAGGAGACTTGTATCCAGAACATATAAAGAGCTCTTACAACTCAATAATAAAAAGGCAGCCAAATTAAAAAATGAATGAACAAACTGTTGGTTACCAGAGGGGAGAAGGATTACTAGGGGATGGGCAAAATAGGTAAAGGGGATTAAGAGGTACAAGTTTCAGGGCACCTGGTTACCTCTGTTGGTTGAGTGTGTGACTCTTGGTTTCGGCTCAGGTGGTCATCTCAGAGTCCTGGGATGGAGCCCGATGTTGAGTCCCATGTCGAGCCTCATGTCAGGCTCCTCACTTGGCAGGAAGTCTGCTTGAGGATTCTCTCTCTCTCTCCCTCCGCCCCTCCCCCTGCTCTCGCATGCGTGCTCCCACTCTCTCAAATAAATAAAAAAAGGATGTATAATCTTCCAGTTGTAATAAGTCATGGAGATGAGTACAGCATGGGGAATATAATCAATAATGTAATAACTTTGTCCAGTGACAGACAGTAACTAGATTTATTGTGGGGATCATTTCATAATGTATAAAAATATTGACTCACTATGATGTACACCTGAAACTAACAGGATATTATATGTAGATTATACTTCAGGTAAAAAAAACGAATAAAGGATTTGAATAGACATTTCTCTGAGGAAGATGTATAAGTGCCATAAATACATGAAACGATGCTCAAGGTCATTAGCCATCAGGGAAATGCGCATGAAAACTACAAGGAGATACCATTCATACCCACTAGGAAGACAGACAGTGTGACGTGTTGGCAAGGACATGGAGACACTGAATCCTTATACGCGGCTAGTGAAATGAGAAAGGGTGCAGCCGCTGTGGAAACAGCTGGACACAGCCTCAAAAAGTTAAACACAGAGTTATCGTATGACCCCCCGATTTTCACACCGTGGCATATACCCAAGAGAAATGAAAAAAATACTTGTTCACGGGTGTGGACAGCAGCATTATTCATAATAGCCAGAAAATGGAGACAGTCCGTATGTCCATCAGCTGATGAATGGCTGGACAAAATGTGGTCTATCCATAAAATGGGATAATATTTGGCAATAAAAAAGAAGGAAGTAGCGATGCATCTACAACATGGGTGCATCTTGTAGCCATTCTGATAAGCGAAAGAAGCCAGACACAAAAGACCACACGTCATGTGATTCCACTTTTATAAAACGGTCACGGTAGGTTAGTCTGTAGAGACAGTAAGCAGAGTAGTGGTTACCACGGACTGAGTTGGGGAGTGACAGCTAGTGAGTATGTGGGGGGGGATCAGAGTGTTCTGAAAGTACGGATGGTTGCATTACCCTGCAAATGTCCTAAAAACATACACGTTAACTGGGTGAATTGTATGGTGTGTGAACTATATCTCAGTAAATCTGTTTGAAACATGGAGAAAAAGAGCATTATAGAGGCATGTCTGTAACTCTAAAATTTATTCAGTGCCTTCAGATGAAGTCCAGAATCCTCAGCCTGGCTTTCAAGACATGTTATTTATATAGAACCTTTTTCTTCTTTCATCTATTCATTTGTAAACCATACACCTGTTGAAATGTCATAGTTCGTCAAACCGGGTGCATCTTCTCTTCTGGACGGATACTCCCTCCATCCCTCGGTTACAGCCCCCAGCGCAGTCTGCCTCCTGTCATAGTGATTTCTGGCTTGTCCTGTTAGCTACATTTGATTGAGAGCTCTTTGGGATCAGGAAGTGTGCTCACTCACGTTAGCATCCCCCGGAGCACGGGCCCTTGGTCGTACCTGGCTGCTACCTGATCATTTTCACCTCCTGATAAAATGACTGGATTATGAAATTGTTAGAGGTGACCCTGGAGACGACCCTGCCTTCACCTCCTTCACAGGAATTTTTCAAGAACAATGCAAGACCAGGCATACAAAGACATTTCAGGAAACCCTTAAAACCCTAACTGTGCAGGGCACTATTATGATCCGTAACCCCGGTAACTATTCAAATTAGTGCCAATTAACTTTTGGCGGCACTCTTAAGATCCCTTATCAGCTACATTAGTTTGTCAGATGAGGTAATGCACTTTTTTTGGGTACACTTGTCACTGAAGAGATTGGCAGCGTTTCGTAGTCGTAAACAAAACTGTCTCGTGTGCGGGACCATGACAAAGAGGGAATCGGATACCAGCAGCTCTGTGAAAACACTTACATCCATTTCAGCAAGAAGGAGTTGTGATCTGGTAAATAAATTAGTGTTCTGCTCTGTTCCTCCGCTGGCCGCTAATGAGCGGGCCCCAGAGACTCCTGTCCTGGGCCATAAGCCCCTGATAGCCATTCAAGTTCAGTGTAAAGTGCCTTGTCTCTGGCGATCTTCATTTAAAACCAGAATTCTTTTAAGTAAATATGTTTATCAAACTAAACATAGTTAAAATATACAGAAAAGCATAGAGAATGATGTAATAACACTACCACCTGTGTTTAACAAATGCTGTTTTTTAAAATTTTTGCCATATCTGCTTTGGATTGTTTTTTTAATGCAAAATATTTCAAAGACTGTTGAATCTTTCCTCACCCTCGGAAATCCCATCTTCCTCCCCCCTCCTCAGAAGTGACGATTATCTTCAACCGGGAACCTTTAACTGGTTAATCTGTCGGTCCAACTTTGATGTCAGCTCTTGAGGCCAGAGTTCATGTTGGAGTCCACTGAATGGGAGTTTTCCCCAAGCCCGTTTAAATCGGCCTCTGGCCAAGGGGAGAGCAGTGACACGATGACACCACCACCTTCCTGGAATTCTGGCAAGAGGAGGAAGAAGGCTGTGAGCTCTTATCTTTGAAATCTGAAAGTTCCGTGACATCAGGACCTTTTGGATGCGGCAGGCATAGTGCAAATTTTTTTTTTTAAGTAGGTTCCACACCCAGTGTGGAGTCCAACACGGAGCTTGAATTCATGACCCCGAGATCAAGACCTGAGCTGAGTTCAAGAGTTGGACACTCAACTGACTGAACCACCCAGGCGCCCCATTCGTGGTGCAATTTAGCAGACTGTCAAGTTGCAGATCAGTCCAATTCCACAGCAGTTTTGGGGAAGGGGACACAGAGCTAGGCACTGGGGAGAGGAAAACAAAATTACCTCTGTGGGGACATGCGTGGGAGTACATGCATCTTATTTGCTGTACCTACCTCATTCAGAAATAAACTTGTGATGTCTTTTTAAAATACCTGCAGTGGAACAGAAAGAGAATGGTGAGGTAAGGAAAGGAAGATGAAGGGAAGGTGGGATGGAAACATGAGCTCCAGTCTCAGGTCCGGTCAGCACATGGAATGCAGGCTGCGAGGTGTGACGCTCCCCGGATGTGGCCCACAGACTTGGCCATAAGCTTCTCAGTACAGAGTTGAAAGAACAGAAGGAGATCAGTGACACAGTGTAGGGCCCTTATGATGAAAGCAATCTAGTTGCTCAAGGAAGCGTAGTTATTTCTGGCACAGGTGCCTGGGAACCCTTTCCCCTAGGATGTAGTCCTCACCCCTCATGGGGTGGGGAGAGGGAATGATCAGGACATTCTTGCAGAGCGTGCAATGTGCTGGAGCGCTGTGCATGATGTGAGGGGGACACAGCTGAGGGCCAGGGGTAATGTGATCAGGAATGCCTGGTAACCAAGCACTATTAGTGCCAATAATGTGGCCCGGGGCATGGTGATGGTTACTTTTATGTGTCAACCTCTTGGGCCATGGGTTCCCAGATACTTGGTCAAACGTTACTCTGGGTGTGTCTGTGAGGGTGTTTTGGGATGAGATTAGCATTTGAATCCATGGCTGGAGTAAAGAAGATTGCCCTCCCCAGTTAGGGTGGGTCCAGTCTAATCAGTTGAAGGCCTGACTAGAGCAAAAAGGCTGAGTTTCCCTTGAGTATGAATGAACTCCCCCTGCTCTGCTGCTTTTGACCTGGAGCGTTGTTTTTTTGTTTTGTTTTCCTGCCTTTGGACTAGAACTGAAACATGGTCTCTCCCTGGGTCTGGAGCCTCTTGGCCTTCAGAGAGGAACTGCACCATCTGCTCTCCTGGGTCTCACCTTACCAAATCACCTTGCAGACCTTGGGACTTTTCAGCCTCCATAATCACATGAGCCAGTTCCTTACAATCAATCTCTTTCATGAGAGAGTATGAAATCTTATGTATGTATATCTATGTATACACACACGTACACACACAAACACACGGGTACACATGCACATCCCATTACTTCTGTTTCTCTGTAGACTCCTAATACAAACATTCTCTATGCAGAGAGAGAGAGCATGGGCCTTAGCTTCCAGTTGTAAAATTTCTCTGGATTCACAGGCTAACTAAAATCATTGAATGGCAGGAGGATTTCATGCTCTCTAATCTATTAACTTTAAGTATTCTTATAATAATAACAATATCAATAATGACATGGCATACTTTGAAGCACATATCTTAGCTCATATTATAGCATATATATTACATATATTAGCCCACTGAAGCCTCATCACAATATCCTAAGTGAATTGAGGCCCTTAGAGGTTAAGGGAAGTCGTCCAAGGTCACAAAACTCGGAAACGACGTCGTATTTTCAGGGCCCTAATCTGAGTAAAGCCCATCTTCTGTTTGCTCTTAGGGGTGAAAGTAGGAGAGGGCTCCATGGTGGAGGACCACTCAGTGCTTGCCCCCCTCCCACTCCAGGCTCCTGTCTGTCTCTGGGAGGGAGGGACAGGCATGTGCACAGTGTGGGTTGTCGATGTGGTGTGAGCGGTAGGTGGTGGCAGCAGGGGGTCGGCGGTGAGATAGCTCACGGGAAGGGGGCACCCACAGGAGCTCTTGTGTGGGGATCCACCAGCTGGCTCTGTGGAGGTGTGCAAAGGAAAAGTGGTCACGGCAACCACTGATGTCCCCCCAGCCACGAAATTTAGAAAGCACTTCCAGGGGTCATGCGTAGCCTGCAAGGACCAGAGCAGGGATGACAGGGACGCTGTTGTACACTAAGTTCTATGCTCCCTCCCCAGTTCCGTCTGCACCTCAGGGGTCTCTACCCAGGGCATGAAGCTGAAGAGAAACGGGTCAGGGAGCACATGCGGGTTCTGGAGAGGGGGAGAGAAAGACGAGGCTAATGTCTCCCTATTCTGACGTCATTCTTACCTCCTGGTTTTTCCTTTTCAGTGGTCCACTTCCTGGGATCCTAACCACAGCTCACAAAGAGTGCTCATTACCTGTGGGGCAATGCCCAGAGTAGGTCCATGTTTCTGTTACTGTGGCAGGATGGCCCGCCTTGGGTCTGGAGGGTAGTTGTCTCCACCATCAGTGGATTGGTCTGTGCTTAATAAAGCTGTCTCTGAAGTTGAAGCTGGGTGGTCACCCATGTGTCATTGACCCCCCTAAAACAGTGTCCTGTCTGCTCTTTGGGGAGCCAGCCTTGCCTGCTCTATCTGAAATCAGAATCAGCCAAGCTGGTTTGGGGTGTGGCTCCGGGTGTATCGGACTGCAGGCCTCCTGGGGTCATGGGTGGGGACACAACGTGTCAGTCTCAGACCCTCCAGCGTGGAGGTGGCTGTGTGGGGATAATGGGCGCTGAGATCCAAGGATCCTGATCACCTTCCTGGCCTGTCACCCTGCCACCTCCCTTCCCGCCAGGTAAATACTGCTTAGACACCCAGCTTCTGATGAGAGCTGCATGATGGGACTCGTACACGATGGCCCGTGTCAGCTTGTTGGAGTTAAAAAATATATTTTAATTTGTTTAGCTCTCTGGGGAAATTATCTGAGCCTGCATGTGATAATCAGCTTTCACAAAACCTGAAATTATTTGAGCCACAAAAATGAGATTTTTAATCTACATAAATAAAGAAGTTTTTTGCTCCACCCCCAACCTCTTTTTTTTTTTTTTTTTTTTGACAGGAGTGGAGATTAAGAAAATTCTAATTCATTCCTCCCCTTAGCCCCCAGGACACTGTCATTAGCAGTTGTAAGAAAATGATTATACCCCTAGTACTATGTGCAACATTTTCACATACATTTTCTCTTTTTATTTTAAACTTTACACCAACTCTTAAGGTTAGGGGGCTGGTGGCAAGTATTGCTCCCCCTTTTATGGAAGAAAGTGGGTCACTGCAACATTGAGATTTGCTCAAGTTCACCTGGCTGATGGATTGCAGAATCGGGACTAGAACCCAGTTCTTTTGGCAACCAGCTCAATGCCCTTCCACCCTACCAGGCTGCCTCAAAGTAACGATAGTAGTAGAGGGTTTATAAGAGAATAGAGTTGAAGATTCAAGTGGATTTATAATTGCACCCCATCGGCATCAATCAGGATAAGCTGTGTTAAGTTGTGGTAACATTAAATTCCAGTGGTTTAACTCGTTTATGCAAAGTCCCCTGTGGGTCTGGGTGACTTTCCAGAGCTGTTGCTCTCCATATCTCCAAACGGCTTTGATCTCCCGACCCCCATATGTCAGCATGAAGCGTCAGGGTGCACTGAAGCAGGGAAGGGGGACTGAAGGGCTGCATGTTGGCTTTTAAATGCTTCAGCCTGGAAGCAACAAAATCCAATGCCAGCTGCATGGCCCTGCCGAGCTGCACAAGGGGCCGGGAAGCCCTTGTCTTCAGTGTGTCTTGGAAGGGAAGGAAAACCAGCAATACTGGCAAAACCACTAGCAGTGACTGCAGACCAGAAGGCTCGCACTGGGGAGCAGATCCCCTGGGACAAACACCCATGTCACAGATCCCCAGGAAAGCAATTCCTACCACTAGAAGTTACTCTGGAGGCACATCTAAGGATCTGACAGATTAACAGGCATAAATCATGCCATGTCTCCTGAATGTCTTCATTTCAGTTCAAGGTTCATGATGCCTGTTTTACGGATACCATTTTCCTGATGAACCTTCAGTGATCCCCCCTTGACCTCTCAAGCAAGCTCACTCTCTTACCCCTTGGCCTTGACACACGGTGGCCTGCGCCCTGCCTCCTTTCCCCTCCCTCGCTGGCTCCCAACTCCTCCTCCTCTACGCTCGGGTCTCGGCTCAAATACCATCTTCTCAGATCTGGGGTGACACCCCTTCCTTGGTGTCCCATCAGCCCCCCTGTTTAGCTTTATCAGCAGGTACATTTTTGCAGTGTACTATCTGTCCACATACACGAACCCCCACCGAGGTGGCAAACTGGGGGCCCAGGAGGGGCACTGACCAGCAGTGCTAGCCAGTCTGAGTTACACTCAGCACCAGCTTAGCGGGTACGCCAAAGCAACTGAACACATGTTTGCTAGAGGAACACATGGATGACAAATGAGTCGGGGAATGAGGCCTGACAGGGCAGGCTGACGTGACACACTTGGGTCTCATGCTCTTCTCCGCCGGCTGTGTGCTAAGCCATCATCAAGATGGTTATTTGTGAGGGGCACCTGGGTGACGCAATGGGTTAAGTGTCCCACTCTTTTTTTTTTTTTAAAGATTTTTTTATTTATTTGACAGAGAGAGACACAGCAAGAGAGGGAACACAAGCAGGGGGAGTGGGAGAGGGAGAAGCAGGCTTCCCGCGGAGCAGAGAGCCTGATGTGGGGCTCGATCCCAGGACCCTGAGATCATGACCTGAGCAGAAGGCAGACGCTTAACGACTGAGCCACCCAGGCGCCCCTAAATGTCCCACTCTTGATTTCGGCTCGGCTCAGGTCATGGTCTCAGGGTTGTGAGACTGAGCCCCACGTCGGGCTCTGTGCTGAGCATGGAGTCTGCTTGAGATTCTCTCTCTCCCTCTGCCCCTCCCCCCACTCACACTTTCTCTCTCTAAAAAAAAAAAAAAAAGGATGGTTATTTTTGAGCTTTGCCCCTATTTCTCTTAATTTCGGTGTCAGTGCTCTTGGTAAATACTCTGGGTTTGCCAACTGCCTGATATTCCCCTACCTTTCCTTAAAAGTATTTTATTGTTTTTATTTTATTAAAGATTTTATTTATTTATTTGTTAGAGAGAGAGCACAAGCAGGAGGAGCAAGGAGCCCGATGCAGGACTTGATCCCAGGACCCTGAGATTGTGACCTCAGCTGAAGGCAGCTGCCCAACCGACTGAGCCACCCAGGCGCCCCTAGAATTTGCTTTTAAAAACAGTTGTATCTGTCTTTGCCTTTCTCTGACTGACTTGTTTCACTTAGCATATGATTTCACTCATATGTGGAATTTAAGAAACAAAACAAATGAGCAAGGGGAAAAATAAGAGAGAGAGAGAGACAGATTAAGAAATAGTCTCTTAGCTGTAGAGAACACACTGCTGGTCACCAGAGGGGAGGTGGGTGGGGGGATGGGGGAAACAGGTGATGGGGGTGAAGGAGGGCACCTGTCATGATGAGCACCTGTCGTGATGTATGGTAGCGTTGAATCACGATATTGTACATCTGAAGCCAATACAACCCTATATGTTAACTGTACTGGAAGTAAAGGAAAACGACATACAAATACAAAACAGGTTAAACGACTTCATACCTCTGCATTTACTCAGTAACAATTCATTTATCCTCCCCACACCAACATATCTAGATACCTCTGACCACCCAGCAGGGTTTGTGATGGGCTGGGACAGCTAGCCTCTCCATGTTGACCTGATATAACTGCTGCGCTTGATATAATGCGTAAGCGTGAATAAAAGTGTGATTTCCATGGGGCTTTCAACAGACCCAGACTAGCTCAAGTACCCCATTGTCACCTGCACGGAAACCAGGCGATGGGCGGGTCACTTGGTCTGGTGCGTCTCCTTTAAGAGTCGAGGCGCCTGTGTTGTCCTTCGATGGGCTCGGGGATGGTGCGGGGCTCCCTGAGGCCGGGTGATGGATGCCCTAGTCAGGACTGCATATTGGATCTGTTACACGCCAGTGATATACGATTTCAGCATTTCAGGGGTGATTTGGATTCTCTGTACTCCCTGCCTAGAATTTTGCCGCCACGTTGTTTTGTGCCTTCCTGCCCAGCAAAAGGAGGATAAATCTAGAAACCTGCTTGAAAATGGATCTACTGTATTCAATTCTCTATCATTAAAAGATCTTAAAGGCCAGGCTTTCCTTTTCTTATCTGCGGAAGGAAGGAGTTGAAGGAAGGTTCCTTCCATCTCTGGAAATTCTACAATTGTAGCTAACAAATAGCAGTGTTAACGGGGCCTCATCACCCTGGTGTTTTTCTGTCCGGCAGGTCTGGAGGGCTCCTTGTCTGGGTTTCAGACAGTGGTGTTGCTCTTCCTTGGGGCTTTATTCTAAGCTTGAGGCGGGAGCGACAAGGGAGGCTGTTGGTTTGGGGCACTGCTGAGGAAAGCAGCCCGATCACCTAACTCTCACCTCTTGAATAAAGGAAATGTAAAGGACACCGACTGGGGCCTGTGCTTTGATTTGGATGGAGGGAGAGGGATGCATGGTCAGGCCAAGGAAAGCAGGGAGCTGTAGCCTGGAGCCAAGGGATGGTGGCAAGCAGAGAGCTCCCCAGTGCCTCCGGAGGCTGAGCAGCCAGAAGGATTTGGTTTCCTTACATGGCCAGGAGCGGGAGCCCCATTCCAGAGGCTGACCCTTTGGGGCGCACTTCTGGTCATTTCGCTCATGGCCCTGCAGCCCTGGGGCTGCATCCACAGCCTGCTTGGGCAGGTGTGCTGAGCAGAAGAGCTCAGCTCCGGTGCCTCGGGATGGGACCTTTCTTGCTGGCCGTCGGATGATTTAAGACTAAAGCAAGAAAATTTTGCCAAAGTAGAACAGCCATCCGGTTTTATCTTTCTATCTTCAGTGGCCCTGAAAAATACGGGGCACACATGGGAATGTAATGCTTGGAAGCAAGCTAATGTCTCTAAGATTACAGGTTATACTTCACCTCGCTTCTAGGCTAGCGCAGCACCAGACCTCTCTCCAGGGGCAGGCTCATCTAGAAGCAGAGGAGGCATATCTGTTGTTTCTTAGTTCATGTGGCCCCAGTTATGCGGGCTATTAACTCTTGAGACGAGATCTAGGAGATCTTGGAGCATATTAGGATTTAACTCTGGGTCAAAATAGCAAATATTTATTGAATACACACAAAAGGTAGGGCACTATAGACAAAATCGATCCATCAATATGAAGACCTCTCACTGTTCAGGGGAAAGAAGTAGTACATGAGTGGAAAATACAGGTGTAAATTCCATTTAGTCTCGGCAAGATGAAGGAAGAAGAAGCTTCTGGAAAGAGAATTCTGCCAGCACCCGTCCAAGTATCCCTCAGGGGCTTGACTGACTACCCTGGTTGCTTCTGCAAAGGGCTGTCTTTACCCTGGGAAGTATAAAACCCGACAGAATAACTTGCCCACCAGTGTGCTTGACTCCTGAGCTGTGGGTAACAGGGCTGGAATGTCCTGGAGCTGAGTGTTGTCCTTTCTCAGCGGGGGACAGTGTTCCAGTGTTGACCTTTCTCAGCGGGGGTTTTGCTGTGACTCCTGGAGGTCATAAGGCTAAGACAGAAAGCACTAAGCATGAGTTTGGGAGACTCTGACACAGTCCTTAGAGTTCCAGGGTGGAAGGTGGTTCTGGAAACTGCACAAACTGTGCATAACTTAATCCTTCTGCCTACTGGTGTGTCCGTGGTCCCTGAGATATAACATGGTCAGGTTAGGTCCACGTGGGCTAGTGAAACAAGAACCAACAAAACAAAGTAAAGAGAAAAGGGTTTCTCAATAACAAGGACAGCTTACTACTTGAGATTAGCCTAAACCAAGACTGAGCAGGAAAAAAGTTGCCTTTTATTCCTAGAAAAAAAAAAGACCTTTGTAAATAGGAAAAATATAGGGATATTTGGATCGTGGTTCTTTTGGGGATTTATATCAAGCTTTATTTCTCCTCTAGTTAAGAAGCGTCTTTAGCTTAGAGGAAAAATCTAAGATTCATGAAGTATCACACACTGGAAGAAAAAGCTTGGGGATTTTGACAGTGGTGGGGAGAGACATGGTGCAAAATTCAGTCTACAGTAATTCTTTTATAGGCAAAATGCATCCTGAGGTGCCAGGAGATTCAAGGGGAGGATAAAGTTTTCCTTCAGAAGTTGGAAGATCCGGCAGAACCACCATCTTCTCTGCAAGAGATAAGCACTATGTAAAGGTCTACAAATAGGCCATTGAGAGAGATGAGGATGGGAGGGCAGGGAAGTAGGAGGAGTGACAGGTGGTGGTTGGTTCTGTAGACTGTGGGCCCTCAGCGAGGCTGGGACCCTGGCAGGGGTTTTGAGTTGGATGTGATCACTCTGCAGACCGAAGGAGATCAGTTCAGTATAGCTACGGGCATTCTTTTCCTCTACGTTAGAACTCCCAGGGTGCAAACAACAGAAAACAAGACACAAGCTAAACACATGTCACACAGCTAGGTGATATCATGTCCAGATCCCATTCACTCACTCACTCAGCCTTCGAAGACCTAGAATTCTGTCCTCCCGTGTTCATCGGCTGGGACTTCCTGACTTTGGGACTTTTTACAGGTGTCATCATTTAGTACAAATAATAGCCTGCTCAGGGTGGGTGACAACATGGCATTTTGCTGGGCCACTCTTTGCTCAGCATTCCCCATGAAGACTCCAGCTCCTGGCCATGTGCCCGGCCTGACAAACAGCCAGGAAGACAACTTGGCACAAGGTGATTTTTTTAAATCATTGCTGAGGTTACTTCATTACTACATCTTTTGTGCTTGGCAAAGTAATTACTATGCTGGTTTTTTTTTTTTTTTAATCAAAAGAAGCGTTGCTAAAATAATTTCCTCTATCCGGATTACAGAATATTCAGTGATCTCTGAGCTTTGTCTTTCTGTGTGTGTGCATCTCATGTAATCCGTGTCCTTCCTTAAAAATGCATCCACAGGGTGCCTGGGTGGCTCAGTTGGTCAAGCATCTGACTCTTGGTTTCAGCTCAGGTCGTGATCTCAGGGTCGTGAGATTGAGCCCTGCATTGGGCTCCACGCTCAGCACAGAGTCTGCTTGAGGATTCTCTCCCTCTGCCCCTCCCCCTGCTTTGTGCTCTCACTCATGCTCCCTAAATGATAGATAGATCGATCGATCGATAGAATCTTTAAAAAATGTATCCACAGATTACTGGGGATGCACCCTGATTAGAGTTGCAGGCCATTTTCCAGAATTTTTGTGAATAACTTTAATTCCATGATCTCAATACTTATGGGGTCTGCGGTCCATTTCTGCAGTCAGGTTGGACAAGAAAAGTTGTACATGAAAATACAGCCCTATGGCTTTGCAAAGGTGTGAGTGGAAGCATTTTGAGGGTCGGGTTTATGAGTCCGTGGTATTGTTCTGTTGTAGCTTAGGCACCGATCCCTCAAGTGGGAATGATTTAGCAGCACAGAAAGATAGGCTCAGTGTCGTCATTTTGTCTCCTGTTAGCACATACTTTAGAACACATATCTGTTCCAAGCAGTCTATAAGCTTTCATAATGAAATGACATTGGGGGCGCCTGAGTGGCTCAGATGGTTAAGCGTCTGCCTTCGGCTCAGGTCATGATCTCAGGGTCCTGGGATCGAGTCCCGCATCGGGCTTCCTGCTCCTTGGGAGCCTGCTTCTCCCTCTGCCTCTCTCTCTCTCTCTCTCTCTGTCTCTCATGAATAAATAAATAAAATCTTAAAAAAAAAAAAAAAAGAAATGACATTGGTTTTTAGAAAAAAACGTAACTTAAATTTATTCAGGATGGTACTGTTCACAAAGTGCTTTTATATGTTTTATTTTATTTGACTGTTAGGATGGTTGGCCCTGTGAGGTAGATCAGCTATTATTATTCTTATTTGTTCCAGCTGAGAGACTGGAGGCTCCGAGCAGTGACGTGCCGTGCGCATGGTCAGGTCATTAGTGCTGAGGGCCCAGAGGCAGGCACGGAACTACTTCAAAACCCCTTTACCACCCTCCTTTTTGACATTTATTTTTATTGTTTTTAAGATTTTATTTATTTATATGAGAGAGAGAGAGAGCAAGCATGAGTAAGGGGCAGAGGGAGAGGGAGAAGCAAGACTCCCCACTGAGCAGGGAGCCTGATGCGGGACTCAATCCCAGGACCCTGAGATCATGACCTGATCCAAAGGCAGACACCTAACTGACTGAGCCACCTAGGTGCCCCACCCCCTCCTTAAAAAAAAAAAAAGATTTATTTTTAGTATATTTTTTATAAAAAGCAGCTTTGGATTTCTATAGAAAAAAGTGAGCAAAAAGTACAAGAGAATCCCCCTGTGCCTTCTTATCCCACCCCTAGCCTCCCTATTATTCACACCTGGCCACAGTGTGATAGATTCGTTCTAATTGATGGGCCTATATTGATAGATTATTATTAATGATTATTAAGTTCATAGTTTACATTAGGGTTCACTCTTTGTGTTGTACATTCTATGAGTTTTGACAAATGCGTGACAACATGCATCTACCATTACAGTGCGTACAGAACGATGGTTTCACTGCCCTAAACATCCCCTGGGCTCTGCCTGTTCACCCCTCCGACCTCTCTAACACTGATTGCTTCCCTGCTCCATGGTTTGGTCTTTTCCAGAAAATCATATAGTTGGAATCCTACAGTATCCTTCTACTACCTTTTTAAACTCCAGTATTTCCACTTAATTGTTTATATCAATAGCAATGACAGAATTTACTGTGTAAATTTGAGATGAAACATTTTCTGGAACAGATGTGCATCAAGAAGCCTCATTTTTTCACAACCATCTCCTGTCTCATTCTTACCCCTGGCTGGAATATGGTCGATGGATTTCGCACTTGGTTAAAATGTCCTTGCTTAATATAAGAAACCTTAGTGTTGGCACATATCAAGAATTTTGTTCCTCTGAGGAAGATCAGCAAAATTCCACTGTAGCCTAACCATGATCATTTTACAAGAGAATTTTACTTATCTCAATTCAGAAAACCGAAGTGTTGAAAGAGGAAAAGTCTTGCCCAAGTAAATACATTAGGAAGACAGAAATAAAAGCTGGGGCTTCCGTATTCCCATTGGAGATGCTGCTGAGTTTAGCCACATTTGGCCAGTACTCCAGAAGAGAGACCTTGAAAGGAGAGGGCATGCCAGTTAGCTCAGCTGATCAGCATAGAAACTGTGTGTGGTTGAGGCCATGGATTCCATCCTCATGTGAGTGAGTGGGTTAGCTTGGAGCTCACCTTTAAGCTGGAGGCTGTGGGGGTGCAGACAGTATGACTGGATCATAAGGGGAACCCGGCACACAGTTTATCTCCCCTTTACCCGGAAGCCAGGAACAAAGTGAGGCAAACACACCTACCACCGGCAGATCAAACACATGACTTTCTTTTGCTTGAAGGATTTGAATATTAGCATTGGTTGAGGGAAAAGAATACATTCTGAAGTCATTTTATAGTGGATAGAGAAACAATGAATGCATCTAGTAACTTATTTTTTAAATTTATTCATTTATTTTGGAGGGGGAGGTCAGGGGGAAGCGGAGAGAGAGAACCCTCAAGCAGATTCCCCGCTGAGCAAGGAGCCCAACATGGGACTCAATCCCATGACCCCAAGATCATGACCTGAGCTGAAATCAAGAGTCAGACACTTAACCAACTGAGCCACCTAGGCGCCCCTGCATCTATTAACTTATGCATTTGCTTCGCATACTTATATATCGTGGGTTTTCTGTAGCTTGGGTGGTTAATTGTTTACAATTATTAGAGATGCCCAGAGTGACAAAAAGATGAAGGAAAAAAACATTGAGTAAATCTTCTTGCTTTTTTTTTCTTTTTTAAAGATTTTATTTATTTATTTGACAGAGAGAGAGACAACGAGAGAGAGAACACAAGCAGGGGGAGTGGGAGAGGGAGAAGCAGGCTTTCTGCAGAGCAGGGAGCCCAGTGCGGGGCTCGATCCCAGGACCGTGGGATCATGACCTGAGCCGAAGGCAGACGCTTAACGACTGAGCCACCCAGGTGCCCCGCTTTTTTTTTCTTTTTAAAGATTTTATTTATTTATTTGAGACAGAGAGAATGAGAGAGACAGAGAGCACATGAGAGGGGGGAGGGTCAGAGGGAGAAGCAGACCCCCTGCCGAGCAGGGAGCCCGATGCGGGACTCGATCCAGGGACTCGATCCAGGGACTCCAGGATCATGACCTGAGCCGAAGGCAGTTGCTTAACCAACTGAGCCACCCAGGCGCCCCAAATCTTCTTGCTTTTTAACAAGGACTGAGACCTTTATAAAAAAGCTAACCAAGGATTCATTGATGGCTAATGCTTGCTCTTCTAGTGCTTGTGTAACAAATATGAGTGTTTTTCACCTTGTCAGTTAGGTGGCAGCAAAGTGTAGTAGAAAACAGCTCTAGCTTATGGGTCAGTTTCCCCAGTTTGCTCCTGTCATTTATTGATACTGGATTTGGGTGACCCTGGGCAAGTCACCTGATTTCTTTGGATCTCCTTTGCCACATCTGTAAAATGGGAACAATCATATTGACACTTGGCCCTGGCCTAAGACAGATGAGGTGATACATGCTGGGAGTTTTGAGCTGTCAGGATACAACTGTCAGGTGTCCAGATTAGAAGCATCTTACCATTAATATTTATTTTAGATGGCATGTATATACATACATATGTATATATCTTTTACTTGGTATATATGTATTGTTAATGACCATTACACACATGTGTGTATATCCACATATATGTGTGTGTGCATAGTGTATATCCGCATATATGTGTGTGCATGCATATGTGTATATCCGCATATATGTGCGTGTGCGTGCATAGTGTATATCCACATATATGTGCGTGTGCGTGCATATGTGTATATCCGCATATATGTGTGTGCGTGCATATGTGTGTATCCGCATATATGTGCGTGTGCGTGCATATCCGCATATGTGTGTGCATATCCGCATATATGTGCGTGTGCGTGCATGCATGCATGTGTGTGTATACACATATGCCTTACCTGTGTTTTGTGCTTTACAGTTTCACAAAGTTCTTCCACAGGCATCACCCCATTTGACTCTCCCAGCAATCTCTCAGAAGGGGGGGATGTTCTTGCAATCATTTTGTAAATATGGTTGAGAGAGTTTATGGTTCCTGAAACTTGATACAAGTACCATGATTTTGAAATATGGGAAAAAGAACTTCATTGTGGACAAAAGTCACAATCTCAAGTGTTTTTGTAACCAAACTATGAACGAGTTTGGAAAAGTTGCAAGAAATTCATTACCAGAATCAAGAAAATCAGCCTTTTGAAGGAGGCCTCTCTTGATGGAGAAAGACCAAGCAGTACCTATCAGTGAACCACAAATTTGCATGTTGGATTTGATTTCCCAGGAAGGTTCTGTTCAGAACAGTGTCTTCAATCAATCTGAAAATGCTACTTAAATTAGTTCTGAAGAAAGGTTCTAGGGGCGCCTGGGTGGCTCAGTTGGTTAAACCTCTGGCTCTTGATCTCAGCTCAGGTCTTGATCTCAGGGCTATGAGTTCAAGCCCTGTGTTGGGCTCCATACTTTAAAAAAATGCTCTAAGAGCCCCGCTCTCTAAGGAACCACTTGTTCATGTAATTAATTTGTTAATTAATCAGTCCATCTACCTATGTAGTTATTCATCCACTGGAAGCTTTTGTTAAGCTCCTACTGTGTGCCCTGAAGGAGTGCACAGCTGCAGTGGGTGAGGGGAAGCAGACAGCGTGGATGGAGTTGGTTTGGATGCTGCACAGTCCAGGCTGAGCAGGAAGTACGTTTTCAGGCCTGGGATAGGCACCCCATGGTGGACAGAGTTGCTGGAAAAAGGTAAAATCAGAATATATTGTTTAGGACATCTGATCTTCAAGACATGGACTCTTCTTACAGAACCTTGAGGTGTACTGGCTGGGCAGAAAAAGACTTCTTTTAGCGGAGGCAATAAACAGTGGTGCTGTTTCTTACAAAACCCACAGAGGTTGTAGGAAAATCCCTCTGTGAGGGGCTGGGGAAATCTCTGCGGAGAAAGTTCTCTGTACTTCGAGATTACAGAGACTATGGAGGATAAAACGAAGCTGATGCTTTTGGTTGAGATTTATTCTTTTCTCTTTTTTGTCAGTCCTCCTTGGCTTAGTGCCCAGGTCACTTGTCTATCTCCCTTGACTTGAGACATCTACTTTGGTGCCCTGCATGGTATTTGGTGTGTGCAGCATCTGAGATACCCCCCGTAGGGCCGGGCACAAGACAGGAGCTGCCGTGCCTCAAGCATATCACTGCTGTGCTCCCGCAGACTTGTGGACACAAGAGGAGGATCCAAGATACGATGTTCCTAAAGAAAGTCAGTATCTGTTGCCATGGGCTCACTCACATACCCAAGGTGGAATTAATCATTTTCTCATCGCATTTAGATTGTTTACGTGTCTGGAGTCAATGGGATAGGACTATTTCATCATTTACCTTTGAACCTATGACAGTGCAGTACCTGCCACATAATAGATGTTTCATAAAAAAAAATATTTAAAAGCTGAAAGAGGGGCCCCTGGGTAGCTGAGTCGGTTAAGCATCCAACTTTTGATTTTGGCTCAGGTAATGATCTCAGCATCTTGAGATTGAGCCCCGAGTCAAGCTCCATGCTGAACAAGGAGTCGGCTTAAGATTCTCTCCCTCTCCCTCTGCCCCTCCTCCCTCCCCTGCTCAATCTTTCTCAAAAAAAAAAAAACAAAAGGATGAAAGAGGCTAAAAGTTTTCCTAGATAATCTGGTGACAAAATGGCAAAATGTTGCATTGGGGCAAACATCTAGCTAAGGAAGAGGCATTTTACAAAAATCAGAGTTTATCATGTTTATCTGCAAATTTATAGATCTCGGCACTCAGTAGGCAGAGCCCTGATATGTATTTATAGTTTTAAAGTACTTGGTAGAGGTCCTTCCTTATGACAAAACTGTGAGTCTTATTGGAGTCGTTCTGGTTTGGGGGGAAGAATCTAAAGTCCAGTGAGGGGCATGCATCATTTTCACTAGAAGCAGGCTCATTTGCGGATGTGAACTCAGAAGCGAGCCTGTTCCATCGAGTGGCACTTTGCCCCTCGGGCCAGGGAAGGGTCAGGATGAGCTTCACAGCGCATTTCATCCAGCTGTCGGATTCTAGGAATCTGAGCTTGAGTTCCACCCAGTGAATATTCCAGCAGCTTTCCAAGTGTCAGGGGCAGGGCGTGATGGAGGTTTTCCAGTGAGACCTGCCACTGGAAGTAGGCTGTGTTCTTTCCAGACTGCACGTCCACAGCGGCTGCAGTCCATTACCCAACGTGTTTCAAATGTGAGCACAAGTCCTCAAGCCACAGCCCTTTATCTCCAGATTTCGCTCTTGTTGGCGCAAGGCTGTTCTGTTTAGAAAGAAAACAAGCTCGTAGAATATTCCAGCAGGAATAGCAGGAATGTGATGTTGAGTAGGTGGTTATTTCGGATTACTTAGCAAAGTCACGGCGTTTGTGGACAGTGGGAAGTTTGTTCAGCAATTCACAAGTGCAGTGAAGGGGCCCTTTTTCCTTCCCACCAAGGTGGTTATCCTGTCCTCAGCCCGGAGACTCAAATTCCAACGGCCGTCAGATTTATTCCTGGGCCACCAAGCACAGGTTCTGGGCCTTTTTCTCTTTTGATTCCTGTGGCCTCGTAATGCTCAGAAATGTCGGCTTGCATGATGAGGCCAAGACGGGTCCCCACGCGTGCCAGGGCTGTGGCCGTGGGCTCGGCTTGAGGAAAGGTGGCCTGGACTTCCACTGCACACACCACTCACAGAAACCAAAAAGGACTACCACTCACGGAAACCAATTCAGGACGATCTTTTGGTTTTCACAGATTTAGCAGGTGTTTCTCCATCCCTAAGTGTTATATTCATGACTCAAAAAGTCCACGTATTTATCAGTAATTGGAAAATGTCGTAGACCTGAAAGGTGGCTTGAAAGTCATCTTTGGACCAGATTCCAGGCCGTTCCCTCCTTTGCAGATGGAGGATCAGGCCCCAAGAGCCAGGCAGTGAGTGGGGACCCTTCCTTGCCTTCACGTTCACCCCTCGGTCTTATTCCCTGTCTCCCACACATTTCCTTCATTTCTCTCTTGTCCTTACCTACCCTTTACAGTCTAAAGAAGTAAAAAAAAAATGTTATGGCCACAAAGATGTTGGGTCCAGGGGCAGAACCAAGTTTTGGGTGATGGGAACCTTCTACAATTTGGGGGCTCTTCTTTCAGGACAAGAAGGCAGTGTTCACTCACCTCATCATGGTGAATGAACATTTCTCAGTGTTCACTATATATACATGTATAAGGTCATCACGTTGTACACCTTGACCTTACACAATGTTACGTGTCAGTTATATCTCAACAAAGTTGGACAACAAGGAAAGAATGCAGAAGACCGTGTGCATGTGCTGTGGGGGCCCTCCCAAGGCCTTTGAAGGGACCCCTGCGATTGATGCCCCGAAAGCTGGAAACTCCTTCAGCTTTGTAGGGGGTTCTGTCTCTGGTGAGGACCATCAGGTTTCTCCCGTTTTTTCCCTGCTCGTGCTCTTTGTCAGATGACACTGTTTTGAAGGTTGGCATCAAAAAGCCTATCAAAAAACCGTCCTTTATATAGTGGTATCATTTTAGGTGATCTGAGCATGCGGAATAAATGTAAGCAAGCCTTATTGATTCTGTTTGATTGTCACACAGGTTGTTTTATTGTTGACCCTTGAATGGCACAGGTTTAAATTGTGCAGGTCTACTTACATGCAGAATTATTGCAATAAACACGGTACAGTCCTGTAAATGTATTTTTCTCTTCCTGATGATTTTCTTTCTTTTTTTTAAAAAAAAGATTTAGGGCGCCTGGGTGGCTCAGTCGGTTGAGCGACTGCCTTCGGCTCAGGTCATGATCCCAGGGTCCTGGGATCGAGTCCCACGTCGGGCTCCCTGCTCTGCGGGGAGCCTGCTTCTCCCTCTCCCACTCCCTCTGCTTGTGTTCCCTCTCTCGCTGTGTCTCTCTCTGTCAAATAAATAAATAAATAAATCTTTAAAACAAAAAAAATAAAAATAAAAATAAAAAAAGATTTATTTTTATTTATTTGAGAGAGAGGGTGCATGAGCAGGAGGAGCAGAGGGAGAGGGAGAGGGAGAGAGAGAATCTCAAGCAGACTTCATGCTGAACACGGAGCCTGACGCAAAGCTCGGTCTCACAACCCTGAGATCATGGCCTGAGCCAAAACCAAGAGTCAGACACTCAACCGACTATACCACCCATCCACCCCACTTCCTTATGATTTTCTTAATAACTTTCTTTTCTCTAGCTTCCTTTATAGTATGAATACAGAATATAATATATACAATGTACAAAATATGTGTTAATTGACTTTATGTTATTGGTAAGGCTTCTGATCAATAGGTGCTCCTAACTCCTCAGTTATGCCCTGGTCTCTCCCTCCTCCCAGGCTGTAGCTATGACCTAACCCTAGAAGTCTACATTTGCTGGAATAGACAGTAGGTGCTCTTGACCTGGGATTTACAAGTCCCAACTCCCTTGATGCTGTGTGCTGAGAAAGGGTCTTGTTATTTTCATAATTCCGACGATTCCCATGTGCCGAATGCTTCCTGCATGTCAGCTGCTGCATGATTCTGCCTCAGCAGGATCTCAGAGGGCTCCATGAAGAGTCCAGAACCACTGTTTCTTTTCTTTCTTTCTCTTTTTTTTTTTTTTTAAAGATTTTATTTATTTGTCAGAGAGAGAGAGAGAAAGCACAAGCAGGGAACGCGGCAGAGGGAGAAGCAGGCTCCCAGCCGAGCAGGGAGCCTGATGCAGGACTGGGATCATGACCTGAGCCAAAGGCAGACGCTTCACCGACTGAGCCACCCAGGCACCCCCAGGACCCCTGTTTCATAACATTGACTGTGAGAGAGTCTAGCGTCTGACGTCTTTTCTTCTTTGATGACTACAAACATCTACATGTTTTTGGCTATTTTTTTGATTAAATGTACTTTCCAGTGCTTGAAGACACTAGACCACTGCAGGGGGGAAAAAGCGAGTGTGTTAGATGTTTATGAAGGTCATATCTTCAGTGGTAGAGTTTATCAGCCGTCAAGAACTTGTGACTTCCAGAACACGATAATGGGCTAACTGGGGATTGAAGGAATGCCTTGATCCTCTAGCTAGGTTGCAAGAAGAGTGGCAGAGAGCAGGGCCATCTGTTCCTGTCAGAGTTGGCAGGAGAGTGACAGGTGACTGAGGGCAGGGAGGTCCTGAGTGAGCAGCTCTGCTGACAGACCTGTGCTTAGCTGGGGACGGCGCAGGGGAGTGGCCCCAACTGGGGCAAGAGACCTGGTCTTGCTCATTCCTGCGCCACCTGGAGCGTATCCTAGTGGGGCAGTCACTGATTCCTTTTTTGGGTCTCAGGCCTAACACTTGCAAAAAAAGGGGGTTATGCTACAACTCAGGCCCTTGTAGCCCTCAGTCTGTTCATTGCTTTGAATCGGTTTATTCTTGAATAATGCGGATGTTAGGGACACTATCTTCCTGTGCAGTTGAAAACCTACGTATAATTTTTGACTCCCCCCAAACTTAACTACTCATAGCCTCCTGCTGACCAGAAACCTTCCCCAAAACATAAGCAGTCAATTAACAGGTATTTTGTATGTCCCAGGTATTGTATACTGTATTCTTTCACTAAAGGAAGTTAAGTCTAAAGAAAAGAAAATCTTAAGGCAGGAAAATACGTTTACAGGGCTGTGCTGTATTTATGGAAAATAATCCACGTATAAGCGGACCCACCCAGTTCAACCCTGTGTTTCAGGGGCCACCTGTGTATCTCTAAGGTAGGCCAAGATAATGAGTGTGTCATTGTAACTGTACTTCCTAAGTCTTCCTCTTTCGGGTATGTGTTAATTACCAGGTATGTGTCACCTACTGCTACGTTAAACACACAGCTAAACTGAATGCCTGTATATTAGCTGTAGGCATCTGGCCTTGATTCATGCTATGTCTGCGATGTGGTTCTTACCGTTCTAGAGTGGCCGGCTGCCAGGTGACCGCCTCCTTCTAGCAAAGACCGGGAGAGCTGAGGATACATTTGGTGGTTTATAAAAGCCCAGCTCCCACGAGGGGGGAGGGGCACGGCACCGTGGCACTCTGATCACCCTTCACCTGGTCCCCACACCAGCAGGGGCCCTTCCCATTCCTGGGACGGGCCCCCGGGGTTTCCGACAACTGTCACTGTTTCTCCGGGGGAGGTTGTGAAGACAGGTGGCAGAGCAGGGAGGCAGACTTCACCAGGATATTTCATTTGTGCTTGCAGGGGGAGCTGGGTCCCTCTTCAGCTCTTTATGTCCATGGCTGTCTGTGCTGCATTGTGTGCTATTATTAATATATTATCTATTAGAGGGTAATTTTCTCTCATTTTCTGTCATTTTGCAGTTCTTTGCAAAAGGCATTAGATTGTGGATTAAAATGCGGGCATCTGGATATCACTGGAAGAAAACCAGCTGAGTTCACAGGCTCTCCGAGCGGCAGTATGTTTGAAAAGCATTAGCCATTTCTGCCATTTTCCCATTTGTGGAGAGGGGGCAGGAGCAGAGGGGGCCACTGGTCCCTGGAGGGTATTTCCCAAGCGTGTTAGGGTCTCACAGAGGACTGAATGTTTGCATCAAGTTCGTTTTGCATGGGCTCCGTTATAGCCCCTGAATAGCCAGGCCTCAGAGCAGCATCTGACTTGCGGGGGCCAGCAGCCCACCACCTGCCACTAACGCAAGTCCCAAAGGGAAGCCGCCATCATCGGGGCTGTGAATGAGAAGGGCAGAGTCCATTTACATCAGTACCCCGCTATTCTTGATGGTGGCTCTGGAGGGTATGCATGCACCCCGCTGGCTCTCCTGGGACATGGACTAGGCAGACGAGGCCCCCAGAGCAAGCTGTGGGTGGCCGGGAGGAGCAGGAGGGCGCAGTCTGGATGTCTAGGCCATCCACATGGGTATGGCGCGGTCCGGTCCCCTCCCCTGCTCCTTCCCAGCAGGCCACAGTGATGGCCACCCATTCACTGTTCATTTCTCTTTGCCACTGAATGTCCCAGAGGTTCATTAGATCACATCACAGTAGACCCTGACTAAATACTTGTTACACAGACAATGGAGTGATAGATACACAATCAATAAAACCACAGAAGGATCTTGGTATCCGGAACCTGTGTTTTCTTTCTTTTTTTTTTTTTTTTAAAGATTTTATTTATTTATTTGAGAGAGAGAGAATGAGAGACAGAGAGCATGAGAGGGAGGAGGGTCAGAGGGAGAAGCAGACTCCCTGCCAAACAGGGAGCCCGATGCGGGACTCGATCCCGGGACTCCAGGATCATGACCTGAGCCGAAGGCAGCCGCTTAACCAACTGAGCCACCCAGGCGCCCATGGAACCTGTGTTTTCTGAAAGGACACTGCTCACTCTCTGGTCCAAAGGCTCCATGTGCTGAGCTGTCCCCTCGTAGAGCACAGACCCCCCCTGGGCTGGCCTGAGGGGGCGTCAGGTGTGGGGTTCCATTTTCTCCCGGCAGAGAGGCGGGGCCCGAGACCCCCAGGTAGGATGGTGGGTGATGAGCCATAGCGTAGCTGCACACGAGACTCCCCGCAGAGAATCTGGGCAGATGGCTTTGGACAGGCAAGCCGCACGAGGTTGGTGGCAGGCTGCCACCGGCACATTCTGTGAAGATGAGCATCAGGGACGGCCAGCACTGGGGGGCGGGTGGGGAACGAGGGTGCCAGATGAGGTCTGATTTATTCACTCATGCTCTTAATGATTTCAAACTAAGTGATAAGAGGGGCATACATGCTCCCAAATGAGCTGGGGGACACCCCAACCAAGACAGAAAACCTACCTAAGGAGCAGGAGGGGTTCGCGAGTCCAGAGAGCAAGCTGGCAAAGTGCAGCCCGAGGTGATTTGAAACCTCAGTCCCAGAATGCTGATTTCCCGGAGGGAGGAGCCCCAGAGCAGAGATGCAGAAGTGACTCAGGGTGACAGGAAGGGCCGGGACATTTTGGGGTGACAGGATAGTGCCTCCTTCTCTGAAATACAGCTCTGGTTCCGCTGAGGGTCACAGACGAAGGCCTGGGACCCTGTTCTTGCTGGTGAAGCCTGGGCCCCAGAATGGGGCTCATAAGCTCTCCAAGGAGCACTGCACCAAGCCATGGGGGGGGGGGTGCTACATGATGAATTTTAGAAGAATCTGACAAGCCAGCTTTGAGGAGATGGAGGGCTCAAGTTAGTAGCCCTTGACACTCTATTTAAAATAAAAGATACTCAGCCATCAAAAAAAAAAAAAAAAAAAAAAAAAGAAATCTTGCCATTTGCAACGTGGATAGAACTGGAGGGTATTATGCTGAGTGAAGTAAGTCGGTCAGAGAAACACAAGTATCATATGATCTCACTGATATGTGGAATTTAAGAAACAGGACAGAGGATCATAGGGGAAGAGAGGAAAAAATAAAACAAGACAAAACCAGAGAGGGAGATAAACCATAAGAGACTCTTAATCATAGAAAACAAACAGGTTTGCTGGGAGGGAGAGGGTGGGGGGATGGGATAACTGCGTGATGGGCATTAAGGAGGGTACGTGATGGAATGAGCACTGGGTGTTATATAAGACTGATAAATCACAGACCTCTACCTCTAGAACCAATAACGCATTATGTTAATTAATTGAATTAAAATTTAAAAAATAAGAGAATGTTATAACTCGATATGTAACTCAAGAATAAATACTTCAAGGTGCTTTTAAGGAAGCCTTCTGTCATCTAAGAATTTAGCGGAAGGTACGATTTGAAATTTGTTGAAGGAAATTAGAGGGAACCACATTGGTCGAAACGTTCCCGACGTAAGTGCTGTTGGTGGCTGAGAGGGGTGTCGTGCTCTGCGAGACAGGTTCCCAGGCACCCGAGGCTGGGCTTGTGAATGGTCACCTGACGGGCAGCAGCAGAGGAAGGACTTTGTTCTCCACGAGGCCTGCTTGGCTGTGAGACTTGACCCCACTATCTGGATGTGGAGGACACGGGGGTAGACGTCCGCAACATAATGGTTACCGCATTCCACTACGTAAGGTACAGTCATAAAATAATATGCCCAATGGGATGGTGTGTACTTTTTACATATGTAGGAAAGGCAGGGGCTCTGTTAGCTGGGATTCTGTGCTTAGACTGAGGTGTGGGATCAGGAATGCAGTAAGTACGCGGTTGTGAGCTGGATTAAGCTGCAGTGGAATCTTGTGTTGGTGGCTGAAGAGTGCGCAGGTCAACCTTTCTTTGAACTGTCGTCGATTCATTCAGGCACATGACTAAAAGTGACAGAAGCCCTACCGGTCTCCCAGGCGAAAGGGGCGAGGTGGGTATAATGTTTCGGGACAGAGCGGGGGTTCTCACTATTAATGAGCATTCACTCCCCAGATCTGGATTCGCAGTTTGAAATGTGCTCTTCCTGAGCCACTTCCTCTTCATTCATCTTTTCCCCTAGGAAATTCTCTACCAACGGAACTTTTGTCTGGCCCACCTTTCTTTCCCTTCCGAATTATTCCAGCCCCTGCACCTTTCTCCTGCCTTCCCCTGGCACGTCCTCCTCCCACCCATCCCACTACTGACATCACATTACTGTCCCCTGGAAGCCCCCCAAGTCCCTGCACATCCCCCCCTACACTTCACCCGCTCCCTCCCTCCCCCGCCCACTGCTGATGTCACATTCGTGGTCCGGTAGCCACGGCCCTTTTGAGTCCCACAAGGGATCGTTGGGTCCTCATATCAGTCTGCAAAGCTTGCCTATGCTTTGCACAGGAGGGCGAGCATTCTTGGCGGGTGTGCCCATGTCAGGCACTGTACTTGGCTTCCCTTAATGGCTCATCACCTTGCTGTGCTTAGGGAGGGTGGCTGTGCCTTTCTTCCATCCCACTGCCTCTCGTTTGCAGAGGGGCTGGCTTTGTCAGTCAGCATCGGGGTGGGAGGCAAGTTCAGAAGTGGGAATGGACTGCTCAGGCACATCTCCTGGGGAGACTGTATTTCCAGTGGGTCCACCCAGCTAGCTAGCATCCCCAGGATGAGGGCAAAATGTGGGCTAGGCTGATGGAGCCATTGTGGTGGTACAAGAGGATATATTATGCAGCAAAAATCAGAGGGCTGGGAGAAAATACGAAAGTTGAAAGCCAGTAAAGGGAAAGCAGGGCAGACACTGGGGAGGACTTAGGAAAAGGGCTGGAACTGCCCACAGACGCTTCCACATCCATGTTT
Organism: Mirounga angustirostris; assembly: GCF_029215605.1. Classification (NCBI taxonomy): domain Eukaryota; kingdom Metazoa; phylum Chordata; class Mammalia; order Carnivora; family Phocidae; genus Mirounga; species Mirounga angustirostris. The sequence continues at coordinate 64,055,707 of NW_026991714.1, forward strand.
ACAGCAGCATTATTCACGGCAGCCAAAAGGCAAAAGCAATTCATGTGTCTATCAAAAGGATGAACGGACAAAGATAATGAGGTCCATCCATACAGTAGAATATTACTCAGCTTTTAAAACGGGATGAATTTGGACACCTGCGACAACATGGATGAATTTGGAAGGCCTTACACTAAAAAGAAGCCAGAAAAAAAAAGACAAATATTGTGTGATTCCACTTACATGAGGGGCTTAGGGGACAGAAAGCAGAGCGGTGGGGGCCGGGGGCTGGGGGGGGCGGATGGGGAGTCAGAGTTTAAAGGGGACAGGGCTTCAGCTTGGGAGGAGGAAAAAGTTCTGGGGGCGGATGGTGGTGACAATGGCACAACGGTGTGAATGAGCATGTTGCCACTGGATTGGGCCCTTAAACAGGGTTCAAATGGTACGTGTTACTTTCTATTTTGCCACAGTTAAGATTGGAGCCCTATTTTCTGTTCTTAGATACTTCGATTTTAATCTCTCCAGATCTTTAACTGAAATATCTCCCCTATGAATGCACGTGGAGGTGGGGTGGGGAATGTATTTGGGACTCAGGAGAGAGCAGGAGAGGAAAGTTTGGTGGTCTCCCATCCACTAAGGTACAGGAAGCAGTGTGTGTGTGGGAGTCGGCCTCTCTCATTTTTCTTTTGCAGAGGAAGTGGGAGCAGGTCCCTTTAAATGCGCTTTGCATTCTGCAAGGCAGCTTTAAAATCGCATGGATATTTTTAAAGCAATCCCATGGCTGCCTACTAACTTAATTTGTGTTTTGCCCACTGCTAGCACCCAGGAATGTTATTAAAATGTTCTTTCCTGGTCTTCACTAATACCGTTCTGTCCTTGCAGGCTGGTTGATTAATGGCAGGGAAATTGCCCTTCATTTCTTTGCCTTCAAAACAGTGCCACCTGGGTCTTTTACTGCCCTCGGAGCAGAGGTCTTCTGCAAAGAGCAGACTTCCTACCAGCTCAGCCCCTCCTCCTCCAACACGTAGGTGAGAAGCCACTGGGGTGCGCAGGAAGGTGCCCTGCGGGAGCCTTCAGAACAGTGACCCCAGGCCTCTCCCAGATTAATTACCACTGACCGGGCTGGAGCCAGTGCTCCCTGGAGGATCAGCAGAGGAGGAGGATCATCTTCTGGGGAAGAATATGGATGCCAGCCAGGCAAAGAAACAGAATCCACCCCCACGAAGGAGGAATGAGTTTGCAATACGGTGTGTAGTGTGTGGCTGTTGTTAGTCTGTTCTCCTCTGACAAGTGACGTTTTGGAGCGTTTGCTCCGTCTCTGCCTCTGCCAAGCACTTCCCATAATCACCCTCAGGTCAGACCCAGAGCAGGCCTGTGAGGTAGGCATTCCTGCCATTCCGTTTTCGTAGATAAGCCAAAGAGGGGACATAACTGGACCAAGGGCCCACGTGTATCCAGTGTCAGAGCTGGGATCTGAACGCAAATTGGTTTGGTTCCAAAGCTCGTGTCCCCAAACAGGGTACGAAGTGCCCATCATCTGGAGTTCCCAGCATGTTCAATAAGCCTGTGGTCTGGGTCATCGTCCTGAAAGCAGGGACAGAGAAGAGCAGTCGGGCCCAGGGCTGGTTGGTGTGCCCGCCCTGCGCCTGCCCTGTTCGCCTGTAAGCCCTTCTGACCGTCCAGCTCATCTCTGGGCTCTGCTGCCCAGCTGGCCCTTCCAGGCCAAAGGTGAAGTCATAATTGGGTAAGGCCCACCCGCAGATTAGCCTGCTCTCAGGGCAGGGTTCTGCTGACTCTGGGGTACTCCTGTCAACTCAGGCCCAGCCCTGGATTGGGATTGTCCTTTCGCCCATGGTCTTGCCTTGGCCTCCCCTGGCCTGGCATCCCAGACTCCTGCATCCCAGACACTGTGCATGCTGGTGTGCACACACACACGTGCATATGCATACATTCAAATATGACGGCAAGCCAGGGCATTAGCTTTCTTCACCTGAGGAGTGGGCATCTTTGGACTGGATGAGATAGAAATATCTAGAACACACTGCCCAGTGACTGAGGAGGGGCTTGGGAAGTGACTCAGAACTGGCATTCCCTTAAGAGACAGAGAGGTCCTCCATGGTGATTACTGCCCCTGCTCCGGGTAGCTCTTGTTTCCATGCTACAAGGATGCTTTCCAGAAGAAGCACCATCCACTGTTCCCCAGAAGAAGAGAGGGGAAGGAGACAGGGTAAGGGACCGTCAGGTCAGTGCATAGTACTTAAGGGCACATGGCGGGATGGCGAGTCCCAGCTGTTTGTGTGCATTTCATCCTACTGCTGGATGCTTTGTCTGGGCCCCCGATGATGGTCATGGAGACCTTGATCTGCTTCTTTGGGGGGTGGGGGTGCTGTGTTTCCTTCTCCATGAACGTGGAATCCTACGGATGCACCGGCAGGGAAACATCCTCCCCATAGTCATGATTTGCTTCTCAGTAGGTATGGGCGGTGGCCGCTCTGTGAGCACTAGGGCTGGAGAGCATTCTTGAGGAGACCTTGGGGTTTGGTCATTTCCTGTTTTGGTTCCTGTTTACCTTCTGGATCGACAGCACGCTTTCTGGCCTTCCTCACCTGAGTGCTGCGGATGCCCTGCGAGTTCTTAACCCTCCTGTCCCCTAAGTGCTCAGGGACCATAAAGCCAACTTCATTAGACTGGGAAGACTGGCACTTGGATAAGTAGTCCATTTTACAGGAAACTGAAGCCCAGGCTAGGATTTTGGGTTCACCTCCCAGATCACAGGAATTTATTGCCTCATTAACAATCAAATAAGTGTTTTAAATGATCCAAGAACAGGCTGACCACTTGGAATCCCGGGTAGTCTGCTAGGCCTCCTGTCTTTAGCAGGTGTGTGACTTACTTTTGTTTCCAAGGGGGCCCTTCATGCAGAGAAAGGAGGCAGGAAATGAGATGTAAAGAGAAAATTGAGTGCGTGGGCATTCTGGCTTATCAAGAAATAATGTGTGTGTGTGTGTGTGTGTGTGTTGGGGGGGTGCACATACACACAGACAAGAGTAACACTTCTCCCATGAGTCATTTATCTAGCAACCTTGAGTAAAATAAATGACGAATTGGAACATTCTCCAAAGGGCCATGGAGTAGTCACACAGAGGGAACAAAGCTCATGCTCATGTTTCTTGACTCATGAGAGAGTTCTCATCCTTCACAGACAGGCCTACTTTAGATACCGTTCTTGGCCTGGAGCAGATCAGAAATGCAAATTAAAGGTAGAGATAATCACAAAAATAAACCCAACAAAGTGACAGCTCACAGCTTGACAGCAGGAGATAAGACAAAAAGCCGACCTGAGTCCTCTTGAGTACAGCCTTATGGAGCCAGATGGCCTAAGGGCACAACCTTATACACTTTACTGTCCCCTTGGACATGACATCATATGGCACAGTATGAAATTAACGTTCCTAGTAACACTGAATCATCAAAAGCTTAAATTATGTCTTACAATTTTATTAGAAAACAAGATCACCTCTAATTCTTTAGAAAGAGTCCTTTGGATGGTTTAAGTAACTGTTTTTCAAGGAGTCTATGCTTCCATTATCTATACCAGGAAGCAGAAAATGGTGGCCTGCAAGCCAAATCCAGTTTGTCTGTGGCAACTTTTGCGCTATAGTAGCAGAGTTGAGAACTACAGCAGAGACCATGTGGCCTGCAAAACCAAAGGCATTTATTGTCTGGTCCTTTACAGGAAAAGTTGGCCCATCCCGATCTAGACATTGGCTTTTTCCTGGATGTCAGTTTCTGCTTACGTGTACATCTGACTCATTTGCATATGCATTACCAAGTGATCCATATAAATGAGTGTGTATACATACACATTTCTGTGTGCTAGTAAGCACAATTCAATGTGAAGCACCACATTTCCTCTACTTCTCAAACATAGTTCAATAAAAGAGTTTGGATCTAATTAGCCATTACTCTTCCTGCTTCATTCAACTGATGATATGTTGTGACCTCTGATCCAAAGGACAAAGACGTTCTGGAGAACTCCATTGGACACCTCACTGCACATTCACCATCCTTTCAGTAGCTCCGTGAGTATAGGCGTATTGATCATACCCAAAACTTCTATAAGATAGATGTCCTTGCAGTGTGAGGGATTCAACGACTGTGTATCCCAGGCTACTTGGGGTCTTATGGGATATTAAAATGGTCCTGGAAGTCAGCTGTAGTGGCAAGAAATATTATGTGCTTCATCAGGTCAGATTTTGCTTTCAGATTATTCTTGTGGCCTTTGTCACTGACTTAATGGAGAAAGTTTCTCCAGCTTGGCAGTGATGTTGATTGATTATTCTGTGCTGACGTGGCTATACCATGTTAGTGATGGTTTTTCTGACTTCGATATGCTCTTGGCTCAGGCTAGCTAACATACTTCACTTTATTCTATTACTTTTCAAGTACCAAGGGCCAAAATTCATTATGGAAGGTAGGCTTCTGAGATTATAGACTCCAATGGGTAGCGTATGTATATGTACCATTAAAATAAGCACTATGACATGGTTTGGACTTGGGATTGGAAGGGAGTGACTTTTTTATTGAGATATAAATCAGATGCCATAAAATCGACTGTTTTAAGTGTACAGTTCAAGAGTTTTGAGTATATTTACAAAGTCGCACAACAATCTCATCTTTATAAAAAATTTTTAAAATCTATTTATTTATTTAAGTAGGCTCCATGCCCAGCGTGGAGCCCAACATGGGGCTTGAACTCACAACCCTGAGATCAAGACCTGAGCTGAGATCAAGAGTTGGACGCTCAACTGACTGAGCCACCCGGGTGCCCCTCATTTTTTTAACGCATGGAGTGTTTTGTTTGGTTTTGAGGAACTCCATATAATCCACACAAAAGCAGCATGGACACTTGTACTGAAATCTACACATTCATGCCCTCCTGTCCAGATTTACCAAATGGCCTGTGCACCACATGGACTCTGACCATTCTAGGCCCCCAAGTTCATTTTATACATCAAATTGCTCATCCCAGGTAGGCAGTGTTGGGGAACAGCAGGGCCCAGGGTTCCAGGCCTTTATCCTCACCTCAGACCCCAGGGGGTTGACCAACCTCCCTACCTCTGCAATTCTTTTTCCCTCTGTGACAGTGAAGCAGGGAGAACATACCAGAAATGACATGCTGCTTTAGCCAAGCTGGTTCTCAGTGGAATCTCTATTGGATGTAAATGGGACCTGCTTTCATCCCCAGCTCCTTGTCCTCAATGGTCCTTGTCTTGGTCCAAGGTGACTGTTTGTGCATTCACTCATTCGTTCATAAGTGTTTGTTGAGATCCTACACCACACACTAGACCCTGAGAATACAGAGGTAAGACAGACAGGCTCCCACTCTCATAAAGTTTATATTCCAAGGAAGATATGACATTAAGTGACTAATTATCCAATTAATTATGCAGTTATGGTTGTGAAAAGGGCACCAGAAGAAATGTATGGGGCTCAGGATATAAGGGTGCAACACAGGTCAGCCTGAGGCTGCAGGTGAGGAGGCGTCGTTGAGGGTATGAGAGGGTAGCCAAGGTCTGATGGGTCAGGGTGGTGGAGGAAGGAGGGCAGGAGAGGCGGGAGCTACATCACAGAAGGCCTTGCAGTCAGAGGAAGGCTTTGGACTCAGCCTTGGAAAAAAGCCACTGCAGTTGCCATGGGCTGCATGGTCAGAAGGGTGGAGCAGGGGTCTACTGTCCTATGTGGCGGAAGGTGAAGGTGGCCACTATGGCTGGTGTGGGGGCAGCAGCGGGTTTGAGATGTTCAGGAGATGCATCTCATTCATCTGTGGTCGTCGTTCCTGCGGCTGGAATCTGTCCTTCTTCCCTAACCCCAGGCCCTCCATGACCTCATTTCTCTTCAGTTGACTATGTGTGGAGCATACACGAAAAGCCAATCAATGTCCCTGGACTCAAGTGGGAGGCAGCTGAGGGGAGCTTCGGAGCTGTGTCTGTAATGTTAGAGACCCCTGATATATAGAAACGGAAGGTCTCTGAGACTGGTCCTGGGAGCTGTCCCTGGAGAAGCTGGGGGCTTCCAAGAAGGCAAAATCTCGGGGATCTAGAGAAAATCAAAGGGAGGCAAAGACTTGCTCCCAGATTTGCTTCAACCAGCACACTACATTCTGCACATCGAAAGGTGCTTCCGTCTTCTTGAAAGCATCCAAGGGGCACGAGCTGCCCTTCCCATCCAGCAGGATGGGATGTGTGTGTGTGTGTGTATATATATATATATATATATATATATATATGCATGCTGGCTAAAGTATTTAGAAAGGTCCACAAAAATCTGGGTTTTTTTTTTCCTACCATGATGTATGTATTCATGAGAAGCGATCTTCATTTTGCCTCTGCTTGGCCAGGGTAATTGTTACCCTGTACACATTAGGGCCCGTGTCCCAATCAGCATGATGAAGGCCAATGAGACTAGGAATATCTAATGTTCACAAAGTTCCTGCCACATTCCTAACCTTTAGAGTTGCTCCTTTTAACAGGAGCTTATAAGTGGGAGACAAGTCATCTTTGTAACTGACATTAAACACAGACTCTTTCCCCCTAACTGATAAGGACCTCATTCGTGGCAGCCGCAAGATCCAGTTTAGTATTCCCGCCCGTGCCTGACCTTTCTGCCAAGCCTTAGAAGCTCAAGAGAAATAGGTGGATTTGGGCCTTGGACGGTGGCTTGTCATTCTTGGGACTACAGCCTTCCACCTGTACAGGGGAGGAATCGGCAGGGGTGTGGTTTTGATTTAGGAGGGGAAAGCCAGAAAACAAACAGAAAAACCTCTGTTCTGCGGTCCCAGAACACAGCTGTTGAAGGAAGGTGTTAAAAATCCAGAATGCTTACTACACAGGCCACTCCTCTGTGCAGGATTACAGGGAAGGCTGGGGGGTCTCCTGGGGGATCTCCAGGCTTTCTTGGGGTGCAGGTGGGGTTCCAGCCCAACCCTGCTTTAACTAGAACTGATATCTGTTGCCTGCCTTCCTTTCTTCCTTCCTTCCTTCCTTCCTTCCTTCCTTCCTTCCTTCCTTCCTTCCTTCCTTCCTTCCTTCCCTCCTTCCCTGTCTCTCTCCCTCTCCTCCACTCCCTCCCTCCCTTTCTTTCTTTTTTTTTTTTTTTAAGATTTAATTATTTGAGAGTGAGAGAGAGCACAAAAGCAGGGGGGAGCAGCAGAGGGAGAGGGAGAAGCAGGCTCCCCACTGAGCAAGGAGCATGATGCAGGGCTCGATCCCAGGACCCTGGGATCATGACCTGAGCTGAAGGCAGATATTTAACTGACTGAGCCACTCAGGCAACCCCGTCCCTTTTTTTCTTATGTTGGGCTTCTGCATACACACAATTTTGTTTGCAAAAGAGAGTCTCCCCATCTCTAAAAGCAGCTCACAGCAGTTGACTGTGTCTAGAATGTTGGTAATGACCCCTCCGGTGCTGGACTAGGGTGACCCGGCCAGTGATCTGGACGATCTTGGAGTCTTTTGCCAGTTGAGCAATTCCAGAAGAAATCCTCGCTCCCACCACACCAGCCTCCAGCACGTCTCCTGCATTTCCAGTGTGTCTGTCGGCACACCGGCCCTCTACCAGGGAACATTGCCTTCTCCTTAGATGCACAGATAATCCTACCAGTGTGTGGGGGACGTCGTGGAATGCTCCGGCCACGTGTTTTGCTCTAAGGGGTATCATTCTAGGTGTCTCATCCTACAACCCCAGTTTTTTGCCCCAAATTCTACTTTTCAGACCTGTCTATGTCGACACATGTAAAAAGCAGATGATGCTGCTCCTTCCATTCTATCCCTCAGCCTGGGTTGACCCCCCTCCAGCTTCTTCCATCCCCACCCCCACTCCCATGCCTCCACACACGACTGTTTCTTCTCGGTGTCTTTTTCTAGTTCCTTCTCTTCTCTCCGAAATAAATCTTGGAAAGCTCAGCCATCATAACTTTTCTCTATCTGCACTCCCTTTGTGGCCTCTCCCGGCCCCATGGCTGTAAATGGCGTTTGCAGCCTGTTGGCCTCTGCAATGATCTGTCCAGCCTGGGCCTCATGCCTGGACGCCAGACTTGACATTCTCCCTGACCTCACTCTCGACCATCTTCCCTCCTCACTGCCCCCTTTGTTGGTCCCCAGGCATGCTGATCCTGCCCCCACCTCGGGGCCATCACGTGTGCACCTGTCCCCTGCCGAGATGCTTTCCCGAGGTGCCTGCTGGGGCTCACCACCTTGCTGCCTTCATGTCTCTGTTCAGGTGTTCCCTGATGGAGAAGCCATCTCTGACTGTCCTGAGAAAAAAAGCATTCCTTACTCCAACTCTAGACGTCCTTTCTAACCCCCTGCTTTACTGTTCTCCACGTGTCACCACTGAACATATCTTACTCACTGGTTTACTTGTTTTTCTCCAGAAGAGAGGTCCAGGAGGCGGAGACTGTTTTATTATCTGCTCCATCACCAGTGTGGGGCACAGAATAGGTGCTTAATCAATGTAGGTGAAGCGAAAGAATGAAGTCACCACATGAAATGCCTGGACAGATGCTTTTAGAACTCCGTGTCTTTAATTTTTTAAAAGTAAATCTCTTTTAAAAGTAAATGGGAATGGATTCCCATTTCCAAAGTGAATACAATAATAAAGGTATATGTGAGTCTTCTTTCTTCTTCCCTGAAGTTTTAAGACATTTATAAATGTATTTGAAATTGTAATAGAAGATTCCAGAAGGTTTAACAACATGGTTTCAGTTGATGGTAATAGCCAGACATGTTTAAATAACATTAACAGGGTATGGTTTTGCTAAAGGAACATTGTGTTTTTAAAATGGGAACTTCAATAATCCCATTTTACTACTTCCCTAAACCTTTGAAATACACAGTACTCATTAATGTTGAATTATTTGCTAAAAATGCCCCCCCCCAATAAACCCATCCTGATACTAACTGCCTAGGGTTAAAGGTTTTTAATAATGCCTCAGTGATATTGGCTTAAGGAATTAGGTTCTAGGAAAAGTGACCAGGCTTAGTTAACAATAAATCAGGTTCTACTATTTGCAGAAAAAGCAGCTAAAACTCTGCTTGTAAATAATAATGCGGAAAGATCTGTTTTCAGCTCCCAAACGCTGTGGAGTTAATCTTGAGCATATCTATATTTGAAACTTAACACAATTACTCAGTCCTTTGAGAACAAGTTTTGGCAGCAAATCAGCTGGGGATTGCACCTGAAACACATGTATAAAATCATACTTCCAAAGGCTTTGTCTTAGATCATTTTTTTTAATCATGTGGATAGCCTCTTGACCATGCAGTTTGGTATTAGAGAAAAGTGTGGGGAGTACTTTTTGCATAATAATTGCTCTGATTCACTTTTCACGGAAGGGTATAATTGGATTCAGCTGGTGGCTGTGAAGGCAGTTAGCCTGGTCCTGTCCGGGTTGGTGGACGCCCCTGAGTCCAGGTCGGGTGCCAGCCTCAGCCTGTCCAGAGCTGTGCAGTTTGCCCAGAACATTCTGGGCAGAGCAGAAGGTCATTCATCTTGGCAGTGGCCAGACCAGGACCCAGATCCTGCCACATCAGAATCCCCATGTTTCCAAAGGACAGTCCTGGAGAGTTTTCCACCTGTTTCAGCTCAGCCTCCTCTGACGAGCCAGGGGCTTCACTGAGAAATAGGTGCTTTGTGTAGCTTCAGAGACCTCTGTGAAACCCTTTGACCTTCCCTGAAGCCTGCCTTCTGTCTTGAGCTGCAGAAATTTCTGCCAATCCCTCAAAACACGGCTGGTTAAAATCTCATCCCAAAGTGTCCTTCTAATAATCCCTGGGCTGCTGCCTCCTGAATGTGCTCGGCTCATTGCTGAACTTTGACCTGGTTAGACACCGCTATGTGATCTGTGACCATCAGGAACTAGTTGAAGCTGTATCTTATTTTCTAGCCATGCATTCTCTGGAGGTGTGTTTTCTATTTCACCAGCCACAGACTGCTCAGACCCTTCTCCAGGATCCCACGTCTGGTCCCCGAGGATGCACAGATTGTGGAGAGAGGCCCATGAGGCCCACCCGATGGGGGACAGCTCTCTGTGCTCCACTACTTTGAGGTGATTCCAAGATCCCCGCGAACACGCGTGTATGGTGTCGTGGGCCTGGAGACTCTTGGTAGCTCTCCACAGCGTTGACTGATTCCATTTGCCTGGCTTATACGTGGAAGTTCAGGTGGCATGGGACTCTGTTGGTCTGTCCTTCTGGAACATTCCACCACTGCAGTGAGGAGAGAAGGCCAGGAGAGTGACTTCTCACAAGTGTTTCAGTGAGTCTGGCGTGGAGCATACATGAAGTCAGGCTTACACATGGTGAAGAAAGAGAGCCACTTCCTACTTTATCTTTTCTGATCTATCCATTGTGATAAATGTATGAGAGCATTTTCCTGTCTATGGGCAAGATCTGGACAGAGAGCTGGACACTGAGCTGGCTTGGCACTTTGATCTTGGCCTTTCTCTGGAGCCAAAGGCTTACCTGGATGGCCCCCCTTTGGTCCTGTTATTCTGTTAATCCCCCCCTTTCATATTAAGTTTTTAATTTTAATTCTAGCATAGTTATCATACAGTGTTACATTAGTTTCAGGTGTACAATATAGTGATTCAACACTTCCATATATCACCCAGTGCTCATCACGACAGGTGCCCTCCTTAATCCCCAACACCTATTTCACCCAGCGCCCCCCCACCTCCCCTGTGGTAACCATCTGTTCTCTAGAGTTAAGAGTGTTTCTTGGTTTCTCTCTCTCTCTTTTTCCTTTGTTCATTTGTTTTTTTTCCCTTAAATCCCACGTATTAGTGAAATCATTTGGTATTTGTTTTTCTCCGATGGATTTATTTCACTTAGCATTATACTCTCTAGCTCCATCCATGTTGTTGCAAATTTCATTGTTGTTGATGGCTGAGTAATATTCCATCGTGTATATATACACCACATCTTTATCCTTTCATCTATTGATGGACACTTGGCCTGCTTCCATAATTTGGCTATTGTAGATAATGCTGCCATAAACATAGGGGTGCCTATATCCCTTTAAATTAGTGTTTTTGTAGTTTTGGGGCTGTTAAGCCTTTTAATACCTAGGCCTCGAGCTCCCTAGCTGCAAACTGGTAAGTGCAGTAAATAGGACATGGCTTATGCCCTCATCGTTCTTCTTCATGTGTTAAACATACAAAGGACTTATTATAATAATAACAAAGTGTTTTTATGTCTGTGATTCCATTTAATCCTTCCATCAGTACCAAGGATGAGTATTATCCCTGTGTTACTGATGACGAAGTTACTAAGACTCATGAAGATTAGGAAGCTTGGTCAAGTCTGTGAAGCTAGGAGATGGCAGAGCTTGGCCCACACTCAGTCACAGCTCAAGTCCAGAGTTCTGTTCATTCCTTTCACTCCTTCATCGGCTCTCCAGATTAAAAGGAAGTACTGTGGTCTGTGTTAAATCTTCGATTACAATGGGTTTTGTAATATTCATAAGGGTTAGGACCGTGTTTGTTTTCCAACACTTAACAAAGGACCTTGCCCAATTCAGTACTAATACATGTTTGATAAATGAATGAAATTAGTGAATGAAGAGGTGAAAGAGTACTCTTTTGAATGAATAGATAAATTAGGCAGAAATCTACATGTTAGGTTTAGAACGTGGCCATGTACGTGTGGGAGATACGCCTGAATCATTTGTTTCTTTTAGCTCCCCATCAGCATGGAAGGTCTGAATCCAGTTCACACTGTGTTTCTTAAAAAGTGCTCAAATTTTATTGGAATCTGCAGTCAAAATCAAAATTAAAATCTATTCTTAAATGAGTCCTCTGCTCTTGTTCTCCCATTGCTATTTCCCCTTTAAAGTTACCCAGGGTGTATACGGGGCTCAGTTTTGCAGTCTTATCCCCTGGTGGAGCACATGAATCTCTGAGTGCACTGACCTGCAACTTCACAGCAGATCCTGAGGAGAGCTGCAGAGGCAGCTGGGGGCAGGGGGTGGAGCTTTCTTCCCCTGCCTGGAAATCTCACTTGCTGTCTGTCTGTCTGTGCTGCTTCTGCAGCACCCTGCCCACCACAGTCCTGTTTCTCGCTTCCTCCAGGAGAGATGGACTTGTGAATGTGTGTCGGGTGTGTGTGTGTGTGTGTGTGGTGGATGTGCATGTTATGTGTAGTGTGGTGTGTGAGTATATGTGTGAATGTATGTGGGTGGTGTGGCTGGGGTGTGTGGTGTGTGTTTGTGGTGTGTGTGAGTGTGTATGTGTGTGATGTGTATGTGGTGGGGTTTATGAGTGTGTATGTGTATGGTATGTGTGCATGGTGGTGTGTGTGTGTGTATGTGTCTGGGTTGTGTGTGTGCAAGTGTGTGTGTATATGATGTGTGTGTGAGTGCGTGTGTATGTGATATGTGTGGTGTGTGTGGTATGTGTGAGTGTGTGTATGGTGTGTGTATATGATGTGTGTGTGGTGTGTGTGTATGATGTGTGTGTGCAGTGTGTGTGCGGTGCGGTGTGTGCGGTGTGGGGAGAGCGGGGAGTGCGGCCCCCTCGCTCCCCCGAATGCTTCCACGCAGTCTTCGCTCTACCCTCTTGCCGCTGAGGCGGTCCGTGTTCTCGGTAAGATGAACACACCAGACGTTTGGGCGCTGGAGTCGATGTTGTAAGTTTCCTCTACAATTCGTCTATGCAGATGGATGACGTACATGAATTGGCGAATTCAAATCTGTCTTTTATGGGACTTATTAGTCAAAAGCCTTCTTTAAAAATAGGAAGATCAAGGAGCACTTTAGCGGGAGAGCTGTCGAAGTTGAGGCTCCAGTGGAGACGCCAGTGCAGTGGACGCGCCCCCGGGCTCGTCCGAAACCGGCGCCTGCCCCTCTCTGACTGTCAGCTTGTGGCACCGGCATCTCGGGAGGGACGGAGAGGTGGGGGAAGCCCCTGATGAGGCCTCCTGCCCGTTGGCCCTGCCACCTGCCATGCTCAAGGCTGCTCAACTCCGTGAATTTTCGGTTCTGACGTTTTCAGTAAGGATCCTCAGGGAAGGAAGAAGGGTAGGACGTATTGCTGATGATCCCGTGATGAATCCATCCCTCCCCAAATAAGCAAGCGAATGTCTACTGATGCATGGTTAAGTTCTGGGCCCCAAGCCGATATCCCACAACTGGGTCTTGGAGGGGTCCGTCTGTCCGATGTTACGGGCGCTTCCTCTGCCCAGGGCGCACTCGGCCATCTCTGTGTGCTGAGTGGAAACAACAATGTGCCACTCAGGCCCGGCCCCAAAGGATCTACCCTGCAACCGGGGCACTTAGGGCCAAAGCCTTGGTGACTTCCCCCACCGAAACCTAGCCAGACCAGAGCCTGGCTCGCGGTCTGTGCCCCATACGTGTGGGGTCCGCAGGGACGAGATCTCTGGTCTTCTCTGTAATTGCATCAAATTACATCTTTGAGGTGGGTTTCTCTTGTCATGGCACTGGTTTTCCCTGTCCCAGAGGGAGACTGCCAACTTACCATGATATGAAATCTGGGCAGAGGCCTAAAGCCATTTCAGAGTAAGAGCAACCGCAGAGGTGCCTGCTGCGACCCAGGCTGGGCGGCCAGGCTGTAAATGACAGGCCCCGTGAGCAGCCGCCGAAGCAGCGAAGCAGATGAACGTCGTGCGGACAGGACGTGGATCCCACATCAGCCCTTTCCACCACGCCCCTGTAAATAGCTGGCCTCACTGTCAGCAGCCCAAGGGGGCGCGGCAGGTGCATGTGCATCCAGACAGAAGGCAGGCTGGGGGCTGGGGACCCGCTCTCCACCAGCACGGGCGGGGGTCTGTGCCCACCCGTGGCCAGCCTGCGCGCATCTGCAACCCCGCACGACTGTCAGCCATGACCCAACGGTCACAATATGAAGATACCCTGCTTTTGAGAATTCGGGTCTCCACACTGCTGTGAGTGTGGCACAGGAGCCGGATTTGCTTCTGGATTGAGAGCACCCACTTCTTTGCCCGAGTCCTTTCCTAGGCCAGTGGGTGACCAGGAGTCGGAGAGGACGTTGGCCCTGCTTTCAGCCTCGGCACAACTGACCAGGGACTGGGTCATTCTTTGGTATGCAAGGCTTTTCCTGTGTATTGTAAGATTTTTAGCAGCATCCTTGGCCCCTAGCCACTCGATGTCAGTAGCCCCCTCCTGGTTGGGACAACTATGAATGTCCTTGGTCTTTGCAAATGTCCTCTGGGGGTCAAAATCACCAGGGGTTGAGAGCCAGTGGAGTCGGGGAGAGAATTTGGTGAAGAGACATTTGCCTTATACCCGTAGTCTCTGGGCTCTGTCCCACGAGCCATTTACCATTGTCTTGAATTATTGTCTAAAAAGAGCAGCAGTCCCCAGCACCGAGGTTTCCAGAGGAGTGGCAGTTTGAAGGATGGAATGGAGAGCCCCCGCCCGAGGGCCCCAGTGAGGGTGGGGTGCTTGAAAGGGAGGGATGGATGTCCCTTTCCACCTGTTCTTCTGCCTTCCCTCGATCCGTCTCCCTTCCCATCCGTTCATGACAGCATGCCCCAGAATCACCCAGGAGGCTTGCTAAAATGCAGATTCCAAGCCCTACTCCCCCGAGATTCTGAGACAGGATCCAGAGGATCTGAGAGAGGTTCCGGGATCTGGGAGATACTGCTTAGGGATGGGGCGAGGCCAGGTCATGCAGGCCCAGGGCATAGACTGTGACTTGGCTCTGAGGGAAGTCAGGTGGGCCGGGGAGGATTGTAGTCAAGGAAGGTCAGCATCAGACTTAAGACTTTGCGGATCACCCTGGGCGCTGTCTCGAGTAGACTCCGGGGGGCAAGAGTAGAACTTATCATCACTGTTGAAATCATGGCATGGTTTCTGCCCCCTTGGAATTTACTGTGATTGTGGAGATAGAACATGTCCAGGTGTAACTAACAAGGAAGTGTCTGCTAAGTGATACGAATAATTCAGATCAGAGAAGTGCGTTGGAGGTCAGTGGGAGGAAGACATCCCTTCTGAGAGTCAGATTTCATGCCCAAGCTGGGCCTTATGCTGGAGGGACAGGTGTTTTTTTTTTAGCTTTATGGGTATGTAATTGGCTTTCAGTAAACCATACACATCTAAAGTGTACAATTTGATACATTTGGCCATATGTATACACCCACAAGACCACTGCCACCATAGTGGACATCTGCATCACCCCCACAAGTTTTTTCGTGGTTTACGAGGCAGGCTGGGAATTATCAGGGCAGGGACTCAAGCAAAGGCACAGAGGCAGGGAAATACAGGGGCTTCTCTGGACAGAAAGATGCCCACTCTGACTATGCAGGAGGGTCACATGGAGACCCCTGAGACAGGTGTCTGACAGGACGGCTTGAAGCAGATTACACGGGGCCAGAAAGACTGGGTCACCAGGGTTAGGTCACAAGGGGACGAGCAGAGGTATTTGAGTGTGTTGTAGGGTATGGCAGAAAAAGAGTTTGTTAAAATTTCGTCCTTTAAGCACAACACCAAGCTCAAATTGTAGGTACTTTATCTTTTTGTACTGAGTCCAAAAAAATCATAGCCAAGTACATTTCTGCAGCATCTCATGCATATAAAGTCCATTAAAGGAAAAAGAAGCATCAGGCAATTTCATAATTAGATAAATAACAGACTCCTTAACAGCGTTAAACTAGTCCAACTACTTAGAGATTGAAAAAAAAATCCAGTGCCACCTGATGGTACATTATAGCCCACACATAAGAAATACATCTAACCTAGATAGACTTTAATAGTTCAAAGGTAGAATTCTAGTGTGCCACACTAGAATCTTAATTGGGGCTTCATATCTGTGAAGTCCTGCGCTTTATTTTTGTGTCAGGTTGAATGAGAACCTTGCAGTTCAGGGCAATATTTCGTTAGGTGATTCAGCTAGCATCTACTCCCTGGTCCTAAGGCCTTGATCTGTTTGTGAACTGATCCTCTTCCCCAGGTCCTGGGGGTAGCCTGGAGGGCAAGATTTTCAGGTTTGAGGGTAGTTAAACTAAGGTAAAACCATCTTTCTCTTTCTTCACCTCCTGGGGCAGAGGTGGAGACACTGGCCAGTCGCGGCTCTTGTATTCTCGGTTCCATGGAAATGGAGACTCAGATTGTTGCACCTTGGAGCCCAGAGAAGTAGGCTGGGGGCCCCGCGGTCTGTGCTCAGGAACTCCACGGACCCATTCTTACTTTGGTTTCTTTTAAGAGCACCTTGACTTACCCGAATATGAAAGATGTTAACTGAAGACTGTATGTCCTCATCTTTATCACATCCTCACCTCTTAATTCCAAAGGGGTTTGCTAAATCCTCCTTGATGAAAGGAAGGCCTGAGATCCTTGTCACTGCATTGCCATCATCATCATCATCATCCAAAGGACTAAATTCATAAACACAACGTGTGGTATTAGACACTGAAAAGTGTGATGCTCACACTAATTACTACCTTCAGGCCGCCTGGGTGGCTCAGTGGGTGAAGCGTCTGCCTTCGGCCCAGGTCATGATCCCTGGGTCCTGGGATCGAGCCCCACATCGGGTTCCCTACTCAGCGGGGAGCCTGCTTCTCCCTCTCCCACTCCCCCTGCTTGTGCTCTCTGTCTCTCTCTCTCTGACAAATAAATAAAAATCCAAAAAAAAAAAAAAATAACTACCTTCACTTAGCATTTCCCAAGGACTGGGACTGTGTGCCCCACGTTACACATATGACCACAACTAATCCTTGCTCAATAAAACAGGGAAATTCTCAATTCCCATTTTTACATTTGGGGAGACTGAAGATTGGGGAGGTTTTTTAATAGTTCCAAAGCGGTAAAGCAGGGGCCTGAAACTTGCACACTTGTAATGGAACGTTTCCATGAGAATCGACAGACCCCAACCGTGCCATTGAGTTTGAAAAGACGAGGCAGGGGTTTAAAAAATATCCGTGATCCTAATGAGGGACACCGCACCTATTCTTTCAAGTAATCCACGAACTGTTCTTCATTGTATTACGTTCTAATTAAAAAGCTCTGTTCTTCGGGGCGCCTGGGTGGCTCAGTCGTTGAGCGTCTGCCTTCAGCTCAGGTCATGGTCCCAGGGTCCTGGGATCGAGCCCCGCATCGGGCTCCTTGCTCCGCGGGGAACCTGCTTCTCCCTCTCCCACTCCCCCTGCTCGTGTTCCCTCTCTCACTGCCTCTCTCTGTCAAATAAATAAATAAAATCTTAAAAAAAAAAAAAAAGCTCTGTTCTTCTGAAGCAGAAAGGTCTTACCAGCGGCAGCACTTTCGCGCCCGGTGCTGCAAGCAGCTCTGTTAATTGCACCCCGCTGCTGGGCAGCCTCCCATGGGCACCGCGGCCGCTCCCGCCGGAGCCGCCCCCCGCATCTCCCTGCCCTGACGCAGAGCCGGATTGCTTCGGCGGGGCCCATGCACTACATCCCAGGTTAATTTGGTTTCTTATGTACAACAAATGTGGTCTGACACTTAACATTTCTTCCTGCGGCCGTCTTTTTTTTTTTTGGTCTCTCTGAGCTCATTACCTAGCATGCCTTTACGTTCATTCTTGCTCACATGTGAGGATGCGTGTCTGCGTGTGATCGTCATTACCGAGCGGAGCGCCGGTGGCTCACAAAGCAGACGAGGAAGGAAGATGACAAGCCTTGTGTTCAGACGGGCCTCGTGGGCCAGAGGGAGGTTTCACGTTAATGAAACCAGGGTGCTGGCCATGGGAGATTTCGGGGCTAGTTGCTGTCCCTGCTGTGGTGGTGGTTTTGGCTTTCAGGCCTCACCTGGAACGAGCTTGAATGATATCACTCCCTGTGTGCTCTTTCACACCCCTCTGCCTCCCTCCCTCTCGCAAGCACCTAACTTTGCAGAATGAGCCTTGTGTCCTTGTGTCTAACACAGCTTCAGCTTGCACGGTGTTAGTGAGAACAGCAACCCCCACAAAGGGGGTCACTCTCCATCACCCAGGGCAGTGAGATGTCATCACTGTCATGGTCTGATGTTCCCTGGCTTCCTTCCAGGGTAGTCTGATGCCCGTTTGGGGGACTGGGGACTCTATGAACAACAGGAGTGGAGAACTGATGTTTAGCTGCTGATCACTTGCTCTGGGCAGATTCAACAAGACGACTGGATGAGTAGAGTCTCACTTGGGAAGGACTGTTGGTCATCAGGACCGGATGCATCCCCTTGATGTATGGAAAGTGAGGTGTGAGATCAGGGGGGCTGGTGAGCACAGGGGACCATATCACCCTAAGAAGTTACGTCCAGTAATTGGCATTTTGGGTGCATCCTTAGATTTCAGATATTTAAATTCTCCCTTCTGCCCGTGGCTAATTAAGATGTGGTCAGAATATCTTGCTCTTTCTCCTTCTGAAATTACCGAGGCAGAAAAGAAAAATAACCACTTCTTTGAGGGGCATTTGAGTCTAAATATTTGAATATTGAGCTAGGAATGAGAGTGTTTGTGTTCTTGGTTCAGATGCACCTGAGGTCTGCTATCTGTTGGTTTGCAAACTTTCCATTTTGCTGTTTCCATTCAAAAAAGAGAATCATTAACATGGGCACCTGCCTTTGGGGATAGAACCATTGTGAAGAACGCAGATTCTTGAGAAAGAAAGAACACTGATGAGGGGCGTGTTGGGAGGTGGGAAGGGGCGGGAACACAAACCCTAGCTGGAAAGATTCTAAGGAGTGTGAAGGTGAATTCCATTCATCTTCTGGGAAGCTGCTTGCCTTCTCAGAGTCCTGCCCACCATCCCGGGCCTCATGGGACAGCATTTATGGAGGAAGATAGTTTTAGGAACAAAATGGAAAGAAACTGCCTTTGAAGAACAGCTTAAATCTTGATGAGCTTGTCACTAGAGGCCTCTAGAATAATAAATCAGAGCAAACATCAACAGGAATGAGTACAACACATGCGGGACGCTGACTCCTGCTGTTGCCTCCCTTGCAGACCCAGAGGCTTTGGAGGAACACGGTCAAAGTACACTTTTGGCTAAAATTACATGGAAAAAACCAACACCCCTGTCCTCAAAAGTGGCATTAGCATTTATGGCTGAGCAGAGGATGAAATGGGACAGAAAGCAATAAGGACCATTAGCACACGGTCTGCCTGGGGAGTAATTCCTGTGTCCTTTTGCTCCAGCTCCATGATCTGCACTCTTGTGAGCAGCCCCGCCTCACGTGCTGAAAGCTGGCCCCCCACTCGTGGACAATAGCATGCCACCTGCTCGCTGGGGGTCCACCCTGCTGTACCAGGGGTGTCCTGCCAATCTGGACTACTCCTTTATGTAGGTTTCCCTTGTTTTCCTGCCGATGAGCTGGCCTGATGGTAAAAAAAAAAAAAAAAAAGCCTTTGCATATAAACATTACTTTTCTGGCAACTTAGGAAAAAGCATAAGAGAATGGAGAACATATTCTAATAGTTTAGGGAAGAGTCAGGTCAAAGGAGGACATCCGGGTTATGGTTGACCCACATTAGTCTTTCTAGCCAGGTAGAATAGGTTGGAAAACTCTAATAACGTTAGATTTGGAAGAATTTGTTTCATGATAATTGTATAATAGGCGACTAGCTCACTTAGACAAACAATGGGTGGGCCCAGACCAACTTCGTTACTTGGCTGTTTTTGCCTTGCTTGAGTTATTTTCATTCACTTATTTATTTCACAAATATTCGTCCAGCCCTTATTATGTAGTAGACACTGTGCTAGACACAGGGGGAATTAAAAGTAGAAAGAAAGACTATTTCCTCTCAAGGAGCTGATGGTGTAGTAGAGAGGGAGTTCTACAAATAGAAACCACAGAAGTAAGATCGCTTCTCGAGTGCAAGTATAGGAAAGCAAGTGAGTGAAAATTAGGACTTTGAAGATAGAGACTCAGCTTATGCCGGATTCCCACTGTTCCCATGTGATTGTTTCCTGAGGTCACAGGATGAACCAGGATCTGCATTTTAGTAAAATTGTTTTGGGGGTGAAGCAGGTTCAAGGTCAAGGCTAGAATCGGGGAGATTCTCACAGTGATGTGAGCAGTGCTGACAGCTTTATCATGGCAGTGGGCATGTGGTGGAGGGACAGGCAAAAGCTTTTAGAAGGTACCATCTACCTTTGGCCATTAGACTGGCAAGCAAAGGAGGAGACGAGGGAGGTTCTAGATTTCTAGCCTGGGCACCAGAATGGATAAGGATACTATTTCCACTTTGATAGTGACTGTTAGAATACAAATAGGTTTAGGGGCAAATAAAATTAATTTTGAATTGTCAGTTTGAAGAGTATTTATCTGGGTGATATTTTCCAGGGGGTGGCATGAGATGTAAGGCTCAGAGTTCGGGAGAAAGGCCAGCCGGGACAGGAAGAGAGAATTCTCAGTCACCAGGGTATAGATGGATCTGGAAGCCATGGGCATGGATCCCATTGCCTGGGGAAGAGAGACTTTGTTGTAATTTCTTAGATCAGTCTGCCAGAATACCGGGGGTCAACCTAAAGAGAGTCACTAGTCTAAGAGATGCTTAGGGGACGTGGCAGGATGTCCCTTTTCCCAAAATGCCCCTAGAAAAGTAGAAGTGCTTTATATAAAGGGGTCGGAAAACCATCTTACGGAATTTTCTGTGTTCCTTTCCAGCAGTCACTGATGGGGGGCAGATGGGGTGTCTGAACATGACCTTCACTTTTCCCTAATCCTCCTTCTAAGGAACGTTACCAGGTTCCTCAGTGTTTTCTTGAATTCCTCATCATGGCAGATGTGGAGGACAAATAATTTTGTTATTTCTGAGAGGTGACAATGTTTTGGGCACAGAACCCTTAACCTTAAAATTTAGGTTGAAAATATGGCCCCAAACCAGTAGCCCATTTTCGTACGTGAGTGAAAATTAGGACTTTGAAGATAGAGACTCAGCTTGTGCCGGATTCCGGCTGTTCCCATGTGATTGTTTCCTGAGGTCACAGGATGAACCAGGACTGGGCCCTAGGAATGTCTTTGAAGCCCGTGAGCAAGGCAGCAAGCCAGACTGGGGGCTTAATTCCTTCCTTCCCTGGGTCCAGGTTTCTTTTGGTGCTAACTGACCTGAAGGACACTCCTCCCGTCTGTCCCCTGGGCCATGCAGTCCTTTGTGTGTCCGTGACAGAAAAGGTTGGCGCAAGTGAGCCTTCCCTATCGAGGACTCCCCTCCCCTGAAGCAGCATCCTCTTTATTCCAATGCTTATGGAAAGCGGTGTTTGTTGACCGTCCCTCTTTGGAGTTTTGAGTTGCACTAAAATATGTATAATGTATGGACAAACATGTGCAAAGGGTTTTCGTTTCCATAAGCTCCATCTCTTGACCTACCGAGGCCTTCTGAGGATAAGAACGCCCAGAGGGTTTTGGATCCAGGGTTGTTTAATTTAGGGAATACCTCTGATATCAGCCAGCAGTTGCATACTCCTTCAAGAATCAATCTCAGTTTTCCTCTGGATGAGACCCCAGTGGCTCTTTGCTACTTCCCGGCATCGGTGGCCACGTCCATCGCTGTGCTAGTGGGCCCCGGTGCAGGGCTCACGGATGATTTTGTTGATGCCTTGGGAACCAGGAGGGGAGCGCAGAGGTCTGTGTGTCCTCCCAGTGGGTGTTGATTGGTTCTGGACTGGAGGTGGCATCCAGGAACCAAGAAAGTCCCCTGGACTGTGGACTCACAGGAATTGTTTTCATGCAGCCTTAGGCCCTCAGCCCGGTGTGGGGCCTGGCCAACATACATTATTTATTAAATGTTAGAAGTTGAGCAGCAAACAGCAATAGGCTGAGTGAAGAAGGTGCTACTTCAAGGGAGGGCAGTAAAAACAAAGAAAAGGAGTCCTTAGAAGAGGGCTCATGCCTTTTCTATCCACGGATGTGGCCGTTTTCCCAGCTGCAGATGTCAAGTTAAATCCAGATTCTTCAAGGATCTTCAAATGAACTATGATGTGTGGATGGGACTAGTCTCATATCTGCCTTCTTGCTGTGACACTTCTTCCTGATGCTTGAGTTAATACAAATACTCTAAATCAGCAATTAATTCGAGGCGTCATGAAACCAAATAGTTTGGTGCCTTGAAAGCATAAGCCATGCGTTGTGGATTGCTTTTGAAGGCCAGTCTCTGATTTCTTACACTATCTCCAATTATGTAGTAGAACGTGGGAATAAGTAATTGGCCTTTGAAACAACTGAAGGCTAAAATATGGTATGGTCATTAAAAACCACATTTTCAAATGACATTTATCAATAAGGGAAAATTCTCATTATGTAATGTTATATGAAAAAGCAAGAGACATGGGGGCGCCTGGGTGGCTCAGTTGGGTGAGCGTCTGCTTTCGGCTCAGGTCATGGTCTCCGGGTGCTGGGATAGAACCCTACGTCGGGCTCCCTTCTCAGTGGGGAGTCTGCTTCTCCCTCTCCCTCTGCCTGCTTGTGCTCTCTCTCAAATAAGTAAATAAAATCTTAAAAAAAAAAGAAAAAGCAAGAAACTCTAACTTGGCATATGGAGGCTCAAATAAATTTCTTTTGAGTAAATGAACATTTCCTAGGATGGACGAGGTGAAAACTTTATATGTCCGTGCAAAAAAAATGTGAGTCCAGGGAGGAATATGACTCTTCGGCTCTGAAAGTCATGAACTAGTGGTCGAGAAGTCTGGGCATCATCCAAGCTTTTAACCCTTTTGGAGCTCAGTTTCCTTATCTGAAAACAGAAGTGAAGGTCTGCTCGAACGTGGTCCCTGAGGGGCCCCATTTGCCCATTTGGGTGCCACATGCTCTGAGTTGCGATGTGACTCTGCGCAAATCAGCAGTCAGAGAGAAGGATGCCACAGGGCAGGTCTCATATGGTTCGCATCACTTTGTCAACCAGACTTGATCATCCTTGACCTCCTATTATTTCCCGTCATTTTATACGACCGTCTTGAGTTTCTGCCTTGTGAGCCACTCCTTGCTGCTGCTGAAAAAGAGACCTCGTGATTTATTAATCAGTTAATCAGTGCATGCTGAGGAACTCTTCAGGGTAGTTAAACAGGGAAAACAAAATGCTGCAGCCCACACTCAAGATGGGTCCTCATTACAAATAGCCCTCCCACCGCCGATCTTCCTGCCCACCCCTGCTGCCCCACGTGGCCTATTACCCACAGCTCATCAGACCCCATTCAGTCCAGAGGAGCTTCCATCCCATAAAAGCTACAGTAGGTTTCAGAAGGGCAGGTTTTCTTCTAATGTCCTAGAGGAAAACAAGCCTAGAGATGAGCCTTATCCATTATTTGCAAAAAAAATATTGGATCTCAGAAATTTGATCAGGCCCCCAAGGTGGCGTATGGCTCTGTCCATATAATATACAGAACTATTTTCTTGTCCCAATTTCTCTACAACCAGAGTCATGGAGCTGGGAGGACCTTACCACAAGGAGAGGCCATGGCCTCATGTGACAGATGAGGCTCTTAGTGAGGCTAAGTAGCTTATCCAAGGTCACACAGCTAATTAGTAGCAGAGCTGGAACTAGAACCGAATATTCTGGTAACCAGTTAATACTCCTAGCACTTGTTTCTCTGTGAAGTCCCGTCGTCCTGTAAAAATCACATGAAGTAAAGGAAAGAAATCGTCCTCCTTCAGTTCAGTTTCTGATTGCTTTGAGATAAGGGTTTCTGAGCTAAAGAATTTTGAATATTCGTTGTAGATGAAGTTTGTGGGGAACAGTATCTTGGACTGCTTGCCAAGGAGACATTTTTCTTTGAATCGGTCAGGATATCAGACACATGTATCCAGCTTGCCATGAGCAAATGGTAATCAGTGAATCTTCAGACCTTGCTAGGCTGCTGGAGCAGGCTGGGTCTCTGGTCCAGAATCCTCTCCGTTTGGTTTTCTTCCGGTGGCACTTAGCACACAGTACTGATGGGGCCAAGACTTTCTTAGAATGGAATCTCCAACAATTACCAAGGTTGCAAGGGTCACAGGGAACCAGGGGACCACATGCCTCAGCCCAGAATGACTGCACTCCCCCCTTCTTAGTGAACACCTTGGGGAGAGCCAGGCGTGGCTGTAATTCTTTAGCAGACGCAAGGAGAAGAATCCGGAATGTTCTTATTTGACTATCCTGGCTTAGAGATCTTTTTTTTACCGTTGTTGCTTAATGTTTGCACCATCATAATCTTACATTCGTCACCTGTGTTTGTCCACCAGAGGCTGTCCTGCCAGTCTGGCTGCTCGTCTCTGTTGGGTGTCTATCAGACAGTCCAACTCTGGCTTCATCTAGGGCTTAACTCTAGTGTGAATCACACTTACCAGCCTTGAGTGATAGGTTCTCCTGTTTTTTTGCTTGTGTGTCTAGGACCCTGCTTTCTCGGCTGTGATTCACGACAAGCTCCAGGTCCCCAACACCATCCGGAAAGCATGGAATGACAAGGACAACCGCTGTGATGTCTGTACTACACACCTGAACCAGCTGAAGCAGGAGGCCATCCAGATGGTGCTGACCTTGGAACAGGCAGCTGACAGCGAGCACTACGAAGGCTCCCCTGGCTCGCCCCCACCGCTCTCCAACATGCCCACCCTGCTGGGGCCCCGGCCCGGGGGTGGGCTCCAGCAGCCCAGAGAGTGGGCCTTCGTGCCTGCGCCGTGTGCCTCCTCCAACTACACGGCTTTCATCAGCAACAAGCATAGCAGCAAACCCAACAGCCTCGGGGTCAGCAATGGGGCCGAGAAGAAAAGTGGGTCCCCAACCCACCAGGCCAAGGTCAGCCTCCAGATGGCCACCAGTCCCAGCAATGGGAACATCCTCAACTCAGTGGCCATCCAGGCTCACCAGTACCTGGACGGCACCTGGTCCCTGTCGAGAACCAATGGGGTCACCCTGTATCCATACCAGGTAAGTGGCCTCTGAACAAGTTAGAGTAAGTTTGGTTGGAGTCAAAACAGGATGTGGGCAGCACTTCCTGCCTTTGCTCTTTTCCTTCTGGGAACTCCCCAACTCAGAGCCTAATGCCTCCATGTGGCTCCACTGGGTGTTGCTAAATAAAGAGAAAATGTCTGAGGGACCAGTGATCCCTCTAGCACTCTGCTTCCACTGTCTGGACCTTCTAGAAGAGGTGTAGACTCCCTTTCCTAACCTCTTCTGCCTTGATGGACCATAATCCTTTTTTGTTTGCAACTCACTTTAAATACAGTTGGGATAAGGTTTACTGAAAGTGTCTTCCCATTTTCTTATTTTCTCTTTGCAGTTATTGAAATGAGCACATACTGCCAAGTTTCCTTAAAGAAATAAGAGAACAGGTCCTAAATCTGTCAAGGAATCTAAAAAAAAATTGTCTTAATTTCTTTTGGGTGAGTTTTCTGTTGGATAATGGTTGGGTTTACCATATGCATCTGTGTCCCCTGCACCAGGCATGTGGGAAGCAGCAGAAAGCATTGACAGTCGTGGTGGAATGGAGAGGTGGCTGTGGTCATAGAGTGTATTAGTTAGGGAGGCTACCTGGTGTAACAAATGATCCCAGGGTACTTCTTACTCATGGTCCTGCTGTACCGGGTGTTTGGTGCATGGCCTTCCACTGGTCTCCATGTCACCATTTTCCAGAAGTCCCAGAGTCTGCCACCAGGTCTTGCACAAGTGGCCAAGAAATGAGGGAAAAATGAGATTGTGGAGAATCTCACAGGGGGACATGGGGGGCTTAAGGGGGGCAGGAGAGCCCAGCCTGGAAGGGGGATAGGTAACTTCCATCCACATTCCAGTGGCAGAAGTCCAGGTGTTTGGCCTCTCCTTCCTGCAGGGGAGGCTGGGAAAGTCAGTCTGTCCATGTGTCCAGGAGAGAAAAGAAGCAAGATGAGCAAACACAGCATCATTTTTGTTACATGGGGCAAAGATGCAGGGAAACATAAAATGAGTTAAATGTGGCTGATAAAATCCTGGTGACTTTTCTAGAGGGTAGATGGCTTCTCTTGATATCTTGAAGGAACATGCGGAGCCTGGATCATTATCTTAAGAAGTTAGCATTCTTGGATTGCCCAACTTCATTTATTGGGTAGGTGCTTTGGAGTTTACGAAATCTAGCATGCACGTCATTTTATGTAACCTCACGGTGGGCCTGTGAGCAGGCAGGACAGATGTCGGATCTTCCTTTTGTGGACGGGGAAATCAAAGAACCTGCAGCCCCGCAGTTGGTAACAGAGCCAGCACCGACTCACCCCTGATCGGGGGAGCAGGTTTCCCTCCCTCAGCCGCTCCCGACTTTACTGCTGTATCCCAGAGCAGTGACCTATCAACATCTTTCCCAGATCTGGCTCCTTTTCAGCCATGGCATACAAAGAAAACCACTCCTATCCTGACCTCCAGGGCCTACCTGCCACTTTACTTTTAGCTGGAATATTCTGGGTCATCCAGATGAATCTGATGATGAGCCACAGCACCCTGATGGGGCTTCCTAGTCTAATGCTCGAACATATCCATCCAGGGCCTGAATACACTTGCCCCCTCCCATTGCTGAATCACATACATTTTCTGTTTGAAATTTTAAATATATTATTTTGAAAACTACAAAAAGTAATAGGGTTACTGTAAAATAACATGCAAACATACAAAAAAGCATAAGTATAATTTTAAAAGTCAACCTCACCCAGAAATGGACTCTGTAACACTTGGGCACATGTCCTCCCAGTGTTTTATAGGAACACAATTTATGAAATTGTGATGATGTTTAATTGTCATCGGCTTTTCACTTAATATACTGGGTGCATTTTCCCGTGCCATTATATGGTTTTCTAAAATATGACCCTTAATGGTAGCATAATATGCCATTATATAAATATGATCCATTATCTGAGTATGGCCTGATTTATATAACCAAGTGCCAATTACTAGAGTTTAGGTTTTTGCTACTATAAATAAAATGCTCCAGCGCACATTCTTCTCCCCAGGTCATATTTTCAACACATCCCAGGTTGTGCTAGCCATGTACTCACGTTACACAGACAACTCATGTTGCCCTTTCCTGGGCCCCAAAGCACTTGTAACATATATCAGGTGCTGGCTGGAAGACTCAGCTGCCATCCAGCACTAATGAGCAGGGACAGAAGGACTTGGAGCTGGTGCTCTCGTATAAAATGGTCAAAGTGTTAGGACAGTTTGTATGGGTTGGGGGGTGGGGTGGGGGCCAGTGAAGATGCTGCTTGTAAGCAAGTTTGAGGATTATTGGTGCATTTCTCTTATTTGTACTATGATTCTTTCTGCTCCTCCTCCTCTTCTTCCACCGTTGATGAGAAAGAATCTCCAATACAATAACACATGTTTATTAAGCTCTAATCAAGCGCTGGGCATCTGCTGGGTGTTAGTGGGGCTCCTACCATGGGTCGTGTGGTCCTCGGGGGACGAGGCAGGTGAACTGCTCAGTATCAGCCAGGGAGGTGAATGCAGAGGTGGTGAGAGCTGCCCAGCTTGCTCTGAGAGCACACAGAAGGGCTTGCAGCCCAGCCTGTGGGCAAGGGCATGTTGGTGTGGTCTAAGGATGATTCACGTGAGCCACCAACTTGAGATTTTCCTGGGTAAATTTGATGGCTCCTCTCCAACTCCAGAGCAGACTAATTCATGCCTTTCCCCCAGACTGATAAAGGGATCAGAGGGTATCTGTCTGGGATAAAGAGATTTGGTGCCTGGCTGCGAATCAGCATCCCCATGTCGTGAGTGTGTCATCCCGATGCCCGGGGCTGGGTGATCTGGGTCTGGCCAGACTGAATGTCTCCCGTTATGGACATCTCCCTGCAGTAAATATTCTGCAGCTCACAGTCTAGCCAGTTCAGCAGAGACGGTTGACTGCACTGAAAGCTGACCTCACTTTTCCTGCCCATCCACACTCCCACTTCCCTCCCCACAGAGCAGAGAGCCCTCTGGCCTGGTGCCAGAGCCATTCCCCAGGCAGAGAAGCATCTAGGCTTTGTTGCTGCTGAGAGTTCTGCTCCACACCCATGGGCCTGGGGCCTGCAGAAGTGAGGGAGAGGAGGACACTGCTCTTCGCCGTTTCAGTGCAGGGAGGATTGACAGAGACGAGGACGGGCTTTCCAACACTGACAGGGGGAGTCCTTCACATGGGTCAGATAGAGGTCCCTCAAATTCCTCAAGCTCCCCGTTACCCACAGTCTTCAAGAAGCAACCTTCAATTGTCTTTCCCAGAAAGTCTTTCTTTGATGAGCTTGTAGACAGTTAACACAGTCTACATACATTATGTGGGAAGCAGAAAATGCTCTAGAACCTTCCATGGACCACATGGGTTTTGACTTTGAAAACATGTGACTTCCTTGTAGTCAACCATGGATTAATTTCATCTTTTTGAACAGCAGCTGCTTTTGCCTAATTTCTGTTCGTTATAGTAAATAACTGCAGGAAAGACTGTACCCACATAATGCTCAGAAACAATAGAATGTTCATATTCCAATCCAGAATCACAGAATCCAATAGAATGGTTGCTGTCTTTTGCATCAGGGTGGGAGACTCGGAGACCTTCTCACGAGGGCTCAGGTCTGTGACTCCGACACTCGTTGAACTTCAGCTTAGTAGCTTAACATCTTAATTTATTTACTCACCCATGACCCCCCACCTTGTAAGTTTGTTGGACAACAGAGTTAAGAAAAATATGAAAATATTTTATGAACATTCAGGCAGGGATACCAGTATTCATGATCTATTTGAATCCCCTCATTTGCCAGAAGAGAAGCCCGAGGATGAGAGAGATGAAATTCTTCTTTGTTCAGAGTTTCCTGAGTCTTAGTTTGATCCCTCTGGCTAGAGTACAGACTCATTGAGAACCAGATGCCTTTTATTCTTATGTCCCCTGCAGCGACTAGCATGTGCAGAAGTGGTTGCTCCTTAGAGAAAATGTCGATCTCGGGGGGACACTAACGGTGTTTCTCATGACTGGCCCTAGGTTCAGGAAAAAAGTCCGGGCTAGAAGACCTACCCAGACCCCACGATTTTTGGTGGAAACCAACTGGTTAATTGGCGCCAAGTGAATCTTTAACCTGAAATATCTTAACGATACTCAATAAATTCTTGGGTGCCCTGCAAAGAATCCAGGGGGCATTTGATGTCACACTCAATGTAGGTGCATTCGAAGGGACAGAAGAACTTTATTTCATGGCACTTCGGTAAAGAGGACGTGTCAAGAAAATTTAAGATGATGTTAGATTAATACATGAGTAATATATCCATAATGGATCATTAACGTGACGAAGTATTTGACGCGTGTTGCTTGAGTCAAAGGAAGATGTCTTTGGTAAAAATCATCCTGCTTTCTCAAAAAGCATCCATTGGAATCAATGTCAGACAATGGTAGACTGAACTCTGGCTGAAGTCGGTGTGGGGTTACCTCTATTATATCTCCAGATATTGATCGTGCCTTGTAAGCACAGGTGTTACTGGAGTCTACATTTTAGGTCACCGGCAAGGGGAATGCAACAGTGATACCAGCCTAAAAGGAGTCAAGGTCTGCTGAGCTGTAAGACCTCTACGGTACCTCTGCTTGCTCTTCAGAGGCCAGAAGCCTTGGGAGGATGTGGGGCTGGCCCCCCCTTTTTTTCTTTTTTAAGATTTTATTTATTTAATAGAGAGTACGAAGGAGGGAGAGAGGCAGAGGGAGAAACAGGCTCCCTGCTGATCAGGGAGCCCGACTTGGGGCTCCATCCCAGGACCCTGAGATCATGGCCTGAGCCGAAAGCAGATGCTTAACCGACGGAGCCACCCAGGTGCCCCAGTGCTGGCCCTTTTTATGGAGGACTTCCCAATGCCCCTGCAAGAGGAAAGCAAGATTCTGCTCGCTAGTACCCCAGTCTCAGAGGCTTTCCTTCTGATGCGTTCATGGAAACCAGGAGCACAAGTTGTTGTGTAGCTGAGCCTGCGGGAGGAGGCGGACCTGTGCTCCTTCCTGCCGAGTCCCTTTGCAGGCCGGAACCAGGGGTGGGTGCTTGTAGCCAGCCAGGAGCAGAGGATTCTCCTTCACGTTCTTTACTCGCCCGTTTGTCCCCTGAAATATGCACGGTGCCCTGCTCGGGCCAGCCCTGGTGTCCGCGGGCTGCTGATTTCCGGCTCCTTCTGCCCAGCAAGGGCAATAGCATGAGATGTCGCCTTTTGACAAATTCTGACATCAAAATGGTTTTTTAAAAACATGATAGGTTTTTGTTTCCACCTATTTATAGATGGTCAGAGGAGTATTATTTATCATTATGCTTTCTGGCAAACGGAACACAGAAAAGGAAGCAGTTTGTATATTCCGTCATGGACAGAGCGTTTCTGAAGGATATGAGCTCAGGGTGAAATTCTAAGAAGGTCGTCCTATCTTATGGATATGGGCGGGGCCGTGGTCTGAAGAGAACACCCAAACTTCAGCAGGAAATTTCAAAAACACTCCCTTACTTGGTGAGATAGGCTGAATATGCCCAACCCTACCCCCCCAGATGTTTACATCCTAATTCCTGGAAAAGGAAGCCTGTGGATATATTTCCTTACATAGTAAGAGGGGTTTGGCAGATATGATTCCATTGAGGATTTTGGGGGAGATCACCCTTGGGTTATCTGGATGGGTCCAGTGTTATGGCAAAGGTCCTTGTAAGAAGGAGGCAGGACAATTAGAGCCAGAGGTAATTTAGGGACAGAAGAGAGAGCTTTAACAAACCACCAATGCCTGAGCCATACCCCAGACCAAGTGAATCAGAAGATCTGGGGATGAGGCCCAGGCCTGGGTTTGAGCTGCCAGGGTCAAGAACCACAGCTTTAAAGAATAGTTTATGGGCAGTGGGAGCAATGAAGGTGGCAGATGACAGACAGACAGATGATAGTTAGATTATAGACTAGATTGTGTATCAGTTTCCTAAAGCTGCCATAAGAAACCACCACAAACGAGGTGGCTTCGAACAACGGAAACCATATTCTGTCATAGTTTGGGAGGCTAGAAGTCCCAGATCAAGGTGGAGTCATTCTCCCTCTGAAGACTCTAGGGAGGAACCCTTCCTTGTCTCTTCCAGTGTCCTGGTGGCCGCAGGAGTCCCTCGGCTTGTGGCTGCTTCGCTCTGGTCTCTGCCTTCCCTGGGATTCTCCTCTGGGGTCTCTCTGTGTCCTCTCCTTTTATTACAAGGACACCAGTCATTGGATTAAGCGACCACCCTAACCCAGTACAACCGCATTGCAATCCTTAACTAATTACATCCACAAAGACCCAATTCCAAATAAAGGCACAGATCATGAGTTCTGAGTGAAATTGGGGGGCCACTACACAGCCCACTACAGAGAGGTGACAGATGGATAGAAGGATGGATGAACAGGGGAGACAGGGCTGGGAGGTGTGGGCTGCCATGTCCCTTTCAAGCTGAGTCACTGCGGATAAAGGAGCAGGTGCACATGTTTACAGGGGTCAGCAGCAAGGGAGCCTTGTGCACGTCCTTCATTTGGAGACATATTAAGGTGGGGGGAGATACAAAGGGTAAAGCAAAGAGAGGCAGGGCACCTGAGTGGCTGGTCGGTTGAGTCCGACTCTTGGTTTCGGCTCAGTTCGTGATCTCAGGGTCCTGGGATCGAGCCCCACATTGGGCTCCACGTTCAGCATGGAGTCTGCTGGAGATTCTCTCTCTCCTTCTCCCTCTACCCTTCTCCCTGCTCGCTCTAAATAAATAAGCAAATAAATAAAATCTTTAAAAAAAGAAGAGCCGAGGAGGCAGTGAGGTGTTGTACCCACAGACACCCTGACGCTGATGGAGGGAACACCTCAAGAGTCGAAGAAAAAACACAGAGACAAGGTTGAGTGACCAACTTACAGACATGGGCTTGTTGTGGAATAACCACTTCTTCTGGGCTTATGAAATATGTTCACAGTCCATTTGCACCATCCCAACCACAGGTGCAGCTGTGAACAGCACTTCTGGGTCCGCTATCCGGAGGGAGGTCAGCTTCAGTTGAGGACCTCCTCTGACCGCTGCTGGAGGGGTTCCAGGTTTTTTCTACTGACCCAACTGGTGGTTTGGGTTAAATTGGTGGGATGGTCTGTCTGTCTGTATGTATGTATTTATATATTTATTAAGATTTTATTTATTTGACAGAGAGAGACACAGCAAGAGAGGGAACACAAGCAGGGGGAGTGGGAGAGGGAGAAGCAGGCTTCCCACTGATCAGGGAGCCCGATGCGGGGCTCGATCCCAGAACATTGGGATCATGACCTGAGCCAAAGGCAGACGCTTTACGACTTAGCCACCCAGGCGCCCTGGTCTGTATCTATTTTTTCCTTTAGAAATATTTCTAGGCCCCAGAAGGAGGCTAGAGATAGTGGGTAAGGTCTGTGCCCCTGAAGACAGTATTTCTTAGTTATGCCTCCCTTTCCCGGGTGGGGGTGAGAGGTGGCGGGCATGGGGACGATTGTCTCCCGAGCCTGGGGACCGCCTTTCCTCTCCCTCCAGCTCTCCCAGGCTGGGCTGGGGGGAGGGCGGAGCTGAGGATCATTATCAGAGAGAAGATTCTCTGGAACTGGATTTTCACAGTTATCTTTTGTTTTAAATAGCTTCCCACGTCCTCCCTCGTTGGAAACAGCCTCCCCAGTCTGGTTTCCTCAGGCGACATATTTACTTTCTTTATGGAGTTGAGGAAGAGAACTAGAATACCCACCGGCCACAGTGAACTGGTCAAGGGAGTAACGTCAGCCACCGCTTTTTTTTTTTTCCTTTTTAATGACAGTAAACAGAGTTTTTGGGAAAGTCTGAGGCTGGTACTTATCAACGATTTTATCCAAGTCTCAAACAATGAGGCACTCGATGTTGGGTCACGCTAGATTTGCTGCTCATGGACCAGAAATAAAAGCCCAGCATCCTTGCCGACTGTGTGGGGTGACCTCTATCTAGTGGGCTTCCTGGCTGTCATGTGTCCCGGGTTTCTTCTCTGCAAAGCTTACAGTTGCAGAGCTGTGATGGGCACGATATGAGATGATGGGCCGTGTCCGACACAGGCCCTCAGTTCAGCGACCCTCAGGCCCTCAGTTCAGCGACCGGAAGCCAGAGCCAGCTTCCTCCAGCCAGCTCAGGTTCGAGACTCGAGATTGAATGGAACCAGGGTCTGCTCTTCCACTGTAAGAACCAGTGATAGATGAGGAAACAAGACCCAGACCTACAGTGAATACCAAACACATGAAATAAATGGTACTCACCGACTCAGACAACACCAGCCACCTCTGCCAAAGCCCAGCTTTCCATATGGGCACCACAGCTGACGTGAGAAGGTCAGATTCTAAGCAGAATGATCTCCTCCCACCAGGAGGGAATAAATTGGTAAAATATTGAAAGGCCTGCGGACCAATTTTCTTTGTATCTGAAGACCTTTATAAGGAAAGAGGGAGGCCATATATAGGCTTAGATCATTTAAAATTCTACAGAATAGTAGAGAGGTAACATTTAGAATAATCCAAAAAGAGTAAATCCTCATTATTTTGGAGTTAATTTGAAATATTGAGTAATTCAGGCCTAGATCATAGTTCTTACTGGGCAAACACTTTGAAATAGAGTACTCAGGCCTTCCATTCTTTTTTTTTTTTTAAGATTTTATTTATTTATTTGAGAGAGAGAGAGCACATGTGAAAGCATGAGCAGGGAGAGAGGAAGAAGCAGACTCCCCGCTGAGCATGGAGCCCAATGCGGGGCTCGATCCCAGGACCCCGAGATCATAACCTGGGCCAAAGGCAGACGCTTAACCGACTGAGCCACCCAGGCGCCCTCATTCTTGTTATTTATATACCTGCGGTAACATACAATCATTAATACAGGTGCTTTCTTATTATTTACCTATATCTTTACTTATAAAATAAGAATCTTTCTTTTACAATTATTATATAATTTGGAATCTCCAATAAATTGGAAAATTGAAGTCTCCTTACCT
This sequence comes from Mirounga angustirostris, assembly GCF_029215605.1. Taxonomy (NCBI): domain Eukaryota; kingdom Metazoa; phylum Chordata; class Mammalia; order Carnivora; family Phocidae; genus Mirounga; species Mirounga angustirostris. Next base: position 64,089,572 of record NW_026991714.1, read on the forward strand.
ACCCCACCCCAGGCACACACCAAATTGCTTTCAAATTGAGATTTGACTGTGCTGGCTGTCTTTAGCTTGACAAATTAGCGTGCCTCGATCTTAAAGAGGTATTTGTGGGGATTAGTTAATGAGTCACATATTTCAAGTGCCTAAGTCATTCCCAGGGAGTAATTTAGGTGTTTAGGACACATATTAGTCACCATTTTTAGAACTCTAGAGATCATTTGGTACATGACTGCTGCACCAGTGGCCTCAAAGGGTTAACATGTCCCTTCAGCAGCTTATCTGAGGCCTGGGGGGTGACTTGGGGGATGACCCTGGGGAGAAAGAAGGTGCCATTTGAGAAGCAAACCCATATCTGCATTCAAGGCTGTGACCAGTTTTGTAATTACACGACCAATCTGAACCAATCCGGCGGTGACGGTTTCCACCACCTTAGCAAGGCTGGCTGCCCCTGGTCCCCACGGATTAGGCTGGGAGGATGGAGCCCATGAGTCCGTTCATGACATGCTCCCTTTTTGTGAAAGCACACAGACCCACAGACCAATGGAAGCAGGATGGGCAGGCCGCCCCCAGGAATTACAGATGACAGACCGAGGCCTGGAAATGTCAAGTGACCTGCCCAAGGTCACGCAGCTAGGAAATGCCAGAGCTGGGATTCAAACGCCCGTTTCCTGTACACGTGTCCCTGCCCCTCGTTGCCCTGCTGAGGGCAGGGGGCCAGTTTCTCCGATTGCTCAAATATGCAGCCGTCCCAGGGAGGGACACCCATGGCACACCCGACTAACACTGTTTTTGGGCAATTCTGGGTCGCCAGAACTTCCAAGTCGGGTCTCATGTTGGATTGCTCTGCACGGTGGTGCAGATAGATGCCCCGTGTCACATCTCACTGGGAGGTGGGGAGGTGGTGGGGACAAAGCTTGAGACAAAGATGGGCCAAAAAAAAAAACCACCCCAAAACCCCAAACAGAAAAGGCTTGTGTAAGCAATGGTACCATCTAGCGAGACCTACTTTGGCTTACCTAAGAGGTAGACTGGACTGATATTTAGAATCTCATCATAAGTTAATTCCCTAAGATTAATAAAAGAAAACAGGGCCATTTCCTTGTCAATAATGTGGCCCTTAATTTCAGAGTAACGTATGTTCAAATTCAATGTCCTAACACATACCCTTTCAAAAGTGAAAATGGAACTCTTGTTTTGAGCCAGTGGAGAGAGCACCCTGATCTGCGTGTGAACCGGGCCTCACCTGCCTATTAGCTGAGTAACATTCTGACCACACAAAATGTCTATATCCATTTCTGGAGTGTCCGTCTGCTCAGATTGCTTTGAGGGTTAGGTTTATTCATCCTAAAATTTATTTTTGAGTTCTAAGCACTGGACTTAAATGAAATTTTACACACACACACAGTTGCAAAATGAGATTACATACTGAGAAGTTCTACAAAACCCAGCACACATGGGCTACTTGTGGAGCGTGGTTCTCTGCCACCCACAGTCACATGGCACATGGAAAGGTGACATTTGCACAACGGAGCAATGCACACCCAGCGCTGACACGTGGTGAATCCCGAGGCGGAGGCATCCCTTACGTCTGAGGGTGGTACAGCTCAGTTCTGATAATCTTCTCGTGATGAGTATCTTTTTTTTTTTAAGATTTTATTTATTTATTTGAGAGAGAGATGGAGATAGCGACAGAGATGGTGAGAGAGAGTATGAGCAGGGGGAGGGGCAGAGGGAGAAGCAGACTCCCCGTGGAGCAGGGCCCTGACATGGGGCTCGATCCCTGGACGCTGAGATCATGACCTGAGCCGAAGGCAGACGCTTAACCAACTGAGCCACCCAGTGGTCCCTCTTTTTTATTTTAGATTGCATAATCACTTCTAGAGAGTTCTAACACCTAATTATTTATCCTGTAAATTATTATTACCTTTCCCCCCATCTTACCCCTCTATTCTGAATTTGTTATGGTTTATTTGCATCTCTGGGGGTGGGCAGGCAAAGGAAGTAAAAGGACCTGCAATGAAAATCAGTCGATTCCATCATATGTGAGCGGTTGGTGCCGAAGATTTGGCAGAAAAAGCTGTGGGAACAAAAGTAGAGCAATTAACAAGAAAGTCACTTATTGAAACGTTGCAAACCTTCGACCTCTTCTAAGTGGCTGCTAACTTCCAACTATGTAATAGTCTAAGTGGAAAACAAACCAGTGCAGCCTTTGGGGTTAATTGGTGTGAATGTATTAATTACAGTGACTACTTATTAAATGTTTAATAAGGTATGTATGTTGCTAGCGTAATATCTATCAAAACATCATCCACTGGATGTACATATATTGTAAGTACACGCAGCTTAATAGAAGCAAGCATTTCAACTCTCTGGGGCACTTGTACATCATAGCACCCTGAATCTACACCCCTGCTAGGTATCGTCAGGAAACCAGTCTGGGGAAGAGCTTCCAAGAAGATGGAAGGAGGAGCAGAGACATAAAGGCTCGGGGATGTCATGGAATGGTGTGCCGGGAGTTGGAGAAGAGGCAGAGGAGGAGGTGATACATGGAAAATGGGCAGAGCGGGGGCTTCACCCCTCCGCTGTCATAGGCAGGGAGAACCCTATGCAGACAGGACTCAGGCAGATAGTGGGGGTGCGTGCTGCTATGAATAGGGAAGTGGGGGTTGCTCGTCTGGGGGGTGGTGAGGGGTAGCAAGCAGAGGGCTTGGATGAGGGGTGACAGATTCCACAGATGTTTAGAATAAGGCCTGAAGATCTGGAGGATTGGTGAGTTGGGGGACAAGGAAGAGGATGGCTGGGGCTGACCCCCGGTCTGTGTTGGCTGCCATGTGGCTGGTGAGCTGCTGGGCCCCTTTGTCTGGAGACAGCTGTGACTGCGAGTCTGGGGGTTAGCGGCGAGGCTGCATTGGGTGTTGGAGGTGGGGACTGATGAGGCTAGGCAAGTAAGAGAAGCAAGAAACAGTTATGCAATTAATTCTTCCAGGACCCGACTCTCCTGACTCTAATTCAGCATCTTCTCCACTGGACCTTTGTGTCTTTTCAATACCTAGACATCAAAAGCAGTGTCACTGTGTTACCCCCACACCATATAAAGTCATCCATGTATTCATTCCTTCAGCAAGCATTTTTTGAGCCGGGCACCATACTAGTTCCTGGGGATAAAAACAAAACACCGTGCTTGAGGTAGGGTTTTGCCTGTTATCAGTGCGTCTCGGTGTAGGAAGTCATTGAGGGATGATGGGCTGTTCCAATTGTGTCTCTTTTACCTGTGCTAATGTGTCCACATGTGGGGGGGAAGGGAGGGCACCCAGGGACTCTAGTGTCCTTGGTGGTGGGTGGGAGCTATGACCCAGACTATTGGGTGGGGGCTCAAGGGACCCCTGCTGCCCAGCTGGATTGCAGCTCTGGAGGAGAACTGGACTCTGACCAGCCACCGTGCAGAAGAATCTTGCCCCCTTCCCCCACCCTGTCCATAAACATTGCAAGGGTCATGGGGATCCCACTGACCTGGCTTCAAGACCCATTCCTCCTTGAAACAACCTCCTTTTAAAGCCATCCATTGATAAGTGATGAATAACCTCCTCAGCCTCACCTATGACGAATGTCACTCTCAGATCCTGGGAGGAGAAAAACAGTTCAGCTGGAGAATATATGCAAATCAGTATTTTCATCCATTTGGCGTTTCGGGATGCCCACCATGTGCCAGGTGTCAGGAGCTAGGAAGTAAAGATGAGGAAAGATCCCTTCAGGGATCTCCCTGAGCATGGCTCTCTGATATGGGTCTGACTGGGGTCAGTGCCAGGGCAGAAATGGGAAAACAGAGCAGAAGCCAGATACACATTCCATCCAGGTATCTGGAAAAATGCATTTTAATATCGGTTACTCCAAAGCTGTGAATTACATGGACTGTTTGGATGAGTTGTGATCCAGAAATAAATAGCAAATACCGTGTTGTTGGATGAAGTAGAGGCTGCATGATCTAGTCTAGCTCTTGATTCCACCTTTGAAAATCTCTTTCTGCTTCCTTTGTATGTGTGACGTTAGCAGCAGGGAGGGCTGTCCTGACACATCCCCAGAGCGTCACTGGCCATGGGTACAGACCCAAGCAGGGTGGGCAGAATGGGAAGGTGCCAAGTCCACTAACCTCCCTCACCCGCTTCAACCCAGCTGCTCACCCAGGAAATGATACGGGTTCTGGGCTGCATTACCAACTTCGGTAGAGTATGTATTAGTATTTTTGAGGCCAGAATAGGCCATTTTGAAACCCTGAGTTAAAAGGTCCTCTGGTCCCATGCCTCCCCTTCAGAAACTGAGCAGTAGGTCTGTCCTTTCTTGTCCAGGTGATTCTTTGGTGCCCATCTCTGTGAGACCGGAGGGGTTTCCAGAAGTGATGTGGACTCTTGTGACTGAGGTCCATGATATGAACATATTGTTGTAGTACAGAAAAACTACTTTCTGAGAAGATTTACAGGATAACTTTCTTTCTGGATCGATACTTTTGGAAGGAGAAGAAAAATATATAAAGTAGCTCAAATTGAAACATATTGTTCCTTGAGAAATGCAGCTAAAGAGACTATTAGAATCATGTGCATCCACTGACTGAGGACAAGATGGCTACCATAAATGCCTAGTCACAGAAATGTCATAGTCCCAATTTGCCCAGATTTGCTCTCTTTCCCCCTCTTAACTGGCACATATGATGTTAGCATGTGTTGTTGTGTTTGAAAATTGCCACGATAATGGCCATGTCAGTGAATCTGGTCCAGTGCACTTTCACCATAAACAGGAGTGTGACTGAGTGTGACATCCCCCCCCTGATTCTTCCACATCTGTCTCCCACCTTCCCCAGAGAGAAGGGAATCTGGGTCATCGTGTAAAGTTGGTACTCAAGTGTACTTCGTGAGGGAAAGGGATACCAGTCCTCCTTTTCCATCCATTCTTCATGGAGTTAAATCTGACCTTCACCTCCAGTGTTTTGGAATTGTATTTCTATTAGGAATGCCCCTCTGAGTCTATATCCCAGGAGGGAAGGCATCCAATCGTTGGGTTGGTTCTGAACCTTGAACCTGCCTGCCGAAAAGCCACTGTGGGGTTTGTGGTCTGCTCATGGGCCCTGTATGCCTGTCTCTTGTGAGGGGATTCTGGAACACTGAACATCGAGAGGCAGTGGCCCTGGGGGCTGGTAGAGGGGCCCTGTAAGTCAGGCTTGCAGTCAGCACGAAGGCTGAGTCCAAGGGATGTCATATTCCCTCTTGGAGGGAGGAGGGAAGTTCCATTTCTCTTACATCTGGCGCTTAATAACTCAAGCATTCACCCTGTGTCCACTCTCAAAAAAGCTCATCTTCATGTACACATGTTCATACTAACACACAAGCATACAACTCTTCGGACAGAGTGGACTAAAGTGTAATTTATCTATCTTTATTACTAGAATTGGCTAAGAGAGCGATAGCTTGTATTATATCAATATTAAAAATGAAATTCCATTTCAAGCTCATTGTGCACAACCATGTTCATCCTTTGGAAGGAGTATTCCAGTCTCTTGAGTATTTAAAGCAATAAGTTATGTTTTGGAAGAAGGCTTCAGTTACTTACAATGTTTAAATTTTTAAACCAGGTTCATCTTTTATTAGTTTTTAAATCAAAGTCATGCATGCACGTAAGTTAAAGAGTTAAATCATTTGACAAGACTTGATGCGAAAGACGCCGTTCTACTGGGAATGCAGTGGGTGTTCATTAATATCTATTTCCATATCATGCCATTCTTCTGTTGCTCCTACTTGATTTATTTCATTTTAGGTTACCTATGACAACCATTCTCCAAGGGTCCTCCATGGACCGGTGGAATCTCCAAGACCCTTTCCCTGGGTCCGTGAGATTAAAGCTATTTTTATGTAATAGTCAGACATGGTTTGCCATTTACTGGGTTGACATTGGCTCTGATGGGGGGACTGCTGGCATGTTTGCATGAATCAAGGCCATGGCACCAAAGTATACCAGTCATTGTATTCTCCATCCTCACACATTTGGAATTTTTTTGAAGTACATTTCCACTAAGAATGTCCTTGATGCGGGTGCCTGGGTGGCTCAGTCGCGTGTCTGCCTTCGGCTCAGGTGATGATCTGTCACCATACAACATCACTTCTACAGTACCATCGACCATATTCCCTGTGCTGTACCTTTCAACCCGTGACTTTTTCATTCTGTAACTGGAAGCCTGAGTCTCCCACGCCCCTTCACCCATTTTGCCCATCCCCTCACCCTGCAGCCATCAGTTTGTTCTCTGGATTTACAAGTCTGTTTCTGCTTTTGTTTGTTTTGTTTTTTAGGTTCTACATATAAGTGAAATCATATGGTACTTGTCTTTCTGTGTCTGACTTATTTCATTTAGCATAATGCCCTCTAGGTCCATCCTTATTGTTGCAAAGGCAGGATCCCATTCTTTTTTATGGTTGAGTAATATTCCTCTGTGTGTGTGTGTGTATGTATACACACCACATCTTCTTTATCCAATCATCTATCAATGACTTAAAGATTTCCTGATAAGATTAGTGGGGATATTAACAAATGTGATTTTTTGGATATTGTATAATGGAATATATCAACATCTTGAAGACAAGTATAATTCAGTAAACAAACATTTTCCAATGACAGAATCTTGTAATGTAATATCCATTCAAAGTGCAAGGGAGCCTAATGGATTTCAGTACAACAGAGTACCAAACGTAGTTTCAGATTGCTCATTTCAATAAACCTTTAAGAAATTACCACTTGTCAATTTTTAGTATAGTATCTAAGAAGAATGTTCCCAATTATATGAAAAGGCTATTAAAATAGTCCTCCATTTACCCACTACATATCTGTATGAGGATAGATTTTCTCCATATAGACAACAGAAACAACATAATCAGATATAAGCCACATAACTGGAACAACATACACCAGGCATAAAAGAGATTTGTGAAAATGTAGAACAATGTCAGTCTTCTCATTAAATTTTTTGTTTGGGAAAATAGATGTATTTCATAAGATATGTATGCCAAAATTTAATGGGCTCCTCATTGTTTTAAAATAAATAAATTGTATTTTAAGTTGTAGTTTAATTTCTAAAATGGCAAATATCTATAGATTTAAGAGGGAGGTACAGATCAGGAGGATCTAGGAAAGAATTCTTGAATAAGATGTGATGACCATATAGTTGGTATTTTTGAACATTTTGAGGGCAGAGTTACAGAACACAGAGGAGAGTTTGGGGTTGAATTAGTGATAAAGATCCAGTACACTAAGCAAATTGAAAAACAAATATAATACAGCAAAGGAAAAGTTCTTTGGGGTCCTTAATAATTTTAAGATTGTAAAGGGTTCCTGAAACTTGACAAGTTTGAGAATTACTGATCTATCTATCGCCTGACCGGTGAGGAACAGGAGGATCTAATTCTCTTTGACCACGACCCTGCCCCCCACTCCCCATGACATATATGCTCACCTGTCTTCTCATTGCTCTAATAATTTGCCATAATTTTGGTTTGATCAATAGCCAGTATTACTATGACTACGTGAAGACTATCTAAAGGTATTGCTGTGACTATATAAAGGCTATTTGCAGCTTGGCCATGTAACTCTGGTTCTTTCCTCCTTAAGTGTGCAAACAGGGTAAATTTTTGATACTTTGGATCTGAAATAGTTCTATTCTTTCTTCACACTTGATTAATACTTTTTGGCTGGGTAACAGAGTTCTAGGTTGGAAGTCAGCATCCCTCAGATTTTTAAAGGTATTTCTTTAGTGACGTTTTAGCTTCCAGTGTCAATGTGGGAAAGTCTGAATCTTGGTTATTGACATGAAACATTCCTGGTTTCTGTCTCTGTCTCTCTCAGGATGTCCTTGATGCCCGGTGCTGTGAAATTTCCCAGGGGTCTAATGTTCTGGCACTTAATGGGCCTTCAGTCTTCATGTTGGCCTATCTCAGGGAATGTTCTTAAAATTATTTCTTTGACAGTTCCTTCCTTCCACTTTCCTTGTTCTGTTTTTTTTTTTGTTTTTTTTTTTTGCTTTCCTATTTGCCAAACTTTATTTTCCCTGTATTTCCTGTCAGGTTTCTTCAATTTTATCTTTGTACTATTTTATTAAGGTTTTCATTTCCACTATCCTGTTTTTATTTTCCAAGAACTTTTTTCAGTTGTTAATTGTTCTTTTCTAAATCTGCTTTTCTTTAGTGACATTCTATTCTTGTTTTATGGATGCAATATTTTTGTTCATCTCTCTGAGAATATTGATAGTGGGTTGTGTTCTATTCTGTTTTAGTTTTATTTTCCCTGCATATATCTCCTCGAGATATTCCCCCTCTTTTGTGTGTGTGTGTGTTTTTTTAAGATTTTATTGATTTATTTATTCGAGAGTGAGAGCATGAGTCGGGGGGAGGGGCAGAGGGAGAGAGACAAGCAGACTCCGCCCTGAGCACAGAGCCCAGTGTGGGGCTTGATCCCACAACCCTGAGATCATGACCTGAGCTGAAATCAAGAGTCAGACGCTCAACTGACTGAGTCACTCAGGTACCCCTTCACCTCTTTTGGGGATGCTTTCCTCAAATATTTGGTGATCCTTGGCTGACAGATCATAATGAATAAGGCACGAAATAGCTGGATGGAGGAGCATGGGAGGAGATCGCTGAGTGTGGTCTTACCCCATACAGTGACCTGAAGGAGCCATTTCTAAAAATGTCTTTAGTTCTTTGCAGTTGTTCAGATCCCCAGGAAAGACTCCTCTAGCCTGGTGTGAATTTTGGCTGCCAGATTTCTGGGAGCCGAGAGGAAGAAGACAAGAGAGGTCTCAAATTCAGTGTGTAGACTTCAACTTAATTGCTCCTTTGTTGGTTCCCTACTCCTAGCAGTACCTGGTGGGTTCTAGTCTGGAGACCCTGGGTGTTAACCTGTCAGAGAATAAATCTCTAGACTCTGCCAGCATGGGCAGGTGCAATCACCTGGACCAGAAGAAGAGAGCCAGAACTCTAACTCCTTCATAAACTGAACTTCAGCCAATCTCCTTGGCTTAGCCCCAACCAGTGTATCCGGTGCCATCTGGTTTTAAGCCTTTTGGGGGATTTTGAAGTATAACCTGGGTTGTTTGCAGCTTTGCCTATTTTTAGCTTGAGACTCATCTGCCTTCAGTCTGCTAATAAGTTAGTTACCACTCACCTGTCTTGGTTCCAGCTTCCAGAATTGTGTTGCATTTGCTTCCTCTCTCATTTTCTGTGGCCTTGTGAGTTTACACTTCCTCAAAAGCCTGTATTGTCATTTCATTGGGATTTCAGGGAAGAGCAGCGCTAAATGCATGCATTTAACCTATTGTCTTTTACCAAAAGGGTTTTAAAACTATTTTAAAGGCATAAAAAATGGGCGCGTGAGTGGCTCAGTCAGTTAAGCATCTGACTCTTGATTTCGGCTCAGATCATGATCTCAAGACTCCTGGAATCGAGCCCCCTCATTGGGCTCTGTGCTCAGTGGGGAGTCTGCTTGAGATTCAATCCCTCTTCCTCTCCCCCTCCCCTGCCTTCTCTAAAAAAAAGCATAAAAAAATGCCTTTAAGATACTTTCTTAGTAGGTGAAATGGCTAATAGTAAGAAGCATCCATTTAGTCCCTACTACTACTTACACACATTTTTTTTAAATTACTCATATCTGAAATATTATAGACCTAAAAGCAAAGTAAGCAGCTTGATTTGGGTTCCAACATTGAGCAATCATAATGCGATACAAGGTTCTGAGTCAGGTAGATCTGGGCACATGTATATGCTGAAGGTAGGTCACCATTGGGGTGTTTTAAGGATGCTCTGGTTTCCCAGGATGGAATTTTCCAGCATCTTGATTTACTTGACTTGACCCATATATTGTCCATTATTTTCATTCCTTTCCTTTTCCAGAAACAGCCTGAATTATGAAATAAAATTAAAAGATAAGGTAGGTGGTGGTGGATGGGACACAGGGCAAAAAAAATATGGAACTTTCCCATTCACCGAGGAGCAAACCAGGAGCCAAGTAGACTTTTCTGGATGTTCTTACCTGGAACCCTGAGTGCTGGAGCGCATATCCAGGTCATGGTGGGAGTGTTTACAGCTTGGAAATTGGCAAGGCTACAAATCATGGTGTTTTTTCCTGGAAAGCTTTGAAGTTTTAAAGTCTTCACCAGCACACCATGTCTAGACCTGACTTTACTCTGAAGGCAGCCTGATGAAATCCCAACACATCATGATGACATCATTATATTTACATTATATGGCATCATTTGTACTCCCCACAGTGTGGCCCAGGGAGGCCGGTGATACATTGGGCAAAGGACAAAATTTGGAGACTGAAGGCCTGCCATTTAAGTGTGGTCTTACCCCATACAGTGACCTCTTCTGTGGCTTCTCTGAGCCCCAGCTTCAGGTACTGAATCTGTAAATGGAGGAAACAGTTTCTAGCTAACAGGATTAATATAAACATTAGCAACTATGCCAGTCTGCCCTCCCAGACCCATGTCTGGCAGAAAGCCCTGGCCTTATGGGTAGGTACTTCTGTCGTCTCCTTCTGTTTTGTGTCAGGGTTGTGACACCATGGATTAGGTTCCTTATTGTTAGAACAAAATGCTAATCCTCCCTGTTGTTTATCTGGCCTCCAAAATTTAGGAGGCCACCTATATCAAGAATATAGGATCGGTGCACTCCAGACTCTCATAAAAGAGTGTGATCTCAAATGTTCTTCTCTCCAGTGCCCCAAATTCCAGAAGAAGTCTGATTAAGGGTCTGTAATTAACAACACAAGTAACAAATTATCCAGCTATATTCTGAGTTATGTCCTGAAGTAGATATTTACACATTTGGACCAAATCAGCTTAATCTTTTTTATAACCCACCATCTACTCTGAATTGTGTCTTGACCTTCTGCTTTCAAGCATTCATCAGAAATTATTATAAGAAACAACTATTCTCATTTTGCTCCAGCATTTGTTGTGAATTTTGAGTACAGATACTGACTATCCATTACATGGCTCAGTTTTCCAGCATTTACAAGGCCTTACACAGCGAATAAACTTGTCTCTTCTGAGGAATTAGTCTGTTTCATCCTCTTAATGAAGGTTTGTGAAACTCATAACTTTTCCCTGTTCAACTTTGTGCCAAGAACATTAGAATCAAGTTTTAAAATCAATCATAAGTACCGTGTAAACTTTTTTTTGGCGTGTTAGCCCTCTCCTCTAGACCCTGTTTTCCATGCGATCATTTCTATTTTATTAATTTTATTGTATTTTTTTAAAGGTTTTATTTATTTATTTGACAGAGAGAGACACAGTGAGAGAGGGAACACAAGCAGGGGAAGTGGGAGAGGGAGAAGCAGGCTCCCCGCAGAGCAGGGAGCCTGATGTGGGACTCGATCCCAGAACCCTGGGATCATGACCTGAGCCGAAGGCAGTCGCTTAACTGACTGAACCACCCAGGTGCCCATATTTTTCTTTTTTTTAAATGACAAATCCTGGGGCGCCTGGCTGGCTCAGTCAGTAGAGCATGTGACTCTTGACCTCAGGGTCATGAGTTCAAGCCCCATGTTAGGCGTGGAGCCTAACTTAAAAAAAAAGAAAGATAAATCTTTTGGGGAATGAATGAATGAATGAGTGAGTGAGTTGTGAATGAGTGAGGGAAGGTCAGTGACTATAACTAGCCATATTTTATAAATTGTGTAGTGTGAGGCATGGCTATGGGACTTGGCGGGATTTTTGGCCAGGCAAGAGAAGAAAGGGGAACATGAAGATGTTTGCAAATGTTTGAGATGATGTGTTTTGGAAGAGACAGTGGACGTGACTTTTATTGGTCCTGGGGATAGAATAAGAGCCAAGATGTAGACTGTCCATTAATGGATTTGTTCATTCCCAAGCTCTTTCTCGTGTGCCTGTTGTCAGGACACGGTAGAGGAGGCTCAATGAAGAAGACAAGTTCCCTGCTCAGAAGTTCTTCCATTTTAGGAAAACAGAGACAGCTGACTCCAGAGGAGAACTTTCTAACAACAAGAGTTATCCAATAGTGGATGTCCTGCTTTGCAAAGTAGGGAGCTTCCCGTCTCTGGAGGATCCCAAGAAGTGGCTGGACGACAAGGAGCCTGAAAAGTACTCTGCGGTAGGAGAGAGGGTGGATTTGTTGCCCTCTAAGGTTCGGCCTTGCTCTGCTTTCATGATCGTCATTATTTGGAGGTTTAGGGGTTAAACTGAAAGATTGGGTGGTTTCACAGTAAGTGGGCGGTCCGGAGGTGGGAAGGGGAAGGCAGTAAAAATGCCTTCACAAACCACTTCCTTTACTCTGTGACCCAGGAAGCTCCCGTTGGTACCTTGACCCTCCATAATCCTGGTTGCTGGTGGTGGCAGGGCAGGCTGGCCAGGGTTCCAGGGAGCCTGTGTCTGTCTCCATATGGAGAGTTTCATGAGCTTTCTAAGCCACTATAAGGATTGCTTTAACCTTTGACGGAGACTTCCTGTATCTCTCCCTGTGGAAGTAAGAGCAGGAGACAGTCACCTGGACTGATATTGAGGCCCATGCTTCTTTCTGTGGAGAAGCCATGAAGGACTCATGGGGGAGCCAGGACTGGGCTGAGGAGAGACCAGCTCATTAGCAGGTGTGAACCCGGTCATCACATGGCATCTTGGACAATGAAGCTCAGAAGCTTGCTATGGAAAGCAGATGGAGAGGACAGGAATGGTCCAGCATAAAATCCTGAATGGAAAATTTGATCTGAAGAATTTTCCCCCCATTTATTCACTCTTAAGGGAATTAGAATTTTTTTTTTTAAATAACTTGTAACACACAGAAAAGTTAAAAGAAGAAAAATGGTACAAAGGACATCCATATTCCCTGCCTCCAGGTTAACTATTGTCCACTATTTTTTTTTCTGAATCATTGAGAGTAAGATGCATACATCATGAGCCTTTATGCCAAAATACTTCCATGTGTTTCCCCCCAGGCAATGGGATATTCTTCTGTATAGCCAGAGTCCAGTTATCAACGTCAGTGGAATTAACATTGATGAATAATTTTATCCAATCTACCATTCCTCTTTCAATTTCTTTCAGCTGACCCCATAATGTCCTTTAGAACATTGTTTCCCCTCTGGTACAGGGTTCAGACTAGGATAAGGTTACAATTAGTTTTCATGTCTCTTTTTGAAGATCTTTTAATAGTTACATTATTACAGTTAAGTGTCTTCTTCTAAATCTTTAGATAAAAACACTTCTCATTGTTCACTTACTACCATCCTGTTGTTCACTTGAGAGCCAAGGCTAGATTCTCTGGACTCTAAGCCCACACATCCGATTCTACAGAAAATGTTTTCACATGTGAGGTGGAAGGGATTGGGGTAAGGAACTTTGGGTGTGTATTTTATGCATGGTTGACTTTCCTTTATTTGATTTGAAACACACAAAAACAGATCAGAAACTCTGAGACTGTTCTCAAATTCCCGTTGTCAATCTGACTAATTGCCAGGAAGTTTCTCCTTTGTCCTTGGGAAGGAAAAAGATCATTTTGAGATTCTTTGTTTTATTTTGAGACAGCACACTGTTATGAATCTAGAAACATTAAAATAAATACCTTTACATTAACTCAGAGTCCTTATCTCAGCACTTCCATGCAATTTATGAGTTAAAAGCAGCAAAACATGTGATGATGAAGCACTTCTATGCGTGCCGTGCTTTGGTTAGCTCCGTAAAGGGTATATTCAGCAATTCTGGCCTCTGCCCTCCAGAACAACTTGCTTAACATGCATCAATATGCATTATTAAGTGTTATAACACATCAAGTAAAAAATATGCCCAACACTTGCAAGACTTAACACAGACTTAGAATTATTGGGATGATTTTTCGGAAGGCAACATTTAACCACAGAGAAACTGAATAATTCACCAAAGGTTAGTTTAAAGAATCAGAGCTACAATACTGGCTTTTGGTGTAATACCTCACTTTCAAAATACCCTATCTGAATGTCTCCTTTAGTATCTAAAAAACAGAGGGATGGTGGAAGAGTACTAGAAGATACATTTTTTTTTAAGTTCACAGAAATCTGGAATAGCTTCTTTGGGAAAAAAAAGTTAAATGGAAAAAAATTTGGCTTCTTGTTTTCCAGAGCATCTGCATTTAAGTAGCTACAGAGTAGAAAACACTAATTTGAAAAGATATATGCACCTTTATGTTTATTGCAGCATTATTTACAATAGCCAAGATTTGGAAGCAGCCCAAGTGTCCACTGACAGATGAATGGATAAAGAAGATGTGGTATATATACACACGCAATGGAATATTACTCAGCCATGAAAAAGAATGAGGTCCTGCCATTTGTGGAAATATGAATGGACCTAGAGGGTATATGCTAAGTGAAATAAATCAGAGAAAGACAAATACCATATGATTTCACTCATATGTGCAATCTAAACAAACAAACAAACAGAGCCATAAATATAGAGAACAAACCGATGCTTGCCCGAGGGCAAGGGGATGGAGGGATAGGCAGAGTGGGTGAAGGGGAGTGGGAGGTACAGGCTTCCAGTTATGGAATGTATAAGTCCCGAGCATAAAAGGCACAGCACAGAGAATATAGTTAGTGGTATTGTAATGGTGTTGTATGGTGACTGATGGTAGCTACACTTGGGGTGGGCCTAGTGTAATGTATGCTCTTATTGAATCACTATGTTGTACACCTGAAACTAGTGTAACATTGTGTGTCAACTATTCTTCAATTTTAAAAAAATTATTTTGTGGGGCACCCGGGTGGCTCAGTTGGTTAAGCATCTGCCTTCGGCTCAGGTCATGATCCCGGGGTTCTGGGATCAAGTCCCGCACCTGGCTCCCTGCTTAGCAGAGAGCCTGCTTCTCCCTCTCCCTCTCCCCCTTCTTGTATTCTCTATCTCTCTCAAATAAATAATTAATAAAAATCTTTAATAAAAAAGTTTTTTTGAAATAGAAGTTATTTTTAAAGAAGAGGCTGCGGGGACTCTGAAGGTTGACAGAGGGTCAGATTGGTAATACTTTCTATCCTGCTCTTCATCACTCTTAACATTGACTTTTTTGGCTGCCCTAAGTATATTCTTTTTACCTAGTTCACTTTATAAACTTTGCCTATTTTACTATGAGTTATAAACAGGAAAAAATTGGACTTTAAAAACTGCATATAATTTTAAGGTTTTCTGAGTTTATAGTATCTAGATTCCTAATTATAACGTGGGAGAGGTGTGCCCATCAGGTCCAAAGCAATCACATAAATAATGAGATTTCTTTGCAGTTGTCTTTTCCTTGACTAGTTGAGGGTTCTATAGATCCTTGCTATCCAACATGGTAGCCATCGTCCATATGTGACTATTGAGCATTTGGGTTATGGTTAGTCTGAACTGAATTATGGTATCTGTAAAGTACACATTAGAACTTCAGGACTTAGTACATGAAAAGAGAATATAAAATATCTCATTAGTAAGGTCTTTTCAGATTGAATATATATTGAAATGATAATATTTTGGATACATCAAGTTAATGAGTTAAATAAAATATTTAAATTAATTTCCTCTGTCTCTTTGCATGTTTTTAATGTGGCTCCCATTATATTTCTATTGGACAGTGCAGATCTGGCAGGAAAGAAAATAGAGAGCTAATAACCCAACTCATTTTGTGTATTTGAAAGTACATTGCTGAAGGGAAAGCTAAATATCCAGTGATCCCAATTTTTTGGTTCGGTTTGGATTTCATTAAAGCTTCTTTAATTAAATCTATTGTAAACCTGCCGCAGGGTCCCAGGTGGGAAGAGAATTGAATCTTTTTGTTTGCTTAAAAGAATTCAAAGAAAATGCTGAATTCATTTCAAAAGTGATTTACTTTTAAAAGCTTTGTATAAAAAGCTTTCCATTTACTGAGGTTGGAGGTATGATTAATAGCGAGTTCTTAAGAGGCTAAAGAATTGGGAAAATTATCCAGAAACTTCTGCAAGGACTTTCCTGGTCTCGAGCAGAGGCATCCGGGGGAGATTTCGGGGCTGTTCGTAGCCTCAGATCAGCCATACACTCTTCTGTTCACATCTTCCCTCCAATAAACGAAAACACTGGGAAAGATAAAATATTTATTCCTAAGTGTCTATAACTGAATTTATGGATATAACTTGCTGGATATTATTGCCTCTGCAAACCCATGCAACTGTGCACGTAAAGCATGTTTTTATTAGTTCCTACATAAAATTTTTATGGTAATGGCAAACAAACGACCAATTTAGTTTAGCTGAGTTTGTTCTTATTACTCCAGCTTGGAACAGATAAGCGACAGTGCAAATAACAGGAGTCAACAGGGAGGAGGGTCAGGTTTCTCAGGGCCAGGGCTCCTGGCCCATGGGTGAGCAAGGTGGAACCAGATGCCTGTTGAGAAGCCCCCAGAAGGCCTGGCCAGCGTGGAGTAGTGTGAGGCTGGTGGGGGTTGCCATTAGCTTTCACATCTGCTATTGAGTGGTTACACTCCCGATTGGTAACCACGGGAGTATTCAAATTTAGTTTCTGAAAAGGTCTGCATAGATGCTTTAGAAAGAACTCCCACATACTGTATTTCAGCTGGAGACTTGCAGAGAAAAAGGGTTCAAGTGGCTTATTGTGGGTCATCTCCCACTCTGGGATTTAAACAAAGCACAAACAGAACAAAGTTCCTTTAAATGGGGTGCCTTCATCTGAGTCCCTCCTGTCTGTGGTTTGGCAGGCTGGCGGGACAGAGAGTGAACCCACGCCTCTCGTTCCCACCACTGCCTTTTCATGTTTGACCCTTGAATGTGGCACATGATCCCCACGGTGGCCTGGAGTGCAGGGAAGTGTTTCTAGAATTTGAAGATGAAGCATCTTTCATAAATCCTGCCTTTTCCTTCCCAATGACTCGTTCATCATTGAAAGTAAGTCTGTAATCTACAGTGAGTGTGATTCCTGAGCCAAAATCCAGGAGACACAATATGACACATATAAATCTACTGAGGGGGACAATAGCAAGAAATATTGTAAACTGCGTGGGGCTGCGAAATGAAAGACCAAGGATGATCATAATGCGACCCTGGAGACGGTCTTAGAAATCAGCTGAGACCTTGAGCAAGCATGCAGCACGTTGGGTTCACTCTGGGCTGAGTTCTGTCTGGGACGTTCATGAAATTAGCACTCAGTGATCAGAGGGCTAGAGTGGTTCAGATTCTAGATGGTGGAAGTACATACCCATCCAAAAACTCATGCTTGTTCATCTCTTCCTCTCCGGGGATCTACACTGGAGCCATTCCAGAGAGCAGGCAACTTTGATTGTCCTTAATAGTCTCTCCAGGAGCAAGGAGCTTCCATAACTCCCAGCAGCCCCCTTTAGGGATGGGCTCCTTTTAGGACTGGTCTAATTTGAGGTTCTTTATTCTAGGCATTTCCTCAGTGGACATGTTTGTTGATTCTCAAATGTGCCTTGTGCATTTCATAAGTTGTTTCTTGGCATTCTTTCTCAAAGACAGCGTTTAAGCAGAGTGTGTGTGTGTGTGTGTGTGTGTGTGTATGTGCACGCATGCACGTATACTCACCTATGTGTCTACTTTGGTCTCATCTTAGGCTCTGGGAAGAAAACAATCCACTAAATCTTAGGCTAACTGTAAAACGCATACATGTTGGTTTGCTCTTGCTAATGTTTTATGAACCTGTTGGTGGTTAGCCCCGTAGGAAGTCATGCAGCAGAGTTTCCATACTTACACCAAGAGGGTTCCTCGGAGCAGGAAAGTAGCTCCAAAGTCAAGGTTGATTTCCTACCTTCCTGGAAAGGACCTTCCAGAATGGATATGTTGCTGTCCATGCTAATAAGGGGTACTGCAATTTCCAAGTAGTCTCAATTTGTATTGAAAATTAGAGCTGTGGGCCCCCAGCTTCCTTTTTTTTTTTTTTTAAGATTTTATTTATTTATTTGAGAGAGCGAGAGAGTGAGAGAGAGAGCGCAAGAGGGGGTAGGGTTAGAGGGAGAAGCAGACTCCCCACCGAGCAGGGAGCCCGATGTGGGACTCGATCCCGGGACTCCGGGATCATGACCCGAGCCGAAGGCAAGTCGCTTAACCAACTGAGCCACCCAGGCACCCAGGCCCCCAGCTTCTTTCCGAGACGGCCTGTTGGGTCCCACGCTCTGGCCCTGAGAGCCTGGGTCTGGGTGTCTGATCACCCTTCATGCAGAAGCTCTGCAGACTTCAGATTACTTTGTATGAAGGGTGGAGTCACGGTCTGGGGAGTTGAGGAAAGGTGATGAATGGACTCAGTGGAGATGTGGATGGCGTTGCTTTCCCTCAAGAGGTGGTTAAGAGAATAACTCAGTTTGGGGGGAATTGTGGTGAGACTGGTTTGTTAATACAGGTTAGAGTCTTTTAACTCAGGATGGGATGAATAGCTTTTCAAGTGTGCGTGAAAGACAAGAATCCCCAAAGAATGGTTCTGTTTTAAATAGCAGGCTCCAGGGACTCAAGGTTTGTAACAAAAGGGCAGATATGAAAGAGATGAACTCTCAGGGCCAACTCTTTTCAAGAATAAAGCATGCTGGCTGGGATCCCTGAGATGCCGGGGTCCTGCCAATCTTGCTGGCTCTGGTTTGTTAGCTAGGGGAATCCAGCGAGATGCTCTCACAATGAGTTAGTTGGTATTGACTTGGCCGGGCCTGACCCATATTATGGAGTTGCAAAAGTGGAAAGTATAGTCGAGCTTTGGGAAAAGCCATAGCATGTACCGTGGAAGAGAAAACCAACATCTTAATTGAACAGAGGAGAAATTTGAGCCAGAAGCACCTAGTGAAGAAATGAGGACACTGGATGGAATGTTACAGCCGCAGCAGAAAGAACTAGAATATGTCTTTAGTGAGGACGTAATGAGATTGTACAATTCCTCTGGTGTCAATTCACATAGAACATCTTTGTCTCTCTGCTAATTATGTTAAAAGCAAGAGGGTGCCCAGAAAATTATATGAATTTGAAGAAATCTGACAACAGCAAAATGAATCTTGGAGTTCAGTGTTACAACCGATAAGGCCCAGGAGTTTTAAATATCCTGAAATTTGAGAATTTGGGGTTAGGGAAGGGCCAAGGAATATCCAAACATTACTGAACTTCTAAAGCATGCTCCATATTAGCTTTACTAGTGAAATATGCAATGAAAACATGCATACATAAATAAGCATATCTTAATAATCCAAATCTGCTGGATGAACCGATTTAGAAAATTGCCAGATGCAAAGTCTGTCATGAGTCTGGTGACAAGATTAGGCCTGATCAGGATCAATAATGCAAATCATAAGAGACACTGAACTCTAGGAAACAAACTGAGGGTTGCTGGAGGGGTGGTGGGTTGGTGGGGAAGGGATAACTGGGTGATGGGCTTTAAGGATGGCATGGGATGTAATGAGCACTGGGTGTTATATGCAACTGATGAATCACTAAATTCTACCTCTGAAACTAATAAAAAAATAATGAAAGGTAAAAAAAACCATAATCTAGAGATTTCTAGTAAGCGACCCTGACATACTCTTCTCTGAATTCTGGACATGTAGGATGGATACGGAAGTTTAAATTACCAGCTTGTACAGTCAGTGATCCTAAGCCTCAAAGGGAATGGACAGAGGGCTAATTCCAAACCTCTTCACGAGGTTCTTGTAGGTGAGCCCAGAAATGATTCCTACTCGTCCGGTTTTCAATGAGAGGCTTTAAAGTACCGGTTTTGTATCTTCAGCCCATTGTTATTTGAGGAGAAGGACTCTTGAGAGTGTTTTTATTTAATGTGCTTTATGCCAGATCTCTGATTTTGGAAGCAACGTTGCGGAGAGGTTAATTGATTTTGTTAAGGTCCCACAGCCAGCCATTTGGCCAGAACCAAGCCCCTGGCTTCGTGCTAAACCACAGAGACTGACTCTCTCTCACTGTCTGTCTCTCTGTATTTAGGGGATTTTCAGGCATTTGAGAGTGCTGCCATTGTTAGCTTCCGATAGGCACAGGTGAGTACTGAAATTAACCACACATGAGATGTGTGCTTTTGGACACCTCGCCTCCCCAGTCTGGCCCCGGGTCTCTTCCTGTTTGCACATGAGCATTGGCCTAGGATAGATCTAAGGACTTTTCCATCTCTGTTTTAAAGTTTTCGGAAAATTGCTATTTTGTTAGTGTAGGATTTGGCATTTCTGCAGTTGGTAAGCAGAAGATGTCGAGTCAGTTCAAAGCGTGAAGGCCTGTGCGTCACTTTGGAACATCCAGCTGACCCTTTCACAAATCAGTTCCTTGTCCACTGTGGACGGTTTGAGACACGGTGGGGAATGTTTGTTGTTGTCGTCATTGATGTATTTGTATGTCTTTGTGTAAAGGCCATGCAGATGTTAAATTGGGAACGCTCTTTGAAGACAAAATGGGAGTATTTCTAAATGTCCCTGCTTTCTATTTGACTATGACTGTAGAACCACAGAGCATTCAGCTGCATCATCATTTCATTTCGGGCAGTCTCCTGATTTCCCCTAGCTGGGGAGATTAGGGCTAAGAGAGGGGAAGTGACTTGCCCAAAGTCTGCCATGTTGTCATTAATGAACCCAGGCCCAGATTAGCCCTTGACATTCAGTGCAGCGTTTCCTGAGGGCCTGATGCACAACACATCCTTTGCCAGGCACCAGGATGACACTGGCCATTCCATGTGGTCCAGTCTGTCTCTGGTCTGGGCATCTCTCCTCTGTGGCTGTGGTTCTGAGCTGGCCAGGGCAGAGCAGAATCAATCACACAGTCTAGAGCCAGTCCCGGCGCTGCCAGCTAGCTTCCTTGAAGGGGAGAGCCCCTCCCTTGGCTGATTTGAGCCCCGAACATCCCCATGTGCTCACGGCTCCTGGTGGGAGGGCTCCAGCAGATGCAGACCTCACCCCTACCTTGTGCGGGCTCTCACTTCTGCCATCCCTCACATCCTGAGTGGTGCATGTGTGTGCACGTGCACGCGTGTGGGGTGTGTGTGCTTGCCTTTGGTGGGGTCCCAACGTTGTCTCCTCAGTTTTGCCCAGAATGTAAGGTTGCTTTGTGCAGACCCTTAGTGAGTCACTTACAGCCAAGTATTATCTACAGGTCCCTCTTGACTTGTTCTCACAAGAGCTCAAAGAAAATATGAGGAAGTCACAGTGCCTACCAGGAAGGCACATTTTAAATTCCAGGCCATAATGCATGGCTGGTTTCCTTGAAAGCTTTCCAAATATTAGGCAAGATTTAGGTGAGAAGGGGCTGCTTCTGAAAGATGCTTGGTGATGGGTTCTCCAGACAAAACATGGCGTGGAAAATGGGTGGAAAAGGCCATGAGCTGAGCTGAATCAGTTCCAGGTAAACCTAATGTCCAGTCTCTTAATCTTGTTGTGCTTCCCTTTGGAAAGGGGGCTTTGGCCTCTTCACGCCATATTTCTAGGGTCACTGGCCTAACATTCCAGAGAATTCCAGTTCCCCAGAGGTGGCCGGCACATGCTCATACCCAAGCTGGCTGAGACAAACAATGACTGGTTTCCTCTCCTTTTGTCATCTTCTTATGTCTGTGTATTTCTTTTGGCTTTTCTCTTGTTCGTCCCCTTTCTCCTGTTTCTGTTTTTCCTTCATCTCAGTCCCTTTGTCTCTTTGTTCCTTGTTTGCCCCCCGCCTTCCCCGGTCATTTGTCTCACCACTATCTTGACTCAAGTATATGCTGAAATACCTCAGTTTTATTGCAGAAAGCTTTATGTACTCTATTCATAGTTTTTAAAATCAGGTGAAAAGAAACTTTATCTCTTAAAAAACAAACAAACTCCAGCCAATCCCAACCCAACTAAATTAAGTTCATTTTGTATTTAATGAATATATCAATTGATTTATTTATCAGATGTCACCTGTATTGAGACTCTGTGCTGTGCAGATAATATCGAGTTGGACCAGACCCAGTCCGCCCACAGCTCGCCTCTGGTTGCAGAGAGAGACCGGGAACAGGCAGTTATCACCAGGACAGGTTGGGGGAACACATGGAGAGGGATGGCCTTGATCATTCAGTAGGGAGAAGACTGCCCAGGGCACACTTCCTTGGGGACTGGCTCGTGGTTGAGTATTTGGGGGTGGGAAGCAAAGGTAGCCTTCCCCAGTGGAAATGCAGCCTCTGGGTGATTCCGTACATGACAAGAGGGGTTAGTCCTCTCAGCTCTTGGGAGCTGACCTAGAAGGAGCCTCTGGCTCAACCCTGATGTCAGGGTTGGATTCATTAGGGTGGCGATGTCCTCCTCACTACTTAGTCTGAGTTGGCTTAGTTGTAAATCGAAAGTGAAGTCAGTTACATTAAGATTCAGACCATTTGATTTTATTTCAAGTTGGTCATAAAAATCACAAAATATTGGATGGAACGAGCCTTTTGTGCATATTGAGAAATTATCCAGATGATCCTCTTTATCAGGTTTTTGCTGTGACTCCATTTCCCAAATGGGCAGCCATGGTTGAGGAGCTGTACTTTGTCAGGAGCAAGAGAAACTCAAGGATAGAAACCAAGCCCAGGGGCATTATCTGTCCCAGGGCTTTTCCACGTGGCAGAGTTGAAGCAATTATTTGGTAATAATTGTGCCCACTTCATAGGGTTGTTGTCAGGATTGGATATGGCAACACGTATAGGAAGCTCTTCAAACAGAATCTGGCCCATGGTAGATGCTCCAAAATGGTGACTTGTATGATGATGATGGTGGATAAGGGAGCTTGCTGTCACTCCTCAGAGTTCTGTCAGGCCAGACTCTGTGTATCATCGTCTGTCACCAAATATGTCACCAAAACCACCCCACAAAACATAATTGAGTATTAAGCATTAAAATCATTGTGACCGAGATCTCTGCAAGGTGAAGTAAAATGCACCTGTAGAAATCCTCCAAGCTTGACGGCAAGAGATTTTTTAGCATTTGTCGTAAGATGTTCCTCAAAGCAATAGCTGAGCCGTGCCTTGAGCTGCACATCTTGGGACTAAGAAATCTAAGGGAAGAGTCCAAGACAGAAATGCATCTGGCCCTTGGCTTCATCTCGCACCCCCATCTTTTTCTGGAACATGTGGGCATCCCTGCCACTTTACCTTTTCGCCACTCAAAGAGTAAGAAAACAGTGGGCAGGGGCCGAGGGGCCAGATTTCAGCCCTGACAATGAAATCATGAAACACAACAGCCTTTTCCATTGGCAGGACCCTGGATGGAGGTGAGGCTATAAATTGAGGGTGAGGAAAAGTCGGCTCTCCTAGGCCCTGGGCAGCGCCAGTGAATGGAATTCTCTCTTGCTAGAGGTCACAGAGTCAAATGCTGTGGATGGATAATTTTATGGCTGCTAATAAAATTTATAGCCAAAGCAAGCTAAGATAATAAGGGTAATCAAACATCCAGCCCTGGGACTCGAGAATCCCATCATGGCCCCTTGGTGCTGGCTGGTGGGAGGTGGGGCTGCACAGCGCAGGGAAGGGCTTATCTGTCTGACTCCAGGCAGAGTCTTCAGAGGTGATTTGCGTCCCTGCGAGCTGGGGATAAACTTTAGGTTAGGTGGCAACAGCCTGTGCTTTGGGGACAGCATGCCAAGAGCCGTAGGAAAATTAACTGTTGTATTGAAATGCCTGCAAGTGAACAGTGAGCCTAGGAAGGGACCAGAAGCAGCCCAGTGTGGGGCCAGCACTGCATTAGGGAAGGAATGTTAGCTGACTGTTCCGTGTGACTGGACAGGCATGAAGCCATGAAGCAAGATACAGGAGGCTGGTGTCTACTCGGGCACTTGTACAGAAATCAGGTGTTTCCACTCAGGCGGGGGCTTCCGGCAGCCCCGTCTTCATCCCAGCTTTCCAAACAGTTGTAGTTGGTTTCTGTTAATGTGGATCAAAGATATTTATTGAGCACCCACTGTTTGCAAAACTATAAAAACATTAAGTGACAGTGTGAACAATAAATAATCATAAAAGAGATGTCCCCAAACAGTGAGATAGCAATCGCCTAAGAGAAAATGCTATTAAGTGTTATTTTCTGGGATTGGGGGGTCATGATGTCGTTAAATGTAAAGACTGAGTAGGATGCGTTTGCAGTCCATGGATGTCTCTATGCAGGAAATGGATACTGTTGGTGTTCCCTGCACCTTGGCAGAGTCAAAGGAGGTGGCTTTCTGGGTCAGTAATGCCATTTAAGATGAAGCCCCCATGCTGTCACATTCTGGGAGCTCTCAGCTGTTCCTGTCTGTGGGAAGTCAAAAGGTCAATGGCTTACAGATTGCAGTTTGCACTGTGGACCCAACCTTGGTTCCTGAGAGCCCAACATCTTTTGTCTTGATTCTGTGGTCAAGATCATAACCACATTTAAGATTTGCTTTTTCTTAAGGGACAAGTGTAGAGTTCCTCCTACTGAGGGATCAGTGCACAAATTTAAATGTGGTCAAAAGAAATGGATCTTGCCTGAGATTAAAATATAGAGAGTAGCTTTATCCATGAGGTGTGTGAAGAGCATCAACCTGGGCCCAGGAATGACACCTGGGATTCTCACACAATGAAGGACCCCATGCATCCTCTCTCTGAAGCCTGGTTCCTTTTATTGCCACCTGGTGTTTAATTTACCACCAGCTGCAGGATGTGATGTGGTGTTTTGAAAGTAACAGATATTGTTACTTTAGTGGTTACTTCAGTGAAGTGGTCCCATGTATCTGAGATGGAGCTAAAAGCAGCTTTTAATCAGAATTAAACAGAACAGGGGGCGCCTGGGTGGCTCAGTCGGTGAAGCGTCCGGCGTCCGACTCTTGGTTTCAGCTCAGGTCATGATGTCAGGGTTGTGAGATCGAGTCCCGTGTCGGGCTCCGTGCTCAGTGGGGAGTCTGCTTCTCTCCCTCCACTCCTCCCCCAGCTTGCTCTCTCTCTCTCTAAAGAAATAAATAAATATTTTTAAAAATCCTTTAAAAAAGAATGAAGCAGAACAAGATCCCGTGGTGAAAATCTAGTCTCCCCTCTAAGTTCACGATTAGGACCCTCAGCAAGTGTGTTCAGTCTGTTGCTCCTAGACAGTGATGGTGACACATGTAATTGTGGCAGTGAGTCCTTTCTGCCCGAACTTTAGGTTTTTCAAATGTGTCAGATGGAGAGTTGCAGGTTTGGGGCTGAGTTTTCATGAAGCATCATGTAGTTTTCATGGAGTTGTGAGAAAAAAGTTCATTCTGAGCAATCTGCAAAGCAGAGGTAAACCATATAGTCCTTTAAAAATAAGGCTCCTGGTTCTGAATTATGCAGTAAAGCTAAAGTTTCGGGTGCCCTGCTGTCTTGGGAATTTTCTCCTACAGCAGATTACGGGGAGGCCCGGAGGGGGGGAGTTCAAGGAGGGGGCAGAATAGGAAAAAATGAAATTATAACAAGAACTAAGTCTTCTCATTTCAAGGCCTTAAGAAAAAAGATTTAATTAGATAAACTTAGAGAATAAGTAGGAAATAAGAACAGCTCAGATTTATCCCACAAACATGGTTTAAACATCTCCATGTGCCAGACATCATGTTGATTTCCATGGATCCAGTGGGTGGGCACACCAGCCCTAGACCCACCGTCCTGGGGTTTTGAGAGACAATGATGTATTGTTAAATGCATAATTAGAACGAAAGTAAAGACATTGAAAGAAAAGATTGCACTCCTGTAACAGCATCTATGCAAGGCTGGAAGGAGTCTGGAAGAAAGCTTCTCCGAGGAAGTAATGCTTGAGCTTGGATCTGGACGACAAGGAGAAGCATGCCAGCTAGAGAGTGAAGGCATGTGCAAAGGCCCTGTGACAGGAGGGAAGTGGGTATGTTTGAGGAACTTAAGAAGGTCCAGAACCCCGGAGTGCAGGGAGGGAGGGGGAGATAAATTGGCAGTTACTGTAGTGATTTGTATATTATTTCTGAAAGTTTATGATCCCTGGAGAGGATACTGGGTATAAATATAGATGAAAACATGAATTTACTGGTGGCAGGACCTACAGGAGCTGGAATCTGGGGGGACACTCTTTTCCAGTTGCAGAACAAGCAGAGCAAAATGAGAGAATGCTCAAAAGAAACTACAAGGTGAGCTCAGCCAGGCTCTTAGGAGGGACAGGGTGTGATGGAAGGCATGGGCTGGCTCCCACCCAAATTATCGTACTGTGTCTGAAAAGGGGGTACTGGGAGGAAGGACCATGTAATCAGGGACCTGGACAATTTCAATTTTATATAGTGCTTGATTTCTTTTAAAAAATGTTTTCTGGGGCACCTGGTTAGCTCAGTCGGTTTAGCATCCGACTCCTGATTTCAGCTCAGGTCGTGATCTCAGGGTCCTAGGATCGAGTCCCACATCAAGGTTCTGCACTGAGCGTGGAACCTGCTTGAGAGTCTCTCTCCCTCTGCCCCTCCCCCAATTTGCGCATGTGTTCTCTCTCTCAAAATAAATAAATAAATAAATAAATAAATAAATAAATAATATTTTCTAAGATAAGTCAAATGTTAACATTTGTTGATTATGGTACTGGATCTATCCCTATGTGTTTTATTATTATTTGGTATTTTTCCTATCTGTTTAAAATTTTTTTAATTAGAAGGAAGGGAGGGAGGGAGGAAGAGGGGGAGTAGGAGCAAAGGAGTGGCTACCACTGGCCTAAGAATCAGGGGCCTGTTCTCAGTTTCACATTAGCTTCGGCAAATCACTTCTGTGCTCCTGGGTCCTTACTTAAGAAAAGGAGTTTCAAAGAGGCTGATCTTGGCAGGCCCTTCTAGCTGTAAGACATTCTGTGTTTCTGGTTTCTAAGAACAATCAATTATTGAATCATTCTACTTACAGGTTTGGGAATTGAGTGTCCCATGTCCACAAATCCTCACTTTCTTTTAAAAGTAAGAGATCCAATCTAGCTTAGCTCTCTTGAAGGAGGCCAGTACATTGAAGTTCACTTGCTGAGGGACATTTCCAAAAGCCAGGAGCCCACAGGATGCTTGCGTTCTTCCCGGGCCAGACTTGGGAATCTGGAATCACCTAGAAACCTGCGCCTCTCGCCACTCACCACCCACATCCGAGTGGTTTCTCTGCGGGTTTGCTGGGTACCTGCAAGGGCCGATCATACACAGTGAGACAGAATCCCATTCCCGTCCTTCCAAACTTCAGATGAGAAATACAGAAATGAGCAGGAAACTCCACAGACAGATCAGATGACAGCCATGTTCATGAGCCCATGGACGTCCGTGGTGACAAATGAAGCAATGCATTCAGCCACTGCTATACTGACTTTCTTCAGATGTCTTTGTGTGCTGAAACCAGTTTGTGGGGGCGCCTGGGTGGCTCAGTCAGTGAAGCGTCTGCCTTCGGCTCAGGTCATGATCTCAGGGTCCTGGGATTGAGTCCCCTCATCGGGCTCCCTGCTCAGCGGAGAGTCTGCTTCTCCCTCTGCCTCTGCCGGTCCCCCTGCTTGTGTGCTCACTAGCACTCTCTCAAATAGACAATAAAATCTTTAAAAATAACTAAAACCAGTTTATGTATGGTAGATTGTAGCTACTTGATGAAAAAATGATGGTGCTGTGATAGTGGGGGTGTTTGTGGACATTGCTGGGAGAGTTGGCATCCTGGAACACAGGGGCATCCTAAGTGCTGCTTAGCGGTGTCATCGGTGTGCACGACGTCGTCCCTCCGGGAGAGTGGCAGCTGGTCGAGGGGAGCCCTCACCCCACAGACAGCAGCGGAAGCCGGAGGAGAGGTGATGCAGGCCCCCTGCCTGGGCAGCAGCTCTTACTGAGCGCATGGAATGTTCCCCAGGCCCTGGGCTCGTTTTGCTGCCTACTCCTCTCTCATGTGGGTCAGGTTTCCTTACAACCCGTCAAGTGAGTGAGAATAAAAAAGTATGTGTTGGCAAAATTTCAGCTGAAAATGCCAAAGCTTTCCAAGTAAGGGCATGAATTTAAGCAAAGTTTCAAGTCAATGGAGCTCAGAGTAATGGTTATGCCACTAATAATGAAAAGTACAAATATTTTTATGTTCAAAGGTTAACAAATGGGACTCTTTCACTGGCCTGCTAGCCTGCTCAGTTACAAAGTAGAAACTGTTCCTGATCTTTGCTTTATTGCACTTGTATTTTGTAGGCAATTAGGAACATTTTCCATTCAGCATTTAAGAGGTTTGAGCTGGCTGCTGGCTCTTTTTTAAACTAAAGCTTCCTTCCTTCCTTTCTCTTTTCTTTCTTTCTTGCTTGCTTGCTTGCTTTCTTGCTTTCTTTCTTGCTTTCTCTTTCTTTCTCTTTCTTCCTCCCCCTCCTCCCCCTCCCCTTCTCCTTCTTCTTCTTCTTGTTAAACTAACATTTTCCCCTTTTGTAAGTGGTCTAAAGTTTTAAAGTAACAGTCTTTCCAAATAGCACACTTAGACTTTACCTGCATAATTATTATATTTGTCATGGAATTAGCACTTCTCAAAAGTGTATTTCTACATGAGATTTTCATTTTGCTCAGACGTGTGCTTCTTCCTAGCACATCATGTGGATTTAGGTAAAACGGCCCCAGCCCGTCCACTGGAACCTCCGTTACAAAGGCAATCATTGCAAACAAAACAGAAGCCATGTATCTTAAAGAATGAGTAGGAAAATCAAGTCTGTTGAAATGATCTAAATCCTCCCAAAAAAGACCCCTTGGTAATCCACAGTGGCTGTATTTGTTTCTACAAGCTTCTCTTAGTCATTTGCGGACTGCTTACAGCAAACAACAACAACAAATAGTGTTTTCTTTAATTCCTCACATTCTCCATTAGCAGGTTCGCTTCTCCTTTAATAAATGATACCTTGGCCCCTCTTGTGTGTCAGCATTTGGGGCCAGTCCTGGTAAGAAAGCTACCCTGGTTGATACTTCTGCTCAGGTCTTGGGCTGCAAACTGTGGATAATGGTTCATGCTTCCCTCTCCAAATGGACAGGAGACACTGGCTTAATTGAAACAGTGTCAGGGGGGTAATTTTATTCCATTATTTTTAATGAAAATGAGGAGGTCTCCAGGCTAAAACGCTGGAAAATAGCCTCTGAGAAGCCCAAATCACCCCCAGCATGCATGCAGCGTGTCCCTGGCCCCCCCGCCCCCGGGCACCCCCGCTCGCCCCACCCCATGCTGGGGGCCCCTCCCCCCAACAGAGTGATGCCGTCAGCCGTGTGCGGGAAGGGCAGTGAGCCACAGGTAACAAGCTCAGTGTCCATTTTCCTTGTCAGATCTCCCAGCTGATGACAGAGACAGGCCGGGAGGGGCTGACCGAGGCGGCGCTGAATCACTACAACGTGGACAAGCCTTCGGCCTGTGGCATCCCAGCCTCCCAGGGCTCCTGCGTGGCCAACGAGACTTCGCCAGGCCCCTCGGTGGCCGCTTCCTTCTTTGCCAGGTAAGAGAAGCATCCGGAGCTCACTTCTTTTGGGCCGGTCCATCTGCTTAGCCCCTCGCGGGGCCGGGTTAGCTAAACCACTAGCAAGAGTCTGGGGCCGCACTTGGACTTCACGCTTCAAGACGGGGTTCCTCAACCTCAGACTGCTGATAGCTGGGTCCAGACGACTCTGCCGTGGGGGGGCTTGTGCCCTAGAGGATGCTCAGCGGTGTCCTTGGCCTCTCCCCGCTGGACTCCCATCGCATCCGCGCCCCTTGCTGAGGCCTCCAGACCTCCACGTGTGTCCCAGCTTGAGAGCTCTAAGAATACGAGGCTCTCACGATGTCCTCCTGGGACGAGGACTTTGGTGGGCCCGGCCCCGCGGCTGGTGTTCCCAGATTGACTTTCTCATCACAGAAAATGAACTGCTTAAAAATGAGCGAGGAAAGAGTTGGCAGGGTTTTTTTCCCCCCGTTCTGGACAGACGGGCTGGATAGTTACCATATATTATCCAGCTAATCTTAGGGCCTTTAAAAACACGAGAAACCCAAACGAAAGGTATTTCAACAATGTTTTCTGCCTAATTTTAACTGTGTGGCCGAGACAGGGCAGGAGACAAAGGACAGCTGAGCAGAAGGCACTTTGGGGATCATCTAATTCAGTCTCCTTCTTTTATGAAGGAGCAGACTGAGGACCAAGAAAGTTAAACTATGAGTTAATTTATAGCAAAGCCAGAAATAGAAACCAAATTCCTCAGCTTTATTTTCCCCCCCTCTGTGACTCATTCTTTATTTGATCCCCAGAACTTAACTTTAGAAAACTTTTTCTACCTAAGAGGTGCATGTTCCTGGGTAAGCAGGATATAGAATAAATAGCACCAGATCTGAAACTGGAGGAGCCCTGAGGTCTGCCTCGATGTCCTCATCTATAAAACGAGGACAACACTCCTCATCTAAATTGCTCTGAAGATTAAGACTGACAATTGTAAGTGATGAAGTACTGTACAAAAGGCGATTCGAGATGGACTTTGTATGTCAGGAAGAAGGAATATTACATGGTTTCTCTTGTTATCCTCATGAGCGGTGCCATCCAAACACAACTATGAGGACGGGGCTCTGAATAGGAAGGAGTCAGGTCAGAGGGAGAACAGAGGCCAGTGCCCTGGATTAGTAACATCCACAGTGAAGACGGCACAGAGGCTTGTTGGAAAACTGGCTCTGAGGGTCTCATTGTGCCTTGGTGCCATGTTTATTGTCCTGTGAAGAGTTGGGCCAACCTGGGTGGATGGGAAGTAATAGGAAATGTGGTCGTCTCTGCTTATCCACTGGACATATGCTCCAAGACCCCCAGGGGGTGCCTGAAACCGAGGACAGAGCTGAACCCTGTATGTACCGTGTTTTCCCCTATACCGACATGCCCGTGTTAAAGTTCAATTAACAGCTGAGACACAGTAAGAGGTGAACTGCAGCGACTAATAATAAAATACAAGTTATCACAATATATTGCATTAAAGTTAGGTGAACATGGTTTCTCTCTTTCTCTCAAAATAGCTTATTGTCCTGTCCTCCCCCTTCTTGTCATGGTATGAGATGATAAAATGCCTATGCAGCAAGATGACGTGAGGTGGATGACACCAGAGTTATGGCCTGGCATTAGGCTACGATTCACCTCTGATGCTGGGTCAGGAGGAGGAGCATCTGCTTTCCACAGGCGGTTGACCGCAGGGAGCTGAAATCAGGGAAAAACAAACCGCGGATAAGGGGTCTACAGTATGTGTGCACTGGCCCCACCTGCCAGTGGGCGCTATTGTATTAGTTCTGTCTGTACATGAGTTCCTGTGGGACACTGAGCAAACCAACTGGGAGGCCAAGTCCGTGCCATTCAGGGAGGGAATGAAGAGGTGGAACAGAATATGGGGAAATGCCACAAGCACAGAAGATCCCAGGACTTAGGTGGGTTGTGAGAGCGTGTCCGCAGGAGGGTGACGAACGTGCTGAGGAAGTGGGAAGCCACGTCATGGCAGGGTTAGTCCAGAGAAGATGGCCCTCATCTGTCTTGCTATTGTGTAAACAAGGAATTTGGTTGGTTCTATAAGACACCCAAGTATGTGGGCAAAGGCTGAATAAAACCTGATGATAGAGCTCAGCTCAGATTCCATCCAGCTCAGCTCTCCCAGCTCAGAAAGAAGGAAAATTTGCCCCTAGCTCAGACCGCCCCGGGAGAGAGTGAGGTCCCCGTCCCTGAGGGAGCTCAAGCTTACAACGGGTGACCGCCTGGGCTTGATGCTTCAGAGAACATTTACTGCCCAGATGGGGCTTGACCTCCAGTGCACCTTCCTGACCGGAAATACTTTGAATGTGAGAAGCCTCAGCTCAGATTCCATCCAGAGACTTTTCTAGATCAGCTACCCACAGAAAACCCCAGAAGCAGGATTGGAAGCAGAAGGAGCTCAGAGGCTCCCGATGGTCAGTGTTTAGGGAGAACAAGTGTTTCCTGCTACCAGGAAACCAGCAGTGTTTTAGAGCAGGGGCAGCGTGTGGACTCGAGGCAGGCTGGGCAGGCCCGCATGCCGGATGTTCGGTGAGCTTGAGGCCTGCTTTCAGTTAATCAGAGGACCATTTCCAAACAAGCCAGCACACACCAGGGTAAGGAATGGCAAATGACAGGCAAGGGCAGCCTGCCCTGAGACTTGCTTGCACGGCCAGGGTCGGAATGGAGACAGCGGGGTGAGCCCAGAGTGGACGGGCTGCAGAAGTCAGTTGTGGGGGAGGGGCCGCACATGATGTTGGCGATAAACCAAGACTGGACGGAGTTCAGATGGCAGGGGCTTGTGGTGTGAGCTTTCAAAGGGCTGAAAAGGATCCATAGGGCTGCCTGAATCCTTATTATTACTTTCTTTGTGGTGAATGCTGGTAGCACTTGGAGCTTAATGGTTTAAGGCATTCAAAGCAGTGGTTTGTGTATAAAGGGTTTACAGTGTATAGCGGGGGGAGAAAGTACCATGTGAAAAGAATGATGTTTTATGCACACACGCACGCACACATTCCCTTTCACACCCTTTGCCCTGTTTGCCCTGCCACTCTCGCCCACCAGAGCTGGGCTTTCACACCTCCCAAGGAGGGAAGCAGTGTAGTAACAGCCTCCGTCACTGATGGGAACCTAGAGCAGAAGACTGAGTGACTCGCTCAGGGTCCAGAATGTTAAGAGTAGGAACCAGGGATGTATCTCACCTCTGTGGATCCCCAAAGGTCCACGCAGTAGTCAAAACCAGCCCAGCTTATGTTGTCAGGCTGTCGATGGAGTTCAGGGTCAGGGGCTTTCTGCTTCGGATCAGGGAAAGCTGCATAAGGTGTTGATGGTACAGGTGGCCTCTGGTAGGGGAGAAATCTGGATCTGTCGCTGGTGCCCAAATTGGAAATGCTCTAGAGGTTGTGGTTTCCTTTGGAAGCATGGGAATGTCTTTCTGCGTGGGGACTTGGGGGCAGAGTTCACTCCTATGCCTCAAACCTATGCTCATCACTTTGCAAGTCCTTCTGCGAGACTGTGTGATAGAGCTGAGTCCGCAGGGTTCTGGAACCCTCCTTGCAGCTCTAAGTGGCCGGGGTGGCCTGCTCTCACGAGGCTGTGCTGGACATCATTTCGTCATTTTATGGGGGAGGGGTGCCATTTGCCACGTTTGTGGCCAGCGTGGCTGACATTTCCTGGACAGTCAGTTCGCATCACTCACTGTACTGAGCTCCTAATGGGCAAAATCTCCCTTAGTCCTCTGACAAGCCCTGGGAGGCAGATCCTATCATTTCCCTGTTGGATGGATAAAGAAAGAAGCGTCCTGAGGTTGAGTCACTGACCCAAGGCTGCGCAGCCAGGAAGTGGCAGAGCGGGGAGCCCACCCTCATTCCTGTCACACGTGCGTGAGCCCTTGTTGCCCTCGGTGAGAAACAGGCATGATAAGACACATCAGTGTTTTCTTCACCATCATCATGAACTGATGATCATTGTTTAGGAAACAACATTTGCAATAAGTGGGAGCTCTCATTTGTTTGAGGAGACGAGTAGAACAACAGACCCCAGTTTGCCGAGGGTTGTAGACCTCCACTCTTGGCAACATCAGGCTTTCCTTGTAAATGTTTGCTTTCTATGGGGAAAGGTGAGATGGACGTGACAGCGTTTCAGATACAACATCTGAAAAATTAAGAATTCCAGTTCTGAATAAGCCATGGTACCTTTGTGGCCAGAGCTACTCCGTGTGTGGTCTGTGGGGCTGCGAGGCACACACCGTTCCTGGTCTGGGATGGGCATGGAGGTGGACAGGAAGCATTTAGGAACTTCTGGAAGGCAGTGAACAGTAATTTTATAGCTGTTGGATCTAGGAGCACAGAAGTGGAGCTTGTCTGTGTTTTCAAACCCTTTGGTGTGTGTCCGTTAGCTCCCTGTTGGGTCTATCCCATGTGTTAGTGCTTCTCCCTTCCTCCCTCTCTCTCCCTCTGGTTTTCCAGTAACAGGGTTGTTTTGTACTTACTGATTTTCTTCTTGAATATTCTGACCTGTACACAACGTGTTGCTGTTGGTTAAAAATACTGCTGTCCTGGGGTTGGCATCTTCTGGGTAAATGTTGGTGTTCTCAATATCAGGGTGCCCTCAGATACATTTTGTGGGGTCCATTTGCTCTGCTCTCTTTCTCGCTTGCCTTGTTCCTCATTTCCTTCCACCAGCTCCCCCAACCCCTTGCCTTTGGCTCGATCGCCTTCTTTCCTGAGGGATGTTATTATACTTCTGTCCATCTTGACCTGTCGTGGGGTTTCTTCCATCCGCGAGTTTAGACCCCTCGTCTCATTACCCAGCTGCTTTCTCCAAGTCCTAGAGCATGTCACTGACTCTTCATGACCGATTGGCCCAGTTTCCCCCTTCAGGCATTCAAACCAAGACCCGCTCGGGCCCTGGGGCCAGGGGCCAAGCCGAGCGGTGGGAGGTGTGTCCCAGCTCCGAGATCCTGCTTTGGGACTGGGTGGCTCCACCCATCACGCCCCTTGGGGCACCTCCTCTTTGTGCCGGGCCCATGTGCATGCTATGTGTGCACAGCTATTATTCATACAGGGACGGCCGTGTCTAAAAGCCCCTGCATGTTCTTGCTGACAGCCGATTCAAACAGTGCCTTGTTGCTCTGGTTAGAGCACGCACTTAACACATAATCTTACACAGTGAAGCCTTTCTTCGTCCCTGGACGTGTGAGCACAGAACAGTGGTCCTTGGTTCCACACTAGGAGTTTATGAAGTCAAAGAAGGATGAGAAGGAGCCATGAAACTGCTCATGGTCCTCTTGTTCTCCCATCAGATACGGTTCCCCTGAGGGACGCGCATATCTTCCCATGATCAACACATCAGCAATTAGCACCAGAGAAGAACTATTGCAAACAGCCCGGTTAGTCTCGGGTGATGCAGGCGGAGGAAGAGAGAGCCGGATGCACAGGATCCGACTCTTCCTTGATAACTCACTGCAGAGCTTCCACCTCGGTTCTGCAGACAGAAGTAAATTTCCATGTTAGTGTCTATTGTAATAGGACGGCACCTACAGAAGAAGAAGAGCTCCTGAGAGCCCACCTCATGGAACTTGTCAGCATGATTATGCTTTTCCTGTTTCTAGCTTTCGGTGAAGCCTGTCATCCCTGGGCTTAACCTCCTTGCCAGAATCTCATTCTGACCCCATGTCTGTTCCTTTCCCCTCCCCCCCGCAAAACTCCTCTGTCGCCCACTCTGGCTCCCTGCTGACTTAGTCCGTGGCCCCCAGGGAAGCGGGGCTTCCACCGACTTCCTGTGGGACATTCGTGGTCAGGGTCAGCATGCAAAATTGTGCCGTCTGCTCACGAGACGAGAGCAACAGTTGGAGGGGCAAGTGGGGCTTCAGTGCAGCAAGCGCTCTGCTGGGGGAGCTGGTGTGATTCCCCCGGGCTCCCTCTATCCAAGAGGTCCTCCGTGAATCAGCTGCCCGAGGTACAGTGTGGGTGTGTCTACACCAGCTGCTCCTGTCCCCTTCCCCCCTGGTGGCTCAGCAGGGCTGGGGCAGCAGTTTAGAAGACAAATCCCCACCCTCTGAGCTTCTTGTTTATTTATTCCTGGCAGGTCAACCTCCCTTTTCTTAGAAAAGACTCTGTGGACTTCTCGGAAAAGAGGGGGCTCTGGCTTATGTATATGGATGAAGCAAATTTGTAGGAATCGTACCTGCGTGAATAGGGTTCTGCTTGAACACACATCAGTTGCCGTATGAAAGGCAAACACTAAGAAGGAGCAAATGGATATTGAGTGCCATCAGGTTTCAGGGGGCCCAGGGTCAGAGCTTCAGGTGTTCACTGCATGAAGAAGTAAATTCTTGATCGCTTATGAGAGACAGTGAACACACTGAGGGAAAATTCAATATCTACACTATTATCCTTTGTGTTCAAAGAAAAAAAAATTCTAGATGCTTGAGATAGATAACCTGAACATCTGGCACCAACCTCAGCAACCTCCAGAACTATTCTGTTTTGGGGTGTGCAGACCATTACAGAAATGGCATTCATGGCTTGGCCCACCCCATTCGGAGCTGGTGATCTAGGCTGAAGAAAATGACCAGTGTTGGCAGCCCCTTCCCATCTCCCGCTGCGGGGAATGTGTAAAATCGGGCAGTTTCTGATTAAACAGGGCTTTTGTCTTACTGATGGTCCATTGGGGTGTTGGCAATCAGCTCCCCACATCTGGGAATCATTTGCACAGCTTTGCCTCAGCTAAAAACCCAATTCATGCCTTGGTGGGGCTGGTTGAAGGCAAAGTAAATGCCGCGAGCCTGAGGGATCCCAGTGATTCTTGTCAAGCATTCTCAGGGTTAGACATTCTGGTTCTTTCTGCACATTTTTGAATATCTTTTTTTTTGACCAGCGTTGGGGGGAGGGAAGAAGGGTATGGGAAAAAGAGAAAGAGGAAGTAGTCTGGGGTCGGATCCACAGCCTGCCACGGACATTCTGGACCGGACTGGATCTGGACTTGAGGCAAGTAACTTAGCCTCTGTAGGCATGTTCCTTCTGTTCCATGGCGGCTGGTCATCCCATCTATTTCACACGGTTGTGGAAACGTCATCAAAATCCTGCAGATGATGTTAAGATGGCACATGCTAGGAAGAGGATAGAAGTCTGCGCTCCCTGGGAAGCCCAGTGCATTCTCAGTGTTCCCTCTGGAGTGGATGACTTTTGTCATGCCCACCTTCACACTTATGTGCCACTTTTTCACTAGCCTCGGCTAGTGACCAGGAAACAGATTTTAAAAGCATACGCTAATGAAATCTTGTCCTCTCTCCATCCATCCGTCCTCTGCTCTTGCGGAAATGACTCCATGCAATCTCATCCTCCCCTGTTAGACCGTGGGAGTGTTAAGAAAGAAACAGACTGTTTCCCCTTTTGCTTCCATTCTACTTGACGTTTTTATTCATTTTCACCATCAGCTTTGCAGCCAAATTCCAGCTGTCTGTACCTGAGTCCTCCCTGAGCTGTAGGATCATAGAATTCTTCATCACTCCTGCCTTCCCTTTCCTCCCACTGTTTTCTTTTTTACCATAGGGGTTTTTCTAGGGCTATAAAACTAAAAGATGAAACCCCCTCAAGAGAGTTAGAAGTGTGTAGTCACTAACTGGGCCCTCCTCGGATGCAGCTCCCGGAGGTCAACCTCGCCTTGTGGCTCAGTGGTGTTTCCAATCACCAATGGCGCCTGGTTCCTCAGAGGTGAACTGTGCTCTTCAGCCCCGTGTGAGCAGTGTTTGTCTCTGAGGTGTGATGCCCGGTCTTCACAATTGCTGCAGATGTCCTCGGTGGTCACTAGACCAGAGTGATAGTTCTCATACTTACTCATTTAAGAATAACGATAGCCAACATTTATGGAATGTTTCCTATGTGCCACATGCAATTCTGAGTTCTTGACACAAATTTAAACTTCAGTAGTCCCCATGAGTTGGCCCTCTTCTTAGCCCATGGCTTAGATATGGAAACTAAAGCACAGATTGATGAAGTAGCTTGACTGACATTATGCAGCTAGCCGATGAGTAGGTCCTTGAGCCCAGCTGTGTGATCTCAGAGCCCATGAACTAGAACATAAGCTCCGTAAGGGTAGGGACGTTTGTATCTTTGTTCTTGGCTGAAGCCCTAGTGCCGCAAAAAGCACTCCAGAAATGTTTGTTGGATGAATAAACAAACACTCTTAGCCACTATGCTCTCCTGCCTCCAAAGTCAAGATGGGTTGTGGTGGGTGGGCAATCACGAAGCCTCCGCACAAGCATCGTAAGTAACACCAAAGAAGAGAATGGATGCAAAGCACAGCACAGAAGCTACAGAGAAAAACATTTTGGCCAACTACTTTCTACTTCTCTAATTTTGTTTGTTACCAAAATACTGCTTCCTGTCTCACTCAGAGTCAAGGCTGAAGGTTTTTCCGTTACTTGCCATCTGCTTTTCCCCAAATTTCTGCTCAGCTCGGCCCTCCCTTTATTCAGATCTTTGTGCAAATGCCTTCCCTAACCTATTTATTAGTTTTTATTTTTTTAAAGATTTATTTATTTATTTTAGAGAGAGAGAGAGTGTGCATGCACGAGTGGTGGGAGGGGCAGAGGGAGAGAGAATCTCATGCAGACTCCACACTGAGTGCAGAATCTGATGTGGGGCTCAGTCTCAAGACGTCAGATCATGACTTGAACCAGAATCAAGAGTCAGAGGCTTAACTGACTGAGCCACACAGGTGCCCCCCCGACCTCCCTATTTAGAAGTACAACCATCCTGTCTCTACATCCCTCCTCCCATGCAATACCTACCGTCTTCAATATTAGTGGAAGGAAGGAAGGAAGGAAGCTCAGACTAAAAGCGAGATGGGCAGCTAAGTCCCCAGGTTTTCCTCCACTGAAGTTCTTTGAAAATTTCACATCTTTTCCCATTCAGTTCAAACCCCATGCTCAGGAATTAAATTATTGCTTTAGTTTTAGGACGTTCTGGGGAGATAGCATCATAACAAAGCATGAAGAAGGCATCACTGGGAAATCGAGATTCTTACAAAAGCCCTGAGCACCTAGTAGTCTTTTCAAGAGGAAGATTTGCAAGAGCGGGGTATGTGGCTTGGGACAAACAAAGAGTTAAAACAGAGAAAAGAGTCAGGACTAGCACAATGCAGTAGGGCTCTCCATCTTTTGTTCTGTCTCATTGCAAATCTGTCTTTTCCTCCCTTGAATAAACCTCTTTGCTTTCTGTCCCCTGCTTTGATTTATTATTTTAATTCTATAGCTGTCCTAGTGAAGTATGTAAAGCATTTGGGGATAAAATCATGTGGAAGACATTCTAGAAACTAAAGATGTATTATATTATGTAGTATCGGGTAGAGGTTCTGCGTATGGCTGATGAATCATGTTGTTGATGAAAACACAAATCTGTCCATGGCGTTGTCTATCCACTAAGTAAGAAATTGGCTCCTCATCGAGGGGATGGGGAGCAGGACTTTAAGGGATACTGTTATAATAATTTGCTGAGAAACAGGTTGAACTGAAGCATAAAGAGACCAATGGAAGTCTCTGCTTTTTACACTGAGGATGTCCCTGAAGGTGGGATTCTTCTTTTCTTGCCTCTAAAGTGGAAATAATGAATTTTTCCTTTTCTCCTGTCTGATTACCAAGGTGTAAATCTCATGAGAACAGTAACTGTGTCAGATCTCCCCCTGCACTTTGCACCGTGCCTTGTATACAGTAGGAGCTCAGTAAGTGAATGTTGAAACAGGGAGCCAGCCGTGCTTGAAAACTCGGGCCTGTCCTGCTTCTCAAAAGAGTAAAGATGCTTAAAGAAACTAAAACTTAAAACGAACTATGGGACTATACTTGAAGATTGCCAAATTTATTACGTTGTCTCAGATTTCTCATCATTCCAAGTACTGGCATTATGAAACATCATGATGGCTAAGTAATAAAACAGAATATTTTTCATTATTGATTTCCACACAGGTAGATTCTGCACACACGATTTCTGACCATCATCTTTTCATTTAGCTTATGCGAAAGTGAATTTAGCATCACACTCTAATTAGACGCTTTTCCTGGCACCTGGCATGTATGTTCGTGAGGTACTCTGAAATTCAGGAAATCTAATTTCATGAGTCTAGAAATAATGGCCTGTGTCATTTTCTTGGCACCCTCCAAAACCAAAGCCTTAAGAGTCCATACTTTGTCCTTTTAAACTCCAGCAAAGGGGGAAAAGGGCCTTGGCCATGACAAAGAAAGAGAAATTTCCTGGCACCTATCATGAAAAGGGTGTAATCAGCACCAAGCAGGCCACTTTGAATAAAAAAAAAAAAAAGAACAAATATATACCATCACTCAAAATTTATTTCTAGTCCTTCAGGTGCTTCAGAAAATAAATGTAGTTCATTTTTCTCCAATGAATTTTCATTTATTATCGTATCTGTCTCCTTGGCACTCAATTTAAAGCAGCAAGGTGGCCTTTGTGGAGAAAGTGGACTTTCAGAAACCTGGTTCTGAAATTTTAGTGACACTTTCTAGGGAATAAAAAATACTCAAGTCTTAAGTCCCCGTACATGCTCTCACCACCTGCAAGTATTTAAAAATCAAAATAAGACCTTGTTCCCACCCTTGAGGAGCTCCAGGGGTCAGGGTAAAATTGAGAGAGAGAGGGGCACCTGGGTGGCGCAGTCGGTTAAGCATTTGACTCTTGTCTTGGTTTCAGCTCAGGTCGTGATCTCAGGGTCTGCGCACAGGGTGGAGTCTGTTTGAGATTCTCCTTTTCCCTCTGCCCCTCCTGCTAGTGCTTTCTCTCTCTAAGATAAATAAATAGATCTTTTTTAATTGAGAGAGATAGCAGAAGAAGGCCAAGGATTACCAACCAGTGTGTCATAAAGTCCGACACTGGCTGGGGTCTGGCTGTCAAGAGCCTCCTCTCCTGGGCCTGTAGTCCCTCACATGTCACATCCAGGCACCCCCAGGAATTCATGAGATGAACATAACTGGCGGCAGCCAGTCCTGTTGGCCTCAACCCCCTGTGCCCCGCACACGTCATTCTCTGAACAAAATCTTGTAGCTCCCAAGGTCTAGCCCTTGTGACACTGCCCAAGGGTTTTCTCTGCTGGAGCCCACTGCGTTTGAGCATGGGGCTGGCCAGAGCACCAGGGAGGCAGTCCTCTTGGGAATAGCTCCCAAATAAGACTGACAAGAGTTGGGGGTAAATGCCCCAGCTCCCTTGCCCCTTGTCTGGGACATGCTGAGGCATGGTCCACCCTGACCCTAGGTGGACCTAGGGTCCAGATTCCTAAGTAGGACTGAGCCCCAGCTGCCTATATCAGCAGCCTGCTTGATAATGTATCCTCTGGTGGTTTCCTTCCCTTCCTGTCTCTCACACCCACTCTCCTACTGCTGCTTCCTGGTATCACCTGCCAGTCAAACCTTCTAGCACTCTCATCCTCATCCAGGGATGCTTCTAAGAAGACGCAGCATAAGATATTGGCAGTATATCCTCATTCACTCATCATCCATCCATCCACACATTCACTCATCCATCCATTCACTCATCCATCCATCTCCATCCATGTCTCCATCCATCCATCCATCCATCCATCCACACATTCACTCATCATCCATCCATCCACACATTCACTCATCCATCCATTCACTCATCCATCCATCTCTCCATCCATGTCTCCATCCATCCACCCGTCCATCCATCCACACATTCACTCATCATCCATCCATCCACACATTCACCCATCCATTCATTCAGTCATCCATCCATCTCTCCATCCATGTCTGCATCCATCCATCCATCCATCCATCCATCCATCCATCCATCCATCCATCCATCTATCCATCCATCCAGCATTTTTTAAGTCCATGCTATATGCCAAGCGTTATACGAGACACTGAAGATGGCAAATGGGCAGCCACTGCCATCAGGGAGCTCCCAGTCTCATTGCTGGGCAGTTATAAACAACATGGAAGTTTAGGACAGAGAAGAACACCAGAACTCCCAATATCACTCTCCCTGAGTCTTCTGGTCATTTCATATTAAAGGTGACTTCATAGCACCTCTTATTATCAGAGGTTATCTTATCCATTCATTTGCTTACTGGTTTATTTCCTATCTCCCCTTCTAGAACGTGAGGCACTTGTCTCTCTGTTCCAGTCACATCCTCACCTCTTAGAATGGGGCTGGCGCTCAGTAAATACTTGGTGAGCGCATCTTGGAAGTGTTAGGAGTCTGCCTGGGAGCCCGTCAGCCTCCTCCTCTTCCTGCTGGGATAGTTCATCTATGCTGCAGTGTAGCTAAGCTCTACTGTGGACATAGTGTCTCCAACACACTTGGTCTATCCATACCATGGAGTACCACTCGGAACCATTGTTTTCATGCAGTTATGATAGCATCAACAATGCTGATGAATCTTAAAATAATTAGAGTGAGTGAAAGATGCCAGACTCCCCCACCAAAACCAGAAGACTACATATGGTATGATTTCACTTATCTAAGATTATAGACAATACAAACTAATCTGTAATGACAGAAAACATATCCTTGGTTGGCTGCGAATGGGGAGGGAGGGAGAGACAGACGACAAAAGGGCTTTTTGGGAATAACGGATACATCTGTTATCCTGCGATGGTTTCACAGGTGCATACGTAGGACAGAACTCACCAAATTGTATACTTTGAATACACACGGCTTATTATATATCGGTTATACCTCACTAAAGCCGAATTGATGAGTTTTGTGGGGATGAGAGAAAATGTTTTGAACTGGAGAGGGAATATTGTCTTAGAGAGTAAATAAGGAGTTTGGCTAAAGGATCGTTTTTCTCTGGAGAGAAAAGTGTTAATAATAGGAACCCCTAGGAAAACATATTGAACTGGCCTTATTTAACATTTTTGCAAAGGATCAAGATAAGAAAGTACTGTGGGAAATCTCCAAATTTGTGCACAAAACTAAGTTCCTTCGGGTAATAAAATACCATCAAGGCAGAATAAACGGGCGAAGAAGTAAGCAGAGAAACTTTAATGAGAGCAAGGAAAAATGTTTCTGGGAAAGAAGTTCAAACTGCCCTTATGGGAGGGAAGACTCTGAGAAACTGGTTGTAATCGAGGACAAGAACCTAAGGACTTAGTCACCGGAAGATTCACTCTAAGATCGTGACCAGAGAAACCAACAATAGCAAAGTCTGTTGGACATTATCAGAAAGGATATTGGTGATGCAGTAAAAGGTATCATCGTGTCCTTAGACCAAATAAAATTTTGTTGGAATCTGGAAGTTCTTATGAAGGTTTTTTTTTTTTTTAAGATTTTATTTATTCAAGAGAGAGAGTGAGCGAGCCCATGAATGGGGGGGAGGGGCAGGCAGAGGGAGAAGCAGACTTGCAGCTGAGCAGGGAGCCCGAAGCGGGACTCGATCCCGGGACCCTGAGATCATGACCTGAGCTTAACTGACTGAGCCACCCAGGTGCCCCTTCTTATGAAGTTGTAATAAATACACCTTAAAATGTGAAAGGGAAGCAAAACACTACCGAGGGTTAGAGGAACTTCCCTTTGAGTGTTGGCTTTTGGAAGAGCTCTTCCTTCCAGAGACGGGATCTAGGAGGGATCCGAGCCTCTTACCTGACATGTGGATAGATGACTCTTACAGGGGGAAGAGGCTGCATTAGGTTAAAACAAAGCAGACTGTCCTCCACGCGCTAAGACTGAGCGCGTATTAAGCCTTCAAGTTCAGGTTCATGCACAGCTGGTGGGCTGGTTGGAAGCTACTGGAACTGGGCAGGGGAGCACATCCCCAGCTTCTCCACCATAGAGGCTGACCACCTGCCTTTCTGGCACAA
Source organism: Mirounga angustirostris (assembly GCF_029215605.1). Lineage (NCBI taxonomy): Eukaryota > Metazoa > Chordata > Mammalia > Carnivora > Phocidae > Mirounga > Mirounga angustirostris. Next base: position 64,132,784 of record NW_026991714.1, read on the forward strand.
GAAGAGATGGAATTCTCCGCTCAGTGCGTTAGGCTTCCGATCCAATAGCATGGCTGTTCTTGTCTGTTTCTGAAAGTCTTTTCTACAGCATTTTAAAAAGTGGCTACATTATCCTGAGCATTTTTACTAAGCCAGAAATCGGCTGATATACACGCTTGAAGTTTGCTGAAAACAGGCCAGGATTTAGAAGGCCCTTAGCAGGTTCCAGGCTGGACACACATCACGGGCCCTCTCCCTTAGGAGGCAGACTCGCGGGTGGGCCGGGGTCGAGTGACCTCTGGTATCTGATATGAGTGTCATTAACAGACGCTGGGCACGTCCCTCTGGCACCTGGATTGTTTCATGCCTAAAAGGAGGCAAGACAGGAAGGAATACAAATCCAGATCAGCACAGTCCCTCAGAAGGAGGGCAGCATTGGCCCCGTCCTCTCTCCTTGGCTTTGTGTGGCCTTGCAAAGTGCCACTTCAGGACTGTGAACTCTAGCCATCGGCTTGCTTGGAACCCGGAGAGCAGTGCCGTCCGCATCTCCGCCCTAATTAAGAAGGGGTGCGGGACATGGAGGCCTTGCCGCCCCGTGTTCATCCAGGACGGAGCGCCGCGTGGGAAATGCTGGGGGGAGGACACAGGGAAGCCCGATGGCTCCCCAAGGACACAGCTGCCCGGCTTCCTTTGTCAAAGGCATGGCAGGCTCCAGTTTAGAAAAAAATGTTGACTCTCTCCCTAAAATGTCTGTGCTCTAGCCACAAGGGAGTAAGAGTCTTTCTCTGCCACTGGCCTCTTGTTTGCTGTAATTCTATCACTTTCCAATGTTTTGGGGACGGTCTGTGCTTCCTTTTGCTTCCTCGCTCTGACCCCCCCCCCCATTTCACCCGTTGGTTCCTGGCAGCGGAAGTCCCAGTCCTCTCTGCTAATGAGTGTGGGATTCCGACAGTAATGAGCAACCCGGGGGGACCCCAGGAGGGGAATGGGAATAGGACGTTCCTATATTTTTATGGGGAGATTGATAATCAAGGCTAACAATCCCAGCAGAAGGTGAACAGCGCCTTAAACAGAGGGGAAAAGATAATAAAATATCGCCTACTGCTTAACAGTCGTTGGGTGGAAACGTTCCCTGGAACTATCCAGCTGTTGCACTTGATGGCTCATAAAGCCTCCCTAACGTCCGTCAAGGGCCTTTTTTCTTGGTGAGGAACCATTTTTTTCATGCAGTTATGATAGCATCTGGTTCCTGTCCCTGGAAGTGCAAAGAATTTGCAGGCACAGGCAGATGGCTGCTGGGGAAAAGCCAGGCTCTGGAGGCATCTGGCTCCTTTAATGGATTGGGGGGTCACTTCTGACCCAAAGGGCATCATCAAAGTGCAGAGTTGGATTCGGCAGGCAGTTCCCGAGCACCCGCTGTGTGCCAGGCAACTGCGTTAGGAGTTCTCATTTAATCCTCATACCTGTAAAACGTATCACCGTTTTAAAAAGAATACCATAAAAAAACAAACAAACAAACAAAAAACCCAGAGCCCGGACCCAGGTCAGTCTGCTGCAGGGGACCGGCCAAGGTCGCCCAGCCTGGTGGCCTTTGTTCTGTGCCACCGTGCCACACATATGGAAAAAGTGAAAGTGTGTGACATCCTTCTGCATGTGACCATCCTTCCTACCTGGGTGCCTGGGCCCATGTGTATCCAGGAGAGATGACGCCTCCCAGAGCACCCCAAAATAAACCAGGGGAGTACTCAGTGACCTGCCATTTTAGGTTGGGCTCCCCAGAAGCGTATCCGGAAGTGAGGCTCCCCTGTGCAGGTGACTGATTAAGAGCCTGGTCCCCGGGGACCTGGTGAGGGAATGGGGGAGGCAGGGAAGGAAGGGGAAGCCAAAGAAAGGTCCATCTCTGTATCTGTCCTGTGGCGGCATCCACCTGCCGGGGAGCTCCGGGGTGTGCGTTCGGTTCCAGAGAGCTCCTGAGCTGTCGTACCCCTGACCAGACAGTGAGGCTGCAGACCCCTCCAGGCAGCTCTCTGCCCATGCGGGCGCAGCAGGCTCCAGGAGCCCGAGGGCAGACCTCTGGAAAAGAGCAGCAGGTGCAGGAAGCAAAAGCACGCTGAGAGGAAGTGCACAATATGCAGAAAGAAGGTTGAGGGACCTGGGCTCAGCTCCGACATCAGCATCCGAACCTGCCCTTGGTCACACGGCGCCAGCAGAGGTGGAGGCTGGTGGGAGGGAAAGCAGCAAGATCAACCAGGTGACACCAAGGGCTGTGTAGCCATAAGAAAGGGCATTGGTTTTCCTGAACTCTGGGGATGCTGTTTCTCATCACTAAGTTCAGGTGTCTTTCGACCTGAGTCAGCGGGAACAGAACGTTGGGTTATTTCACGTTGGATGACATGATGGAACCAGGCCAACAAATGTCCCTTGGGAGCGAAGGGAAGTGCCAAGTGAATTTCCATGTTCTCTCGCAAGGTGGGAAAAGGAGAAGGTGGGGGGTTGCCCACGACAGGGAGCCTCCCCGTCAGGATCCATGCTGGGACTCCAAGTGACCCAGATTCTAAAATCCGTGTGTGTCTCTCTTGAAAACCAATAAGATGGGAACCCATAGCAACCATATTTTAAGCGAAAACAGATTTCTTCCATTATAAAGAAATGTCAACTCTTCTTTTGGAGGCGGGGGCTCCTCACATGCGTCCCAGCTGAACACAAAGAGCAAATGCCTGTGTAATTTATAGCCGAATCTGGTTCTGTCCTCAGCTCACTTCCTATGGGTCACAGCCATCAACACCGAGGACTCTGAATGCCAAGTACATTATGGCTTTAATGTTGTGACTGAGGAGAGACAGGAATGAATATTCCTCCTCCTGGGGCTGTTGAAGGGCAGAGAGAGTGAAATCCAAGGTGTGGTCATCAGGAATTGCAGGGAAACCATGCTCGCCTTCTGAAACCCTGGTCTTCCAGGTGAGCCGAGCCCGCGGAGCATCACCAAAGGGGCATACATCACAATTCAAAAAGGCATATAAATTATGATGTTTTTGATGATGATAATGGAATTATCGTGTGTTTTGAGGGTGTAGTTATCCCTTAGAGATATCTCCCGGGATGTTTACAGATGAAATGTTATGATTATGGTATTTTCTTCACAATAATAAAGAAGAAGAGAGAAGTGGGGGGCATTGGAACAGATGGGCTATGAACTGATCCATGTTGAACCTGGGGGATAAGTACATAGACGCTTCTGTCCATTTTCATATGTGTTTGAAATGTTCCATAATGAAAAGTTCATGAAACTAGCGTATACTTAAAGATCCCGTCAGAAGACTCTCTGATGGCCCAGCGCTGCTCATCCTGGAGGATCCCTCACGTTTCATCTGCCTCAGAAACAGAGCAGCCATGCATGACAAGGCCTCAGACTGGCTCAGAAAAGGGTTGGGTCTCGGATCCTAACCTAGCCTGACTCCCAATTGAGTTTTTACATCCCAGGGACACCTCCTTTTTGGTAAATTTGGAGGTTCTAGAGCTTAATTAAAAGGAATCTAAAGAGTACTCTTTGGGCTTAAGAGTAATCTAAAAAGTAATTATAAAACCCGTTATTATAAAGAAGTTTACTTTAAAAAAACAAAGAAGTTTAGGGCACTTGGGTGGCTCAGTTGATTGGGCGTCTGCCTTCGGCTCAGGTCATGATCCTGGGGTCCTGGGATCGAGTCCCAGGTCGGGCTCCCAGCTCAGCGGGGAGTCTGCTTCACCCTCTGCCCCTCTTCCCTGCTTGTGATCTCTCTCTCTCTCAAATAAATAAATAAAATCTTAAAAAAAAACAACAAGTTTATCAGAAGGTATCTGATAGAACTGTACATCCTGCTCTCTCCCCATTCACAAAGCATCAAAGGGAAACCCAGCCCCTCCCATTTTATACAAAGACAAATCATGACTGCATCACTAGGGAGTTCCCACAGACACTGATGTGGATTCTGGAGGAGAAAAGGGGGTTCCATTATTTGGGAAGTAAATTTCATTTTCTTTCCTATTTGGAGATACAACATCTGACTATAGCCAGTGGCCTCCTCCATGAAGATGTGTGTACCATGGACACTATAGACTCTTGGGATATAATCTAACTGAACAGTAGTCTGCCGGACAGTTGCAGCCCTGGGTTCTGTTTGAGCTTCACCTCACGGTGCATGGGGTACATCCATCAACTGCCCCTGTACTCTCGCACGCTCGATTTGACAGCTCACAAGGTGCTTTGATCTTCTGCTCCAGGCCACTTGGTACCGATAATGCCACGAAGCTCATGGGTAATGTTCGAGGCTTGATGTTTTAATTCTGTTCAATCCAGCTTATCTTTTGTTCTGAGCACCTCCTAAGTGAGTAAGAATATGGTTAATACTGGGAGGATACATCATAACTCTTACTAAGGGCTAATCTTAGAAAGAAGGAATTAATATGTATCTTCTCAAGGTATGGCTGACATTCTAAAACCTGGAGGAGATGCTGGAGCTCCCCCAGTGTCAAGCGTTATAAAAACATTCCAGGGCTCGTCCCAGTTTGGTCCGCAGTTCCCTAGCTGTCGGGTAGATCCAGAATTGACATCACAACCTATAAAGTGTTGAATCCTCTCCTGCCTACACAGAGCTACCTTGAATTTTAATAACTTCATGCTGGCCATTCACTGAAAACTATATTGAACATCTGTTGGTTCCAGAGAGTGGGATCCTCTACGCTTTGGCTAGCCCTGTGATTTTTTTACACCAGTAGCACCCAGCAGCTGTTGAGTCCTTCCAGCAATACAAAACATACATGTCATTCTCAGACTAAAGAGCCGTCAATGCCTGAAACGAGAAGACTTTCCGAATAGAATAGCGTCATGTGGATTTGAAAACCCAAAATGAATACAGCTACGGGCGGTCCATCACAATACAGAAGGGCGGAGCCTGCAGCTGCCATCCACATTGAGGGCCTTGCTTGCACTGAGCTCTGCGTCCCCGTGGATCGCTGTCATATTGGAAGTGATTGGGGTGAAAAAAACCAAGATGTTTCTAAAAATCAGGGAGAGCAATGTGCAAGCCAGAGTCAGGAAACATGCTGGATACGCCACAAAGGAAATGCATTTCCTCAATAACTTTTTTTGGAGGCGGCTTTAGATAACTTGCCTTTCACTTGCATTTGTTTATGAAATGTCTAGTAATCACCTCCATTGTAGCTGGACCAGAAGGGGCTCTGTTCTCGGCTCAGACCTAATTCCTATGATTCAGTGTGCCCCGAGAGCTCCGTCTTTATGCCCCCTCCCCCCATGGCTGCCGACATTTCCGCTTTGTACCGTTAATCCAATAAGTTTCTATGAGCTGGGAAGTGCATCCACTAAACACCTGACTAGCCTCGAGCTCTTTCTACCTGACAAAATGAGAGACAAATGATAATGACTTTCCCATTTTAGACTGGATTGAGGGATTCTGTAATTAAGGTTACTTTAAAACCCTTGGTTGAATAAAAAGGTAAAATATCCCTGATACTTCACTGTTGGGAGGGAAATGTATCCAACAAAAGACAAAAACGTAAATTTCAAATGTCAGTTTGTCCCAAGGACACTTGCCTACCATGAGATGCTTTCGACAGTCTACTTGGTATCTGACACAGGTTAGATTAGTGCTTTGCACTAATGGATTTGCTCAAGTGGATTTACTGTATATGGAATCTCTCCGTTCTCATGTGAGCATTTTTCATTCTTACACACGTGAGCTCTGTCCATACGTGATGGATGTGCTACTTATTGATGGGGACAGCAGGATGTGTCGATGTGGTTGGCTTTGGGCCGCACCAGCATTGTCCTATGAGATGCAGTTGGGGTATGTTTGGCAGAATGTGGTGAGTTTGCCTTGCTTTCATTCCACTGACCCACGTGCAGAAATCAGCACTTTCTCCAGTTGGTATTGCTGGGGGCCATTCTCGTTCACTCTTCTCTATGGACTTTACGGTTCTGTGTGCAAGTTGCTTTCCCTGTCTAGCTTGGAAGCAATGGACTTGGCTCCTTCCAAATCACTGAGTCTATGGGGCTGAAGGAGCTTGTTTGCCACCCACATTAGTTGACTGGGATTAGAATTTGAATGCAACAATCGGAAGGGATGGACTAGCACCATGCTTCTCTGACAAGATCTTCACTGTCGCTCAGGTGTTCTGAAAGGGGGAATGAGTCACGTTCTCTCCAACTCAGTGCTAGAAAGGAATCATGTTAATTATCTGGGAAGAGTAATCTTTTTCTCTCTAAGATTTTTTCAATAAAATGTAGGGCCCTGTCCAGTGGGCCCAGTGGCTATGTGAGAACAATGATGGATGGTAAATTATTGTTTCATCTCTGCTACTAGTTGATTTTGGTGCCCTTGGTTTAAAAAAAAAAAAAAGTCACTTCGTTGTGACTTAATCTTTCATCATAAAACTGAGGTGACCAGTGACCTCTTAGGTATGTGTAACCTGCAGTAGGATTTAGAATGAATGAGGGTAACTACTGAAGGGATCTTTTTAGATTGGGTTACCTGAACCCCAGTGAGGCAGAGCCATGTGCCAGGGTCATCCAGAAGCTGTTGGTTATATGGTACATCTTCCTGGGGCATGAGTTTTTCTTGAAGACTTGGGAGGTGGGTGGGGGACCAATTTCTTTTAACAATAAAAAACCAGGGGTGCCTGGGTGGCTCAGTTGGTTAAGCGACTGCCTTCGGCTCAGGTCATGATCCTGGAGTCCCGGGATCGAGTCCCACATCGGGCTCCCTGCTCAGCGGGGAGTCTGCTTCTCCCTCTGACCCTCCCCCCTCTCATGTGCTCTCTCTTTCTCATTCTCTCTATCTTAAATAAATAATAAAATCTTTAAAAAAAAAAAAAACAATAAAAAACCAAGGAGACATATTATGGGATACATTGTGAAATCTGGGTGAATTTTTAAGCTAGAGAGTGAACTTCTAAGCATTGCTTGCTAGATTTAGGTTGTTTGGGGTTATGCCCTCACTATGGGAATGAATTCACCTTGTAGATTTACTACAGGGAAAAGTTTTGTTTTGTTTTGTTTTAAAGAATCAGCATTTTCATTTATTTTTTATTACTTCTGTTGTTTTTCTGTTTGCTAACTCATTGGTTCTGCTTTTAATTTTATTATTTCCTTCCTTATGCTTCTTTTGGTTCACTTTATTCTTTTTTTCTTTGGAATGGGGAGCTGACTGCATTTATTTTTATTGGCATAAATATTTAGGCTGTGAATTTTCCATGGATTACTGTTTTAATTGTATTTTACAGATTCTTATATGTAACAGTTTTATTAAAAGTCTGTTTTAGAAATTTTGCAATTTTGGTTTGTGTTTCCCCTTTTAAATGAGAATTATTTAGTACAGGATTTTTAAATATCCAAGGGGAAGAGGCTTTTGCTTTTAGTACTTTGTTATTTATTTCTGGTTATATTGCATTATGATCAGATAATGTTTTTACTATTTTTCCTTTATTAAACTTTCTTGAGGCTTTCTTCATGAGTTAACATAAGGTCAGTTTTTATGAGAAGAAGGTATTCTTCTGTTGTCTGGAGGTTCAGAATATGTTGTATAAGTAAAAGATTTTTTTTTTTTTAAGTTACTGTGGTAAAAAAATATCTACAGTAAAATCTACCATTTTAACCGTTTTTATAATTCAGTGGCATTAATTACATTCACAGTTTTATGCAACTGTCATCAGTATCTGTTTCCAAAACCTTTTCATCACATCAAACAGAAACTCTATAGCCTTGAAGCAAGCGGTAACTTCCATTTCCCGCTTTCCCAGCTCCTAGTAACCTCTATTCTACTTTTATGACTATGAATTGCCTATTCTAGATATTTTATGTAAGTGGAATCATTCAATATTTGCCTTTTTGTGTCTAGTGACTTTCACTTAATATAAGTTTTCGAGGTCCATCCAAGTTGTACCATGTATCAGAATTTCATTCCTTTTTATGGCCGAATAATATTCCATTGTATATAGAGACCACATTTTGTTTATCTATTCATCTGTTCATGGGCACTTGGCTCTTCCTACTTTGTGGCTACTGGTAAATAATGCTTTAACGTTGGCATACAAGGCCCTGTTTTGAGTTCTTTAGGCTCCCAGGGTCCTGGAATTGAGCCCTGTGTTGGGCTCCCTGCTCAGCAGGGAGTCTGCTTCTCCCTCTCCCTCTGATGCTTCCCCCGGCTCGTGCTCTCTCTCCCTCTCACTCACTCTCTCTCAAATAAATAAATAAAATCTTTTAAAAAATATTCACAAATGTTATACTTTTGCTATGAGTCGTGGCTTTACTATTACAATGTCTTTTGTCTTATTTAATGCTGTTTGACCTGGATTCTATCTTGCCTTGATATCAGAATCACAAACTATAAGGGAAAACTTGAGAGTCTAATAATTCCTCAATTTACAAATGATGAAACTAAGGCCCAAGGACTTGGGAAGAAGTTGAAGTAATTATGCTCATTAGATTAAAAATATTGATTACTCCAGTGTACTGATATAGTAACAGCCTTGGTGTATTTCAGTGTGGAAATGGTATCATTCTGAAATTGTATAAGTAGAAATCACAGTGAATATCCTTATCATGTACAAGTATCATATGGGCCACAGGCCCACCCAAGGGCTTGGGATGGGCAGGCTGGGGAGACTTGTGGGCTGAAAATGGTACCCCATTAGGTGCTGAAACTCACACCAATATGCAGGACGTGTGCTGAAGGAAGGCCAGTCAGTTGAAATAGGGTGATTCAATTTACTCAGATAGGGTAGTTTGAAATTTGGGTTTTAATAAGATCCTGGGCCTCCTTTTTGAGCCACTAGAAGCTTTATGAGTGAAGAAGGGAGCTGTTTCATGGCTCTTCACAGGGTAGAGTCTCCTTATTTTTCCCTTTTGTACTTACCATAACCTTATAGCCTCTCCTAATTCGCCTGGCTTCATTCAAGCAGCTCAGCAACATTCAAGACTGCCTTCTTACCTTTCTCCTAAGTAGTTCTAGAGTCTGTGTCTTTGAGCATCTAGGGAGGTAAATCTGAAGAGGGTGGAAATAAAATATGGCTTCATTTTGGCCTTTACCAGCCCCTTCCAAAAGCATTCACGCTGTACATCTTGTTACGTGAATGGAAAGAGGGGGGAATAAAGCACATTTTGGTCCGGCGGGTTTTCTTCCCTTTGTCTCCTTCGGAGGTGCTCAAAGGCATCTGGCCAAACAAAACTTCGTATTTTCCTTTGATATCTTCCATTGGGAGGCCTCCTACAATGCACTTTGTCAGCAAGCTCCTGCCAGGCAAACATTGAGAAAACTATTGAGGGAGGTCTCAGTGAGAAGATCTGATCTGCCCTAGAAACTGCCCCAGTTCTCTCTCCCGGCACCACCAGCAGTGGGAGAGAAGGTTGCCCCCTGCCCTGCAATGGTCTTTCTTTCTTTGTCCCTTTTTCTCTCCTTTCTATTGTAAGAATTGTGGGAACTCTCTTTAAGTGAAAATCACTCTCAAGCTGGGCTTTGTTTGCCAACATGGATAGATGCCTAGAGATCTCATATCCACTCCGTAAAACTAGCGTGTCAACTGCAGATTATAACAAACTTTTGTGGGACAGACATTTGAGTTCAAGGTGGAATAAGCCGTAGGTGTTGTGTGTATGGTTTTTCAAAGCCCCGAAAAATTAAATGCTTGTTCCTTAAGCACCTGCCCAGGAGCCCTCTGCTCCCTACTCACTGGTCTGTCATGTGCACGTCTGCACGAGGCTGGCTCTGGATCATATTTGCATTGGTTTCCAATGTCTTGCCACTGCCCCTTGCTTGGTTTTAATTGGATTAAGTGTTTCTGAACCCCTGAACATCTATCGTTTTTTAGAAACTATGCTATGTTACTTTCTGTTTGCACTTGAACCTTATGTTATAAGCAGATACGTAAGGGGGTGATGCCAAGCTACATACAGCCCTTCTGTAGGTGCCTTTCTCTCCCACTTGTGGTGATGAGCTCCACTGGATACAGAGGGATGAATAGTCCAGAAATGAGAGGGTGAACTTTGCCCAGAGCGCTTGTTCATGCTTGTTCATGGACCCCTGGGACCCAGCAAAGGCCTTCTGCTCTTCTCTAGGTCTTTCTCCGAACATGGCTCCAGGCCAGGAAGGGGAGAGATCCACTCGGGAGTGGTGCCACCTTCACTTAACATCTCCCCATTTCTAAAAATGAATGGGTCCTCCCTGGATCTCAGTTTTTATAATTATCTGAAAATCTGTGTCTTATGCTAATTATAAAACAGGCCCATTGAAAAATAGACGAGGATATAAGGAAAGAAGATCATCATGATCTCAGGGGGTCAGAGATAACCACAAATGGCTTTTTAGGTTGTCTCTTTCCAATCTTTTCCTGATACATATAGTTATTTTACAGAATTGGGTTCTTGTGTCTATGCAGTGCTGTCTTCTGTTTTCTTCAATGGCATTGTCTCTTGAACATTTGTCCCTGTCATTTAATATAACTTGAAAAACAAATATATGAAGACTGCAGATCATTACATGGTGTGAATGATAATTTGTTTAATGAATACCTTGTTATCATATATTTAGGTGTTTTGCTATGACAAATGATGCTGCAGTGAATATCTTTGTGCATGAATTGTTGTGCATATTTTGGTTTGTTTCCTCAGTATGTAATCCTAACAGGGGAATCATTGGGTCGAAGTGTATTGATATTTTTAAGGTGCTTGATGCATAATACACATTATCCACCAGCCATATGTAAGTACCCAATGTCCTGAAACTATGCCAATACTGACTATTACCTTTGCCAGTTTGACAGTTTTCAATGATACCTCATTTTAAAATCTGTTCATTTTATTGCTCTTTGGGTTGACTGTTTTTCATGTGTTCATTAGTCATTTAAATTATTTTGCAAAAATTTTTCTGTGTCTTTTACTCGTCCTTCCGTTAGAGTATTTGGGTTTTTCTTAGTGATTTTTTTTAAGAACTCTAAAATTCTATTATTGTAATATGTGAACTAAGTTATCAAAATGTTTTAAATTTTCATGATGCTACAATAGTCAGTCTCCTTTCATAATTGTAACCCTATTATGATTTCCCATCCCTGGTGCCTGGAACAGAGCTACACACAAGGGGCTACATAAATGCTTTTAATGAGAGGAACATCCATTATCTAAACATGCCATCAATGCCCCGTGCTGGCTAGCAAAGCTAAGATGAGAATTTTTAGGCACCTGGGTGGTTCAGTTGGTTAAGCAACCAACTCTTGATTTTGGCTCGAGTCATGATCCCAGGGTTGTGAGTTCGAGCCCCAGGTTGGGCTCCACGCTCAGCGCAGAGTCTGCTTGAGATTCTCTCCCTTTCTCCCCACTCGTGCACATGTGCGCACTCTCTCTCTCTAAAATAAATAAATCTTTAAAATAAAACGAGAATTTTTAGTCCATGGGAAGTTATAATAAGGGAAGCCTTTTAGAATGAATTGTCCCAGGAAAAGAAGATGGAAGGAAAACATAAACTGTATTCACATATGTGACCTTACACTAGCTGAACATCAGAGAGGACAAATATTACAAATCAAAACAAAAGCACAGCTCGGAATTCTTTTCAAATTAAACAATATTTTATGCATGCAAAATAAGAACAAAATCAGAAAGGCTTTATCAAAGGTTCACGTTTTGTCATAGGTTTTTCCTGATTCTTTTTTTTTTTTCAAAGAGATGAAGCATCACAGAATAGCTGAGGCCTCCTGGCTCCTTCCTCCCTCTCCCCCTCCAGAGGAGCTATTTTTCCAAATATGGTAGTTTTTATTTGAGTGCCTGTTTTTATACTTTTGTGACATGGGTGTATGTCTGTAAGCAATACGGAGTATTGTTTTCCATTTTTAAACCTTTTATGAGTGGTATCATTCTGCAGGCTTCCTATTGCAACACTTCCTTCTTCATTCAATATGATGTTTTTTGTATTGATCCATTTTAATAGTATTCTATTGTGGGGAAGACACAACTTCTTTCCCCACTCTCCTGTTGGCAGTCATTCCAACATTTTGCTCTTGAAAATGTTGCTGCAGTGAACGTTGCCGATTGCGTCCCCTTGTTCACATGGGTAAATTTCTCTAGGATGGCAATGGAAGTGCTAAGTCATGGGTATGAGCATCTCCTCCTTTTCTAGAAAGTGCCAAATTATTTTTCATGTTTGTAAGGTATTTTCTAACCACCAAAGTCTCCCCCGTGGACACTTCCATAAACAGTGCCAGTTGAATATTTTTGGAGTGCATACTTTGGGCCAGGAAATGTTCTAAGGGGATTTATAAGATGCAGCGCATTTAATCCTCACCTGATTCCTTTTGCAAATGAAGAAACTGGCCTACAGAGAGCTTGTCAATCCTGTCTGCAGTCATACAGCCAGCGACAGAGCCCACTCAGACCCAGGCAGTGTAGCTCCTAAAGTCTTATCTCTTGACACAAGGCTGCTCTCGAAGTCCCAGAGAGACACCAGCCCCACCATGGTTATAGTGGTACCAAGACACCAGCCCCGTTGCCACCGCCAGGAAACCTCTGTAGAAGGGAGCAGCCTTTCTAGAGTGTTCCTGTCCTACAAATTAGGACGAAGAACCAAGTGGCTGCTGAATCCACCCAAGGTCCACTGATCGGGGAGGGGCTGATCGGAGTCTGAATCCCAGGCATGCCAGCCACGTTGTTTTCAGCTTCTCTCTCCACCTGTGCATTCATAAACGTGTATCGCTACGTCTTCATGCACTTCTAATTTCTTTTAGTCTAAGGTAGACAGCTTGTAATATAAAGGTCAAATAAATTTTTTAGGAGTAGGAACAGATAGACTCTTGCACGTGTAAATTTTAATTGCAGTGCTTTAATCCCCGTTCTGAGGGCCAAACTTTCAGGATTAATTTGTTGCATCTGTTGGTAACACGGTGCTCAGTCTTCAGACCAGATTCTTTGCCCAAGGGCCCTCATTTACTAATGAGTAATTGCTGCAATTTTCAGAGAAAATGCTACCAGTACGGTCATGTTTGAACATTCATCAAATATGATGGGAGCCCAGTTAGGAGAGAGATGTTAGCGTCCTTGGCCGGCAAATAAGGGCATAGAATTGATCTCCTTCCTACACTAGGATCATTCCTGCCATCCATGTTTGCAACTGTGGGTGAGGAATTTCTACCTATGGCCTGTCGAGAGGACCACGTGGGAAGTCAGGCTTGCAGAACGGCTGACTGAGGCCTTACTCCCTGTTGCTTCGTATTAGTCAGGCCCCTGTTGGAAAGAGAAGGCAGAGGGGGAAGTGGAAACTACCTCAGCAGGAATGCATTTCTCTTCTTAGACGCACCATAGACACATGCCATTGACAAACTATAACTTTAGCAGGGAGCATTTCCTCATTCTGCATTTCATTTGCAAACAGCCAATTACTTCCATCCTGTGTGCTGGAGAAACACAAAAACCACAAAGTGAACTAATCAGTTATGTTACTGGGTGAAGTTCAGCTCTCCACGTATCCCCCCCTCTCTTGGTTCTATTTTTTTTTTTTTGGGTGGGGTTTCTAACCCCTCTTCCATCCCCACCCAGCTACGTCTTGTGTCATTCTAACCTGCCTCCAGACCAGTGATTGGAGTTCCAGGTGTATGTTATCTTAACCGTGTTCAGTCTTATCTACTTTGGAATGTCCTGAGAGAGTCAACAAAGCCAAATACCTCTACCTTCCTTGAGACAACAAGTATGGCCATCCCACTACATACATAGCACATCTCCAGTACATGGGGCACTGCTGGTCACTAGGAGGATGGGGTGAGATATACAAGCCAGTGTGACCTTACCATAAAGGACCTTAGGATTGACTAAGTCAATAAAAGAATGAATGGGTGCTTTGGGGTCACCTGAACTGGAAAAAAAAACCCAAGTTCTAAAGAGAGGCGGCAAAACCAGAAAGAACCATCAGAGTAGCATATAAACCCGATACTGCAGATCTGGGGCTCGGTGCCTGTTCTCTCTCCTGGCACATAAAAGGAGGGAAAGCTCTTGAAAAGTGGAACTGTGATTCAAAGTCTCTCTCTGGCCCCCTCATTTCTTTCTTTCTTTCTTTTTTTTTTTTGTCTGCCTATGACCTATGGATGAATGAGGAAGTCAAGAAATGCCCTAGATTAATTATCTCCAGAGTTTTCTTATAGCAGAATTAGTTTATCATGTCTCTCTGGATCATTTTTCTCTTAGATCAAGAGTTAACAAAATATGGCCCAAGGGCCAAATCCAGCCCAAAGCCACCTGTTTTTGGAAATAAAGTTTCATTGCCACTCAGCTACCCCCATTTGTTTACGGGCTATCTGTGGCTGATTTTGCACTTAGAACTCACTGGAGTCGAGTAGTTGGACGGAGACTACACAGCTGAAAATCCTTACCACTTGGCTCTTTGTAGAAAGTTTGCCCACCCCTTAGAGTACAGAAAAAAGAGACATCATGTAATTCCAGGGTGGAATGGTTCTTGAAAAGTCATTTGGTAAAGCAAAGTGATGAGAAAAAGGTGTATATTTTGTAAAAGAAATAGAGACAACATGGACAGGTGCCGGGCTGCCACTGCATCCAGCGGCAGGGAGCGCGGAGCTGTGACGTCTGCATGGGGGGCTTAAACACAGCTCCCAAACGATAGCACTTCTCTAGAGTTATTTTGGCCATCATGGCCCAAATCCAGACTTTCCTTGAAGACTTCTGCCCTCAGAATACGTGACAAAAAGATGGAGAAAATAGAAGCCGGCCCCTGCTTCTGAAAAGGCAGACATGCAGATAAAACTCACAAACAAAAGTTGCCAAATCAAATATCCCAGTGAGTACGGACATGGGGGCAAGGTGGACAGGAGCCCACCCCTTGCCTGGAGAGGCAGAGAAGAGCCCACTCTGTGGTTCTGGTGTGTGGTGCCTTTCATTCTTATGGGAGAATCTGAATGGAAACCGAGAGCCTATCCATCCACCAAGGACATGAAGCGTCCACTAGCTGTCTTCCCGCTCACGACTAAGCAGACATCCAGGAAGAAGGGTTCTCATCTCAAGTCTCAAACAACATTTGGGGACCCAAGTCAAAGCCTGGATTGCTTAGGGGTGATGCCCTAAAATCTGAAGTGACTCTTTGTGTTGCTTTTCCATAAAGTCAGCCTTGTTTGCTTAGTCTTATGACCAATCAGATCCATGGAGAATGTGCTCGGCAAGCCCACAGCAGGAGCCAGAGCTCCCAGCGGGTTGTGGCTGGTGGCGACTTGTAGAGAGAAACACACTGAGAAGGAAAGAAATGAACAGCCATCTTTCATTCCATCACGTGGAGCTGCTCAAGCCTTGCCCAGAGCAGACCAGAGCCTCCCAGGAAGCTGGGAGCTGTGTGCTCCTCTCCTGCTTACTCTGTGCTCTCGGGTGTGTTGGCTGCAAGGCTGGTGCACCCAGGGTGGCCCTCTCCAGGCAAGGGCAACGTTTTCATGGTGATGGGATGGAGGTGTTCATGTGACTTCATGATTGCCTCGGGAATTTAATTTTAGGTATCTTAATGACCAGAGATTTGGACCAGTAATGTGAATTTTGCAGAACTCCATGAATCTTCCTTCATCCTCAGGAAGACTGTTGAGAGTGGAGTAAGTTTTCTCAAAATCTGATCAAATGGAATGGCTTCAAGACATACCAAAAGTGTGCCGTTCCATAGGCATACTTGCTTTTCCTAGATAATATTTTCTGAAAAGTAATTTCCAGAATGTTCTAAAGTCGGGCTTTCTGGTAACTTCTTAAAACATATAGACTAAACATATTGTACGTTATTGAGTATTTCAGAGAGCAAGTGAAAGCTCAGAGAGGGTAAGCAACTGGCCCCATCTCACAGCTAAGAAACAGTGGAGCCAGGTTCACGCCGCGGTGTGGCAGAGGGTGGAAGCCTGAACATTCCCATGATAGCTTGTGTCTCCCCTGGAAATGCTGCAATTCTCTGCTGGGTTTTAGTTCCTCCTGGCAGGAAAGGGCAGCTGGGGGCTGGGATGCTCAGGGGGTTGACAGAAGCAAAGCCATGAACCTGAAGGTATTTGGATCATCGGGGAGTTCCTGGTTCTGTTCCTCAAGGACTTCCCGGGACTGTGCAGCCCATGATTGCAGAAATTGAGATCTGCTCCTCAGGAGACCTGGGAGTTCAGTGTATTCCCCGCCCTGGGGACCAGCAGCTTATCGGCGTGGGGAACAAAGGGAGATGAGGAAGCAGCAAAAGAATCGCTTTGTGTCCTCGGCGACAGGAAGCCGGAGGCGGGCAATGTGGGACCGCGCTGCGTATAAACACCTCCGAGACGAATCCAATCTGACTCATTTCTACTTGGGGATATTGTACTGTGAGGTTTATTGCCCCAGGCCTCCCCGTAATGATTTTTTAAATGATTCATTCCTCAATTAGTGATGTTTTATTGCTGCTTTACCACGGGGCTTCCAGAACTGTGAGGCCCCCCTCCCCTGGAGAGGGTGCACAGACTCTGCCCACACTGAGTCACACGGTCCCCTCCCTTTCTAGTCTGTCCTCCAACTCCCGCCCTTCCTACTTCTCTAGGCTGAGAGGAACACGCATCAGTCAGAGGAAATAAACACCGAGTTAAAATGCGTATTTTAAAGACTGGGCCAGCTTCCGTTTCTAAAGATGCTCCTGCTGCCCCATCCAAGATAGCTCCCGACTGTTTTAAAAGCGGTGGGGAGTGGGTGGACGCCTCAGGAGACCGTGGGCCAGGCGGACGAAAGCGGGTTCACTTCCCCCGACCCGGTGCGTGCGCGTGCGTGCGTGTCTGTGCGTGTGTGTGTGCGCCCAGCACAGTGTTTCTTACTGGACTGAGCTTGTGGTGCCAGCATCCAGAAGACAAGCACCCAAAGGTGTGTCCTAGGGAGGGCACAACCTAGCGAATCCTATCCAAAGCAGGTGACTGCTCCCCGGTGGGGGAGGGGGACAGGCGAGCAGAGGGCAGAGCCGTGGTGCAGAGCCACGGTGCGCATGCGCACTGGTGCGGGCTGCCCCCGGGCACCAGGGCTGCATTACCTGGATGACCGCCTCTCTCCCTCCAGCACCTTGAGAGGTGGTGTGTTTGCTGCAGTTTCATAGGTGAGACTTGAGGAGCTGTCACCCCTTAGCCTAAGTTCATGACCAGATGGGGGAGAGCAACAGGATGCACTCGTAGTGCTCGGGGATCATCTAAAAGCATGGGGAGTAGAAAGATTATATCAGCCAAAGGATGGAAAGGAACCACAGAGCAAATGTTTTTGGGTTTTCCGCCCAGTTCCCTGGAGACTCATTTTCTAGTTTTCGCTATATTTAATATCCTTCGGATTTATACAGATTCCTTCAACATGTAAATATTCCTAATTTTTGGGGGTCAGCAACCTCTTAATCATTCTCAGGATCTGGGCAGAAAACAGCACACTCTGTATAATAAATAAACAGTTTCAAGAGGGGCTGTTTCCAAAGCTGTGGCAGGTGCAGAGAGATGCCCCTTGAGCCAGAAACGGAAGTGCTCCTAACACCCGCAGGCCTGAGGGGCAAGGAGAGGAAGCCTAGCACAAAGCAGAGAGGGAGGAGCCCTGATCCGAGCTGGGCACATCAGCAGAGAGACACAGCCAGCCTTCAGTGGTCCCTCAGGGCAGCCCCTGGGCGCCAGCACCCTGTCCTCTCCCCTGTGAATGGTCCCTCTGCTGAGACATCCTGAAACCACAGGAGATCTGTTTGTCCGTGCAGCATGCACAGAAGAGGGAGGACAGGGTTGGAAGCAGAGCTGGAGGCCCAAATGGAAGATTCTCAGCACGAGCATCTAATGGAAACAATAGGCCTGCTCATCAGAAAAATGCCCACACATGCAAAATATTACATATGTTTTCAGCGAGTTTATGCACTCCTTTCAGCCCATCCTGGACCTCAGGGTAAAAGTTCCTGATTGAGATTGATGGCAGTAGTTTTGTTTTCTAGATAAAAAGCCTTGGGTGTGTGGTCTCCTTGAAGTCTGTTAACAGCTGAGTGAGCAAATGGCCTGCACGCTGGTCCACAGGTCACACGTACAGTAGGCAGACGTTTATTTTCTGGTTTCTACATAACAAAAGAATAGATAAACCCTGAAAAAGGATTATTTTAACGGAGTGTTTAAAATGATGGCTATTTAAAGGAAAATCCGTGGCTGGGATTTACAAGGTAAATGGAATCAACTGTAGGAAGGAAAAGGAAGATTTTGAACCAAAAACATTTTCTCTCTATTTGGTTTACAAAATGAACAGCAAATGTGTGGGCAGACAGTTGGGAGGCTCTTGACGTAAATGTTTGATTGCTTTCTCTCATAAATGCTTTCAAAATCCTCCAGCTTCTTAAATTATTGGCAGTCACTTCAAGAAGAAGGCCTAGCTAACCTTTAGCTTTAGTTCTGCATTCATCTAGATAATAAAGTCACTTGGGATCTCGGGGCCAACAATGTCACATTCTGCTTAAAATGGTGAAAATGGCTGTTTTTGCTCAGAAGACATAACACTGGAAATTCACAGATGGCCAACAGACAGACAAAAAGATGCTCAACAGCACTCATCATCAGGGAAATGCAAATCAAAACCACAATGAGATATCACCTCACTCCTGTCGGAATGGCTAAAATCAAAAAGACAAGAAATCACAAGTGTTGTCAAGGATGTGGAGGAAAGGGGAACCCTCATGCACTGTTGGTGGGAATGCAAACTGGTGCAGCCATGTGGACAACAGTATGGAGGTTCCTCAAAAAATTAAAAATAGAACTACCTACGATATGATCCAGCAATTCCACTACTGTGTATTTACCCAAAGAAAATGAAAATACTAATTTGAAAAGATATCTGCACCCCTATGTTCAGTGCAGAATTATTTACAATAGCCAAGACATAGAAACAACCTAAGGGGCCATCAGTGTGAATGGATAAAGATGATGTGGGGCATATGTGTATCTATCTATAGCTATATATCTATATATAGAGAGAATGGAATAGGATAGGATAGGATAGAATAATTATTTAGCCATAAAAAAAGGAAATCTTGCCATTTGGACAATGTGGGTGGACCTTGAGGGCATTATGTTAAGTGCAATTAAGTCTGTTGGAGAAAGTCAGATATATCTCACAAGTGGAATCTAAAAATGAAAGAAAGAAAGAAAGAAAGAAAAGAAAGAAAGAAAAAGAAAAGAAAGAACAGAAAATAATACCAAGCTCATAGATACAGAGAACAGATTGGTGGTTGCCAGAGGTGGGGGTGTTGAGGGGGGTGGGTGAAATGGGTGAAGGGGGTCCAAAGGCACAGACTTCTAGCTCATGGGTGTGTAATGTACAGTGCGGTGACTATGGTTAATGATACTGTATTGCGTATTTAAAAGTTGGTAAGAGTAAATCTTAAAAGTTCTCATCACTAGAAAAATACATATATATAGTGACAGATAGATGTTAAGCAGACTGGTTATAGTGATCATCTTGCCATATACACAAATATCAAATCATTATGGTGTACACCTAAAGCTAATATGTTATATGTCAATTACAACCCAATGGAAAAAAAAAATTTTAAAGAGAGAGCGCGCTGGGGAGGGGCAGAAGGAGAGGGAGAGAGAGTGAGAATCCCAAACAGACTCCCGACTCAGCGTGGAGCCTGATGTGGGGCCCGATCCCACAACCCTGAGATCATGACCTAAGCTGAAATCAAGAATCAGACGCTTAACTGACTGAGCCACCCAGGAGCCGCCCCCATTGAAAAATTTTTTTAAAGACGCTGCAAACCGTTTACTCTGTTTTTAGTTTAATCATGAGGGTGGTACTTCGCGGAGTATTGCATGCAGGCAGTAATGCCTGGCATGCGTCATTTCCTAAAATACTGGTTTTGGTAGCTTGTGAGAGGTCGAGGTGACAGTCTGGTTCTGAGAGAAGAGCGGTTTCCGCCACTGCTGAGCACATCGTGTTTGGGACTCGAGGGCCTGCAAACAAAAAGAGGCCTTTTTTCCCCAGTTTTTTCTCCCTCTGTTGGCTCCAAGATGGAAACCATGGGACCTGAATTCCCAAGGGCTCCCACGAAGCTGAAGTTTTAGTCAGTGTGGCCTAACATTGGTTGGCAGTGGCTTTCACAGCAGCGACTCCTGCCTTAAACAATGGCCTAAATCATGTGTGAGGTGCAGGACATTTGTGAAATGTAAGTGAGAACCAGGGTGAACACCTCTTAAGCCTCTGCCCTTTGACTTGGACAGTTACCTCTAACTTTTGAACTTTCCCAGAACGTGCTGGCGGTGGGTGGGTATCACCAACTTAGAATTTTTAAAAATCCTTTCTAATGATTTGGAATTATCAGAAACTTAGAAATTAACTTCATTTCTGCTTTTCACCCTTCCCTGGGCCTCCATCAGCCTCCCTCAGACCTCCATCAGCCTCCCCTGGGCCTCCATCAACCTCTCCCAGCCTCCATCAGCCTCCCCTGGGCCTCCATCAACCTCTCCCAGCCTCCATCAGCCTCCCCTGGGCCTCCATCAACCTCTCCCAGCCTCCATCAGCCTCCCTCGGGCCCCCATCAGCCTCCCCCAGGTCTCCATCAGCCTCTCCCAGCCTCCATCAGCCTCCCCCGGGCCTCCATCAGGCTCTCCCAGCCTCCATCAGCCTCTCCCAGCCTCCATCAGCCTCCCCTGGACCTCCAGCCTGAATTTTTATCTTCCACCAAGACCTCTCCCCTAATAACTCTTGGAGAGAAAACAACACTGGGAGTTAGCATAAACCACCTCCCCTTGGTTACTGACAGAGAAGCATGCAGAGGAGGTCACTGGTCCCTAGGAGGAGGGGGAGGGAGACTCTCCGTGCGCCCTCCATCCCCTTACCAGATACCCCACTGCTTCTGAGGACCCACTTTCTCGTGCTCTCATCACGAAAGAGGTAGTTACCTTATTTCAGGCATCCGTCTGAGAGAGCAGGTGGCAGGCATCAGGGTAGAAGTATCTCATTCTCCTGAGAGTGGAACCTCATCGGAAAATGTCCCAGGAGCCACGTGCCTTTTTCTATGAAAACCTGAAGAGGTTAGAGAAAAGAATGAGAAAATAAAGAGGCTTTTGCTGAAAAGGAGGGAGCTGTTTGCCGAAAGAGGGAATTCAGGCTTAGAAAGTTATGTTTTGAAATTCTTATTTCTTGGCGGTGGGGGGGGGGGCTGGGCTTGTTACTGGGATGAGTGACATTTCTCTTTATTAAAAAGTTATAAAGTCTGGCAGGGGAACTGCTGATAAAAGCTCAGTTCTACACTGTGGCTTGGTTTTGTTTTTTGCTGGCTCTGCTTTTTTGGCTGTTTGCATCAGGACTGTGAAATTAAGGGTTCTAGCAGGGGACATGGTTGTTATTGTTTTTACAAGTGAAACTATTTTCAAATCTGTGTATATATATTTTTTAATATATATATTATAGCGTGTGTATGGCTGTTTTGTTGTGTTGTTCTAGCATCAGCTGAGGTAGAAAGGGAAGGGTGTCTGTGCTATAAGATCTTTTGTAAAGAAGCGACTGGCTGCCATAAGGGACCTCCCTTCTGCCCCCACCGGCGTGGCCCCTTGTTGAGCCCCAACACCAGCCCCCACAGATATCACCTGTGGCTGTCCTGCTGGGCCCCTGTGTCATGGCACATAATCAGGGCCCCTCAGGGGAGGCTGTCAGGAAGGGATGGTCTGCCTCTCATCTCCACTAAAATCAAGCCATTAACTTGGCTTTAATGTGGAGATTTTGTGGTTCAATTTTCTTTGGTGGTATCCATTAAAAAGCGGGGGAGGGGTAGCTGGATTGATTGGCATATCCTTCAGGCATTTAGTATCTATTATTAATATTTAGTATGTATTATTAATATTCCCTCCTTGTAGCAAGGGTTGTCGTGGCTTAATCTGAGTTATCCTTTACTCCAGAATTAAACCACGTTTTTTGCAGTTATCTGAATTCCAGGTTGGACCAGATCTGATATCTGATATCAGTATCTGATCTGATAGCATCTTCAAGTGACTTTTGTATTAGCCAAACCTTTTTTTTTTTTTAAGATTTTATTTATTTATTTTTGCAAGAGAGAGCATGAGTGGGGTGGGGGCGGGGAGAGGCAGAAGGAGAGGGAGAAGCAGATACCCTGCTGAGCAGGGAGACTGACGTGGGACTTGATCCCAGGACCCCGGGATCATGACCTGAGCTGAAGGCAGACGCCTAACCGACTGAGTCACCCAGGCGCCCCTAGCTAAACCTTTTTAAAAATGCCATACAGTGGCGCCTGGGTGGCTCAGTTGTTACGCGTCTGCCTTCGGCTCAGGTCATGATCCGGGAGTCCTGGGATGGAGCCCCGCATCAGGCTCCCTGCTCAGCGGGAGGCCTGCTTCTCCCTCTCCCACTCGCCCTGCCTGTGTTCCTGCTCTTGCTATCTCTCTGTCAAATAAATAAATAAAATCTTTAAAAAAAAAAATGCCATACAGACCTGTCAAAACTTGTATTTCTGTCTGTTCTTGTTTCATGGGCACTGTCACCATGCCTGTTTATTCTAATGAAGTGGACAGCGTAGAGCCCTATTGCAACACATCCCAAACCCAGTTGACTTAAACAATTAACTACAATTTTTTTTTACTGCCTACCTAAAATGCTGTCCTGTGCGAGGGGGACATAATCTAGTCCGTGTTTTTTAGGAATTCAAGATCTCATTGGCAAGAGTACTATGGGCCCAATTACATAGATGCTGAAGGTTGTCTGTGGATCTATACCAAGTGAGGAGTACCAGAAGGGAATTCTGCAGGAGTTCAAAAGAACAGGCAGTCATAGCGAATTAGGGTTGGGGAGAGTCTTTGGGGGTTTGGCTTAGGACTTAAAAGGACCACTAGGGGGTGGGGTGCCTGGGTGGCTCAGTCAGTTAAGTGTCTGCCTTCATCTCAGGGTCCTGGGATCGGGTCCCACATTGGGCTCCTTGCTCAGCAGGGAGCCTGCTTCTCCCTCTCCCTCTGCTGTGCTTGTGCTCTCTCTCTCAAATAAATAAATAAAATCTTAAAAAAAAAAAAAAAAAAGAACCAGTAGGATTCGGCTGACCTAGAGATGCCAGAGGGGTTCCCTGTCACACAGCAATTATTCAGAGTTTGGGTTGCTCAGCCCAAGGGTGCAGTCCCTTGCAAGGTGAGTCTGACTGGAGGGGACCTTGACACCCAGGCCTCTAGATCTTGTGGGCAGGGGCAGTTCCCTGAAGGTTGTGAAGTACTAAGGGCCTGGACGTGCTAATGGATTAGGCAGAAGGGAGATGCTCTTGGAATAGTCAAGACTGGAGTTTTGGACACCTGGTGGCTCAGTTGGCTGAACAGCCAACTCTTGATTTCAGCTCTGGTCATGATCTCAGGGTCCTGAGATTGAGCCCCACATTGCACTCTGTGCTCAGCAGGGAGTCTGCTTGAGGATTCTCTCTCCCTCTCCGTCTGCCCCTCCCCCCCCACTATTGCGCTCGTGCTCTCGCTCAAATAAATAAATAAATCTTAAAAAAAAAAAAAAAGACTGGAGTTCCTGACAGTCTGGATCACATGGACATGAAAATATTAAATAAGTAAACCAGAAAATATCTGAGTCAAATATCTGGAATCAGCCAGGCTAAAATCTAGGGGGAGAGCCTGCCAGGCACATCTCTGCTCCCGTAAGGTGTACAGAAAAGCACAGGGCCTCGCACATGGGATGAACTCATTGTGCATTTATTGAGTGAATGAATGAATGAATGGATGCATTTATCTTCCTGCTCATAAAACCTTCACCAGTAGACTGTTGGCCCCTAGAACTTTATTACACTACTAAAAGTGATCTTGTGTAGTATTTTCCCTCCAAAGACAGTTGGTAGAGAATCCAGTGGCTTGTTAGTTGGCCCCCTTTCTCTGGGCTCACTTCCCCTCTGGCCCACAAATTGTTCAAACATGCCAACTCCTCCTTACCTTTCAAGGCTATGGTTCCTCCGGGAAACCTGAGCCCCTTGGACTGGGTCAGGAAGGTTCTCGTGGTCCTGTGTGGAACTACAATGTGCAACTGGAATTACAGTTTATGTGCCTATCTCTTTCTCCAAACCAGGCTCCTCCATTGTGGGCACAGAAAGTTATGTTCCTAATGTAGCCAAGAAGGAGATGCCGAGGAACCATTGCGTACCGAGATGGAAGCCACCAAGCCTGGCCATGTGCCTCTATGTATGTGGCCCTGTTTTTTTCCCTAGGCCTCTGCTCCCTGCCCTTGTGCAATTTGCCCTTCATTTGGGGAACCAAATAAACTGCAAATAATATTTGCAAACCGGTATGGTGAGCCCTTGTGGAGAAATGCAGAGGGGAGCAGAGTAGGAGAATCAGCCGATCAAGTGGGCGTGGATCACCCAAGTTCTCCTCCATTTGCTCCATAAAGACCATTTGGGCAAAAGGGATAAACAACTGGTCTTTATCTACCTCCAGTCTTTATTGTAAGATGCAAAGCTATTCGGTTTGGGAGGGCCAGGATGCCGTGGTTACCTGATGTGTCTTTTATATGATAGTTCTTATTATTTCCAATTTTCTGGTTGATATTTTTGATTTGCCTGGAAGCTTTAAATATTTCATGATCTTGGGGCGCCTGGGTGGCTCAGTCAGTTAAGCGTCTGCCTTCAGCTTGGGTCATGATCTTGGGGTCCTGGGATCAAGTCCCACACTGCTCAGCGGGGAGTCTGCTTCTCCCTCTCCCTCTGCCCCTCCCCCAGCTCGTGCTCTCTCTCTCTCTCTCCCTCTCTAATAAGTAAAATCTTGAAAAAAAAAAATTTCATGATCTTGGAGTGGCAGAGGGCTTGTCACCAATGCCTCTCATTGCCACTTGAATGAGCTAGTGACGTTACTGGGGTGATGGTAGTTGGGGTGAGGGTGTTCTGTCCATGGGGAGAGAAGCTGAAGAGCTTCTCTAAATCTGCCCTCTAAGGACTGCCTCCCTCTCTCACCCACTTGCTTTTTTAATTACATGATTAATCCATTCTTAATGGGGAGGAGTGGGAAGAAAGAGGGAAGAAAACTAAAGCAAAAAGAGAAAAGTTAAACATGCATGATCCCAGCAGCTGCTCGTTAGGATCTCGGTGTACAGCTCCAAATACTTTGAGAAATTATTTCTTTCTAAGATTTTACAGCAAATAGGATTACACTGCCAATTTTCTCACTAACAGAGAACTTCCAGGTCAATAAAAGGCATCAGTCTGTGTTCCAAGGAGTGGCAGAAATTGCCCCACTCAAGAGAACAGGGACCCTGCAAAGTCCAAGGGCCCATCTGGTTGCCCTTCCTCGGGGCAGCTCCATTCTTATGGGAATATATTTTATTTGAAAAAAATTTTTTTTTTGCAAAAGATTTCACTGCTCAGAGAAATAGAAACTTGCAAACTAATGTTCTTATAGTTCCATTGAGTAGGACTATGTATGTACACATTTGAAGTTAAAAACTTTGATAAACATCCGCGTCCATATAGCCTCCCGCACTTAACAATGGCCTTTTGATTGGAGCTGGAGCAGCCATTGGCTGTGCCCTGCCAAGACCTTGCCTTCCCGGCCTGTTGGACTGAGCCGTGCAAAGTTGACTCAAGACTGGTGACCCCGTTTCTTATGAATGGGAACCAAGTCATACTTGTGCATATTTTTCGGGGGTCATGTTTTTACCCCAGCTCTGCTGAGGAAGCCTTGGTTGGCTGACAACTTAGGAAGAAACTGGAAGGTGCCATTGTTTACCCTTGTTGCAAGTGCTGAGTGGGCACGGGTGAGGGGCCCCCCCAGACGCTCTGAGGTGGGTCCTGGTTGGGGGTCAGAAGGTCACTAGACAGGTAGGAATAAAAACAGTGAGAATGGGAGAAAATATTTACCAATCGTGTGTCTGATAAGGAAGGGTCTAGAATATAAAAAGGACACTTACAACTCAACAACACACAAACTACTTAATTTAAAAATGGGCAAAGGATTTGTATAGACATTTCTTTAAAGAAATGTGGAGCAATTAGAGCCCTCACACCTTGCTGGTGGGAATGTAAAATGATGCAGCCTCTGTGCAGAACAGACTGGCAGTTCCTCAGAAGGTTAAACATAGAGTTGCCATTGACCCCGGTATACGCCCATGAGAAATGAAAATATATGTCCGCACAAAGTTGTACGCAAATGTTCATGGCGGCATTATTTGTAGGAGCCAAAGAGCGGCCAGACCCAATGGCCATCAACTGATGAATGGACAAAGAAAATGGGATATATCCATGCAATGGAATGTTACTGGGCCATAGAAGGAGTCAACTACTGAGACATGTTAAAGTGGATGAATGTTATGGTAACACACAAAGCCAAACACAAAAGGCTACACGTTGCATAATTCCATTTACAGCTGACTCTTGGACCATGTGGAGGCTAGGGGCACTGACCCCCCCCCCCCGACACAGTTGAAAAGCTGCATATAACTTTTGATTCCCCCTAGAACTTCACTACAAACTGCCTACCATTGACCAGAAGCTGTACTGGTAACATAAACAGTTGATTAACACATATTTTGTATGTTCCATGTATTAGGTACTGGAGTCTTATAATAAAGGAAACTAGAGAAAAGAAAATGTTATTAAGAAAATCGTAAGAGAAAATATATTTATAGAACTGTACTAACCAAAAAAAAAAAAAAATCTGCTAGATAAGTGAACCTGAACTGTTCAAACCTGTGTTGTTCAAGGGTCCATTTTATATAAAATGTCCAGAATAGGCCAGTCTATCAAAACAGAAAGTAGACTGGTGGTGCCTGGAACTGGGGGCTTTGGGGGGATGAGAATGGCCCATAATTGACCTTGATGGTGTTTGTACACATCTCTGCCACTGTACTGAAAACCACTAACTTGTATACTTTAAAATGGCGAGCTTTATGTTATGTGAATTTGATCTCAATAATAATAAAAACTCAAGGAAGAGCAAGTTTACATAGTTTCTGGCTCCTAAGAAACTGCCTTTAAAGGCCCTCTTACACTTTGTAGATGGGAAAGTAAATCAACAGTCAGCCTGAGTATAAACAGTAGATGGGCCACCATGGGGCAGAGAGCATGGAGCGTGTGTGCTGATGGGGCTGGAGAAACAGACAAAAACACTCTTTACTTAGAATAACTGGAAGAATGATTGCACCTCGATGGGAGAGGGAGAAAGAGTCAAAGTCTCAGGTGGGTATGGGACTGATATTTCTAAGAGTGGGCCAGGACATTTTTGGCAAAATAGTTTAGTGGACTACTGCTTTGTAGAAATTAAACTGCCAGACTGAAGCTAATTTTCAGCCTTGGTTTTCAATTCCTGGGATGAGTGGCTTGTCCCTGATGCTTAGTCTTATCTCATTTCTCTTTTCCAAATCAAAAAAAATCCTGTTCCAAATCTTGACTCAGAGTGCTCCTTTTTTTTGAAGCTCAAGGAACAACATTCATTCATTCAATATTTTTCAGGCACTGTGTGGGGCACTGGCCCAGGTGCCCAGGACACACCCTCATGAAGCTTAGAGTCTACTGTGTGTGGAGACAGACCCTACACCCCACACATGCTAAGTCAGTCAGGTGATAGATAGAAGGTGATAAATGCTGTGGAAAAAAAGGAAAAGGAGAGCAGGTGTTGGAAATAGGTTGGCTCGGGTGGTTGTGTTAAATACAGTGGCCAGGACTGGTTGGAAGGCGAGGCTTGAGCAAAGACATAAAGGAAGTGAGGGCGTTCACCAGGCAGGCATCTGGGCATCTCGTAGGGAAAAGCATTCCCAGCAGATAGAACAACAAGATCACAGGCTCTGAGGTGAGAACAGGCCTGTCATGTTCAAGGGTGAGCATGGAGTCCAGGTTGGCTGGATAAGAGACTGAAGAGGAATGGGAGGTGAGGGAGTCAGAGAGGCCTCAGGAGGGTCCAATTATGTAGAGTCTACATAGGATGCCACTGTGAGGACTTGACCTGTTTTTAAAAATTGAAATGCAATTCACATACCATAATATTACCCTTTTAAAGCATACAATCCAGTGGTTTTTAGTACATTCGCAGAGTTGTGCAACCATCACTACCATCGATTTCCAGAACATTTTGATCACCCCAAAAAGAAACCCCATACCCTGTAAACAGTCATTCCCCCCTCTCTCCCTTCCTCCCAGCCTCTGGCAACCACTAATCTGCATTCTGGCCCTGTGGATTTACCTTGTTCTGGAAATTTCATATTAATGGAATCACACACTCTCTGAGCTTCTGTGTCTGGCTTCTTCCACTTAACATAATGTTTCCAAGGTTCGTCAAGTTTAGCATCTATCAGCGCTTTGTTCCTTTCTCTGGTCAGAGAATATTCCATTGTATGGACATGCCACATTTTGTTTATGCATTCATCAGCTGATGGACATTTGGGTTCCCCTTTGTGGCTCTCATGAGTAAGGCTTCCATGAACATTGTGTACCAGGTTTGGTGTGTGTATGTGTTCCTATTTCTTCAGTGTAAGTCTGCAAATAGAAGGACTTTGGTTTGTTTTTCCTGTGTGCAATGGGTTTTTGACATATAACTTGCATTTTGAAGGGATCACTCTGCCTGCCCGTTGAGAACAGACTCTGGAGTGAACACCCAGTAGACGTAGGGAGATGTGTCAGACTATCGTGTGATCTGGGTGAGAGAGGATGGCGGATAGATCAGGGTGGGAGCAGCGGAGGTGCTGAAAAGTGGTCAGGTTCTGGATATATTTCACAGGGAGCCAGTAGAATTTCTGTTTAGTGGGAGGAAGTGAGGATATAAAGATAAATCCAGAGATTTCGGCTTGGTCGCCCAGAAGGAGGGAGCTGCCATTAGGCGAGATGGAAAAGGCGTGAGAAGGGAGGTCAGGAGCTCCTTCTGATGTGCTGTGGGAGATGTCCATTAGACATCCGGGAGGGGCTGTCAGGCAGGCAGCTGGATAAATTCGTCTGGAGTTCAGGAAATAGTCTGCACTGGAGATATAAATTTGGGAGTCATTGGCATAGAGATGGTATTTAGAACCATGAAAAGATCACCGAGGTCCCCATTTATTTTAAGGACAAAATAACATATACGTGAATAAGGAGTGGTAATATTTTCTGTCTATTGAGCTCCAACAATGAGCTCATGCTATAACTGAAAACACACATCACAGATAAGCTTCTCTAGAAGTGCATGTTTAATATGGATAAGCTACAGGCACCCCAGGGACATCGACGGAAGCCACTCATCAACACCTTAGGGGCACGTGAAGCAATATTATGTGAAGTCTCTTTGTTCTAATTATGCTGTTCATTTTTTGGTTATTTTTCTGTTCTTCCACATACAGCTCAGCTTGTGGTAGGTATGTATAGGAGTGGGACTGGTTGTTTGGTTGAGACATTTGCAAAAAGTAGGTGGCGACCTTACCTAACAATGAATGTACACTCTTCCAATGTAGAGAAAGTGGTTTGACAAAAGAGGGCAGAGGATGGTCAAAAGCAACCCTTTACCTTGTGAGATCACTGAGCAAACGTCGAGTCCATACAGATGAAGCAAATGGGATGTTGACTGGCCCAGAAACTATGCCAGGGAAGGATAATTGCAAATCCCAGGGGTTGAGTCTGGAGAAGACAGAGAGGAGGATGAGTCGGAATTATATTCAAATATTTGAAAGGGCGCAGACCTATTTTATGGTTTTTTAATGTTTTTTTGGTGGTTTTTTTGTGGGTTTTTAATGGGGTTTTTTGTTGTTTTGTGTTCAGTTTTTTATGTTTTTTGTTTTTATGTTTTATTTTTATGCTCTAGATAGAACTAGGATTCATGGGAGAGGATTGCAAATAGACAAATTTCCAAGTTTTTTTAAAAGACTTTATTTATTTTAGAGAGAGAAAGCTCGTGACCAGGGGGAGGGCAGAGGGAGAGAGAGAATCCTAAGCAGACTCTACACTGAGCTTGGAACCTGACACAGGGCTCAATCTCAAAATCATGACCAAAGCTGAAATCAAGAGTTGGACATTCAGGGGTGCCTGGGTGGCTCAGTTGGTTAAGTGACTGCCTTCGGCTGAGGTCATGATCCTGGAGTCCTGGGATCGAGGCCCACATCGGGCTCCCTGCTCAGCAGGGAGTCTGCTTCTCCCTCTGACCCTCCTCCCTCTCATGCTCTCTGTCTCTCAATAAATAAAATTAAAAGAAAAAAAAAGAGTTGGACATTCAACCGACTGAGCCACTCAGGCGCCCCTAGACAAATTTCCATGTAAATAGGGAAGCACTTTCAAATAATTAAAGCCACAAAACTATGGTTTGGGCACAGTGCACCCACCACCCTGTCACCATGACGTGTGGAAGCTGAGTGACCTGGGCCAACTTATACATTCCATGATTCTCGGGGAGCACGTCTTTAAAAAGATGGGATGGATTTCGGAAGGGTATTGAGTGTCTACATTTCTATGATACAAACAGGCCCTCACTCTTCAAAGGGATGAAGAGCAGCTGATAAACCAGTATGGTTTAACCAGCACATCTCAGGTTGAATTGAATTGTCGGTTGTAACAATGCATTCCGAAAGTTAGAGTTGGTGAGTGAATATTGGATTCTAGGAATAGGTTCAAACTAAGGAGGGAGGTTGTCAAACAGGCAGTTCATGGGGGAAAGACATTTATTTTTAAGTGGGAGCTTCCAATGAGTCATCTTTTATAACCAACCTTAGAACCAGATGTTTTACTAGGGGGATGTGCATGGTTTTTCCTCTGAAAATCCAGAGGGCTAAATATAAACATCATTAACCAGGCTCTTCTGAGGGCTTGGGACAGACTTTCTGTGGGCGCTCTGCTTTCTACACAAATGACCTATTGCACTGGCCTGAGTCATCTTTCAAATTGAGAAGAGAGGATACTGTTGGCTGGGTTTGGGATGGAAAGGGGGAGCCAGTGGAGAACTCGCTTCATTGATGGGTTATGAAGCCTCAATTAATATGTTCCTCACACGCCTCCTGGAGAGTTCTGTGATTACTTCCAGTGTTCCTGCCAATGATTGGTTCACCCACAGGCACTTGTGGCTTTCAGAGGAAGGGGTGTGCCATGAGTGTCCAATTCTATGGAACCAATGCACACATATGGAAGGCACACATAGTCTCTGCTGTTGGGGCCTCGAAGTCTGGGAGCGTGGTGTGATAAATCAGGGTAACAAGTGCTAGGTTCAGGGAATATGACACTTCATCAACTCAAGTGAGTCCAAGTCACTGGGCAAAGCTTCCCCTTTGAAAGAAGGCACAAGCGGTATGTGCTGGGTTATGCTCCTGGACGTGGTTTCCTTTGGAAGGTGGGAAAATGGGTGCTGCTCAAGGCTCTAGGTCATCTCCTTTTGTGTCCCCTTTGGATATCAGGGTTTCATGAGTGCCTGGGGTCTGACATTCAATGTAGAATCCAAGAGCTTGGTGAAGAGATGCTGTCTCGGATCTAATCATCATAAAACTAACAACTAAGAGTTAACACATATAGAACATTTATTTTGTGTCAAGCAATATGCTAAATGCATCACTTCATTTAGTCCTTACAGGTTCTATTAGTGTCCCCACTTATGGAAAAAAAAAATGAAACTTAGGGACGCCTGGGTGGCTCAGTTGGTTAAGTGTCTGCCTTCGGCTCAGGTCATGATCTCAGGGTCCTGGGACCGATCCTGCATCGGGCTCCTTGCTCTGCAGGGAGCCTGCTTCTCCCTCTGCCTGCTGCTCCCCCTGCTTGTGTTCTCTCTCTCTCTCTCTGACAAATTTTTTAAAAATCTTAAAAAAAAGAAAAATGAAACTTAAAGGGGTCAAGAGAGTGGTCCAAGGTCACCCAGCTGGAATTGAAATCTGGGTCTGCCTGACCCCAAAGCTCAAGCCCTGAACTGCTCGGTCTCCTCCCAGACCTGGCTTGCATGTCTGAGTCTTTCCTACGCTCTCTTTCCCGCAGGTGCTTACACCTGCTTTTGGGGAGTGGGGGAGGTGCAGGAATAAAGTTGAGATAATGAAAAAGAAATTTCACTCATGAACGTGGGGAGGATGTGTTGAGTAAGCCTGTGATGCCACAGACACCATCACAAGTGGGCACATAACGTGCACCTGCTCATGAAGAAGGGCTCGTGCCATGGTCCTAACAGTGGGGTGAGGTGGCCGGAGGCTAAAAAGGAGGAGGCAAACCTCAGTGCTGGGGGCATGCCCAGGTGGCTCAGTCAGTCAAGTGTCCGACTCTTGATTTTGCCTCAGGTCATGATCTCAGGGTCGTGAGATCGAGCCCCACGTCATGCTCTGCACTCAGCGTGGAGTGGAGTTGACTTGAGATTCTCTCTCTCCCTCTGCCCCTCCCCCCTGCTTTCTCTCTCTCTCTCTCTCTCTCTCAAATAAATATATCTTTAAAAAAAATCTCAGTGCTGGACCATTCCTTTTGCTAATTTTGTCAAGTTTGGTGTGGGAATCCCATATTCTGATTATATGGAACAACTCCTAGGGATTCAACCAGAAAGAACAGGTCTTTTTATCTTAGTGTATCAAGTGTTTTTCTCTTTGCTACTCCTAGTAACATATCAGTGAGGTGTTGCTATAGAAATCTGTGAGTTAGCTTCCTCATTCTACTTTTACGTCTTCCCTCTGTCTTTCCTTGACTCCACAACCCCTTCCCGGAGGGCAGCTCTTTGCTTGAATGTGCTTGTCCAGAGTGAGCGGCTACCAAGCAGCTGCTTATTTCTGCTTCCACTCCAAAGATTCTCACACCTCTTTTCTCTCCTTCCCTTGCCCTCTGAACTCTCTGCCTTAACTCCCTTGTTACGGGTTCCCATTCTGGGTTATATTTTCACTCTTTCAGGGCAATATTCTGAATCTTACCTCTCACTATAGAAAGTGCTAATGAGATGTTCCCCGTTCTGCATCAGCGAGCTCTTACAAGCGCGTGTGAGCTCAGAGCACCTAATGGCACCACACGGACGTACTGTCAGGACTCACCTTGGTCACTCTGTCTGTCGTACCTAGTAACCCTGAAACTGGATACTGCATAACCTCCCTAACACATTTGAAGTGACCAGTCTTTCTGCTGGCCCACGTCGTTTCTGGGTTAGATTCCTTTTTGAAATATTTGCCTCACAAATGAGGCTGATGGAAAGGAAAATTTGTAGCGCAATGAAACAGATTTGGGAGCATTGTTCAAGGTTTGGAGATTTGGACTTTGTTCTAAATCACAGATTTGGAGGTTATTCCAGCAATTCAGAATTCTTCTCCCCCCCTCCCACCCACACACACCCCTAAGGAGAAGCTTCTAACAGAGTAGATTTGTGTGAGAGGACCTGGTGATTGGGGGGCCCAAGAGTGCTTTTTCTGAGTTGAGTGAAAGGACAAAAGACAAAGCAGATACCTATGCTTTCCCAATGGATATATTTTTTTAAGATTTTATTTATTTTTTGGACAGAGAGAGACAAAGCGAGAGAAGGAACACAAGCAGGGGGAGTGGGAGAGGGAGAAGCAGGCTTCCCGCCGAGCAGGGAGCCCGATGCGGGGCTCGATCCCAGGACCCTGAGATCACGACCTGAGCTGAAGGCAGACGCTTAACCGACTGAGCCACCCAGGCGCCTCTTCCCAATGGATATTGAGAAATAAAAACAGTGTTCGTCAAGTATCCATCAGCAGATGAATGGATAAACAAAATGTGACATGCCCATACACTGGAGCATTATTTATCCATAAAAAGAAAGGAAATTCCAACACAGGCCCCAACATGGATGAGCCTTGAAGCCAAGTGAAATAAGCCATCTACAAAATGACATATGTACAATTCCACTTCTAGGAAGCACCTAGAATGGGCAAATTGATGAAGACAGAAGTAAAATGGTGCTTCCTGGGTTGGGGGAGGGGAGAACGGGGAGTTACCCCTTCATGGGTGCAGTTTCCATTTGGGAAGATTAAAAAGTTCTGGCGATGATTGCACCATATTGCAAATGTACTTAATGCCACCAAAATGTACACTTAAAAAGGGTTGAAATGGCAAATTTTATGTTATATTTGACCACAATAAAAAAATTATTTTATTTTTTTAAAGTATTTATTTTAGAGAGCATAAGCGAGCAGGGGGAGGGGCAGAGGGAGAGGGAGAGAGAATCTCAAGCAGACTCCCCACTAAGTGCAGAACCCATTGCAGGGGCTTGAACCCATGACCCTGAGATCATGACCTGAGCTGAAATCAAGAGTCAGATGCTCAACCAACTGAGCTGCATGCGAAGGTAGCCTTAGGAGAAAACTCTGCTGCTTCTCATAAATTGGTGACCCTATGCAGCCCATTCCTGTGATCCCAGGTCCTTGGCGGTCCATGAGACACTGTAGCCCTTTCACACAAGTGATGTTGACATTTTCTCCTTTGTTGTGATGAGTAAATAAATAAATGAAGGAGGGCATTGAGATTCCATACTGCTTTGCATCTTGATCAATAGTCATCCTATCTTCTGGTTAAATAGGAGAATTTTTCTTTGTAGCAACCTCCTCCCAGCTGTTATTCTTAAATATACTGGCATTTACTTAGACTTGACCTTTCCTAGAGGAGGTTTAAAGAAATCCATATACCCTGATTAAAAATAGAAAACTGTATGCTTTCTCAAGGGTTAATGTAGGCAAAGCAAAGAAATGTCGGTTCTAATTTAAGTACCTATTTTTGAAGGCTCCTTTAACACATTCTCGTTTTCTCTCTCCATCCATTTGGGCTAACGCTGATTCATTGAGCATTTTATAAAATCACTGAGAAACTCTGGAAAAATATTCCTGCCTTGTTTTAAGAGGGTCATATTTGAAGCAAAAGAAGGAAGAAAAGTATCTGTCAATTTGATAAATCATTTCCAAGAAAGAAGTTTCTGCAAAGCATAAGATTGTGCAGGCAATTCAAGAAACAAAAGAGAAAAAGAGAGCATCACATACAGTTGCTTTAAGAATGGCTTTTACGTAGAACATTCAAAGTCATAAGGTAATTCCAGGGGCGCCTGGGTGGGTCAATTGGTTAAACGTCCAACTCTTGGTTTTGGCTCAGGTCATGATCTCAGGGTCGTGAGATCAAGTCCTGCATTGGGCTCCACACTTAGCTTGAGGATTCTCTCTCTCCCTCTCCCTCTGCCCCTTAGCTTTTAAAAATATCCTCTAACCACATGAAGAAAGTAGACAAAATGCTTTGCATTGACCTGACATTTGCCCACAATCTTGCCAACAGATCCCAACAAGAAATTACTGATCATTAGAAATATGTCCATCATAAAGTATCCTTCTGAATTTCGGGCATTTTCTTGGATGAACTTATTGAAACATAGGATGGGGAGGACTGATGCATGCTTGGTGCTCCCTCCTCCTAGGGAGGGACCGTCTCGGGGATATGACAGCTGGAGAGGGCCTGGCCGAGGCAGGTCACACGGCATCAGGGCAACAGCACACAGCCCAGTCCCCAGAGCGGGGCGCCTCGGGTCTGGCCACCGCCGGGGTTGGATCGGAACCACAGATCAGCTGCTCCTCTGCTCTGGCCTCTTCCTCCTCTGTCTGGCTTTTGATGAACAGAAGACCCAGGTCTGGTCTGTAATGGAGACTTGCAGACAAGTGACGCATTTGAGCTTGGAGAAGATTATTGTAATTATCCCAGGGCCCTGGAGTGGTGCTCGTTTGTGTTTCAGACACTAAAATCAAAGAGCAGATCTCTGAGACGTTGATTCTTTGAGTGAGTCCTTAATAACAGAGGCACCCAGACTGGATTCTGTGTGCCTCGGGCTGGGTTTGCAGCGGGAAGATGTCAAGGATGCCAGGGAGATTGAAGGTGCTTCTGTGCTCTTAAGCCTTGTGCTGTTTATCTGCAAACCTCCTCGACCCGCCATCTCAGAGGAGTAGGGCTCTCGTCCTAGAATCCCTGGCAGCAGGATTTGTCTGGACGGGAAAGCAGATTCTTATCTCCTGCAAGTCACTGCCAGGCATGGAACCGCTAGCCCAGCGCCCACATTCTGGCAGCTAGGATCTTCACTGAGGATCTAGGTAAAGGCCCTTTACTGATCATAGAAATATGTCCATCACCAAGCAGTCCTTCCGAATTTCAGTCGTTCCCTTGGACTGACTTATTGAAGCACAGGCTATGGGGGACCGATGATGCATGCTTTTCAACCCTCGGGAGCAGATAAGAGAAAGCAGCATTCGCTACACTGCGATTGTGCATCATCTGTGAAAAACCATGGACTGGATTCATGAACGCACATACAGGAAAGATATACCTATCTCGTGCAAGTAAATCCAGGGGCTCATTTTCTTTTAAAATTATGCAATCTGTGACCAAGTCCTGGGGTAGAAATCTAAGATTTCAGCCCCATTCCGGGCTGAAGTGACTCTGGGAGAGCCTGCAAACATGATCTCAGCCTGTCATTGTCTGAGACCGTCAGAATCAGGGCATCTGTTAAACACAGCACTGCGTCCCTCTTGAAAGATTTACTTTTAGTGTTTGCCAAGTTTGCAATTAAAAAATGGTTCCACTTCCAATTCCTCTTTGGTTATGTGTGTATGTGATATCTAGAGGTATTGGGAGGAAGAAGCAAACTTGCTCAGAGGGCGTCACAGTATAACACACGTGGTTTAGTTTAATATCGACCAGAACTCTGTCTCTTTAGACACTGACAATTATATTCATTATTCGATTACAACTAATAATAGCTAACATTCATTGAGCACTTGCACTGTGCCTGGCACTTTGCTGAGGACTTCACACTAATTAACCTGCTTAATTATTACAGAAACATTTTGAGGTCGATCCTGTCAATATCTCAGTTTTGCAGAAGGAAGAGACAGAGGGTTAGGGAGGTTAAGTAACATGAGCAACAACCGCTTGCCAAGAAATGATAGAGCCGTGCATAAACCTTGTTCATCCAAAGCCCATACTGTAATAACTGTACTGCTCTATGGAGAATTGCTTGACTACCTGGCATAGTAAGTCAGTTTCAGCTTCCTCGCCCACTATAACCAAACCTTGGCCTCTACCTTGAGTCCTGACTGTGGCAGGAAAATAGTGCTGTCAGCGACTGATCTGTCCTACCCACGATGGGTAGATCCGGGACAGAAGAAAGATGAAACTGGAGTTGCCATTCCTATATTAGATTATCCTCAGTCTACCCCCAAGGGACTTCCATGTGACCCACATGCCATCTGGGCTTCTATAGAACACATTGTTATCACACAGGCCATATTTGTATTTCTCGCCTGTCAATGGGCTCTGTACTAATAAAAAGTAGGCTGTTTTGTATTAGTGTCTTATCAA
The DNA here is from genome assembly GCF_029215605.1 of Mirounga angustirostris. NCBI lineage: Eukaryota > Metazoa > Chordata > Mammalia > Carnivora > Phocidae > Mirounga > Mirounga angustirostris. The sequence goes on from NW_026991714.1 coordinate 64,169,992, forward strand.
AAGCAGTGCCCATTTTCCATTAATTCTACTTTTAGGTTTGTTTTCTTCCCCAATGTGGAATCCTTGGGAAATGTTATGTATGATGAAAAATATTTGAGATAATCTGAGAGTGATTTATTGCTGTGTGTGAACCTTTCTATCAAGAATCCTAAGTACTCTGTGATTTCCCTATTTGAGAAACACATTGCTAACTCTAATTGTGGCTGGGGAAATAAAAAGAGAAATAAATGGTGTTTTGAAATACCTGTAATATTGGCTATAAAGTGTATCAGATCATCATAATTCTTCACTTTTTACAGAAAATTCAAACACATATCCACCTCTTCAGTAATGAAGAATTTTTTCCTTCTTCATGTTGTTGCTTAGATTGGCATTTGCCCATGAGAAATCACTGAACAGATTTAATTTTGTTTATTCTTTCTTTCGAGACAGCATATTTATTCTCTGCCAAAATTATCTGAAGAATGAAATGAATTTCAACCAGAGATGTAAGGACCTAAAAAATTTAGGTCAAAGCTAACATATATGTGGCTTTGTCTTGCTGACATCAGGGTTTTCCTGTTTCTCTTCTGGAAAGAAAACAACTATATGTTGATATTTCAGAATTAAAAGTAGCCCACATTACTGACAGCTATTGTTTCCTGTTCCTCTGATAGAAAAACTTTTATTTTCTTTGTCTAAGGCATTCTGCTTATATCTCACACAGCTGGACAGACACAGGTAACCTAAAAGTCCTGAACCAGATTCAGCGTTATAGTGACATAACTTTGGCTAGGTCATAAAAGCAAGCCCAGAATGTTCCTATAGCCTCAACAGGAGCCTCTGGCCTTTAGGAGCTCCTTATGGAGGACAGAAATCAAGCCACCCTAAATAGGACAATGGATTAAAAATCTAGTAAACTGAATTCTGGATAAGGCCTTACCTCTTGTTTGGCTAAGTTACCAAATTTCTCTTGACCTGTTTTCCTGATTAAGATGGAGATGATGAACCTGAAAATCTCTAAATTCTTGCCAAGTTTAAGAGTTTGAGGATTCCATGATACTCTGTGCCCAGGACCTTCCTGATGTCTGCTGTTTCATTCTGTGTCTTGGGACCACTCCCCATGAGCCCCATGAAGATGAGGCCTGCATGCACACTATCAGCTCAAACCCCTCACAATTGTCAGAAATGTCACTTTGGTGGCCTCTCTAGGTTCTTGAGGTGTTTCACTGAAGCAGGATTCACGTCCTCTAATGTCCTCTGGGCTCAAGATGGTATATACAAGCTTTGTAAGCTTTCTTCTGATGGAGAGGGAAGAATTCAATTCTCCTGAATGCAGCCACCTGGGTGGATCAGTTGATTAAACATCCAACTCTTGGTTTCAGTTCAGATCAGGATCTTGGGGTCGTGAGATCCAGCCCTTGTCAGGCTCTGCACTCAGGGGGAAGTCTGCTTGAGATTCTCTTCCTCTCTCCCTCTTCCTCTGCCCCTCCCTTGCTCTCTCTCTCTCTCCAAAATAAATAAATCAATCTTTAAAAAAATTAAAAAATTAAATAACACCATCAAGGAAACAGATAACATGATGAAGAACTTCTCTAGAAAACTGGAATTTGTAAAAAACCGTTCAGGAATTCTGGAACTTAAAAAACAAAATAATGCATATTAAGAACTCAATAGGTATATTTAGCTGCAGGATGCATTAGAAGAAAGAATAAGTGAAATGGAAGACAGATCAGTAGAAGATATCCAGTGGATGCATAGAGAGCAGAAATGATGAAAATACAGAAAAGAGCATGTAACAGATGTTAGTCCCTATAACAACATGTAATTGGAGTCCCAGAAAAGGGGAAGAAGGAATGAGACTGAAGCAGTATTTTCTGAAAAGGATCAAAGACATCAAAACAGGGATTCAAGAAGTCCTGCATGCCCCATCCAGATACATACAGAGAAACTACAACAGGGCATAATATAGCAAAACCACTGAAAACAAAAATCAGAGAGAAAAATTGCAAAAACAGCTGGGATGGGGGAGGGGGTGGAATCATGATTATCAAAGGAGCAACAATAAGACTTAAGGCTCACTTCTTAGTAGAAGTGATGGATGTCAGAAGACAATGGAATGTCATATTGTGTTGACAGAATGTAACTGCCAACCAAAAGCTTTATAAACCCAGCAAAAATATTTGGCAAAGGTTAAAGTGAAATAAAGATATTTTGGGGCAACTGGGTGACACAGTTATTTAGGTGGCCAACTCTTGGTTTCAGCTCAGGTTGTGATCGCCAGGTCATAAGATAGAGCCCTGAGTCAGGCTCCACACTCAGTGCAGGGTCTGCTTGGAACACTCTCTCCCTTTCTCTCTCTCTCTGTCCCTCCCCCCCCAAAAATAAATAAAATCTTTTAAAAAAAGAAAGATATTTTAAGACAAACAAAAATTAAAAGAATTCATCAGCAGTAGTCCAGCATTAAAAGAAATACTAAAAGTATTTATACAGGTAAAATGAAAATGATCCCAGAAATGCAGGAAAAATGAAGAGTGAGAGGAAAGGTAAATATGGTTTAAGCTGATATATATTAAAAATATATAATCGATTGATGACTAGATAGAGGGAATGGACAGATAGTTGATAAAAACAAATATAGAAAATATTAATTATAGAATCTGGATGAGGGCTATATGGGTATACATTGTACAATTCTTCCAATTTTATTTTTTAAAAATTTCATCTTAGAATAAAATGTTGAGAAAAATGTATGGACAAATATAAGTGAATATTGATCATATAAAGCAGAAAAAATAAGGCCGTGTGGGCTCTAAAATACATGTAGAATTCAATGTATGACCAAAATAATACAAAAAGTGGAAGAGGTGTAAATGAAATTAAAGGTTTATGAGGTTAGAGCAGCATCCAGGAGTATTAAAAGTTGTATTTTTACTAGACCATAGTAAGTCAAAGACATGTATTGTGATCTCCACAGTAACTAGTAAAATAATACTTAGAAGGGGAAATATAATAACAAGCACTTGATCAATCTAAAAGAAAGCAAGGGAGGTGGGCTCTTGTGTGGCTCAGTGGGTTAAGTGTCTGACTCTTGATTTAGGTCAGGCCACGATCTCAGGGTCATGCGATTGAGCCCTGCATTGGGCTCCATGCTTAATGGGGAGTCTGCTTCTCTCTCTCTCTCCCTCTCCTTCTCCCTCTATCCTTCCCCCTGCTCGGGCTCTCTCTCTCTCTCTCCCTCTCTAAAATAAATAAATCTTTAAAAAAAAACAAGAAAGGCAAGAAAAGGGAACATAGAACATGTGGAACAATAGAAAACAATTCTAACATGGTAGCTCTAAACTCATATATATCAGAAATTGAATTATATGGAAGTTGAGTAAATATTCCAATTAAAAGATAATTATGGTCGGGGTGCCTGGGTGGCTCAGTCGTTAAGCGTCTGCCTTTGGCTCAGGTCATGATCTCAGGGTCCTGGGATCGAGCCCCACGTCGGGCTCCCTGCTCTGCGGGAAGCCTGCTTCTCCCTCTCCCACTCCCCCTGCTTGTGTTCCTGCTCTCACTGTGTCTCTCTCTGTCAAATAAATGAATAAAATCTTTAAAAAAAAAAAAAGATAATTATTGTCATACTGTATTTAAAAAACCTAAAAAGTCTTGGGCCATCTGGGTGGTTCAGTCAGTTAAGTGTCTGCCTTCAGTTCAGGTCATGATCCCAGAGTCCTGGGATCAAGCCCCACATGAGGCACCTCGCTTAGCTTCTCTCTCTCCCTCTATTCCTTCCCAGCTCTTGCTTGCTTTCTCCCTCTTGCTCACTCTCTCTCTCAAATAAATAAATAAAATCTTTAAAAAAAAAAACCCTAGAAACTCTAACTGTACTGCTTATAAAAGAGACACTACTTAAATATAAGGACACAGAGAAAAATTTTAAAAATAAAAGAATGGAAAAGGATACACCTTGTAAATAACAGAATAAGCTGGTGTAGTTCTAATACCAGAGAAAGTATACTTTAAAGGAAGAGTCATCATTAGAGATAAATAGGGACATTTTGTAAACATTAACAGGTCAATCCACAAGGAAGTTATAACAATTCTAAATTTGTGTACATCTAATAACAGCACTCCAAATGGATAAAGCAAAAATTGATAGAATTAAAAGGATAAATAAGCCAATCCGTAGTCCTAGTGGGAACTTAAACACCCCCTCTCTCAAGAACTGATAGATCAGGCAGATAAAAAAAAAAAAAACGCATGAAGATATACAAGATCTGAACAACACTATTCATTTTACCTGACTGATGTCCATGGATCACTGGACTTAACAATGACACAGTATAATTTTTTCTGAGTTATCAAAACTTTCCATATGAGGGCTTTTTATAAGGTAAGTCTCAACAAATTTCAAAGGCCTGAATCCATTATGTTTTTCAAACAAAGAGAAATTAAGCTAGATATCAGTGACCAAAAAAATAGAAAATCCCTAAATGTTTGGAAATTAAGCAGTCTGCTTATAAATAATCCGTGGGCTAAAGAAGAAATTAGACAATATTTTGAAATTAAAAGATAATGAAAATTCAACATGTCAAGTGCTAACTAACTAATCATCCCTAAAATATGTATTTCTGATTAAGGCATTTTAAATGTTAAGTAACTATCCCTATGGTGTAAATTAGTACTAAACCATATATTTGTATTGCATATGTATGCTGAAAGGCTGTATTTTATTTTATTTTTTTTAAAGATTTATTTATTTATTTATTTGAGGTGGGGGAGGGGGAGAGGGAGAGAGAATCTCAAGCAGATTCCTTGCTGAGTGTGGAGCCCAAAGCAGGACTTGATTTCATGACTCTGAGATCACGACCTGAGCCGAAAGCAAGAGTCAGGTGCTCAACCAACTAAGCCACCCAGGCGCCCCCAAAAGACTATTTTAAATGTAACAAGGATAAAACAAGCGCTTTAGGTAGGATTTCCAATTATGACACACAAAGCAACGCTTAGATGAAGCTATCCTGAAAGCACACTTACTCCATCTTATTATATTCATCCATCTAAGAAAATGATGCCTATAATTGCCAGGTGATTGCTCAGCATTGAGACATCATTTGTTATGCATCAGATGGCCATCTCCCATTTCCCTGGGTATCCCTTTCCCGGATGGAAGCCCTCCTGGGAGCAGAGGGAGGTAGAGGCATGAGAAGCAGGTCTGCCACATTTTAGAGTTTTCTCCACCCTATCGCTGTAGTGTGATCCGAGAAGCTGGAAATGGAATCAGAGACCCCGCGGGCAGCCCAAATGAGGAGTCAGCCTGGAGGGGAAGGTGATCACTGTTGGCTCCGTGTGCTTAATTAGAAGCTGGTGGAGGGGCGCCTGGGTGGCTCGTTAAGCATCTGGGATTGAGTCCCACATCGGGCTCCCTGCTCAGCGGGAAGCCTGCTTCTCCCTCTCCCACTCCCCCTGCTTGTGTTCCTGCTCTCGCTCGCTCTCTCTGTCAAATAAATAAAATCTTTAAAAAAGAAAAAAAAAAAAAAGCTGGTGGAATATTATCATTCACTCCACCCGTGAAAACCTGCACTTGTGAGGCAGCTGGGTGCGGGAAGAACATGCTGAAAACAGCGGTTGGGGGCCATGACTGAAAACTGTTTATCCACAGCAGCCGGCAGAGAACGAGGGGTGCGAGGAAGCATGGCCACCTTCTCTGGGCGCGTGTGGATAGGCGGCAACTTCCCCGAAGCTATAGATGATGGCCCTGTCATATAGGCTGGGCTTTCTTCCTGACATCTGTGCGGATGGCCTGGTTTTCTTCCTCCCAACAATACAGTCATTAGTACTTGACTTTGTTTCAGCCTGGAACATTCAGGAATGTTGTAGCTGCCTGTGAGTAGGGCTGGTCCTGCCCATGGCCACTTGGCCCTGTGCTTCCGCGGTGCAGAGTCTGAGGGCCTTGGCAGAGGAGGCAGGAGCAAAATTAGTTTCTCCCCCAGCCCTCTCCCTGGCCTACCTGCGCACACTCTTCTCCCCTTGCATCAGGTGTGTGTGTGTGTGTGTGCATGCACGCACATGCACCTGTGTCTATGGGGGCAGGGGAGTAGCCTTTCGTCCTTTCCTGAAGGGGACACAACACTTTACAGATATAATCTAGATTAATGCAGCAGCATCAGAGTATGAAGAGGTTAGATAAGTCATTCCAGAAAGACTAGCCTTGGCTGTATCGTGAATTTTTTTCATATATATTTATTTTTGTGAGAGAGAGAGAATGAGTGTGTGCAAGCACAAGGGGGGAGGGGTAGAGGGACAAGCAGACTCCCTGCTGAGCAGGGAGCCTGACTCGGGACTCCATCTGAGGTCCCTGGGATCATGACCTGAGCCGAAGGCAGACAACCGACTGAGCCACCCAGGCGCCCAACATGGTGAATTTAGAAGTAAACTCAGAGTTCCTACTTCACACTGACTTTTTCCTGCCATGTTCCATGGGAAATAAGGTAAAGACTATTGTCACCTGATTTTATCTTTCCAGGACAGGTAAACTTGGCTAAATTGCTGGAGGCACGCAGCTGACCCATAGATGAATAGGTAACCGCTGCGTTTATAATTTTAGTGACCCGAAAAGTCTCCACCCACAGACGGTCTAAATCTCTGCTTGTAAGTAAATTAAGGGGGCCATGGAGGCAGCAACTGCAGCTGGGCTTCAGAAATCATGTTTCTTGAAAATAGCTTATTAGTACGCATGGCTTTCAGATTAACCAATTGATGTCCTGGGCCCGAAGGGATGGAAAACTGGATGGAAGCCTTGTTTTGTTGTGGTGGTCAGGCTGGTAGGTCTGGAGCCCGGTAAATGGATGCAAGGTAATAAATGATATGGAATGTAGGAAGAGGTCACTTTCCTAAGGGGGAAATTCTCCCTCCTGCAAGAGTCTGCAATGCTTTGCCTTGCTAGAATGACTTTCCAATGCACACTCTGTTTCGGGCTGGGGAGCTGTCATTAATTAGAATGCAGACCGCCCCAACTCTTGCTAAGAACACGGGCAGTTTTTAGGACTCCCGTGACTTAGACATCCATTCTCTGAGCCCCTGAGCAGAGCATTCGGGGGCATCCCTTCCGGTGAGCTTGACTGGCCCGCCTGGGAGTGACTCCTGTCCCAGGCTTTAGCTTTATAAAGCGATGATCTGATTTGAACAAACAGGGTTGATCACTTAGTCCACATCCTGGTTCCTAAATAAGACACACTTGAAATGAATACATTTCCCCTTTGAGGACTGAGTTCTTTAACACATGCTCTAAGTTTTCCAAGTTAGAGAAAATACATTACTTCGTAAAGTGCAACACCTGTAACACTATAGAACTCAAACAATGGGTTGAAACAGGGTTTGTTGTAAGGAACATATTAATAACACCTGGTGTAATGCCTGTTAACACGCTTAGTGCCTGAAGCAAATTGGCCGGCGCTCCTTCTACTTTTGCCAATAACTTGTCAAAAACTGACTTAGAGTTCCTTCCAAATTCTCAGAAGAACATCCAAGACAAGGTAGCTTATGCAGCCCTCAGCCTTCGCCAGGGCAAGGTAGCTTATGCAGCCCTCAGCCTTCGCCAGGGCAAGGGCTCCAAGGAGTTGAGGGGGGCCTCCGGATGGCAAGGTGCCCAATAAGAATGCGATGAGTTAATTGATTTGTAACTTACACAAGCGTCAGGGTGAGGACAAAGGTGAAATTCATTTCCTTCAACAGCTCCAGCTCCTTATTTCTGGAGCTCAAACGCTGCCTCTGTCCCAGGAAGACTAGAGAGGAATCTTTATATTGAGCCCAGGACTTAGGACTTCCTGAGCCCCGTTGCTTAGACCTGGAGCACGGTGAGCACCATTCAGGGATTCGTTGTGATGGTTGTTTTTAGCGGTGCCGGAGATTTTAACCTGGATTCCTTTGAGGTGAGAGCTCTTTGTCACCTGTTGTTAATCATTTTATCAAAGTGAGGGGAGTAAATGTTTTCTCTCACCGCTAAAAAGAGATGATCGGTATCATGGAGCTTCGTTTTTATCTGCAGAGCGATTTTTAAATGCAGGATAATTGCTGTGCTGGGCTGGTAGTTAGAATTCATACCAAAATTAGACTTTGTGACCTGAAGTATAAACAATTGCATTTTTGCTAAGACTACCCATATTTAGAGGCACACAGCAGTCCAAAATAATTCTAGTCCTTTGTCAACACACAGGATTGTGGAGCCTCTTTTACTCAATTTGGCTCCGCTACACTCCTGTCTTTAGAACTAGGCGGTTGCTTCATTATGCGCACATAGTGCTTCCCTCGTATTTTGGTAACCACTGCTCTGGTGCACGTTTCTTTGGATGCCGGCTGAACATCTAAAAAATTCTTTGAGAGTTTGGCCCATTGACTACCCAAAGCCGACACATAAACCCAGTAAGGTGGCTTGCACTTCAGATCAGACAAACTCCAGACCCAGGATCCGTAGCGAGATCCTCCCTTTCTGATAAGAAAGTCGTTTTGCCTATTGTTTTAGAACTACTGATAAGAGGGGTCATTAGAGTGTGATCTCTTCCGACTGGAGACTTAACATTTAATGAAAAACTAGGTAAAACATAGATACTTTCTCAGATCTTTCTGAGAACAAGGTGGAATGAGAGGAGGTTATGTTTAGAAAGAAGCAGCAGCAATTATTCTAGAAAACGTGACTCAGTGAAGATCAAAACCAGGTTCGTCTTGCTCTAGGCACTCTATACACACTTGTTTCACTGAAGGAAGGAAGGGAGGGAGGGAGGAAGGAAAATAATGGTCGTGATCATAGACATAGTCTGGGTATGAAGAAAACGCCTCTGGATGAAGAAAGAGAAGTAATGTCAGGGGCTAAAGAACCCAGGACGTCAGCAGGTCCCAAATTCTTCCATGAGTGGGATGGGATCTCCCCGAAAACTTACCTATACTAACTGGGAAAGAAGCTTATGGTGAACTCTTTTTTTGAACTAGACTTAAGTTTTCCTAATTTGTCTTTAAAAAAAATTACATCTAGGGGCGCCTGGGTGGCTCAGTCGGTTAAGCATCTGAGTTCCGCTCAGGTCATAATCCCGGGGTCCTGGGATCTAGTCCCTCGATGGGCTCTATGCCCAGTGGGGAGTCTGCTTGTCCCTCTGTCTCTCTCTGCTCCCTCCCCTACTTGTGCTCTCTGTCTTCTCAAATAAATAAAAATCTTTAAAAAAAAATTACATCTAGATTTCCATGTATCATTTTTCCTCGTGAGTATACCTAATTAACAAAGATTTTGTGTCTATGTGGCCATACATGACATGAATTAAACTTCTAATTTATATAAAGTGCCAAGTTTTTCATGCTCCTTTTGGGTTGTGCCGACCACCCTGTACATACCACATGTCAAAAAGTTTTTAAGATACTGGCTTTTCCCAAATTCAGCATTTATATTCTTGAAAGTGCTTCTCCTGCACCAACAGATCTAACTAAATATTAGAGGGATTTGACCTTTTATTTTAAAAAAAAAAATGTTTGATGTTCTGACTATTTTCAACAAAAGATCTCTGTTCTCAAATGCATTCTATGGAGAGAATCCCTCAGTTCTTTTGAGAGGGATAAAAATTCTCTCTCAAGTCCGCCAGACTGAAGATCAAGGGCATCAGAGCACCACATGTCTGGAGAGTGATCATCATCATGAAAGGAGGCTTGGCGGTGGGGAGGATGTTTCAACCCCGGATGGACCAATGGATTTGGAGCTAGAACTTAGGACTTTCACTCTCGGCGTTGTCACGGGGCGGGGTGGTGCCTTATGAAGGTTTGAATCTCCATCTCTCCTGTGAGGCTTTCACGGTTTTCTAGGACCAGCCCTAGGTTGGCTCACACCTACCCATCACTCGCTCCCCCTCTTCTGGGCACCGATGGCCCCATTCTAGGACTTCTGCAACCCACTCCACCTGCCTTCCTGGCTACTTTCCACTCTTCCTTTCTCTCTCTTTGCTTCTTCCCTTGTTTTCTCAGATAAAATTGGAGCTTGATCAGGGTTATCCCCTCTCATAACCAGGCTTGGAAAACAGGGAGCTGAAGACCAGAGCAGGCTGTGGAAGAAGTTGTAAAACTACGTATCTTAAACACACAAATCCTTAACTTCCTACTATAAGCCTAATTGTATAATGATCTTCACCTGGGAAAATGTAGCAATAAAACATAGTATTGTTTTAAAAAAAAAAAGCAAGCTGTATCCGTCTCCCACAATGCCTGACAGCTACAAAGAGATGGTGGGACCGTTTTCTCATTAGCGGACTTGGGATCCTTCTCTGTAGACCGTTGAAGTCTCGAAGGTAGGAAGGGCTGCGTACATTGTGTACAAATCGCATATAAAGTCCCTTCATTCCTTCCATCAGACCTTTTCTGAATGGCACGGATCTTGAGACTCATGACTGAATGGAAACATTCATAAAATGTGTAGAATCAGCGGCACATCAAGGAACACAGACTGCTTTTCAACCCCCTCTGTGTTGTGTTTTCAGAATACACAGGATCCGTTTTAATCTTGGTGTCTTGAAATGATTAAGGATTTTCATACTTTGGCTATTTCCTGTGGGGAAACTCACAGGTAATTTACGCATTGGTTCTTTTAGAGTTCTTTTCATTGTTTGTAATGGTTTAGCAACCACTGAACCTTCTTCCTTGCATATGAATACCTACATTTTTATGTAAAAGGTGTCACTGGCGTTTTAGCTGCTTAGATTTCTTTTCTTTTTAATCATTACTGGGGCAGTATTTTCTTACACGAGGATATAGGAAACTACTCTTTCTTAGGCCTGCCGCAGAGACAGCGGGGCCTAATTTCGTATGTCCCCCAAGACAGCCTTCGTCTCACACACACTACTTGCTGTGTTTTGGGGTGAGGAAGATCACTGGGAACGACAGCCAAGGAATTTGGTTCATTGAACTGAAAGCTCTTTCCTCTGTTTTACCATCTTAAATCCTTCCGATAGACCCATAAACTACCAAATTCTCCAAGTCCTCTGGGAAGCCGTTCTTAATCCCATCATGATTTATGTAGTTCCCCTTCTTCCCAGTAAACCAGAATTGAGCTGTAAAGGCATCTGCTGCCAAATCTCTCTTATGATCTTGTCTTTATATGCGAGCTCATTTGTTTTCCCTTAGGTACTTCGTTGTTATTCTACCTTTTTCATGTGTCATCTGAGGACACTGGTAACATCATAGAATGGTACATGGGGGGGGTGGGCACCAAGACCTCCCTTGAGGAAAGATCTAGAAGGCACATCTTCATATCCATTACTCATGGCCACTGGAAGTTCTGGTGACCACAAGAGATGGGGAGAGGACAGTGGTGGGGGCTTTTCCAGCCATCTGCCAGGCCACCCCAAACTTCTGGTTTGGATCCCCAACGCAATGGTACTGAGTATGATGCTAAACAAACGTGTTGACAAACAGACCAGACCTTACGTTAGCTTCTCCTTCTCCTTTGTGCTTCTAGATGGAATCCTGTGGGTAGTCTTCATTTCATTTTCACCAAGTTTAAGGACGATTTTCACCTGTTGGGATTTAATTTGGTACAGAGGGAAACGCAGCAGATTACTTGTGGAAGGATTTGGATTCTAGGTCTTGTTTTGGAATTTATTAGCTGTGTGACCAATAGCAAGTGATTTAACTTTTCAGAGCTCTGATTCTTCAGTCATTCATGGGGGACTCACGACCAAATGAAACACTTCAAAAACTATAAAACGGTACTTAAATTGCCTTTTAGATAATGGGTGTTGTTCTGGACTCTCTTCCTTTAACACTCCATCCATCTGTCCGTTCATCCATCCATCCGTCCATCTATCCCATTATTTTTTTATATATTTTTTAAAGATTTTATTTATTTATTTGAGAGAGAGAGAGCAAGCACACAATCGGGGAGGAGAAGCATAGTCCCTGCTGGGCAGGGAGCTCGACACGGGACTTGATCTCAGGACCCTGAGATCATGACCTGAACCGAAGGCAGATGCTTAATTGACTGAGCCACCCAGGTGCCCTCCCATTATTTTTTTTTTTTAAAGATTTATTTATCTATTTTAGAGAGAGTGGGGGGGAGGGGCAGAGAGAGTCTTAAGCAGACTCCTTACTGAGTGCAGAGCCCAATATGGGGGCTCCGTCTCATGACCCTGAGATCAGGACCTGAGCAGAAACCAAGCGTTGAATGCTTAATTGACTATGCCACCCCGGCGCCCCTATCCCATTATTAGCATGAGTGATTTCTATCTTTTAATTTATAATTCCTCCCAGCCAAGTAAATGGGGGATTTTTGTTTCTGCTAATTTTGGCAATCCCTCTCCAGGAGAGTTAATGCAAGCTCTTCTCGCACTTCAAGCAGCCCATCTCTGTTCAGGACATTTCTTTGCCACTGTCGATTGCGAATGTGACAACTTTGTGAGCCTCAGAAACATCAGTTTATCAGAAGCCACCTCCATAATATTGCACATCTGGTTCACTTCACTCTGGTATTTTTTTTTTTAATTTCTATCAATTTTTATTTGATGCAAGATCCAATGCCACTATTTAAGTGTAACTATCTGTATAGTGACTTTTTCTTTGCAAAATTATTTCCAGATTCTTTTTTTTTATTATGTTATGTTAATCACCATACATTACATCATTAGTTTTTGATGTGGTGTTCCATGATTCATTGTTTGCGTATAACACCCAATGATCCATGCAGTACATGCCCTCTTTAATACCCATCACCAGGCTAATTCATCCCCCCACCCCCCTCCCCTCTAGAACCCTCAGTTTGTTTCTCAGAGTCCATAGTCTCTCATGGTTCATCTCCCCCTCCGATTTCCCCCCCTACATTCTTCTCTTCCTGCTATCTTTTTTTTTAACATATATTTTATTATTTTTTTCAGAGGTACAGATCTGTGTATTCATCAGTCTTGCACAATTCACAGTGCTCACCATAGCACATACCCTCCCCAATGTCTATCACCCAGCCACCCATCCCACCCACCCCCCACCACTCCAGCAACCCTCAGTTTGTTTCCTGAGATTGAGAATTCCTCATATCAGTGAGGTCATATGATACATGTCTTTCTCTGTTTGACTTATTTCGCTCAGCATAACACCCTCCAGTTCCATCCACGTCATTGCAAATGGAAAGATTTCATTCCTTTTGATGGCTGTATAATATTCCATTCCATTCCATTGTGTATATATACCACTTCTTCTTTATCCATTCATCTGTCGATGGACATCTTGGCTCTTTCCACAGTTTGGCTATTGTGGACATTGCTGCTATAAACATCGGGGTGCACGTACCCTTTCGGATCCCTACTTTTGTATCTTTGGGGTAAATACCCAGTAGTGCAATTGCTGGATCATATGGTAGCTCTATTTTCAACTTTTTGAGGAACCTCCATACTGTTTTCCAGAGTGGCTGCACCAGCTTGCATTCCCACCGACAGTGTAGGAGGGTTCCCCTTTCTCTGCATCCCCGCCAACATCTGTCGTTTCCTGACTTGTTAATTTTAGCCATTCTGACTGGTGTGAGGTGGTATCTCATTGAGGTTTTGATTTGGATTTCCCTGATGCCGAGCGATATTGAGCACTTTTTCATGTGTCTGTTGGCCATTTGGATGTCTTCTTTGGAAAAATGTCTGTTCATGTCTTCTGCCCATTTCTTGATTGGATCATTTGTTCTTTGGGTGTTGAGTTTGATGAGTTCTTTATAGATTTTGGATACTAGCCCTTTATCTCATATGTCATTTGCAAATATCTTCTCCCATTCTGTTGGTTGTCTTTTGGTTTTGTTGACTGTTTCCTTTGCTTTGCAAAAGCTTTTTATCTTGATGAAGTCCCAATAGTTCATTTTTGCCCTTGCTTCCCTTGCCTTTGGCGATGTTTCTAGGAAGAAGTTGCTGCGGCTGAGGTCAAAGAGGTTGCTGCCTGTGTTCTCCTTTAGGGTTTTGATGGACTCCTGTCTCACATTGAGGTCTTTCAACCATTTGGAGTCTATTTTTGTGTGTGGTGTAAGGAAATGGTCCAGTTTCATTCTTCTGCATGTGGCTATTCAATTTTCCCAACACCATTGGTTGAAGAGACTGTCTTTTTTCCATTGGACATTCTTTCCTGCTTTGTCGAAGATGAGTTGACCATAGAGTTGAGGGTCCATTTCTGGGCTCTCTATTCTGTTCCATTGATCTATGTGTCTGTTTTTGTGCCAGTACCATACTGTCTTGATGATGACAGCTTCGTAATAGAGCTTGAAGTCCAGAATTGTGATGCCGCCAGCTTTGCTTTTCTTTTTCAACATTCCTCTGGCTATTCGGGGTCTTTTCTGGTTCCATACAAATTTTAGGATTATTTGTTCCATTTCTTTGAAAAAAGTTGGTGGTATTTTGATAGGTATTGCATTGAGTGTGTAGATTGCTCTAGGTAGCATTGATATCTTCACAATATTTGTTCACTCTGGTATTTTGCTTCTTGTCCTGTTAACCTCCTTTTTAGGCTAGCTCATTGCAATTTTTTTCTATTCATTCTCCACTAAGTCCTAATTTTCTAGATGAAATCCCAGATGTTATGACTCAGTTAAAATTTCTTCTTTATTGTCAAGTGTATTATGCGTACAAAATAATATATGAACTGTAGGTAGATGCTCAGTTTGAAGACCAATAAGAGAACAAGCCTCTATGTACCAGCCCCCTAGGTTAAGAAATACTCTTATGATATATTTAGCCATTTAATTAATGCATATTTGTTGAGTGCTTACTTTGTATCCAGAATGTGGTAACGTATAACAATGACTGAGAGATCATCTACTTGACATGAAACAGCACATCATCATCTAATAGGGAAGAAAGACTGGCCAACAAATAGTTGCGACGCATAAATGTACTTGCAGGGAGAAATACAGACTAGGTGTGACTGGGACCAATGCCTACACCTGGAGAGTTAGAAAAGCTTCTAAGCAGATGAGACTTTGGACTAGGTTTTTAAAGCAACTCAAATGGGCTTTATTTATTTTTAGAGAGGAGTGGGGAGGGACAGAGGGAGAGGGAGAGAGAGAATCTTAAGCAGGTTCCACACCCAGCACAGAGTCCGACTCAGGGCTCCATCTCACCACCCTGAGATCACGACCTGAGCCGAAATCAAGAGTTGGATGTTTAACTGAGCCACCCAGGCGCCCCGACTTTGGACTGGGTTTTAAGGGATGGTTTGCCTGGGGAAAAAGAGAATTCTTGGCAAAGGCAACAGCATGTGTAGTCTCAGAGCTGAAACGCCCGGTGTGCTTGGCAAGTGGCCAGTCCTTCTCTCAACTCCCATTTGGCTTCTGCAATCCCTCTCTCCTGCTTCCAGCCCCATGGTGTTCTCACAGGTGTTGCCTTCACATCTCTCCTCGCTTTGTTCAGTCTGTCATTCGTTCACCCGCTCACCCAACACTGGGGAAGAAGGGAGTCTTTGGAAACTTTCCCTGCATCTGAAGCACCTGTGGAACTTGTTAAAATGCAGATTCTGGTCCCTTCAGGCTCCATCAGAAGCCTGGGGGTGGGGTCCAAGGATCCACATTGTCGACATGCTGTCCCCAGGCACTTCCAATGCAGATGATGGGGACCACGCTTAGAGAAACGCCATGAATGGATGCCTTGTGTGGAGAGGGGAGGGTTGCCGGGAACACGGGAAATTGGAGGGAGATGGTCTCGTGCTGTCCATGATCACGGCTGCCCCTCCAGCGTGCATGCGTTATCCGTGCCTTTCTTGCCTCTGCCTTCCGCTTCGGCTCCCCTTTGCTGTCACTTTTTTCTCCTCCATGCCACCACCTGTTCCCGCACGGTCTCAGAGCCCTGTTTGTGCACCTCCCACCCCTGCTCTGTGCCACTCTCTCCCTCGGGCATGACCCGTGCCTTGGCTCTGTGTGCCCAGCATCCTAGGATGCGCGGCCACTAAACAATGGAGTGACACGTAGAGTTGACAGTCACACTGAAAGCCCCCGCCTCGCCTCCCTACCCTCCTTCCTTTGGAGGGTTCCCTGAAGCAAGGAAAAAGAAACAGGAATCTCCCCCCTGGCCCCCCACCGCAGGGGGAAGGCACGATTGGAGATACCCAAGGCAAAGGGCGCGGGTTGTCTGATTCACACTTCCATTACCGAGAGCATTTAAATAGTTTTAAGACCCGTAAACTGTGAGACTAGATGTTTTCACTGAAATATATGCATGTAGATATTATTCTCATGGGGACATATGCCTGCATCTGTTTGTCGACAAGTATTTACTTGCAGACTCACACGCATATCCAGAACCTTGGTTCTGTCGGCTTTGTCTGCACCGAATGGGTGCACATGGATGTATAATTAAAGATTTTAAACACTTGACTTTGATCGTCTGCTTTGCAGCTGCTGTGCTCAGAAAATTCCTGAGCTTCTGTGGGTTAATGGGAGTTCCAGCAAGTGTTTCTCTCCCTCCCGGTCTCTATTAGTAAAGCTCCTCTCTTCTCTGCCTCTCTCCCTCTCCCCCCTCCCTCCCTGTCTGTCTCTGCTCTTCCCTCCCTCCCGCTCTGAGATAGCAGACAAGAGAGAAACTGGTGCGGCGTCCCCCAAGAAGCGAGAAGCGTGCCTGCAGGCGCCAATGGGCAGGACCTCGCGAGTTCCTCTTCATCCGATGCCGTGTGCTTGGAGGGAAATGCAATGTTGGAGCAGGGGCTAAGCTGGACTGGAAAGGTGGCTGGGAGCTCAGGGAGGCCAGGAGCGTGGTTTAGCCGAAGGCTGGAATCACAGGAATGTTTCACCGGGGTCTGCCCTGAGCCTTCCCAGACCCCCATGGATTGCAGAATTCCCCAGCCTTTTTTCCTTTACCTTCGCTCTATCTCCCTTCCTCCTGAGATGGCCCCAGATCTGCAAGAGACATTTGCAAGGAGCTATTTACTAACAGATGTGAAGACATGGATTCTGCACTTGATTATTTAGCCATGATTTATCAATGATGATGGATTGGAAGGCATTGTAAGTAACAGCTGTCTCTATGCCTGTAGTTAGATGGTCTTAGTTGCTTTTTTTTAAAAAACTTTAACTTTTTCAGTGAATTTCCTTTTTGAGAAAGGTGAAAATAACATGTATCAAGTATTCCAAAGTAGTTAGGAGGGTCCAGATGATGCGAGTTTTCTTCTTGTTCTATTGACTTGCAGAATACTTAGAGCTCTATCAGATGAGACCCACAAACTACTGAATACCGAATCTCCAAACATCCCCCCAGAGGGTGACGCTGAAATGGGAAATAAATGAACCGGGTTTTTGAACTGACAATCATTGCTATAATCAGACTTAATCAGAGTTGCTAAAATATTTGACATTGTCTCGCCGCGGAATCAAAGCTGGAATTGAAATGTGTTCTCTTCGCAGGGTCATAAAAATGAAGTTAGCCTATGGCTTTCAGAACAGGCTCTGGCTACATACATGGGAGATGGATATTTTCCCCCTAATGTTAAATGTCAACTCAATTTCCCTTCTATTTCAGCTTTTCTTGAGACAGACCACCTACCTCCCTGTTCTAGCATATAATGTCTGGTCCCCGTAGGGCTGTAGGACACTGTGTGCTAGTCAGAGGGCTTTCCATCTTTCTGTCCTGGGGCTTGATTTAAGCACTTAAACTGCCCAGGCTTAGGGGGAAAAAACAGAGTGACTTGAAGACCAGAATCGGTTTATTTCACAGGAGAAAGGAACAGCTGTCTGAAAGATTAGAAATTGTAATGAAAGAATATGATTTACCTTTTCTTCGAAATTTGAAATGAGGTTAATTTTATATAGAGTGACTTAGGCTTTCTTGATTAAAAAACAGTATATTCTAGGAGACTTTTAAGATCATAAATCACTTAGGTAAGGACATCAAAGCAGATTGCTGGTCTTTTTTTTTTTATGGCCAGTTGCAACTTTCTCTCTTCAGTCTATACAATAGTATCAATGCCGAGATCTCTGACTTCCTAAAACTTGCTGAGATTTGGAAGTGGGGTTTCTAACAGCGACACTGTAACAAGCTTTTCTGAGTGACTTTGGCTTTCTCTCCTCATCAAGTCCAGAACCCAGGCTGGGTTGTTGCCCCTCCCACCTGCTCATCCCCCTGCCTGTCTCCCAGCCTCCATCCTTCCCCCGCCCCGGAGTCTTGGAACATCATGAAAGATCCTTCTAAAGATCCCCTCGAGCGCGCCCTGCCCAGCTCTGGACAGAGGGAGCACTGTAATGTAACACACAGGGCTGCCAAATTTGGAATTGAATGAGCTCTGTTGATTCCTGAATATGAAATCAGTTCTGTGAGCAACTGAATGAGATCATATCTCACAAACCTAACCCAAAGTGTTCCTAACTTTATTGATTGGCATTTAACATCATCAAGCGTTACAGCACCGAGCACCGGAGGGGACCAGCCTAAGGCCAAACTAAATCCCCAAACTCTTCTCAGATTCCTGCTTGGGCAAATAGACCTCGGGCCACGCCTTTTAAAATATGTCCTTTGTTATCAGGGGGAATCTGAGACAGAAAACACATGTTGGCAGGGTCACGTGAGTGCCTTGCTGCACACGAAAGTGGTTGTATCACAAGGGGAAATGCTTTCAATCTTGTACTGTTTTGTTTCGGTTTTTTGTTTATATGGATTCCGTCAGACTCGCGCATCTGGAAGAGGTTTGGAGGGGAGTGAAGAAGCTAAGGCAGCACATGCAGGGAGAAGGAAAATCACTAAAAAAGTCGGATTCAAAAGGGAATCCTTCTCTTACCCTATTCCAGTTCCCACCCTTGGTCTCGGTTCCACGTTAAAGCAGAGACGCATGTAGCCTTCCTTGGCTCGTGGAGATAGAGATTCTTTCATTCTGCTTTTGGATTTCTAGCAAAGGAGGGAGGTTGCTCCAGAAATCTTTCTTAAAGGCAGTAAGAAACCATCTTTCGAGTTCCTGCTCACTTGAACTTAGCAAGCAACTCCCATCCCCTCCTGCTTTTCCTCCTCCACCCCACCCCCACCCCCGTGCCTTCTCTGTGCCTTGGTAGCATCCCTGGTGAGCGGCTCTGAAACCCCCAGGGATCTCATGGGTGTCCTCTTAGGGCAAAAAGACCAGCTGCCAAGGGCAGGGTTTGCATGGAGGGTGGAGAGTGCTTTTTAGTGGTGAATGAGCAGTGGGGCCAGATATGCTGATACCATACAGTCTTTGAGCAAGGCCGCTGATTGGCATCAGTAAAACTGCTGAGCAATTAAAAACCTACTGCAGTCAAGGTGAGAGAAAGAAGAGAAAGAGAAAGAGGTGGGTTGCCCCTGAGGAGTCTCAGGCAAAGTTCTGTTAAGCGCCCAGAAACTCTAAATTGATAACGCCAATGGTTACGAGTGTGAAGCTGATCAATACCTTGCAGATGGAATGGAGCTTTCATGTTGGCCCCGTGTTTTGTGGAAAGCTTGCTCAGAACAAACTGCCAGGTCTCCCACTCGGCTCTGCAGTCCCGGCTGTGAGGGTGTATTCTCCCTGCACACCCTCTTCCTTAGTGACTGGGTCCCCTCTCAAAGTTAGGAGCTCGGGCGCCGGGGGGTGCAGTCGGTTAAGCACCCAACTCTTGGTTTCGGCTCAGGAACTGATCTCAGCATTGGGCTCCATGCTCAGTGTGGAATTTGCTTGAGATTCTCTCTCCCTTTCCCTCTGCCTCTCCTGCTTGTTCTCTCTCTCTCTCTCTCAAATATGATAAATAAATCTTAAGAAAAATAAATGAAAGTTGGGTCTTTGGCTGAAGACCACACCAAAACCAAGTGTGGTCTTCAGATCTTCAGCTCCAAGGAAAAGTGCTGCCTTTAGGGTCATCCTCACTTTTCTTAGGTTCTTGTCTTTGCCCTTTGTCTGAGCTGAAGTCCACAGTCTTATACCTTCAGGATCCTTCTCACCACGAGCGCCATTCCTCTCTAGTTAGTCTATACCACAGGGAACTCTCAGGTTCCTGGTGAGTTTGGCTGCAAAGCAATGATGTATCAACACAGCACGCCCATCCCCAACCTCAACTTTCCACCTGTTCCCTTGCAAAGGCTGCAGGGAGGGCACCTGTCTTCAGTAAATTTGGAAAAGAAATCTCACCTGTGAAAAATGCCTCTGGAAGTTTTCCTGATGGGAAGACAGACTTGCCTTCTCTGCCACACACTTTCTCATTGCCTTCCTCTAGGAAGCACTGTGATCCCACCACACCTCCTTTCCGCGGGACCAATAGTTAGTACGCACATGTGAGCTACTGACCAGTACATCTCTTAGCTTCTCTAAGCTTCTGTTCTTGGCATCAAATGCATAATCGAATGGTGACATGTGCTTAGCATGGTGTCCTGCTCTGTCCTTGTTGGTGACACTGTCCTCATGTTCTTCTGTGCTTTCTACAGAGGACCCCAATCCTAAATGACAGGGATCCCAGGGAAGATAGCACGATAGAAGAGAAGGGGTGCTGGGGTAGGAGTCAAGACCTGGGTCCACTTGTATGGCCTTGAGAACATGATCACATCACGTCTTCCCTGCCTCCACAAATGGAAATAGCTTCATTTACCTAAACAGGTTACACCACCAAGATTCACACTGGCCCTCAACCCAGCAGGTCCTCCTTCCCTGCTGGTCTTGGCTAATCCCTTCCTTCTCTTGCCCTGTGGAACCTCCCCTGACCCCCTGTGCCTGGGTCAGGGCCCCTCCTCCACAATTCTGGGGCCCCTGCTTCTGTCCACCCGAGGCTTCCCCACCACAGAGACATCATGGTGTGCTCGTCTGCCTCTCTCGATAGACTGTAATCACCTTGACATTGACTGCCCCCCATCCTGAACGCCAAGACCAGGACCCTGCTCAACAGACATTTGCTGAATGAATGCGTGAATGAAAGCAAGAGAGAATGGAGACCCTTTGCCCTGCCTCCATTGGAGGTCTCGAGCGAAGATGAAATGAAAGAATGTGTGAAAGGCTTTGATCCATGGAGAGTGCTATGTGGTGACCTTTAGTTTTTAAGTTTGTATAAGGCACAGTGTGCTTTTAGTCCCAATATTTTAGGCAGATTTTTTGGATACTAAGAATCAGAACTTTTAGTGAATGGAAACAATCTTCTTTTCTTGTACTGTCCTTGCAAGATGGCTCCATTCTTTGTCACAGAAGCAGGACAGGCTTTATGTGCACCAGAGGCTCTGATGTTTGAAAATCTGTGAGCGACAAAAACGTTTCATTCCAAAATGAGAGATAAGGCTCTGAAAGCTAGTGCCTCTGGGAGGGATTGCTGTGTGACTTAACTTGACCCAGGGTAAGTGGATGATTGCAGATCTGTGCCTGAGAGGATGGGGGAGGGAAAGAGCTTTCCAAAGGGACAGGTGGGGAGAGAGGAAGAAAGGGGTCCTGGGGCACAGGGGGTACCGCTCGCCCACTGCTCAGCTTCATCCTGGCCGAGGAAGGTGCTAGCAAGGACTTTGGAGCCTGATGCATCTGGGTTTGGATTCCAGCCTCATATTTGGGTCTCTGCTGCGTGTCATAAACCCTCACACGGGAGGTTATGGTTTTCCCTAGCAAGGCTCAAACTCTGGTCCACGATGAAGCAAGCTCTTCCTTGGCATTAGGGTGGGTTTTCCTTCAGAAAATGTTCTTTGCAGAGGAGGGAGGGGAAAAAAAGCACGTTTAAGAGAAATAGTCATTCCCAGTGGCCAATGCAGAGCCACCAGATGGCCCAGAGGGTGACTGAGGTCAGGTCCACGAGGAGGCTTTGGTCATAGATGACCCTGTAGGAGTGTGTATAGGAATCCTGCACACATATATGGAAAATCCCACCGCGGCTGCCTTTGCCATTCGACAGAGCGCACTACAAATCTATTATTCACCTCTCCGGGTCCAGCCCAGGGGTGTAGAAGCTCAGTTTTAACTTTCCGTTGGCTCTCAGGTAAGCTCCACAAATGAGCCGCCCACTGTGTCTCGATGTGCAGCTGGGGATGGAGGGTGAGGCCATGAGCCTGCAAAGCCCTCTCTGCCCACTGGCTGGCTGTGCAAAAGGGAAATTGAGGAATTCTGCAAAAGCCACAAATCTGAGATGTCAGCTCATAAATATGTAAACTCCTCGCTTAGGTAATAAGCTCCTTGACAGCCAAAACTGTCATTTGCACATTCTTGTCAGCTGAACGCAGAGTTCCAGTTGCCAGATTGTCCCTGGATGCTGGGGACTCAAAGCTGGGGAGTGGGAGTGGGGAGGGGAAGCTGGGCTGATTGTTCTGGAAAGATCTCTGGCTGCTCTCCATGGGTGCTGTCTGCCTCCACCCCACCATCAGGGGGCTTTCTCTCTTGGTATTTTGATTACTAAGTGTAGGCAAAAATTTTGCAGTGTGGCACTTGTAATAGGAAAAAGGTTGAATATGAACATGCAAATGGAGACTGGGAAAACAGTTGCCAGCATTTGGCTTTTCAGCAACAGTGACTGAATCCGGACAGATTTCAATCTCTGTTGTATTATGTTTAAAACTCTATCGGGAGCTTAACCAAAATCAACAGTTGCCTATATATATCGAATTTTAAATATAGGCCTGCAGATAAAAATCAGGGGAGGAAGCAGAGATTTGGTACATAAACATTCCTTGAGCATCTGTTATGTTGCAGGCACTTTGTAAGGTTTGGGGGATTCCAGAATGAATCAAGGAAGAGGGATGCTTAAGACACAAATTCTGCTGTAATACTTTATGATAACCCCCAAAGTAGCTCTAGTAGCAAAATACTACCGGAAATTACGGAAGAAAAGAATAAGTTCTCCTTTGGGTGGTAGGGTAGGACTCACACGCATTAGAGGTGGGTCTCAGGGATGAGGAGGCAGGTGGCATTTCAGACAGAGCTGTTGGCATGAGTCTCTGCATGGAAGCATGAAAGTGCATGGGTGTCATGTGATTATATTGATGTTGCATGATGATTAAAACTAAATACAGCTGACCCTTCTACAATGTGGGGCTTGGGGGCATCAACACATCCCCCCCCACCCCCACCGTGCAGTTGAAAATCTGCATATAATTTCGGACTCCCCCCAAACTTAACTACCAATAGCCTTTGGTTGACCAGAAGTTGTACCAATAACATAAATAGTCGATTAACACATATTTTGTATGTCCTATGTATTATAGATACTGAATTCTCACAATAAAGTAAGCTAAAGAGAAGAAAATGTTCTTAAGAAAATCATAAGGAAAAGATAATACAGTTACAGGACCGTATTTATTGAAAAAAAAAAAAAATCCGTGTGTAAGTGGACCAGCACAGTTCAAACTGGTGTTCAAGGGTCCACTGTATTTTTCAGATTCTCAAAATAGGCAAAGATTAGTGATAGATTGCAGTAAATAGGATGGTATGATGAGGATGATGAATAAACAGCTATCTCAGATAAGATGTGAATTCATGTCCCCTTTCACCGCTGATGGGAAACAGCACATTGTGGGTCAAATATAGTGAGAGGATGTAAGACCCATGCCTGTGCTTGGCACTGGGCTTCTGTGACTGGGTGGTTAAGTGGTCTTAGACTATTTGTTCACTCATTACATCTGTATGTCCATTGGTGAACATCACGGCATAAAGAAGAAAAGCTGTTCGAGAGAGGGAAGAAGAGATTGAGTCCAAACAACTTGATTTCCTTTGAAAAGTCAAAAGTCACTGGGAAACTTAGCTCTAGTAAAAGTACAGGATCTTATAGTACCTTTTAAGGTAATTTTTTTTTAAGATTTTATTTATTTATTTTAGAGAGAGAGTGCATGCAAAGGGAGGGGCAGAGGGAGAGGGAGAGAGAAAATCTCTAGTAGACTCCATGCTGAGCACAGAGCCTGACGTGGGGCTCGATCCGATGACCCTGAGATCATGACTTGAGCCAAAACCAAGAGTCGGCTGCTCAACTGACTGAGCCACCCAGGCACCCCCATTTCAGGTAATTTAAAGTCTTTTTACAATTATAGTAAAATTATAGTCAACACTCTGCCTGCCACCATTCTGCTAATCGATTTCCTTTATTAAGGTGGACACCCAAAATTCATGATATTGGGAGATATTAATGAGCCTTCTAAAACACCAAAGAAGGATAGGATAATAATTTGGATCCTTGTAAGAGTAAGTCAGAGCATCACAGTATTATAGAAGTAATAGCGTTTCCAAGCTGGAAGAGTCCTTGTGGGGTCATGTATTTTGCTGACTTCCAGATCCTTGAAGAATGGCCTTCTGGGAGTTGAGACTGGGCTGCTCTCACACAATCCTTCTTGGATCTGTTTTTGCACCCATGTTTTCCATTCAACAAATGTTCATAAGGCCCTTGTGACATGTAGGATAAATATTTGCATGAGATACTGGCTGTGCCCTCCAGGAGTTGCCAGTTTTATAAGGGGGTAAGACACCTATGTGAAGAATGTAGACAGGAAGTTATTTTTAAAATACAATGAAAGCGATCTAGGAAAAGTCAGAAATGGAAAATTATTTCCACGTAAAATGGAAGACGGGCCACTGAAATAGAGAATTTGCTCTATTAATGTGAACTTCCACAGTCACATTTGTCTTATTTAAGAAGTTTTGGGCATCCAGCAGGAGAGAAAAGTTAGGTGATGTTGCATGCTGGGTGTTACCCATGTTTTTATTCTGGGGAAATGCAGAGCAGGATTAGAACTGAATTGTCGAAATTTGTTCTAATTTGTCACTTCTTCGTAGCCTAAGAACATACTCTTCAAGTCCAAGCACATTATTGATTTAATTACCTTGAAAATAGAATTTTGAAAATTATCTATTTAAAAATATCAAAGATTCATAAGTTAGTTAATAAGAAATGTGAGCAGTACCTACAGGCTTGGCTATCATGAGAACGACCCCAGGGATAGGCCAAGGAAATGTGGGCTTTGAGCCCCCTCTGGAGGAAAAAAAGAGAGCCCTCCCCTGAAGCTCCGGCAGCAAAGGGTTTCTTTTCTAAAGGTCAGAAATGGAAAAAGAGTCATCTAATCAAATTGACTTTTGGAATTAACCTTATAAATCTGAAGTCTACAGTCTTTAATTCAACAGAGAACCCAATGAAGATATTTCCTACAAGAGGCAACTTCAAAAACATCCCTCCCCCAAAGGCTTGGTAGAACAAATGTTGGACACGGACTAATAATGATGTGGAAAAAATAATTATAATGAACACAATAATTGTATTTGTTTTATGGACATAATAGCCTGCAAAACCCCATACAACACAGCATTTCATAGATTAGCATCATTTAAGAAGTCAGCAAACAATAAAAACAAACAAAAAAATGTGTTTATTCATTCTCTCATTCTACAAGTGTTTATGGAGAATCTCCTGTGTCCCTGTGGGCAAGACTTACGTCGGAGTGGGAGATATTAAGCATCAGCTCTGACTGTGTGCCTTCCCGTAGGAGGAGCAAAGGTTGTGGGTATGGAGACAGGGAAGCAAAAACACTGGGTAGTCGGGAGATCTCTTGGAAGGCTGGACTGTCTGCACTCTTTAAAAAGCAGTCCCCAGAATCCTATTTTAGCCCCCCTACAAAATAGAAAATAATCATCTTTCCCACTGATTTTGAAGAAACTGTTACTGTACCTTGCCAGTCTTGCTTTGGAAATATTTTGAAACTCAAAGACATCCAAATAGGCCCCCAAGCATAACCTTGCAGAAGCCCTGGGCTGGAGGAATGCGTAATTGAAAGTCACCTCCACCACGGTTTCCAAGCTCCTTCATTGATGGGAAGACCTGGAGCCAGACTTTTCTTCTTCAGGGTCAGTGATTTGGGGCCAATCCTCCATCCACCCCTCTGTGGGTATGTAGTATTGGGAACACAGCTGCAGGAAATATGGGTCGGCTCCTGACTTTATGGTGTTTGTGGTCCTGTGAGAAAGACACTAGTAATCACAGCCAGTTGTAAGACGCAATATGGCGGGCGACGCGTCACTCCTTCTCCTCACCAGGGACCACACTGGCAGGTGCCCGGCTGGTGTGAGAAACACGGTGGTCCAGTCTCTCAGCCTGTGGGCAGCCCAGACAACTTCTTTCTAGGGCATTGAGGAAAGAGTTACTGTCTATACCCAATTTCAGTCGTGGACGGGTTTAAACCAAACTGCGTTAGTTTGCTTAACACAGCATTTGGGTTCGTATTTGTATTTATTTGGCACCTGCGCTCTCCGAGTGCCCCCGGACACTGTGAAGTGTGCTGGTGACGGTGATCGTTGGCTGCCCTGCCCCTGGTCATTCCCGCACTAGGATGCTCATCACAGGAGAAACCGCCAAGAAAGTAATTGCCTCCTGCACACAAAGCCTGCAGACACCTGCTTGACGGAAGAATCCAGTTCCGGCCGGTGGTTTTCAGGCCAACGCATGGCGCTGACGGAGATTTTCTTGACGTCTGATTTAAGGATGTCGAAGACTCCAATTCGTTGGCTCAGATTGAGAATGTCCTTTTTTCTGACCTTTCCAGGCCACCAGTAAGGCCTTCCCAGCCAACAACCCAACCAAAATTCCTATTCAAGATGCCCGGGACCTGAGACCCATCAGAGTCAACCTCATAGCGTGGATTGAAGGTTGAGAAGCCCTTGGTGGGGCCAGTGTTCACAGCTGGTCTGAATGCAGCAGGGCCAAAAGCAAAGGCGTGGCTTTCACCTTGCTTTTCATTATTCACCTATTTAGAAGCTTCCAGAAAAGAATCTCTAAAAAGAAACACTTAAGATATGGTTTTCCTATTAATATTTCATTATGACAATAATTGTAACAAACACTGGGTATGTACTCTGGGGCAGGAACTGTTCTAAGAGATAGATCGATACATAGACAGACAGAATATATATAGTTTAAATCTCACAACTCTGTGAGGTGTAGCTACTCGTGTATCTTGTTTGACAGCTGACAAAACCATGACACAGCAAAGTGAAGGCACTTGACCAAGGTCACAGAGCTGTGAGGGGCAGGAGGCAGATTTGAATCCAGACAGTTTGGCTCCAGAGGCCCTCCTCTTGGCTGTTTCTCTTTTCTGCCTCTGGAGACTCTGAAATACTAAGACACTCAGTAAATGTTCACTAAAGCATGCACCAATTCCTAAGCTAATACCTCTTCCCCGCCCGCACTTTACTGGGTGGTCCTGGAGGCCCATCAAAATCGTGGGCCTGAGAGCACCCTGAGAGATCTTCTAGTCTAGATTGAGTCTAGAGTTTTCATCGGCTGGTCATCTAGAATCCAGCCACACTTAAAGAATCAGGACCCACCTAGCTGAACTGACTTTGAAAGAACTACAAGAATTGATGAATACAACATTATGCTATGGTATGACATTGGGTGGGAAGCTCCTCTTAGCCACCTCGATAGAAGTCGGAGCAAAAAAATCACCTAGAAGATCAATGAATAGCAGAGTAGGTACAGGTACCGTTTGTTTAAGGATTTATACCTTATCGGTTTCCCCACAATGGTTCTAAGTGGCTTATAAAATGAAATATTTATAAAATAAATTAGATCTTAAAATATATGTAGGCAACCAGTTAGAAGAAGAGAGTAAGAGAAACCAGTTCCTGGACCAAGTTGGTTATTGCAGTTGGACATTAATTATGCTCTGAATTTTATGGAAATGAAAGCAAATGGATCAGAAAGGAGTGAAAGAGGAAGGGACGGAGATATCTGCTGAGCTCCTACTGAGGGCCTGTGGTTCTGATGGCCACTTTCCAAGTTACGTCCTTTATCTTCCCAACAGACCCTTGCACTGGACGTCATTATTTTCATATGTGTCAAAGAGGTAGCAGAGCCAGGATTTGAACCAAGTCTCTATGATTCCTAAGCCTGTGCTTTTTCTATTGGGTTATATTATTATCATCCACTAAAATGACACATAGGATTGTCTGCAGGCTCCTAGCCTTTCTCCAAGAATTTGTTTTAATGGATCCTTATGTAGGGAGCAGTGGGTAATAACATAGTAACCTATGAATAGTAGGTACTCAGTCAGTATTTGTAGAATAACATGAATAAATAAATGCATACATAATAAGATGAAAGATACCTTCTTTAATTTTTATAAGCTATAGAAATGGTTTTTATGGGTGCTCTTATATCAGCCCCTATTTAAACACAAAGTCGTATCGTAGCATCATAAATCGGTACAAGGCATTTAGGTAAAGGCCTAAAAATATAACGTTTTATCTTTTTCTTGTTTAAAATTTCGAAATAGCAGTGTAGGCCTCCTTATCTTTACTTCTTCAGCCCCCCACTTATTCTTCAACCCCCCCTAAATGTACTCTGCCTCTCCTCTGACTCTGTTGAAGATCAATGATGAGCTTATTAGTTCTGGTCCAGTGGACACTCTTCATTTGCTGTCTTTGTTGGTCTCTTAGTGGCATTTAACATCGGAGACCACCCCCTGTCTGTCTTTTGCCCCCAGTCTCCACGGCTCCTTAACAGGCTCCTTCGCCCTTCCCTCTCTTGCATCACTCAGCAAATGTTGAGGTCCTCACAGTTCTGTCATGGGCCACTTTCTGTTCTCGTTCCACTCGGCACCTCCCTGGGCACCTCCTCCACTCTCATGACTTCGGTGGCCATCTTCGTGCTAAAGACTCCGCCATCGGAAAACCTAAACCAAATATTTTTTATTTCCAAATACTAAGAAAGATCTAAACCCTGACTGTACATCTGTTGGAAAATCAGTGGCTCCTCTTCATAAAGTCAAAGGCTAGGGAAAAAAGTGAAAACTCTGGTATGTTTCTTAACCTTTCCTTGGTAATTAGTCCTACATCAGGAGTCACTTCTATGTATCTTTGAACAACTCTTTGCATGGGTGGTAATCTGTTTGACAGAGTGGAAGGAAAGCACAGACATTTAAAGATAAAGTGCTTGTAGCCACTCTCAACTGAGTATCATTCATAAAGATAAAATGCCTTCTGAAATTTTAATAGAAATCAATGTGAAATAAGATCTGATTTCTAAAAACTCAAATTACGAGCAATTTGTAGAGCATGTCTGTTGTGTAAACGTGGGAATCCACACGAGAAGATGATTGATCATTTGACTGATTACATAACGTGAATCATATTCTGTCTGTGCGTGAGTGTGTCTCAGACACAGCTGGATGGCATTCTGCTCTAGAGAATGCGTGTTCTCTTCCTTTCACGCAATCTGTTCCTAGAAGCTCTGTTAGAACAGAAATGTTATTTTTCTGATAATAATATCAGACCTGGGAGTTTTATTCTTAGCCAAGGATTCAGTGTCAGAAAACCATAGTTATAGTTAACAATGAGTTAGTAAAGTTGAGATAACACTTTAAAAGTATATGGCTACTTAAAATAATATAATCATGCTCCCAATTCTGCAAAAATGGGCTCCATTTAATTTAGGATTGCAATAACTAACACTAGCCACAGCATAAAAAATGGAATACTACCTACTATAGATTTCACCGACCTAAAAGTAATATGCCTTCCAAAGTAAATGTTAGTGAATTGGGCAGCTTTACCCAGGCCAGATTTCTTTCCAGAGTTACCCAGGAAATGTGAAAGAAATCTTCATTTGTTTTGATAAATTTCTCTATTGCCTGCAATTTATTTCAAAATAATTCCTTTTGTGATAGCAGTGTTTAATCTTTTGATCATTCTTTTCAAAAATACTTAACTGCAAGACAAAAAAAGTATGAAGAATGTAACAAAAACTTTAATTGAAAGGAATCCACTGAGTTATCTTCTTCTTTTTAATTTCTTTGTTATTCTTCTTGTCTTCTCCCTCCTCCCCCATATTGCACCCATGCACACACACATACACATAGACACACACCCCTGCATGTGCACAGCCCCCAACAACCTCAGGAGCAGCATTAGGGACAGTAAGTGCTATAGTGGGAAGGGAGGGATGGGGGGACAGTCCCTTCTCGGTGCTCAAGTCATGTCCTATCAATGGAGATGTGCATCCCAGACCTACCTCCTTTCCTTTCCCATGCTACTTTGTAGCATAACCGCCCTACACCTGCAGAAATAATCAAATAAGCAAGTATGTGCAAGAAAAAGTAAAGTATAGGGGTGCCTGGGTAGCTCAGTCAGTTAAGCATCAGACTCTTGGTTTTGGCTCAGGTCATGACCTTAGGGTACTGAGATCGAGCCCTGGGTGGTCTCCATGCTCAGCGCAGAGTCTGCTTGTCATTCTCCTTCTCCCTCCTGCCTTTCCCCCAACTCATGTGCTCTCTCTCTCTCTCTCTCTCAAGTAAGTAAGTAAGTAAGTAAATAAATAAATAAATATTTTTAAAAAGTAAATTATAGGTCATTGTTAGCAGCTTTGATTCAAAGTCACAAAAGGTTCACTCCCATCTCATAGGCTATGATTACTATAGATTCTCCTTTCATGAGTTATTTTGCTCTGGAGTAATCTCTCATCTACGCTGCCTGTTCTGTGGAGATAGCTTCTGTATTGAAAGCAAAGCTGCCTCCTTTCTCTGCATTAGAGCTTTTGGACATGCTTGTGGTGAGTGCACTTTATTGCAGTATGCCTCTACCATGCTTGTCAGCAGTCTGCACAGACTCCAACCCACGTGGCTCAGCAGCAGAGTGGGTAGGGAAGGAGAGGGTGTAAGTTTCCGCCTCTCTCCCTCTAGTGGAGCTGCAGAGGTGCCGGCAATCAAAAAGACGTCCCAGGATCTGGGTCAGTGCAGCCTTGCAGCAGAGTCAGGGACAGACTCTCTGTGCCTCTGCCATGTCCAGTTCGTCCCATTGTATTGCAGAGACCCCATGCGAATTGTCATTCTTTGAAATAACTTACTTAATGATGTCCTCCAATTTCAACTATAGCAAATAATTTGTTGAACGAAAATAAATATATTGATATTAAAGGAGAAAAAAAATTACGTCCTTTAGCAAACAAAGCCATTATATTCAAATTTAATTAACCAAGAAGCCCCCAAACCACAGAGTGTGTCACCCAGCATTGACAATTAATTAGCTTTGCTCTGAAAGAGCCACAGGTATTGAGCAAAGAGTTATGGATTAAAGGCTTTATTTTCTCTACTGATGCTGTCCATTTCTAGCTATCACACCCTGATAGCACTTGGTTGCTTCAGGCATCAAATTATTCCTGGAGTGAGTAGCTTCATGTCAGTTTCTCATTTCACATGATCAAAATATGGGAAGAGTGAGAATAAAGCCCCATTTCTTTTAAAATAAAGACCTCAAAAGTAAACAACACAACTGCTGTTCAGTTTCTTCTGCCTTTCAAGATAATTCTCTGCCAAACAGCTAAGGAAGATAAATATTAAGGAAAGCTCGAGGGGAATTAGTAGTCACCCTTGGCTTTTAAATGGGCTATCTTGTTTATGGTAAATCATGCAGTCTCTTCCTTTAACATTACATTAGCATATGTATAAATGATTTAATTAGAAACTGCTGGAGTTAGCATTTACAATGCAGCATGATGTAATGAAAAGAACATTAGATTCATTAGATTCTTAAAATCAAATTATCTGGAATATGCTTATTCCTTGAAAGAATCTTAACTTTAGTTGGTCTTTGTACTGTAGAAGATCTGTGTGCACGCACACGAGTGCGTGAGCACACACACACACACACACACACACACACACTGGACAATTGTTTCCACCAGAGAAATCAGGCCTTAACATTCCCCAAGGAATGGGCTTTAATTAGCCTGTGATTGTCTTTTTCTGTCTATATCTAGATGGTAATTACCCAGTTTCATCCACTTCATTCAGGAAGACTAGCTGGTTCTCAATTATTCATGTTTATGAAAGATCCCAGTAATGGTGGTTAACTAAGATCATATATATCTGCTTTGGGATGGATTTTTAAACTTACATTTGCGTTTACTTGGATCTGGTGTCCTAGGTGCTCACAGTCCTTTTTTTTTTTTTTTTTTTAAGATTTTATTCATTTATTTGAGAGAGAGCCTGAGTCGGGAGAAGGGCAAAGGGAGAGGGAGAAGCAGACTCCCCACTGAACAGGGAGGCCAAAGTGGGCCTCGATCCCAGGACCCAGGGGCCATGACCCTGATGTAGCAAAGACGTTAGGGTTCAAAGCCAATAGCCAAGAAAAGATTCTTAAGACATCTTTGGTGCAAAAAGGTGTGGGAACAGGACCCGCTGCCCTGCGGTTGTGAGGAGTGGCTGATTATGTAGTTTCAAGTTGGGAGGGGGTTAGGGAGAGCATAAGTCTCTAAGGAATTTGGAAGCAAGGTTTCCAGGACCTTGAGGGGGCTAGGTGTTGTTGGGAAAAGGTCATTTATTACTGTCTAATAAAACCTTAGTCATGAGACCCTTCAGATGTATATCGGTGGGTCTTATGCTTGGGGGGTGATTGCCAACGTGTATCTTGGGGGGTTTAGAGGTAAAGGAAGTTTCCAAAGGAATTTTTATATGTTAAAGTAGACTTACAGGATCCTGGGGGGTCGGGCTAGGATTGCCTTTTGCCCTTAGGAAAGTATTAACATCGAGGCAGCTGAGTCCCTAGAGGAAGGCCACTCTGCCTGTTTCAAGGACTCGTCAGTGGACTATGGATAGTAAGGAAATTTAATTTTTCCTTTGCCTTCATCTCCCACATCAACCCGAGTGGAAGACAGACGCTCCACTGACTGAGCCGCCCAGGCGAAGCGACCCCACAGTTCCTTTAATTCATGTATTATCAGGCCCTGTTTGCAAAGGTGTGGCTCTGGAAGAGACTAAGCCCTGTAGGTTCCCGGGTACTAAGCCGGCTTGGGCTGGGCAGAGCAGGCCAGAGATGAAGATCTACAGACAGGAAGCACCTGGTCAGAAGGGACTAATGACCAGAAGATCAGTCAGCACATGGACAAGTGTGTAAGGACCCAATGCAAATGAGGAAGAAAGCTCGTGGGACGGGGGGGGTGGGGGTGGGACCCAGGCTGGAGCAGAAGGGCTGTGAGCAGAAGTCCAGCTAGCAAGCAGAAGCCAGGAGGCGGGAGACCAGGAAGCTGGGTTAGGAGTCTGGGAAGACCAAGCCCCAGGGCTTGGCACGGGCTACGTAACAGGAACACGTAAGTGCTGGGTCATCAAACCCGGGTGCATGGCCACTGGCCCCACGTCACACAGCAGGCAAGGCCGTGTCCCACGGAAACAGGACAGTGTGCCCACCCTGGGCATGCTCCTTACCTGGCGTTGTCCAAAGCATCTGTAGTCAATGCACTTCAAGGATAACGCCCTGGAGGCCCACCTCCAGACTGCTGGGTCCCTACGGCTTTCTCCTCCCTGAGAGAGTTCTTGCGGGGGAGTATCATGTATCACGTATCAGCAGGTTAGAGCCTTGCCCCCTAGGAGAGCGGGGAGTAAAAGAGGTGTAGCTTTGTAGGTGTGCGTGGAGAGCAATAATGCTGTGCAGGTAATGAGGAAATTAACAGCTCTGGGGTCGAGTTCAGGGGATGTCACACAGCATTGAAGGCAGTGGACAAATTGACTGTGTGCTCCTTTAGACCCTGCTGTTACGCATGCATTGAGGGTAAGTTTGGGGTTATTCCATCTTCCAATGTTCTTGAAAGAATGAGGGTGCACTCACTTGAGATATGACAGATTGCAGAAGCTTGAAGCAAGACGCATCTTCCCGAGGTCGCTCCGTCTCAGAAACAGAACTTCCCGGGCTCTAGTGAGCGTTTCCCTCCAGGTCCTGCCCTGGTGTTTGTCATCTTGGTGGTACCGGGGTCTGACATGAGGTTTGCAGGACATGCAGAGATAGGAAAGGGAATAAGGAAGTCCACATGTCCCCAGGCTGCCGATAGAAGGTGGCACCAACTCGTCAAGTTCTGGACCAGTTCGCTGGAGCAGAGGTGCCCAGCCTTCTCTTCGGCCCGGGGACCCCGCATCCTGCAGATGGCTCCCCACTCCATCAGCGATCCCCTTGCACAGAATATCCAAGGAAGCCGAGAAGATCAGCTACAATGTCTGGTGTCCGGCTTCCAGGCAGCCGGAAGTGAGCAGAGCTTAGTGAATGGTGGGTTGTGAGCAGCGGCTGCATTTTTTTTTTTTAATCAAACATCTTCTGCTTTATTTGGGCCTATGAAAGCATTTCTATTTTCACACAAGGACCTTGGCTCAGCAAACACTCTCATAGGTCCCCAGCTTTACACAAAGGAGAAGGTTTTACTTTGAATAGCTTTTGTAAAAACCATAGTTTATGAATGGGCTCTTTTTGCTCCCATTATTTTTGATGTGAGCCGTATTTTTTCATTTATCCATTAAATTCTCCCTCTGACCATGAAAAACATCCAGACACACATGGATTAGCAACATCTACCAATAGCATGGTTTTCAAATACTGCTTTTTACCCAGTTTGTGCCCCCGGGTATGGGTGAATGGTGTGCCACTCAGATAACACAGTTTGGGAGAAGCTTCTAGCTCTACCCTGGTGGTGAAGCTCTTTAACTGGGTAGCGGGTCACCCGCCACGTGTCTGCAGGCTCCTTCACGCTTCTCTTTATCTCTGCTGCCATGGAGCCAGAATAAAGTTATCAGTCGTGCTGGGTGATGTGATTCTTCTCATCTGTGCATTTTAGCAGTGGACTCTTGAACACAGAGCGGCTGCTGGGTGACTCACAGATGACTTCCGCGATATCCATAGCCCACTGACTGCATAGTTGTTTTGTGCAGAGCTGCCATCCAGTAAATACTGACGGACTGATTGAGTGTCCGGAGCATTCAGATGCATTCCAAGCAGCTTCCAGCATTCCGTTGGTGTCTATAGATGGAGAGGCTCGAGGTAGCGGAGGATGGTACATACTAATGTCTGTTGTTATTGTCATGCAAGGGCTCACTCCGGGTTGGGACTGGAGGGACAGAGAAGCCATTTTCATATAATTTGCCATTCACGTCCTAATGCTGGGTATGACCTGACTCACTCAGCGGAGACATTTTCCCCCTGTGCTATGAAGGTATGTTGCTAAGCAACCAGATCAGTAATTGGTAAATGCTTATATATGATTTGATTTGAGTTCCACACAAAAATATATAACTGCTTTTTTGGGGGGAGGTCTTCATTATTAAGCAAATGATTATGATTTGGTTTTATTTTGCCCAAATAAAATAAAATAAAATAACTGCTTTCATTTATCAAGTTGCATAATAACGTGATGCCGTGGACAAACCTGGGCCCCAGACAAGCGAAAGCTTGAATGTTGATCTCAAGTCTGAGAATCACGAGTCCCACACTCCCTGCTCAGCTTCTTACCCCACATTGCTGAGTGGGGATGGGTGTGACCGTGGGCAGAAAATGCTTTAGAAAGAGTAAGACCCTCCAAGGTATGAGCATTATCTAGAACTCCAGGCTACTTAAGTGTAGGACTTTCCGTGTGTTGTCATCCCCAAGGCTGGATGGATTCGGCTGCACCGAGCAGTGCACACACTGTCCCCTCAACAAGGCACTAAGCTCTGGGGCGGGTGGCAGGTGCAGAAGAAAGGACGTGTGAGGCATTGACCTTCGGGGAGCTAATACCGCGGTGTGGGAGGCAGCGCTAGAAACACAGAGAGACAAGCACAAGCCCCCAATGCAGAGCAGCATCTCATTAAGGGTTGGAACATAAGATAGATTCTCTCAAGACCAACCGCTGTAAGACTTCAAGGCGATGGATGAGGACCCCCGAAGACTGAAGGAGTTGATGACGGCAGCTTACACAAGCCCTTGACGAATGGGCAGATTTTTAAAAGAAGAATACAGGTGAATTCATAGAAATGATCACTGTGGGTGAGTGTTGTGCATTAAACGCTAGACGTCAATTCATTTTCGAACTCTAATCTCACCTGGCTGCGCTGTTTTGCGCAATGTGGTGTGAGGTTAACGGTCAGCCATGTTTTGCTCCTGATGGTAAACATTTTATTTGACTCATGTCATGAATTATCTTCCTACACTAATGAAATGGATCATTTACATAAAAATCAGAAAAACCCCAAGACCCGTATGCTTTTCAGCCTCCGGAGACATGGAAATGACCTCAGTGACAGCCAATTACAGCCTGGAAGGGTGGAGGAGGTTGCTCTTCTTCCCTGCTGGAAAGTCTCCAAACTGAGTAGCAGGCTTCGCGGCGGTGCCTGAACGCTTTCCAATCAGGGTGATTTCAAAATGATGCGTAACTGTTGTTTTGTTGCTGTTGTTTTCGTTTTTTTTTTGTTACGTGCATGTGGACATCTTGCCTGTTTCCAGAAGCTTTGCCTCGGACCACTGGTTCTTGTCACCTAGCCTCTCTATTTCTAATCGGCTTTATTTTCTTCAACCCCTGCGTCATTGACCCTGTGGGTTTCCGAGGAGCTGCTGTGATCTGTCATGTCATTGCTCATTATCAGGCAGTCTTAATCCTCCGAGCATTGAAATATTTTATAATGGCGCAGAAGCCGTTGCAGCCCATGGCAGCCCCGGCCACTGTCACGTC
The DNA here is from genome assembly GCF_029215605.1 of Mirounga angustirostris. Classification (NCBI taxonomy): domain Eukaryota; kingdom Metazoa; phylum Chordata; class Mammalia; order Carnivora; family Phocidae; genus Mirounga; species Mirounga angustirostris. Next base: position 64,206,296 of record NW_026991714.1, read on the forward strand.
AGGTAGAAGTTAGGGTTGTCTTTTACATGCTGACAGTGGACACCCTATCACCGTCGTCCCCTCCTGGGTCAGGAGATGTGGCAGTGTGGAGGGCTTCTGTCCTGCCCTCCTCTGGAGGAGCTCTTCAGCTGATGCCTCAACCAGCCAATTGCCTGGGCCCAGTGTAGTTGAGCTTGAATGACCTCTTAATTTGTATAGACCATTTACCCACCTATCTGAGCATCCCACAGATAAGAAGAAATGCTTTCTTGGGGCACGTAGGTGGCTCTGTTGGTTAAGTGTCTGACTCTTGATCTCTACTCAGGTCTTGATCTCAGGGTTGTGAGTTCGAGCCCGGCGTTGGGCTCCAAACTGGGAATAGAGCCTACTTTAAAAAAAAAAAAAAAGAAAGAAAGAAAAGAGGAAATGCTCTCCGAATGTGGTTAGCAACACACGGTATGTCAAATTTTTAAAAAAAATAGTGAATCCTTAAAAAAATGACTACACTGCCTGATACTCCTGCCTGTTCCCTAAGGAAAGTTCTATTCCTCCTGAAGCTAATAATTCTTAAGAGATTAAGTCAATATTTTAGTAATCTCTAGACACTAAGGGTGGCAGACCCCAATTTAACTCTCATGAGATACACTTATCACAAAGGGCTTTCCATTTTAAGCACCCACAATTCTGAAAATTCAAGGTCAAATAGTCTGTCACACAAATGCAAAAAAAAAAAAAAAATCCTCATAAAATCCCCCTCTGATCTATATAACTGAGACCTAAGATTTCCCCCCAACTAACCCAATTACAGTTACCAGGTAGTTATTTGTCTCCTTTTGTTTTTTTAGATCTGGGTAGATCTGGCCAATGAGAATAAATAACTGTCCCATGTGAAGGTCATCTCAATTCTAAACTGATTTCTGAATTCAGATAACATCCCACAATGTGTTAGGATAGTTGTCTCCTGGGCGAGATGTCCCCAGAGGGAAAAACGGAGCTCACCAGTTTAAATTCTTGCCAAGTTCCCAGCCTCATAAGGCTTAGCGTGACACCACTTTCCTTATTCAGTAAATATGAATTTCATCCTGTTAGAGAGACTATCTTTTTTTCTTGAAACAAGGCACAGAGAAGTAAATGAAGCTTATGGATATTTAAGGATGTGTGCTGGGATGAATAGCTTGAAGGTAATATGTGATACTCTCCATGGTAAGAATGAGACAAGCTAAATATAGCTTATAGTAGTGTTTTAGGGTTTTTTTATTGTTTGAAATCTTCTAAGACGACCCACTCACTCATTTTTCATCCTGTGAAGAAAGAACTTATTAGAAGGCATTAATTACACAAAATACACGTCTGGCCAAAATGTCTTTACCTTTTCAATTCTTTCATGACTCCCTCTCCTTTATGTCACTGAATAATACAATTATCCATGAGTGATTTCTGGACCCTAACCTTCCCCTCTCTGCCTGTCATTAAAGTATTATATAATAAAAGCAGAAGCTGCTGACTTCCAAGATACTGGAACATATAAGACAGATTAGATCAAACAGCTGGCTCTAATGATGTCGAAATTAAAGTAAAATGTTCTCATAGAACATAAGGCTATAAAGTGGTTCTTATTAATTTTTCAAATTCTGGAATTCTCTTTAGTACATTTATTTCATATACATGTTTTAAAAAGAAAGTAATTTTTAACTGTATTCTCAAAATAATTCCCTCCATTACTATTTCTCTGCATTGAAGCCAACAGAGGCTTCCCTAAATGGAATTTAGTGATTCTAGGAATCACTTCAGAAACTCTGCCTTGGAAGAGATTTTGGAAGACATCTGATGCATCTTTCCCCCTGATATTCCCTGGAAGTTATTTTCTGGCTCCTACTTAGGCACTTCTGATGACAGAAAGCTCACTATTTCGTGAAGCAGACCCTTGACTAATGGGTTACTCTGGTTTCTAGAAAGATAAACCTTATACTTATAAACCCAAATGTGTCTTTATGTCTCGCCTACCTGTTTTGCTACCTATTTAGAGACAGTGTTGTACAATATGGGGCAGGTAGACCTACATTCAATCTCAGCTTCACTACCTATAATCCTACAAAGTGCCATCTATTAAGAACTTCCTTTGTATTGAACCTCTAACGTACAGTCTTATTTCATTTTCCTAAAAAGTCTACAAAGGTAGGTACTATTTTTGCTGGATCTTACTACACAGAACCTGAGGCTGATAATCATACTGATGACAGTGATGATGATTGTATTATCGAGTGCCAACAACACGCCAGGTGCTATGTAGATCCTTCGTATACATTATAAACAATCGGGATTGAAGTAATTTGCCCATTATCTGCCCAGATAGTAGCTGACGAAGTTTGATGTCCAGATTCAGGTCAGATGCTAAAAGTACTCTGGATTTAACTCTTTGAAGTCCTGTTCCTTTGTGAAATTGGGAGTAGTGTTGTCTTCCTCATCAGATTTTCTGAGATTAAATAAAATAGACTGTGAAATTATCTGGCATTCTTGCTTGAAAAATACTTCCTGCTACATATCATTTACTCATTTTTTTAAAAGATTTTATTTATTTATCTAGTTATCTATTTATTTATTTATGAAAGAGAGAGAGAGAACGCCTGCGCTTGAGCAGGGAGGGGGCAGAGGGACAAGCAGACTCTGTGCTGAGCATGGAGCCTAATGCGGGACTCGATCTCATAACCCAGAGAGCATGACCTGAGCTGAAATCAAAATTCGGACACTTAATCAACTGAGCAACCGAGGCACCCCTGTTCTTTTTTTTTTTTTGAAGACAGTTTTTTAGAAGACTTTTCCTTCCCTTTTCTCCTGGTTTATATTCTCTAGGCTAAATATCCCCAGATCCTTCAATCTTCATTCATTCATTCAACATATACATATGCTCCTTTGACCCCACTGGGATTTACATTCTAGAGAGGAAACAGACAATAAACAACACACATGGGGCGCCTGGGTGGCTCAGTTGGTTAAGTGACTGCCTTCAGCTCAGGTCATGATCCTGGAGTCCCTGGATCGAGTCCCACATTGGGCTCCCTGCTCTGCGGGGAGTCAGCTTCTCCCTCTGACCCTCCCCCCTCTCATGTGCTCTCTCTCATTCTCTCTCTCTCAAATAAGTAAAATCTTAAAAAAAAAAACACATGATAACTAAATAAATCACCTGCTGCGTTAGAAGACAGGAAGTGTCATGCAGGGGTGGGTGGGTAAGACAGGCAGCGTAAGGGAAATGAGGAGATGGGGGGCGGGTGCTGCTGGTTCATTTACTACGGATGTGTAACCAGTTATCCTGAAACTTAGTGGCTTAAGTCAATAACGATCACTTACTATCTTTCATGGTCTCTGGAGTTCAGAAATTTGGGACAAGACATAGTAGGGATGGCTTATCTATGCTCACAGTGCCTTGGGCCTCAGCCAAAAGACTTGAAATATGGCCCCCGCAATCATGTAAAGGCTCATTTACTCAGATGTCTGGTAGTTGATGCTGGCTATCGACTAGAGTCCTCAGTTCTTCTCTGCATGGCCTTTTCCACGTGACCTGGGCTTCCTCACAACACGGAGGCCGGGTTCTAAGGGTGAGAAAGTTGGTAGAAGCCATATTGTCTGTTATGACCCAAACTTGGAGGTCATTCAACATCATTCCCACCACATTTTGTTCATCAAGGCAATTTGGAAGTTCCAGTGGGGTTCAAAGAAAAGGAAAATAGACCATGCCTGTCAATGTCATGTCCTAGGAAGAGCATGTGGGATGGGATACGTATGGGTGCAGCCATCTTTGGAAAGTACAGTCTGCCATGGTGTGGAGTTCCTGTGGTAGCATTTGAAGAAAGCTTTGAAGGAGGTAAGGGAATGAGCCATGTGCCTTGCTCGGTCTGGGGCAGAGTGTTCCAGGCTAAGGCAGGGGCCTGTGCAAAGGCCCTGCAGCGGGAGTGTACCAGGAGTGTTTGGAGGCTAGTATGGCTGGATCAGAGTAATTGAAGACGAGAATAGTAGGAAAGGTGGTCTGAGATAGGAGGGAGGATATATGGGAGGCCTTATAGGTCACTGTAATTACTTTGGCTTTTACTATGAGAGGAGGAGCAGAATGGGGGAGTTGTGTTTTATGAGCAGTTATGTTTTAAAAGACCCACTCTGACAACCATGTGGAAAACAGCCTGGGCAGTGGGGGTGTGGGCTGGGGGGCGACAGAGGAAGGGAGACGAGTCAGGAGACTCTTCTAGGAACCCAGGCAAGAGGGGTTAGTGGCTCAGACAGACAGAGTGGCAGTCAAGGCGGTGACAGGCGATAGATCATGGACGCATTCTGGAGTTCAGCCCATATGGTTTCCTGATGGATTGGCTGCCTGGTGTGAGAGAAAGAGGAGTCAGACATGTCGGGGCTGTTCCACGGGTGGAACTTTCATTTTCTGGAAGAGGGAAGGCCAAGGGCCCACAGCTTTTCAGGAAAAGATCAAGAATTTAGTGTCTAAGTCCGAGACACCAATTAGAGATCCAAATGGAATTGTTGAGGGGGTAGTTGGATAAATAAATACAGAGATCCAGAGAGAGGTCTAAGCTGGAAATAAAAATTTAGGGGTCACTGGCATTGCGATGTTATTTAAATGGTGCTCTTGGGAGATAATAGCCAGAGACTGAGGGTAGACATGAAAAGGACCGAGGACTGAGCCCTGAGGCATCCTGCTGCTGAGGCGAGGGGAAGAAACCAGCCAAGAAAACCAGAAAAGCATGGCCAGGAATGTCCTAGAAGCCTCAGGAAGAAGATACAAGAAAGCGAAGGATATAATCGGTGCTCTGATGGGTCGGGAGAGATGGGGCTGAGAACCATGCCACTGAGCTACTGTGCAGGTCGTCCCAGCCGGGACAAGAGCAGCTGGGGGTTGGACCCCCCCTGGAATGAGCTCAGAGGCAGGGGAAGGAGAGGAACCAGAGAAAACAAGGATAGACCACTCTTGCCCTGAGTTTTGTGCAAAGATGAACAAAGAAAGAGAACGGGAGCTGGCTGCGGAAAAAGAACCAAAAAGAGGTTTTGTATTTTTCCTTTAAGGTGGGAGAAACTACAGCAGGCTTGTATGCTGTTGGGAATGATCTGGGATTTTCCAGAGTGAAAATCTGGCACTGTAGGAGAGAGAGGAGGGAATCCTGGGGTGATGTCCTTGGGAGGGCCCTACATATGCTTTAACTTCCAGGACCCTCACTCTCCTCCTCTTCAGGGTCTGTGAGTGGGGCGTGGGTGGGCGTGGATGGTAGACTAAAGAAAAAGGAAGAAGCCAGCGGCCTGCTATCTCTGGAATTAATCCAGAAGTGAGTATATCAGTGTCTCTGCAATAACTTGGCCTCGTGGCCACTTGCTTTGATTTCTTCCCACCCACCCCCACCACCACTCGCTATAATATGGTGTAACTGTTGCAGAACATTTGTGTGGTGGGAGATGATATGTGAACCCCCAACACTATTAATGATGCCGGCAACCTCCTTCCCGCCTTTCCCCATCTGCCTTCTCTGTACCACCTTTGCTGGCTCTGACCCTCACCCCTGGTGCTTGCCCGTGTATTGCATTTTTTTTTTAAAGATTTTATTTATTTGAGAGAGAGAGAGAGCACAAGCAGGGGGGGAGGGACAGAGGGAGAGGGAGAAACAGGCTCCCTGCTCAGGGGGAGCAGGCAGTCTGACGCGATGCGGGGCTCTGTCCCAGGACCCTGGGATCATGACCTGAGCCGAAAGCAGACGCTTCACAGACTGAGCCACCCAGGCGCCCCCATGAATTGGGCTTTGTATCGAAAGACCACCCTGCACAAAGCCCGTTTTCCACACGAGCAGCCCATAGTCTCAGCACCGTACACCGTGGCTGGACTCTTCTGATTTGGTGTTACATTTCCAAAACCAGGTTGATTTATTTTTCCCCGTGGTCCTGGCCTGTGTGTTTTTCTTCCTCAGCCACACACGGAGTGTGCTTGATTGGTCGCCACGCGGTTCTTCATCAGGCTGGTTGGGATTTTACAAGGTGTTTGAATTTCTAAATAACTCATAAGGCCTCTCACACTTGAGTTCATACCAGAGAAGTTGTGGGATGATTAACCTCATAGATGCTGTTTTTGCCCAAAGACGACCAGCTGTATTCACGCTTAGGCTGAGTGTGGATCGCAAACAAGTCTTTAGAAACTGTGATTGTAGAACCATGCAATTGTATGTGTTTGTTTTTTTCCCCCTTCTGTATAAGTGATTGGGTGGCTCACTAGGTTTACTGCGCTGTAGTAAGGGGCCGCTTCTGAGGATGAACAGGGAACTATCTAACTTCAGGAAGAACCGGGGGTTCTTTAAGGGAAAGTGGCTAAATAAAGTGAGCCTGGCATATCTGATTGGACATTGGACCATACTTGCCCCTCATTGTCCCTCTTCTGCATTTTTTTCCTTCCAGAGCTGCCCAGAAGTTAAATCTGTCTTCTAAAAAGAAGAAGCACCGACCTTCCACCTCGTGTGTGGCCGAGCCCCCTCTCTTTGCCACCAGCTTCAGCGGTATTCTGCAGACCTGCCCTCCACCGGCCCCACCCTGTCTGCTGCGGGCCGTCAGCAAGGTGAAGGACACGCCAGGCCTGGGCAAGGTAGGAGCTCGGCCGGCAGGGCTGTGCACAAGGGGTAAGAAGGGCACGAGGAGCCCAGTTTGGCTGTTAAAATGAGAGGGTGATGGGGAGAACAGGAGACAAGCTTAAATTCACTTGGAAGGACCGTAAACTTTTCTTTAGTTACATGCATTGCGTTGCAAATGAAGACATTCAAATTACTGGAGATCTGATTGGGTTTGGGCAGGAAGAACCAGCTGTGCGGTGTGGGACAGGACTGTAACCATCTGAAGACAAGACACAGAGACACAAAAGGCAGTGGGCAGAGGCAGGGGCCCAGGGAAGACACACCTCCCCAGAAAGAGGCCCGCCAATAGGCCAAGGTTATCAGGAGATGCGGCTCAGCTGGGTTCGGGGTAACTTTGTTCTCAGGCGTCACCCCCAAACTCTCTGTGCTGACATGGGCATCCGGGTAAAGTCACCGGACTTTAAAGTCTTGCCCTCCAGTTAGAAAACACGCTGGGGCTTATAAGAACATTGAGCTCCAGGAAAGTGGTTGTTGCCTTTCTTTCCTTTCCGTCGGAAGTAGGACGGGGCACACAACCTCGCCGGTGCCTCGCCGACTTCACATGGTCCGCCCCGGCTTCTTTCTGGAAAGTTGCAGGTCTGGCTGAATGGGGCGGCTGCTATGCTATGAGGACCCAGCTCTTACTGTCACCGTTCCTCTTTCCCCTTGACCCCCAGACTCTGCTGTTCAGGTTCATGGTCTTCCCGTAACTCGGAGTCCTTCTGGAGTTTGGGACCCTCTGCCCCTTCTTCTCCTCCCAGTTTCTCTGCCTCCTCCCAAGCTCTCCCCCGCACCTCAATTTCACCAGCCCATTGGGAAAGTATTAACATGCTCTGTTACTCTTCCCAACGGCATTTAAACTTTAAGATTATGTTGAATAGATCAATGCTTACTCCAGTGGAGAGCATCCAGTTCCGGAATGTTCCATGGCATGGGGCAGGGTAGGCAGTTGTGCGCTGATGGTTTTTCCAGCCCTGAAGCAAAGTAGGCAAGAAGGCTGCAGGGCTGCCCTGGCCTCACCAGCCAGGACGGAGATGGTGAAAACCCTACGGATCAGGATCCCTATCTAGGGAAGTACTCACGGGGGAGCCGCTGAGGGAGAGCAGGGACACCCTCACTGGGGTAATTATGGGTGGTTAACATGCTACCTTCTGGGGAGATTGGGCACAAGCAACTGCAGGGTGTTAAAATCTCCTTTCTTTTTAATCGTGCTAAGATACATGTAACATAAAATTTATCATCTGAGCCATTTTTTAAGTGTATGTGGGCTTTTGTTTTGCTAAGGAGTTTGGAACTTTAATACCAGAGCTGAACTGTCCTGGACGATATGGAGTTAGCATTGTAGGCTCCTTTTCTCACTTTCTGAGCCCACATCCAACTTCTCCTCTGAACAAATGTGAACAAATATTAAATGTTATTACTTTGAGGACACGAGATTATTAGCCAACCTGGCCTACTCATATACCCCAACATAGCCCTATCCAGGATACCTCAGAATGAACCACGTAAGAAACTGCCTCCCTGCATCTTTAACAGTGGTCCTCTCTGTGGTTCCTATAAGGGTCAGGGTAGCTCCATCTTCAGGTAGGCCTGGACCCCAAGCCACGGGCCTCCTGTCCTCTCCTGCCCCATCCCTAATCCCCCTCCCTGCAATTCTGAGACAACGGGACCAGGTCACCAAGGGACTGAACCAACAGAAAGAGTGTCACCAGCCAAGAGGATGACCCAGCACTTGCATCAAAATAGTTTGGAGGGCACTGGTCAGATATAAGCAGACTGGATATTATTCTACACACATAAGTAGGATTATAAATAAGATAAGCAGGAGTAAGACCAGGTATAACCACAATTAAGGTTATAATTGTTAGTAAACAAAAGCATGCAAACACACTTATTTTCTTAATGGAAGATACCCTCTGTCTCATGCATTTGCAATCCCATATGCTTCTTTGAGTGGGAGAGAAGGGGGTGATGGGGGCCATTAACTGGCCAGGAAGGGCAGGAGGTACTGAGTGTGTCTGAGGAAGTATGTCATGGATGGGCCCATCAGATTGGGCGTTCCAGAAGGTGACGGAGGTGGCACCTGTCTGCGGAGCATGGTGGGGGGCCATGGTGGGAGGAAGTGGCCGTGGGAGGGAGGGACTTGGGAAGGGAGTAGTAATCATATACTCCTTAAAACCGGGTGTATGGCTGAAACGAGAGCTTGATAAGAACTTGCATCCTGCCGCCTCTTCCGCACAGTGCTGGGGGGCCTGGACCTACCATAGGGGCGCTCATCTCCCACATCCCCACTCTCGCACCCCCTGCTGCCTCACCATAAGGAGCTGCAGTCCTTACTTACCCATATGGAAGGATTCATTCCCATCAATGTAGCTCTGTTGCAGAACTTGCGTATTAACATCTCTAAGAAATACAGTGGAGTTTAATATGGAACATAACTGGTGCTATATATAAATCTATAGGTTGGAAGTAGGGAAGCTTCATGGAATCGCCAGAAGCAACTTAATTATTTACACCTGAGGTGGGGGTTGGGTGCAAACCCAGTTCAACCCTGACCTTTTGTGCCTCAGCCACCCCAGGACTTCCTCGGAAGACCTGGGCATGGAAGAGGCGGATGGGTTTATCTAGAGAAAGCCTCTCATTTAGCGAACAAGGTAACTGAGGCCCCCAGAGGGTAAGAGATCTCCCAGTGCCTCCTGAGTCAGGAGCATTAAGCCATTTTATTTTCTAGGTCTCGCTGGGCTGCCACTAGATATACATGACCTTTAAAATTTGAGGGTGGAGTCAAGAATGTGAGGGGGCCACGGGCGTCACAAAATAACCTTGGGCTCCAGTTGTCTTCATCCAGTGGAGGCTGGGCGAGAAAGGGCAGGTGGAGCAGCCAAGAGCAGACCCACAGTGAGATCAGAGGAGCTCCATGGCGCTCCCTGCTGGTGTCAGCTGCTCCCCAGACCCTCCACCCAGGGTCCCTGCAGCCACTGAGCACCGCTTGAGGCAAGAACTCTTCCAGACGCCAAGGTGACTGAAGGATTTGCAGTGACTTCAATGTACTTGGAGCTGCAGTTCAGCAAACACAGGAAATACCCTGACGTTGTCAGCACCTGGCACTCTCCTGGGCACACTGCAAATATTCGTTGGGCATCTGTTGTGTGTCAGGCATGGTGCTAGGCACTAGGCTTGCAGTCATGGACACACAAGGCAGAATGCCAGTCCTTACGACACTTATAGCCTTGTGCATTATTCCAGTCAGTCTTAGAAATCTCACCAGTTTGGGGCGCCTGGATGGCTCAGTCAGTTAAGCATCTGACTCTTGATTTCGGCTCAGGTCATGATTTCAGGGCCGTGAGATGGAGCCCCGCGATGGGCTCCATGCTGGGCGTGGAACCTGCTTGAGAGTCTCTCTCTCCCTCTGCCCTTCCCTCCCTGCTCATGCACATGTGCACATGAACACGTGTGCATGCACACGCTCTCTCTCTAAAAAAAAAAAAAACAAAAACTCACCAATCTGGACCAAAATGAAGGACAATCTGATTTAAGGAAGAGTTGGAATTACTTCCAAGTAATATAAACAAAGCTATACTAAATGGTCTTGTAGAGACATTCTTAATGAATAGATAAAAATGATTAGTGGATGAAAGCAGCTTAGTCCCCATTTATATTTCATTGATTTAGCTTATATGTAAATTATACCTCTAATCTGTCTGAAAATGGCTCCTTCTCCTAGTCAGTAAATGCTCTTCGTGAAATTTGTTTGCACAATTAATTAACATCCATGTTTAAGGTTCATTTGTTAGTTGTCACAGCTTAATGTCAGAGCTCTGTGTCTTGGATTACAAGCTTCTAGAGCAAATCATGTTACCTGTTTAGCTCACTGAGTGTGTGGTTCTGCCGCCATGCCTCCCATGTGCAGCGCTCTTGAAGGCGAGACTGGTAATGGTGATAGTCATGTGCACCAGTACGTTGGCTAGTTCTCCTCTTCCCAGAAGAATATCTGAAGGGAAATCCATGAAGCATGAAGGCGGAAAGGAGCCTTCTTTTTCCTTTAGAACCTCTGGGAATGCCTCCAAAGCACGGAATGAGAAGCGCTCAGCCCATTTTCCCCCAGTTTGTGTTTTGGGAATATAAGAAAACTCTTACAGGTGAGTGCTAGCAGCAAGAGAACAGACTCTACAGAATATAGAAAGATCACAGAAAATTGGATGGAGCGATCATGAAGAGGCATGATGGAAACTTAAGCTGGGACAGGTTGGGAAGGGCTTGTCATACTTGATTCACTCAGCGAATATCTATAGAAGTCCTGCGTCCCAGCAGGGCACAGGACAGTGGAGCTGGTTGGCTGCTCTGTGCACATCCCTGTAAAGGAAGGGGGGGGGGTGTCCTGATTTCCATGAACTCGAGGCTCCTGTAAAGATGTTTGCCTGGCATGCAGCCTCAGCCACCGCTCCTGTATCCTCCATGCTGTTTCCTGCTCCTGGGGATCCCCGCTAAGGCATCCCCGCGTGGTGTCCATGTGGTGGCTCCCCCTCACCATCCGCCCACACCCATCTGTGCGTTTCTCAGATGCTTCCCCAAAATCTCTCTTCTTTGGGCCATGCAGCCTGGAGGCAGGTGACTTGGTGGAGTCTTCAGAGTTTCGATTTAGAAATAGACTTGCTTGCCTGGCTGGATTACGTCTCCTGTGCAGTAAAGGCTGTGGCTGTTCATTCTTTTCAGCCCTTAATTTTAAGCCATCTGTATTGTATTCAACACTATTTTTCAAGCCCAGTAGCAGCATATTTTGATCTGTTAAAAGGTATGTGTTCTAAATAATCTCTCTCTCTGTCACACACATACACACACACACACACACACACACAAACAACTTGGCCAGTGTTACCACTAGGTCCTACATTGTCTAGATTTAGCTTCATTCTAAACTGTCTCTTGTTTGATGTGGAAGTTCATAGCATAGGAAAAAAATAAAAGAACCATGTGAGCTTGTTAGTGGAGACTATTTTTCCTTTACAGATTTATAAGCCTTTTTACGGTCAAAGCCATTCGATTACAGGCACACCTCAGAGATATCGCACGTTCGGTTCCAGACCATTACAGTAAAAGCAAAGATCAAAATAAAGTTGGCCAAATGATTTTTTTTGTTTCCCAGCACATATAAAAGTTATGTTTATATGATACTGTGGTCTATTAGGTGTGCAGTAGCATTATGTCTAAAAAAACAATGCACATACCTTAATTAAAACTACTTTATTGCTTAAAAATGTTACCCATCTGAGATTTCAGCAAGTTGTAATCTTTTCGCTGCTGGAGGGTCTGTCTCCATGGTGGTGGCTGCTGACTGCCCAGGGTGGTGGGCGCTGAAGGTTGGGATGGCCGTGGCAGTTTCTTAAAATAAGACCACAATGAAGTTCACCTCATCGATTGATGCTTCCTTTCATGGAGGATTTCTCTGTAGCATGTGATGCTATTTGATAGCATTGGACCCCTAGGAAAACTTCTTCCAGAATTAGAGTCAGTCCTCTCAAACCCTGCTGCAGATTTATCAACTCAGTTTCTGGAATATTCTAAATCCTTCGTTGTCATTTCAACCATCTTCATGGCATCTTCACCAGGAGTACATTCCATCTCAGGAACCACTTTCTTTGCGCATCTGTTCAGGTTTCATCATGAGATTGCAGCCCGTCAGTCCCGTCTTCAGGCTCCACTCCTGATTCTAGTTCTCCTGCTCTTTCCTCCCCATCTGCAGTGACTTCCTCCCCTGAAGTCTTGAGCCCCTCAAAGTCACCCAACTTCTTCCAAACTCCTGCTAATGTGGATATTTTGATTTCTTCCCATGAATCACAAATATTCTTAATGGTATCTAGGATGGTGAATCCTTTCCAGAAGGCTTTCAATTTACTTTGTCCCTATCCATCAGAAGAATCACTATCTATGGCAACTGTAGTCTTACAAAATATTTTTTCAATAATAAGACTTGAAACCTTGACCCATGGGCTTAGAATGGATGTTGTGTTAGCGGTCATGGAAACAACACTAATCTCGTTGTCCATCTCCACCAGAGATCTTGGGTGCCCAGGTGCATTGTCAGTGAGCAGTAATGTTTTGAAAGGAATCTTCTTTCTGAGCAGTAGGTCCCAACAGTGGGCTTGAAATCTTCAGTAAACCATGTCGTAAATAGATGTGCTGTCATCCAGGCTTTGTTGCTCTGGTCACAGAGCACAGGCAGAGTAGATTTAGCATCATTCATAAGGGTCTTAGGATTTCTGGAATGGCAACAGAGTGCTGGCTTCACCTTAAAGTCACCAGCTGCACGAGCCCCTAACAGGAGAGTCAGCCTGTCCTTTGAAGCTTTGAAGCCAGGGATTGACTTCTCCTCTTTGGCTGTGAAAGTTCTAGATGGCATCTTTGTCCAGAATAAGGCTGTTTCATCTACACTGAAATCTGATGTGGCCACCTTCATGAATTCTCTTAGCTGGATCTTCTGGAGAACTTGCTGCAGCTTCTCCATCAGCACTTGCTGCTTCACCTTGCACTTCTGTAGAGACGACTTCTTTCCTGAAACCTCGTGAACCAACCTCTGCCAGCTTCAGACTTTTCTTCTGCGGCTCCCTCACCTCTCTGAGACTTCCCAGAGTTGAGGACAGTCAGGGCCTTGCTCTGGGTTGGGCTTTGGCTTAAGGGAATGTCGTGGCTGTTTGGTCTTCTATCCAGACCGCTGAAACGTTCTCCATATGAACAGTAAGGCCTTCTTCTTCTTTCCCTTTCTTATCGTCCATGTGTTCACTGGAGTAGCACTTGTCATTTCCTTCAGGAACTTTCCCTTTGCTTTCACAGCTTGGCTCTTGCTTGGCACAAGAGGCCTAGCTTCCACCCTATGTCAGCTTCGACACACCTTCCCCACTCAGCTGAATCACATCTAGCGTTTGATTTAAAGTGAGAGACATATGGCTCTTCCTTTCACCTGAACACTTTAGAGGCTACTGGAGGGTTATTAATTGGCCTAATTTCAATTTTGTTGTGCTCAGGGAACAGGGAGGCCCAAGGAGAGAGAGAGAGACCAGGGAATGGCCATGTGGTGGAGCAGTCGGAACACACACAATATTTATTGATCAGGTCACCGTTGTATACGGGCACAGTGTGTGGTGCCCCAACTACAATAGTAACAAAGATCACAGATCACCACAACAAACATATGAAAAAGTTTGAAATATTGGGAGAATTAGCAAAATGTGACACACAGACAGGCAGTGAGCAGATGCTGTTGGAAAAATGGTGCCAGGAGACTCACCACAAACCTTCAATAAAAAACACAATGCCTGTGCAGTGAAGTTAAATGAAGCACAATGAAATGAGGTCTGCCCATACTGAACCCCTGTGATACTGTAGGGAAGAGGAAGCCGAGATTTCTGACATTCTGATTACAAGACAAAAACAACAAGACAGACAAATTTGATAAAAATCAGATTTTTAAAAGGTATTCATGTAGCTCTTATTTATTCAACAAGTAGAAATGGCTGGTGTATCTCTCCCTCATTCAGGAAGTGATGCCGGGTTATGTGGAGGAGAATTTCATGCCTTCCAGCCCAGCAAGGTTCAGGTTATTTAAACAGTATGCAAATTGTCAAATTCCTCATTATCGTTTCTATCATTCCTCATCCTGAAACTCTATCGGAGAGAACGGGAAAGACTTGAGCCAGCCTTTGACATTCATTTCAAGCATATATAAATGATAGAAAACTCCGGACTCCACTACTCACCAGTGACTACTCCATCCTTAAAAGCTACAGATGGGAAAAGTGACTTGTGAGCTCTCTATTTCAGTGTGCTGGAGAGGGGCAAGAGCAGGGGGAAGAATGTGTAAATAATACTGCATGAATAATACAAAATAATTCATCGAACGGCTAGTCTGATAGCTTTGTAAATTAAATTGCCAGCTCTTCTGGGGAGTAAATTCATGTGACCTTCTACTCCCTAATTACAGATACTCCTTTCTATGCTCTGCTGGTTTTGCTGGAGTCTGCTAAGCTCTTGTCTTTGGAGTTGGTTTTCTGTCCTTCCATTCTTTCTTATTCTGACCCCTCCTCCAGGCTGCATCTGAGGAAAGGAGACTTGGAGAAAACTTTTTGACTCATTCACCTAGGTGGGTCCTTTCCACTCCCCCACCCCTCCTACCCCATGCAGAGGTTTCCACGCAGTCCTAGCGCCCTCCCATCCCAGACACCCAGGGCTTCTCCAAGGGCCCAGCTGCTTCTGGAGCAAACCCAGATGCCCTCAGTCATGGGGGCTTTTGTCTACACCTCCTGCCATGCCACTCTCACATTTAGCAGCTTTCATTCTTGCAGATGAGAGGGAAGTATTAGAAGATGTTCTCCATTAAAGGCCACTGAACAGAAAGAGTCCAGGTAAAACACGTGTAAGGAAAGTGGGGTGCCATTTTGCTTTTCATTACTAGTGTGATTGCCTTTAATACTGCTGGTCAACTCATATGGAGGTAATTTTTTGTTGCTTTTATTATCAGAAGGAAAATTAGAAGGGTAAGCAGCACATTTCAGCTTCATTTAGATCTGATTTTGGACAGGAGGGTGCATTACCATATATAAAATACTCCATTTGGGGCTCTCTTTGCCCGAGTTATCTACAAAGAGCCAACTGGATGAAATGGTTCTTGGGTAAGCAGGGAGGAATAGTTGGGTCGGCAGCCCGGAATTACCTGTCTTATGTCTCAGTCCATTATTATGTGTTCAGAGCACAGGAAAGGGAAGAGATTTGTAGGTCCATTTTCTTCATAGAGCTTCTACATTTTCCAGTCCTCTGAACTTCTGCCTGCCTTAGGTGGAGCGGGGGTCTTCTGAAACCTTCTGGTTCAAGCTCCAGAGATGTGAATCCCCCAGACAGCGATCTCCATGGCCACGCTGTAGAAGAGATCTCTGTGGACAAGCCAGCTTTCCATTCCTTGCAATTCTGGTGAAATAGCCTTCTTGGTTTCTCTCACTAGGTTGCACATTTCTTGGGGGAAGGGAATCATGTTCTTTCCATCTTTGTACCCCTTCAGTGCCAGCTTCCATGAGGGACGCTCAAAACCTGTTGAACATTCACGTAATCCTGGTTAGAGCCTGGGAGGTTCTGATTGGGTGTTCGGCACGTGAAGGATCTGTCCTGCGTGGTGAACGCTGTGTAGAGGAGGCAGAAACATCGAGAACATCCAGATGGCAAAGACCCTGGAGGTCCTTGCCCCACTTACTCTGTACCATGTATGTTGCCCCGGGAGAGCGACATCCATGAGAAGATGCTGCCTCGTGTTCGCACCCTGGCAGAGAGCAAAGGCACTGGACACCCCTCACTGAGGAAGCTTCTGGAACATCATCTCATCACATCCTCTCCTTGTGACTCTCAGGAAACCGAGGCCCAACAAGGTGAAGTAACTTATCAACCCATTTATGTGGGAGAAGAGAGAAGTTTTAACTTAGGAAGCTGATCAGTCATGAAGACTTTAAGGCATAATTTGCAAGAGAGATTGTTCATCTTTTTCCCCATTTTGTGATTTTCAGCCTCAAATCTACTGGCTTTTTTTTTAGGGTATTTTTTTAAAAGACATGGAGATGGTAGGTGTTGTATGTGTGTATGTGTGTGGACATGCAAGCATATAGAAAGAGAAAGAGGAAGGTGATTTTTCTAAGGGAACTTTTTAAAGGCTAGAAACCTGTGCCATAATTGGATAGGTTTGGGGCCTCCTGGAATACCTGTAATCCTAATTAGCATCCTGACTTATGGAATGAAAGCACAAGATAAAATGAGGGAATTCTCTCTGGGATAAATGCCACGTTCTCAATTAACCAAAGGGCAATAAGATGGATTATAATGCCAGAATAGGGCTTTTGATCATTCTTTGTCCAAAAGCCACATTTTGGTCAGGCTCAGCACAATGAGACAATTACTGATATCAAAAGAATGGGAATAGTAGGTGTACCTTAAGCTAACATTTCTCGCATCTTATCTTTCTATGTCTTTCTCTTGCTAATGGCTGCAAGGAAAGTTAATCATGATTTGCTATAATTATCCCATTAAAATGGGATTGATAGTAATGCTTTATAAAAAATGGTGAGTCCAAACTGCTGAGTTAATTAGAAAGTTTTCCTTTGTGTCTCAGAGTAAGAAATGCTGTTCTGGCTTCCTGAATGATTTGCATAACAAAATATTTGAATTCCTTTCCAATGCTTCATTGAACTAAAATGAATCATTATGGAGGGGGGAAGTCATTCTGATACAGTCTTAAAAGCAAACCATAATTTTCTTTAGATTTTTAAATAGTTCCTGAATTAAAAGTCCTCTGACTGCTCATTCTCTCCCATTGCTTTATGGGTCCATCTTAGCTCTGTTCTGTAATACCCTCTGAGCCCACTGGGCTGCTAACCGAAATACCATATAGACTGGGGCTGAAACAAAAACTTACTTCTCACAGTTTTGGAGACTGAGAAGCCCAAGTCAGGGTGCTGGCCGATCTGGGGTCTGGGGAGAGCTCCCTTCCTGGCATGTACATGGTGGTCATCTTGTCATACCTCATATGGGAGATGGGAGAGGAGAGAGGGCGAGGAAGCTCTCTCATCTCTTCTTATAATGGCACTCATCCCATCGGTGAGAGCTCCCCCCTCATGACCTAATTACCCCCAGAGGCCCGACCTCCTAATGCCATTACCTGGGGATTAACATCTCAACATAGGAATTCGGGAGGCACACCAACCTGCAGTCCACAACACTGGCCTCTAAATTCCAGCATTGAATTTGAGTACTTGACTTCCCAGGTAAACAACCAGAAATAGAACCATTATAGTAGCATTTAGTGCTGGGGACAGGATTCCTTTCAAATTCTTCTCCTGTTCCCTTGGTCTGCTCTGTGCTCCATGCCACAGCCAACCACTCAGGTAGACATTTTGTCCACTCGGAGCTGAGATCTGTTTACCACCACCAGTAAGATATTTGGTGGATTCTTTAGTGGGGCACTGTACCAGCTTTGGCAACCAGAAACTTTTTCTTGCTGAGACCAGTGATGGTAAAATCAGCGTCTTTCCCAGTGCTAGCTCCTTCTGTTTGCAAACTCAGTTCTCTTATTCCAGAGTGTGAGAGCTTGCTGGCAGAAAGCACTCTTGCCTGCTCCATCCCAATGCTCCCAGGTAGTCCAGCCGACCAGGGGGGCCATGTAATAAATGCTCCACCCCCACCCCAGAGCAGCACCACCTGCACTGCACTGAAGACCCCGCTTATCTGTGAAAATGGGCGGGCACAACCCTTAGACCGGAGCAGTTCAGGCCAGTGTGGGGCGAAAGGCAGAGGACCGAGACCGTGTCATGAGTTTGGTTCAGCCATAGTGATGGATGAGCTGCTGGCGGCCAGGCACTAGGAAAGCCTTGGGTGTGTTGTGGGGTGAAGTGAGAACAAGGTCAGGCAGGTGTGTTCCCTCCAGACACACCTCCAGCCATCATCACCACACAAAGCTGTTTCTCTCTCAGCCTTGAAACAGGGAGCCCTCTATGGAATCTTGTGACTTGTTTGCAGGGAAAAAAGGGACTCTTTTCTCCCAAGGGTTATTTCCTTCAGCTGCTTGGCCAGATGCTCCCCTACCACCCCACCGTTGATTTGGGGAAAGAGGAGTAAGAGCCTTTGGGAATGCCTCACCCCGTGGATGAACTGAGAGCAGGACTTGCTGCTCTGCCTGCTTCCCACTCCATCCCCTACTCTGTAAAAAGTGGGAAACATAGCACCCTCATAGGACTCGAGGACAAATAGAGCCATTCAGACCGCCACCATCTACACAGCCCTGGACTCAGCTGTGTGCTCTGGTTACAAGTGCGAGTGGTAAGGTGCCGCGTGAGGAGGGGACGCAGGAAGCCCAGCCCAGGAGGGGACGCAGCAAGCAAAAGACCATGAACACACTTCCCCCGGAAAGCTTGCTCTCATCTACAGGTCTGCTCAACCTTCGCTTGGCTGGTTCCTGCCCATCCAATGGATATTGTGGGAACGCCATTTCCTTGAAGAAGATTTCCCTGGTTAGGGGCCCTAATTTTCTCTTCTTTGTATCTATCACCCTTTGGATGACCGATCTCCATAATTCAGTGTTTAATGGATCTCTGTTGACTATAAACTTCTGGATGGCAGGGTCACCTTTCTCTTGTCCCCCTTCGAATCCAGAACACTACTCAGTAAATGGTGCTCAGTAAATGGTAGGTATGTTACGTTCTCAGGGAAGCCGAACCAACAGGATGTGTGTGTGCGTGTGCATGTATATGCATACGCATGCACATATACATATATAGAGAGATCAGCTGTGGAGGCTGGCAAGTCCCAGGTAGAGACCCACAGGAGAGCTGCAGTTTGAGTCCAAAGCAATCTGCTGGCAGAATTCCCTCTTCCTCCAGGGAGGTCAGTCTTTTTCTAGTAAGGCTTCAGCTGACTGGATGAGGCTCAACCACAACATGGAGGGTAATCTGCTTTACTCAAAGTCTATTGACTTAAATGTTAATCTCACCTAAAAAAACACTGAAACTTTTAAAATAATGTTTGACGAACATCTAGGTACCCTGACCCAGCCAAACTGACACATAACTTACCATCACGTATGTGAAATAGTGGAGGATGGAATCATGACCTTGGTCTCCATTGTCCTGTGGTGATCCTTCACTTCTGTGTGTGATGCCTACAGCTTCTGTCATCTGGATCCCCTCCCTTGACCTTCAACATAGCCCTGAGAGGTGGGCAGCAGGGAGGATGTGGGCAGAGTTGACCCTACTCGTGGACAAGGGCACTGAGATTCAGAGAGGACAAGAGAATGACCAGAGGTGACATGGCTTTTCCGAGCAGATGGGGAGACCCTGCATCTTGTCTCCAGTGTTCTCTTCCTGATCATACAACAGAGATTGGCTGTTTCCTTGTGCCAGGCACTGGTAAATCCTCATTTCCGCCCTGTGGGGGGCATCTATGATAATCACCCCTCTTTTATATCCCCGGAAGCTGGAACGGATTCGAGGCATCTGCCCAAGGTCACAGACCCGATCCACGATGAAGCTGGGGCACGAAGCCCCGTTTTGCGACTTGCTCTCCACACCACTACACGATACTGTCTCTCCACACACTTCCTGTGTCGCCGTTTGGTTTCAGAAAAGTCCCGGTGTGCAGATGTCCCCCACTGCGGGGGTGCAGCTGCTTGTGTGGGGCAGTGGACCCCGGGGCCGGGGCAGGCGCGGGGCGGGCCTCCTCTGCTTCCAGAGTCCCACCACTGTCCCCCTCCCTCGTCATCTTGGAGAGCTTCGTACTTGTCACTGTGCTGCGTTATTCCTTGCACTGAAAGCTATACAGGTACAGATCGCCTTCTGCGGTTTCCGTGCAGTAAAGATAAATTACCAGTGAAAGTCAATTAATATTCAGGATGATATTTAAAGGCCCAAACAAATGAACAAACAGAAACCTGTTCTGAATTCCGTGGGAGAAAGAGCCCTTGCATGTCAGCCCTGCTCCAGAGTAGTGAGAACTCAGGGCCAGAGCTCGGCAGGGACGGGACCCCTGGAGCTGACTGGATATTTAACCCCACCCTGACCACATCGAGCTATCCAGGTGATTCAGTCCCACGAGAGTTCTGTGTCTAGAACACCAGATCAGTGACAATAGAAACGGCTGAGTTTCAACTTTTGTTAAAAGACGTCTATCTTGAGTGTGCGTTGAGCTGTGGTCCCCAGAGGCAGTGTGAGGAGAAGACCTACCCTGAGCCCCTCGTGCCTGCCCTCCCTGATGGCCACTGCTCCTGCTTTTCCCTCACCGTGGGCCATGTGTGCACACACACTTGCTCCTCCAGATGTGGCTAAATGCCTGCTTCCGTCATATCCTGTATCCACCCCAAGCCGGCTCCCTCTCCTCTCTGACGTCCTGTGCCGTGCTGACCCCCAGCACGGATTCTGCTCCTTAACCACTTCCCGCCTTACATCGCCTTCATTGTGTTACAGGTATAGCTTGTCTCCTCCACCAAGTCTTGTCCGCGTGAGGGTTTATACTGCTTTCATGCCCCCCAAATGCTTAGCTGTACGCCTGGCAGGTAGAACCCATTGAACTGAAAGACATTAAAATACAGAGTAAAGGGACACCCCGGCGGCTCAGTTGGTTAGGTGTCAGACTCTTGGTTTTGGCTCAGGTCATGATCTCAGGGTCATGACATCAAGCCACTTGTTGGACTCTGTGCTGAACTCGGAGCCTGCTTGGGATTCTTTCTCTCCCTCTGCCTCTCCCCCTGCTTGCATGCTCTCTCTCTCTCTTTAATAAATAAAAAATAGAGAGAGTATAACGATTTCATTTAATGATTATTTCTTCTGCTTTTGCCTCCTTCATTCCTCATTCATTTATCCACCATCCACTCACCCACGTGTCTGTCCACCAGGTGATGAATATGGCATGCATGGCAGACCTGCTATGTCGTGGTTACTTTGCGGACACACAGATGAGTTCAAAATGATCTCTGTCCTTAAGAATCCCGGAAATTGCTATTCAAGAGAGTTAAAAATCATTCTAGGTAGACAATGCAAACTAAAAATACCTATTATTATTATTATCATCGCCACACTGGCTTATCATGGCAGACGAGGCTGAAATTCGTGCAAGATAATAGGCTTTCCGGCGAGTTTTCTCCCTTACTCCTTTTTACTGAGTACACTCTAATATTCCTGCAGGATTCATATTGGATCATGATGACAACTGATAGAGCAGCAGGCAGGAAAGGATGTACTTTTGTTTCATTTTTTAACACACTGGTGTACTATTGCAATTCCCCTGCAGTTAGTTTGTATGAATGAATCATGGTGGCATGTGAAGCAATTGTATTCACACAGACTCTTGCTCAGGAGAACTCACACATCCTTTGCTCACAGAGAAAATTCTGCTGAAAGCACATGCTATGGAAGTTGTACTTTTCCCCTCCGAGGTGGGGTGAAGAGAGGGGCTTTGTTCAAGGTCATATAGAATGCCAGCTCCCACTCCAGGTTGTGCCTTCCTACCTTGCAAAATTCCAGTGTTGCCTCCTTTCCTTTGGGAATGCTCCTGTTATGATGGGAGACTGGCATCCGCGATGGGTCAGGTTCTGAAGTTATCTTGCAAAATATGTGTACTCGCAGGGGGTATGGTCTGGAGTGGGGAGGGGAATAGGGGAGCAAAAGAGAATGGAAGGAGTTTTGTATGAATTAGAAGTCTTTTTAGTTTCAAGCAACAGAAATGCAAACTGTCAGAAACTGGAAATGATGAGGGGTATTGGCAGCTCCTGGAACCAGACCATGAGATCAGGGAGCTCTGGAGTGAGGAAGTGCTGAGGGCTTCATACTCGCTCTCTCTGTCTTCAGTTCAGACCAGCTTTTGCCTCACCCAGCTGCTAACAGCTCTCAAGTATCATTCTTACAGTTTCCACCAGACCAGACAGGGTCCGATCTTCTCTGGCCCTAAGCTCGAAATTCTAGGCAAAGGCTGGTGTTGGCCCAGGTTGAGCGTGGGAGGACTAAGAAAGTGGCTGCTCCCACTGGGCTGGAGTGAGGAGGAGCATGTCCAAGTGGAAGACGATGCTGTCCTATAAGAAGGAGACAAATGAAGGTCATCCCCTGCATTTATGGGTGCTTTGCAGGAAGCACGAATGAGCACTTAGAAGGAATGGTCAATGCAGGGGATGATGTGCCTTAAATTCAAACGCGACCCATGTCAGACCCAAGCAGTATTTATTGAGCCTTTGCTATGTGCTTGTGAAATAAGGATTTCTTTGGGAGTTCATGTTGTGGACCACTATTTCACAATCATTAAGCAGTTTCTAGGGGAGAAGAGTGATGTATGTATTCAAGAGAGTTTAGAGCAAAGCCGCCATGCAGAGATTAGCCCAGGGAGTGAAACAGGTGATGGGCATTGGGAAGAAAATCTAAGGCCTTGGAGACCTTGGAGGAGGACCTGGGTGTGGCTATGCCAGGGAACACCAACGTCCTTGTGGATTGTGGATCTCAGAGGAGATGGACACACAGCCCTGAGTCAGATCTCCAGCTTGCAGGACATCTAGATGGGTAGTCTCATCTCCACCAGTTAATGCTGGCCACGATCTGCTTCCTCTGTAGGACAAATGTTGCACAGAAATGCCTCGATTTCAGCCACATCAATCTTTATGAAAATGTTCATTTCTCCTTTTATCCGTTCCCATGGTGGCTCACCACAGCCATCCCATTTCCCTAGCAGTGGCAAGCTCCTGGCCAGAAGCACAAGCTGCCAAGTTAACCCTTGTAAGATTACATGGTGAAACATACAGATGCTTGGTGGTGGTCTCACTCATTCCACAAACACTCTGAGCCCACTCGGGAGTACCAGGCACTGTGAGGGAGACAATTTGCTATGCAATGGGAGCAAAACAGACGTGGGATTTTTTTTTTTTAATTTTAGATTTCTAGAATTTTCCAAATCAGTTGAATAGTATCAATAATTGATATTCATGTGTATTCATCTTTAGTCAGCAGAACAACTGAACAGGTTCGTAGATTTTAAGTGGACGTGAAGCCTGAGAAAGGCTGCAGATCTCTTTAAAGAGGGATAGCCAGAGGCGGCTCTCAGTGTCTTCGCGTTTCCCATCACCACCGGCAGTGTGATGAGTTGGGGATGTGTAGGTCAGTGTAGTGGACAGAACGTGGAATTAGAGGACATGCATTGGAATCCCAGCTCTCCTCTTATATTTGCTGGGTGACCCCAGGGAGGTGTCATAGTCTGTTCAGGCTTTTAAACAACAGAAATTTACTTCTCTCAGCCCCGGAGGCTGGAAGTCTGAGATCAGGGTACCCATGTGGTCTGGTAGGGCCCACTCCTGGGTTACAGATTTCTTGTACCCTCCTGTGGCAGAATGGACTGGGGGACTCTGTGGGGTCCCCTTTATAAGAGCACTAGCTTCATTCATGGGGGTGCCACCCTCATGACCTGATCACCCCCCAGAGGCCCCCACCTCCTAAATCCATCACCTTGGGTGTTAGGTTTCAACATACAAATTCAGAAAGGACACAAACATTCAGTCCATGGCAGGAAGATACTTATTTCTCTGGGCCCTGAGTTCCTTATCTGTGAAATGGAGAAAGTAATCATTCTTCCTCACAAGGTCATTGTTAAGTGTCAGATGACTGTGCAGGACACGTGGCTGGCTTTGGGCTGTGGGAAAGCCTCTTCTGTGGGTCCTGTGGAGCTCAGGGTGTAACGTTCCAGACCAGGGAAGCTGGAACCCAGATTCCTGCTGATCCCGTGGGTGTGGAAGCTTTGGGTGGTTGTTCAAGAGATGGGTACAGGGGGATGGGAGTCCATGCTTACTTAGGTCTGAAACTAGGATTTAAATGATAAAGGGAAGAAGCACGGGTCAGGTACAGATATTTTTGAGTAAAATATCTGCATTGCTATGCAATGGCAGCAAGTTGAGGCCAATCTCAGAGAATGTTCATCCAACCAGAGGGGAGACGTTCAGCCAACAGCCATGGTCAAGGGGCCAAGGGCTGGCACTGGGGGGAGTGATAGAGGCTCTTCCCAGGAGGCTGGTCACTGGCAACCCTGGGTTTCAGGGACAAGAAACCCATCTTAGGTACCAAAAAGGCCCCTGACTCTTAGAAAGCTAGGGTCCAAGGATCGGAGCCAGGACCGCATGAACTGCCTAGATGCTGGCCCAGCAGGTGACCCCCGGCAGCTTCTCGGGTTCCTCTTGTGAAGGAAGCCATGGTTCCCAGGCCTAGCCCTGGACGGAGCCTGGATTATGCCCACGGCTACTCTGCCGTGGGTCCAACCCAGATTCTTCACGGTGCTCCCATCCAGCTAATCACACGATCCCCAGTCAAGCTGTCCCTTGCCTGTCTTCGAAAATCCAAATTACTCAGTCCCGCCCTCCAGCTCCACCCCTGACCCTCAGGGACTGGTTTCCAGTGCTGTAAGGAGGGCCCTCTTCCTTTGGCTTCCAGGCCTTTGGCCATGCCACTCCCATCCCCCGCCCCACCTTCCCCCTTGGCTCTTCATTCACCTTTCTCCTTCAGACTTGAATTTGGGTGTTGTTTCCCGCAGGTAGTTTCCCTCAGTCTCCCAAGGCCTCTTGCTAGCCCCACAGCACCCTTGGGGGGGTTCCAACTCTGCATTTATTCTGCTGTGTTGTGTGTGGCCTACTGCCAGACACCACAGTTCTCTGCAGGCGGAGATTGGGTCTGACCACGCCCCATCCAGGACAGAGATTGCATCTGACCACGCCCCACCCGGGGCGGAGATTGCATCTGACCACGCCCCATCCCCAGTACCTGCCTGCACCAGGTGGGTGCTGCATAAATGTTCGCTCAGGATCAGAGACAGAAAGGTGCAGGGACAGGGTACCCACCGGGTCCTTTTCCTGCCTGCCCTCTCAGAGCAGCCACCTTTTACTTGAATAACAACGTGATACTTGGGAAACACACACTTATTTGCAAGGCAAAATGCATGACCTTGTCACTCAGAAGACCTCCATCCCAGGGTCTCACTTAGCCCTGGGATTGAGTAGTGCTGATAAGGGGAGAAGGTTAGTCAGGCATTTCTGTCTAGGTGATTTAGTTTTACAGAAGATGCTCTCAAATCTTCAGTGGGAGTCGAGGCAGAATTTTTATCAGATTATAAGAATATCAGCACATCATTATGCTACTCGTGCTGGAAGCTATTAAGTGTTTTCTCTGAGCCTTGGCATATGCAGGCTCATAGGACTTAAATTACAATTTAAGGAATTCTGTTTTTACTACCAAATGGACAGTGACTGACAACAGGTTTTGTTTTCTTCTTGGGCTCGGCCATTCTTTTTTTTTTTCTTTTTTTTACATTTTGGTGCCAGACAAGAGGTTTTGATGCCACCTCATCCCTCTATCTGCTCATCTGCCCTTGGCTGGGCCAGGGATGCTCACCTCCCTATCACTGGTTGCCCTTAACAAATGCTGTTTGTCCCTTGAGGTTCAGCTCCCACGTGACCTGCCACCTGTAGCCCCTCCCACTTGAACCACCTGCGTGAGCTGGGCATGCGTCCCATGCGGACCGTGAACTGTGGATGAAGGGGCTGTATCTTTAGTCACCTCTCGTGGTACATATTCATCTGAACACGCAGAGCTCCATCGCTTCAGTGCATCGAGCATCTGCTGTTTGCAGTCTGCCCTCTTGGAAGGAGACCCAGACGCCCCCAAGATGCAGACCTGGCCTTTACTTAAGAGCTTTCCTTCTGGTTAAGACAGGAGGAAGACTGATTGAGCTCTGCGAGTGATGCCGGGCCCACAACCTGCTATTCCGTCTCCTTCCTGTGAATGAAAACGTAGCTTATAGTTTTACTTCATTTTAATTCTGCCGTGATACTTGTTTTAAAATTCAGAGATCACCGGATGTTAATCCTCTTATTATCTCCTGTTGCTAATTATATTAGAAGGACAAAGAGGGAACTTGGATTTTGTGATGCTTTCACAGAGTACAGAGGCTTAAAACATCTCACTTAGACTTCCCCGAGGTTCTCAGGAACCCTTCCGTTTCTGGGAAAATGCAAACGTGTCAAACCTGGCAGTCTCCCCCTCCCGAGGAAATCTGACATGTGAAACTCAGGTTGTTAGACCTGCTGTCAGAGGAGCTGTCTGCCCCAGAGCATCCTTCCCTCTGGCCGCCTGCAGCCTCTCTCCGCCGCCCCTCGCCCCCTGTCCCGACAGGGTTTTTGTCAGATGAGGGGGACCAGCCTCTCCACCTCGGTAGCCTCCCCGAGACACCCCTGGGCTCTGGAATGAACACATTCTGGACTTCTGGGTCTCACCTTCAAAGCCCCAGTCCCCAAGGGGAGCCGAGCTCAAGTGGAACGCAGGCTGTACCCTCCTTGTCCCAGGGGAGGCCGGATTGGCAGCAGCCTATGCAGACACAATCAACAGAAGTGGGGCCCAGCCCCTTTGGGGGAAACCAGAGCTGCCCCCCGAGGTTCGCCAGGTGCTCTGGGGAGCTGGGAAGGTTTTCAGCTCGTGGGCGGCTGTTTGTCATGAGGGGCATTCAGCACACGGGAGGCAGTGTGGAAACCCAGCAGCACAAAGCGATTTCCAGCTGGATCGTGGCTGATGAATAATGAAACAGCAATGGTGCAGCCGCGAGCTGACAGTAAGTAGGTGGCGGGAGGGGAGAGCTGGACATTTGCGGAGCCATTTGGTGGATGTGTCGCTCCCCTCCCGGGGGAAGAGCAGACCTGAAAGAGAGAGGCGGAGTCGTCTGTCTGCACACGAAAACCAGGTTGGGGAACTGTTGTTGCCACTGAGGGGCGGGTGGGTTCCTCTGCAGAGAACCTCTCGACCTGTCTGTAATTCTGACTCGGCGTTGATATTTGCATCCCTGCTGACAAGGGGAGAACATTCCTATTTCTGCTGTGACGATAATAGCCACTAATACTTACGTAGTGCTAACTGTGCAAAGTGCTGTGCTAAGTGCTTTACATACATTGGCTCATTTGCTACACAGTACATCTATATAACTAATCATTTGCATACACAATGCATTTTCATACATTGGCTCATTTACATACATAATACATATATAATGTTTGCATACATTAACTCATTTATATACACAATCCATTTGCATACTGTCTTAGTCTGTTTGGGCTATTATAATGGAATACCACAGACTGGGGGGAGGCCTACACAGCAAACACTTATTTCTCACAGAAAGTTCTGGAGGGTGGAGTCCAAGATGAAGGTGCGGGCAGATCTGGTGTCTGGTGCGAGCCAACTTCTTGCTTCGTAGATGGCCATCTTACCCTGTGTCCGCACGCGGTGGGAAGGGCAGGGAGCTCTCCGGGGGCTCTTCTGTGAGGGCACTCACCCCATTTCTGAGAGCTCCACCCTCACGACTCATCCCCTCTCCAAGGCCCCACCTCCAAACACCACTGTGGGCTAGGTTTCCAGCCCCTGAATTTTGGGGGAACACAAACGTTTGTTTGGTCCATAACACACATAATACATTTACATATATTAACTCATTTCAATCACCTATTTTATTGATGAGGAAACTGAGTCACAGGGAATCCCGTGCCTGGGGTCGCAGGGGTCAGCGCTGGCTCCAGAGTCTCAGCTCCTGAGTGCCCAGCGTGCTCCTCATGAGGCTCTGGCGGTTTGGTTTGGATCATCCCCTAGCTGGGCACCTGTCACCAGCTATTACGTGTGTGGGTGCCCTGTGGTTTGCTAGGCGTCCGTCAGCCCGCCTCATCCTTGAAGCAGATGGACAGAACACTTTACAAACCAGCCGTAACCCAGGGCTCCTGGTCGTGGGGGGAGTTCAGCGGGGATGCCAGGCCTTGTCCCACTCTCTGTGGCCTCGCCCTCCTGCTGCATGAGCTGCTCCCCCAGCACCACAACGACCGCTGTCCCACGCCGGGATGGCTGTTGGGACAAGTTCAGGAGGGGCCAGATCGGACTGGTGACTGGGTCCCCCTGCTCTCTGTTTCCTCTGCCAGGCGTGGTGGGTGCAACCCCACCTCCCAGCCGTACCACCACCCACCTCTGAGAACAAAGCCCAGAGATTAGGAAGGGCAGAGGGGTTGGCATGGGGGGCAAAGGTCAGAAATCCTACAGAGGGGCGCCTGGGTGGCTCAGATGGTTAAGTGTCTGCCTTCGGCTCAGGTCATGGTCCCAGGGTTCTGGGATCGAGTTCCGCATTGGGCTCCCTGCTAGGCGGGGAGCCTGGTTCTCCCTCTGCCTCTGCCTCTCTCTCTCTCTCTCTGACTTTCATGAATAAATAAAACATTTAAAAAAAAAAAAAAAGAAATCCTACAGAGAGAGGTGAGAAAGTCATTTGGTTTATGACTTTAACCTTTTGCCCTTAATGTGACAGACTCTTCAAAAAAAACAAAAACAAACACATAACCTTGTGGCAAGGAATGGCGATTTTTAGATTGTCCCCTTAAAATAGGAAGACCCTCATGTTGTGTAAAAGGGATCTTCGGGGAAACACTTACCAAAAATCTCATGCTGTGTTGGCACATTCTCATGATGAGAGCCAAGCCCAGGCCCCACGGCGTCTCTCGTGACCAGCCCATTCCCTGTGTAAGCACGGTTACTAAATCTACCTGTTTGCACACCGCCGAGACCCTGGCCCCTCTCCCTGAGCTCTCTCCCTGCCTGGCCCACCCTTGTTCTTGGAGAAGTCCTTGAAAGCCCCCTGGGTAGAGTGTGAGTCCCCCTGGCCAGGGCCCCACGGCCCTCTGCATGCACTGACCAAGTGGCATGGTCATTACCTGCCCCACTGTCCCATGAGACAGCGAATTCCTCTTGAGAATTTGAAAAAAAAAATCATTGCCTTATCTTCTCTGCCCCCTGCTGCCTTCCCCCCCCCAGCCACCCACACAGGACCTGGCACCCAGGACATGTGCGTTCAGGGAATGAGTGTGAGGTCATTGGTGGAGGATTCTGAAAGGCATCTATTAAAGGTAGAAATCGGCACAATTCCAATGCGTGGTGTAAATGTGACTCGGCATCTCTTCCTGCAGATACGCCCTGAGTCCAGAGTTGAACCCGTCTTAGCTCCCATGCTCCCATCAGCCCACGGTGCCCTTCATGGGGAACTCATCACCCGCTCCCATGTTCTCTCCCTGCCAATGCATCATCCTCTTTCTGCTCTCTCCCAGCAGCCAGAAGCATACTCCTAAAGTCCCAATGCGATCGTTATATTTAACAGCTGGATTCCATTACACAGCTAAGTGGGTCCTGCCAGGCTCTGCACAATCCAGTCCCAGAGACCGACATGCCTCCCAACAGGCCTCCTGCCCCCCAGTGCCACTCCCCCACCCCTGCACTGCAGCCACATGGAAGCCTCAGTCCCTTTTGTCTGCTAGGATAAGCTTTCCCCCCATTCTCCGCTGCAGGAAGTGCTCCCCATTCTCCTGGGCACAGCGTGCTGGCTGCTGGCTTCCTGTCTGTGCCAGGACCCTCTGCTTTCTGGCCTCAGTCTGTCCACTGAGCCCTCCTTCGGGGCTTGCATTTCCTGCTCCCAGCATGATGCAGGGGTGCTGCCCCTCCCCCTCCTGTGTTACCGGGTGTGAGAAGGACATCAGCGTTTGAAAGCTTTGGGTTCAGTACCCTCTGCAGTAACTCAGAAAGATAGGGAAAGAGAGCTGTGGTCTTTATTTTTTTTTCACTATTTAAAAGCTATTTATTAGAATTTAAGCTATTTGGGGCCAGAGATGATGTCATTAAATTCTGTCTACTCCTCAGAACATTACATAGTACCCTGAGCTGTGCATCTTTAGATGAGGCCTCAACAAAGACTTTTTCGTGGAAACCCAGACCTCAGACACATGTCCCCTTCCATCCATGCAAATGTCACAGGCTCTGGGGGGAGGGGGAGGGGCGCTTCCTTTCCAGAATAACATTGGGAAGCACAGAATTCGAATTTCCACAGTTTTTTTTTTTTTGAGTTCTTTGGGTGAAATGCTACACCAATTTGGTTGTCACCGTCAGGAACCCTTAGCTGTTGGTGGCCCCAGAGCACATATAACTCTGGGTTCTGTGGTGCTCTCCCTGGTCGTTTTTGGCGCTCCTTACATGAGCGTTCTGGTTCGGGGGAGAAAGCATTCTATCTCCTCTGAAATCTATGTGGAACAAAGGAGATCATTTCATTGCCTGCTTTGAGGATACTCCTGGTTCATGCAGATTACTTCTGCGTTTTCCACAGAGGGTCAGTGACCCCTTTTCACAATCCTGGCCAGCCCCAGGCCAAATGTGAAATGAGTGGCATTTGGTTGTGGTGATCTCTTCTTTGTGGTTCAACTTCTACACGAGTTAATGGCCATTTAGGTGCTCACTCTGTAAAATCTTTTCTGGACTAAGGTAAAATGTGAATGAATGAAGGGATAAATACCAAACAGATGAATACCCTTGCTTGTGCCCAGATTACTTTTAAGAGAAAAAATGAAGAAACGAAGGGCAAAAGTATTAGTACTTCTTCCTCCAAAGCAAAAGCTTTCAGGTGTAACCCACCAAGTTCTAAAACTTCCTTCTCTAGCCCAGAGGACAGGGCCAAACTCTAAATGGCAATGTGTGCACTCCCATATCCTAGGTTCCCAGAGTGGAGAGCCCTGCCCCCCAACTCGGGCAAAGCGTCAGGAGCAGCAACGGGTGATTAATCAGGTGGCTCCTGTCTAAGGACACAGTCAACGTTTACTGTCTCTGCAGACCAGACTGTGGAAATAAGCAGACCCATAAAGGCCAGCAATTAATATTTCCCTGGCAGATATTCCAGATGCTACTGGGGAGACAGTGACATTGTAGGGCCCTTCCTGCTCCTGATTTATTCCATCAGGGAAGCACTTTCCTTACATGGGGAGTTTGCACAGAGGTGACCCCTTTTGGTTTTTCAGGAGCTGTCTTAAGGCTTCTTATCTGCCCACCTTTCCGTGTGCCGGGGGACAGAGCCGTGCCCCACAGACCCACCTTCGCACCCAGTGAAGTGGCAGACTTGCCTTCCCCAGCTCCAAAACCCACCCTCAGCGCCCTTCTTCCCTTCCACTGGCCAGGAGCTGCCAATGGGTCCAGAGAGAGCGAGGCAATGGCTTGAAGTGTCCTCTCCCACCTGCAGCCACACACTGACATGCCACTGTGGCCTCCAGGGGCCTGCAGCGAGGACCCGTGGCAGGAATATAGGCTGTACTCACGAGACATTGTGGTTGGGAGGGCTTTCTTGCATTCTTCAAACCAAACCATATAGATAATTCTGGGGTCCACCCTGAAAACACTGAGAAACAGGCTTATTAGCGGAATAGCTCCCCATTAGGTGACCTCTGCAAAACTGTGGGACGTGGTGCAGCTGGATTTCAGGACAGAGCTCTTCTTCCTTTAAATATTGAGAGGGCAAGTAGGATGGGGTTGGGCAGCGGGGGTGGGGGGCTCGCCATTGCCTCTCCATTCTCTGTTATCATTTTCTGTTCAAAAGCTTTCATCTAAATTAAGAGTCTTTGATTGGAATTCAAAGGGAAAAGAGCTTTCAAAACCTACTAAAAGACTTGAAAGGCGTGGGAAACATCACATAGTTGGAGGCACTTGCTGGCTGGATGCAAAGGCGTGGAGAGGAACCGGTAGCTGGTGGGAGTGTTTACTGACCAGCTGTTGGTCCAGACTAGTAACATCATACTCTGGTCCTTGGGGTTACGGGGTCTCATGGGGGCTCCAAGTCTGCTTCTCCCTCTGCCTCCCCTCTCCCCTGCTCATGCTCATTCTCTCTCTCTCTCTCAAATAAATAAAATCTTTAAAAAAAAAAAAAAAAAGAAACTTAAGCATCATTTTTGTATTTCTGAAAAGAGTTCTGAAAAGAAATTGAGGTCATGGGGAATTCATTTATTTTATATCTTCGCTGCATGTTCTGATTCTTCGCTAACTGTCATAGCAATGGTCGAGGATATAGGGAATAATGAACAATCCCAAGAGTTTCACCATCTCTGAGAAGTTTAAAGCCATCCATCCAAGCTGTGCTTTTGAATTGAGTTGAACCAGAGCAAATACAAGAGGAGCCCAGGACGAATGATTTTTAAATTAGAGATCTCATTCTGTGGCCCTCCCACTCATAGCAAAAGGAGGTGACAAGTATTGCCAGGTGTAAGATGATGAAGATGGTTGCTTTGCTCCATGCTCACTGAACTAAGATGAGAAATAGGTTTACCGTGTGTCAAGACAGTTGGGCGTGAAGAGGATGATTCCTCTTAGGCACTGAGTAGGTGCTGTGATTGGCCAGTGGGGAAGGTGCAGAGTCTCACCGCTGGAAACTGAATTTGGATTTTCGAGCTGGAGGATTAGGCAAATGATCACTGAAGTTCTATTTTTTTCTCTTTGTATAATGTTCTCTGCTGTGTATCGCCTGTCTTCCCAGATCATCCCACTGGAGAGAATTGAAGAATCCAGCTAGGGGTTTCTAGAACAGTCAAGAGTTCTTTTTGTCTTTTTCTGGGTGCTTTTGCATGATCATTCCTCTTTCCCTTGAGGCAAACCTATGGGTTAGTTAGGGACAGATGTGTTTAATTTCCACTTCATAGACAACAACACTGAAATTCAAGGATGTCTGGTGATGATGCCACTTAGGTTTGAAACTTCAGCCTTGGGGTGCTTGGGTGGCTCAGTCGGCTAAGCATCTGCCTTCAGCTCAGATCATGATCTCAGGATCCTGGGATCGAGCCCCGTGTTGGGCTCCCTGCTCCACGGGGAGTCTGCTTCTCCCTCTGCCTCCCCTCTCCCCTGCTCGTGCTTGTTCTCTCTCTCTCTCTCAAATAAATAAAATCTTTTTTTTTTAAAGAAACTTCAGCATCATTTTTGTATTTCTACTACTCATCCCACATTCAGTCCATCACCAGATGCTGTTAACTTTTTCCCTAAGGTTACCTGCCTCTGCTTCTTTCTGTCCAATTCCAGTGTCACTAGCTGGGGCTTTCATCATCTTGTGCCTGGACTATCACATTGGTTTCCTACCTGACCTTCCAGATGCCAGTCTTGCATCTTCCTTGATATCTTCCCTGAGTTTGGGGATCTTGAATCCTCATCTGCTCCATTCACTGGGCAACTCCCATGGGTTATGGGCACAGAGCCAAGGAGGCACCATAATGCCTGAGACAGGAAAGGCTTTGCAGAGCTTTCTTAACATACTTGTGCCCTCACCCCATGATTCTAAGTCACAAAAGCTTCCCATATTTGCTTTTGGACTGTGGTCCTCTGTTTAGGGTAGACCGATGGTTGGATGAATCTGCATTTCTCTCTCAGTGTTACACCGTCAGCTCACAAAGTCAGTAAAAGCTCAAACTGAAATTCTTTTGTTTTTCCCAGAATTTATGGGAATGATTGCCAAGTGGGTACTGGGGCCACATATTCATACTTGTAATACCATGTTCATGTTACTTTCCAGATGTCACCAGATTTTATTACAAGTGATTCTGAGGTTCTATTTGTTATAGCTAAATTTTAAAAATCTACCATAATAAACTAAAATCTATCAGTTGGAACAATTATACTGCCTGCTTTATAATCCACATTTTCATTGTATGAAGTAACAAAATTGCATTATGTCATCTTTAGTTTTTTGGGTTTTTGTTTGGTTTGGTTTTTTGTTTTTAGAGAGGGAGAGTGTGCAAGCAGGGGGCAGGAGGGGGACAGTGGGAGGGGCAGAGTGAGAGAGAGAATCTCAAGCAGGCCCTACCACCCAGCGCAGAGCCCAATGAGGGTCTCGATCTCTCGACCCTGAGATCAAGACCTGAGCCAAAAGCAAGAGTTGAATGCTTAACTAACTGAGCCACCCAGGTGCTCCTGTCATCTTTAATTTCTATCATGCCCTCTTCCCCAGTAAGATGATAAGTCCCCCAATGACAAAGAACCATATTTGCTCATGTGCTCAATTACTCAGTAAGACACGGAGTAAGTACCCATCATGTAGAAGGCTCTACACTGAACCCCTCATCCTATAGGAGTTGTGTCACTCGACATCAGTGATATGCCCGGGGGTGGGAAATAATGGTGCTAGGAATTAATGGGGCTCCTGTCCCCAATTCCCACTCTCAATCAAGATGTGTTTCTACCATGACATCACACCACTTCCAAATAAACATTGTTGACTCTGAGAGATCGACCCAGTTGCGAGAAGCTATGTGACCCCTAGAAGGAGAAGCAGATCAGTCTGATTTCCAGGTAGTAGAGCTTCTTTATCATCCTGCCCTAGTGTTCCTTCACAGATGAGATGACCAAGCGTAAACCGTTCCATAATTCCATACCGATTGGCTTTTCTTGAAAGGTGCTTGTCCATCAGCTTTTGCCTTCCTTTGATTAGGCTCTCTAAGCACTTTCAATAACAAAATTAATGAAGCCTTTCTCTTGGTTTTGGAAAAATAAGCAGAAACTCAAGAGAGGAGTCATTCTGTTATGTTCACTGTGTATACAACGGATTCTGCATTATGGCCTCTTCTGTCTGTCAAAGGCCAGGGTTCTGTAAGGTATCTTCAGTGTGTTTACACAGATTCCTTGGTGAACCTCCAGATCACACCCTCCAAGGACATTCTTCCCATCTCTGCCCTTGATAGACAGAGGAAAATTATTTCCTGGTGAGAAAGCAGGTGCTTGTGAGAGCCGGCCTTTCAAAGAGGTATCTACCGTCAAAGGGCTAATCATCCAAGTGACAGATGTGCATGGCTGGCTTCCCTCTTTATGCCGCCTTGATTGAGAGGGGATGAGCATGCTGCTGGCCTTAGCAATGGAGAATTCTGTTAGAACAATATCCTCAGGGAACAGCTTTATCTGCTAAGTATGACAAGTGTGGTAAATGTGCACGAAGCCCAGATCTCATGGCCTGGCTTTAAAAAGGCTGCAAGAGCAAGGAGCCTGTGTACCTGCTTCCACAGACAGGACTAACTTGTACCCCATTCTTGGGGGAGCAGTTTGCACTGGGCAGGCGGGATTTATTTACCTTTTGTCATTTGGCCTGGAACGTTCCCTATCACCCTTTCACACTTGGCCGTGACTCCCGTGGCAGTAATCACTTTTGGAAACCGAAGGAGGTAGATGTTGTTTTCATATTTCAGATATTGAGGGTGAAGCCCCAGGGTTTCGCCACTTAGCTCCTGACTGTTCATGAGCACAGAGGTGCCACCTGACCAGGCGGGGCTATTTGGAGGGTGGGACCCTGAGAAGGAGGCCGGGCGCACGACTGTTCCTCCTTGCACTGTTTCCAGGCACGAACTCCTGCATGCTGGCCCGCAGCCGTCACTAACCATATGGAGGACCTTTCCACTGGCCCAGCCTTCTAGAACAGTCTACCGTCCTGCTCCCTGTGTGTGCCTGTCACTGCTCCCAGGACAAATGAGGATGCTGCGATGGCAGCCAATTGGAATCCCCTCAAAACACTCATCGTCAGGCATGACCACAGGGACAGAAAGTGGGTCGGGGACTGCCAAGGGGCTGAGGGAGGGGGAACTGGGAGTCGCTATTAAAAGGAATGGGATTTCTTTTGGGGTGATGGAAGTATTCTGGAGTTAGGCAGTGGCGACGGTTGCATAATAGTCTAAGTGACTTTTTTTTTTTTTTTTTTGAAAACCCTCTGAATTGTCCTTGTTCAAACGGGAAATTTTATATTATGTGCATTTTATCTCAGAACACAAAAAGTAAAATTTAAAAAATGAAATATTAATCTCATCTCTTGATAGCAGTATTATCCCTCAGTCCTCACACTGTCCCGTTCTAATGCCCAAGTTTATTTCAAGATCTGTCACATACAGAGAGCGCCTGGGTGGCTCACTCAGTTAAGTGTCCGACTTTTGATTTCGGATCAGGTCATGATCTCAGGGTCGTGAGATCGAGCCCTGTGTCGGGCTCCACACTCAGCACATTGTCTACTTAAGATTCTCTCTCTCTCCCTCTGCCTCTCCCCCTGCTTGTGCACTCTCTAAATAAATACATAAATAAATAAAATCCTTAAAAAAAATTTGTCACATACAAATACGATGTGTTTATTTTTACATGGTGTGACCCTGTAAAATGCCCATCTGACCAGAAGGTGGCCACGTTATAAGGCCCTTTTGTGGCTCAGACGTGTGTGCCATGAGCAGTGGGCTCAGCTTCATCTGTCGGAAGGGGCACCTGCCTGATACAGAAACAGAGAAACACATCCTCACCCCTTCCTGCTGCCTGCCCTAAATGCTTGGGTTGCGTCATGTAGGAAGCCTTCTAAATGTACATATGGATAGAATTCTTGGCATTTCACGCAGTACCTGAAGAGGAAGAGCTGAAACACGCACAGAACAGAGTGCAAAACCACAAGGAAATCCCAAGAACACAGAAGGGGAACCAAGGGCGAGGCTCTGCCACTGTCCCTGTGATTGTTACAAGTGGGACACCCAGATACAAATTTTATCAGAGTTAAAATACTTATTCTCACATGAAAGCCCCGAAGTTTGCCTAGGCCACAGTGCTTTCGAAATTATGAAGAGGGGCACCTGGGTGGCTCAGTCGGTTGAACATCTGACTCAGGGTCATGAGATCGAGCCCCACGTTGGGCTCTGCACTCAGTGGGGAGTCTGCTTCCCCCCTGCCACTACCCCCCACTCACTCTCTCCAATAAATAAATCTTAAAAAAAAAAAAAGAAATTGATGAAGATTATTCTTCCCCTGCATGCACTTTTTTCTGTATCATATTATACCTTATTTTTTCTTTTATTTGATATTTCACTGACCTATCCCCACTCAGGTTGGCTCTTGCTTATTGAAAATTGGCTAAAGGGGGGGAAAAAAAGATCAATTTCTTCCATTTCCGAGAATGAAGATTGACATACTTTCATTTGGGGCCAGTTTTAAATCAAACCTCAGTAGTTCTTAGACACTATTTAATTTGAGTAAGTATCCAAACAAGGCAGGTCTAAGGCCTTAGAGTGGTTGGAGAAGGCGCCCCGGAGGGACCACGGGGTGTGGCCCGGAAGGCCAAGCAGCCTCTGCCTGGCTGCTCTCCATCAGGCCCCATATCTCCCCACTAGGATTCTGGAGGTCAGGCTGCCTTGTAGCCCACCTTTTGCCCCTCTTGTTCTGTGGTGGGACGGCTGAGGCAGAGGTGACGAGGGCCAGGGATGGTACCGTCCACACCAGCATCGTGCCTGTGAGCGGAGCGGGGGGCTCTCTGTTGCCCCAAGCACGCCGTTGCCTTCTCCTTGCACATTGCCACCCTCCTTTTCCAAGAATGGTGACAACAGAAGTTGTGATGTTTGGGGGAAATCTCGTGTTCCTTATCTTTTTCAATGTATGAGGTAAAAATAAAAGCAAAAGTCTGTTGATGGTTCGGTGGAAGTTAGATTTTGCTCACTGGTGTGGTTTTGGATGCTTTTTCGGCACTCCGGCTCCCAGATAGGTCAGGGTCCTGGAGTTGGTGACTGCACTCACTTCTGCATTCTCTGTCCCCTCAGAGAGTGATTCTGTGCAAATCACAGGGACTTTGTCATGTTGGGGAAATGACGACTTAAAATCCATAACATTGGGGCACCAGGGTGGCTCAGTTGGTGAAGCGTTTGCCTTCAGCTCAGGTCATAATCCAGGGTCCTGGGATCGAGCCCTGTGTAGGGATCGTCCCCCTCTGCCCCTTTCTCCCCTACTCGTGCTCACTCTCTCTCAAATAAATAAATAAAATATAAAATAAAATAAAATCCATAACATTATTAGCACTGTCAATACAATAATTTAATCAATGTTCCTAGGAGGAAACTGGTCATTGACAGAGGCCACCTTTTCTATCCATTTTCTTTTTGTGTGACATTTTCCCTGAATGACTTCTGTCAAATTAGGACAATGAGGTGGCCATCAGTGGGGGTCCGCGGCCTGAACAGCCTGTGCCGCTTCCCCGTGCTTGGACCCTCACACACGGCTCGGGCCCCATCACTGTCTGCAGAGATCACGCCCACCCCTGCCTGTGCACCCTCAAGACCACAGCAGGTGCCAAGAAGGCAGAGAACACCCCACCAGGTGAGGGAGCAGCCCTGCCCTTCCAGCCGGCGCCCACAGCAAGGACTCAGCATTACTGTCACCTTGCAAGAGCCCTGACCTTGGAGAAGTCTGTGTGACTCATGTATGCCCCACTTTCCCCCAATCTGAAAATTAGAGAATGAATTCTAAAACTTCAGCCTCATTGACCTGTAAGCACAGGTTATCCCTGGGGAGGCCAGGTGGGCATTTCCAGGTAATCCAGACGGTTCCTAGAGACAGGGCTGGAGTTTTTGAGGGGACGTGGCTTCTGTGTCCCGGCCACACCAATCTGTGTGTGCAGAGTCACTGTGCTGGAGCGCCCTGCTCTAAGACTTTCCCCTTTTCCCATAGTTCCCCCCATGCCGAGGACTGTCTTTGCTGTCACTTGTCTTTGTGAGGATTCAGGGACTTTTCGAGGGTCTGGGCATAGAAGAGTCTTTTCTGGAGCCTTCCCAGGCTTTTTCTGCCTTGTTATCTGGATTATATAGCTAACACTTCTTTAGGGCTTAGGCAAGGGGCTGCTTTAGGCAGCTCCTCTAAAAACCCCATTTCCACATGAACCACCTCTGGCCTTTCTCTGTGTGGCACATTGTTTAGACAAAGAGGAGTTTGTACAGATCACTTCCCACCAGACGCTCTTGAGGGGAAGCCTGGGATTTGAAAGCTGGGGATTTTTTTCTGCTCTCTAAATGAATGCCTTGTTGGGTAGGCAGTTGACACAGTGCAGTTTCTCACCTCTTTATAGCATAAGGGACTGCGGTAGCCCCAGGACACATTCCCTTGCCAGTATTGATGCGAGCCACTGTATTTACACTTGTACACGTTAGGCAATTAATGTTTGCTTCTCGGCATCATTGGTGATGTGATTCATATCTAACTGTAAAATTGTATACTTCCCCAAATACTTCAACTACATTTCAGAATTTTGGTCTCCATAAATGTATTTTTTTAATGACGTAATGCAAACCTCTCCTTTTACAGGTGAAAAGAACAGAAATCTAGAGCAGGGTTTCTCAAGAGCAGCACTATGGACCTTTTGGGCCAGCTAATTCTGTGTTGTGGGGAGAAATGGCTGTTGCATCGGGCGGTGTTGAGTACCATTCTTGGCTCACTCCCTTTAGATGCCAACAGCATCCCCCAAGTGCAAGGTCTTCACATATTGCCCATGTTCCCTGGTTGAGAACCGATGGTCTAGGGCTGGACGCACAGCTAGGTTGTGACAAGGTCAGAAACAGAACCTGGGTGTCCAGAGTCTCAGATCCGCCCTTTCCAGTTGGGCAAGCGAACTGAGCTCTCCACCTGACCAGAGCTCAAAGGAATGGTCAAGAGCACCTCCAGAGCTCTCGAGGGATGGAAAAGGGGAAAAGGAAGCCAAGGAACCCAGAGCAAGGGAGAACTTTGTGGGACTCTGGGCTGATGGGTTCACTCTACCCCATAGAACCCAGCCCAGCGATCCATCGACTCAACTGCTGTGCATGAGCTTCCACCAGGCGACATGTCCTAGAAACTCCTAAGATCTGTGTCCAGAGTGAACAGACTTAGGGGGGCATACAAGGGGCAGAGGAATGTCTCGCCGTGCGCTAACCACCTTCACATCCAGAACCCGGACTAGGCCCATGGTAGAGGCTCCACAAGCCTCACAGGGAGAGTTCGACTCCTTCTTAGCCACAGGTGGACAGCAGCGGGTCCCAATCTCCTTCCTCTGGGGCAAGTCCCGATTCACTGTTTCTTTGGCACTTTTTTCTACGTATAACAAGCATCCAGTTAGTATAGGGCTCTGTCTGTCTTTTCCTTTACATCTCTGTCACTTTCCACTCCTGGCCAGGGGCTTAGAGCACACCCCAGTATTAAATGTGTAGAATGTGGCAGGTAATGAATGTCCCGGGGTTTTGTGATTTTCTGATGGAGAAGGGCAGACATCAGTACCAGGGATCTCGTGCGTAAGAGTTCAGGATTTTTCATGCTGAGCCTGATTCTGGAGCTGGAATGAACCTGGGTTTCCACTGTGTAAAGAAAGAAAGCTCCACCATCCAGGTTCTGGATGGAAACCATTCTAACATTTGTCCACTGAGCTCTGCTCTTGGCTCCGAGACTCCATGGAGCTGGTCTGAGGTGACTTACCTCTAAACACAGGATTTCACTAGGTGGCTGTGCCTATAGGCAAAGCACAAATTTCCCTCAGCTTTCTGAGTCTTTTGTTTAAATGATGCCAGAAATCCTGAAATTGAAACAGGAATTTTGCATGAAGTTACTTTCGTGGAATTAAATAGGCTCTGGGAACAGAGTTAATGAACCAAGGGAAAATAGGTTCTGGTTATGCTACTAGAAATTGGGGTTTTATTCTAATAAATCGTTGCTTTAGAGAAAAGTCCTTTCTAGACTTTCCCTGTCCTATTTCTTTTTTTATTCTTTGAATGAACATTGGGGTAGTCTCTGTGTTTCTGAGTTATTTCCTTCCCAGCCAGACCTGGTCGTAATCCAGAGGGAAAAACAAATGAGATTGAATCTGTGAGCTGTACCTCATTGCCATTTGCATGTGGACCCTAATGCTCCGTTTTCCATGAAACGGAGAACATTCTAGAAATTTTGCACAATTCATGTTTATCTCTACAGTTGAAATTTCCTAGAGGGAAAAAAAATAGTAAAAGAAGCCTCGACTTTCACGATTACCATCTGGGTTTCGGAACATTTTTCTCTTTGAGGAAGGGTTGTGGTGTCTCCTTCCCCTCGGTGAGTGGTCGGTGTGCGTGAGGCCAGGCACTCACTTCACTCGCAGGCCACCTTCCTCCAGAGCTGTGTCCATGTTATTCCAGCTGCTGTGCTAGTGGGAAGAGCTCAGGCATTTACCGAAGAATATCCTGTCATCATGATGGGCCAAATCCCCAGCATGCCCCCCTGGGGTGAGAGGGGGTGGCCCCTTCCCACTCCACCGTGGATTTTCCCCTTTGCCAGTGAGGTGTCAAAACTAGAGACCCCTCTGTCCTCCCTCCCCTGAGAGGAGCCACGGCCAGCAAACCGAGGGAAAGGAGCAGGACAAAGCAGGTCCTGGCTGGAAAAACTGGTGCACACTCACATTGAGTATTTTGCTAGGAGTTCGGTAAAGGGATGTTGACGGAAGGATCGGGCGGGTGCAGAAAACTAGAAGGAGCGGGGCAGTAGGGAGGGCTGGGAGGAGCGGGCGCCAGTGTCCCCTGGGTCTGAAGGTCCCAGGAAGGTGGCAGTTTTCAGAGCCAGAGCAGGGCATATGTGGAGAGGCCTCCGGACTTACCCGCCTCCCGCCCGGGGGTCCAGACAGGCCGGCCTCCCTGGGCACCGGCAGGATGGGAAAGGGTGGAGCGCACCTGGAGGGCACAGGAAAATGGGCCCAGCATGGATCAGAACGATTCTTTCACAGTAGCCTCCCTCACTCCCTGAACCGAAGAGGCACCCTAGCCTCTGCTCCTGCCACCG
Source organism: Mirounga angustirostris (assembly GCF_029215605.1). Taxonomy (NCBI): domain Eukaryota; kingdom Metazoa; phylum Chordata; class Mammalia; order Carnivora; family Phocidae; genus Mirounga; species Mirounga angustirostris. The sequence goes on from NW_026991714.1 coordinate 64,247,862, forward strand.
CCCCCCACCCCGTCCACAGACGGAGGCCCCTTACCCCTCCCGCCCCTGCCTTGCCTATTGTTTTCCAGCCTGTGTGCTGCCAACACGGTCCTCATGGGCAGAACAAATAAGGGCCATTTCCAAACATCTCTTCTGGCTGCCAGCAGTGCAAGGCTAGCTCTGCCATTGGCCTGACACGGACCCAGGGCAAGGTTTTACCCTGAGCTCATGGCCTCCGTTTTCCACGGAGCAGACCATCTTTCTCAGCAGCCCCTGCCCCGCTAAGTCTGGCTGTGTGGGAGACAGGGATAGCGTAGGCCCCTCACCAGGCAGCTTCCCAAAAGGAAGCTTCCACCTGCGAGTGCGTCTCACACTGTGCAGCCTCTGGATGTGACATTCTGGTCCTCTGGAGCGACATTCAGAACACTGTTTCTTCAGACACATTGTTGATACCCAAGAGTCCTCCAAGAGCTGATGCTGCCTAGGGGGGTATTCACACTGTCGACCCCTCGTTTTTTCCCAAGTTTGTACCAAGAGCTACTGATGAGACTTTGCCCTGGATCCAAATAGCACTGAGTTTTGTTGCAAGTATGTTTGTGAGCATTATAATGATGAAGATGGATAATTGTAGAAGATAGACGTGTATATGTGCGTGTGTGTGTGTGCGTGTGTTAAGGAATGGGGTCAGTTTTCTTGGAACCATCCATTCTCTTGCCTTCACCTACATTCAGTGAATGGCTTCTATTGGCAAGATGGCTGACTGGGGGTTCAGTCCTAGGGGTCTGCCCGGCATGTCTGCTGAGGGACTAACAGGTCCTCCTAAGGGATGACTACACAAGCTGTGAATTTAACATGTGCCCACCAACGGGTCATTGCATCCATCAACCTGTCAATAAACTACACGGTAAAGATTTGAATCATAGAGTGGAAGTTTCAAAGGACTTGTTACAATCTATAGAGTCAGTAAGTTACAATTTTAGAAAATCCCTGAATACAAATTTACATAATTTTAAGTTGTTTTACAACTTATCAGGCCATAAATCTAAGTTTTAAAAGTCCCTTAATATACTTAATCATAGCCTGTGCGTTCTTGAAGTGCGGAAATACGTTTCAGCATGCCGAACCACAGCAACACCAGGAAAAAAATGACTTAAGGGAATTCCATAAAACTTGCCAAGGCAACTGTAAATATCTTCAGTGTGGAGTCTGTTTTGTGTACGATTTATATGCAATAGGTGGGGCTTGATCTAAAGGGTTTGCGTTTGCCCTTGTGCCTTATCTCCCTGGGTAGGCAGTTGGGGTAGAAGAAAAGGTTCATGACCTACAGCCAGAGCTGAGTTTGAGTCCCGCATACTTACCTCCTTTGAGACCTTAGGGAGGCCATTTCAATCCCATGATAAGAAAGGCCAACCATATAGGGTAGCTGGGAGGTTGGCACAGAGCAGAGCAGAGGTAAGCCCTCAAGAGATGCTTATTGAATTGGAACCACATGAAAGAGCCAACAATGAGCATAGGGTCGACAGGATTTTCTACCGCCCATTTCCCAGAAACCTATACACACCTGCTCTGTCCCTCAGAAAAACTAGCGGTCAGAGTATTTTTACCTCTGTCTGTTTCGTAAATTGAGACACAGTCCCCACCCCACCAATCAGCACAACTACCACCTCGTGTCCACCCCCTAAAAATACAAGAAGCAAGAGTTTACAATCTGGGTGGGTTGCTTTGAAGACATTTCCAACCCCTGACCTCATTTGTCATGATTATTTCTGGAGCACTCTTTCTCTTCCTTCGTATATCCTTTCATTTCCTTTTGTGCCCTCATCCACAACCATCCCAGGGAAGATCCCATCTCTCATGCTTCCATCTCTCCTTTCTACCTCCCAGATTGAAAACTTACTGGCGCAACCGAACTAAGCTTCAACTGGGTGAAAGGCACTATCAGTGTCCCTGGGGATGTAAGGATAAATAGGATGCATGCTGTCCTTCCAGGCACTCAAAATCTTACAGATTTGTAAAGGAGTTTTTTTCCCGGAGACTTATTGCCACCATGCCCCACCCAGACAACCTAACCCTAAACTCAGCCTTCTGGGGGAGAGTCATTATAGTCTCATTTACTCCATTTTGGTAGATGGATGTTTCTTATCATGCAGGAGAGTTTATTAAATCAGTTCACTCTGAGTGGAGTTCTCTGGAGCTCTCTTGATGCTACCAGAGGGCCCTCGGCCATCTGGACTGCGTTAGAAGTGGACAGTAATCATAATAAGATCTTCTGGTACCTAAATGGACTACAAGATGGATTTCGGTTACATCATCATTCTCACTTGTGATAACATCAAAGCTGGAAACACTGGCTGGAAGGTTATGAGTTTTCACCTACCCAACAAAGCAAAATTAGCATTTCCTCTGCCCTACCCAGTGGGTATCACGTGTTTTCAGTGACCAGTTTATTCTGAAATATTTCCATCAAATTCAGACATCATTCTGGATGAACCATGACCTAGAAGCAGAGGATCCTTCTCTGGTGAAATGATCCTAAGTTTTTGAATTTTAATAACTATTTTCCGCACGAAATAAATATTGACCATTCTACTCATATTGACCATTCTATTCAATGACCATAAATGCTTATTGATTTCCGAAGTTGTAAATGCAGGTGTTAAACATTATTCTCAAGTGTGCTCACACTCGCATGCATGCACACGCACACACATGCTCGCGCACACACACATGCACACGCAAGCACATGCATGCACATGCATGTGCATAGTGTTGCCGAGCCAGGACAGCATTCTCTAGGAGGAAAATGGTCTTGGAACAATTGTTGATTTGCTTTAATGTTGATTTCCTAAGAAGTATAATTTGTATACAATCCTAAATAATCATGAAGAAAGAGAAACAGAAAAGAACCTAAAGGAAGGGTTGGTTTGGATTCTGTTGTGGAAAGTTTATGCCTCCTTATGAGTAATAAAAGCGGGGCGGGGGGGGTGGCAGGGGAGAGCTGCAGAACCAGAGAAGTATAGATCCAAGACTAGGGCTACTTTCAGAAGAAGAGCTCTTCAACCTAGCGATCCTTACTAAGGTCGATGCTTACTCACTTTAGAGCTCGAGAGTTTTCCTCCAGTTGACTATGGAGCAGAGTCAGAAGCCACTTCCATTTTGACAGCACCATAATGTTCTTTCGTTAGGTATCAGAATCCTTAAAATTAATAAGACTGTCATTTCCCCAGAATGTAACATTCTCACCAGTAGTGTTTCGGACTCCCAGTGGAATCTGAGAGAATGCTTCCGCAAGGAAGAAGCCAACATACCCACAGAACGGTGTTTCTTCAAGTGAGGTGCCCACAGCAACAAAATCAGCAGGGTCTTGTTAGAAATGCTGATTCTCAGGCCCCACCCTAGACCTACCGAGTCTGCAACTCTGGGAGCCCCCACCCCCCAATCTGTGTCTAAACAGTCGTTTCAATTCGAGTAGTTTGCTGCTGTTGAGTAAGACAACACGTGCTTCCCTTCGCGTGCTGATGTGAAGTCAGTTCCTGGGGACCTGTGCTTAACTGTTGTCACTTCAACAAAAATGTGCCTGGAGAGACCACAGCAAGTGGCCAGTTGCCTTATAAAAGCTCACAAAGTCAAGAATCTGTGCTGTTTCCCTTACACGTTAGACACCTTGTCACTGAGTGGGAGTCTGACCCAGACGCAGGAAAGAGCAACGTCCAGTGGGTGAGCTGATACGAGATCCTGAGGACAGAAGGGCCAACGTTGCTCTTTCTCTCCCACTGCGGAGCAGAGAGGTGTTTCTGCCCCAGGCAGCCCCCTGGCTACCCCGACATAGTCTGTTTGGAGGCTGGAACCGAGCAGCCTACATGCCGTGGATTTAGGTACACTCCTGTAAAACAGCATTCCCTCTTCTCGAGAGTTCCGAAACGCATCTGTCTCCGGCTCTCTCCTTGAATGCAAATGTTTTGGCATACTTTGCTTCCCTAGGTAAGGCAAGTGCCTTGCTCATTGGCATTTTAATAAATATTTATTTGTTGCTTGACTGAGTCATTATTCTCCTTGTCAAGTTACGGGGCCGCTGCCAGCACCAAGTGCACACGCACACAGCAGGCTCTTAACTGCACAGTTGTGGGTCCTCCACCCAGTCCCTGCTGGAGACTCACTGAAAAAATCATCAGCACATTTTAGAATGTTTTGTGATTTTAGAAGTGCAAGTTGCATGAGCATTGTCTCCCTTAACTCCATAGCAGCCCAAACTGGAAGACTGCTGGAGGGGTTTTCAGATGGAGAGATTGTGGCCCCTGGAGCTTTACTGCAGAGCAGTGGGGACCTCCTGCTAGTCTCACTCTCCATCCATCCATGGCTCCCTATTGTCCAGGTTAAGTACAAAGTATTTAGTTTGGAAAAACATCTTCTAAACATCTTCATCATGCGGGGTGGCGATCCATCGAGTACTTGTCAGCCTTCAATGTAAGTTAGTTTACCTGACTTCCTAAATTTTACCCAGGACTGTTCCAGATTTCAACCTCTTGACCCCAAAGTTTCCTCCAATGTGTGTTCTCTTGCCTGAAACCGGGGCTACTAGGTTCCAGGCTGGACAAGAGCCCAGTCCTGGAGTGTGTGTATCATGGCTTTTTAAGGAGGAGACTCCCCACCCGGCTTTGAACCCACCTGCCTGTGGGCGCCGAGAAAGATGCCTTCTCTCCCACCACCAGGCAAGCAGTCTGTAGGCAGGGGAGGCCTTATTGCTGAACCGAGGGGTTCTTTCTGATCTGGCTCACCTGACATCTGTCCCTAGGAAGCTCTGAGAACTCAGGCCAAACTGGCACCCCGAGGCTGTGTTCAGGTGTCATCCATGCATGGTCCTACTGGAAGCAAGATTATCATCTTGTGGGAGATGCACATACTCAGGAACTTGGGAGCCCGCATAGACAGTCTTCCTAGATGACAGCTTTCTATGGAAAAGGGTCTTCAGGGATGAATGCCAGAAAGATATATGCCTAATTATTAGATGATCGTGGCTCCTGTCTTTGCGTTTTGGATAACCAGGTGGTTTCTTATGGTGCCTTACCGAATTCCGTGGTGTATCTGGAGCTGGTATTTCTAGACGGTCACTAGACTGGGTTCCTTGACTTCTTCTCAGAGTTCCGGGTGTTAGTTACCTAGGTCAAAGACCGGGAGCAGTGGGGTGGTGAATTCCCCGGGGCTGGGAGAACCCCACAACAGGTGCAGAAGACATGACATCAAGGGTCAGGTTAGCACGCTGAGGTTTTCATATTTATAATAAAGTGGGCTGCAAAAGAAAGCAACTTTCCCTTGGTCCTGTTGTTTTCAAAACCAGACAGCACCTCCCTGGTGACAGACGGGGTCTGCGTCTGTCGGACGCAGATGCAACATTCCCCGAGTGTTTGCTATTTAACGACAGATCTACTATTTAGCTCTGCCGTCGTAACACATGAGTGAGCTTTAGCGGTAAATGGGCCCTTATTAACAATAAGTGCCAAATGCCAAACTGAGTGCATCGGAAAGAATTCTAATGTAAGGAGTGCCCACGGCTGCTTTGCTCAAAAAGTCCATTTTGTCTCTTGAATGGGTACTTCAAAACATAAAATAACCACAGTAACCACAAACTAACCACAACAGTATTCCTACCCGATATTCAGAAAAATCTCCAGGTGTCACTTACCCAGGATTTACCAAAACTCAGGTGAAAGAAAGAGTGGGTGGAAATTGGAAATCCTGAGCTTCACCTTGGATCTGTAAGAATTGGGGGGCACGGGGCAAGTCTGCACGGCGGGACACTTTCTCTCTCTAGGCCTCTGGTGCGTGTGGCATAAACCAGAAAGGGTCTAGTAACTGGGTCTGCGGAAGCCCTGGGCCAAAGGTGGTGGAAGGGATTGCTGAGAGAGCCATGACCTCGTGTTGGGCTCTGGAGGGCATGAGCTCTCATCACCGCCATGAACGTGGGTTCAGGGTGACGGTAAATCGCTGTAGAGACTGCTTTGTGCCAAGTGCATAGCACGATTATCTGCCTAATAATCACGTAAGTCCTTCCAGAGAATGGTTATTATCCCCTATACTGGTGAGAAAACTATGTTCAAATAATATGTTCATGGTCACACAGCTAGAAAGAGCTGGTATCTGACCTCAAAGTTCATGATCTTTCCAGTAGACTCACACCCTCAACAATAGTCATTTTTAAATTTATATTATAAATTTGTGAAATACTAAAACTTTGTCGTATTGATATGCTATCACATAATATAGGTATTATAAAGTCCTAACAGCTAGGATTTACTGAACATTCATTATGTAGCAGGTGCAGTTGTAAGGGGTGCTGTAGGCATCTGTTCTTTTTATGATCACAACAGCCCTGCTCGGGGCGTTGTGTTCATTAGGACAAGTTTCTAGATGCAGGATGGAGGAGGTTAAGTCACTTGGGCACAGATACACATCCGTGAACAGCACAGCCAGAGCTCAGGCCCAGGCAGCCTGTCTCCCAGACTCCAGGCTACGCTGCACATGGCCATAGGGAGGACGTGCGGGTGTCCTTAACCTTGGAGCTGCTCATCTCCCGGGACGCCTCAGAACCCCATATCCCACGTCACTCTGGACCCAAGAATGACTGTGTCTTAGGACGTGTTTTTAAACCAGCTCATCCATCTGAAATATGTTGCCAGATACGCTGCGCTAAGAGATGGGGCCTCTTCTGCATACACTGTGAGTTCAGTCCCTGCCTCCAGCCCAGCTCCTGAAATATGCCCGTCCTCGTCCTCCCAGCCTGGCTGGCTTTCCCCCAGCTTGCTAATTGGTGTGAGGGACCTCGCTCCCAGAGGCTGCCTGGCCCAGTGCAGCGCCTCTCGCCTCTCTGGGGAGGGATCCTTCCCTGGCCACCGACTCCCCTCCAGGCTGCATTCCCCACTGGGCTGACAGATGCACCAGCCAGGAGCCTGGGGACTTTCCCTCCTCCTCCTCCATCCCCCAAGCACTTGTTCAGTGAGCACATCTCATTATTGGGCTCCATTTTCTGGTCTCACATTTAAGCTTTCTTGTGCCACCACTTCTCACCTTTCCCAGCCTGGCTTTTAATAATGTAAATCTGCCCCTCCCTCTCTGATGGCGTCGGGGCTCATTATTTGCTGTCTGGCACCACATGCTCACCCACTGGCACCTCTGAGAAGCCAGTCGCCCAGTGCAGGCATCTTCTCTCAAAGGTGGTTCAGCTCCGACCCAGCCCGGCCAAACGGGTTCAAGCCCTGCTGGGTTTGGGGTGAGGCTCCAACCGACCTGGGATGCTCAGCGGGCAGCTGGCTCTGGACAAGTCACTTAAGTGCCCAGCACCCAGTTACTTAAGCCTCCTGGGTCATAAAGCTAGGATTATGCTAGTAATAATCATATTAACATTTCCCCAATAAAGCTGTTGCAGAGAATCAAATGGAAATAAGATATGAGAAAATCCTCTGTAAATACAAAATTTGTGAGATTGTGAAGAAGTTACATTCGCTGCACAGATGGCAGGTGCCAAGTGAGTGATAAAGTGATTCATTTTGTTGACACAGAGTAGACACTCCCCCAGAATAAGTCGGGCGGGGTGGGGGGCACTCACCTCCTGCCCCCCAAACTCGGCACTAGATCCTATTGCTCTGGACCTTCTCCAGGGGCCTAGCCCCACGACCCTTGACTAGATCACGGAGGATTACCATTGTGTTTTGATCAAAGAAATTCAGTCCAGTTTGGTTTTGTTCCATCAGTGACCACTGAGCTGTGGTTAGTGGATCTACAGTTCTTCAAGGTAACTATGCCTCGATGGAACCCAACTTTGTCAGCTGTGTTTAAAGGCTCCCTCTGTAAACTTAGGGAGCACAGGTCCCTGGATGAGGGTCGTTCCAACACCGTTGCTGTTTGACCCATGCCTCCCACAGCCTCCTAAGAAACTTCTGGAGCCTTTCAGTCACGTGAAATCATCAAGATCTGCCTCCAGAAAGAGCAATTTCAGATTCTTTCTAAACATTTTACCAGAGAAGTGTTTAAGCTTTCTCCTTTTGTAAAGCCCAGCTTTAATTTGCTCCTTTATGGAACCTCTTTGCCTCTGTCTCTCGTCCATCAGGTCAAGTAGGCACGTTGAGTAAATCAAAAGGGGGAAGGAAAGTCATACGAATGGGGGTCGGCAGGTGAGCGGTGGGTTAGCAACAGAATCAGGTTATAGAGAGGAAAGTGCTCTTTGAATAATAGCTGGAAAATTGCACCCTTAATCCCTCATGGTGCGTTTTAGAAATCAGCACTTCATCAAACTCTTTTACACTAGATTTGTCAGACTGTCCTAAGCATGGAAGGTTGCGGAGGGTTGCTGAATTTCTTGGTAGATTGGAAAAGTGAGTGTGTCGAGAAAAATGCATACTGAAGACACACCATTCACAGCTCCTGTCCTTCTAATCATCTCAGTCGGAAAGCCTGAAGAAGCTTCCGGAAGGAATTAATGTGCCATAAGTAGACAACGTGAGCACATCCAGCTCATCTGATCAAGACAGAAAAGAAAGGAAAAAAATAAAGGAAACACTACATCTCGATTTTAGGTGTTCAGATCAAATTTAAGTGATTACTTACCTTTGCAAAAGATGTAAGCAGACCACATCGTCTTTAATTTGTTGGGGGGGGAGGAAAATAATTTGATCTCATCTCTCATGTCACTATGTATGTGCATGCTCATTAAAGAATTTTTTGCTTTAATTTTTAAAATTAAGCCTAAGGTGCCTGAGTGGCACAGTCAGTTACATGTCCGACTCTTCGTTTAGGCTCAGGTCATCATCTCAGGGTCATGAGATCGAGCCCCACGTCGGGCTCCGCACTCAGCACAGGGTCTGCTTAAGACTCTCTCTCCCTCTCCCTCTGCCCCTCCCCCCTGCTCTCTCTGTCTCTCTCTCAGATAAAATAAATCTTTAAAAATTAAGCCTAGTAGAAAGGCTTCTGATATGATTAATCTAATATAGAAAAGTATTTTCTACGTGTTGATTTGAGGGATATGCATCCTTTCTTTTGAGAATAATATTTTGCATTTGTATGCTTCCCAACTGTCCTTCAAGGGGGGTGGCACAACAGGCCGTTTTAGGGATAAGGATACCAAGGCCCACACGACTCTGTGGTGGTGCCATCTGGACTAGAACCCAGTCTCTGGGCTCCCCGTTCACTGTGGTACATGCTGGAAACTGTTAGAAAGGAGATACACTCATGATAGGCAATGGACCCTTCTGTTGTCCTTCATTTGTCCCTCAAGAGCTGAACCCATCTGAAAATATGTAGAAACCAGGGAAGGCGTCCTGGTGCGCACTGAGACCAGCACGGGGCTGCCTGCTTGTGCCCCACCCTGCACTGCCACCAGGCAGGGCTGGGATGCCAACTCTGCCTTTTGCCCGAACTCGTGCTATCTCTCATCGGAGGTGGAGAAGGTCACCTGCCAGGGCAGGGTGGTGGATATTTCCGTGGCTTACATTCGTCACGAGGAACCCCAGCACCCCCACTGCAGGCGCCGGCCTCAGTAGGTGGGATGTGGGGTCCCGGGCCAGACTCATGGGATGCCTACCAGCTCTGCAGTTTGGCTGTTCTGTCTGTTCCATCTCAGTGGGTGAGTCCTTTGTTCTACGCTCCCCCTGACAATCTTACTTGTTCACTTTTCTCGCTCTTCTTCTTGTTGGTGGATTTTGACAAACCTAAGACATTGGTGTCTGATTTGCCTTGAACTATTTCCAGACACGTGTTAGGAACTTAAGAATCGATATGGAAGGTTTGGAAATAACTCAGATACTCTGGGATCAAGACAAAGATGATGCAAAGGGTGTTTCTTGTTAGGTTGATCTGGCTTCACCTTGACTCATTTCTACTGACCTGATTCTTAAAACTTTGTGAACATAGACATCAGTGTAAGGAAATTCAAAATATAAAAGTGTAAACGAAGTAAAAGGTGTTAGTGCTTAGTGTATTCTGTGGCCTCTACCCTTGGGGGGGAAACAGCGTCCCCCCTCTCACACTTACCTTGAGCGTTTGCTGGGGCTGAGACGTGACCTGGGGACCAGTCACTGTTTCCCGTGTGTCTGTTGAGCATCATGGGGACCCACAAAGGAGTTTAAACAAAGCTGCTGCATGAGAATGGTGATTGTGTTCTCTCCCCCACCTCCTCACCACCAGCTATGGTATTCTCTGGGTGGTGAGAGATCCTTCCAAAGGTCACATTTGCCCAAAGCCTTCCTTTGCCTTAGTGTCTGAAGGAAGCCTCCCACTGGACAGCTTCTGGGTCGAGAGGTGGGCAATGAGGAGACCCCCAGGGGTGTACCATGTACTTGTACCTGGTGACTAGGGCCAGACAGGAACACCCATGCTCATGATCACGTGTAGAGTCAAGAGTGAGTGCCTGCTGGGGCCCGCCCCTCACGAGCGCCCGGAAGGCCGTGGGGAGGCCCGGCCATGTCTTCCGCTCTGATGGAGAGTCCGCACAGCTCAGGAGCCAGGCCCCGCCTCTCTCGACGGTCTCGCACAGATGCTCTCTGAGTCCCTCATGCCATCCAGGGGGAGGTGCTGCCATGATTAATGAGCAAGACACAGAGGCCACGGCCACCCCGAGGGACGGCTGGCTCCACTGTCCCCTGAGCAATCACATAAATGAGGCAAAGTGGGGTCCTGACCCCTGAGGGCTTGGGTAGGGAAGCACCAGTCTCCTGTCATTTGAACGGGGGTGCCGGGCCAGAGTGTGCCCTGGCTTTCTGGATCTCATTCTGCCGGTTCTGCCTTTGGGACTGGAATCAGAGACAGGCCCCTGTGCCCTGAGAGCCGGGAGAAGGGGGCACGTTCCCAAGTGCAGGGACCCTCTCCGCTGCCCAGAGCCTCCAGGGGAGGAAGGAACCCACCAGCATTTGCCCCCAAAATGAGAACTCCTGGCAAGAAGTCCGGGGGACAGTCTTGCTCATAAGTGGCATCTCGAAGCACTTTAATTACAGAGGATTTAGCAGGAAGTGGAATGCGGACGGAAAGGATAATGACACCAAGGAAGTCAAACAGAAAAACCCCATTTCCTTCCTTTAAGGGGGAAAAAATATACCCATTTATTGAAATGAATTGCAAAGGAAAGAATGAGGGTAGCATTTCCCCGCCCCCCACCCCGAGTTCAGGGGTGTGGAAAGGGCCGAGTACCTCCTTGGCCAGGCCCGCAGCTGGGATCTTCAGCCCGTCCGCCAAAATGCAAGTGCAGGCTTGGAACTTCATTAGAATGCAAGAGCATTCCCCCTGGCAAATTCAGCCCCCTCTCTCCTGCTTCCCACAGGCCCTTGCCTGGCTTAGCTCATATTTTACATTCGGCACCTCTGGTTACCCAGAAATTGCATGCGCAATTGTGAAATAGAAAAGCAGCGGGCCATGTGAGTCCATCGGTTCTCCCTGGCGCGGCCTCATCCCTGACTTGCACCACTCTGAGGCTGGCGAGAGGATTTGCTCACAGAACGCCCAGAGGCCCCCAGACACCTACCGGAAGTCGTGACCGAAATACGTGCCCTCAGCACACCTGCATCACTAGGGCAGAGCTGTAGGGGTGGACGGAACTGAAATAAGATCAGAGACATTAACGGTGAACAAGAAAATTGCCTGAGTGGAAGGTAGACAGATGGGGTGATTTGTGGTCATATATGCAGTGACTGTTTTACTAGCAGGAGCCTGTGAGGACCAGCACCTACCACCACATGCTGTCCGCAGTGACCCCCCGTGGCAGCCTGTTTGTGACTCATGGTACCCAGCATCCAGGGCTGGGTTCTAAAACCTCGTCGTTAACACCGTAATGAGAGAACATAAGGATGTCACCATTCACAGGGAGACCAGTATGGGGGAGGGAGGAGGAGGAGGATGAGAAGAAGAAATCGAGCACCACCCTGGGCTCAGTCCTTCACATGTCCATTCATTTCATTCTCCCCACAGTCTCATGAAATAGGCCTCATTGTTCCCATTACACAGGTGAGAACACTGAGGCTCCAAAAGGCTGGACCACATAGGGGAGGCAGCAGTTGCCATGATGGAAAAAGTGTGGGCTTTGGTGTCAGACAGAGGTGGGGTCAGAGCCCAGCCTTACCACCTACATTTTCAGGGATGGGGGGTAAGTTCTAGAACACCTGTTCTCTCTGTACAATCTGGACAGGTATGCCGATGTGCTGGCTTCTCAGGAGGACGACATGATTCCCTGTAGCTGACAGCACAGCCCTGGCACACAAGAGACCCCCTGGAAATGCAGGAATCATCACATGACCTCCCAGTGGGAGAACCAGCATTTGAATCCCAAAGGGTCGACCTCATCCCAGCCATGGGCTCCTTCCACCGTGACGCCGGGCCCCTAGATCCGGGGAAAAAGACAGGGGAAAGACAAGTGGGAGGATGCCTTCACTCCATGATGCACAGTCCAGATGATTCTCTGAGAATTTCTGCACATTCGAAATACTCATTTAAAAATTCACAACCCCTCTCCCCAAAACCGCACAACTGCCATTTCATCAGACCTGACAATTGATCCGATGAGGAAGGCGAGACAGAGAGGAGCTTAGAAGGAACCTATACATTGCTGCAGGATTCACCACGCCTGTCTCTGTCTGTCGCCCTGTCTATCACCAGCCTTCACATTCCCAGTGCCAGCCTAGCCCAGGGCCTGGCATATAGCAGGTGCTGGACACATTTGGACTGAACTAGCAACACAGTGACAGAGACTGGGAAGGGGGCAAATGCTGTCCAGGCCCCAGGCCTTGCGCCCGCAGAGCTGTGTGTGTGTGTGTGTGTGTGTGTATGCGCGTGTGCGGGTGGCTTTGGCCTGACTTCCACTCGCCGTAGGGCTCCGGGGCGGCAGTTTCCTCCTATGCATGCTCTGCGTGGCCGCAGGGGTGGAGCGGGCAGTCGTGGTCACGTCTGGTCCCCGGTCGGTGACTCGGGAAGCGGGTTACGCGCACCGCTCCTGTTTCCCGCCCAGATGCGCTTTTGTTCTCTGAAATGACAACTTCTACGCACTCACTTAATGGGATCCCAAATAACATGTTTCAAACAAATCTTTCATCACTGTTGCTCCTTGGAACACATTTCAAATGCTGGCCATTAAAAACAGGCCATTTCTCCAGCCTTTAATGATGACACTAATCACGGTGGGTTTTTGTCTCCAAGAGTCCTGATGAGCAGAGGCCAGGAGTAAATTACAGGGCTAACTTTTATGTCCATGGGTTATTGATCTGCGAGTAGTTCTCTTCAAGGGAACTACACCGGCCCCAAACCCTCGGCCATCCACACTCCCTTGTCTTCTCTGTAAGTGGGCCACCAGCGTATGGTCTTCAATTTATATTAATAAGAAGACAAGGTGATGTGTCACTTCTGTAATAAAGCAATGGACGTATCAAAATATTCCACTAGTAGCTATAAATAAGCTGGTTTTCCCTTGACCCGTTGAGGGTCATCATCATTTACCAGAAGGTTCCCTGCCACCGTGTACACTTGCATCTCCAGAGCCCACGAGGCGGCCCCTTCAGGAAGCATCCAGCCATCTCACTCCATGTCCTGTCCTGCCTTTGTGTCTTGGCAGGTGAAAGTCATGCTTCGCATTTGCTCCACACTGGCTCGAGATACCTCAGAATCCAGCTCCTTCTTAAAGGTGGACCCACGGAAGAAGCAGATCACCCTGTATGACCCCCTGACATGTGGAGGTCAAAACGTCTTCCAAAAGAGAGGCAACCAAGTTCCTCCTAAGATGTTCGCCTTTGATGCTGTTTTTCCACAAGATGCTTCTCAGGTGTGTGTCGCCCTTCCCACCCCCTCAGGCTCAGGCAACGTTGATTGGTTTTGAGAAGCTTTGACCATTCTCGAGGGCCTGTGAGCCCAGAGGGTGTCTCCCAGAGCACTCTGATGCGTTGGTTCTTCCATCCCTACAACTTCTGGAAACCAGTCAGAGCTCCACTGAGTAGCTCAGTCCTTTTGAATTATTGGTGTCAGACTTTGGGCGGGATCTCTGTGCCGGGATCTCAACAAAACATATCCTTGGAGAGAAGGAAGAGGGGGCCAGTCAGCCGATGGCTTACAGAAGCAGGAAGACAGAAGGCAGAAGTGGGAGTTTCAGGACCACCTGCATCGAGGTGGTGGTGTCTGTGGTCCATGAGGACCCCACTCCTGCCTGGGCTTCTGGGGGCATCCAGGAGCTGGGTTAGAGTTAGGCAGGCTTCTAGGGCAAGTGGTAGGCAGAGAAGCTGAGGTTGACAGGCCCGTGGCCCAAGTCAGTAGAGTGGAGTGGAGGAGAAGAAGAGAGGCTCAGGACAGCTCCTGTATTAGCTAGTGCTGCATTACAAACCACCCTAAAATTCAGTGGCTCAGAACAATAAGCATTTATCATTCCTCATGAATCTACAGGCCTGCCGAGCATTCTTGTTTCCAGCTTGGCTCACGTATGGATTGCAGTCTTGGCTGGATGCCGTCACATGTTTGGGGACTGGCTGGCTTTGGGCTGATCTAGAATCCACGTTGTCTCTCATCAGCCAGCAGGCTTGCTCTCATGGCAATGGCATGATCCAAGTACACAAGCCTCTTGAGAAGTAGGCTCCGAATTGAGAGCACATTGCTTCTGCTGCGTTCTATTGGCTCAGGTTTGAGGGGTGGGAAGAGACCCCACCTCTTAAGTGGAGGAGTTGCAAATTCACATTGTAAGGGGCACACACACACAGGTGGAGAATTATGGCCATACCACAATGACGATAATTTGGAAGCTTCTTGGGGGCCCAGGGTGCCAAGATTCCTGGACCAGAGCTCCTGGAGCCAGTCCCAGTAAGAACAGATGTCTACTGGAAGATTCAGTTGCACCATCTGGTGCAATTCATCTGGAAGGAGTTGGCGTGACAGAAGCTTCTAGTAGACACATAACCCAGGTTATAGGTATATGGTGACCTACTTTGCCTGCATGTTGGCCTCCGACAGCTCTGTCTTCCAGACAAATTTCCAGCACTTCCCAAGATTTATACAAAACGGGGTACAACGGAGTAACTTAGGCCTATAGCAGAACCTAAAGAAGACAAGATGTTAATGGCTCCTGTTAATTCCCTCCATGCTGCTTCTGAGTGTGGGATGTGGTGGTGCTCGCTCGGGCCCCGATAGTATACCAGACCCACAGCACATTAGGCTGCATTCATTAATGAGCCATGCAGGTGGCTTCCCCAAAGAGTTTTACCATGAAAAGACAAAACACTTTACAAGCCAGTCCGATGGTTTCTCTCTTATTACATTTTGTGTGTTCTGCCCGCCCATGGGCTCACTCATCTAACCCTGATGTTGTGTCTAATAAATGGCCTACAAATAATTTAACTAACAGTTAAAAAACTTTTCTAAAGCAATTCTCCCCAAGTTGTAAGCATCCCAAAGCAAACCCCAAATTCAGTGTGGACTATTAATGAGTTTTAGATTTATTCCAGAAAAAAGAGCCATTTTTATTACTCCTGTTTACTGGCATTTCACACTTGGTTGCAGAGCCCAGACGCACAATGCTATAGTCACTCTGGCTTTGGAATGCTTGCCTTTTGTTAAAATGGCCAGTATCCTAATACAGTGCTTCACATCAGGCACAAGGAAACCGAGGTGCAAAGATTAGTCTCACGTTCACCGTCTCTCTCCTGAGGAGACAGCTCTCCTGGATCCTTCCCCTTCAACTGTGTCGTGCACAGTGTGCCCTCCCACCATCCTACCCACGGAGTCAACACACATGAGACCCCTGGTGAAAGAGAGCCAGAGCTTAGCGAGGGTTCCAAACACTTGAGCTCTTACCGTTCTGTCCTCGCTGAGGCTGGGAAGGTCATGCTGCTGGTCGCGGTCAGCCTCCGCGCCCCAGCCGTGAGCTCCCTGTGAGCCTCTGGGGCAGGAAGCTGGACAGAGGAGGCCTCTGCTCTCAGGTCCTCCTTGTGACTTACGAAGCAGCAGCCCCCAGGGAGGCCCCAGGCAGCGAGGAACTCGGCTTTCTGTCAGTCTGTCGGGACATCAGCTTCCTGAAGCTCAGCAGAGACCAGAACAGCCCTTGCTCCTCGTTGCCCCCATGAGCCCCCCTTAGGACGCCTGAGAGGCCTTGGCAGCCACCCACTGCCCCCTCCGGGGCAGACCTCTGAGGCTCTGGCTTTGGGAAGGTGTCATGGTCCATTTGGGCGGCCATAACAAACGGCACAGACTGGGGTGCTTATAAACTAGGGAAATATCTCTCTCACAGTTTGGGAGGCTGGGAAGTCCCAGGTCAAAGCACTGGTAGATCCAATGTCCAGCGAGAGCCCCTTTCTGATTCATAGCTGTCCTCCCGCTGCGTCCTCACGTGGCCCAAGGGAGCTCTCTGGGGCCTCTCTCCTCAGGGCACTAATCCCATTCAGGAGGGCTCCACCCCCATGACCTAGTCACCTCCCCAAAGGCTTCCTCACCTCCAAATGCCATCGTGTTGAATGTGAGGTTTCAACATAGGAACTGGGGGGTGGGAGAGGACACAAATATTCAGTCCTGAGCAGGAAGAGGGTGGGGAGGACTCACACCTGTGGGAGAGCAGAGGCTTGCTGCCGACCTGGCCCTGCCTTGGGGGCCTGGGCTGGGGAAGGCTGCCTGCTTCTGCAGGCCCAAGGCGAAAGGCAGCAGGGCGCTTCCAGGGGCCATGTCAGCTCCTAGCAATAAGAGACGGACAGGTCACTGACCACTCTCTTCTCCGTGGATGGTGGGCAGTAACTCCGCAAGGGGAGGCCTGTCTCCTGTGTCCTCGGGCCTTTGCACAGATGATTCGATGAAGGCCGTTTGGTCCACACACACCCAGCTTACTCCCTGCTGCCCTTGCATCGAGTACAGCCTATGTCAGGGTGGGCTCTCAGCCCCCTGGCCCCCACCCCACTTTTTGTCCAAAGAAGATGGAGGCTCCTCGCCGCTCTGCAGAGGCCCCTGTGGCAAGTTCCATCAAGATTCTCCAGCCTCCGTCTCGGGACTTCCAAATGGCCTCTCGCTGGGGAGGCCCTGGGGGTGTGACAGATCCCGCGGTCCCCACGGCAGCCTCATCCTTCCACCCCCTCGGCCCAGGAGGAGCCCCCAGCCGAGTTGCTGAGGCGACCACCAGAACGATCAAGAACGGGTGGGAGTGTGGTTTTTTGATTTTGGTTTGGGAGAGAGAATCGATTTCCTAATATTCAGGTCGGTCGCACCCCCGCAGCCACGTTCCTGGCAAGGCTGTGGCTCTCGGATTCCCATGGGGGGTGCGTTGCTTTGACGCCTCCGAGGGATTCCTGGAGTTCTGACTCTGGTGGGGACAGCACACCGGGCGTGATTTTGTCCTCCTGCCGCCCAGAGGGAGTTCTCAGATCTCCAAGTGAAGCCGCAGAATTCACGGAGTTCTCATGGTTGGCGGAGTGCTGTATTACGGGGTGTTAATGGGGAGATAGAAAGTCAAGAGCCTGGCCGCGGTCTCAGGATTTAAACAGTCGTGTAGGAGCTGAGCCACGCTGGCTGAAGAACCACCATCGTAACATCCTGACAAGTGGCCTTTGACATTGTACGTTGACTCTGCACAGAGAGAAAGAAAAGGCTGGTTTTGAAAAGAAGGGGATGTGGATCAAGAAAGAGGAAGGAGGCTGGAGAGAAAGCAGATGTAGATTACAGGCCTCCTGCTTCTGTCAGAAATACAATGTTGCCCAAGGTCATTTTTCTGAAATGGCACATCATCTTTTTCCCACTAATAAGCTTGGTCCATTTCATGTGCTGTGTGTGTGTGCGTGCGTGTGTTTGTGTGTGTGTGTGAGTGAAGGATCCAGAGGGCCAGTGAGAAGTTTAAAAGGCTTGTCCAGGAGGCCAGAAGGGCAGATCAAGGGAGAGCCTTAGGTCCACGAAAGCACCTGGTGTCCCACGCCAGCCGGTTCCCACCTGGCTTGCAGACACAGCAGCTGAAATGCACTATAAATTAGCAGAGGGGTGATTTGCAGGTCATGTGTGTAAGGCTCAGGCTTGCAAGAGGCAGAGGTCCCGGAGGGTTTTGAGCACCCCAGAACTGCATTACGGCCTGACCCATCTATCATGCCGTGACCCTGGGACCCAAGCCCCGGGGAAGGGGGCTCCTGTTCCCATCGCTAATGGTCCACTCACTGCGTGTGTCTCGTCTCGTGTTTGCCAGGCTGAAGTGTGTGCCGGAACCGTGGCAGAGGTGATCCAGTCTGTGGTCAACGGGGCGGACGGCTGTGTGTTCTGTTTCGGCCACGCCAAGCTGGGTCAGTGAGAAATTTCCTTGTTCCTGCCGCGTGTATTCCCAGGCACATGGTCTGGTCTTCTGTTCTGGTCCCAGAGTCTGCAGATGAAAGGGAAGGTTGTCTCCTTTAGGTGCCTGCCCAACTGAAGAATCACCAGTCACCATTTCTGCTTTTGACATGTAGCATTCATCCTAAGTGGAGACTCAGTGTTCTAGGAAAGTGGTGATGGGGTCCTTCCCACTTGGTGCAGGTCAGGGGCATGCCCAGAAAGCCAGCAGGAGGAGGAACACGTGCCAAGCAGGGCTCTTGGGTTCGTGGTGGTGGATGGAGCCCACAATAAGCCAGAGGAGCGGCCTCCAAGCCAAGCCCACAACCATGTCAGGACCCGTCGGGGGAGTGTCTGACAGCCTCCAGCCTGTGCTGAGCGAGAAAGGAGAAGGGGGGCAGGGGAGTACCCGGACAGGGGTTTGGTTGACTGGACCCCCTTCAGGGGCCTTCTTAAACTGGCCTGGGGCCATCTGCTCAGCAGGCCTTACCTTACGTGCTGGGAAGTTAGGAATTTGGGGAACTCCAGAAGTGCTCCTTGGCAGAGGTTCCCACAAAGGCTTTGCAGTGAGGGAGGCCAGTTCGAGGCCGAGACAGAAAGCTCATTTCAGCTCCCTTCGGTCTTCTTGATCTCTGATCAAAGCAGCAATGCAGATTTTAATAGAATTTGCTCCTGCTATAAAAATATACACCGCATTTAACTTGAGGAAGGATATAAAGTGCAAGTCTGTAGATTTAATCTGTGGGGTGGTGATAAAAAGAACCATCACAGTGAGCTCAGTCTGGACTTAAATCCTGTCCTCCATCTGGGTGCTCACATTCTTTGTCCCTAGTACTAGGAAATGCCCTTTGTTGTTGTGTCATCAATGCTTAGTATTTCCCTCTTTTTCCTTTCCTTCCTTCCCTTCCCCCAGCTTCCCTGCAGGTTGGGGGGGAACACTTCATGGAATGCATCCCCCCCTGCCCTGACACTCACACTGTGTTCCTTCCTTGCCTCGCTCCCCCCAGGGAAATCCTACACCATGATTGGAAAGGACGATTCCATGCAGAACCTTGGCATCATCCCCTGTGCTATCTCTTGGCTCTTCAAGCTGATCAATGAACGCAAGGAGAAGACCGGAGCCCGGTTCTCGGTGCGGATCTCAGCTGTGGAAGTGTGGGGCAAAGAAGAGAACCTGCGGGACCTGCTGGCCGAGGTGGCCACGGGCAGCCTGCAGGATGGCCAGTCCCCGGGAGTGTACCTGTGTGAGGACCCCATCTGTGGCACGCAGGTGAGCGGCTCCTGCCTGGGGCGCCGCACCCCGTGATCCCCGCAGCTCCGACCACATGTAAACCAGGTGGGCTTGCGAGTGTTTACCTGAAGGTGGCCGGGAACTTTATGGCCTGCAGCGGCAGAGCCATCCGCTCACCCAACCTAAATATTTGTACCTTGAATCTAATTGACAATGAGCAGGAGCCGCGATTGTTGTAGCGTTTGGGGGAAATGGAATTCACTTTCTTTACTCCCCTTTCGAAAAAAGAAAGTCCAGTCTTTCTTTTGTTTAAACAACAAGCCGAAATATTTACTGCTCTGCACAAAGAGCTCCAGCCATTACTGGGGCTGTTTATGGATCTATAAACCGTGTTTCTGGCCCTGGCTTTACTGCCGGCTTACTAGTGCGGTAGGAAAAAGTAATAACCACTTTCTAATTAGAGCCATGATGTAATTGCTAGAGCTGTGGAAGCCCAGAGAAGCTCCAGTCCACCTTTGCCGGGCATGATGCAGGACTGCTGTGTGTGTCTGTCCCTCACCGGCTGACAGTAGGTGGAGGAAGGACTCTGAGCTCCCTGGTTCATATCCAGAAGAATCGGTTCTTTCTGTCTCCAGCAGGCTTTATTTCTAAGGGTTTTTTTTAGATAAGTTCATTTCGATGAGTCCCTGCCTCATCCCAGGTGGGATCTGTTTGCACAGGTGAGGATACCTCCCTGTTACACCCATCTACTCACACCTGGCCACGTTCTTCTGATCCGAGCACCTCAGATCCTTCCGTTCCTGTTATGAATCCCCTCCCCGTGCAAACCTCATCATGAGTTGCACGGTCCCACGTGACCCGCCCCCTGCCTACCTTTCTAACATCATCTCTTTCCACTCCTCGTAAATTACATGCAGGTCCCTAAAAATGCAGTGCCCCTCAAACTTCAGTGTGCATATGAGTCACTGGGGATCTCGTGACCATGCGGGTTCTGGCTCAGTAGGGCTGGGATAGGGCCCCTGGTTATGAGTTTCTCCCGAGCTTCCCAGTGATTGACCACACTTTCCGTTGTAAGGCCCTCAGATGCCAACCATCCTCCCTCTTACCTATGTGCACGCAACACTCCCCCTCCCCTCCTGCTCTTCATCTGGCAAAGTCCCTATCCTTCGGTAGCAGCTCCATGTCACTTCCTCCAGGAAGCCCTCTTAGATGTTTCTCCTTTGTTGGTTGGGATTGCTTGGTTAATTCTCTGCAACTGTTTAAGGGTGGACACCATGTCTGACTAAAATTGGCTGCTCGTAGTTTTAACAGGTGCATCCAATACCATTTGGATATGGAATCTAATCAGAATGCAAACTAATAGGTCTTGCAAAGCTGAACCCAAGGGTTCTCAGACTGTAGTCTTCATCCGTCACCTGGGGGACTAGGTAAACACAGCTGGCTGCACTTCTAGAATTTCTGATTCAGGAGGCCTGGGATAAATCCCCAAAACATGCACGTGTAGCAAGTTCCCATGTGACGCTGAAGTTGCTGGTCCAGGGACCACACTTTGAGAAGCTCTGCTCAGTGGCATGGGCCTGCTGTTCCCTTTCCGAGAATTACTTGGATGTTCAAATACGATGTAGCCTCCATTCACTTTTTTTTTAATTTAAATTTTGTTAGTTAACATATAGTGCAATATTGGTTTCTGGAGTAGAATTCAGTGATTCATCACTTACTTACAACTCCATTCACTTTTATAAAAACTCTGCCAGTGAAGTCCCATGTAGGTGAAGGATCGGGTTCACTGAAGACTAAGAAGAACTGATAAACATCCTCTTTAACTCTTATTGAAAAATCACAAAAATTCTTTAGCTTATCTTTCTGCCATAGTAAGAACGGGACAGTAAACACAATAGAGTCTCTCTTTGAAGTCTGAGGATTTTGAAGGTGCCAGGTTCCAAAATCAGCTCTCACAGTTCAGAATTAGAAGTGCGGTCAGAGTCAGAAATAGAAAATTGTCAGAATGTGTACCAACCCTGGGGCATATATCACAGATTGTTTCTTTGAATAAATCAGATGTATCCTCTTCTCTCCCCAAGGAGTGTTAGTCGAATTCTGATAATATTGTTTTGATGCAAGTTTACTCTAATTTCCAAGGGATCTCATAGGATTTAGACACGTGGCCCACAGTGCTTTCTTAATATGCCATGATCGTGAATTTAAAAACTAAAGATAAAAATAGATATTTCTTAAGCAATAGAGATGAGACATTCAAGTATGTTGGGTGTTTTGTTTAACCCATGCTCGTACAGGTAAGCCTAAAACTGGCTTTAAGCCACTGGAGAAATTGGGAGTGGAGTTAAAGTTAACCAGCGTTGGTTTTTCCTTCTTTGGGGAGCCAGTGCTGTCTGGCCTGAGATCCCACTGTGTCACCTGCCTGTCCGCAAACATTCTAGTCTTTGAGATCAGGTTGCGGTCGCGTCCCCCGGGTTTTCTTAGGTAGGTGGGTAGCCCAGGGTATGGGTTTGCTGGGCTCTGCTGAGGTCAGGCTGGGCCCCCTGCTCCCCCCGGTCACTCAGATACGACCACTGGCTCTTCACACCCGCTAAGACTCAAATTGTGAAATGGGTAAAACCAGCTTTCATCCACTCTGTGTGCTCAATATTAACTTTCAGAAAAGGATTTGTGAAGCAGAGAATTGTGTGTGAGTCCAGGCCCTTGTTCCAGAAGGATCCCTAGCCTCCGAGAGGCACGTAGCTTTTCTGCAGAACGGAGGGCCAGGCGTGGGTAGTGCGCAGGCCCTCCTCGGTCTGAGGCCTCAGCTCTCGGCTTGTGTCTTCCAGCTGCAGAACCAGAGCGAACTGAGGGCGCCCACGGCCGAGAAGGCCGCCTTCTTCCTGGATGCTGCCATTGCCTCACGCCGGGGCAGCCGGCAGGACTGTGACGAGGACGACCACCGCAACTCGCACATGCTCTTCACCCTGCACATCTACCAGTACCGCATGGAGAAGAGCGGGAAAGGGGGAAGTAAGTGCGGGCCCGGCCCAGGCCAGCCCATCATCCAGGCATCCTTGACCCCCCATGCCCGACGTGGGGCTTGAACTCATGACCCTGAGATCGAGACCACCCCCCTCAGTCCACCAACTGAGCCAGCCAAGCACCCCTGACCCTTTCTTAGCGGGGTACCATTGCACTGGTCCCGAGGGTGCTGATTTGGAGTTCCAGACGATGAGAGAGTCTGGGCTGCAGTTTACTTTGAACTGTCCGGGAGAAAAGGGTTTGCCTTGACAAGGAGAATGGACAAATGCAATTCCCAGGGGATGGTGAGAGAGAACAAACTTTAAATGGAAAACAATTGGTTAGTTGTATTTTTTTGTTCACACACTTTACAGGTGCTCTTCAGGAAAGGCCAAGATTTACACCCCAAGCACCCTGGTGATAGGTTATTCATCATTAGCTTGAGTCCATTCTATGGACCTGGGAGAAACAAAGGCATGTTTTTTTTAAATAATCTATAAATCAGACTTTTGAATAACCGGATTCTGGCTGCCTCCGTCCCTCGGTGGCGTTCTTCTGTAAGACCCAGGGCTCTGGCCAGCTCTGTGAGGAGCTGCACTTCCGGGACCCCAGTGTGCTGGGTACACAGTCCCCTCTGGGCTACAAATCCAGCACTGACCTCGGTGAGGCGCTCTACACTTTGTCTGCCCAGTCGTGTACGCTCTGAGCGCTGGGGAGTGTCTCAGGTGGGATTTTGGACCATGGGCCACGTGGTCTGTTGACCCAGCTGGGCTTTTCCCCTGTGAGCCACAGGGCTTCCCTATTCTCTTGATGTCCACTTCTAAGGGCTTTCAAAACACAGGCCGCTGGCCCCCAGTGCTCGCTGAAAATGATTGCCTCAGGACACTGGGTGCCAGGGAAACAAACACTAGCCCCGAGCTAGGAGACTAACCCAGGTGCCTGGAAATTGTGAAGCTAATTGACTAACACAGAAGCAATCGACAAACCTAATTCTAGGTGGAGCTTGGAGTTAGGCATCCAATTGGGATCAGGGGACAGGCTTCCCAGTTTCTCCGCAAGTCTGCCTGTTGCCCAAAGACCTGGAAACCAGTATCCTGGGGACAGCTCTCGGGGCTTCTCTTGTCCCCAGTGGATGCTCTGCCCTTCCCCAGTCTCAATGCCTCTGCTGGCCCGGTCGTCTGCCGTTGCTCCTTCTCCTTAACTGTTGTTATTTTAATTCAGGTGTCATGAAGTCCAATTTACATTCAGAAAAACTTACCCTTTTGGTGTGTTGTTAGATGGGTTTTGGCAAATCTGTATGGTCGTGTAACCCCCGCCACCATCCAGATAGAGAACAAAGCCATCAGCACCGAAAGCTCCCTTCCCCCGACCTCTAGCCCCTGGCGACCACTGATCCGATTTTTGTCCTTTTAGTTTTGCCTTTATCCAGAACCTCATATCAATGGAATCACGTGGTCCTCATGTGGCCTTTTTGTGTCTGGCTTCTTGCATGTGGTGTAATGCATCTGAGATTCATCCACATTGTTGTGTGTACCGGTTGTTTGCTTATTTTTCTAGACCGAGCCTGGAGACTTGCCCCTGCCTCTCCTCCTACCCCCAGGCCTGAGATCTCCCCATCTGCCCTGGCCTTGGGGCTGCCCAGGAGTCTAAAGATACTGGCCTCACTGGTGGGGCACTGGACCTTTCTTAAACCAGCCAAGGTCATGAGGGTCTGACTGCAGGGAGGGCAAGATAGTTTGAAGGGGAAACTTCCAGAGGAGATTGATTCTCAGTGATGGGCTCACACCAAGTACCGCACATCCGTTTAGAAAAACTTTCTCAAAGAAGGAAACAAGGGATTAGGATAGGGATGAGAAGATCCAGACCTTTAAGACTTGTCACAGAATTATCCCCCCTAACAGTCTTGGGGGCTGGCTTTCAGTTCTGCCTGCACTGTTTTTTCTGGGTTGGGTCTTAGCAGCATGAACATGGGAGTCTGAGAAATGTTTTATTCTTTTAAGTTTTTAAATTTTATTTAAGCTTTATTTCTTTTAAGCTGTTCTATTCTTTTAAGTCAATAATAATGATAATAATCAGAGCCTGCCATGGGTGCTTGTACTTTTAGCAGAGAGTGACTCGCAAAAGATCCGAATTTTCAGCCAAATTGCTTCCAAATGTGCTGAGCAGAAGATCTCAGTAGATGGTATGATCTCGTCTGCATTCCTTTCAAACCGCGCTGAGAACAACTGTTTTAGTTTTTCACCTCCCCCCCCCATGTTTCTGCTCTCAATTTGGAACCTGAAAGTAGGGAGGAATCTTGAAAATAAACAGTTAATTAAAAGACTGTAACTGTGGGGCGCCTGGGTGGCTCAGTTGGTTGAACGACTGCCTTCGGCTCAGGTCATGATCCTGGAGTCCCAGGATGGAGCCCCGCATCGGGCTCCCTGCTCAGCAGGGAATCTGCTTCTCCCTCTGACCCTCCCCCGTCTCATGCTCTCTCTATCTCATTCTCTCTCTCAAATAAATAAATAAATAAAATCTTTAAAAAAAAAGACTGTAACTGTAAGAACCTGAAATTCAGCTTCCCAGAGGTGTGGGCTGGGCCTTTCCCTCAACCTGTCACTACGCAGCGAGGAATCCCCGCCAGGATATGCATAGCCGGCCTCTGGCCTATGGTTCACTTGACTTCAGTGAATTTATATCTACGTAAAATATAATGAGATTCAGAGTGTTGTTTAAAATGGAAATTTTTGCTTATATATAAGTAATAATCCCTGTGGGGCTGGCAGCCAGAACTCAATTAAAGGAAAGTTTATTAATTAGTTACCCTACAGGGAAGCAGAGAGCAGAGCGTGCTGTTGTGAACGGGCCATCAGAAGCTTAGATGGTAGATTTCAGAGAGGTCTCCCTGTAAGAACTAGCCATGTGTATGCATGCACCTGAATCTTACACATGTATGTATTCTTTATGCACATATGTATACAGACATATGCACATATAAAGAGGTGGACAAAAATGTTTTAAGTGTGTCCAATCAGAATAGAAGAGAAAATTCTACATTGATGTATTACTGTTTTGCACATAGCATTAGGTTAGGCTTAAAATATTGCCCCGGCTTAAAGAGTTTTTACAGTCTTAGTGGGGCTAACTCTCCACCTGTTCTGGAACCTTCGCCTACTTTGCCAAGCTCATCTCTAAAGGCTGAGAACCCCTGATGGAATTCGAGCCTTGGGAAAGAGCCCAAAGGCCCTAATGATCAAGAGCTGCTCCTCATAAAGATGGGTCTATCAGGAGCCTGTCCACACTGTATTAAATCAAATGGAACGTGTGCTATGTTTTCAAAACATCAGTGTATTTCTCTGTTACCTCGTTTAGCTATGTTTCTGAAAGAGAAAGACCCTCTGGTTATCACATCAGCAGAGGGTGTGAGTTCAGAGAAGTCCTCTCATGCAACACAATCAGGAGATGATTAATTGAAAAAGTTAGTCAAAAGGGGGACTCCTGTAAAATGATACATTCATGCCATGAACATTTTATTTTAACTAAAAACATACACATGGGTATTTATTCATCCATCTTCTGATACAGGGCCATGGCTTTCTCTTTGAGATGAGTTTGCAACCTAAAGTTCTGCTTTTATAAACCATGCTCATATTAATAGTCTGGGTTTTGCTTTAAATTTTTTCTAAGTGATTCAAGAACTCAAAAGACATTTATGTAGCCAGCTGGTATTAGACCTTTTCTAGATTCTTAAAATTTTTCCCACTCTGTAATTTCTCATTTCCACCTAATTCGGCATCTCTTTTTAGTTTTAACAGGATTTTATTTATTTGAGGGACAGAGCATGAATGGGGTTAGGGGGGCAGAGGGAAAAGGAGAAGCAGACTCCCCACTGAGCAGGGAGCCTAACGCGGGACTCGATCCCATAACCCTGGGATCATGACCTGAGCCAAAGGCAGATGCTTAACTGACTGGGTGGCTCACATACAGCTCATGTGCGGGGAGCAAGAGAGCACAGACAAATGAGAAAACAGCCCACATGGGCCACGAGGCTCCCGCATGCCTAGGGCATCAGTAGACATGCCTCACAGGTGAGGGCCATGTGGCAAGGAAGCCGTGCCCAAATTTTGCTGCAACTGAGAGTCACCTGGGGAGATTTTCGGGTGAAACCCAATGCCCGTGGGGCGCTCCAGGCCCGTTAAATTAGAAAGCCTTGGCGTAGGAGCCAGACATCTGTGTTTTCTTAGATTCCAAGGTGATTCTGATGTGCAGCCAAGTTTGGGAACCACGAAGTTAGGAGAAGGTGAGTTAAAAGAGCTTCTACATGCTTTACAGTTAGCTCCGGATTTTCATCTTTGATTCAGCGTTGATTTTCTCGATGTTGAGCAATTTATTTTTTATTTATAGAGGGGCCATTTATTTAAGCCCTGTGAACCTCGTTTTCCTCATCTGCCCCATGGAAGCGATTCTCGCATTACAGGATTGTTGTAGGAATTAATTGCTATCGGAGAAGAGCATTTCCTGGCACCTCCTGGGTCCTAGGTAAACATGAGTTAGGAGGGTGGCTCAGGAATGGGATGAAATTAGGATTGCGTCCTGTAGGGAGAGTAAGGCATGTGGGTGTTTGGGTCTGGTCAAGCTCCAGACTTACCGTATATATACAGGAGAGGGTGAGTGAAGGGTGACTGAAGGCAGTTTAGCTCCTTTCACCCTGCAGCTGCGACCCCAGAAATCTGACGAATGGGCGAGGAATCTGCTTCCTACCTGCTTGGATTATTCATTGATTACGGAACTTTCTCGCCAGCCATCCGTAGTAACATACGTTCTTGCCAGTAGCAAATGGCTGAGGCGCACTCGCCTTGCGCCCTTCCGAGGAAGCACCACGTGTGGAATCCAGAACTCTGTGGCCACTCCAACTTCAGTGGCTATGGCAGACAGACTCAATTTTCCATTGTCTGAATGTGACTCCCATTTTGAGTCATGAAGCTATAATTATAGGTATTTTATAACGTTCTTTTTCGGCACGGTCTAAACTGTGCCTTTTGTTCTCTGTCTTCTGTTTTACTCCATGTACATTATGCATTTTATTCCATTACATCAAATGGACTATTAGAGTCTGAAAGTCCAAACCGGTCCCTGTCTTTGCCCTTTAATCTACGGCACAGGTGGAATATCTGAGCTGCTCTTGTCTAATTAGGTTGCAAAGCAGATGATATTTTGCTTTAAAAATAACTATTTCCCTAGCATGCTGCCGTGACCTGATCTTGCATGATACGAAATGGGATAAAAGAGAAGTCACGTATTTTATCTTCCCTCATGAGGGTTTTTCCTGGGGAGAGCAGAAGGTGAAGAAAATGTAGAGTTCTTGATGTGAACAGTTCTTGGCCATGGACGTACCGGAGTCACTGGACCCCCGTGAATGGAAATGCTGGGCTTTCCGTAAACACTCATCACCTTTTTTCCTAGATGTGGACGTTGAGGGTGGGGCCCAGTAGAGGCCAAGTGAGGGTTAGGACGGTGGTTCCCGAATGTTTCCGTCCTACAGGGTGAGCAGAGCCTCACCCTCCCGCATCCACACTCGTGTGGGCTCTGCCTGCAGATGTGGGGATGCCCAGAGACTGGCCACATGCTCATCACAAGCCCACCAGGACCCAGACCCCGCCCCACCCCCTGCATCTACTTTCCCACCCAACCCCTTTTCCCGCCTTGCCCCAAAGGTCACGGTTTCCACAACAGCTTCCAGAAGTTTCTGCATCTACCTTTGCTGCTTGCCGTCCACACGGAGCAGGGGAGGCAGGAGGAATAGTAGCCATCCCAGAAGCAGGAGGAGCTGAGCCACCCTGGAAGGTGGGAATGCAGAGGCCTGAGGAACCAGAGTCTGCTGCTGCCCGGGGAGTGATCTAGAAGCTGGGGTCATGTGCTGGGGGTGCACTCCCCTCAGTGGGGCGGGGGCAAAAAAGGAGCCTGGTGCCCCTGCCGTCTCGGGGACTGGCTGAAACCACATAGCACAGGGTGAGGGGCACAGGTCTTGAAGGGGTGAAGCCCAGCTGCCCCCTGACAGGATGGTCACGACAGGTTTCCTGGATGAGAACAAAACAGGGGCGCCTGGTTGGCTCGGTCGGGGAAGTGTCTGCCTTCAGCTCAGGTCATGGTCCTAGGGTCCTGGGATCGAGCCCCACATCCGCGTCCAACTCCTTGCTCGGGGAGTCTGCTTGTCCTTCTCCCTCTGCCCCTCCCTGTGCACGCTCTTTCTCAAGTAAATAAAATTAATTTGAGCTCTTTCTCAAACAAAATCTTAAAAAAAAAATAGCTTTAATGAGCTTTAATGAGATACACTTGAGATACAGTAATCCACATATTGGGTAAGTTTTGCCATATGTATATACACCCATGAAAGCATCCATACAATCAATGAACATAGCCCTCACCCTCAAAACTTCTTTGGTGAAGTGTCTTTTGCTCTTTTGGAAATGTTTTTTGTCTTATAATTAAGTTTTAAGAGTTTTTTATGTACTCTGGATAAAAGTCCTTTATCAGATCTATGTTTGGCAGATATTTTCTCCCAGTCTGTGGCTTGCTTTTTTATTCTCTTAACCATGTATTTTGAAGAACAGAAATAGTCAGTTTTCACAAAGTCCAGTTTATCTGTGTGTTCTCTTATAAATCACGTTTTTGGTTTCATAGCTAAGAAATCTTTGCCTAACCCAAGATCAGAAAGGTTTCATGCTATGCTTTTTTCTAGAAGTTTTATAATTTTAGGTTTTATATTTAGGTCTTTGATTCATTTTTTTAGTAAATTGTGCAATATATGGATTAAAGGGTTTTTTGCATATATGTGTATATATTATGGTAATATCTTCAGTCTGATAAAAGTGCTTCTGAAAAACCTGCTAACATACTGGTAAAAGACATGCAGTTTATATATATATATATATATATATATATATATATATATATATATACACACACACACACACACCTATAATTAGAGCGAGAGAGAGAGATAGCGCATGTGAGCGGGCAAATGGGGCACAGAGATCTCAAGCATACTTCGCACTGAATGCAGAGCCCACGGTGGGGCTTGCTCTCACAACCCTGAGCTATATATAATGGTTCCAGTACCGTTTGTTATGAAAACTATTCTCTACTAAATTACCTTTCTTAAAAATTATTTGTACATATTTGTGTGGCTCTGTTTTTGGACTCTGTATACTCTTCCATTGTTCTCTTTATCTTTACACCAGTACCACACTGTCTTGGTTTATGGTGGCTTTATAAGAAGACTTGAAATCATATACTGTACTATTAGCCTTCCAGTTCTGTATTTATTTTTAAAAGGTTGTTTTGACTATTCTAGGTCCTTTGCATTTCCATATAAATTTTAGAGTTGGCTTCTAAATTGACTTTGTACCATCACTTTCTACCCAAAAAGACTGCTGGGATTTTGATTGAATCTATAGATCTGTTTGGCGAGAATTAACATCTTAATGATACTGAGTCTTCTGACTCATGAACACAGTTTCTCTCTCTGGTTTTTAGGTCTTCATGAATGTCTCTCAACAATATTCTGTAGTTCTCTGTGTATAGATCTGTCTATATGCTGAATTTATGCTGAAGTATTTCATATTTTTATCCTGTTATAAATGGTATTTTAATTTTTTTAAAAGATTTTATTTATTTGAGAGAGACAGAGAGCACAAGCAGGGGGAGGGACAGAGGGAGAGAGACAAGCAGACTCCCCTCTGAGCAGGGAGCCCGATGCGGGGCTCCATCCCAGGACCCTGAGATCATGACCTGAGCCGAATGCAGATGCTTAACTGAGCCACCCAGGTGCCCCTGTAAATGGTATTTTAAAATTTCAGTCTCTAGTTGTTTGTAAATACTGTATAGAAATATAGGGGCGCCTGGCTGCCTCAGTCAGTAGAGCATGCAACTCTTGATCTTGCGGTTGTGAGTTCAAGCCCCACATTGGGCAGGGAGCCTACTTAAAAAAAAAAAAATACAGTTGATTTTTATCTGTTCATCTTGTTATCTGGCAACCTTGCTAAGCTCTCTTTATTCATTCTTGTTGCTTTTTTTGGTGCATTCTGTTAGATTGTTTATGCAAATGATCATGTGAGTCTATAAATAAAGACTGACTTCTTGCTTTCCAATCTGGATACCTTTTCTGTTTTCCTGATTTATTTTATGGCTACAACTTCCAGCACAACATTGAATAGAAATGGTGAGAGTGGACATTCTTGTCTCATTCCTGATTTTAGAAGGCATTTGATCATTTACCATTAAGTATGATGTTAGCAGTAGATTTTTCAGAAACTATCAAACTGAGGATACTGCATTCTGAGCAGTATTTTGCTGAGAATTTTAATCAGGAATGGTTGTTGAATTTTGTTATATGTTTTTCTGCATCTACTGAGTGAATCCTATAGTTTTTGGTTTTG
The DNA here is from genome assembly GCF_029215605.1 of Mirounga angustirostris. Lineage (NCBI taxonomy): Eukaryota > Metazoa > Chordata > Mammalia > Carnivora > Phocidae > Mirounga > Mirounga angustirostris. The sequence goes on from NW_026991714.1 coordinate 64,278,765, forward strand.
TTTTTAGTTTGTTAATATGGTAAATTATATTGGTGGTTTTTTTTAACCAATCTTGCATTTCTGGGATAAATCCCACTTACTCGTGGTGTAAAGTCCTTTTTATATGCTCCTAGATACAATTTCCTAATGTGGTTCTCTAATTTGTTTAGAAATTCTGCATCCATGTTCATGAGGGATATTGGTCTTTGGTTTTTTTGTCTGTGTAATATCTTGATCTGTTTTTGGTATCAGGGTAATCCTGGCCTCATAGAATGAGTTGGAAATATGCTCTCCTATTTAATTTTCAGGAAGAATTTGTGTAGAATTGGTATAGCCTTTTCCATTCTTATACTTTATCATTTCTTAAGTGTTTGGTTGAATTCACCAGTGCAGTCATGTGACCCTGGAATTTTCTCTGTGAAAAGCTTGTTAACTGTTGTTAACTACAGATCCTATTTCTTTAATGGACAAAAATCTATTCATCTTACCTGTTACTCCTTGAAGGAGCTTTGGGACTTGGCATCTTTCAAGACATTCGTCCATTCTTCCAAGTTGTCTAATTGACTGGTGTGATGTTTCCTTATTATCTTTTATATCCATAGAAACGGTAGCAAGGCCATCTCTCACATTCCTGACATTAGTAATTTGTGTCTTCTCGCCTTCTTTCCTGATCAGCCATTCTAGAGATTTATTGAAGAACCAGCTCTTGGCTTCATGGATTTTCTCTATTGTTTTTACTTTTCTATTCCATTGATTTCTGCTTGTATGTTCATTCTTTCCTTTCTGCTATTTAATCTTTAATTTGCTCATTTTTTTTCTTATGTTTTAAGGTGGAAGTTGAGATCATTGTTGTGAGACCTGTTTTCTTTTTTTTAAAGATTTTATTTATTTATTTGATTGAGAGAGGGAACACAAGCAAGGGGAGTGGGAGAGGGAGAAGCAGGCTTCCCGCAGAGCAGGGAGCCAGATGTGGGGCTCGATCCCAGGACCCTGGGATCATGACCTGAGCTGAAGGCAGACGCTTAATGGCTGAGCCACTCAGGTGCCCCGAGACCTCTTTTCTAATCAAGGCATTTAATGCTATAAATTTCCTTCTCCATACTTCTTCAGTGATCTCACAAATCTTCATTCACTTAAAAATGCTTTCTAATTTCCATTTTGATTTCCTATTTGACCATAGGTTATTTAGAGCTGTATTGTTAAGTTTCAAAATACTTGGGAATTTTCCAGATATCTTTCCATAAGGACTTCTAATTTAATTCCACTGTGTCAGAGAACGTACTTTGATGTGAATCCTTTAAAATTTATTTAGACTTGGTTTATGGACCAGAATATGGTCTGCCTTGGGAAAGTTTTGTGTGTATTGCAAAAGAATGTGTATTTTGCTGTTGTTGGGTTGAGTGTTCTATAAATGTCAAGTAGAACAAGTTGGTTGACTGTGTTTTCAAAATCTTCTACATCTTTACTGGTTTTCTGTCTACGTGTTATATCAATTCTTGAGAAAGGGTTATTTGAAACCTACAACTATAATTATGGACTCGCTTATTCTTGGAGTTCTATCAGGTTTTGCTTCAAGTATGCATAAATATTTTTGATTGTTAGGACCTCTGATGAATCATCCCTTTTATGAAATGTTCCTATTTGCTTCTATTCACATTTTTTGTCTTCAGTTTCTTTTGTTTAATATTGATATAACCAGTTCAGCTCTCTTACGGCCACTGTTTGCATGGTACAGCCTTTCCCACTCTTACACTTTTAATGGATTTTTTCTTTATATTTGAAGTACATTTCTCATAGGCAGCCAATAGTAAGGGTTCGCTCTTTTACCCAGTCTAACCATTTCTACCTTTCAAATAAGAGTATTCAGACTATTTACATTTCATGTAATTATTGACATGGTTTGGTCCAAATTCTTATTTTTCCATAGGTTTTCTATTCAACTTATCTGTTCTTTCTTTTCCTTTGCTTTTTTTATCTGCCTTTTTTGGATTTACTGAATATTTTTAAGAATTTCACTTTATATCCTTTGTTGGCTTAATAGCTATAACTCTTCACTATTTACTGATTGCTTTAGGGTTTATAATACACACCTTTAAGTTATTACGGTCTGGGGGTTCTGGGGTGACTCATTTGGTTCAGCATCTGCCTTTGGCTCAGGTCATGACCTCAGGGTCCTGGGATCGAGCCCCACATCAAGCTCCCAGCTCAGCGGGGAGTCTGCCTCTTCCCCTCCCTCTGCCTCTCCCCTTGCTTGTGCTCTCTCTGTCTCTCTCTCTCTCTCAAATGAATAAATAAAATCTTAAAAAAAAAAAAAAGTTATCACAGTCTGCTGTCAAGTGATATTATAGCACTTCATGAATGGAATAAGAACCCTACAGTGGAGCACCTCCATTTCCTCACTTCTAACCTTTGTGCTATTGTCATGGAACTTTCAGATTTTGCATATGTTATAACCCATATATGACAATGTCCTTAGTTTCGCTTTAGCAGCCAATTATCTTTCAAAGAGATTTAAATAATAAGGGGGAAAGTGTACATTTATTGGCATAGTTATCATTTCCAGAATTCTTCATTCCTTTGTGTATATCCTCTGTGGGTTTGCTTTGGTGAATTCTTTCAGCTTTTTTAAGTCTGAAAGAGTCTTTATTTCCCTTTTGCCTTTGAATGATACTTTTGTTGGATATATTATTCTAGGTTGACAGTTTTCAGTACTTTAGAAATGTTGCTTCACAGCCTTCTCACTTGTATTAATTCCAACAAGAAACCTGCCGAATCCTTATCTTTAGTCCTTTATATGGAACCTGTTTTCCTTCTCTGGCTGTTTTTGAGATTTTTCTCATTATTACCAGTGTTAAGCAGTTTGATTATGATGTGCCTTAGCATAGTTTTCTTCATGTTTCTTGGGCTTGGGGCTCATGGAGCTTTTTGGATCTGTGGGTTTATAGTTTTTATCAAATTTGGGAAGGTCTTGGTTGTTATGTCTTAAAATATTTTGTCTCTACTGCCCTCTGTGTCTTCTCCTTCAAGGACTCCAATTACACACATATTAAGTCACTTGACATTGTCCTATAGCTTTTTTTTTTTTTTTTATGTTTTTGTTTTTATTGTTAAATTTTCTCTCTGTTTCATTTTGGACAGTTTCAATGACTTTATCTTCAAATTTATAAGGCTTTCCCTCTGTAATGTGTAATCTGCCATTGATCCAGTATATTTTTCAACTCATAGTTTTCAGCTCTGTACAGATGCAGTTTTTTAATTATCCCATGTTCTACTTAACTCTTTAAACATTTGAAATACTGCCATAACTGGGTTTTTCGTTTTTGTTTTTGTTTTTTGAGAGAGGGGGAAATGCGTGTGCAGGGGGGTGCTGGGGCAGAAGGAGAGGAAGAGAGAGAGAATCCCAAGCAGGCTCCACACCCACTGTGGAGCCTGATGCAGGGCTTAACCCTGAGATCATAACTTGAGCCAAACTCAAGAGTCAGACACTTAACTAACTGAGCCATCCAGGCACCCCTGAAATACTGCCATAACTATTTTAATGTCCTTCACTGTCAATATCTAATACCAGTCAGTTTTGCTTGGTTTCAATTATTTTTTCATTATGAGTCTCCTTTTCTTCTTTGAATGCCTTCTTATTTTTGATGGATGCTGGACATCTTTGTATTTTGTAAATATTAAGCATTGTTTTGGGATACAGTTATTTGTAAACAGTTGGATCCTTTCTGGTCTTGCTTTTAAGATTTGGTAGGTGGGACCTGGTCTATGTTCATCTAGGGCAAAGTGTTCCCTACTACAGAAGTGAGACCCTTCTGTGTCCCCACCCAATGCCCTGTGAATCTGAATCTTGAGGTTTCTAGTCTCGCTGTTGGAAACAGGCATTATTCCTGGCCTTGTGTGAGTGCTGTGTGCTGTCACTTCTAAACTCCAGGTGGCTAACTCCCCAGCTGTGTGGTTCCCTTGCATGCCTGTGCTGACCAGTACTCAGTTGAATATTTGAGGGGATCTCTGCAAATCCCAAGTTCTCTTCTCTGAAGTACTCTGTCCTGCCAGCCGTTGCCACCTTGGTCTCCCCAGACTCTCCACTCTCTCCCCTCAATTCTGACAGTCTGCTGCATTCCCCCTGAGCTCCCCATCCCTGAGGCGCAGCCTGGAAACCCTCTCAAGGCAGTAAGCTGGGACACAAGCAGTGATGACCTTCTTTGTTTCCTACTTCCCAGGGATCACTGTTGTTTTTACTGCCTAATGTCTAGTGTCTTAGAAACAGTCGCTTTATACATTTTGTTTTTAGATAAGAGCATCGACCTCGTCCCTGTGACTCCATCTAGGCCAGAAGCAGAAGTACTCATGAGCAGGTTGCTTAACTTTTCTGAACTTCTGTTTTCTCATCCATATTTTAAAAAAGAACAAGAGTATTCAGCTTATTTTTACTGCGGGAACTGAATGAGAATGGTGTTTGTGCAGCACCCGGCACTTGGTAGATACTCAGCAAATACTTGGGTTTTTCCCTATATCTGCACCTGGTTGTTACTTCTTCCTGATTTTACCTTGGGGTATCAACCTGATTGCTGGCTGAGCTTTCAGTCAGGGGCTCTGTGATGGTCACCCAAAGCGCATAATCACTCCTGGGCTATTCAGACGCAACTCGATCAGTTTCACAATTCTATCCAAAGGTCACGTAGGTGCGAAATTATCCTCCTATTGGACATTTACCTTCTCTGAAATCTCCTCCAATTCAACCTATGGGAATTACTCATTTGTTTATAGGATGAATGTCAGTAGGTTTTAGGTCGGTGATGTGTGGTGGACAGAATTCAAGATGACCATGCTATTCACATCCTAGCATGATTTTGTTGGGGTTTCCTACTAAGTCATGAATGTCAACCTTTTCCTTCCCCTTTTGGTTTTCCCTCAGACTTCCCAAGGAGCTGTCTGAAGGACAGACGAGCATTTGCCAGAACTTAACCACCTGTCTCTTCTCTTGTCTTCTCTGTGTCAGTGTCTGGAGGCCGTAGCCGCCTGCACCTCATTGACCTCGGCAGCTGTGTGAAAGCTCTTAGCAAAAATCGGGAAGGAGGCTCAGGGCTATGCCTCTCACTGTCCGCTCTGGGCAATGTCATCCTGGCTCTTGTCAACGGCAGCAAACACATCCCCTACAAGTAAGTGACCCTTTCACTGGATGAATGGGCCTGGGGTTACACAGTGCCAGGGCTGGGTGTGGGACTCTCAGTCCAGTGACATCTTGGGAAGATGCACATGACCGAGGGATAGTCTGGACCGCACTGTTAGTTCTTTGCCCAAACCAGCCTTTGCTAACAATTGTGTAGTCCATGATCTTTCAAATTCGGAAGCTGGGAAAATGCTTCCATTTGCTCCAATCCTGACTTTGGGCTGCTCAAGTCCGAGAGAATAGGAAGTTCCCTCGGTTAGGGTCTCCAGTCACAGTTGCTACTGGTAGATCATTGCCACCATCACACAGATGTTTTACAGTAATGACAGCAAAGGGTGGAAGATTGAGCTACCTTCTGTTAGGAGCTGGCTGTCCTATTTAACCAATAAAAATACAGGATACCCAGGAAAATTTGGATTTCAGAGAAGCAACAAATAATTTTTTAGTGGAAGTATGCCCCCACTATTGCACGGACATTGGGGAATCCCATATTTTATCTGGCAACCCTACTTAGGAGAGCTCCTAAAGCTTGGCATTGCCACCCACCATCCCGTGCAAATGTTTACTCTACTCCTAAGATCCTTTCCCTCCTTCCGTTATGCTCCAAGAGGATGAAATTAGAGCAGCTCCTATGTCTGGAATGGCCAAAGCCTGGCCCTGTCATCCACGCCCATGAATGACCCAGCCAGGGGCCATCCCTCACTACCATCACCCGACTCCGCTCTGCCCCTGAACAACGTGATGATGGTGCTGGGTGCCCCCTGCTTGTTCAGGCCCCTGCCAAGGCCCAGCTGCTCCCCTCACAAGCTATCCGAACCTTCACGTGCTATAAACCGTCACTTCTAGCTATATGTCTTCTCCGTGTCACAAGGATATGAGACTCAGAATGGTAGGTGTGTGAAAGTTTTTTGTAAAGTTTAGAACACTGTAGCCAATAATGAATAATGATCCTCTAGTTGAGCCTACCCACATCTACTTCATAGGAAGAACATCTGCGGAGTTGCCATGAGGATGAAGCAAAGGTACATGGTCTTTTTTTTTTTTTAATCAGTAAAATCATGCAAAATCTAAGTCACTATTGTGTGGGAGGAAAAAGGTTAAGTCGGCCCATTTGTTCTATAATGAGTGAGATTCGGGACTAGTCCTTGCATTCTTCTTCCCCTCTGCCTGAAGGTGATGCCCACGCTGTGATTTACTTCAGGAGGACCATTCATAGACTGATTTTAGGAGTTTAAATAGTAGGTATAATCCTATCCATCTCAACTCCTGAAATTTGGAAACCTCATTGGGTAATCCCAGAAATGGTTTTCCCAGCCCTTGTGAGGACCCTTTCCTTTGAGAAATAATTTCAAGTTGAAGGTTTATAAAGTTTTCTTCAGTCTCATTTCTGCAGTTGAATAAACTCAACCTGTAATTACAAGAGAGAAAGGGAGGGAGGAAGGAAGGGAGGGAAAAGGGGAAAAAAAGAAAGGTCTGGATTGGTACTGTCAGGGATGAAGACTTGGAAAGAAAGCGTACTGGCCTCAGTTGGTTTCCCTGGCCATAAAAAGGGAAACCTGTCTATTAATGTGAGAATAGATCATGATGTAAACAAAATTCAAAATACCATGTTCTAGGTCACTGATTATATATCTTCGGTGTCTCTCACATTTCTGTGGAGTGATATGCTTTTAGGATTTCAGTAAATACTTGTTGAACTGGTGATGGGGGATGGATGAGAGTAAGCACATGAAATGGCTTGTACTTCAGAGAAAGTAACTTCCTTTTGGTTCTAGTTGAATTTCATTGTAAACATATAGGGAAACATTGAGAACTGTTTTTAGTATATGTGCTGCCGAAGCGAGCACGAGAACTGTTTTTAGTAGTAGTTGGAGGGCATTTGTAAAATGAAACCTATGCAGCATCAGTTAGTCACGAGGACCGGACACCTGCTCCCTGGGGAGGGCTGACAGAGCGTGAACCCTCCACCCACCCTTCCCTGCTTCACCTCCAGTTTTCGTCCTTCGCATGATAGCCTTTGGGATTACATTGTTTGTATGTCTGAAGTAAGCACAGACTTCATGTAAACTCAGTGTCTGCTCCAGACCTAGAGTTGTCCCACCGTCAGGACCCTCCTGGAGATCTTGTGAGGCCACCCATTGCTCGGGGCCGGGAAACATGGCAGCCTGGCCGTCCTCCCCCAAACGCTCGTTTACCAGTGACTTGTCTAGCATCCCTCAGTCCCTCATGCCCATCTTTGTGTTTGAGCCTTAAAAGATGTTTGCTGTACTAACACCTCAGCTTTGGTGTATATTCAGTATTTGGCCTCTGCAAATCACCTTTGCAAAGTGATTCATCGACTAAGACCTCTCTTTTTTCTAGGTCCGGGAAAAGAAGGCAAAGATTTACTCAGATCCCCGAGCCAGGATCTGAGGATCAAACTGCATCAGTTTCTAGGGCTCTGAGACCTTGGCAGCACTGAACCCACTTTGCCAATCCACTCCCCCAGCCTCATCAGCTGCATTTGCTGCACATAGCAGGGGGCCCTCAGCACAGCGGGAGGCCTCAGATATCCTTTATCAATTCAGTCAAGGCTCTAAAGCCACATTATGCAGCATTTTGTTAGCATACTAAACACCTTTCACGTGTCAGACCTCATCTTTTCTGGGAGGGAGGGGAGGTTTCCTGCCCTGGCAGCCTTCTCTCATTCTTGCTCACTTACAGCAAACACCAGAGAAACGAAACTCCACATGCCTAACCCCCACCCCTCCAAAGCCACAGAACCCCACTACCTCTTCATTTGTCACCCTAGACAACTCTGCGCTTGGAACCGGCATTACTTGTGTTTGCTTCTGGGAAATTAACTGGAATGTGCACGGAGGGGATACCGCCTGTCCTCATTTCTCTTCATCATCCTTTCAGACTATTTGTCATGTGAACAAGCTCGAATGTGAGTTTGGAGTCATTACCCATCCCAGACACTCCTGTGGGCACCTTAGGGTTGCCCTCAGTGGTTTTGATTTTGCAGATGATTTTGCCTTTGTAGATGTCAGGCTGGCGTGGATCGGGCTCCCAGCCTCAGCCGCTACCCGGTTCAGGCTTGCTGGCTGCTCCGAGTGCTATAAACCAATCCTGTATTCAGAAGAGCATGCAGGGGAGGCCGGGAGACCACCAACCACTCCATCCCCCTCTTCAGTTCTGCACTAGCAGGCTGCACCCATTTGCTATTATCCCCCCGCCCCTTCCTGGGTACCAATGTAATAGGAGTCTTCCCATTTGGTAGATGAGAAAAAAATAGGCTGAGGCATTAACAAATTCCCATGCTAGAATCCAGTATTACACACACCACTGAATCTGGCTCCCAGAAGGGCTACCCCAAGGATCTGTCCATGTGAACTTAGCTTTGGTCTAAGTGCTATCATGTCCCAGCTGATCTGCAGGACTACAGTCTTTCCAGAGACTTGGACATTCTAACCACCACCCAGTCTCTCGATATAGAATTTTTGGTCCCTTTTAGATGTTGTCCTATGAGGGGTACAGACCCTTAGGAGACATGCCCTCTGTACTGAAGCTTCTGTTTTCATTTACAACTGTTACTCCATTTGGAGAAAGAATTACTTTAATAGGCCAAACGATCTGTTTTCTGATTTGCCAACAAGATGCTTGTCCTGTTTCCAAACACCAGATGTTTTATAATGTCTTGGTTTCCATTTAACAAGAGGTCATGGAAGATCATTCTGAGACACTTTTGTGTTGTGTCTGAGACTCTCTTCCCAAGTCAACTTGAGATATAGCTCTGTATTACAGTCCCATGAAGGAAGGGATGCTTGATGCTTCTCTTCAACGGGTTTGGTCTGTGGTTCCAACCAAGACCCCCTCCTTGTTTATTTGCATCAGTCACTGGCCTGTCTGGCGTCACTGAACCTTCCCCTTCTCTGTGGAGAATCTGATGGTGGCAGCAGGGGGCCTGAGGCAAGCTGTTGGCTTGCAGGCTGGAGCTCACGATAACACCACCATGGAGGCCACGGCGAGAGGCCTCTACTCCATGGAAGCAATGAGGAGCCCACCATCAGAGTCTGGGATGGGAGCACGTCTCCTCCTCAGGCCCTCGTGAGGTTGGGAACCAAGGCCATATTAGGAACGGGCCAACATCAGAGCGGTCCGTTCAAGCCAGCGAGCAGCCCTGGAAGCTCAAAATCAAGTCCGTGACTTGTGGAGAAATGACATTTCATTAACAGAGGCAGCTTTTCCAGAATGTCCACACTTCTTCTCATCTGTGATGGGGTGTGGTGTGGACTATGTGGGTGGCACCAAGGGCCACAGGCCTAAATTCAGAAGGCCTTTCCCGGACTTGCTTCCTGGTCTTGAGAAATATTTTCTCCTAGTAGCCACTTAGATGGTCTCTGCTCTCCCAAAACCAGAGACCCACTTGGTGTCCATGAAACTTGGGAAGGGCGCTGTGGATCGATATTACCTGCACTATTATTTCCCCGGTTCACACGGGAGATGAGAGGTTTGTTCAAACGTATATTATTTATACTTAGTATAAAATTAAATGGATATTTTCCAGGAAAAATGTAAAAGAATAACCATTCTCCAGATTTGCTGACTATAGCACAGTAAGAAACTGTAAGAATCTTCCTGTGAGCGCATGCGCGTGCGCATGTGAGTGTGTGTGAGAGAGAGACAGACACGCGCATTTAGCAACCCTTAAATGTACATTAATGCTGTATTATCTCCTCCTGATTTAGAGGGAGAACATCAATTTAGAACTATCTGCACAAACCCCGGGTACTGGTTTACAGCATTCCCTGTTTAGAAATAAAGTAACTGAAGCCTCAGGTTGCCAGGCAACCACAGCAATGATAATTCCTGCATTGCTGCTTCAAAAGTATTCCTTTTTATACATTTTAGTGACTGTTAGGATGCAGAGAAAGTGGGTCTGGAAAAACCACCAGGACACAGACACCCTCCCCCCCCCCTTTTTTAATGAGATTTGAACATTCTTTCTATTGTCCTTCCCTCCTAGCTCCATTTACTTCCCTGGCCAGTGGTATCTTCATATTCAATTATGAGCATTTCCAGAGACTGATCTTATTTTCTTAAGACTTTAGGCAGCATGACCAGTAAATGAAGTCTGCCAGGTTTTTCCAGAAGCACGGAAGTCACTTGGGGAGAAATCGGCTGGGGCCACAAGCCCTAGGTGCAAACACCAGTTGTTTCTCCACTGGTTTGGCACCTAAGCTCTGTACATCCCCCTTCTTGTTCTCGAGAGGGCCACTTCTTGCCCCCTCATCCATAGCTTATCCCCACTGGATTATGGGCCATGTGCTTGCAGCACTGGGTAGAAATGAGGAGATGACCTCATTTCCCTCCTGGCTCTTTAGGAAGTTTCCTTCCTTTACATGCAGTCCCGGGGATTACTAACAAAACCCTCTCCCCTCCAGATTCTGAACCAATTGGCAAATAGTTACAAGAGTATGATTGGGAATTAAAACTGTCTATCTGCTTAATCCTGGCAGAGTGCAAGGAGGTCCCCTGTCCCTCCACAAACCAGACGCTAGGACCCACCATGGGCAGAAGCAGGCCAGCAGGGCAGTCATGTGGCTCAAGTGCCAGAGAGAACATGTGACTTGCAGGGAGGGAGACGGATGGACAGAAAGACAGACAGACAGTGTTGGGCTGGACTTGCCCAGCCTCACCGGTCAGACCTTTCTTGTGCTGTAGGAAGAAGTGAATAAAAGGGCAGAAAGAAAGGTGGGAACTTTTTCCTCAATCTTTCCAAGAGGATAGAGGTTCCTAACTCGTGGACTTGCTGGGTCACAGGGAGAAGCAGCACATCATTTCCGATACTTATTTTCTGGTTCTCCAGCAGCATCCTGGGTAGTTAGCATGGTGCATGAGTGAGCCCAGAATTTGGCTGATTTCATAATGGGAGCATAATGATGACAGCTCATAGTCCTTGTTCTTCGACTGTGCCTCAGAAACTGTTCCAGATGCTTGATGGGCATCATTCTGCCGACAGCCTGACGACATAGGCACTATTGTGAGCACGCGCGTGTTACAGATGGGAGCCCGGAGACAGGAGGGATATGTCGGTTGGCCGCGTTTGCACAGCTGGTGGGTGACAGCCGGCTTCCTCACACAGTGTCCGGAACACAGGGGCGCTCAGTCAGCATTGGTTGCAAGAGCAGATGAGCTAAGACAGTGGGTCCGCTGCATCTGCAGAGCTCAAGCATGTGTCGTAAGTTGGAAGTGAAGGCGTGGTTCCAAGGAGGGGGCCCGGCTGTGGCCAGCTGTGCGTGCAGGGACAGCGTCCGGGCCTCCGCTTTATGGGATGGCCACGGCAGGGCAGGCGGACTCCCGGAGCCTCATGGCAGTGGGCGAAGTGGAATGGGGAGAGTGGTGGAGGGAAGGGGACCCACACCACTGAACCCAAATCAGAAATACCCAATAAGAGTGTGGGAATGAGTGAGACTCCCCTCACTCAGAATCTGGGCGCAGGACCTGAGGTAGAATGTCGGAGAACAGGGCTTGGGTCGACCTCCTTAAATGGCACTCAGGGGGACTCCTATTCCGGCCAGCACCTACCGGATGGTCTCTGCAGAGTGTCTCAAGGCTTTTGTCTTTCTTAATTTCTGTGCTCCTGCCTGACAGTGTGTGGAGCCTTTCCATCGGCCCAGTGATGGGAGAAGTGGCAGATTCTGTGATGCTCTCTCAGGCCGCGGGTCCCCGGGACCCCCATTAACCCCCTGCCCCACTGGGTGGGCTCCAGCAGGAGAAGGGTGACTGGGTTCCCCTGCCGGGCACGGCTGGCCAACGACACGGTTTCCCACACTCTCTGGAAGTTTCTAGGAGGTGCATGGAGGCATTTCTGGGTGAAAAGATCTGTCAGAATAGGAGAGGTTATCACCCAGCCTGTGTCTCAAAGTTCTGAGGGGACGAGAAAGGCAGGGAAGGGGTAGGCTGGCGGGGAGGGCGGCAGCCGGCTGCAGGGCACAGGATGACGAGCTGCCTCCAACCCCTGGCCAGTAAGAGCAGCTGTGGGCCTTTCCATAGCTGGCCGGCCAGGGAGTCAATCTGTCAGCTAGAACTTGGGAAGTGGCTCCAGGCTTGGCTCCCAAAGAACTGTGTAGTCACATGCCTGTGGTTTCTAAGAGCTGGTCTGCAGCAGGGGCTGGGGGCCCGGCGCTGAGCTGTGAGCCCTGTGTGGGTCCCCTCGCCCATCTCCCCACCCCCCTGCTCCCCTGCCTCTGGCAATCACCCATCTGTTCTCTGTATCTGAGTTCGGGTTTTTAAATTGCACATATAATTAAGATCATACAGTATTTGTCTCTCTCTGTCTGACCTCTTTTTTGTAGCATAATTCCTTCAAGGAGTACCCATGTTGTCACAAAGTGACAGGATATAACTTTTTAATGGCCGAATAATATTCCATTACATGTATACGCACAAGAGCACGTGTGTGTGTGTGCGGGCGTGTGTCTCTGAGCGAGAGAAAGAGGGAGAGGGAGTGTGTATAACATTTTCTTCATTCTTCCATCGATGGACACTTGGCACCATCCTATCTTCCTTGATTTTGAAAGGCCAAATGAATTGTAATTACCTTTTGTTAAAATGGAAAGCTCATAACTGGATGTTATATGCAAACAATGAATCATGGAACACTACATCAAAAACTAATGATGTAATGTATGGTGATTAACATAACATGATAAAAAAAAATGGAAAGCTCATAAATTGATTCATTGAGAGTCTGTGCACCTAATATGTGGGTAGGATTACTGCCTGATACAGACATTTAATTTAAGAGCATCCAACCCTATGTACTCCACACAAAGAAGTAATGGCTTAAGGACGTGAACGTCTCTACCTACAACTTCCCTCAATGAGTCCGTCGAGGCTGAAGGTGAGTGGGAGTTGGGGGTCAGATGCTACTGTGCCCTCAGTTGTATCTGGGTATCCCACTGACCAGGGTGGGATTCAAATCTTTAAAGATGCAAACTTTTCATGTAATATGACCCTTAAATATAAGGTGAGTCCTTTTGGTGCTCAGCCAGAGACCATGATGTGTTCCAACACTGAAACAAAACTTGACCGTGTTGGGTCTCACAAGAGAAGGGTTTTCTTCCAAAGAGATTTTCCAAGACAAAGCCGGATGATAGAAATTTCACCCTATACTTCCAATCCCAAGTGATACATAGAGTTTAACTCCATTCATCATGGAGCTCAGCGCTGCTCTGATCAGCAAGGTGAATTCTGACCCAAAGGACCTGGCTAGTGGTTTTCAGGGACTGATTTTGTTCTAAGTCAGATTGAGGCTAGCAAGCATATAGGAAATAATTTGGAATACTCAGAATATTTGTAAGTTCTTCTACACACGTAGTCCTTCATTCACTCATTCAAAAATATTTATCAGACCCCTACAATATGCAGGGCACTGGGGATGCAGCAGAATAACACAGGTGCTCTCCCCCCTTGGACAATGTACGGTCTAGTGCACTTACCAGGTCTGACACCTGATAACACGCGAGCACCGAGTGCTCACCCACCACCGTGGGAAGGAGGGCCCGAGTAAGGCTAAGGGAATCAGAAGGACTGGAGTGAAGGCTGTCTGGGCAGATGTGGTGACTCAAGCCCTCTGCTCGTCTACACCACTCTCTCGTACCCACACATGGCGGCTTTGTCAAGTGTCCCACAGCCCATCCTTGAAACACCTGGGCCGTTCGCAGCTGCCCCGTCATCAGCCGCAGTGATGTAGATCCTGCCTGACGCAAATCGTGATAAACTGCTGAGCCAAATGCAGGACTCCGGAACCAATGCTAATTGGTTCCTTTAATGATAACTAATCACCATATCTCCAGTCATGCTGGTACTGGAAGAAAATAGCCAAACTGGGTCATTTGGGGCCAGTGCACAGAGTGCTTGAGATGCCCCTGGGCACCCAGAGGGCCCCGTGAGCGCTCAAGGGTGGCCAGATTTAGGCACAATTAGACATTAGAAGGGATGGAGCATACAAATGAGTTGCGGCTTAATTCATTAAGAAACTGTCTTGAACGTTAATAGAGCTTCAATCAGAGTATCCAGCCATAAATTCTCACCTGTTTCACAACTGGTTCAGGCTCAGTTGAGCATTAATAGATTTTTTTTTTGTCCATGCAAATGAGGTGATAATTTAGTTCATGTGTAATTGAACAATTTTCACATAGTTACAGTCACGGAGCAGTTAAGTTGTATCAAATTGTCTAATGTACCAGTAATTCTTTAACAGAGAGCTGAGTTTCATTTTGATCTACCAAAGAGAGGGGAGAGAACTGGAGGTTGTAGTAAATTTGTTAATAATTTGAAGGATAATCGATTTTAAGAGACTTGACAATATTCAGTCCTTTGGGAGCAGCACCCACTGTGGCTCTTCATTTTTGTTTGCACCAACTTTCTCTTACCCTACTCCTAGCAGCAAGATCAGGACAAATTGTGGTGGTGGGGTGGTGGTGGTTCTAGGTTTAGGGTGACAGGAGGGGTTGGGCCCCCCATTTGTGAGCATACATTTCCTAGTTCTGTGCCGATGTGCCAGTTTTTCCAAGCATTACAGTGTGTGCGCCCTCGAAGCCGGTGTCAGCCCCTTCCCACCGCGCGTCTGGCTTCCTGCTCCCGGGCCCCTGGCCGTCTGCACACGGACTCCTGCACCGAGGACCAGCTGCAGGTGTTTCTGAGAGTGTGGAAAGCATTTGTATGTCGTTTTTGGAACAAAGTTCACTACCCTTTGCTCAGGGAAAAGGCCACACGCTGCTTCCTTCTGAGGATGCTCTTTGGCGAAGGCAAGGGAGACAGCAGTGTCCTGGCCCTCGATATACCTGCCAGAATACCCTTTTAAGAGGAAATCTGATGGCACCCCCTTCTGGAAATCCCGCAGTGGCTTCTTGGCGGCTACAGGATGGAGTATCAAACCCTTTTATGGCCCGTGAAGCTCTTCATCGTTTGGGCCACACCCGCCTTTCCGATCTTGGAAACTGCCGACAGGCTCCCAAACCCCCACACCCTTTCCTGGACCCCAGGCTGTGTACACGTTACTTTTTCTGCCTACAAATGGCCTTGTTCTTTCATTCATTTGTTCGTTCATTCATTCATTCATTCATTCATTCAACGACTGGTTATCAAGAACATGCTGTATTCCATACAGTCCTGGATCCCCTTATTCAGGTAGTGACTTTCTGCTTATTTCCCTAACGTGTTTTCATTGTGAAATCTGCCATATACACAGATGTAGAAACACATCTGCCCAGTCTACGAACTAACAAATCAAACACCTGTGTGCCCACCACCCAGGTTAGGAAATAGAACATTTAGAAGGCCCATGTGCTGTTCTAGGACTATGTCACCCTCCCACCTTTCCTGGAGGGGACCACCTCACTGAATTTTGTATTTATAGTCCCCTAGCTTGCCTTACACTTTTACCACCTAAATTTGTGTCCATAACAATATATACTGTTTAGTTTTGTCTGATTTTGAACTTCACATAAATGGAATCATACTTTCTCCTTGGCTCTTCTTGAACTTCTTTTTTTCCAACCAATATTTTATTTCTGACATCAATACTGATGTGTGGAGCTATAGTTTATTTTCTTTGACGTAGGATTTTTCCATTGTCAGAAGATATCAGAGTATTAGTTCTTCTGTTGAAGGATTTCCAAGAGATTTTTAAAAATTGGTTGTTGAATTTTGTCTAACCCATTTCTGTACCTAATGAGATGATCATGTGATTTTCTGCCTTTAATCCTTTAATATGGTAAATTATATTAATCAATTTTTTAATATTAAAAGTCCTTGCATCCCTTCCTGCTTATTTTTCAAGGCTTACCTCAAATATTATCTCCTCTTTGAAGGCTTGTCTGATCTCCTTTCCTCCCTCCCGCTTCTTTGTTCCAGAAAAGTTGTTTCCCTCCTATAATCCCCTATGGCATTCTGAAGTATTATATTATAGGCACTGATGTTATATTTTAATTATTTGTTTGCATACTTATCTCTCCCATCATATGAGCTCATCAAGATAATGACGGTCTTGGGCGCCTGGGTGGCTCAGTCGTTAAGCGTCTGCCTTCGGCTCAGGTCATGATCCCAGGGTCCTGGGATCGAGTCCCGCATCGGGCTCCCTGCTTGACAGGAAGCCTGCTTCTCCCTCTCCCACTCCCCCTGCTTGTGTTCCTGCTCTCGCTATCTCTCTGTTAAATAAATCAATAAAATCTTTAAAAAAAAAAAAAGATAATGACGGTCTTTTTTTTTTCCAGGTTCCTTATTTTTGCACTAATTTGCATTAAATCAACCTGATTGAAACCGTACCTTTTTGTTAATTGAAATATAGTTGACGTACAATATTACATTAGTTTCAGGTGTAGAGCATAATGATTCAACAATTCTATACGTTATGCTGGGCCCACCACATGTGTAGCTGCCGTCTGTCCCCATACAATGCTATTTCAATACCATCCACTATATTCCCTATGCTGTGCATTTTATCTCCATGACTTATTCATTCCATAACTGGAACCCTGATTCTCCCACTCCCCTTCACCCATTTTGCCCAGGCCCCATCCCAGCAATCATCAATATGTTCTCTGTATTTATAAGCCTGTTCTGCTGTGGTTTCTTTGTTTTTTTTAGATTCCACATATAAGTGAAAATTCTATGGCATTGATCTTTCTCTGTCGGAGTTCTTTCCCTTAGCATAATGCTCTCTAGGTCCATCCACGTTGTTGCAAATGGCAAGATTTCATTCTTTTTTATGGCTGCATACTATTCCATTGTGTATATACACCACCTCTTCTTTATTCGTCTGTTGATGGACACTTGGGCTGCTTCTGTATCTTGGCTATTGTAAATAATGCCACCATAAACATAGGGGTACATGTATCTTTTCAAATTTTTTTTTCCTTTGGGTAAATACCCAGTAGTGGAATTACTGGAATATATGGTATTTCCATTCTTAACTTTTTCTGGAACCTCCATACTCTTTTCCACGGTGGCTGCACCAGTTTGCATTCCCACCAACAGTGAACGAGAGTTCCCCTTTCTCCACATCCTCGCCAACACTTGTTGTTTCTTGTCTTTTTGATTCTAGCCATTCTGCCAGGTGTGAGGTGGCATCCTCATTGTGGTTTTGATTTGTATTTCCCTGAAGATGAGTGATGTTGAGCATCTTTTCATGTGTCTGTTAGCCATCTGCCTATCTGTACTGAAAAAAATGTTGATTTAGGTCCTCTGCCTACTTTTAATCAGATTATTTGGGATTTTTTTCATGTTGAGTTGTGTGAGTTCTTTATATATTTTGGATATTAACTCCTTATTGGATATGTCATTTGCAAGTATCTTCTACTATTCAGTGAGTTGCCTTTCCATTTTGTTAATAGTTTCCACTGCTGTGCAAAAGCTTTTTATTTTGGTGTAGTCCCAATAGTTTGTTTTTGCTTTTGTTTCCCTTGCCTGAAGAGACATATCTAGAAAAAGGTTTCTATGGCTGATATGAAAGAGATTACTGCCTGTGTTTTCTTCTAGAAGTTTTACGGTTTCAGGTCTCACATTTAGGTTTTTAATCCATTTTGAGTTTATTTCTGTGTATGGTGTAAGAAAGTGGTCCAGTTTCATTCTTTTGCATGTAGCTGTCCAGTTTCCCAGCACCATTTGCTGAAGAGGTTGTCTTTGTTGTATATTCTTTCCAACTTTGTAGTAATTGACCATATAATCCTGGGGTTATTTCTGGGCTCTCTGTTCTGTTCCATTGATCTATGTGTCTGTTTTTGTGCCAGTACCATACTGTTTTGATTACTGCAGCTTTGTAGTATAGCTTGAAATCTGGGATTATGGTGCCTCCAGCTTTGGTCTTCTTTCTCAAGGTTGCTTCACAGAGTCTTCTATGGTTCCATAAAAATTTTAGGATTATTTGTTCTAGTTCTGTGAAAAATGCCATTGGTATTTTGATAGGGATTGCACTGAATCTATAGATTGCTTTGGGTCATTTGGACCATATGGGTCAAACGGACATTTTCACAGTTTTGATTCCTCTAACCCCTGAGCACTGAATGTCTTTCCATTTGTGTGATCTTTAATTTCTTTTATCAGAGTTTTATAGTTTTCAGAGTATAGATCTTTGCAGTAATCAAAAGGCATTTTATTCTTTTGGTGCAGTTGTAAATGGAATTTTTTTTTCTTAAACTCTCTTTCTCTCACCTCATTCATAGTGTATAGAAATACAACCAATTTCTGTATGTTTATTTTGTATCCTGCAGCTTTACTGGGTTCATTAATTACTTCTAAAAGTTTTTTGATGGAGTCTTTAGAGGAATGCTACTTCTTCAGTAGCAGATATGAGTCAGACATCTGCCTTCAACTTTTGGTGGTCTGTCTCCAACCCGGATGGGCTTTATCCTTTGTCATGATCGACTTTCTGCAGTGGGTGAAATGACAGTCTGTCTTGTGTAAAGCCCAGGAAAGTGCCTGCAGGCCCTTCCCATTTCTGGTTCGTTGAGCCTCCACCACCGTAGGGAATGGACAGGTCCACAGCCCAGAGCCCTTGACAATCAAATTCTAAAAAAGCAAACCCCCCCCCCTTGATTGCTTACTAGAATAATGAGATCCTTCTTAACAATTTCCCTTGGAAAAGGAGAATAGCCACCTTTAAAAACCATACGATTCCGGGCACCTAGGTGGTGCTGTCAGTTGAGCATCTGAGTCTTGGTTTTGGCTGAGGTCGTGATCTCATGATTGTGAGATTGAGCCCTGTGTCAGGCTCTGCACTCAGCATGGGGTCTGCTTGAGATTCTCTCTCCCTCTCCCTCTGTCCCTCCCCCTGCACTTGCTTGCTCTCTCTCTCAAATAAATAAATCTTTAAAAAATTAATAAAGAATAAAAACCATACAATTTGACCTTTCCGAAAGCCAAAGGCTCTCCTCACCAAAGTCATTTATTTGAGCCTATAATTTGTAAATGTGAAGAACCACGTGATTATTCCTCAAAAGCCTTCTGGATGGAGTCTGAATCACCCTCTTGTCATTAAGTCCTCCGTTCAAGGACCCATGTAAGGACCCACTTCACACAGTCTTGGAACCATGGGTGTTGTGCTAAGCAATTGGTAGCAAAGTTGCCACTTTGAGTATTTGTTGAGTGCAAGTCCCGTCTATACAATACAAATATTCGCTTTTAATCTTCACATGAACCTTAGAGAGAGATGCTATTGTTCTTCCCTTTCTATAGATGAAGACAGACACAGAAAGGCCTGGAAAATCACCAGCTGTCACAGGTACAGAAACTGGTAAGCTAGGATTAGAACTCAGGTAGCAGAAATTGGTCTAGTTCCGTTTCTTTTCCCAACATGGCCAGAAGCAGAAATTGGTCATCTCTGATGAATTTCTTGTTTATTTTGTTTCTTCCTTCTCAGGTCAAGTTAGAATGGTCCTATCTAAGAACAGTCTAACCACATAGAGGGTTCCCATTCTTCCCAACCTTATCAACACTTGTGTTGTCTGATTTAAAAAAACGTGTGGCCGTCAGGTGGGTGTTGAATGGCATATCATAGTAACTTTAACTCCCATCTCCCTGACTACTGGGAAGGTTGAGTGTCTTCTCATGCTTGTTGGTTAGTACTCTCTGTCTCTGTTGCTCTCGTTTGCATCTTTTGCTTGGTTTTCTATAGAGCTGCTTTTCTTTTTGTTGATCAATTCATAGGAATTCTTTGTAAACTCTGGATCCTACCATTTTGCACCCTTTATCGAATCCCCACAGATCTGCAAGGCTCCTTTGGTCATATACCAAGTGTCCAAATATGCAGGGGTCTGTCTCTGGGCTCTCTCCCTATGCTGATACGAGACTGTCTCAGCCACTTCGGGCTCTGTGAGTTCTTTATGGTATGCTTGCTTTCCATTGAATGCATTTCTGCTCTTCACTATCTCCTTTCTCCTACTTTCTTTTGGTTTGCTTTGCTATTCTTTATCTCCATCTTAAGATGGCTACTTGGCTTAATTTTCTCTCTTTCTTGCTCTATAATATAAGCACTTAATTCTGTACATTACCCACTAGGTACTGCTTTGTCTGTATCCTCAAGTTTTGATAATGACAATTATTTTCACTATCACTAGTTCAACATATTTTCTAGTTTTCATTATATTTGCTGTTTGATCCATGGGACTAATGTCCACAGTTAAGTTATTTGAAATTCATTTGCTCCTTTGGGGGCTTGCTTTGCTGGGCAGGTACAGAGCACCTAGGGCTAGTTGGAGCCACTGTTAGAGGACTCTAGCATTGTTGTTGTTGTTGTTGTTGATGTTGTTGATGTTGTTGATGTTAGCCCCTTCTGAGGACTCCATCCCAAACCCCATATATTAGCAGATCTTTCCACTCTGTCTGCTTGAACACACATGGAATGCATGTTCTCTCTCTTTCTCTCTCTCCAGCTCTCTCCTTTTTCTTTTCTTCTATTTTGCCCTGCAAACTGTAGCAGCCTTGGCTGCCCCAAATTCTGAACTTTGTCTCCCTGTCTCAGTAGCGTGACTGCCTGGCTCTGTCTTGGCCTCCTTCTTAGTCCTGTGGCCTCTCCAGGTGGTGAGCTGGGGTGTTTTCGGGGCTCCCATCATTTGGTCCCCTCCTCTCAAAGATGGCTTTTCTCTGATGCTCTTGCCCAGTATCCCAAACCCATTTCTGTGCTAATATTTTGTTTGGTTTTCTGGTTGTTTAAGGCTGGAGTAAATCTAGTTCCGTTTCTTTTCCCAACATGGCCAGAAGCAGAAATTGGTCATCTCTGATGAATTTCTTGTTTATTTTGTTTCTTTAAACATCTTAATTTCCTGAAGCATGTTAATCAACTTTTCGGTGTTTATTTGTAATCTATGTTTGAACATCTCATTCAGCCATCTGTTGTTTCTGCTGGGTCTTTCTCATGGTGCCTTGTTTCTCTGTGTGTATTTCTGCCCCGGGGCTGTTCATTTGCATTCACATTTTTTTTTGTATGTGGGAATTCTTTGAGACTGAGGATAAAGATGGTTTATTTTAGCATTTGTGTTTACTTCTGCTTGGTGCCTGGGATCACTACCAGTTGAGGAGACCCTACATGATATCCTCAGCTTGAACTGTTTTGGACCACCCAGATATTGAAAATTAAAACTGCCAACTTGCATTAATCCAGCCTATGGTTCCAAATTCTTGGGACAATTTCTTTCCTACTCAGTGCTGTATTTCAAGACAGACGTGTTACATGGTGAGGGAGGCAGGTGTTGTCGAAGGGGATTTTCCTCTTAAAATCCTCATGTTGGGCAGGCTCTTAGTTCTGTCTTCTGTTTTCCACGCCCTTTGAAGCCATATTAAACGAAGCTGAATATTACCTGGTTTGGCAAATACCTTCAAGGTCAAAGTAAACTTGCGTGTTCTGCTCAGTTCTGGTGAGTTCCCAATTTCATTTATTTCTTTCAGCATGACAATTCCTTACTCTTACAAGTTCAGCAATGCATTTAATAAGATTTGTGAAAATATCTTCTCCACAGTGTTTAACTGTACTTTATAAGAAGGTTTTCTTAGGTACCTAGACTATCATATTGCTTTTTTGGATACTTTTCTATATTCTGTTACACATTCTCCGTGTTCTAAATGATCAGTAAGGGAACCTTATAATTTACTGTCCAAACTGGGACACTTTTCAGAGCAAAAGACTTAGTTAATATTATTAACTTTGTGAAATATTTTCTGACAAATCCATTTACATTAGTGGACTTATAAAATAGTTGTATTCAAAATTACCTTCAAAACTAAAATGGTTTCTTACCAAAAAAATCCATGTGCACCAAAGAAAAAAATTTAAATCTCTTTATATTGTTTCTCAAAACCTTCAAATAAAGTAAGCAGAATAGTTATTCTCAATACATTTTTGTGTATTTTAATCATCTTTACCAAACCTGTGCCTAATATCCTGTCAGTGGTGTCTTTTTTTTTTTTTTTTTTTTTTTTGAGAGAGCGAGAAAGAGATCACACAAGGTTGGGGGAGAGAGAGAGAGAGAATCTTAAGCAGGCTCCACACCCAGCACAGAGCCCGACACAGGGCTCGATCTCACAACCCTGAGATCATGACCTGAGCTGAAATCAAGAGTCGGATGCTCAACTGACTGAGCCACCCAGGCGCCCTGATGGTGTCTTTCCTAAGACTATATTTTTTGCTAGTATTATCTTAGAGCTAGTGCTTTTCTTCTTCACTTACCTCATTGCCTATGTATGTATGCCCATATGTGCATGTGTGTTAACATATAAAACTATATGTTTCAATCAGTGCTGTTTCTTACTGCCTAATATTCATGTAGTTCTTTCCTTGCTCTTGCAGGGATGTATTTCAGGATCCTGCCTATTTACAAGTCTCCTTTCATTTAATAATCGCAATTCATTACAAGCTTCTGAGGCTGAGGGTTTGTTTTTTTTTTTTTTTTTCATTTTATTTAAGTGAATTTATTTTTTAATTTTTTATTTAAATTCAATTTGATTAACATATAGTATATTATTAGTTTCAGAGGAAGAGGTCAGTGATCCATCACTCTTATTATAACACCCAGTGCTCATTCCATCACATGCCCTCCTTAATGCCCATCACCCAGTTACCCCATCCCCCACTCCCCTCCCCTCCAGCAACCCTCAGTTTGTTTCCTACGATTAAGAGTCTCTTATGGTTTGTCTTGAGGCTGCAATTTTTGTATTTCGTTTGTTGAACACCTGATAACTGACTTACAACTTATTTTGAACAAAGTGTAATCAAAATTTAAAAGACCTGCTTCCAAAATTTCAATACCTTTTTGTAGAACACTGAGGTAAACTCATACAATATATTTTGAAGTTAAAAAATGTCTAATGCCAGCAATTTCAGATCATTTAAGCAGATCTTGAGAGCCCCAACATTTCTCAAATCCCACCGATGACAGGAGACAGAGCTGCCCGTCCCCCTAATGAAACAGTTGTTTGTTTAACAGAAGATTGATCACAACATCTTTGTTAAGGTCAGTCACTCTATAGACATAAGTCTTGCCAATTTTCAGAGCTGCAGCTTGTACTTCTCTGGGGAGAAACAGAAGTGTGTTTGAGTCCCATTACATCTCTGCGCACTGTAGCAAGTGACAAGTGCATTTCTGCACATGTGTCTCCAGCAGTGGGAACAGCACATCCTCAGGTGGGAGCCCTGTCCACTGCACATGTCCCACACCCTACTCGATAGGGCCCATGGAGGCCGAGCATGAAGGTCTGTCCAACTCTTCCATCTCACTGTTTCAAGTCCTAATGATAATGTTATGGAACCTAGACTGGATCGCCCGATGGAAGAACCAAGCAGCACCCAGAGATCATGGAGGATAGGAGGTTTATTTAATGCCCGCGGGCTCAGAGGAGAGTGATCTCCAAAGGTCTGAGCCCCAAGCACAAACAAAGAGGGCAGTTTATACACTTCTACTTACACACACTTGGCACTCTTGGCACATGCACGAAGCGAGGCAGGGAGAAGAACTTGGATTGGTGTGCACGGGAAGCAGAGCAGGGAGAAGAACCCAGAAGAGCCCCAGGGCATGGACTGGGACTCTCTCGCTGGCTTGGTCGGCCATCTTAGGACACAGATTTTCCTTATCATTCTGCCCTTTGATGCCCCTTTAAACACCTAGTTTAGAGGGCATCATTTTCATTCCCTAAGGGGCAATAGTGAGTAAGGAGCAACTGGAGTCTGATCTTAGCAATTTGAGCAGTGTTAAACCTAGTAAGGGCATTAAGAATACAAGGACCAAATGCTGCTGTGAGGAGAAGCAATAGGAGGGGGCCAACGAGGGGGGCAAACCAAGGGAACCACTGTGAGAGGGTATCCCACCAAGTTGTCCACTGGAGTGTTTCCCACCAGCAATGTACTCGTTCCTGTAATTGGGTCAGAGTTTCTTGGACCACCCGGACTCATTAGCATAGAAACAACTTCTCTCCTGTAAGAAGAGGCGGAGCCCCCCTTGTGCGGCCTTGAGCAAGTCGAGCCCACGCCTGTTTTGGAGGACCACTGAGGCCAGTGAATCTAGTTGGCGCTGCAGGGCCAGGGCCGACTGAGTGAGGGCGGAAAAATCTACCGTGCGTCGTTGAGTTAGACCCTGGTACTGAACCTGAGACATCCCAACGCCAATGGTGCCGAGGGCAATGCCTGATGTGGCCAGCAGGCTCACGATAAGAGGGATGGCTGCGGGGGAGCGCCAAGGGCAGCTAGGAGGTCTCCATATGAGTGGGGCATCACTCCTGGGGAGGACTGAAAGATTGGGTAAGAGACTGACAAGCGTGCATGATTGATCGCGTGGGGTGATGCAGATGTATACACCTTGATCACAAGCCAGAAAAGTGGTGTTAGGCGCACAGACCCGACTGTGGCCCGTGATGGGAGAGGAAGAGTTTCCATACAGCGGTACCAAAGCCAGAAAGGGATAATCTGAGGTCCCCAGTGCCGAGGTGGGAGGTGACACAGTGGACTGGTTGAGGATGACACCTAGGTATTGGACGGGACCCGGCTTCATACAGATCCAGTAGTCAGACACTAGGGGTGGATTTGAGTGGTTAAGTGCTTGGTGGGAGGTGTTAATCATACCTAACAGTTGTGCTATAGATGCTTGCTGTGTGTGGATGGGGGACCCAGGGATGAGCCAGGGCAAGTTATTTTCTGTCTGACTCTGGGGGTTGACTGCAAGGCTTGGGGCAAACACGGACTCAATCATAAACTTGTCCATGGGGTCGGTCCCCATAGGGTGATATTGGCCCAATAGGAGAATGATTCCTGCAGCCCATGAGGTGGCATTGGGTTCTGAGACTGAGAGGGTGAGAGGTATACAGTGATTTTTAGGGCAAGAGGATGGGGTGGCATTGCATACCAAGGAAATCTGGGTGTCACCTCACTGTTTGAGGTGCCACCACCTGGTGGACCATTGTTTCATTCCCGGCCAAGTCGCCACCCATGACTCACATCCCCAGGCTTGCAAGCAGAACTGAGGGCAGGTGTTTGGCTGTTGAGGCATCAGGCCCCCACAGATGTAGATATCTACCAGCTGGTAACCTGAGTGAGGGCCATGGTAGGAACACCATCTGTGTATCAAGAAGCTGGCATCTATCAAAATGGAGGTTAACCTTTGGTGTGTGTTCATCCCAGGTGGAAGAAGTCAATGGGGGTGCTGGTGTGGGATTGAGGGGGATAAGATGGAAACGCCACTTGCCAGTGATGGTGATACGAGAGTTTGCCCCCCTTGCCTGGCCGGGCAAGCTAGAGGCAGTGAGGAGGAACCGCACACCAGGTAGCAGAAGACCGGAACTGACTGGGGCCAGGAAAACCACGGTGAAATGCACTCAGGAGTAGACAGCAGAGGGCCAGTAAAAGTGGGGTCTATGACCTTAGGTAAAGGGAGCCACCGTGGCTAACCCATCAGCAGATGAAACCCGTGGACAAGTAAGTGCAGTAATACACCCTAGGGACACCCACTAAGCAATGACAATAGTAAGCCTTGGGGGGAAAGTCCAGTCAGGAAGGGTAACAGTGTCTGACTCCCAAGATGAGGGAAATCATGCCGATGAGAGCCAGGGACCACGGTGAGCAGGTGTCCATCAGTCGGTGGGGTCTTGTCAAAGGTTAAGCCGGAGTGGGTTTGTGAAGTCTGGCTGGACTCTCCACTGGCGCGGCTCCTCATCCGAATGATGAGCTTTCTTCACTCTGGAGTGGTGGACCCATGTGGTGACACCTGAGACCTTGAGGGCAGTAGGGGCGGTTAGAACAACAGTGTGAGGCCCTGTCCACTGTGGTTTGAGGGGGTCTTTCTTCCAATCTTTGACCCCAACTGAGTCCCCTGTCTGGAAGGAGTGTACCTGAGACCCTAAGGAGATTGGGGCCTCTCAATGGTGTACTTTTGTAATTTATTTAGGGTGGCCCCAGGGCCTGAAGCTGCTCCTTTATCCCTTTATCTCCAACCTGATTCAAGTTTCCTGGAAGGCTTCCCAAGCACGGGGGAGGCCGTCCATATATTAATTCGAATGGGGAGAAACCTGATGTCCCGGGCGTACAGCGAGCACGCAGGAGAGCTAGGGGTAGCAGATCCGGCCATGGGAGGTTAGTCTCCTGATAAAACGTTGCTAAGGTTCCCTTGAGGGTGCGGTTCATTCACTCTACTTTCCCTGAACTTTGGGGCCAGTAAGTGGTGTGGAGTCTCCAGGTGATGTTGAGAGACTTGGTCAAGACCTATACAATGTCTGCCACAAATATGGGTCCATTGTCACTATGGATTGTTAATGGCGGGCCAAACCAGGGCATGATCTCCCGCAAGAGGACTTTAGCTACTTCCCAGCTTTGCTCTGCCCTTGTTGGGAAGGCTTCGACCCACCCAGACTATGTGCATACTATTACTAGGAGATATCTGAACCCCCTGCTCGGCTGCACATCTGTGAAGTCTACCTCTAGATCTTCGAAGGCGGTTGCTCCCATCCTTTGGACACCTGGCGGGAGCCGTGGTGCAGACCGAGCATTTTTAGCACATGTTATGTATCGTTCACTCGTTGCTCGGCATAGTGCAGGCAGCTGACTGAGGTAGTGGTGCTTCTTGAGAAGGGCCTCTAATGCAGTTTTCCCCAGATGAGTGAGTTGGTGGTATTTCTTGACTAGATGCCCTCCAGTTGCTGTTGGAACAAAGATGCGTCCATCTTTTCAGTCAGGGTGGCTCCCTCAGCCATGGCCCATTCCTTTTCCTTTTCAGTATAACTGGGTGGAGGGATTTCTTCTGGGGGTGTTAGGGCCATGGTAAGGGAAGGGGCTCTGTCCATGTCCTCACTGGCTGCGGTCTTGGCTGCCTCATCTGCCAGATGATTTCCCCATGCTATGGGGTTGTTTCCTTTCTGGTGTCCCTTACAGTGCTGGATTGCTACTTCCTTTGGAAGCCAGACAGCTTCGAGGAATCTCAGTATCTCCTCCTTGTTCCTTTTTTTTTTTTTTTAAGATTTTATTTATTTATTTGAGACAGAGAGAATGAGAGAGAGAGAGCACATGAGAGGGGGGAGGGTCAGAGGGAGAAGCAGGCTCCCTGCCAAGCAGGGAGCCCGATGTGGGACTCGATCCAGGGACTCCAGGATCATGACCTGAGCCGAAGGCAGTCGCTTAACCAACTGAGCCACCCAGGCGCCCCTCCTCCTTGTTCTTGATAGCTTTTCCTGCTGCAGTTAGGAGGCCCCTTTCCATGTAGATGGCTCCATGTATATGTACAGTAGCAAAGGCGTACCGAAGAGTCTGTATAGATGTTGACTCGCTTCCTTCAAGAAGGGTGAGGGCTTGGACTAAGGCATATAATTCAGCCTGTGGAGCTGACCATCCAGCTGGTAATGCCTTAGCTTCTAGGACTTCAGTGGTTGTGGTTACTGCATAACCCGCTTTCCGGGCTCCCTCTCATAGGTAACTGCTGCCATCGCTGAACAGTGTGAGCTCTGGATTCTCTATGGCTTGATCCCACAGATCTGGACGGCTTGTGTAGACTTCATCAGTCACCTTGGAGCAGTCATGATCTGGTTCCCCATCTTCCATGGGGAGAAAGGTTGCTGGGCTTAATGTGCTTACTGTTTCGAGGGTGACCCACGGGTTTTTGCAGAGGAGCCCTTGGTATTGTGCTAGCCGAGAGTTGGAAAGGAAGAGGTGTCCCTGTGCGTTCATGAGGGACACAACTGCATGAGGGACCTTGACATTAAGTTCTTGCCCCAGGGTGAGCTTGTCCGCCTCCTTGATGAGTAGGACTGTGGCTGCCAGCGCCCTGAGGCATGGTGGCCATCCTGCTGCCACAGAATCCAGCTTCTTTGACAGGTAAGCAACTGGCCATTGCCAGGGTCCAACAGTCTGGGTGAGTACCCCAAGCACTATTTTTTCCTTTTCATGCACAAAGAGATTGAAGGGTTTTTCTACATCTGGTAAGCCCAGGGCAGGAGCCCACCCCAGGGCAGTCTTTATCTCTGTGAAGGCAGCTTCTGCTTCCTCAGTCTAGGTAGGGGGTTCTCGATCTGGTCCCCCTAAGAGATCATAGAGGGGTCTTGCTATTGTCGAGAACCCAGGGATCCAGATGCGGCAGAATCCTGCAGCCCCCAGGAATTCTCATGGACCCCTTTTTGTCTGGGGCTGTGACAGGGAGATGATGACTTTCTTTTTCCCCAGCCCTAGTTCTCTTTTCCCTTGGGTGAGGAGGAAACCAAGGTATCGGACCTGTTGTTGGCAGATTTGTCCCTTCTTCCAAGAGGCTCATTATCCCGAGTCTGACAGGCTGTAGGAGGGCCTTTGTGCCTTTTGTGCAGTCTTCTTGTGTGTCACTGGCGAGGAGGAGGTCATCCACATACTGGAGGAGGGTCCATCATGTGGCCTCTCTTGGGAAGCTGGCGAGGTCCACGGCCAGTGCTCCCCCAAAGATGGTTGGTGAGTTTTTAAGCCCCTGTGGGAGGCATGTCCAAGTCAGTTGCATCTGGCGCCCTGTATCAGGTTCAGACCATTCAAAGGCAAACATTGGCTGGCTCTGGGGAGCTAGGTGGAGGCAGAAGAAGGCATCCTTCAAATCTAGGCAAGTGAACCACCTGGCCAACCCTGGGATTTGGCCAAGGAGAGTGTATGGATTCGGGACCACTGGGTGCAGAGAGATGGTCACCTTGTTGATGGCCCACAGGTCTTGAACTGGTCAGCATCCCCCTCCTGGCTTCTTGACTGGCAGGAGTGGGGTATTCCAGGCTGACTGGCACTTGACTAGAATACCAGCTTCTTTGAGTTTGGTCAGATGTTCTTGGATGCTGATCTTAGCTTCTTGTGGAAGGGGCTATTGCCTTTGCCTCTGAGGTTGGGCTCCTAAGATCAGTTCAACAATGTTAGGGGCCTGATTCCAGGCTAGTCCAGGTGGGTTGTTTTCAGCCCACACTGAAGGGAAGGCAAGTCTGAACTCTGGCGGGCTGCTCGGTTGGGCCTGGGCACAGAACAGCCTCCATTCTTCTTCCCTTGGCATGGTAACTGCTAGTACCAGAGACCCCATCTCCTCTTGCCTTGTGTTTAGTTGGAGGCTAGTGTGTCCGGTGGGCTCAAAGGTTATCTGAGCCCTAAGCTTGGAGAGTATGTTTCGGCCCAGGAGAGGGATGGGGCAATCAGGCAGATACAGGAATTCATGTTGGACCTTGTGGCCCCCGAGTTTGCACTGGCAAGCCTGGCAAAAGGGCTGTTGTATCGCCTGCATCCCGGTGGCCCCAAGGATGGTCGCAGTCCTTTTGCTGAAAGGGGCCACTGGGGAGGTGACAACAGAGTGCTTGGCCCCAGTATCAACCATAAAAGTCACTAGTTGGCCCCCCATCTTCATTCTGACCATGGGCTCATGGGGGCCAAAGAGGAAAGAGCCCGGTCCCCCGTATTCCCACAAGGCCTATGAGGTCCTCCTCTCGGGGCTCTTCTTTGTAGCGGCTGGGCTTCTGAGCCTTTCCCCGGTTGGGACATTCGTTTTTCCAATGCCCTTTCTCCTTGCAGTAGGCACATTGATCCCTTGCCAAGGGGTCTGTGCTTCCCCCTTTTGGTGGTTGGGGTCTCCCCATCTTCGTGTTGTCCTTTTCTTTCAGGGCAGCAGCAAGGAGGCTGACTTTCTTTTTCATCTTTTTGTCGGCTTCCCATTCAGCTGCAACCTCCCTGTTCACGTAGACCTTATTGGCAATCTCTATTAGTTGGGTGATGTTCATCCCAGCGAAACCTTCTAGTTTCTGAAGTTTTTTTCTGATGTCTGGGGTGGCCTGAGCCACGAAGGAGGTGTTTACCATCTGTTGGCTTTCCTGTGCCTCAGAGTCAAATGGAGTATATATCCCGTAGGCTTCACATAGTCTTTCATAATAGTCCCTGGGGGACTCCCCTGGTTGTTGAGTGACTGAGGATACCTTAGTCATGTTCATGGGTTTCTTAGCTTCTGCCTGGATTCCCCAGAGGAGGGCCCCCTGGTACCAGCAGATGTGGGCCTGTCCCTTGGTTGTGGTGAAGTCCCATGCTGGGCGCTCTTCGGGTGCGGCCGTATTAGCCCAGGCAGCAGGGTCAATGACTCCCACTAGTGCCCACTCTTCCAGGTACTGCCGTGCACCTTTCATTATTCTCCTCCTTTCCTCTGTGTTAAACAGGGTGTGGAGTAACTGTTGACAGTCTTCCCAGGTTGGCCGATGAGTCTGGAAGAGGGATTCTATGAGGTCTACCATAGCCTGTGGTGGTTTCTCAGAGTAGAATGGGGTGTTATGTTTCCAGTTGAGGGGGTAGGTGGTGGAGAAGGGCTGATAATACATCATGGAACGGCTGGGTTGGACTGTCCCTTCTTCATCATGCCCCTTGGGTTCCCGCGTCTCTCCTACAGGCATTTGGAGGGCGCTTGCACCCAGCCTGGGTGCAGCCTGGCTGCTGGTCGTAGAGAAAGTGCATCCTTTGGGCCTGGGGGCACCAGTGGATTCCTCTGGGCTTGGGGGCACCGGTTGGTCCTCTGGGCCTGGGGGCACTGGTGGATCCTTTGGGCCTGGGGGTGTCGGTGAAACTGATGGTGGTGGAGTGTCTGGAGCTGAAGGGCCAGGTGTAGACGATCTTGGGGGTACATATGGTGGGGGCAGGGTCGATTCATCCTCGGGATCTCCAGCTAGGATTTGTGGAGCCTGGGGCTTTTGCTGATTTTCTTTAGGTCACTTAGATGAGGTGATTAGGACCCTGGCCTGTCCCTGCCTATTGCAAGCACATCGCACCCAGAGGGAAGGGTCTGAGCAATTCCTAGCCAGGAGTCAATGTACAGAAACTGGTCAGGTTGTCCTGGTTCTCCTGCTACGACTTGCCATACTCGACAAATCGTTGGGACATCCAACGTCCCTTCAGAAGGCCACCCGACATTAAAGGAGGGCCATTGCAATTTACATAGGGCTCTCAACTTGCCAGGGTTCATCCTGACTCCATAGTCTCCTGAAAACCCCTTCTTGAAATTTTTGATCATGGTCTCTAGAACCGTAGGTTTACTCTGCCCTGACCCCATGGTGATGTCCCCGTGTGCGATGGCGCAGAGACAGACAAAGTGGGGGGTGCCTCCTGAGGTGAGGAGACCAGATACCCATCTGGCCATGTCCCGAAGGAGCTTAGGTGAGGCTTAGCCGTAGTGGTCTCAGCGTTGTGACTTACAATCGGAAACTATTCCGATGCCGCCATAGTCTATATGCTGTTCACCACAGAATCACAGACGGGCCCACTCAGACTCCGTAGGCTTCTGGGGACCTTAAGGGTGCCCACCCGTGGAGTCACAGAATCCGTCTGCTTGAGCAAGCCAGGTCGGACTGCACATTCACTCACACATTCACACTCCAGAAGTTATTACATTCCCTCCCTGGGAATCCCTACCTGTGAGACCTCTAAGAGGTCTCTGGGAGGTGATCAGGCTCCCCTTCCACCCTGATGATGGGTGGGCCTGTCTGGTTCCTAGGTCCCCAGGCCTTACCAGAATCTGACATCGGGACCAGGTCCTCACCTGCCAAGTCTCCTCGAGTTCGGCGGGAACAGCAGAACAGGGCCGGCCCGAGGCGACCGGGGCGAGAGACTGCTGAAAATTAGGCAGGGCGCGCCTTCTCCGTTACGATCTCTCATTCCGTCACTGCCCCACTGTTGCCCTCAAACTGGTGGCAACAATGGGCCAGTGCGGTTGGGTTTCCCAGTCAGGGAACCAAATGTTACGGAACCTGGACTTGATCGCCCGACAGAAGAACCAAGCGGCACCCAGAGATCTTGGAGAACAGGAGGTTTGTTTAATGCCCACGGGCTCAGAGAAGAGTGATCTCCAAAGGTCTGAGCCCCGAGCACAAACAAAGGGGGCAATTTATACACTTCTACTTCTGCACACTTGGCACTCTTGGCATGTGCACGAAGGGGGGCAGGGAGAGAAACCCGGATTGGCCCGCCTGGGAAGCAGAGCAGGGAGAAGAACCCAGAAGAGCCTGGGGGTAGGGGCTGGGACTCCCTTGCTGGCTCAGTCGGCCAGCTTAGGACACAGATTTTTTTCCTTACCGATAATACTTTGTTTTTAAAGAACGAAAAATCCATGACAACGTAACCTGGGAAGGACGCAGGGTAACGGGCATAAACAGAGACTTTTGTGGGGAAACCAGAGCCTGTGATCAGCCTTGCAGAGCAGGGGTGCGTCACATTTGTGTTTGCAACCCCAGGGTGCACAGAGGGCCCACTTCGGCCCTCAGTTCTTCACGAATGCTGGTTGGCTGAACTACCTCCCAGCAAGCCGAATGGTCTGAATAAGATTTTTTGGTGTTAGCACAAAGGAACATGGATGGGGCAGCTCCAGGCTTCATAACAAGACCCTCAGCATCAGCATGTGGGGAGACGCCCCCTCTGCTGACCTTCACCTGCCAGGTGGGAGATCCCTGGGTTCTATTGTGGAACATCTGTTCTACAAGCCAGGGGTACTGACCTTGACTCCATAACCTGGTTTTATTAGCCTGTTTAACCCATACACACTGCTGACACCACACATTTTCACTCTGGAGACCTTCATTCTGTACAGCATCAACCTCAGAAAAGCCATGGGATCATGACATGGACACAGCTGATAGACGGGCCAGAGTCTTGTTGAAGATGAGGGCTTCTTGGTGGTTCTGGCTGTTCCTCTTTGGGGAATGTTGTACCTGAGTGTAAATGTCCCTCCTGTGATCCGTCCTCGAAGGCGGTGGGCCACATACACCTGAGCAGACCACGGCGTGTCCTCTGGAATGCTCTGGGAGAGTTGCCCTGCCATCACATGGGGAAGACCATGAGCCTTCTGCCTGGCACTCAGTCCATCCAAGGCGGTGGCAACTGCCCTGGTTTTAGTGTGACTGTGGCTCCTATGAGGAAAAGGCAAATGTAGTGCCTTGGAGTTAGGAAGCTTGGTGAGGAGGCCTCTTTTGTTGAGGAGGTACTCATTTGATATTTATTTAAATATTTATAAAAAAGCAACTCTATGCTGGATACTGTGTTGGGACCTAGATGCGTAGAAAGAAAAGAAGTGATCTCTGACCATCTTACGCAGTTCTTCAAGAAGTAGGCATCCTCTGTGGTATGTGACCCACTGAGAGCCCTTCATAGCACTTGTGAAAAATTTTGATGTGTTGAAATTTTGAAATTTTTGAAATTTTTCTTTAAAAGCAAGCAGGCGCAAAGAAGGGGCATAGTAGATGTGATGAACTCCTAATTTGCAAGCTTCTTGTCACTGGTGGGATTTGAGAAACTGCCCAGTTAAGGCTCTTGTGGGATATCGGTGATTTGGTTCTGAACTCAAACCACATTAACCCCATGTAAGAAATGAACAGCCATTTGCCATTAGATGTATCAACTTAAAAGATATAACTGTTGGGGGCGCCTGGGTGGCTCAGATGGTTGGGCGTCTGCCTTCGGCTCGGGTCATGATCTCAGGGTCCTGGGATCGAGTCCCGCATCGGGCTTCCTGCTCCTTGGGAGCCTGCTTCTCCCTCTGCCTCTCTCTCTCTCTCTCTCTGTCTCTCATGAATAAATAAATAAAATCTTAAAAAAAAAAAAAAAACGATATAACTGTTGTTCCACAATAGACTTTTTTTTTTCAGACAAAATAATTATCACTGGAAAACTTGAATCAGCTTCGTTCTTTTTCAAGAAATGTGCAATTTCTTCATGTCGTTCCCCATTAAAATTTTGCAGACTCTCTCTCAAATTATTAAATGTTTGCATTGCAGCCTCAGTGTAACATCTTATTTTCAGACATGCATCAGTAATGGAAACCATTCTCAAACTTAATTTCCTTTTAATTCCTTCCAATTACTATGCCCTGCTCTTAGTGCCAAGAGCCAATCCCGTTAGTACATTTTGCAAAGACTGTGGGATCGTGTTTCTTTAAGCCATATATGAGACCCGGAAGGCATTCTAACAGAGTTGCCCTCATCATCTCCTGAAAGTTGGTTTTACGTGTTTCAAAAGAAGTTTAGCCCTGGGCAGTCTGGCACATGTGTTTAACAACAGTCTTTCAAGTTTTCCCCAGCTGGTTCCTGGTTAGTGGTCTGCGAGTAACAAGAACCATATTGGACAAAGATCTTCACGAAATTCCACAGGCAATGTTTGGTCACTCTTATTGGCAGGCCTGTCACAGGAAAAGCAACATCGGAAGGTTTTTGAACCACAGGGGCCACAAAATGTGAGTTAAAAATCTAAGAATGTTGAAGTGTTGCTCAAAAAGTTTGTGCATTGAAGAACACTATCCAGAGATTGAAACCCCACAGAATGGGAGCAAATCTTTGCAGATCATATTTCTAGTATAGGATTCCTACCCACAGTATATAAAGAACTCCTGCCATTCAACAACAACAGCAAAAATTCAGTTTGCTTCACAAATAGGCAGAGGACCTGCATAGACATTTTTGCAGAGAAGACATACAGATGGCCAACAAGCACACGAAAAGATGTTCTGCATCATTAGCCAATAGAGAAATGCAAACAAAACCACAGTGAAATGCCACCTCACATGCGTTAGGATGGCTGTTATTAAACAGAAACAAATGTTGGCAATGATGTGGTAAGATTGGCACTGTCATGCACAGTTGGTGAGTGTAAAATTTGCAGTCGCCCCAAAGACAGTCAGCAATTCCTCAAAACGTTTAAAAGAGAATTGCTGTATTATCCCAGGATTCCACTCAAAAGCTTCAAAAGCAGCAATTTAAACAGATACTTGTTCACGGCAGGTTTCTTCACAATAATCCACAGGTGGGAACTTTCCAAGTGCCCATCAGTATATGAACAGAAAACAATATGGTATGTCCAGGCACTGGAATAGTATTCAGCTCAACTGGATACTTGAAATGACTAAAATAGTAAATTTCATGTTGTATATATTTTGCTACAATAAAAAAGAAGAGAAGGAAAGGCAGGTGATTTCCAAGGACACAAAGTCCCTGGGAGTTGCTAGGACAGATTTTTCCTTTCCTTTATTTATTTTTTTGTTGGGGGGGGGGTGGAGATAATTAGTGGGTTAGTGAATGGAGCTGAATATGAAAGAATTTCCATAGGATCAAAGTAAACAGCATTCTAGACTGAGCTCCTGGGATGCATTTAGTGCAGGAGAGGCACTAAAGTCCACACTTGCTCAAGGAGCTGTGGGTAGTGGGATGGCCGGAGTCCACCTGACGGGAGGCATCTAGAGTATTTCCCAGCATCCTCCTCACTCTGTCCGGCTCCAGATCCAAAGCCGCCAAATCATCTCCATTGTCACCTTTTATACGATGAGGAGGAGGTCTCCTAGACTGTTGGTCAATGAAGTAACAGATGGATTGGAACCATAGTCATGCCCATCTCCAGCCCATCTGGCCGGTGCCCACGTCCCCCATCTTGGTGAATAATGGATTTTGTGGCAATGGCGCTTCACCCTTCCTCCTGGGACAATCTTCAGTGTCCCCAGCTGAGTCTTGGCAAGGCCATTGGTCCGGGACAGGGGCAGGGGTGGAAGGAGAGGGCAGCGAATGGCTTGTCCTGACCTCAACAGTCAGAATCCTGTTTGAAGCTCCATGCTGGTGACTTGAAGGAAAAGCCACCGCACAGGGAGAGACGCAAGCTCAATCACAGGATGGGACACGTTTAATCATCTAATCCATCCTCCCAAGAACTGGGCTGAATCCTTTCCGACGGGGTGATATTCAATACCGCTGACCTCGAATAATGAGCCAGCTTATGTCCTCTCTCCTGGAAGGTTGTCCTACAACACAGGGGTGCCCACTGATGGGCAGTCCGATTGACCAAAGTGAGATTGAACTTCCCTGCCTTTTGTGTGCACAAGATCAGAACACTGTCAAGGGAATGCAAATGACATGACTGCTCAGGGCTCAGATTTGCATTTCCTCTATTTATTTTGAGAGACAGCAAGCATGGAATAGGCTAAATTGAACTCTGGAGACTGGAGATAGTCATGATTATAACCCAGTGTTAGCATTAAGCCCAGACCCTTTGGCTAATGCCATTTGACCTCTTTCTAGCCTTTCCAAGGAATGTGGTGCAAGAGGGACTCACCTGGGTTTCCAGCACTGGAGAATAAAAGCCCCATAATTCACCCAGGACCCACACTGCTCTGTTATCTTAGGGTTTTGCTTAGAGAGATTGGTCAAGAAAGTAGGTGAAACCATTCCAGATGCCTCCCTGCCATTTTTTTTCTTTTGAAAAAACTCTGTTTACACTTCCAGATTTTCAAAGCCCAAACTGTACACAGTTCTAATGTCAACCCTGAGGGACAGCCACAGACTGAGCTCTATCTAGAGAGGTGCCATCAAAATGCAACTTAGGCATGTACTTCCTCCTATATGTTTCCTAACTGAAACAAACATCACAACTCATGGAAAAGCATAGGGAAATTCTTAAAATGTCGGTGTATTGCTAAGGTGACACAGGAAGTGGGGAATGGTGTAGTAGGAAGGCAGTGGGAAAGATTTGAGAGAAGGCACTAGGCAAGAGTAGGATTCCATTATGTCAAGAACTCCTTTGTAACCTTCGTTTACTCTCTGAGAATTCTTTAAAAATCCACGGAGAAGGACAGGAGTGAGCAGGTCCTGGGAGGGGCCCTCTATCACCATGGCAACATGACTCTTGCTGCCATCTCTGTCACCCATCGGTGCCTAACTCCCCTTTGGATTACCCCAGAGATCGCTGACCTTAGAATTAATGCATGCTTGCAAACCTGAGGATGATCAGCACTTGAAGAACAGCAAAGTTTCTGCACAGTACAGTGAGCTCATCTTTACCCAGAGGATGTGTAAATAGTTATAATGCAACATAATTGAGATGTTTCCTCATCCCTCCCCCAGTAAAGCTGTCCTCCACGGCTGTTGTGGTTCTATAAAACGTGACTGGACTATAGAAATGTCTTTGCATCAATAACTAATAATGGCTGAGGCCAAAGGAATTTTTTTATAGTGAACATACAGGGTTCTATTAGTTTCAGATGTACAATGTAGTGATTCAAAACTTCCATACATCACCCCGTGCTCATCACAACAAGTGCACTCCTAATCCTCATCACCTGTTTCCCCCAACCCCCCATCTCCCCTCCACCCCCCCCACCCCATAACCACCAGTCTGTTCTCTAGAGTTAAGGATCTGTTTTTTGGTTTGTCTCCTTTTTTTATTTGTTTTGTTTCTTAAATTCCACATATGCATGAAATCATATGGTATTTCTTTCTCTGTTTGACTTATTTCACTTAGTATTATACCCTCCAGCTCCACCTTTGTGGTTGCAGATGGCAAGATTTCATTTCTTTTACAGCTGAAAAATATTCCAGTGGTCTATATATAGACCACTTCTTTTTATCCGTTCATCTACGATGGACACTTGGGCTGCTTCCATCACTTGTGAGGCCAAATGAATTTTAAAAAGGAAGTGAAACTTCATGAGGCGCCTGGGTGGCTCAGCTGATTAAGCATCTGCCTTGGGCTCGGGTCATGATCCTGGGGTCCTAAGATCAAGCCCTGAGTCAGGCTCCTTGCTCCGAGGGAAGCCTGCTTCACCCTCTCCCTCTGCCCCCCACTCGTGGTTGCTCTTTCTAGTGCATGCTCGCTCGCTCTCAAATAATAAAATCTTTAAAAAAAAAAATAAACTGCAGTAAATGATAGAAACATTATTACTCCTAATCTGGTCCTGCAGGTGGATTAAAGAATGAGCATGCATCTATCACAGATCAGTCTGCATGTTTAGGAAATGCAGAAGATCTTGTTATTGACTCATTAAGCACCTCTTGATAGCATCTTAAGCCTCATTAGCATACACAATTTTTGGCAATCTGGGAATTCAGGGGAAATCTTTGGGTCTACTTCCTATTTGTCTGTAAGGTCTACTAATTTGCCTTCTGGGCTATTGTTTTTAGTTTTTGATTCGTCTTATTTTTCGTCCAAGTAATGATGACATTCTTAGCTCCCAGTCATGCTAAACAAAGTAAAAATAGATATAAGATCTTTTCCCTTCTGTCCTAGAGCTAATATGTCATTAACATGTCCAAGTTACTATAAAGAAAGGTCCAAATGAAAAGAAAGATCAAAATAAAAGAACAGCTCCTATCCAAAGGTTCTCAGGATCGTGTTGGAAAAAGCGAGCTGGCATTAGCCACACTGTGGGGTATGAGGGCACAGACTGCCAAGTTGGACTTCTGTAGAGTCCAACTGAAAAGTTAGAAGAGTTCACCTAAGCCACTCCCACTTCTGACACCAACAGCAAGTTTGAAGGGTTCCCAAAACCACCCTCGAGTTTGGTAATTCACTAGGAGGACTCCCAGACTCACTGAAGGTACCCACAGCTGTGATTCGTTACAGAGACAGGATACAGATTAAAACTAGCCCAAGGAAAAGGAACATGTGTGTGAAGCTTCTGTTGTCCTGTCCTGTGCAGTCATAGTGGGTTACCCTTCCAGTGTACATGACAGTACATGCCACCCAAAGGCTCACTTGAGCTTTGGTGTGCAGAGTTTTTATTGGGGCTACATTATATAGGAATGATTGATTGATTGATTTCCCACATGGTCTCACTCAGTCTATACGTCAACTGATACAGCATGACCCAAAGTCCCTGACCTAAATCATACAGTTGATCTTTGTAGTGTGGCCAGCCCCCACCCTAAGATGGTCAGGTGTGGCCCTCTGATCTGGGGTAGCCAGTCCCTGCCCTAAACAAAGACCCTCCTAACAGATATGACATAGATTACCTCCCAGAGGCTGAGGGCAAAGGCTAGACTTCTTTGGGCAAAGCCATGTTCTTTACTACACAAGAACTCTGAGCAAAGAGGAAGTGCTGGGTTTAGGGGGGATTAGTATGAGCTTGGATGACCAAATATTTGAGGAGCAATGGAAGGCATGTGGAATATTCCCAAGCAAGAGAACCTATAAGGGAGGATATGATAAATGTCTTTTAAAAATGGGAAGGGCCACTGTGTGCATGAGAATTACTCTTATGCTGTGTTGCCCCTAGAATACAGTGAGTGCCCTTGGTTAGATGCCTAAGGAAGATTTAAGTTCAGTATAAGACAGAGCTTTTTGATAATTGAGGCTCTTCAAAAGTATCACACAGGCTACCCCAGGAGTTGGTAAGTTCTCAGTCATTACAAGTATTCTGACAGAGAGCAGATCACCTGCTACAGTGACAATTCTTTTCCAGAAAATGCAGTGACCCCTGAGAATCCTTCCAACTGTGATACTCTGTGCTTCTAAAAATACTGTTCAACCTGACTCAGAATCATATCCTGGAATCTCTATCCTGTAATTCTTATTGTATGAATTACCTTTAAAATACCTTATGTCATCCCTGTGTGCTATGGCCTTGGAATGAATGTACATTTTCCTGAGCAAAACCAAGAATATCTAGAGCAATTCAGATTCTACTAACTCTGAGTGGTCAGCAACTTAGACTTGATGGAAGTTTTTCCTTGCTCTAGATGAGGAGGCTTGAGTTGTTTAAAAAGTGAATAATGTAAAAAAAAGTTTTCATGGAACACATTTAGCTTCTGAAAGTGAACCCATGTGTTACGATCAGTTTAGTCACTGCAAATATGTCTTTTAAAAAAAAAAAAGATTTTATTTATTTGAGAGAGAGAGAGAGAGCAGGGGGAGGGGAAGAGGGAGAGAGAATTCTCAAGCAGACTCCCTACTGAGTGCAGAGCCTGACACGGGGCTCGATCTCTCGACCCTGAGATCATGACCTGAGTGGAAATCAAAAGCCAGATGCTTAACCGACTGAGCCACACAGGCGCCCCACAAGTATGTCTTATTACATGAGTTTGAAGCAGATTAGTTAGGATTTTAACTGGAAACCTTCTGATACCTTTATCTTAAAATATTCTGCCAAGACTATTCACTGTTTACAGTTTACAGGTGGTCTTTCTCATGAAGCAGGTGGAATTAATGTGAATTTTATCTTATTCAGATAAATGGAACACTGATATCCAGGATCAAATGGATTCGTGCAGCCCGGATTTCCTTAGATTTCGTCTTCCTCTGTGTACAGTGGTAAACTATTAGTCATAAAGCAGGTTTCATTGGCCCCAGCCCATATATGCAATGCAAACCCTTTAGCTTGCGTGAACTGGTTTTCCATCCAGATATTTTCCAATGTCCCATTCTCATGAATGCCTGTCACATGCCTAGTCCTGCCAGGGACAATGCTGCTTCACTGAGAATAGCAGGCCCCTGTGGGCCACCATCCCTTCTTTCCTGCCTCTCATTGGGCACAGCCAACAAAGCTCTAGAGCCACATGGTGCCAGCCCTGGGTAAGCAGGATGACATGGGGATGAGGCATCTCTCCCGTGTATGTTTTTTAAAATATTTATTTTAGAACGCACAAGATGGGGGAGGGGAGAGGTAGAGGGAAAGACGGAATCCTCAAGCAGACTCCATGCTGAGTGTGGAGCCTAACACAGGGCTCGATCTCATGACCCTGAGATCATGACCTGAGCTGGAACCAAGAGTTGGATGCTCCACCGACTGAGCCACCCAGGCATACCCCCTCATCTCTCCCATGTATTACCCTGTGTCAGAGGACTTCCAAAATGGTGCCATTTGTGTCTCAGGGTTCTACGATGTCTAATCAAGAACCTCGTGAGGGAACAATTAGGTTAACCTTGTTCACTCTCTGCAGTTACAGTTTCAGGCCCTCCACCAACAGCAGGTCTCAGGTTAAGCAAGGCACGAACTCAGGCCAGGTGCCATATTGGTTGGGTCACCAAGACTGGTCCTTCAGCTGGCACTGGGTGGCTCTCCACAGGGTCCTTCTCTAAGCTCTCCCCTGATGAGGGAAGTCACCACCTCTCAACTAAATGCTGGTGCTTCTAGACGCACCTCTAACACACGTGTGGGTATCAGGGTCCCTGTCCCATCTGAGAGCTGTATTTCTCTGTCCAGTTTGCCTTATTACACATCCTGCTCCCCTGCGTCCCACAACGGACACCTGCTTATGCTGTCGGCAGCACAAAGGGAACAATATCTGAACCATTCTAACTTCGTGTAACTTCTTTTGAAAATGCCATTAGGATAACATGGCTCATACCAAGCTTTTGCTGCTTTTGTAGCAACCAGAACCAGATCATTCATGCCCTGAAATGTTGGCACCCTCGAGGGGAACATTGCCAAGAAAAGGCCGTTCCTGCAGAGCAGATGGTTTCCCTAAAGAGAAGGCGTACCAAGTCTTCTCCCAAAAGTGCACGTGTCTGTGCCACAATCATGAGAAGGGGGTCACCAAGTCCCTTACAGATAAATAAACTCAAGGGAAGTTCTTTTCCCCTGTGGATGTACATATTTCAGTCTGTCAGCTCAACAATGTCACAAAGCCATCTGCTTGGGACCTAGAAGACAGGATGAGAACTGCCCTCATCCAGGAGCATCCTGGTCTCCAGTACTTGGGCTGGCATCAGGAGTCACTGGTGACCCCTTGGGTGATAGTAGGAAAAGATGTTCACAGGCCAATGGGGTGTGAATAGGAAGGAGGCAGCGGGAGAGAGCGCATAGAGTACCATTTGAGTGGCCAAAACTAGGTCAAGTTCATGACATTAACCTACCTCTTCTTTTCCATTCTGTCCCTGCTTCCTTTTCACTGTCTTCTCTCCTCCTGGTGGCTGGTGCGTGGATGCAGGGGCCTGGGGGCAGAGCTGCAGGGTCAGAACTCTCGTGGCTGACTTGGGACCTAGCCACTCTCACCCAGCACATCAAGCTGCCTGTCTCAGGCTCTACAGCACATTTCGGCAGTTTCCGGGTAACATGGGTAGAAAACGGGATGGTTTCTAGAATGCAGTGTGGCTCCAGGGCCATATCCTTAAGAACTCGAGGGATGCCGATGTTTTCTTGGCATTGTCCATTACCTTGATCTGGGATATCTGATGCCTCCCAGAATTTCGCATGTGTGGTTTCCATTCTTGGATACTGATGGCACAACACTTGTAGAAAAACACTCTTCTGACTCTGAAGAAGAGCCTGCCTGTGCGCATGCGGGGTGGGTGCCCATGTGCCTGAGTTTGGGGTTTGTAGGTCTGCTGTGGTCCTAGCCGCCCACAGGAGGTTTTCTCTTGCAAATTGTTCTGGAGCTTAGTTTTCTGGATTAACGAAGCTCCTTTCTTTCCACATTGCGGGGAGTCTGCTTCTCCCTCTAACCCTACTCCCTCTTGCGCTCTCTCTCTCTCACTCTCTCTCTCTCTCAAATAAATAAATAAAATCTTTAAAAAAAAAAAAAGAATTATTACGAATTGACAGGAGTGGACATCTACAGACTCGCTCATGAGAAGCAGAGTCGAAGGGAGGGCATCCCGGGGGGCTGTGGGCAGGCTGCCTGACATGGCGATTCAGAGCTCACCACCTCTGTCTCCTTCACAAGGACTTGGTTCACAGATGCCCCACTTGGTACCTCCAGGGTTCTATCACCGCCTTTCTGGAAAAGGAGGCTACTTCGCACTGCTCACGAAAGGAATGGCCTTCTTCGTGTGCCGTGACCTGGCCGGCACTGCCGTGTGACACGGAAACCTTGTGTTTCAGCAGAACCCCGAACGGTCTCGCCATCTGGGAGGGCTTGGGAAGGTTTCCTCCCCCGAGGGTCCACATACAACGCGCTGCAGATTCCAAACCACCCTTTCCAAAAGGAATTTAGAGTTTTGTGGGGTGTTTGGGGCAAATAAATGTTAGCCACATAGGGGAACCGAGCCCAGGAGACAGACTGTGCTGTCACCATGGAGGTGAGGGTGTGTCTAGAAGTCGGGGAGTTACGGTGACGATGGGGGACAGCCCTCAGCCTCGGAGTGGGGGGATCTTTGCTTATCACGTGCAGTGTTAGATGTGCCATTGGCGTTAACAAATGATGTCGTCATGTGTGTGCCTCGCTGGGTAGCCGGCTCCATGATTACGACCTTGTCCCTCCTCCCTGCCCTGTCCCTGTCCCTGCACCTTGCATCCAGTTAGCGCATGCTCACTATGCGCTTCTTGAATGAGCTGCTGCTGACGTGAGTGAATGAGTGTGCGCAGCCTCACGGCCCCTTAGGAAGGACAGGCTCTGCTTCTGTGTGTGATAGGAGGTGATCTGGGCAGTTGCCCGTAGCTGTGTCCTGGTGCTCGAGTGATTTCTGAAGCTCAGGATTTGCTCCTCTGCCGGTTTCTGTTTGGCAAGAGATGACTGAATAGCGAGGAAATCACCACCCTCCTTCGTGCTCTGGTTGGTGACTCTTTGGTGCTGTGTCTGGGATGAGACCATGCTATGTCATTACTCTCGGACACAGGGCAAAAACAACAAGAACAACAAAACAGAACAAACACCCTTTTTCCGTAAAGGCCCAGATAGGAGACATTTGTGGCTTTGTGGGCCACACAGGCTCTGTCGTAACCACTCAGCTCTGCTGTCGTGGCACCAAAGCAGACAGAGCCAGTATGTTAATAGGCATGGCTGTGTTCCAATAAAACTTTATTTATAAAAGCAGGTGGTGGTCCGGCTTTGGCCTGCAAGTCCTGGTTTGTCAGCCCATGTACATGCTCATCATGCTTTAATTTTAGCATTATCACTATGAACATTTGTTCATGATCCTGTTCTTGCTGTGTCTAAGAAAAAGTCGACTTGTTTTAAAAAACAAGACATTTTTCCAAAATTTTTAAAAGATGTGTGCCATTTGGGGTGGGAGGGAGGTGGAATATGTGTGCATGGAATGTGGCTGCTTCAAAGGGGGCATGGTCCCTGGGCGCTGGGTGGCTCAGTTGGTTAAGCGACTGCCTTCGGCTCAGGTCATGATCCTGGAGTCCCGGGATCGAGTCCCGCATCGGGCTCCCTGCTCGGCAGGGGGTCTGCTTCTCCCTCTCCCACTCCCCGTTTGTGTTCCCTCTCTCACTGTGTCTTTCTCTGTCAAATAAATAAATAAAATCTTTAAAAAAAAAAAAGGGGGGGGGCATGGTACTTCCCCGGACCCGCCGGCTCTGCTGTCACCGGCCCCCTCCTGCCCCAGCTGTCCTGTCTAGCCAGGACCCCTCCCACGTAGCCCCCGAGTCCCTACAACCCTCCTCCAGCCTGGCCCTGGGGCTTGGGGGCTACTAGTTCCACACCTGCGAGCTTCTCTTCCTCTTGCCTCAGCCTTGATGCAGAGGCGCGGACCGAATCTCTGCTGGCTTTTGCCCTAGAAACTCTGAATCTTTATTTTCCTACCAAAGACACTGAGTGAAATCTACAGTTTTTAGCCTTTAGTACCCTGCCCCTTCTTTCACCTTCCCTCCCCAACTTAACTGTCTTTGTTCCAAGTTAAAAGATCATCACAAGGTGGAAAAAACCCAAAGCTTTATAGCCACCATTTTTCATTCCCATAAGAGGATGTTTGAGAGTCTAGAGAGG
Source organism: Mirounga angustirostris (assembly GCF_029215605.1). Taxonomy (NCBI): domain Eukaryota; kingdom Metazoa; phylum Chordata; class Mammalia; order Carnivora; family Phocidae; genus Mirounga; species Mirounga angustirostris. The sequence continues at coordinate 64,323,280 of NW_026991714.1, forward strand.
CCCGTGTGAAGGAGTCTTGCTCACGGTTTTACTGGCTTTCCTCGAGGAGAGCTAAAATGCCGGTTGCCAAGCAACACACATGCCCTGGCTTCTTCCAACAATGTGGACTTGAAAAAAAAAAAAAAATCGTCCTGTGATTGACTCATGAATGGGGAATCAAGTGGAAATGCACCGGGCAGACAGTTTGGTGTGACAACGTTCTGTCTTGATTCTGGCCCCTTTGCCTGAGGACTCACACGTGGCCACACAGAGAAGTGAGCAGAGTGTGTCCTCAGCAGCGTTCACCTGATTAACAAGCATTACATGAGGGATTTCAAAGCCTCGTGGACCCTCGTCATTTGCGGATTCCATATTTGCGAATTACATTCAAAACCAATGCTAGCGGTGTGTTTGCGGTTATTTGCAGACATGCGTGGTACCCAAACTTTTGAGTGGCTCGATGCACATGTACCCAGCTGAGGTGGGCAAGCCAACACTCTGCCTCCTTGTTTTGCCTCTCTTCCTGTAAACCAGGGCCCTTTGCAGGGTTATTTAGTGCCATGTTGTTTGTATTTGCGTGCTTTTTGGTGGTGGTTTTACTGGCCCCCAGCACAGTGGTCCCCAGCACAATGCTGTGGGGGTGTCCGTGTTCCTTGGTGCAAGAAGGCTGGGATGTGCCTCACGGAGAAAATATATATGTTAGAGAAGCTTGGTTCAGGTATGACCAGTGTTGTTGGCATGAGTTCAATGCTAATGAATCAACAAGATGCTTCATCCAGAAAAAGGAAGAGGGGATTCACTGATCTATACATCAGGCTGCTCTAGAAAGTATAAGGTAACCTCTAAAGTGTGTGATGAAGCTATGGGAAAAATGGCTATATTTGTGGATCCGTAAGAGGACTGATAAAATTCTTTTTTTAAAAAAGCGGGCTCCTGGGTGGCTCAGTCGTTAAGCATCTGCCTTCGACTCAGGTCACGATCCCAGGGTCCTGGGATCAAGCCCCCCGTCGGGCTCTCTGCTCCACGGGAAGCCTGCTTCTCCCTCTCATACCCCCGCCCCCCCCCCCACCACTTGTGTTCCCTCTCTCGCTGTCTTTCTCTGTCAAATAAATAAAATCTTAAAAACAAAAAACCAAAAAAACACAGTGGACAATCTTGTGAGGCTAAAAGCCAAAGAAATTTATGTTCATATTACCCAGAGTCAGGAAAATGTTAAACCGTTCTCAGCTAGTGTTCTATTATAATGAAAGGGTGCATATAATTTATAAAATTTGTAAGAAAGGTGTGTTAAATCAGGTGACTTTAACCAGGAACAGCTGGAACAGGGTTACATACTGACCCGTTGCTGGGTGCTGTCCTGGGCAGGGTTCACGGCCTCAGTGTTCACAGAGACTTAGACGAACATGACCACCATGAACAGTAAGAACGAATGGACTGAAAGGATCACAACTTCACCCTAACGGGATCTGTCTTCCACTTGAAGACACGGGAAAAACAAAGCCTGGGACTCGCCCCGATGCTGTGTCGCAGTTCAGCGTGTCTGCCGGGGGTGGGACCGGATTTCCCGTCCGGCCATCACTGGTGGCGTCCCTGGTGCGCCTGCTGGAAGTGAAGTGTTGACCGCTAGGCCTGGATCCTCCGGCACACCCCCCTTACCTGTCCTAGTCCATTAAGGGGGCTAGAACAGAATACCACAGACTGGGGAGCCGGTGGCGGTGGGGGGCTGAAACCACAGACCTTTATTTCTCTCTGTTCTGGAGAAGTCCAACAAGGCACCGGCAGATCTTGTGTCCCGTGAGAGAGGTTTCCTGGTTCACAGAGGGCCACCTTCTTGCGACAGGGGTGAGGGAGTTCCTGCAAGTTCCCTCATTAGAGCCCCATTCCCGTTCATGAGGGCGCCACCCTCATGACCGGTCCCCTCCCGAAGGTCCCACCTCCTAATGGCATCACTCTGGGGGCTAGGTTTCAACCTACGAATTTGAGGGACATAAACAGTCCGTCCAGAACACTCGCCTTGCATGACTTTTATCACTAATGACTTCTCCTGAAGGGAAACCCTGCTGTATTTTTTAAATTGCCCAGGACCTGAGCCACAGCAAGCCCGGCCTCCCCAGTTGATGCCTTAATTGGTTCCAGGTGGAAAGGCAAACAATGGCTTGTCTATCGGGATCTTCCTCCCTGAAGGCCTGATGCAGGTCACGTGTGAGATGGTTTCCCTGTGTCCGAGGCCTAATCTCTGCTGACAGCAGCCTGCCTCTCACAGCCGGCCTGCCGAGCTGGAAGGCCCCTCTCCAGGGAGCTCTGCGGAGGTGGCTGGCAGACAGCCTGGTGGGGACGCGGGCGTGAGGACAGGACCCTTGCACCTGGTGTCACGAACACGACACAGAGCTGTGCACGCAGGGCACGGGAAACACAGAGGCTGCCTCTGCCCTCGGGATCAGGGAAGGCTCCGGGGCGGAAATGACATCTGGCAGCAGTTGAGGGGATGAGCACTGATGATGATGTAAGCAGAAGCCTTTAAGAGCAAGGCAGGGAGAATGCGGGGACGAGGGTAAGAATGGAAAAACAGGAGTCATTCCTCCAGGTCAGTTTTTGAAGAGCCTGGAAACACCATCTGTGAACTCCCGGGCCTCATTATCACCACTCAGGGCCCCGGCCCTACACGGCGCCTGCAGAGTCTCCAGAGGAGGGCTTTCTAGAAAGTTCCATGTTCCGTGGCTGGCTGGCTGACTGCTTGGGGCGATGTCTGCATTGCCCCACTTGAGATCAGGAATACATATACCTTCTTCTGCATTTCCACTGTGTACAAATACGAGAGTAAGAGACAATGGTAATAAAGCACCTGCAACTCTGCAAACAAACCGCGTACGTTACAAACACGCAGATCTTCCGCGCGAGTTCATGGCTGGAAGGCTGCTTTCCCCTGCGGGGACTGCTTGCGTGCAGACACTTGCAGAGAAGGGCCATGTGCGCAGACAGCCTGCCGATCACTAGCCACAGAGCCGTTCTGTCCTGCTCCTTCCTCTCTTTCTATCCCCAGGTCCCGTTATGCGCAATGTCCTGTGTGCGCGCAGACACACAGGATTACCCAACGGCAGGACAGCAGGGCCCAGGGAGATGTTTTGCATGGAGTCCATCCTTGGGTTTGGAGCCCTAGCTCAGCTGCCAACTACAAATAGCCCCATGCTAAAAAACAATGCTCATTAGTATGCCATTTAAAAACAATGGGAAGAAAACCCAAAACCCTGCGGCCCACAAAAACAAGAGCCACGTAGAGGCCCGAAGTCCCACCCTGACAGCCAGAGTGAAGCCTGGCCCACTAATGCAGCCCTAATTCACTTTGTCCGGCAGAGAGAGCAAGCTCACCATGCTGCTGCGGGAGTCCCTAGGGAACGTGAACTGCCGCACCACCATGATTGCGCACATCTCGGCCGCCGCCGGCAGCTACGCTGAAACCCTGTCCACCATCCAGATCGCCTCGAGGGTCTTGAGGATGAAGAAAAAGAAAACGAAGGTAAGGAGCTCCCGGGAGGTGCAGTGGAGGAAGGTGCTTTGGGAGCCCGACCGCGAGCCCCCAGCCCCAGGGGCAGGGCTGTGCGGGGCTGCCCACGCCATCTGGCGGTCACTCAGGGCGGGAGAGCTGTCAGGCCGGCGATGTCCCATTCCCCTGACAGTGGCCGGTCATCCAGCCCGGACCCCTACCCGGGAGTGCTCAGCCCACTTTTAGGCAGTTTGGATGGACTGCTACTCCTTTGCGATGAAGAATTGGCCACGGATGAGAAATATTCCACGTCTCTCTCCCCGCCTTGGTCCCACGTAGGTCAGAACCGTGTCCTTCAAGCAGTTGAGCCCACAGGGGGTTGTCAGCTCCCTGCGCGCATGGCCCTACTTCCCTGGCATTTCCAGGAATCGTTTCTGGGCTCCTGGGTTTTGCCATGTGAACTCTGTGTCTCTGGCTGAGGCCCAGGGTCTGCTGGAATGACCAGCTTGTGTTCTCAGAGGCAAAGCCAGGACAGTTGGTGGCGTGACAAGAATGTGACCCATCAGCCTTCCAGAGGTCAGACGGGGTCTGGGCTGGTCACCTTTCCTGAGCAGGCTCTGTGCCCGGTGGGCCACACAGGGGCTCCTCTTCCCACAAGAGGCCATGGTGTGCAAGGCTGGGGCACTCCAGCCTGCTGCACCATGAGAAATGGCCCAAGGCAGGGAGGCCAACTGGGGTGGCCTGGGGGGCCTGCCTGGAGTCTGCCTGTGGGTTCACGGAGGGGGTGGTGCATCTTGGGAGAGCTGCCCCTGCTGACCTCCCTCCTCTCTCACCCACAGTACACGTCAAGCTCCTCTGGCGGGGAGAGCTCCTGTGAAGAAGGCCGGATGCGCAGGCCCACCCAGCTGCGGCCCTTCCAGGCCAGGGCCGCGGCGGAGCCGGACTTCCCCAGCCCTCAGCTGCCCAGTGAGCCCGACTACTCCTCCAGCAGTGAGCAGTCCTGCGACACAGTCATCTACATCGGGCCCAATGGCACGGCCCTGTCGGACAAGGAGCTCACAGACAACGAGGGCCCCCCCGACTTTGTCCCCATCGTGCCGGCCCTGCAGAAGGTCCAGGGCGACAGCCGGCCTGCGGAGGCCAGTGGGGCCGTGGCCAGCAAATCGGAAAGGGACTGCTTGAAGTGCAACACGTTTGCCGAGCTGCAGGAGAGGCTGGGCTGCATCGACGGCAGCGAAGAGCCCAGTCGGTTTCCTTTCGAAGAGCTGCCTGCCCAGTTTGGGGCAGAGCAGGCCAGCAAGTGTGCCCCGTCAGGCCAGGCGGCCGGGTCAAGCCCACTCTGTGCGTCCGACAGGGAAGATGACGGGTCCGACGGCCAGTCCACCGACAGAGAAGGCACCGCCCCTCCCGCCTCCAAGATGCAGAGAAATCACTCGCCCGGCCGGGCCCCTGCCCCTGGCCCCGCGCCGCCCAGCAGCCCCAGCCCTGCCTCGCCCAGGAGCATCCCGGGCAGCAGCAGCGAGCACAGCGCAGCCAGCCTCCAGAGCAGCCGAGAAAGCCTGAACTCCTGCAGCTTTGTGGAAGGCAAGCCCAGGCCGATGGGCTCCCCGCGGCTGGGCATCGCCAGCCTGTCCAAGACCTCAGAGTACAAGCCGACCAGCTCTCCCTCCCAGAGATGCAAAGTCTACACCCAGAAGGGCGTCCTGCCTTCTCCTGCCCCCCTGCCTCCACTGAGCAAGGGTTCCGGCCTGCTCTCTAGCGAGTCCCTGATGCAGCCTGAGGTGCGCACCCCCCCGGTCGGAATGAGCCCCCAGGTCTTGAAGAAATCCATGTCCGCTGGGAGCGAGGGGTTCCCCGAAAGCCCTGGCGAGGACGAGCCTCAGGCAGTGACTTCCCCGGATTCTAAGAAGGAGATCCTGAGCACCACGCTGGTGACGGTGCAGCAGCCGCTGGAGTTGAACGGTGAGGACGAGCTGGTGTTCACGCTGGTAGAGGAGCTGACCATCAGCGGGGTCCTGGGCGGCGGCCGCCCCACCAGCATCATCAGCTTCAACAGCGACTGCTCCGTGCAGGCCCTGGCCTCGGGCTCCCGGCCTGTCAGCATCATCGGCAGCATCAGCGAGGACCTGGAGTGCTACTCCAGCGTGGCGCCCGTCTCCGAGGTCAGCATCACGCAGTTCCTGCCCCTCCCGAAGCTGACCCTGGACGAGAAGGCCTGCGAGGCCGGGAGCAGACGTTCATCCATCAGCTCCTGGCTGAGCGAGATGAGCGCCGGCAGTGATGGCGAGCAGTCCTGCCACAGTTTCATAGCCCAGACGTGCTTCGGGCACGGGGAGGCCATGGCAGAGCCCCCGGCCTCGGAGCTCGGCGGCAGCATCCAGAACAGTGCCGTGGTGTGTCGGGAGAAGCCCAAGGCAGGCCCCGACAATTTGCTCATCTTGCCTGACGTGAGCAAAGACTCTTTCAACAAGGCGGCCCCCATCAAAGGCTGCAAGATCTCCACGCTGGGCAAAGCCATGGTCACCATCTCCAACACGGCAAATCTGGGCGGCTGCGAGGGCTACATCCCCATGAAGACCAACATTACAGTCTACCCCTGCATCGCCATGAGCCCCCGGCCTGTCCAAGAGCCCGAGGCGACCATCGCCCCCACCGTCAGCTCAGCGCCCAGAGCAGCGCAGGCCCAGGACAGCAGGGAGACTGGTGCAAAGACAGAGATGAAATTTGAGGATCCTTGGCTAAAACGAGAAGAGGAGGTCAAAAAAGAGAGTGCCTATCCCAGTGAAGAGGGGACTGGGTGTGAGGCTGCCACAGGCCCCCCGAAGCCCGAGGCCAGGGCAGAACAAGACAGGAAGGCCAGCCCCGGGGACAGGCTGAGCAGCAGCAGCAGTGAGGTGTCCGCCTCGCCAGGGAGCGACACCTTCAGAAGGGTGGTGGATGGCTGTGAGATGGCCCTGCCGGGCGCAGCGGCCCAGAGCCCTGTGCACCCCAACAGGAGCCTCAAGTCAAGCAGCCTGCCCAGGGCTTTCCAGAAGGCCAGCAGACAGGAGGAACTGGGCAGCCTGTTCTACCACTGCGCCGCGGAGACCAACGGGCTGGGCGCGCCCCCCTGCAAGGCGACCCCGGAGAGGAAGGTGGCGTCACCCAAGCACGGAGTCCTGGCTCGGCCCAAAGGGACGCCCCCTCTGCCGCCGATCCGCAAGTCCAGCCTGGACCAGAAGAACCGGGCCAGCCCCCAGCACAGCGCCTGCAGCAGCAGCACCGGCAGCCCCTCGCACCCCTCGCACCCGCCGGCGCCCTTCCTGGCCGCGTTCCCGGACGAGGCCGGCGGCAGGCTGAAGGAGGCCAGCAGCAGCAGGCTCTTCAGTGCTAAGCTGGAGCAGCTGGCCAGCAGGACCAACTCCCTGGGCCGGGCCACGGTCAGCCATTACGAGTGCCTCTCGCTGGAGAGGGCCGAGAGCCTGTGCGCGGGCAGCTGGCGGGCGCACGCGGGCAAGGACAGCACGATGCCCCGCGCCGGCAGGAGCCCGGGCCGTGGCGGCGCCGCCGGGGCCTCGCCCACCGCCCCGGGCCCCGCGCCGCCCCCCGCCACCTCCGCGGCCTCGTCGCCCAAGGCCGGCCCGTGCAAGATCTCGGCCGTGAGCAAGCTCCTGCTGGCCAGCCCCAAGGCGCGCAGCCTGGCCACCGCCACCACCAAGACGCTCAGCTTCTCCACCAAGTCCCTGCCGCAGTCGGTGGGCCAGAGCCCGGGCCTGGCGGCCAGCGCCAAGCCCACGTCCTGGTCCACGCAGTCCCTGAGCCGCAGCCGGGGCGCCGGGCCCGCCTGCAAGCTGCCGCTGCGCGCCGTCAACGGGCGCATCTCGGAGCTGCTGCAGGGCGGCGCGGGCGCGCGGGGCGCCGACGGGCGCGCGGGGGCGACGGGCGAGGAGCGGCCGGCCGCGCCCCCACTGCCCTCGCCCTACAGCAAGGTAACGCCGCCGCGCCGGCCACACCGCTGCAGCAGCGGCCACGGCAGCGACAACAGCAGCGTGCTGAGCGGCGAGCTGCCGCCCGCCATGGGCAAGACGGCCCTGTTCTACCACAGCGGCGGCAGCAGCGGCTACGAGAGCGTGCTGCGCGACAGCGAGGCCACCGGCAGCGCCTCGTCTGCGCATGACTCCACGAGCGACAACAGCAGCTCCGTGGGCGGCCGCTGCCGCAGCCTCAAAGCCCCGAAGAAGCGCTCCAACTCAGGTAGGCGCCCGGCCCTCCAGAGGACCCCGCACCCCGAGCCCTGGGCGCCTGAGTGCAGTTCCGGGAGTGGCTGCACCACTGCACAGCGCTTTCCTAAGCGTCGGGTCACCGTCACTAGCCTCGCAGCATGGCGGCTGCGGGTGCCAAAACGTGGGGCTGCTGGCCCCCCGAGACCCGGCGGCCACCCTCCCACGGTGGCGTAGAGCCCGCTGGTCGCATGGGCTGTGTGCTGGAGAGGCCCTTCCTGCACGTCCCCCAGGCACACTCGTGGACAGTCGCGTATGCACGGCCGCCGTGGCGCCTACAATGTGCCCCACCCTCTGAACTGATGCGAGCGCGCACACGTGCACACACACACAGTGCACCAGCACGATCCCCCCCACACACACAGTGCACCAGCACGATCCCCACACACACACAGTGCACCAGCACGATCCCCCCACACACAGTGCACCAGTACGATCCCAAAACACAGTGCACCAGCATGAACCCTCCCACACACACAGTGCACCAGCACGATCCCCACACACACACAGTGCACCAGCACGATCCTCACACCACAGAGTGCACAAGCACGATACACACACACACAGTGCACCAGCACGATCCCCCCACACACAGTGCACCAGCACGATCCCAACACACACAGTGCACCAGCACGATCCCCACACACACAGTGCACCAGCACGATCCCCACACCACAGAGTGCACCAGCATGATCCCCCCACACACAGTGCACCAGCACGATCCTCACACCACACAGTGCACCAGCATGATCCCCCCACACACAGTGCACCAGCACGATCCCAACACACACAGTGCACCAGCACGATCCTCACACCACAGAGTGCACAAGCACGATCCCCACACACAGTGCACCAGCACGATCCCAACACACACAGTGCACCAGCACGATCCCTCCCACACACAGTGCACCAGCACTAACGTGGTACACCAAAGCACCCTGGTGTCCAAAATGCATGCTCTCAGAGAACGTCTTCCATCTCCAGGAATCTCCTATCAAAAGGCAAGTAATGAGTCCAAAGACTCTAATGAGGTGATAAAGGCCACTGACTTCTGAGTTGGAGTTTAGGGTTACAGGGGACAGGAACTTATGATGGGTGAGGAGGAGGACCCAGGTCAGAGCTGGTGGCCCTGTAGCCATGGGGCAGGTGAAGGGAAACAGCGCAAAGAGAGGCCTGGACAGAGAAACAGAAGGAACAAGGACAATGTGAGCTACTGAGGAATCCCCTGATTCAGCTCCACTCTTTAGGGGATTCCACAGAAATTTCCCCTCCTTCTTCTTGAGTGAAGGACACATTTTTTAATGAGGCCATCTGACGCAGAGCCCTGTGTGCAGTCTGTGCCTTGGCCAACGTGAGGGGGACATGGGGTCCTGCCCCCCAGCCTGGCCTTCGCCATCCATGGCCCTTCCATGGGGCCCTCGGAAACCATGGCCCCCAGAACAGTGGTGCTATGGGCTTATCAGGAAGTAAAAAATGGGGTGAGTCCACGAAGTGGGGTCTCCCCTTTCCTGCAGCTGCTCCGGCAACTGCCCCACGGGCTTTCTGTCTCGACCACGGGGTTTCTCCTAACACATGCGAGCACAAGCTCTGGAATGTTCCAACCAGAACATAATGCGCATCATAAACCGTTTGTCTGCCTCAAAGAAGTCAACCTTGTAATTCTAGATGCTGTGGTGTAGCTCTCCCCACCTGGGGTACAGAGCTCTATAAAACAGCTGAGCTGATAGCGGCCAGCAGGCTCCACACCTGCCCGTGCCTGGTGCTGTCTCCTTCCATAAAGTCTGTCCTCTGAGGCTCTCTTGTTGGGTGAGGCTATCGGAGGACACGGTGTAGGACTGAAGCACCAGGCTAGGGGCCAGAGATGGGTTTAACACAGAGCGCCAGGAGAATCAGATGTCTGCGAGCAGGTGCCAGGGATCCAGGGCCCCATGATGGACGTGGCAGTGGAGATAAGCTACTTTCAGGTTAGGTGACCTTGTCTCTCTTATTTATGGTGATTATTAAGAGAAACGCTGGCTGTCAGACATGATCAGCATAAATCAAAAGCAACTTCTTTAAGAAGCCATAAAACTCCTCAAAGGAAATTCCTAGCTAGATGGCTGGATTGTACAATTCCTGGAGATGTTTGCAGAGGAGACGGGCAGTTATCTTTTATCGGAGATTGCTTTTGAATTTGGAAAATTGTAATGATTTGGTTGAAAAACGAATAAAAATAGATCACAGGGTGGATAACCTCGACCTCTGAGTGCTTTGGAGTGTGTAGCATGAGAAACAACCAAATGTCATTAAGGTCACCTTATGGGTCCCATTCCTGGAGACCCATGTTGGTGGAAAGTGCATGGAATTAGCCAGAGTGTGGTGTAGTGAGAAGACTGAGCTGGAGAGCAGGAGACTTGGGCTGTTGGGCTGTGGCCTTCAGGGAATAACTACCCTCTCTGGGCTCACATAAAAGTAAAATGAAGGGTTTGGTAGAGCACCAACATGGTCTCTCTGATGTTCACATCATAGGAAACAATGCAGATAACATAAAGAATGTTGGTGGTCATATGACTTCCTTTCCATAAGACGATCCACAGTCCATGGGATTTCTTTTGTTAAATCTTGATCCGTCCCCCTCTTCTGTGCTCTTAGAGCTCGCTGACACACAAGGTTCGAGCGTGGTGGGGAGGGGCAGGCAGCATCGAAGACGAGGCCACTGTAAGAGGTTTGTCATCTAATTGGAGACAAAGCAGGAGAAGCATGGAGCAGAACGGTGACCGAGGCAAACTGACAAATCCCGAGTGGGGTCGTGAGGCATAAGTGTGGGAAGCGTTCAGACACAGGGCAGGCCAGCGCAACAGCAGTCCGCTGGGAAGCACCGCGATCAAGCCTCATAGGAGGTTAGGGCAGAGGGGGTGGAGGCCCTTGTGGGCCGAGCACTGAGGGGAGCACAAGCCTGGGCAGCAGGAGCATGGCCTGCAGGCAGCAGGGTGAGACTAACCCACCAAGGGGCTGTTCTTGTCGGATGTAACGACCATAGAAGATGTAAGCCCAGGCAGACTTACACCTCCCCTGCGGGGCAGCTAGAGTACGGATTGTCATTGGCGGTGGGGTGTCTGCCTCGGTTCTTGGCCAGGAGTGTGATAACTCCTCGCAGGGGCTGGGAGCGCCCTGCTTTGCTCTGCCCGCCTCCTGCTGTTCACTCGGTCACCAGATAGGTTCTTGTTTTGTCCCTGCCTCTCCATGGAGCTGTGACCCCAAATCTGTTCGAGAAAAACGAAGTCCCTAAAAAAGATCTGTGTAGATGATCTTGTCAAAGTCTCGAGGGTGCCCGGAGTCTAGGCCCCTCCTGTGTCCTTTTTGTGTTGTTGCTGATCTTCACCTCCTGAAGCAGGCGTCATATTTCATCAAGGACAGAGGGGACAGGAAGAGGGGGACGACAGACCCCCAGCCTTTAAGGACGCTGTCTAGCAGCTGCCCACAGCACTTCTGCCGATGCCCCATCAGTGGGAGCTTGAGGTGCAGGTCCCAGGGGCATGGTTCCCATCCTGGCGGCTGTGCACCCTACTCCTGTTCTGTCCCCTTCACGGAGGAAGCAGCGCATATTGGGGACAGCTAGCCCTCTGTCACAGGTTGTCAAGTGTGTTGAATAGGGTCTGGCACATAATCAGTGCTTCTCACAGTGTTGGCTGTCGCTGTAAGCAAAAAAGCAATGTTTTTTAGAACTATTCCTATAATACCAAATACTAGGACCCTTTTTCCCCAGAACACAAGCATCTCTTGAATTCCATGGTAACATACATTCATGCTGAGGGTGGGGCCAGTATGGCCGACAGGTCTAGACCATGTGTTTTGGGGTGCGTGTGTGCGTGCACACATGTGGTTCATGGGTGGAGATTGGAGGTGGCTCTAAGGGAAGGCAGAGAGTTGGTGAGCTTTTGGAGGTGAAGCCAGATTAAGGGAGTAACTGTTGAGGTGCGTGGCAGGGCGTTGGCATGTTTCACAGTCAGCCCTGCCACAGACCCTGGGGTGCCTATCAGGGTCCTAGCACGCACATCAGAAAATATGTTCATTTAAAAGACTGAAATCCAAAAAGATAAACTTTGGGCTTCGTTCCCTCCTCAGGTTCTCAGAGACGGAGGCTCATCCCGGCGCTGTCCCTTGATACCCCATCCCCTATAAGAAAGCCCGTCAGCAGCACTGGGGTCCGCTGGGTGGACGGCCCCTTGCGCAGCACCCAGAGGGGCCTCGGGGAACCTTTTGAGATCAAAGTCTATGAAATCGATGATGTAGAGCGGCTACAGCGGCGACGTGCGGGCAGCAGCAAGGTGAGCTGTCTCGTCCCCACATGGTGGTGGCAGCCCCCCAACCCCAGCCCGCAGGCAGGTGCTGGAGCAGGGCCCTGAGCGGCATGCTCAGACCTGCGGAGACTTCCCCGCGGGGTCCTGGGACAGGTGGGAGTCGGTGGTTCTGCCCCAGCCACAGACAATTTGCATGGACAAGGAGAGCTCCGTGTTTCTCTGCCCGGGTGTCTAGAAGGCTCAACCGCTGGGGAAGCTGCCGGTCCTGGGGGCTTCTCTGGCTCCAGCCTGGAACCCCAGCCGCCTCCTCAATGTAAGACATGCCCATGATAGTCCTACCCTGCAGCTGGCTGAGCGGACTCGGGCAAAAGGCACAAACATGGCTGGGAGAATCCAGTCCTTCCCAGCTTCCCAGCGAGGGGCCAGCTCCCTCATCGCTGACTGCGCACAGAGCATTCCCATCTCCAAGAGGTGGCTTGCATCGGAGCTGGGGGGCCTCTTCTCCCTCTCTCCACACACCCCCAGTCCTTCTCCTCTGCCTTCTAGGAGGTCACGTGCTTCAATGCGAAACTGAAAATTCTGGAGCATCGCCAGCAGAGAATCGCCGAGGTCCGGGCCAAGTACGAGTGGCTGATGAAGGAGCTGGAGATCACCAAACAGTATCTGATGCTGGACCCCAACAAGTGGCTCAGCGAATGTAAGTCCCTGGGTTCCTTCCTATCACCGGGGCTGCCAGGTTCACCAGCTCAACGGGCCTGCACACAGCCCAGAGGGAGGTGTACACAGACTGTGTGGGGGTCTGGGGGCCCACAGCCTCACTCTCCTCAGGGAAGATGGGATGGGCAGCAAAGGTGTAGCCAGTATTGCTCTTGCAAGAATTTCTCTCATGTGTCTCAGTCCCAAGCACCTGAAAATGAGATTCCCCTCCCCCCACATTTGGCAGAAGATCCCCCAGACTTGAAGCTGAGTTACAAGCCTGCTCCTAGGCCACAAAATCACATTGCATGTCTAGCCCAAATGACATAAGACTTTCTAGAGCTCCTAATAGGGTAGAGTGTGAGCCTCACAAAGAACCCAGAAAGCAAGAAAAACATCTTTGAGAGGGAAAGAATAGCATTCACTGTGTTATTTCTGTTCAATAGAAAGCCCAGGATGACAGTAACCATCTCATAACAATTCAGAACAATTTTGCTCTCTCTCTGACAGATTCAATTGTCTCGAATTTATTTGCTCCTAACCATTCTATTTACCACAAAATAAAGCTCAAATAGGGTCCCAACTATTTCATTGATAGGGGACTCAACATTGGAAGACTTAGTCTGTGGAATAAAATGCATGACTGCCATTAAAATTCCTTTCCCTCACTTGTCTGACACTCACCAGCCCCCCAGCCTCCCTGTGCCTCGCTCCCTTCACCCCTACCCCCTGCAAGCCAATCACATGGGATGACCACCGTCATGCGGACCAGCCTGGATGCTGGCTTTCCCACATACTAGCTGTGGGACCTCAGCGAAGACGACTAACCTCTGTGAGCCTTGATTTCCTTAACATAATGGAGCCCACTTCATAGGGTGTTGTGAGGCATAAGCACTGCTGGGCCCATGATGAAGGCGTGGTATCTGGTAGTAAGATGATTATTATTATCCCAGAGTTGAACCAAATAGAAGACTGCTCCCTCGTGCCTGCTTCCGTAGCACACCGACTTAGGTCCTATGTGAGAGGTCTGGACAGAGACATGCTCTCAGGGTGTTGTCATCCCAGGCACTGGCGGGGGAGAGGACATGAATGAGAACAGTAGCCAAAGTCTGGCTGTGGCACAAATACAGGGCCCAGTGCTTCCTTCTCTCCCACTCTCGGCTTCTCATCTCCTCCGTCCATGAATTCCAGGCAGTTCAGGTCCCAGGGTGCCCCTGCAGGCAGCTCCCCTTCATTTGTACTGTTTGCATTAGAGCTTTCTGTTTTGAGAGCTGTTTATGCCTCAGGCAGGCTCGAGAATGGTCTTCATCTCACAAAGTCACATTTTTTCCCCGGATGGGAGCAAACGTACACATCGGCACACACGTGTAGATGCTTCCAGGAAGCAGTCACTCCCTTCATGCCTTTGTATGTGTCAAAAATCAGTAATCGTTTGATGCTGAGGAAGGGATTGAACAGGAGGCCACATGAAAGGAGAAACACAGATCGTTCCTTTAAGATGAAATGAAACCAAGAATGAGAAAAAAAAAAAAAAAACCAATAAGGCAGCACGCTATTTGCCGGGTGTGGGTGATAAATCGAATACTGGCATAGAAATCTATGTGCCGGCATCCATTTTTATTTTTCTTTCTTAATTCTGATGCCACCTTTGAGGTGGTCTAGTAGCAGCCTGAGGAGGTTATGTCCTGGTGGGTTCTTTTTTCAGTTTTCAAAAATTTTATTGCTTTCTTTATTGGAGTCTAGTTGACACACACAGTTACACTAGTTTTAGGTGTACAACATACAGATACTATACGTTACACTGTGCTCACCCCAAGTGTGGTTACCATTTGTCACCATACAAGGCCATGACAGAACCATCGACTTTATTCCCTATGCTGTGCATTCCATCCCCATGACTTATTCATTCCATACCTGGAAGCCTGTACCTGACCATCCCTCCACCCCCCTCCTCCCCTCTGGCAACCACCAGTTTGTCTCTGTATTTATGGGTCTGTTTCTGTTTTTTGGTTTGTTCATTTTTTTGTATCTTTTAAATTCCACATATAAGTGAAATCAAATGGTATGTTTTTCCCTTAGCATAATGCCCTCAGGGTCCATCTATGTTGTTGCAGATGGAAAGATCTTAATCTTTTTTATGGCTGAGTAATATTCCAGTGTGTGTGTGTGTGTGTGTGTGCGCACATGTGAATGTGGGTACTATGTATATAATAGCCATTCTGACAAGTTTGAGGGGACACCTCATTGTGGCTTTGATTTGCATTTCCCTTATGTTGAGCATCTTTTCATGTGTCTGTTGGCCATCTGCATGTCTTCCTTGGGAAAAATGTCTGATCAGGTCCTCTACCTATTTTTTGGTTGGATTATTTGTGGGTTTTGATCTTGAGTTGTATAAGTTCTTTATATACTTTGGATATTAACCCCTTATGAAATATATTTGCAAATATTTTCTACCACTCAGCAGGTTGCCTTTTTGTTTTGTCAATGGCTTCCTTCACTGTGCAAAAGCTTTTTATTTGGTGTAGTCCCAATAGTTTATTTTTGCTTTTGTTTCTCTTGCCTCAGGAGACATACCTAGAAAAATGTTGCTAAGGCCAACGTCCAAGAGATTACTGCCTATTTTCTTTTAGGGGTTTTGTGGTTTCAGGTCTCACATTTAGGTCTTTAATCCATTTTGAGTTTATTTTTGTGTATGGTATAAGAAAATGGTCCAGTTTCATTCTTTGCATATAGCTATCCAGTTTTCCCAATGTTATTTATTATTCAGTTAGCCAACATATAGTACATCATTAGTTTTTGATGTAGTGTTCAACAATTCATTAGTTGAGTGTATTATCCTTTCATCACAACATGTGACCTCCTTAATACCCATCACCTGGTTACCCCACCCCCCCATCCCCCTCCCTTCTATAACCCTCAGTTTGTTTTCCAGAGTCCAGAGTCTCTCATGGTTAAAGAAGATGTGGTTCATATATACAATGGAATATTACCTGATGCCATTTATTAAAAACACACTATCTTTTCACCACTGTACATTTTTACCTCCCTTGTCATAGATTAATTGACCATATAAGCATGGGTTTATTCTTTTGGGTCCCTATCTGTTCCATTGGTATTTCTATTTTTGTGCCAGTATCATGCTGTTTTGATTACCGTAGCTTTGTAGTGTACCTTAAAACCTGGGTTTGTGATACCTACAAATTTGTTCTTCTTTCTCAAGATTGCTTTTTGGGGTCCTTTGTGGTTTCATACAGATTTTAGCACAGTTTGTTCTAGTTCTGTGAAATTACTGTTGGTATTTTGATAGGGATGACATTGAATCTGTAGCTTGCTTTGGGTAGTATGGACATTTTAACAATTTTAATCCTTCTAATCCATGAGCATGGTATATCTTTCCATTTGTTTATGTTGTCTTCAATTTCTTTCATCAATTATTTTATAGTTTTTAGAGTATAGATATTCCACCTCCTTGGTTAAGTTTTTTCCTAGGTATTTTATTCTTTTGTGTGTAATTGTAAATTTTTTTTTTAATTTCTCTTTCTGCTAGTTCATTATTCTTGTATAGAACTGCAACTGATTACTGTATATTAATCTCATATCCTGCAACTTTCCTGAGTTCATTTATTACTCTTAATAGTTTCTTGGTAGAGTCTTTAGGGTTTTCTATATAAAATATCATAGTATCTGCAAATAGTGACAGTCTTACTTCTTCCTTACCAATTTGGATGCCTTTTATTTCTTTTTATTGTCTGATTTTTGTGGCTAGGACTTCCAGTACTATGTTGGATAAAAATGAGTGGGCATCCTTATCTTATTCCTGATCTGAGAAGAAAAGCTCTGTTTTTCACCATTGAGGATGATGTTGGCTGTGGGTTTGTCCTATGTGGCCTTTATTATGTTATGTCCCTCTAAAACCATGAACAGATGTTGTTCTTTGTTAAATGCTTTTTCTGCATCTATTGAGATGATCCCATAGACAAAAACTTCAATTTGTTAATGTGGTGTATCACGTTGATTGATTTGTGGATATTGAACCATTTTTGCACCCATGGAATAAATTCCACTTCATCATGGTGAATGATTCTCCTAATGTATAGTTGGATGCGGTTTGCTAATATTTTGTTGAAGACTTTAGTATGTATATTCGTTAGAAATATTGGCCTGTAGTTTTCTTTTTTTTTTTATAGTGTCTTCATCTGACTATAGTATCAGGGTAATGCTGGCCTCATAGAATGAATTTGGAAGCTTCCTCTTCTACTTTTTTGAAGCAGTTGGAGGAGAGTAGGTATTAACTCTTCTTTAAATGTTTGGTAGAATTCATCTGTGAATCCATCTAGTCCTGGACTTTTGTTTGTTGGGAGTTTTTTATTATTGATTCAATTTTATTACTAGTAATTCAGATTCTGTGTGTCCTGATTCAGTTTTGGAAAATGGTATATTTCTAGGAATTTATCCATTTCTTCTAGGCAGTTCAATTTGTTGGCATATTTTTCATTACAGTCTCTTATAATCCTTTGTATGTCTGTGATACTGGTTGTTACTTTTCCTTTTTCATTTCTAATTTTCTTTATCTGAGTGCTTTTTTCTTGATGAGTTGGCTGAAAGTTTATCAATTTTGTTTTTCTTCTCAAAGAACCAGCTCTTGGTTTCATCTATCTTTTCTATTTTTTTGGTCTCTATTTTATTTATTTCTGCTCTGATCTTTATTATTTCCTTTTTTCTACTAGCTTTGAGCTTTCTTCTTTTCTAGTTCATCTGTGTATAAGATTAGATTTTTGCAGATTTTTCTCGTTTCTTGAGGTAGGCCTGTATTACTATAAACTTCCCACTTAGAACTACTTTCACTGTATCCCATTTGGACCATTGTGTTTTCATTTTCATTTGTCTCCATGTATCTTTTTTTCATTTCCTCCTTGATTTCTTCATTGACACACTGGTTGTTTAGCCTCTACAGGGTTGTGGTTTTAGTTTTTTTCCTGTAATTGATTTCTACTTTCATACCACTGTGGTTGGAAAAGATATTTGATATGATTTCAATCTTCATAAATTTATTGAGACTTGTTTTGTGTCTGGACATGTGATTCATCCTGGAGAATTCCCATGTGCACATGAAAATAATGTGTATTCTGCCATTTGGGGATGGACTGTTCTCTTTGTTAAGTCCATGTGGTCTCATATGTCCTTCAAAGCCGTTGTTTCCTTATTGATTTTCTGCTTGGATGATCTATCCATTGATGTGAGTGAGGTATTAAAATCCCCTAGTATTATTGTATGACTGTCAATTTCTCCCTTTATGTCTATTAATATTTGCTTTATGTATTTAGGTGCTCTAGTGTTGGGTGCATAGATATTTACAATTGTTATATCCTCTTGTTGGATTGATTTCTTTATCACTATGTAATGCCCTTGTCTCTTGTTACTGTTCTTGCTTCAAAGTCTCTTTTGTCTGATAAAAGTACTGCCACCCTGGCTTTTTTTTTTTTTCTTTTCTTTTTTTGGCTTCTATTTGCATGGTATATCTTTTTCCATCCCTTCACTTTCAGTCTCTATGTGTCTTTAGGTCTGAAGTGAGTTTCTTGTAAGTAGCATATCGATGGGTCTTGGTTTTTTAACCATTTTATCACCCTATTTTGATTGGAGCATTTAGGCCATTTACACTAAAAGTAATTATCAATAGGTATGTCCTTATTGCTATTTTGTTAATTGTTCTCTGGTTGTTTTTGTAGTTCTTCTTTCGTCCTTTTTTCTTCTCTTGCTTTTTTTCCTTGTGATTGATGACTTCCTTTAGTGTTATGCTTGGTTTGGTTTCCTTTATTTTTGTGTGTCACAGGTTTTTGGTTTGTGGTTCTACAATATCCTAAGTATATAGCAGTCTATATTAAGTTGAAGGTCACTTAAGTTTGAACACACGCTAAAAGAATTTCATTTTTACTCCTCCTCCACATTTTATATATATGTTGTCATATTTTACATCTTTTTGTGAGTCCCTTTAATATTTAGATATAATTGGTTTTATTTTCTTTTAACCTTCTTTTTTTTTTTTTTAAAGATTTTATTTATTTATTTGAGAGAGAGAGAATGAGAGAGAGCACATGAGAGCGGGGAGGGTCAGAGGGAGAAGCAGACTCCCTGCCGAGCAGGGAGCCCGATGCGGGACTCTATCCCAGGATTCCAGGATCATGACCTGAGCCGAAGGCAGTCGCTTAACCAACTGAGCCACCCAGGCGCCCTCTTTTAACCTTACAAGCTTTCTTAAATGATTGATTTACTACCTTTATGTTTGCTTTACTCATGAATTTTTTCCTTTCATAATTTTCTTCTAATTATGGCCTTTTCTTTTCTACTTAGAGAAGTCTCTTTACACATTTCCTGTGAGGCTCACTTAGTGGCAATGAACTCTTTTAACTTTTGTTTGGGCAATTCTTTATCTCCCCTTCAGTTTTGTTTTTTTTTAAGATTTTATTTATTTATTTGACAGAGACACAGTGAGAGGGGGAACACAAGCAGGGGTAGTGGGAGAGGGAGCAGGGAGCCCGATGCAGGGCTCGATCCCAGGACTCTGGGATCATGACCTGAGCCAAAGGCAGACGCTCAATGACTGAGCCACCCAGGTACCCCTCTCCCCTTCAGTTCTGAATGATAATCTTGCCAAGTAGAGTGTTCTTGTAGTAGGTTTCTTTTTTCCTTTTCAGAACTTTGACTATGTCATGCCACTCCCTTCTGGCCTGCCAAGTTTTTGCTGAAAAATCAGCTGATGGTCTTACGAGGTTTCTCTTCTATGTACCTAGCTGCTTCTCTCTTGCTTTGCCTTAAAAATTCTCTTTATATTTAATCTTTGACATTTTAATTATTATATGTCTTGATGTGGACCTTCTTGGTTCACCTCATTTGAAACTCTCTGTGCTTTCTTCCCCAGGCTAGGGATGTTTTCAGCTATTATTTCTTCAAATAAGTTTTCTGCCTGTTTCTCTTTCTCTTCTCCTTCTGGGACCCCTGATAATGTGAATATTAGTATGTTTGATGCTGTCCCAGAGATCCTTAACTTATCATTGTTTTTTGTTGTTGTTGTTATTTTTACTCTTGTCATTCAGCTGAATGCTTTCCATCACCCTGTCTTCCAGATCACTTATTCCTTTTTCTGCCTCCTCTAATCTGCTGTTGATTCCCTCTTATGTACTTTTCATTTCAGTTATCATATTCCTCAACTCTGATTGGTTCTTTCTATTTTTTATCTCTTTGTTGAAGTTCTCATTGAGCTCATCCACTCATGCACTCATTGAGCATCTGTCTGACCAGTGCCTTGAACTCTTCATCAGGTAGACTGCTTATCTCCATTTCCTTTAGTTCTTCTTCAGAGGTTTTGTCTTGGCCTCTTGTTTGGAGCATATTCTTCTTCTGTCTCTTCATTTTGTCTGTGTTTCTGTTTCTTCTTATAAACTTGAAGGAATGGTCTTGTGTAGGGACATCCCCTGTGTTGGCTGTGTGTACCCAGCATCTTTGGCTGCTGGCTGGCTGGAGTTGTAGCTGGTATGCACTGGAGGATGGGGCAATCTGTGCTGGGGCTGCCCTTGTGGGATGACCAAAGCTAAGGTGGTGCAGGCCAGAGGGTCCCAGGGCTCTCCACACAGAGAGTGTGCTGGTGGGACAGCTGAAGTGGGTGCAAGGCAGGGGATCCCAGGTTCTGGGCAAGGATCACCCTGGCTGGAAACTGGAGCTGAAGCAGGTGTGGGTTGGGGGGTCCCAGGGTACTCTGCACTGGGGGTGCCCTGGCAGGTTGTCTGCAGCTGTAGCGGAACAGGCTTGGAGTACTGCAGGCCCCTGTGTCACCTTGGCAAGATGGCCGGAGCTCTAGTGAGCACTGTGCAGGGCTGTCAGGTGTGTGCTGTGCTGGAACTGGCTTGGTGGGACTTCTGGGGCTGCTGTGGGCTGGGGCAGTGGCAGGCCAGCTAGGGTGTCTCGACCCTGCCTCTGTCTGTGCTATCAAGGGGCAGGGGGTACATAAAACATGACACTAGTCATTGCCTGTGCCGTGGAGAGAGTTCTAGGGCTGGTTCTTCTGCATTCTAGTTGCTTTTTTAAACTGTGGCTTTTGTTTTCTGGATCCCAGCAGCTGATGGCATCCCGGGCAGACAGACTCCTCCTCCTCCTCCCTCTCCCCCCCTCCTCCTCCCCTCTGTTCTTCTTTAGGAGGATTTGCTCCACCTGTGTGTGCAAGGAGGGAGGAGGGGAGTTCAGGGTCCTCCTCCGTTGCCATCTTGGATCCTCCCTCTGTATTTTAAACATTATCATGACACTCAGGAGCCCTCAGTCTCATTCCTAGCTCTCCTCATTGTCTGTGACCCCAAGCAAGTCACCTCGCTCCTCGGAATCTCAGCGCACCTGTAAAAAGAGGCGGCCTCCATTACAACCCTTGTGGTTGTTTTTTTTTTAAAGATTTTATTTATTTGACAGAGAGAGACACAGTGAGAGAGGGAACACAAGCAGGGGGAGTGGGAGAGGGAGAAGCAGGCCTCCCACAGAGCAGGGAGCCCGACGCGGGACTCGATCCCAGGACCCTGGGATCATGACCTGAGCCAAAGGCAGATGCTTAATGACTGAGCCACCCAGGCGCCCCAACCCTTGTGTTTCATCGGAGTCTGTGTTCCAGTTCCCGAGCCATGTTCCCATTTACCCTCTCATTTTTATTTTACTCTTCATGGCAACTTGAGTCTGGTAAGGGAGGCAGAGTAGCAGTTGTGCCTATCATTTCACTTTTAAGTAACCTGTGCCGGCAGCAGTGAGGCATGGCCGAGCTGGGGGTCCTAGGACAACGTCCTCTTCCGGGGCCATCTCCTTTCCCCTCCCCAGCTGCTGTCCCTGCTGGAGCCCCTGCCGCTGCCCTAGTCGCCACTGGACAAAGCGGGGGCCTGGGGACAGGAGGGGATGGCCCCACATCACTGCTCCTTAGGGACAGAAGGAAGCAGACTGTTTGCTGTGCTGGCCTGACCGTAAGGGATGGCCTCTGGGTCCTGAATCTCTGCTTGTCTTCTGAGTGCAAGGAATCTTAATTATAGATTTTAGCATCATCATTTCCTGAACCACCAGTGCATATGTGAAAGCAGGAAGCACCCAGAGACAGGGTCAGGTTTTTCAACCTGCTCAGAGAGGCTGCCGCCTATGGCTGTGGGAAGGAATAAAGAGAGAACAAACAGAAGTAGACAAAGGTATAAATGTCACTCAGGTGAGGCCCCCCCCCCAAAAAAGGAGGGAATACTCTGCACCTCAGCTTGGAGATTTGTTTTATAGCTAATCAAGAAGAACGGTCCTGGTAGAGTCTCACATCCTATGCTGGAGGTGGACAGAGGTGGGGAGAGCCGGAATGTCGCCTTATCCTTCTGTAGAATCTCAACAAAATGGGAGGGGCCTGAAATCATCATAATGAGTGCAAAGGGCCCCAGTATCCATGCAGGCAGCAAGCAGAGCCCATTGGCAGCCCGAGGGAGTCAGAGGGTCCCATGCTGCCCCAGGTCTCCCCCCGGGGGGGCTGGGTGGGGCGGTGACCAGGAGGCCACCCTCCTGTGCTGGCCACATCTCCACCAGGCTTCTTCTTTGCAGTTGACTTGGAGCAGGTTTTGGAGCTGGATTCCCTGGAGTACCTGGAGGCCCTGGAGTGCGTGACGGAGCGCTTGGAGAGCCGTGTCAACTTCTGCAAGGCCCACCTCATGATGATCACCTGCTTCGACATCACCTCCCGGCGCCGATGAAGAGCCGGTCCGGCCTGCCAGCCCCTCACTGCCCAGGCCCCCCCCCCCCCCCCGCCTCAGCAGGCCCTTGGTGCCAGCGGCTCGGAGACAGCGGAAGGAGGACGAAGGTTGGTGCAAGTCTGGAGGGAGTGCTGAGCGGAAGGCAGTTTTCTTTTGTTTTCTGTAGGAAAGGTGCAAACACCACACGTGTGGGAGGAGGAAATGATGGGAAGCCCAAGGGACGTGGAAGCCCCGTGAGACTGAAAAAGCACTTTGAGGAACTTTCGAGAACTTGTTGATACGTAAGAACTGCTGGCAAGAGCCCCCCTCTTCTCTGGCTTTGCGAGAAGGGTCAAGGGTGCGTGCAGGATTGCTGTCGGAAGCAGACACACAACAGATGACCCAGAGCGACTAAGTGCCTTGCAAATCTTTATTATCCAAACAGTTTTGAGACTTTCTTGTGTACAGATGGTGCTACTCCAGATGAAAACACCACCACCACCACAAAAAAGAAAATCAAACGCATTTTTGGAAATGTATTTACAGCTCGTTTTCTCTTGGTGTTTTATCCTATTTCTGACTTGCTGTTTCTAAATAAGTAGTGTTTGTAGCTCTATCCCCTAAGCAGTATTGCATATGAATAAATGTTCACTGTCCTTTACGGTTCTTCTGGTAAGGCCACTCAGAACAGAGAGACTTGATGGGCATGAGCCGGTGTGTTTCCAAAGACAGTGGGGACAGCGGGTGACACTTCGTGCCACCTCTCTCACCAGGGGTGCGGGTGGTGGGCAGCCTCACGGGGCAGGTGCGTGTGAGCTTGAGAGAACAGGGGCTGCATCTTTCCGGGAAAAGGAGCCTTTACGACCGAGGCTTTCCGTGTCCTTTGAGAGGGGTGTTTGATCCAGATACAGCCTCTCCCTCCAAGTCCTGACTCACGTACTGATTGATTATCCCCAAACCCAGGGTTTTCATGGCCCTCAAAACCTTTTTCATAGTCATTTTTATTCCAAAGACTGGATTGAAAGCTTGAACCAACTCAGTAGAGCCATATTTTTTGTTCTCTGGTTCCGTGACATTATCAGAAACAGGAGATCTTTCCCAGTTTAGAGACCCTCTCAGGCTGGTATATGCTCAGAGACTTGCAAGAGTCTTGATTTAGAACAAGGAAGGCTGTTGGGATCACATGACATCTCTGTGGTCCAGAGTGCTATTCAAATGCAAAACAGCCCCATCCTCCTATGTCCCGAGGCCACCATCTCAAGGAAGGACAAGGCTTGTCCCCCCAGGCTTGGCTGCGGAAGGCAGGTTTCCTGTCGTGACTCACACCCCCCCTGGAGAGGCAGCGCACAGAGCTTCGTGCATAGGGCTGTCCCAGGAACATAGGACTTTGTCCTCAGATGGAGGGGCTCACCCTGCCTCGACTCCCTTAGGGATTATCATACCCATTTAGCGATGGAACCCCAAGGCACCAAGTGGCCAGGGGATTATCCGATAACAGCCATGGAGAGGCAGGGGCCGCCTCCTACTCCTGGGGCCGGGAGGTGAGGGTGCTGAGGGTCTTACAGAGTACTATCCGGTTTTGCCCTCCAGCACAGTGTATCATCACGAGCCAATTTCTAGGTTCGACAGTCCCTGCTACCCAACACCTCAGACCCAGCTGCACCCCGAGGAATCAGACCTGAGTGTACGTGTGGACGCATGTGGCCCAGCAGAGCTCAGGCAGCCAGTGAAGTTCAGCCGAACTCTGTGCATAGGAGCTGGGGTCTCGTGAGCCTCACGGTACCCGGTCCTTTACTGGTCAGAACTGGCACAGATGCGCTGATGGCTCATGTGTCTGGAAGTCC
The DNA here is from genome assembly GCF_029215605.1 of Mirounga angustirostris. Classification (NCBI taxonomy): domain Eukaryota; kingdom Metazoa; phylum Chordata; class Mammalia; order Carnivora; family Phocidae; genus Mirounga; species Mirounga angustirostris. Next base: position 64,347,541 of record NW_026991714.1, read on the forward strand.
GCCCCCCAGACTGGAGGCCAGCCCCATGGATGACCAGTCCAGCTCTGCTTTGTGTCCGCACCTGCTCCCGGACAGAGGGACACGCAGAGCAGATGCTCACCTCTGAGAGCTGAACAGGCTCCGACGTGGTGAAAGGTGCTCCAGAATGGACCGTGCTCCCCTTAGTTTAACAAGTTGTCTGTCACCCTGGGAAGCGGGGCCTCCCCCAGCTCCTCAGCCTTCACCCCAGCCTGCAGGCTCTGGGCATGCCTCTGCCCTCCCAGCACCTGTATGAATGGGCTTGTTGAACAGCAACATTATGGAAGCTTCTGGACCCCAAAGGATGCCCATCTTTTGAGTCTGAGTTTGCACCCCTTTTGGTTGCTGCCCTGACATATACCACTTCGTGAAAAGCCTTTAATTTGCGAATGGTCAGAGGTGAGTATGCTGGTCTCTGTTGGAAACACGTTCACTTGATGAGTAATCCCCCATGTACTTAGCTTTTCCCTGGCACATCTCCCCTGGCCCCAAGGTCACCACACAGCGCTGCCTGCCTTAAACAGACCAGCCATGGGATCCCGGTGCCTTTCCTGGAGCGACACCACATCGAGACATCTGCAGAAATTTAAAATCTCAATCCAGGGAATCTTTCCTACTCCCTAAGCCTGCTTTTCTCCACTTGCTGCAACTTCGTGAGCAGCAAAAGGGTTGAATGAAACCGAGAGCCTTCTTACCGAGTCAGACTGGCTTCTCCAAGATGCTGTGCCATGGAACATCTCTTGGGAAATTGTTGGCCAACTTTGTGTGGAGGTTGTCCATTCTGGCTTTTTCGTTTCTTTTTCTTTCTTTCCTTTAAACTTCAGTGAGCTGCAAACATCTTCATGTACCAAGTATTGCTTAACCATGTGAAGACATCATGAATTTTGAGCTGTGATGGTTCCTGGTTCTTCCTAAAAGTTGACTAAACCAACGATGCTCTTCAGGCACAAAGGGAAGCAGGTGTGGCCAACTCTTTCGAGGCAGTCCCAATAACTGAGGAACGCCTCATCCGATGACCAGATGTGACAGAGCTCCACAGTTTGGTTCTGGTGAGAGAGAACCCAAGAAGCAAAGAGGAATGTCAAAGAACCCATTTCCATGTCCTTATCCACAACCAGAAGGACTGGAAACTTTCTATGTGAAATTAACATCTAGATCCATCAGCTTTCATTCCTGGTCTGAAATTTAGTGTGAGGTGAAGCATTGGCCACACAACAAAACTCAGACCCACAAAAGGGAAATGGCGATATTACTTCTGGAGAGTAAATCCAGATTACTTTCCATGAGGTTGGTTCGTGCTGTGACTGAATGACATTGGGCTTATCCTGGGCTTGCAGTTCCCATCTGAGAGCTGCAACCTTGGATCTTATGGTCCTTGAATTCCCCTGTCCATCACGGGGAAGCTGTCGCTGACGTTCATCTCTTCCAGATTTGAAATCAGAACACCCCGTGTGTGGTTTGATCTCCAGTCGCTATTCCAAACACAGGGAGCTCATGACAGATGCAGAGGGCAGTCTCTGCGGATGCCAGTGGGGGTCCTCCAAGGGACCCTGAGCTGGGGCGGGGGTGGAAGCTGGGACAAGAAGCCAGGCAGCCCAGCCTGGGGAACTTGGCAGGCAAGAATCTGGCCAGTTGTCATAAATTAGCCTAATGCTTCAAGTCTCTGTCCCTGGAAGGTGGCAGTGATCTCACTGTGGCCACAAAAGCCATCTGGGCAGATGGTTCGAAAAGTCTGACACACACACTTACAACTTATGTTCGTTCTTAGACTTCTGTGCATGCTGAGCAAGAAGCCCTTCTCTGGGCTCCAGATTCTAAAGTTATGGCAAATCTGGGTTGATCTGTAACCCTTTTCATAGGTGTCCCTGTGGGAAAGCAGCTGATGGACCTGGTCTTCGTGGGAGAGGGGGCCAGGTTTGCAAGAGCCTGCAGACACCGTGGCCAGCATCCTTGGTCACGGCCGATGTGTAGTTGAGGCTTCCAAAAATTCCAAAAAGGATTTCAGGCTGTGAAAGAAAGAACTAAAGATGTCTATTTCACAAGTGAAACCAGAAGAAATCATGAGTTGACTCATTGTTCCTTCCTTCCGGAATATCAGCCCACTCTGAGCATATACTGAAAGAATCCCTTGCCTTGAAAGGCAATTTCTTTTAAACCCTGAAACCATGTCAGTAAGAAACAGGTAGAAAGTCTTGTCACAACTAGTCGATGCTGAAAACGGCCTGGTCCCACTGTCCCCCAGGGCCTCGGGTGGTGCAGCCAGGCCTTCTGTGACAGAGGGACACAGCTCATCACTGCCCCACAGGAGACCCGGCCCCACAGAGAACAGCCAGTGGAGCCTACTCCGCTCTGTGCCCCATGAAGCCAGACCACATGCCCAGCACCACTGACACTGCTGATAAGTGGCCTAAAGTGGTCGGGGGTGGGGGGAGGTGGTCAGGGCACGGGCCCTACAAATATCATGTTCCTTTGGACTGGAATCTCTTTCTCCTCCTCCTGCAAATATCTGTCAACATTTGTGGGTAAGAACTCATAAATTGTGTCACTTAGCAATTTCCCTAAAACACACACACATATTTTATAATTACAAACTGTTCATTTCCAGATAAAAACCTAATTCCAATCCAGGAGAAGCTCTTGTAACTCAAGCCCAGCTTCTCATAGAAGTTTTCTGTCCATTCTTAAAAGCTGGTTTACCCATCCCTAAACGAATACACTCTGCTTCTGGGTGGCCCTCCACAGAACTGGACACTGATGTCCTAACACTGAGCACGGAGCAGGTGCTCGAGGCGGCAGACAGCCTTCAGCGCGCCCAGTGAACACACTCTGAACGCCCCGTGTCCGTGAACATCGGGGTTGGCACCGAGCTTGGGGCACGTGCACACCCGCTCCATTCCCCACCCCTCTAACCAATAGCCTACAGTCCTGTTCCATTGTAGGAAGAAGTAAAATTGATTTGTAAGCTCAGGATATTGTCATGTAGCCTCGCCTGTGTTTTGTGATTTATTTCTACATCACAGTTAGAAGTGCGGTCCAAGGGCAATGCACTGAAGTATACGTGGGGTGCATCTGTGGCTGTTTTTGCCCCTCCCTCTCGTAAGCTCCGTTAATGGAGGCAGGGTCCTGGGGGCAGAAAGATAAATCAATCAGGAGACCAGGGATGAGGATCCAGTCCTCAAAGTATCAAGCTACGTTCAACATCTAAGCCGTTTCCATAGCGAGTAGCTGAGGGGGAAAGGTCCCTTCATTTTGAATTTGATGATCATGGGCTTGGAAACCAGCCTTCACAGGCCTGGATGGGATTTCTGAGAAATTTCTGCAAAAAGTACAGATCGTATTAGGTCCCCACAGTCCCCTGAAACCCCCACATGCCCCTCAGGCGCTACTGAAGGGGGTTTGGAGAAGCAACTAGAGGTCCTGACCTTGGGTATGTGTCGTACCTGTTTGTTCTGGAGAAACCAAAGCACCTTAGTGAGGTTTACAACCCGTAATACTTATGGCGTCTTGTCCCCTCCCTGGATGCCTGAGGGGCAGGGAGGGGCTGGGGTCAGTAGTCTCATTTGAGAGGCAGCTCTACCTAGGCGAAAAAGCCTGGAGCCAGGAGTCAGGAAGCCAGCGCCCAACCTAGTTCCCTCCCTTGCTATGCAACCTTGGGCTCCCCAGTGGGAGATCCAGGCTCAGAAAAGCTGCCCTTCTGGGATGGCGTAGAGAGAAAATGGTATCTGTGATGGGAAGTGCTTTGAAGAAATTACAGCTCTGTGTAGGAGCTGGGGATCATCATTTCTTGATGAAGAAGCTCAAGTCAATAGTCAGTGATTGAGGCCCAAGTCCACAGAGTCACTTTAGGGCGGACCGTGAACTGAGTCCAGAATCTTGGGCTCTCCCCATGAGCTGCTGCTTGCACCCGGTGCAGGAACAGGTGGCCACATGTCACGCCTATGTACTGGCATGTGTGTGCGTGTGCACGGGGCATAGAGGGATGCGTGTGTACAGGTGTGTAGCACGGAAAGAGCATAGGACAGAAAGCCAGAGTGTCAGAAGTCCTGTGGCCTTGGGGACATTACTGAACTTCTCCGGAACTCCCATGTTCTAATCTGTAAAATGATGACATTGTGCTAAATGAGCGTCGTGGTTCCTGCGGCTCTAGAAATGTATGTATGTATATATAAATATGCTTATCTGTAGAAATGGGCCAACTTGGAAGTTGGAGACAAGGCCTGCCGAGTCATTCGTGTCGCAAACAGCCAATTCACAAACCAGTTCACAGAATCATGTTTTAAGATTCAGTGGTAGTAGTTAATAAGGTCATGGTTTTAAATTCACTGTTTAACTGGATAAAAGATCGGTGCCATGTTAAAAATTAAGCTCTCAGCTTACAAGTGTTGGCTGTTACCACTTTTTAATAAAGTTCGTGTGTTAAAGGCTGAAATCCCAACCATTCTGTACTTGGGCAGGTCCCAACAGCCTCTTGGCCAACAGGCTGGGTTTTGTGTCTGGGCCCTCACATCGCTATATACAAGCTAGCTGTTGGCTTGGTCATGATAACTATGAGCAGGCTATCTGGAGAACAGTCTGGAAGAGAAAGTTCTAGTTCTCAAAAACTGATGACATGAATCCATTAAGTTGTGTGCCATTTCCAGTGAGAAGACATGGTTTGCTGTCTACGATCTCGGACTTTTTGTGGCATATGAGGTGTAAAATGTTATCAAAAAAGAATCTAGTGTTTAAAAAGAATCAAACTATGGTGGCATTAAATGTTCACTTCTATTCTACTCCGAGTCCTGGATGCCTATCTAATGTATCCTTTTGTTCAGAGGGGGACACAATTCAGGGCCAGGAAGGCAGGTTCTTCTCCCTAGAGCAACACCCTGGCTGGGGGCTTCCTCCCAGGCCCCTAGGGACCTCCCAGGCTGAGGCCTGTCTCCAGCAAGTTTGGACACTCGGCCAGGGCTGGGTGGCTGTGGGGGCTGAGTCCCAGAGACCCAACATCGTGTGGCATCCCTGAGAGTCAGCCAACTGGGCTCTTAGAGTACCCCTCCCCACTAAGGACAATCTCTTCCCATCCCGACCATGCAAATGCTCTCCCCTGAGCAGCCATCCAGCACTTTCTGAGATGTCAGTACCACATCCATGCAAACATCTGAGCACCCCTCTGCACTCCCGAGAGAGGGCAGTGGCCACTTAGAGCAAATGCACACTCTCCATTCCTGGCACGGCCCTGCTCTGACTCCGTGTCTCCTATGCCGCAGAATTGGCCTGGACACCCACACCTTCCAGGCTCCCCACTCTTCTTCTCCCCAAATAGCACATCAGAACTTCCTGGGCTCCCTTTGGACCCCTCAAGGCAGAAGCTATACATTCTTAAGAAGCCACAAGCCATAAGGATTTTCTAGAAATGATGCCTTCAATATTAGTGTAAGCGGAGGTGCTGCCTGACTCTGCGCACCCCCCTAAGAGAGGCCAGAAAGGCAGCTCCTAGAACGGATTCTCACCCCCTCACGCTTAACCTTGGGGAAAAACCGTCTCTCAAACCATTAAGTTCTCAGAATTGTTATTAGTGTTACTTTTCTTCTTTTTCCCTTTCGATCCTGTGCGTTTTCATCTTGGAGCACATTAACACCCTGTCCACCATGGCATCCTCCTCCAGATGGATATAAAAACAAAGGACGGTGACGCCATTTACTAGCAAAGCACATTGGGCTGTCCTGGCACCTGCATGGAGAAAATGTCTCCACATCTGATGCTTCCACTTGCTCTTCTAGGTGAAGGCTTAGTTTCCAGAAAACTCCTATGAACATACAGAGCACTTGGAGTGTAAACACTTAGGCCCGTCAGTGGCTGGTGTGCTCCCAGCACCTGAGGGGGGCCTCTCATTCTATATCTTCAGCCTCTAGAACAGAGTCTGGGATATAGTGGCTACTCATAAATTGGATGGATGGATGGATGGATGGATGGATGGATGGATGGATGGACGGATGGATGGATGGATGGATGGACGGACGGACGGATGGATGGATGGATGGATGGACGGATGGATGGATGGACGGACGGATGGACGGACGGACGGATGACCTTTGGGAGAAGAGGAGGGGCCAGAAAACACTTGGGAAAGAGTGTGCTGAAATTTCAAACACCCTTAACAAAGGACCCGAGGTCTGCATTTGCAAATGCTCAGTTGGGATTAAGGCCCCGATTCCCAGTGGAGAAGGAGCACCAGGGAAGGAGCACCAGGTCCATACTAGGTCAAACCCATGCCCTGGCTTCAATATATGCATAACCTTGACCTCCCAACTACTGGCCAGCCTTGGCTTCCGGCCTCCTGAAGCCATCTCTCCAAGAGATGACAAAGAGTAGTGCTCAAACACTTGGATCCCTACTGATCATTGAGAAAAGCAATCAACAGACAGACCTTTCCCAAGCATTTGCTTTGTCGACACTGCTGGCTGCTGAAAAATAAAACAGACTCAGGCTTCAAGAACTCACTTACGTTGGCAAGACTGGCTGGCAAACCAAAACCTATTACAAACAGGCAAACATACTCCCCCTCAATGAAGGATGAAGTCTCCTCCCACCAGCCCCCAACACATGCCCTCTTTCCTGGATTTGGGCCCTTAGCCAGCCCTCACTTCCAGAAAAGTCGTCTTCAGCCCCAGGGTTGGGAGGGCAAAGAGAGGAGAGAGAAGGAGGGGGACATACACAGGTCACCCTGCAGGTCACGTCATTTCTGCTATGGAAATTCACTCCCTGTGGAGCCCCCAGGCAGGCCCAGGCCTAGGGCCCCCCTGCTGGGGAAGAGCAGAGGCCACAGGCTGGACCGTCCCCAGGCCCTCCCCCAGAGCCCCTCAGCCAAGGCCTTCCAGCCCTTGCTTGGGAAGCCTCCTCCCTGCACTTGAAAGAGTTCAAGAAGGAGCCTAGAGGCCAAGGGACTTAGAGGGTGAGGCATGAGCTGTCCTCAGAGCCACCTGGCCAGCAGGGGAGGTGACCTGGAGCCACTGGAAGAAACTGCTTGGGGGCTCAGCGTCCCTGCATGCTGGGTAAACAGCGTGCCATTTGTTTTTCATGTCAGAATCATTAAGTTCCCCTCCATCAGCCCATCCTCTGTGCCCCTTCCCTCCCTGGAGGTGTTGGGTCCAGACATGTACACACACCTTATGTGTGCTCTGAAGAAAAACTCAAAATAAAGGCCCTCCACCAGGCCCCAGAGATCCACCAACCACCAAGGTCCCTGAGAGGAAGGACTTCTGTTCTTTACCTGGACTTCTGAAAAGCTGGAAATGGAAAATAAAAATGGCCTTCAATCTTACTCCAGAGAGAACCACTGACATTATTTGATAAACACACAGTGGCTTATAGTTTTACAAATTCTCGGTCATCGGGACATAACTCTTTTGGAATCTTTCTTCCCCAGAATAATCCTAGCCTGCCCATTTACTCCCCATCAGCTCATGTGCTCTTACAGCTGAATCTTAACAGCTGCAGAATATTCCATCAGACGGACCATCATGGAGGTACAATTCCCTGCTGCTAGACCTTACCATTGTTCCAAGTTTTTGCTCTAATAAATGACACTATAGTAAACATGATGAACAGAAATCTCTGTTCCACTCTCTGACACCTGCCTTAGGATAACCTCCAGAAGCGACACAGCTATACCAAGAAGACAAAAACGGTAAGGCGTTTTATACCCCGAGGACGGCCATGTTTTGATTCGTCTACCCTGAGCAAAGCGCGGAAGCCTTCCCTGGCGGTCCCATGACCTTCACCTCGTCCTCCCTGGACGTGCATTTCACGGATCCAGTTCTCTCCAGAAGTATATACTGAGGTTCCAAAGAAGACCCTGCTGTTGGACACCCCAAGTTCTCAGTCTACACTCCTCTGGCCCTACGGGAGGGAGGACATGCATACCGGTCCCCAGACACAGGCTGGGGGAGGGTTGGGGTTAGGCCCCTCCTCGGGTCTCTGCTGGGCCTGAGAGCCTAACTGATGTAACACAGGTGAGCGGGATAAGGGCATACACGCTGCGGTTAAATTCTACGAGACACAGGAGATTTCCTGAGGGAAGACCCGAAGAAGGGGCAAAACTGAAATGCTCTCATACCCGGTTGAACAAAGAGAGGCGCTTGTGGAGACGTACCTCGAGTACACGGGGAGACGGGAGGAAGAGGAGTGATTTTGACGAGGTTGGGTGATTCCTCAGCCTCTAGCCCCAGCCCCCATAATGAGAACACTTCTTTTCTCCTGGTTCTGGCAGGGCATCTTTCACATGGGGGTTCTACCTCCTGTTTTGGGGAAGAAAGGGGGAGATCAGAATGCTTTCCGATACATTACAAATACGCTGTTTGCGGAAGCTTCCCTGAGGGTTGTGACACGCGTCTCACCTCTCGGCCGAGGAGTCACGAAGCCTGGCTGCCCAGAGGAGAAGCGCGGGTCACGCTTGCCTGTGAGGGCTGCCAAGCGTCCCTGGGCCCCATTTCGTCGTCTGCGCGGGGACAGAGAACCGCATCTGTCTGCCCAGGTCCGCCGTGCTTGTTCTGAGGACCGGCAAACACTGTGCGCAGGAGGACATCGGATCTGCTAAGTCTCCCCCCGCACGAGGTAGTGGAGAGACAGCCGCTCATCACGCGCACGGCCCACGTCTGCCTTGGGCGGCTTTCCTCCGTCAGCACTTGTCCCTTCAGTGGCCAATGTCAGCGGCAGTAGACGGGCCGTGTGTCCCCCCTCTCCTGAAGTCTCGCTCCCGGTGGGATGATTAACGGCAGGACATCCCAGGAGGGACTCTGCCGCACGTAGACGGCTGTGAGTCAAGGAGCCGCTGCGGTCCTGCGACCCCGTCCTCAGGCACTCTGGGGGCACCCATCAGGAAAGGCTCACCCAGGTCAGCCCTGGTGGCAGGAGTGGCCAGTCCTCCGCTACGGCGAGGGGACACCAGCCGAACGCAGCGCTAGACCCAGAGCCTCGCTCCGCGGGGGAGCCTCGACCTCACCCCAGCAAGGATGGGGGAGCTGACACCTCTCGGGGCAATCACGTCTTCACGTCCTCTTATTTTATGAAGAAACAGAATGTCTGAATGTCCTAGATGTTAATTCACGAGCATCCTGGTTAGATTGAGGTCACGAGCTTTAAAGTGCTTATTGAAGGGACTTCCGGAGGGTGATTCCCGGTCAGAGGCCTTCCCGCGCTTCAGACGTCACGCAGAAGCTGCCAACGCCGTCGTCCTGAGGCGAACGTCGGTGCACGCACGCACGCGCATGCGCACACACGGCGCGCGCGCGCGCACACACACGAAAGACTTGAGGGGAAGAACCCCTAGATACGGTAACAGGCCTCGTTCTACTCAGCACACACCCTGTGTCACCCCCTGTCCTTGGTGGCAGGCAGAAAGGCTTGTGGAGCCCTCCGCTCCCTCCCATCGCCACCATTTTGCACCTGCAAAGGAGCTGGTAATAGTCGTTGCCTGATGCTGTTCCTTTGAGCAACAAGCCCCAGGAATCGAGACGACAGCGGCTGCGCCCACAGGCCGGGCAGGAAAGGCTGCTGCCCGCCCCCCCCCCCCCCCGCCCCTCCGGGAGAGCGCAGGGTCTGCGGGGACAGGGCACAGGCTCGCATTTCTAGCGCTGCGCCTAAGCTGCATCCCCATCCTGCCCCTCCCTGAGCTTATGGGGGTGATGCACAGTGCTGCCCTCATCTGGTTGCTGAGGCCTGAGGACAGAAGGGTGTGACGCTTGGCTCCGGGCGGTCACCGTGTCCACACCAGGCACGGGGCAGCACCGAGCTGGGCTAATGGGCCAGGGACACGCCCAGCAAGGTGTTGGTCAAGTACCCCGGGGACCACTCCAACACCTGCACCAGCCCCGCACGCGCGGGGCAGCCCTCACTGGGGTCACCCTCATCCAGGGGCAGCGCACCCTCAGCGCAGACCCGGGAGCAGTGGGTCCGCCCGGGCACGAGTGACCTGCGTGGCCGCTGTTCAGAAGGCACAGCTCTGGGCTGTGGATTTTCCGGGAATGGGAGTGCGGACCCCGGGGGCAGAGGGCATGTTAGTCCTGCCTTGTGGGGGTGCAGAGGAGCGGGGGTGGAGTGAGAAGCGCCCTGAGCTCCAGCGGAGTAGATGCGCCCTCTCACACATCTGCGCCCAGGCTCCCACCCCCACCGTTTGCCCTCTGGGCACCTGAGAACCTGAAGTGACTTTCCCAACACCCGGTCCGCACTGGCCCCCTTCCTCACGCACACGTGTCTGGGGAGCTGGGGATGGAGGCTTTCTCCCTACCCTTCTCCCACCTCACCAGCACCACGTGACTTTCAGTGGGAAGGCAGAGGGGTGTGCGGACCGCCTGAACATGCAGTGTAGACTGTGGGTGCTGCTCTGGCTCAGGGAAGGGAGCCAGCACAACCCTCAGGGCTCTCACAGGCCCGCGAGGTCGCCTGGCCTTCCCCTGTCTTCCCAGGCTGTACTCCTCCACCCTGACAAATGATGGAGAACCTTCCAGCTCTGGGAAGGAAGCTCCTCCCCCCAAGGCATGTCTTCAGTCACTCAGGCACAGACAAGACAAGGGACTTGCTCCAGATGGCACTCTCTGCAGCCTCCTGAGCCGTCTCAGGCTGCAGGGCCGTGAGGCCCCCTAAACACCGCCCCCCAACACTCCCCCCAACACACAGCTCATTATTTACGCCTGGGCAGCGCCCTCCATGCTCCCGCGCCACCCGGTTGGTGTGCAGGCAGTCGGTATCCCCTTTCCATATGTATGCACATCCTACTGGGTCTGTTTCTCTGGAGAACCCGGACTAACACAGGTTACCTCCCACTGCGACTGTGGGTCTCTCTTCCGCTAATAAGAGCTCCCTTGAGGAGAACTCAATAAGAAAAAAAGAAAAACCCTCATTAGGGCCGGCCCCCAGAGCAGTGACTGCATGAACCCTAATTACTGCACGTGAATTATTCTTGCCTGGTTGCAAAGGAAGGAATCTCTAAGGTCCTTATTAAAACCTACGGAACATGTAAAGAATGGTAAATTGAGAATTCCTGGGTCTGTTTTGCATTGACAGGAGCATAAATAGGTCCTGAGGGCATCTGAACCCCAACCAGGTCAGCCCAGCACGACTTCATCCAACATATCCCTTGGAAGGGAAGAGGCAGTGAGTACTAACTCATGTTTATAGAAAACTTTATACTATGCTAAGTGCTCTCATATTTATTACTGCCTTTGATCTTGAGCACCACCCTCACTGAGGTAAGAATTAGCTCACACCTTTGGGCGAGGATGAGGCAGAAAGTGAGAGCGAAGGTGGGAAAGGCATTTGAAAAAAACAGGAAGGTCTTGGCTGTCGGTTCGCTTATGCATTCACTGCACAAATATTTACTGCTTACCACAATGTGTTAGATATGCCGGGAGTTGGGGAAACAGCCATGAACCAGGCAGACGTGGTCCAAACCCTTACGGAGCTTATAGTCTAGCAAATGTTTCTTCAATACTTGCCCTGGCAAAGCCATTGGCAACGTCCAAGGGCATGTCAAGCCCAGTGTAATGGAAGGCTCTCCAATTTTGAAAGGCTCCCTCCTTGAGCTCTGGTGCCACCTCAAGCTACCCATCCCATTGTAGTGCTCATACCCCTTTGCTGTGACTGCCCTGTGGGCCTGAGAACTCCCCCAGGGAGGAACATTCTCTACCCAGCCAACAGAGCGCCGGGTCCTCTCAGGACATATTTGTTCAGCCGTGACCTACCATGAGCCAAACACGATTTCAGAAGCTGAGACTACAAAGAGAAAGAAACCCAGGTCCCATCCTCCAGGGATATAGAGTCTAGTGGGGAGAAAGAGAAATAAGGAGCGATTATGTTGATGCGATACGTTTTCAGAGAAGGAAACGGTAGGGAAGGTCAGGAAGGATGAGCAGAAAGAAGCATGTCGACGACTTACTGTCAAAGGGTTCAGGAAAAAAAAAAAGTTTTTGTGGCCTGTACTTGCAATTTTTCTGGGATTTTTTAAGTTGTTTTTTCTTTGTTGTTGTTTAATATCCCAATAGAATAATGCTTAGTGTGTTGGTTTGCTTGGGCTGCATTAACAAAATAACCAGAGACCGGGTGGCTGAGATAACAGAAATGTATTTTCTCTCAGTTCTGGAAGCGCTGAAAGTCTAATCAGGACCCTGCAGGGCTGGGTTCCTTGGAGGCCTCTCTCCTTGGCTCGCAGCCAGCCAATTTGTGTGTCCAAATTTCCTCTTCTTCTAAGGACACCAGTCAGATTAGATTGGAGCCTGCCCTAATAAGCTCATGGAGCTGAGTCACCTCTGGAAAAGCCCTGTGTCCAAATACAGTTACATCCTAAGGTACTAGGGTTTAGGACTTCAACACATTAATTTGCAGGGAGACTGAATTCAGTCCCTAATAGTTAATTTCTTCACTTTCCCCTATACTTTCTTTTTTGAGTTAAATGTGCTCTATCTGCTGGGAATTGCTACTGGAAATTCTCTAGAAGGCCCATCTTGTCTTCAGCACCCACAGGATGGGTACTTGGTGACAGAAAAGGTCCCATTTGTCACATATTACTGTTCTGCATGCCTAATGTGTCTTCGCTGCTAGACCATATGTCCTGATAGGACAAAACAGTGTCTGGTTCCCTAGGACCTAGCACCATACCTTGCGTAGGATAGATATTCAATTTATTTCCAGTGGGTGAGTGTGTTCATTAGTCACATAACAAGGACTCTCAAGTCTTTAAAGAAAACCAGAATAGCAAAGAACTGGATAATACTTAATCTTTTATATTAGTTAGAAGTGCATCCTCTACACATAGGACATACAGAGCCATAGAGCGAAGCCCCAGAGCACAGTTTCACATGGACTTGAGATGTGTTGAGTCAGCGTTCCCTGAAACCTCATAAGAATCTAGGAATAGTCCAATATTTAATGTATGAAAAAGCCACCTAAATCCCAAGGTGATGTTGCTTAATATGGCACAATTTTCTTATCTAAGTCTTATTTCATGATTGTAAATGCATGTGCAGCTGCACGAACATCAACATCAAAATCTGGTTCCTATAGTAGATTCCTTTTTTTTTTTTTTTTTAACAGAGAGAAAGAGAGCAGGCAGGTGGGGAGGGACAGAAGGAGAGAGAGAGAATCTTGAGCAGGCTCCGCGCTCAGTGCAGAGCCCAGTATGGGGCTCGATCTCATAACCCCGAGATCATGACCTGAGCCGAAATCAAGAGTTGGGCACTTAACCAACTAAGCCACCTGGGCGCCCAAGGGAGGAAACCTATCTGCTTTGCTAGCATCTCACAAACTTAGCGCATTGCTATGAACAGGTGCATTCAAATCCTGAAATCACTCAGAAATTATCCTATTCTAATAAAATATACTTATTATTTTTATAGGTTTTGCTTAATGATTACCCAGTTAGACTTCCTCGCACTGTTATGCTAGAGGCACTGGTTTCTCACTTCTAAGAAGCAAAATGCCCACAGGAGAAATAAAACAATCAGTGTTTGATCCTTGTATTTAGAAAAGAAAGAAAGAAACAGTAATTCCAGTTCACTCATAGTGGGTCATGCTTCTTAGCTACAGGGAAGTCCCAATTCATGCAAAAATAATGCTGTCTTCATTATTCCACAATCCAGGGATGTCTACAGTAATTTCGCCACTCCTTTGCTGAAAGGAGATCAGCATATGTGTCTTAATAATGCATTTTTCTTGGTCTTACTGCAATGCGGCTTTAGTAACTGCATTTGATTTCGACATAACCTGGCCTAGGCCCCCTGCTGTGCTTTTACAGACCATTATTAATGTGGACCCCTTCAGGGGCTGTAATTTGGGATTCAATCTGCCATAAAATTATCCTAAGTGTCACCTTAGTAATCGGAGATCATGTGACCCATGAAACATATTAAACTGCAAGATGGCTCCTCTTAGAAATTAATGTCACATTGTCCCCAGCAGTAAAAAGGCACTAGCCATTACATCTGAAGTAAAATTTCTCTGTGCTTCAGAGATAGTGAGGGGTTAAGAGGAGGGTGTCCCACCCACACTCCTGAAGCTGGGCCTACAGGGCCTCAGTGAAGAGCCTTCCTCAGTAAAGAGCCCAAGGCTCAGACTGGTCAACCCAGGACCCCCTCTGGTTGATTTCAATGGTACTTTTCTTCTTTTTTTTTCTTTTAAAATTTATTTATTTATTTGAGAGAGAGCGAGAGCACACATAAGCAGGGGAAGGGGCAGAGGGAAAGGGAGAATCAGACTCCCCACTGAGCATGGAACCTGATGCGGGGCTTGATCCCACAACCCCAAGATCATGACCTGAGCTGAAATCAAGAGTCAGATGCTCAACTGACTGAGCCACCTGGGCACCCCGGTACTTATCTTCTTTTTAACCAAAAAACCAGAATATTGCATATATCATGAGTATATGCAATATTATATAGCAAAGGATTTTTATCTGATTCTGGATATAAAAGGCAGTTTAGATGTTAAGTCTGACCACACAAAAGGTAGTTTGGCTAATCACTAGGGAAATGCAGATCAAAACCACAATGAGATACAACTTCCTACCCATTAGGAGGGGTCTCACTAAAAAACAAAACAAAGCTGGAAATAGCAAGTATTGGCAAAGATGGGGCAGCTGCTGTGGAAAACAGCATGGGAATTCCTCAAAAAATGAAACATATGATTAGCATATGATCCAGCAATTCCACGTCTGGGTATGTGCACAAAAGAATCGAAAGCAGGAATTTGACCAGATATTTGAGCACCAATGTTCACAGCAACATTATTCATAATAGCCAAAAGATGGAAACAACCCAAATCTCCATCCACAGACAAACGGATACACAAAATATACCACACGTGGTGTACATACATGCTGGAATATTATTCAGCCTTCAAAAGGAATGAAATTCTGACACCTGCTACAACATGGTGGAAATTCGAGGATACATTATATTGAGTGAAATAAGCCACTCACAAAAGGACAAATATTGTATGATTCCACTTGTATGCGGTACATAGAGTAATCAAATTTATAGAGATGAAATAGAATGGTGGTTTCTGGACACTGAGGGGAGACAGGAATGGAGTGTTGTTGTTTAATGGGTATGGGTTTCAGTTTCATAAATAAGATGGAGAGAGTTCTGGAGATTGGTTGCACAACAACAGTGAATATACTCAATGCCATGGAAGTGTACATTTAAAATTGTTAAAATGGTAAATTGTATGTTAGGTATGGTTTATCACAATTTCTTTTTTGGACACAACCCAGAATATGTGAAATCTGGGAATGTGCTGGAAAAATCAATGCATCCAGGTGGTTACCTTGTAATTGCTATAGGTAAGACAGGACGCCCTGGGGATATGCAGGCAGAGGCAGAGCGGGGTGTCTGCCTCTGTCCCTGGCAGGGCAGATGGTGGCAACTTGCTCACCTTCAGCCTGATGCCTCTGCCTACGGGGGAGGCCAGCACTAGCACCTTCGTCTAGCCATTGGCTCTTTTGGAAATTTCAGCCAAATCCACTATGTTGTAGCCTTGTTTTACAGCATGTGTTTTTGTTGTTTCTTCTTTTCCTGATGACTCTCTTGATGCTGAATTTAGGCAGGCAGAGTGAGATGGCCTGAACAGGGGCCCCTCTATCCATGGCCTTCACTCTCACGTGTATCCTCCCTCCTCTCTCCCCCCAGTTACAAGGCAAAGGTAGCAACATTCTTTAATATGTTCAATAGCAGAGATCAGAGCAAATATTACCGATGGTAATGGAACTTATGGGCCACTGCACACAAGGTGCTCTTCAATGATTCTACTATGAAAAAAAAGATTCCTATGATTTATATGGTTACCTGGAGAGGCCAGACACAGTCTCATCATGATTTTCTTTTCTTTTCTTTTTTTTTTTAAAGATTTTATTTATTTATTTGAGAGAGAGAGAATGAGACAGAGAGAGCACATGAGAGGGGGGAGGGTCAGAGGGAGAAGCAGACTCCCTGCAGAGCAGGGAGCCCGATGCGGGACTCGATCCAGGGACTCCAGGATCATGACCTGAGCCGAAGGCAGTCGCTTAACCAACTGAGCCACCCAGGCGCCCTCATCATGATTTTCTTAATAAATGCAAGAGTACTTTTAATGAAGCAAGATCTTCTGGACAGGAGATTAAGTCAATATTCTTTAACACATTGTTGAAGGCATGTTATACTTTGGCACTGACTCTCTCCACTATGCCAATTTCAAAAAAGGCTGTGAAAAATCAAAAAGCTGAGTAGAACTTTTGACAGCTTCAGGGACTATGGGGCAAAAACTGTAGTCTAGGGCTCAACAAGGGCCTGATATCCCCTCGTTTTTAGACCACAAAGGATTATACTCTAAGAGAGAGGATGAACTGGGATAGACCGAAACTCAACTGCAAATCATCTCAATTCTTGAAATTGGATTAAGGTGATCCAAGATTGCTAGTTTGCCTAGTCAAGGTAACATTTTCCTGTATATGATTTCTATAACTTTTTATATATCATGAGTATATGCAATATTATATTAAATTTTTTAAAAATCGGGCATACAAAGATAAAAACAGCATGAAGGAAAACCAAAAGAAACAACATATACTTCAGCTACAGCAGTCCAGATAATGGCATGATCAGATACAGACTTTCAAATAGATATGCTTAATATATTCAGTAAGAAGAAAGACAAAATTGAGAGTTTTTTGTAGAAATGGGCTATTAAAAAAAGAAATCTCTATACATAAAAAATAAAGTAGCTGAAATTAAGAACTAAGTGGTTAAGCCTAACAGCAAATTAGACTCAGCTGAAAAAGAACCAATAAACCAGAAGGAAATTCAGGAGAAAATATCCCATATGAAGTGAAGGAGTCAAAAAAATGGAAAAGAGAAGAGAGGGAGCAGACAAGGGGGTACAGAAAGAAGGTCTAACACACATGGAATTGGAGTCTCTGGAGAAGCAAAAGAATGGGTCAGGAGCAGTATTCAAATAGATATTTGCTAAGAATTGTCCACGACATTGAAAAACATCAAACCACCACTCGTTCAAGGAGACCTACAAACTCCAATTAGGATATATGAAAGGAAATCCCAAGTCAGACACATCATAGTAAACCTGCTGAAAGGGGAAAGAAAAAGAGCTACATGGGGAAATAAAACTGATGTCGTCAAAGGAGCAACAATAGAACCATATATGACTTCTCTACAGAAACTATGGTAGTTGAAGGCAATAGAATGAAATCCTCAAGGTGCTGAACGATAGCATTTGCCAATCTAGAATTCCAGTAAAAATATACTTCAGCGGTGAAGGGGAAATGAAGCCATTTTCAGACAAATAACAACTGAGAGAATTCATTATTAACAGATCTGCCATTAAGAAAAGACTAAATGGTATTCTTGAGGCAGAAGGAAAGTAACACTAGATGGAAGTTCAGAAATGCAGGGAGAAACAAGCAACAGAAAGGTAAACGTGGGCAAATCTAAATGAATATTGATCTATAAAACAACAATCTCATGGGATTTAAACTATATATAAGACAAAGACGCAGCAAAGATAGCATGCAAATCAGGAGAGATGGAATGAATTTAAGAAATGCTAACATTTTGCATTGTTGGGGAGGAGCATGAAATACTGAGAAACGTTAGACTTTGATAAGTCAAAGATGAAGGCTGTAATTTTTAGCCTCCACTAAAAAACACTATAAGAGTGTCACCTCCAGTTAATGGAGAGAATAAAAAATGTAAAAAGTCTAAGAGAATAGGGGCACCTGGGTGACACAGTCAGTTAAGCAACCAACTCTTGGTTTAGGCTCAGGTCATGATCTCAGGGTCATGAGATCAAGCCTTGTGTCAGGCTCCACACTCAGCGTGGAGTTTGCTTGGGATTCTTTCTCTCCCTCTGCCCCACCCCCTTGCATGCTCTATCTCCCTCTCTCCAAAAAAAAAGTCTAAAAGGAGGCAAGAAAGGAACATAGATCAATTGGTATAAATAGAAAGCAATAACAAAAAAGGTAAATTTAAACCCCAATAAATCAGTAATTATATTGTAATTAATAGTTATTAATTACAATAATTAAAATTATTAATAATTTTAAATTATAAATTTAATTTTATAAATTATTTTATTTTAAATTATTAATTATTATAATTAATATAATTTAGATTTCCTCTTTTGCCTGTTTAGATTTTCTACCATTTGAGTTACTTGCCTTTCATCTTTAATATGTATAAGTGAGTTCATTAAACATTCTTTAGTAACTTCATGGCTTCCATTTACATGTTTGAAGTGTGCCTTCTCATCAATTCTTTTTTTTAAGATTTTATTTATTTATTTGCCAAAAATATAGAGAGAGGGAGTACAAGCAGTGGGGGAGTGGTTGGCAGAGGGAGAAGCAGACTCCCCAGTGAGCAGGGAGCCTGTTGTGGGACTCGATTCCAGGACCCTGGGATCATGAGCCGAAGGCAGATGCTTAACCAACAGAACCACCCAGACGTCCCTCTCATCAATTCTTCTATAGAGATTCATATACTGGTCACTGATTCAAAGTACAAAAACAGCCATAGGGACAGGACCCAACCTCCTGCATTTGTTTCTAAGCTGGTGTTTTAACTGAAGGTGTATTGGACCATAGCACTATTCTGTTGTCTCAGTTAATTCTGGATGGGGGTTACCTAAGACTGTTGCATTCCATGCACTTGAGCACACTGTCATATTTCTTTTGCTATAAAATGCATTCTTTAGTTTTAGTCCCTTAGTTGTGGGGGTACCAGGAAAGTAAATAAGGCATTCTGCAAATACATGGACAGTGGTTCTGACAGAGATATCGTGGAGAAGGAAAACTGATCAAATACACACACATGTATTTTACACATATATATGTAAATATATATTTACATAAATGTAAGTTATAGAATATATATGTATATGTGTACACACACAATAGAATATATATATATATATATATATATATATATATATATATATATATATATATATATATGTTGCCAGTAAGAACAAATCATTTTCCCTTCCATGATGAAATGTATCCAATATAATCAACCTCAATCTGTCTCCAGATGACAGCTGGTCTAAGAAATGGTGGACTTTTGGGTTCTCTGAGTATCCTGCAGAGCCTTCCTTGCCCAAACTAGAATATACAGCCTTACAGGTTACTTGGTAAATGGATCCATGTGGCACAGTCAAGTGCAGCATCTACTACATCAAAATCCAAAGATGCTTCTCAAGTCCTACACCATTCCCTTCATGGTAGGTTCCGTAACGTGCAACAACTCATCTTTAACTTTGAAGAGAATAACACAAAATTATCTATGCTATTATGTTAGAAACTTGACTTTTGTGACCAGGTCCTCAATTTCGAGGAGGGCTTATCTCCCACTCTCTGGCAGGTATGGACTTAATAAATCAGTGAAGGTACTTTTTCCATTTACTGTTCACTAAGTTAACTTAGCATGATGTCATCAATGTAGTGGACCAATGGGATGCTCCAAGGGATGCCAGAATAATCAAGATCAGCAAAGGCTAGATTTTGACACAGCCCAGAAGCCAAATGGCAAAGGGGTCCGGCTGGTTCTACCAAATGAAAGCCAAGTGCTGTGGTGGTCCATGTGAATTGATATTAAAAACAAGGGTCAGAAGTCAAAATATTCTGATCACCACATTGTCCATGCTGTGCACTGTACGTGTTGTTCCCATCTTGTCTCTGGAGGGTAACCTCTGTTATCTTGTCATTCCCAGTCATACTGGAGAACCCGTTTCAATCCTAGCACCTCTCCCCATTATCGCTGGGTCTGAAGAGTCCAGTCACCACAGTTATTTCAAGGATGTTGACGCTTCTAACACGACAGCATTTTTCAGTGCATTAGTAAAGGGGGTGTCCTCTGAGAGATACTACAGAGACTGGGGGGTCATGGGAATGTGGCAGCAGGTGAGAAGGCATGCATTCTAACATTTCGATCTCTTTAACTCTTTGGATTCTTTCCTCTTCATCATATCTGGGAAGATCTGACATCCTAACCTCACTAAGTGAGCCAACTGAATCTAGTTTTTGGTCAACCAAGCAAGCAAATCGTTAGAGCCTCTCTCAGGTTGAAACATTAAATCCACAATCTCTTACTTATCTCTGTGCACCCGTATTAATAACTGCAGCCTTATCCAGAATTCTATTTTGTTCTATTCTAGTCCTAGCTCTAATATCTTTAGACTCATTTCCTACATGCATTCCTCAGGATACATAAGCAACCTCTTCCCGAGGTCGTCCCCATATGGTGTTTGAGATCTGATTCTAGTTAAGGATCTGGAGGTAATGAAGGGTGGTAGGAGTTTCTCATTTGAAAGAAATCATTGTTTTGTTTCTTCCCTTTTGATTCTTAAATCTTTAATGTCTTTTCCTTGCCTTACTACATGGACTAGGACCTCCCATACAATGGTGAGAAAAGTCTTGATATCAAAGGCAAACTTTCTTTAAAATTATAATATATTTGACATATAACACTGTGTAAGTTTAAGCTATACAGACGGGGCTCCGTAGCTCAGGGATTAGAGCACTGGTCTCATAAGCTATACAACAGGTTGGATTTGATACATTTATATCTTATAATATAATTGCCATTGTAGCATTTAGCACTCTTACCACATCACGTAATTATCACTTATTTTTTGTGGTGGGAATAATTAAGATCTAGTCTCTTAGCAAGTTTGATGATGATAATATTGTTTTCTACATTCATTATGCTGTGCCTTATATATTCAGGACTTATTTTCTATCAGAAAAGGCAAACTTTAAGCATCCCCTATTTAGTATGATTCTTGTTATATATAGATTTTTGTAGGTATACTTCACCTTTTAGAAAGTTTCCTTATTCTCAGGTTGCTGGGCTTTCTTTTTAATCATGAAAAGATTCTGAACTTTATCAAGTGCTTTTTCTACACGTACTAAGGTGTTCACATGGCAATGTCTCTCTAATGTGTGAATTACTGGATGTATCATTGTTTTATATGTTGCTAACATTGGCTTAGCAACATACTATGCATCCCTAACTCCTGTTTGCAATTATTCTTTAGGAATCTTACATCTATACTCTTGAGTTAAATTGGTTTGCACTTTTCCATTCTGTACTGTCAGATTTGGGTATTATGGTAAAATGAATAAATTAGTTGGGAAGTATTACATATTATTCTGTTCCCTGGGGAAAAAAATTGTAAAGAATTGAATTTTTTTTCTTCCTTAACTGTTTTGATAGACTGTACTAGTGAAACTAAATCAGCTTGTCATTTTCTTTGTGGAAAGAGTATTAAAGAGTATAAATTCAACATTGTTTTCCATGAATGGTTTTACGATTTTTCAGATTTTTAAAAAAATTTTCTCGAGTCAATTTTGGTGATAAATTATATATTTTTAAAGGAATTTGCTCTGGCATGAAGTTGTTAATATTCTCTTATCATTTCTTTAATGCTAAGGCATCTGGAGTGATGTTCCCTTTCATTCCTGACACTAGATGTATGTATCTTCTTTTTTTTTCCCATTAATTTTGCCAGAGGTTTGTCAGTTTTATTGATCTTCAGAAAACTCACTTTGGTTTCGTGGTTATTGCTGTTGATCCACTCCATTTTGAGCTTGCTTTGTATTTCCCCAAGTTCTGCTCTGATGTTTATCATTTCCTTTCTCATAGGGCATATTTGCTGAGGTTTTTCCAACCTCTTGATATAGGTTCTAGTTTGAGATATCTAATTCTGTATTTATACAAGGACTTTAGAACATTTCTAGCCTATATATTTATGACTATATCTGATTAAGTATTACTGATCCTACAATTTTTATCGTTCAGTTAGAGTATGTTCATATTTCCATTGTAATTTCTTTTCTGACTCATGAGTTGATATCTCATGATGATTGTTGATATTTCTATTTGTCTTAATGATTCTGTTCATTTCTGTTTTATATATGCTAATGTAATATTATTACAGGCCCACAAATTTTAGAATTGTATCTTCCTGGTAGATTGAACTATTTACTATGATTAATATCTCTGTTTCTAATTATATAATTTGTCTTAAAGTATATATATTATATATTATATTACACATATATATATATTAAAGATTTTATTTATTCATTTGACAGAGAGAGAGAAAGAGGGCACAAGCAGGCAGAGCAGCAGACAGAGGGAGAGCGAGAAGCAGGTTCCCAGCTGAGCAGGGAGCCTGAAGTGGTGTGGTGCTCAATCCCAGGACCCTGGGATCATGATCTTAACCAACTGAGCCACCCAGGTGCCCCACATATTATATTATCACATTATTAGTAGCCACACCAGATTTCTTTGGTTAGTATTTGCATATTATGCTTTTCTTTTACTTTAAACATTCTGTATCCTTATGTTTTAGATGTATCTTATTAACAGCATATAGTTGGGTTTTTTAAATCCAGTCTGTTATTATTTTACTGGAAGTATCTTCTCCGTTTATACTTACTTTTCTTTTTTAAGATTTATTTACTTATTTGAGAGAGAGAGAGAGCATGAGTGGGTGGAGAGGCAGAGAGAGAGAAAAAATCAGCAGACTCCCCTCTGAGCCCAGAGCCAGACATGGGGCTCAACCTCATGACCCTGAGATCATGATGTGAACTGAAATCAAGAGTCAGATACTTAACCAACTGAGCCACCCAGGCACCCCTATATTTACTTTTCTTAATAAAATGAATTTAGTGTAATTACTGATATATTTTTATTTAAATCTAATATCTTATTTTGTGCTTAAAAATTCCCTCTTATTTTTTAAGTTTTGCTCTCTCCTCCTCCCTTTCCTCCCTTGCTCTATTTTTTTGATGAGGAGATGTCTGAGTACTTTTAAAATCATTCCCCTTTTCTCTTCTAAGAGTTCGTAAGTTATACACTCTCTCTTTTAGTGGTTATCCCAGAAATTAAAATATGCATAATTAAATTATCAAAGTCTAAAGTTAATCAAAATCTTTACCCTCAATTTGGACAATACAAGGACCTTAGAACATCTCAACTTTATTTACTCCTTCCTTATGTACTGTTCTCATAATCTAGTTTATATCTTATTTTTAACCTTAGTAGATGTATTATTACTGTTTTATAAAGATAAATTTTATGTATACTTGTCCAAATATTCACCATTTTCTTTCTTTTCCATTTCTTCTTGCAACTCTAACCTTCTAATTATGATTACTTTCCTTCTGTATGATGAATCTCCGTTAGCATTTTTTTCAGTCAGTTCTCTTAATAATAAGCCCTCTTGGTTTTTGTTTTTAAATGTCTTCATTCCACCCTCATTACTGAAACATCCCTTTGCAGACACAACAGTTTAGGGTAACTTCTTTCATCAACTGAAAACACAATTCCATTGTGTCTGATTTCTAGTGTGCTGATGAGAAGTCACCTGTTTTTCTACTCACATTCTTTTGGAGGTAATTTGTCCTTTTACTCCAGTTGCTTTTAAGATTTTCTCTTTTTCTGTAGTTTTATTTAAGTTCACAATGTTCTATCTGTTGTTAATTTCTTTTTACTTATCATGCTTGGGATTCACTGGACCTTTAAATCTGTGAATTAATGCTTTTCTTGGTTTTGGAAAATGTTCAACCCTTGTCTGCTCAAATCTCTGCAAATTCTCTCTCTTCTATCCTATGGGTCTTAGATGAAAAGGACAGTAGACTTCCCTGCTCTTTCTTCCTCATTGCTTAACTTATTTACTAGATTTTCTATATTTTTCTCTGTGCTGCATTATGGGTAATTTCTTCTGACCGATCTGCTAGTCCACTAACTTTGTCTTCTTGATGAAAAGGCTGCTGTGAAAGGTCTCCACTGTAGCTTTCATTCCAGTTACTGTACTTTTCATCTCTGGCATCTTGTCAAATATGTCACTTTTTATAATTCCTTATTCTTTGTAGTTTAAAAAGTCTATCATTCATTTATTAAAGTAGTGAACTTAACTGTTTTAAAATATGGATATTATATTTCCAGTATTAAGAACATAGGTTTGTTGCTGTTGCTTGTTGTTTATCTGGAACTCATGTTGTTTTTGTTCTTGAGTTACTGATTACCATTGGCTGGTCATTCACTGACCTTCAAAAATGACTTGTGGGCTTTCCTAGAGACCTAGGATGAATATATCCTTCTCTGGTGAGGTTTCTTCATTTGTTTCTGCCACAGATTTGAAGGAACTACCAGTTGAGAACCACCTCAAGTCAGTTCACAACTAGATGCTCCTTGGTCAGCCCAGGCTTTAACTACTTGGATTGCAAATTCATATAAATGCTGGTCTCATACAAATGGCCAACAGACACATGAAAATATGCTCCAAAGCACTTGGCATCAGGGAAATACAATTCAAAACCACAATGCAATACCATCTCACACCAGTCAGAATGGCTAAAATGAACAACTCAGGAAACAACAGATGTTGGCGAGGATGCAGAGAAAGGGGAACTTTCTTACACTGTTGGGAATGCAAGCTGATGCAGCTACTCTGGCAAACAGTATGGGGGTTCCTCAAAAAGTTAAAAATGGAACTACCCTATGACCCAGCAATTGCACTACTAGACATTTATCCAAATGATACAAACACAGTGATTCAAAGGGGCACATGCACCCCAATGTTTATAGCAGCAATGTCCACAATAGTCAAACTATGGGAAGAGCCCAGATGTCCATCGACAGATGAATGGATAAGAAGGTATGGTATATATATGCAATGGAATATTACTCAGCCATCAAAAATAATTGAAATAGTGCCATTTGCAATGATGTGGGTGGAACTAAACTGTATTATGCTAAGTGAATTAAGTCAGTCAGAGAAAGACAAAAGCCATATGATTTCACTCATATGTGAAATTTAAGAAACAAAACATGAACATAGGGAAAGGGAAGGAAAAATAAAATAAGATAAAAACAGGGGGAGGCAAACCATAAGAGACTCTTACATATAGGGAACAAACTGAGGGTTGCTGGAGGGGAGGGAATATTTGGGTGATGGGCATTAAGGAGGGCACTTGATGTAATGAGCACTGGGTGTTATATGCAACTGACAAATCACTGAACTCTACCTCTGAAACTAAAATACACTATATGTTAACTAAATTGAATTTAAAGAAAAAATTTTTAAAAACTCCATGGGGAAAAATAATGTAATAACATCATATACTGACAGATGGTGACTACTGACTGTGGTGAGCACAGTGTAATGTATAGAACTGTTGAATCAGCATGTTGTACACCTGAAAGTAATATAGTATTGTGCATCATCTACACTTCAAATAAAAAAGAAAAAAAAAAAAAGACTTGAGGGAAACATGCCAGACTGCATATAGGGTAGATCTCTGCATATTTGAAGGAAATGTAATTTTTACTTTCTGCTTTGTGATAGTGTTTTTCTGGTTTTCTCCAAGGAGAATGTTTTTGTTTTCAGGAAGAAAAGTATTTTAGTTGGTTTATCTAATTTAGCGGTGATGAACACTTTTAAGTTTTGTTGTTTGGAAACTCTTTATCTCTCTGTAACTCTGAACAATAAACTTAACAGGCATTCTTGGTTGTAGGTTTTTTCCTTTGAGTACTTTGAATATATCATGCCACTCTCTTCTGGCCTGCCAAATTCTGCTGAAAAATCAGTGAATAGCCTTATGGGGTGTCCCATGTTTGTAACTAGTTGCTTCTCTCTTGCTGCTCTTAAAATTCTCTTTTTATCTTTCATCTTTGACATTTTAATTATTATATATCTTGATGAGGACTTCCTTGGGTTCATCTTGCTCAGAACTCTCTGTTTCCTGAATCCGGATGTCTGCTTCCTTCCCCAAGTTGGGAGGTTTTCAAGTATTATTTCTTCAATTGTGTTTTCTGCCCTTTTCTTTCTCTCTTCTCCTTCTGGAGCCTTTATAATGTGAATGTTGGGATGTTTGATGTTGATCATCTCAATAGATGCAGAAAAAGCATTTAACAAAATTCAACATCCATTTATGATAAAAACTCTCAACAAAGTGGGTTTAGAGGGAATAACCTCAACATAAAAAGATCATATATGATAAACATGCAGCTAACATTATATTCAATGGTGAAAAACTGAGAGCTTTTCCTCTAAGATTAGGAACAAGACAAGGATATCCACTCTTACCACTTCTTTTCAACATAGTACTGGAAATCATAGCCACAGCAATCAGACAAGAAAAAGAAATAAAAGCATCCAAAATGGTAAGAAAAAAGTAAAATTGTCACTGTTTACAAATGACATGATACTATACATAGAAAACCTTAAAGACTCCACCAAAAAATTATTAGAATAAATGAATTCAGTAAAGTTGCAGGTTACAAAATTAATATACAGAAATTTGTTGTGTTTCTATATACTAATAAAAAAGTAGCAGAGACAATAAGAAAAAAATCCATTTATAATTGTACCCCATAGACTACTTAGTAATAAACTTAACCAAGGAAGTGAAAGGCCTGTACTCTGAAAACTAAAAACACTGATGAAAGCAGTTGAAGACAACACAAATGGAGAGATAACACCATGCTCATGGATTGGAATTAATATTGTTATAATGTTCCATACTACCCAAAGCAATCTACACATTCAATGAAATCCCTATCAAAACACCAATAGTGTTTTTCACAGAACTAGAACAAATAATTCTAAAATTTGTATGAAACCACAGAAGACCCCAAATAGCCAAAGCAATATTGAGAAAGAACAACAAACCTGGCGGTCTCATACTCCCAGATTTCAAGATATACTACAAATCTATAGTAATCAAAACAGTATGGTACTGGCACAAACACAGACACATAGATTAATGGAACAGAATAGAGAGCCCAGAAATGATGCTTCTATGGTCAATTAATATACCACAAAGGAGGCAAAAATATTCAATGGGGAAAAGACAGTCTCTTCAACAAATGGCTCTGGGAAAACTGGACAGTACATGTAAAGAATGAAACTGGACCACCTTTTCACACCACACACCAAAATAAGCTCAAAACGGATTGAAGACCTAAATGTGAGACTTGAAACCATAAAACTCCTAGAAGAAAACATGGGCATTAATCTCTTTGACTTCAACCTTGGCAATATTTTTTTATAGGTCTCCTCAGACAAAGGAAACAAAAGCAAAAATAAACTATTGGGACTATACCAAACTAAAAAGCTTTTGCACAATAAAGGAAACCATTAGCAAGACAAAAAAAGGACCTAATGAATAGGAGATGTTTGCAAATGATATATCTGGTAGGGAGTTAACATCCAAACTATATAAAGAATTTATGCAACTCAACACCTAACAAATAAAGAATCGAATCAAAAATAGGCAGAGGACTTGAAACAACATTTTCTCCAAAGAAGACACCCAGATAGCCAATAGACATATGAAAAGACACTCAATATCACCCATCATCGGGGAAATGCAAGTCAAAGCCACAATGAGATGTTACCTCAAACCTGTCAGAATGGCTATTATCAAAAAGGGAAGAAATAACAAGATAACAATACAAGGATATGGGTAAGAGGGAACCCTTGTGCACTCCTGATGGGATAGTAAATTGGTACAACCACTGTGGAAAACAGTATAGAATTTCCTCAAAAAATTAAAAATAGAAATATCATATGATCAGCAATTTTACTACTGGGTAATTACCCAAAGAAAATGAACACAGTAATTTGAAAAGATATAGGCACCCCTGTGTTTATTGCAGCATTGTTTACAATAGCCAAGATATGGAAGCAATCTAGGTATTCAATGACAGATGAATGGATAAAGATGTGATATATGTAATAAAATAGTACTCAGCCATGAAGAAGAATGAGATCTTGCTATTTGCAAAAACATGGATGGACCTAGAGGTTATTATCATAAGTGAAATAATTCAAACAAAAAACCCAAAATACCATATGATTTCACTTATATATGGAATCTAAAACACAAATGAACAAAAAGCAGAAATGCCCATAAATACAGAAAATAAATGGGTAGCTGTCAGAGAGGAGGTGGATGGGGGGAAGGGTAAAATGGTGAAGGGGGGTGGGAGGTACAGGCTTCCAGGTATGGAATGAATAAGTCACAGGGATGAAAGGTATAGCATAATATAGTCGATGGTATTGTTATAGTGTATGGTGACAAATGGTGGCCACACCTGTGGTGAGCACAGCATATGTATAGAGTTGTTGAATCACTAGGTTATACACCTGAAACTAATGTAACATTGTGTATCAACTATACTTCAATAAAAAATAAATATATTTTTAAAAAGATTAGATAATTAAATTCATCCAGTAGGTCCTAAGAAAGTACTTGTGGGAAGCACAATTGAGACGCTTACAGTCTTTATTCTACAGTTACTTTAATATGCTAGGTTGGCATTTATTTTTAAATGGTCTATAAATAATTTTCTCTCACAATGACAGTTAATAATGCATTTGTGGAATTTTTGCTTCCTATCCCTGTGACCTTGAGATCTACTAGTTTATATGTCTTGGTTTCTAAGGGAGACAGGATTCCTCCAGGGAATACAACAATGGCTCCGTCATTGTGGAAACTGACACAGCCTTATGGCCATCTGGGGCTCATCATGCCTCTGAATCAACAGGCAAACAGGTTGGATGGACTGAATCCCAGTATCAAATCGCTATCATACAGCAGGGTGAAGGAGGACCACATCTGAACCAGGGGCTGCTTTAACATGAAAATTAGTTTGATGGAACATTGAGACAACCCCAAAGAGGCAAGACCACCAAGTATCCAGACAGCTCAGGAATGGTAAACTGAATCGTTCCACCAGGTAAAGAACCTCGAGTAGGCAGGTGCTGGCTGAAGACAGGAAGATCATAGAATGGGCAGTAGAAAAATGTTTTTTTAAAAGTATCCACTCGGGGCACCTGGGTGGCTCAGTCATTAAGCATCTGCCTTTGGCTCAGGTCATGATCCCAGGGTCCTGGGATGGAGCCCCGCATCGGGCTCCCTGCTCCGTGGGAATTCTGCTTCTCCCTCTCCCTCTCCCCCTGCTTGTGTTCCCTCTCTCACTGTCTCTCTGTCAAATAAATAAATAAAATCTTTAAAATCAATCAATCAATCAATCAATCAAAATATCCACTCAACTCAGGAACAGCTAAGAATCAAGGACCATCCAGTGCTCATCACATCACGTGATATTATACACAACTAAGGATTCATCGAACACTACCTCAGAAACTAATGATGTACTATATGTTGACTAATTGAATTTAAATAAATAATAATAAAAAAAGAATCAAGGACCATCTGGGAAGTTTGGTGGTACTATTGTAACTTTACAATAGAACCCTGGTTTATCCTGGAGTAGATTTCTTATGGAGTGTTTTTGGAAAATGCTATTCAAAGGAACTCAGGGCAAAATATTAAAGCAAAGTCAAAAAACGAGTGACAAACTGAGAGATTAAATGTTAGAGATAAAGGAGAAATCTTCCTAACATAGAGGCAACTAAAGATAAGGAAAAAAAGATCAAAAAATTGGATAGAAAAATGACAAAGACCTGTAAATATAGTTCACAAAAAAAAAATTAGACAAAAAGCTTTTAAATGTTTGAAGACATAGAACTTCACCAATAAGAAAATTAAAAGTACACTGAGATACGCATCAGCTTAACAAAAAATGCAAAAGCTGAAAAACCCACTTTGGTGGCAAGACTGAGAGGAAGCAGGTATCGTCGTGCAGTCCCTCTCAAGGTAAATTTGACAATACCTAATAAAATTACATACGCATTTACCCTTGACTTGGTGATTCCACTTCTGGGAAATTACCCTAAAGATACACCTCTATGGCATCATTTGTAATTGAAAAATTTATGTTAATATATATTATGTGTTTATATTGATTTTTACATACCAACATAAAGCAGTAATGGGGGAATCCTTAAAGTTGAATAGAAAAAATCTAATTGGATATCAAATTGATATCCACACTGAAAAGAATAATTAAACTTTTAAACGTAGTGTTGTGACATACAATTTTTTGCCTAAGGGCATAAAACCTTAGAAAAAACTTTAAAAAATTTTACTTCATAGGTTTGCTGTTGGTAGTGGTTGTAGTGTAGTAATTTCAAAACTATTTTGTGTGTATGAGAGAGGTACAAATATGAAGGAGGGAAATGAAGAACCACCCCGGGTGCTGGATTTTAATTGACAGGTTCACTGTGAACTCATGATTTTTAAAAGGTCTAGAAAGAACCATCACTCCAGTAGCAATAAACAAACATAGTGTGGGGATTAGGGTTCCTGAATACCATTCCTTACTAAAAAGCCCAGGGTTCCTTGAAGAATAGCTGGTTCCAAGTCTAGAGTGGAAAAGTATAAAGTGAGCCTGAAACATCTCACTGTACCTTGGAGTAAAAAAGTGTTTCCAAAATGATAGGAACACACAAGACATTTAACCTGAAGAAAATCCCAATAGCCAAAGCTGACAGGACTTGAGCATCACATAGAAGAATTATGGTTACAGACTAGACCATATTTCAATTAAAAAGGAGGAAAGAAACAGGAGGATGGAGGCTCAGGCTAGGTCTTTGCAAATTGGTAAGAGACAGATGGAGAAGAGGATTAGGTCAGTATCAACAAACAAGGACCTGTCCAAGAAGAGGACAAATTCAGGAGACTGAAGTGGGGTGGGGGGTCAGGGGCAGGTACAGATCCAGCTAGAGTGGTAGGTGCATGGGGGGGGGACCAGGAAGTTTAAGATTCAGGGGTTTGGGGCCATGAATCAGTGGTCTAGGACCACGAATGCCAGTCTGAAGACTTGACTGAGTCTAGTGGCAATGGGGAGCCAGTGCAAGCTTTTGAGCAGAGGGGGTTGTAAGAGATGAGGAAACGGGTATTTCTGGAAGGTGCCTCTGGCAGCTCTGATGGAGGACAGAGAAAGGAGGGGTGAGATGGAGGAGGTCTTTGCAGGGGGCTGAGGAACGACGTGTTGGGGCCTGCAAAGAGCCTGGGAATAGGTAAGAATAGAAATGGCCGAAATGAAAAAAGCACTTTGGAGGACGGATAGACAGAACTTATTCCTTTGTCAGAGGAGAGAGTCGGTGACTGAGTTTCTGTGCTGAAGAGCCGGGAGGATGATGGTAGTGCGGAGCTGAATATGCTGGGCAGAGAACTGGTCTCCCCTGTTCTGAATTGGCTTTGACTAGGTTGATTGTGAGACCTTAGATTTTTGATGCATCCAAACCTTGAAAGGTTAAGGGAACGTCCCACGCCGGGGGGGTGGGGGGCGGGTGTTGCTGGCCCTTCTCCACCAGTCCAATCTCTTACAGACCTCAGGTAAAAGGAGGGCTCCAGTGTGTTGCTGAAGCCGCTGCCGATGATTGCTTGTCAGAGGATTTTATGATGCTCCAAAGATAATGCCCAGAATCTTCTCACTGGGGCGTCCCCTTGGGCTCCTCTGACTGAGCGTGACATCATCTCCTGACTGGGCCAGAAGAGAATTCCCAAGACCTGACTCCGGGGCGGGCTCCCATGGATGCCCTTCTCTGTCATCCTGCAGTGAAGCTGGACAGGGGCGCCTCATGGGGCGCCAGCCACCCTCTCTGCCCAGCATTCTGGCCTGGCTGGATGGCGCCAGCCCGGAGCCCCCATAGCGAGCTGGCTTCCCAGGCAGCCTTCCTCCCTGCACGCTTGGCATTCATGCGGCCTGGCTATAAATTATGCCCAGTGTGTTCATTTTCACCTTAAATGTGTTCTCATCCCAGAGGAGCAACTAATGGCGTCAAGTTACTGATGTGCAAAAAGCCTGCCGCTACAATGACTGTGGATTAATGAAATCACAGTCATGGCGGCTGGGGTGGCCATAAGTCGTCAGCCGTTGGTGACACGGATTTTACACCACGCTCCCCATCCCCTCCCCTCTTGCCCCAAATTATTTTGTGGTAAAGATGCTGGGTAAATGTTTACCATTGCTTGAACGTTTGCTTTCTATTAGAAGCCGATGCAAGCCGAGCCCCTCACTCCTAAGGGAACCTTCTCCCACACAACGGGAAGGGAGCGGAGAGGGATTTAAAAGCCTGTCACGCTTTCTCTAGGAGGCAGAAGGGCAAATTGCTTTATCCAGGATCATCACTGGCTGATAAATCTCACTCCGAAAATTGGCCAACACAGGGTTCTAGTGGTGAACCCTGCTCATTTGGCCTGTGAGTGACTACCCCTGCCTCCTGTTACGGCTTTTCTCTTTCCCTAATGAATTTAAAATGTGTAATTCCCGTAAGTGATTCTGAAAGGTAGCAAGTCTATTTCTCATTAGACGAAGGACTCTGGGGAGTCCACTGACGGACAACGGGGAGTTCAAGGGTCCCTGATCCTAAGAGCAAATTGTTCGGGTGGATATGGTTTTCTAGAAAGAAGGTCTATGAATTTCATCCAATTCACTGAATGTTCTGGAACACCAACACGGGACTGCTATGTGGATCACCTTGATGGTCACACTATCTTCCTCTCCACAACCCCATGCCATGCAATAGGATGACTTCGAGGAGGCTCTACCTACCCTCCATTCCGGGCTGGCCTTGTGCTTGGCTTTGTCCCATGGGATATCAGCAAATGCAATGCCAGCCGACAGGGAAGCGCTCATCTACTTCCTCTTCCTGGAACCCTGCTGCCACATGAACGAGGCTGGGCCAACCCAGTGAGCTGCATGACCCTGTCACCCTCCTTTCCCCAGCTGACCCACCGGCAACTGCAGGCAATGAGTGTACCCGGCCACGGTCAGCCACGCCTGGGCCAGCAGAAGCCGACAGAAAGCCTGCAGAATGCACCCGTGTGCCGGACACTGTGCACATTTCCACGATCAAAGTGATCACCAGGCATTTGGCACATCGACTCCAGCTTCCGGCGGTCAGCCTTCTCTGCCGCCAAGCAAGGCTGGTTCCTTCTGGCCTGAGCAGGCACCCGTGTGTCATTCTGACAGTGGCCTGCGCCCCACGTGGCCACGGGGCTCCTTCTGTGAGGGCGGGGCGGATCCCGGGGCCTGGGGAACAGGACACCATCCCCAGTTAAGTACCTCCTTTCCTTGCTTGTAAAATAAGGTGGGGGTGACTGGAGCCTCCCTCATTACCGTAATTACTGCCTGAGCCCATCTAAGCAGGAGGGACGAAACTGCTCACAGGGTCACGGCGCCATAGAAGAAATCACCTCCTTTTTCTTCCCCCAGAGGAAAAGTTTCTCTGAATTTGAATAACGCAGAAAGGTGGAAAAGTGGGTAGATAGAGAGGAAGAAGAAACAAAAATATCTGTTTTGAGCTGGGATGCAGGATAATGGAGCTTCGGGGTGTGCACGTCACACGGTCAAGCCACAGATATAGGGAATTACAGGAAAAAAACTCCAAGGAAAGAAAAAGCATGACATGTACAAAATGGTATAAAACGCGCAGAGGAGCCGCAAGACGTTTGAGAAAACGTTTTTTCTTTTCCATTAAGACTTCCTATGCTTTTCTTTTCTTTTTTTTTTTTTAAAGATTTTATTTATTTATTTGACAGAGAAAGACACAGCGAGAGAGGGAACACAAATGGGGAGTGGGAGAGGGAGAAGCAGACTCCCTGCTGAACAGGGAGCCCGATGCGGGACTCAATCTTGGGACTCCAGGATCATGACCTGAGCCGAAGGCAGTCGCTTAACCAACTGAGCCACCCAGGCGCCCAAGACTTCCTATGCTTTTCTAGTAACACCTAAAATGACTTCTTTCTAGGATTCAGGACACCACTTTTTGTATTAGAGATGTATTCGGGAGTAAATAAGGGATGTACATGTCACTTACCACAACTAGTAAAGAAAACATCTGAAACTCTGCTTTCTTGACAAAATAGACAATAAGCTTTTGCTTGTGAAAACACTGATTTTTAATTCAATTATCCCCACAGATAGCCAAGGAGAAAGTTACAACTTATTCTACCATGCTTTTAATAGAACTTTCTATCCTTCATGTTGAGAATGTTGAGATCTTAAACACTGAAGTCAACCAATGAGGAAGCAAACGATTACCAGATGGCATTTTTCAACCAAATTTTTTATATTTCTTATAATTGTGCTTCTCTACAACGAATGATTCTTGTGGTTTGCACACTGTATGTCTGCCTTTGTTTACCTACATGACCAGAGAATCACATTCCCAGTAGGGAGGCTCACACAGTGTAGAGTGTGTGACCTCTATATGACATTCAACAAGGGTAGAAGCCGTCCTTCCCTCTGACTGCACCCCTTAGGATGCTCTTATGTTGGCATCACATTCTTCTAAAAGTAGGATCAAATCTTCAATCAGGCTGTGCTCTCTGCCGTGGGTCACTCTCATAATATCAAAAGCCTAAAGGAAAAAGAAAGAAGATGGATTATGTTAGAGTAGGCAGTTAGGTTTTAACAGGATGCCTGGAGGCCCGTAAAGGGGGAGTCATGGGCAGCTATGGGGGCTGGGGGGGTTGGTTAGAGACCTATCCTGGCAACAGTCCAAAACAGAGCCACAAGAAGCTGGATCAAAGCAGACAGGCCCAAGACAAAGAAGACTGGAAACCCTGACCTAGTAATGGAGAAAAGTCAAGAAACACTGCTCCCAAGAAAGTCCCTCCTCGAGTTAACAGCTGTCAATAAGATAGAGACCCAAACCTCAGGGCAAGCAGCTCTCCCTTGAGCTGGCCTGAGCTCACATCTTGCGAGTGTACACTCACTTTAATAAACTTACCTATTTGCACCACTCAACCATTGTTTGGTGTGTCCTTGAATTCTTTCTTGCAATGAGACCAAGAGCCTTTGGCAACACCCTGGGGATGGGCTGGGTGGAGGTCTCAGGGTCTGGGGGCGGTGCTCAGTCTACCCGGCAACATCTTGATCCCAAAGTAGAACCCCTGCCCACTCATCTTTGTCCCATGATCCTAGTACGGTGAACCCCACAGTACATAGCGAGAGCAGCACTGTGGCTCCCCAAGCCACACAGTAAGGGACAGTGTGAATTTTTAATGTGATGTTTGGAGAGTGTGCTCACGACTGGAATCCCGCTGGGGGGTGGTTTCCAGCAGTGATCTTCAGGGGTTGTTGGTGAAGAGGTTCCCACTGGGGGAATCCCGCTGGGGTGTGGTTTCCAGCAATGATCTTCAGGGGTTGTCGGTGAAGAGGTTCAGTGGGTACTTAGGTTTAAGAAGAGCTACTAAGAATGATTAAGTAATATTAAAGATGAAATACCATGCTGCCACCAGACTTAAAATAACATTTCATTTTTGCATGATGCATTTACTTCTCATCTTTTTGTGCTGATTTTGATGTGTATATTTTTGTGTATTCTTTTCATGTCCTAGGACATTAAGCATCAGCATTTTGACAGTCGCTTCCTTCACTCTCCATGTTTAGTTGTCCATCAGTAAGTCTTATCAGTTCTGCCTCCATAATATCTCTGAAATCTGGGTGGGCCTGTGACCACTTCAATAAAAAGAGAACAATATAAGGAATGCTATTGACTTCCAACGCTATTTTAAAAAGGCCTTGTTCAAGAGCATGTTTGCTCCTGGAGCTGTGAGTCTCCATGCTGTGAGAAGCCCAAGCCCACGGAGAGGCCATGTGTGGGGCTCTGGTGGACAGTCCTCCCTGAGTCCATCTTCCAAGTCATCCTGGCCTACACACCAGAGTTGTGTGTAAAGAAGCATCCAGGGGCCCCTGGCCAGCCAGCTCAGTCAGAAGAGCATGCGACTGTTGGTCTCAGGATCATGAGTTTGGGGAGCCCCATGTTGGGTGTAGAGATGACTTAAAAATAAAATCTTAAAAAAACAAAACAAAAAAACAGGGCACAGATGACCAGCCACTAGCCAGAAGGAAGCCAGATTCCAGTCTTCCCAGCTGAAACCCCCGACATTGTGGCAAAGAGGCAAGCTATTCCTATTGTGATCTGTTTGAATTCCTGACCCAAAAGATCTGTGGGCATAATAAAGTGGCGGTCGTTTTACTCTGCTAAGTTTTGGGATGGCTTGTTACAGAGCAATGATATTTTTGCAGTCAATAAATCAGAAACAAACAGTATCATCCTGCACCGCCCACTAGGGGGCTAACGGGAAGGGAGGACCGAGCCACGGCACTGAATGTGCAGGTGCCTTCAGGAGATGCGTGAAGACATCACTTGGTGGTCATTAAGCACCCACCCAGAGAAGTTCCTGGCACACAGGCTCTTAGCCTTGGCGGCACATTATTATCAACCAGGGAGCCTCAAAAGAGACCCCAACGCCCAGACCCCACATGTGTGATTCATGAAAAGTGCCCTTGGGGCTGAGAATGACTGATACGGTAGCTCTTGACAAACAAGAGCAGCTTTTATTCAATATTAATTTATAGCCAGCATAACTACCACTTTAATGGTTGTGTACAATTAATTACATCATGTTTACAGACCCTCATTCATTCACTAAGCTACTCTCGGAAATGTAGATCACTTCTGATTTTTAACAAAAAATGACATGATGTAGGGCGCCTGGGTGGCTCAGTTGGTCAAGCGACTGCCTTCGGCTCAGGTCATGATCCCAGGGTCCTGGGATCGAGCCCCACATCGGGCTCCTTGCTCCGCGGGAAGCCTGCTTCTCCCTCTCCCACTCCCCCTGCTTGTGTTCCTGCTCTCGCTGTCTCTGTCTCTGTCAAATAAATAAATAAAATCTTTAAAAAAAAAAAATGACATGATGTAGTTCTTCCAACTTATGACATTTTTTGCCTTTGTGGAATATTTGCTTAAACTAAATTCCTAGGGACTCCTGGGTAGGAAGAGCTTTGCGGCCAGAGACTACGGAGCTGGGGAGCAATATAGTCACATCCTCAGAGCCCTTCATTCTGTGGGGAGGAAACCCAGGGCAGCTAAGTGGTCAGACCCAGGACTGTTTTCCTTGCCTGTGTTCCTGGCCTCTTCCCTGCCTCTTTAAAAAGTCCTCTGTAGGCTGGAATGAGGGCAAACAGGCAGGCAGAGGGGTCTGGATGTAGGGAAGAGAAAGGAAGAGGAAGACCTGCCTGCTCAGGCTCTGGTCTCCAGCCTGGAAGACAGCAGCATGCACGGAGTCCAGCTGCGACCTGCAGACAGGCAGGCCCATCCCCTGGTGAAATCCCAGCTGGCAAACCCTGAAGGTTCTCATGAACTTGAGTGGGTCGGCCCCGTGGGTGTACAAGTGTCCACAAGCACATCGTGGCGGGGGGGTGCGGTGCTGTCTACTACTTTGCCGGCGGCAGCCAGGCTCCATGAGATCCCTCCCAACAGGAGATCAAAAACAAATGTGGGAACAAATGTATCCTGTTTCATCCCCTCCCCCCACCTCCCTGGGGCACAACTCTGGGTCCTCAGTTGGTCTGGACACATGAAGGTCCGAGGCGGAGAGCTGCTTGAAAGCAGGATGGCCGCGAGATTAGAGAGCTGCTTCACGTCCTTCACAGGCAATCCTCCTACTTGAAAGCTCTCTTGGATGTTCTCTTCCCTTCTACTCAGCAGAGGGTCAGATGTCTCTGGGATCCGGCAGAGGAAGAGGAATGGGCCAGAAGCACTGCCTAAAAACGTCTTTGCATGAAGGGAAATAACCCTCCATGGGACCCCACTAACAGGGAGTCCAGAAAAAGGTCAGGCCTGACCTGGGAGAGCTCACCTCCATCCCTGTCCCTCATGGAAACCCTCTGCTGGATTGGGGCCTGGCCCTGTTGCTCAGGAGGATGCCCCGATTAGCTTTTTGTGCCCTCCTGGCCATATTTCTCCAGGTTCCTCACCTCAAGGATATTCTGGACATTTGACTCAGAGGCTAAATGACAAAGGTCATCTTCCTAGCACTCCAAGAAGGTAAGGTAGATTTGCATGTGTTTAAACCTTCCTTTTGGCCTTTCTTCCAGTTGTAAGTTTCACTTTCTTCCAGCTTTAGAAATCAGGTCTGCTCCTCAAGAGCTGAAGTTAATTGTGGCTGATCCAGAATCTCAGTGCTTGTCCTACAGCAGGATAAGAACCTGAGCCTCTGTAGGAGGCTTCTGGAATTATAGAACCTTCTGGAATTACAGAGCCACAGGCAGAAAGGGGAAGCTGTGTGGCTGTCCCCAGGCCTCACTCCCACACCTTCATGCCTGCTTCCTTACGGAGGGGCCACAGAGGACCACAGGGTCCAAAGTCCTCAAGGTACGGCCTGAGAGGTGGGCACAGGGTGAGCGCTTACTCTTCAGGACTCAACCTGGGGCTCCCTCCATGACAGCACTGTGCAGCCTCCTATAGCAGAGGGACCCGAGTCTCCCCTATACCTAGATGTGGCTTCTGAGACACCCAGAGGGATCGCAGGGTCTTCCTAGTCAAGATGCTCTTGATGGTGCTCTGTGTTCTCTTATTTGGTGGTGAACACAGCCTTGGAAGCAAAGGCGAGAGCAAGGGGCGACCCCTGAGCATTATGTATAAGATTTGAGACACTAGGATTAGAAGATTTTATCCATGGGGGTGGCTAGAAGCAGAGAGGACCCAGAGGGTAGAGCTAGGGCAGAGGACCAATTTGAAGAAACTGAAAAAACATCGACATCATTCGTCTAGAAGGTGAAACTAAATATAGATACAATTAACAAGCAGACATGATCATTTTATGAGTGATGGGGGGAGCAGAAGAGAACGGGAGAGAAAGGAAAGAAAGAAGT
Organism: Mirounga angustirostris; assembly: GCF_029215605.1. Taxonomy (NCBI): domain Eukaryota; kingdom Metazoa; phylum Chordata; class Mammalia; order Carnivora; family Phocidae; genus Mirounga; species Mirounga angustirostris. The sequence goes on from NW_026991714.1 coordinate 64,386,168, forward strand.
AGGATTCAGTAATGTGCAAAGCCTGGCTGTGACCGTCTTCTGTATGTGTGCGAAGGTTGTGTCTCTCCAGGGGGACAGGAGGTGAGTGGAAACACAGACCTGCTAATGCAGGATATCTGGTCCTTGTCTTGGGCGTCAACCAGGCAGACAGGTGAGCTGGGTAACAGTTCTCAGTGAGGCAGGGCGAGAGCACCCCGTGGCTGTGGGCACAGCTCTCCATGGGGGCTGCAACCCTTCAACGCACTGGGAAGAAGAGGGCTTTTCCCTCCAAATAAAGTGACAGTAAATCCCTGACAAACCAGAGCAATTGTTTCCTCTAGCTCTGCGTCTCCCTTCGCTCAGCCCCTCCCACCCGCCACATGCACATGTCAGAAAGGACAATTTTGGTTTCATTTCCTGCAGGAGCATATAAAACAGATTACGGAAATATAAACTTGGAGCCGGCTTGCACTGGGAAAAGCTTCTCTCTTCCCATTACATTTGATTTTCTTAATAGTAGCATTTAAAAAGAGCCTCCACATAATCTTCCACAGAGGACTCACTTGAAGCCTCCAGGGTGGCTGCTACACCGGGTATGGACTAAATGTGACACGAGAGATGGTGGCACTGCCTGTCTGCCACGTGACGGGCGTGGTTCATTCCGGAATAAAGACAGGGTCCCAGAACTGACTGCAGTCTTTTTTAAGTAATTTTAAAACTGTGGTCTTAAATACGTGAAATCAAATCATGATTTAACATTGCAAACAATAGCTTGCTTATTAATTTTTAATACAAATATATTAAGCTTATCAGGGATCTCATATACTCTCTACCATGAGCCCGAGGGGATCCAATAAATGGCTTCCCCAAGCATGATTTAAATATGGATATACAATCAGAGGGAAAAGCAATGTATGCCTGATAAGCACAAGAGGGAAAAATCCAAGTTTTCTTACTCTGCACATCTCAGGTTGAAAGCTGAGTGGAGGAGGGGGAGGGGGACATGGTCTGAGGCATCCGAAGCGGGAAATGTAAGAAGCCAGACCTACAACACATCCCGCAGTTCCAGAGCAAGAGCTCTTTCCAATGGGCAGCAGAAAATTCCACAGCCTTTGATGACACGCCTGAGCTCAGCAGCGCCCCTGCTGGCTTTGCTCTGCTCTACGTCTTGAATAACAGCATAGGATCCACAGAAGGACCTGCGTCCCATGCCTCCCTACCCTGGGAGGCAAAACTTCCTTAGTGAAAACGTGGATCCATTCATTCACTAAATATTGTCTAAGCAGTTCTAACGAGTAAGACTTGGCCTTACCTGGAGAAGAGTTCTGGGTAGAAGAAGGAGACAGAATTAGGGCAGAGTTGTCTGTGATCCAGGGAGCTGGGAGGTGCTGGGTGTCCAGGGGAGGGAAGGACCAACACAGCCCAAGGGGACCGCTGAGGGGTTACAGGGGTGGTGAGCTCAGTGTCTTCCACTGGTAGTAAAAGGGCTGCTTCATATTGTTATATTTAACTAATCAATCAATCCAATGAGTATGTATTGAGCACCTGAGAGACCCTGAAGAAGTCATGTTGCCTCCCTGTGCCTCAGTTTCCTCAATTTAATAATGAAGAGACTGGACTGGATTAATTCTAGGGGTAAACCAAGTCTCAGAGAGAAATCGGTGGTGTGGATTTGGCTTTGTTCCAAATATTGTGTTACTGATTTCTAATTTAATTCTATCTGGTCAGAGAATTTACTCTGGGCGACTGGAATCCTTTTATCCTCACTGAGATTTGTTTATGGCCCAGCATGTGGTCTGGTATATGATCTGTAGGCACTGAAAAGAGTATGTATTCTGCTATTATTGGGTGGAGTGTTCTCTAATTTTTTTTTTTTTTGAGAACTACCATACTATTTTCCATAGCAGTTGCACAATTTTGCATTCCTACTGGTAATGTACAAGGGTTTCAATGTCTCTACATCCACACGAACACTTGTTTTCTGTTCTGTTTTGATAACAGCCATCTTAAAGGGTGAGAAGTGTGGTTTCTGATTTGCATTTCCCTAATGAATAGTGAGGTTAAACATCTTTTCATGTTATTTGGCCATTTGTCTATCTTCTCTGAAGAAATGTCTCATCAAGTCCTTGCCCACTTTTTAAAGGTTTTATGTATGTATGTATGTATTGTGAGCAGGGGGAGGGGCAGAAGGAGAGGGAGAGAGAATCCCAAGCAGACCCTGCACTGAGCATGGAGCCTGATGCAGGGGCTCGATCCCATGACCCTGAGATCACAACCTGAGCCAAAATCAAGAGTCGGATGCTCAACTGACTGAGCCACCTAGGCACCCCTTTGCTTACCTTTTAATTGGGCTGTTTTCTTATTGTTGAGTTTTAGGAATTCTCTATATATGCTGGATATTAATCCCTTATTAGATATGTGATTTGCAAAAATGTTGTCTTATTCTGTGGGTTGCCTTTTCACTGTTGATTGTGCCCTATGATACACAAAAGTTTTAAACTCTGAAGCAGTCCAACTTGTTTATTTTTTTGTTGTTGCCTGTGCCTTTGGTGTCATATATAAGAAACTGCTAAATCCAATGTCATGAAATTTTTCCTCTGTGTTTTCTTCTAAGAGTTTTATAGTTTCAGCTCTTCTATTTATGTATTTGCTCCATCTTAAGTTACTTCTTTAAAAACAGTGTTAGTAAGGGTCCAACTTCCTTCTTTTGCATGTGGATATCCAGTTTTCCCAACATCATTTGTTGAAGAGACTGTCCTTTCCCCATTAAGTGGTACCCTGGTCAAAAATCACTTGAACATATATGTGACAGTTGATTTTTGGGCTCTCTGTTCTATCCCATTGGTCTTTATGGCCGTCTTTTTGCTGGTACCACATTCTTCTGATTACTGTAGCTTTGTAGTAAATTTTGAAATCAGGAAGTGGTGAAGCCTTACAACTTTTTTCTTCTTTTTTAAGATTGTTTTGTCTATTGGGGTCCCTTGAGGTTTCACATGAATTTTAGGATAGACTTTTCTATTTCTAGAAAAAAATCATTGGGATTTTGATAGAGGTTGCACTCATTCTGTGGATGGCTTTGTGTAGTACTGACATCTAACAATATTCAGTCTTCGAATCAAAAACATGGAATGTTATTCTATTTACTTATGTCTTCTTTAATTTTTTTCAGCAATGTTTTACTGTTTTCAGGGTATAACTCTTTCACCTCCATGGTTAATTCCCAAGTATTTTATTCTGTAGATACTATTGGAAATGTTTCCTTAATTTCTTTTTTGGATTGTTCACTGTCGTATAAGAACACAACTGACTTTTGTATGTTGATTTTATATCCTGATACTTTGTTGAATTTCTTAGTTTTAACAGTTTTTTTGTGGCATATTTAGGGTTTCTCTCTATATAAGATCATTTATCTATAAACAGAGATAATTTTCTTTCCTTCTTTCCAATTTGAATGCTTCTACCGTTATTTCTTCAAGTACTCTTTCCACCCTGACTTCTTTCTTTCCTCCTTCTGGGACGCCAATGTTGCATCTTTGTTACTGGTCCCACGGGTCCCTGAAATTCTGTTCAATTATACCTTTTATTCAGTCAATTCCTCTGTTTTTCAAGGTTGGGAGCTTCTATTGTTCTATCTTCAAGTTCACTAATTCATTCTTCTGACCTCTCCATTCTGTTGTAAACTGCCAGTCTATTTTGGTAATTGTATTTATCAGTTTTTAAATTTCCATTTGCATCTGCTTTATATATATATATTTTAAGATTTTTTATTTATTTGAGAGAGAGTGAGAGTGAGAGGATCACAGAGAGGAAGAAGGAGACTCACCGCTGAGCAGAGAGCCCAATGTAGGGCTCGATCCCAGAACCCTGGGATCATGACCTGAGCTGAAGGCAGATGCTCAACCGACTAAGCCACCCAGGGACCCCGCAACTTCTTTATATTTTCTATCTTGTTGCTGAGACTTTCTGTTTTTTCATTTGTTTTGAGGGTGTTCATAATTGCTCATTAAAACATTTTTATAATGGCTGCTTTAAAATCTCTGTCAGCATCTATGGACTGCCTTTTTTTTTTCCCCATTAAGATTGAGATCTTCCTGGTTCTTGGTATGACAAGTGATCTTCAATTGAATTCTGGAAATTCTGGATATTCGGTTGAGATTCTGAATTTTATTTAAACCTTCTGTTTTAGCTGGCTTTCTCTGACATTGCTCCAGTAGGAGAATGAAGAGGTAATAATGGGGAGAAAACACCTTGTTACTGCCAGGTGGAGATAAAAGTCCAGAATCCTCACTTGGCTTCTTATTTGTACTGGGCTTACACTTTCCTGTAGGTAAGTTTCTGCTTGTTTCCTTTAATAGGACTTAATCACTATGCTTTCATTTTATTTACCATTCTGTTACTTAACTTCTCCTTTTTTGGTTCAGAAACATACACTTGAAACTAATATTCTCTATTTGGAGGCCCGTAGGAGGCATTCATATGTATCAGAGCCAGGGACATTCAAATAACTCTTTGAAGGCATTATGGATGATTATGGCACAATGTGTCTGTCTGTACTCTGTCCCCTCTCTCTCCATCCCATCTGCCCACATGCTAAGGTGTGATGTTACACATTTAGAAGACAGCTTTTTAATCCAGAGGCTATGGGCACTTACAGAGTCCAAGGAAGAGTTTCAGGCAGTCCCTGAAGTCCCCACCTCCACCCAGTGTACAAGGTGTTGTGTGTATGTACATTTTTCTCTAGCAAGTCAGTGGTTCTTATCAGATTTCTAAATAAGAACGTGATCAAAGAGGTTAAGAATCACTGTAGCAGATTAAAGAATGGGAACCACAGAATTGCATGCTCTAAATCAGCCATTTTGGGGGCCGTAAATTTAGGGTATAGGCTGGAGTAGACAGAGACCTGTATGGTTATGCTTTGAGCTTTCCCTGGATGAACTAATAGCTCTATGACAATGAGAGGAACGTCTAGGAGCTCCCTGCTCAGGCCCAGCAAAAGCTAGAAAGATCCTCAAAATGCAAAATGCTTCAACAAAACGAAAGGAAAAGGGAAAGGAACGTTACACTGTAATGTAAACAATTTACATCTAAATAAAAAATGATTACCGAAGGGGAAGAAGTCTGGTGTTTTCCAACCTGCCTTCAGCTAACAAGGCACTAACAAAGCATATAGTCTAGCCCAGGGTGAGGGAGTCAGCTGCGTGCAGAGCTCCCAGGAAAGAAACAGGTTCACTGATGAGACAGCCCCGACCAAGACAGTTGCCCGTGAGCTCCAAGAAGTCAAATTAGCGGCTAACAAAATTCTTCCAAGAAATAAGTGGAAAGGAATGAAAACAGATTAGAGACAGGAGAAAGAAGGAGAGAAACACAGCAAAAGGACCCCAGGACTGGCCTTTCAGCTGAGCCCAGTGGAGATGAAAGCCTAAACCAAATCAGGGTTGGGCTAAGTGGATCCCTTTCCTGGCGGAGGCTGGCCTAATGGAATCTGTAACCAATTTCTGTTTCTGAAGCTTTTCTCATTTCTGCTCCAAAATCAGCCTTTGAAACCCTTTTCAAGTTCTTTCATCCTATTATTTCCAGAGTTCCTAAGAAAGAATATCTAAGAAAACGTCAGTTTCAAAGGCAAAGAACAGATCTTCCCTTTCCCCTCTCCGGGTTACCTGAGGCCTAAGAAAACTGAGGAAGACAGGCTTTCTGCAGAATGGACTGGCCTGCTCCTAGGCTCCCAGGTCCTATGAGCTTGCAAAGCAATGGACATGTCCTGCCTGTCCCTCTGTGTGACATCATAATTTGTAACAAGACAGATGTATCTTTGGTCTTCAATCCTAGTTTCTGACCCGGAGCTTCTAAAACCCTTGGAAGTTCCCTAGTGCAGCAAGCAATAAAAATGTCTCTTGTTATGTTAATAAGGTGACTTTCTCAGAAAGCACTTAAGGCTGGGGGCTGGTTGCCAGGAAAACCAACCACGTGATTGACCTCTGAGGAGCAAAGGGAGTTAGAGGCCAAATTAATCCTACCTACGTAATGAAGCCTCTATAAAAACCTTAAAGGATGGGGTTTAAAGAGCTTCCAGGTTGGTGAAGACATGGAGATTTGGGAAGATGGTGAGCTCTGAGAGAGGATGGAAGGTTTGTGCCCCCTATGCCTCTCTTCTCTCTGGCTGTTCCTGATTTATAGCTTTTATAATAATAAATAATAATAATAATAAGCCCCTCACCTGTGGCATCTGATGCTATTTCTGGGCAGACAGTGTCAGAACTGAACTGAATTATAGGACACCTAGCTGGTGTCCCAGAATTGCTTGTTGGTGTGGGAAAACCCTCACCAAACACTGGAATTGGTGTGATCGGAGCCTCACTCTGCTAGTAAATGGTCAGCAAAGGTCTAGACAGGATCTGGTCCACTAGCCAGAGACATATTACATATACGTATTAGCTAAAAGGACAGGATCAGGGTGGGGCTTTTAAAGATCTCAATTCATTAAAAATTCTATTCATTCAAGTACATATTTAGTAGAACTTGCTATGTTTGGGGCATGTGTCTCTGTTAGGTGGTGCCAGGAGATACAAAAGGTACATAAGTTCAGGGCCCCTTGTGGAATTCCCATTCAACTCGGGGAAACAGAACATGCCCATGTGAAATGCTGGGGAACTGTTACAGAACAGAACTGTTCGAAGTGGAAATGCCATATCACCCCAAACTACAGACCCAAGTGCTGAAGGGACTGGACAGTGGGAGAATGATCAGAACGACGATTCATGTATCAAGAAAATCCTTTATAGTCTCAAAATACTTGGGCCTTGGCAAAACCCTCTCACACGCTACCTCGTTTACTTATCCAAACCACTCTGCGGTGTAGGGATTATCTTCATTTTAAAAACAAGAAAATTCTATTCAGAGGGATTCAGAGTCTTGCTTCAAGTCATGGGACTCTCACGTGAACCTCCTCACTCTAAACCCGAGGGCTCTCCTCACCAGGCAACACGGCCGGGCACATAGCTGCATTTCGGTTGATAATCAAAATCTGGTAAGAGACTCAGCGACTTGCAGAGCCAAGCAGGAAGCGTGGGGTCAGGCCGTGCTTTAACCCCAGGCCTGGGGGCAGCCTTGCTGATGCTGGTCCGAGAATCTTCCGTTTGCAGCTGTCAGGGTCCTTGCTGGGCCTTCCTTCCGTACCAGGAGGAGATGATGCTAAAACAGTTAACAAAGGAAGCTTCTGGAGGCGAGGTAACATCGCAAGAAGAATGTGAGGAAGGCAGTATGGAACCAGGCCCGAGGGACACAGAAGGGCAGAGGGCCGTGAGGCGGGCTGGTGATGGCCTCGGCATCCACCCAGCCCACGCGATCCTGTAAGTCGACCTCTAGGTATCTGTCCAAGTTCCTGCCTTTGCAGCTGATGTTTCCTCCAAGAGTTCTGAGCAGAGGTGATAATAAAGCCTCACACGAGGAATGAAACGACCCAAATCTCCCCTGAGTTGGCATCAGGGGCTCAGCAGATCTAAAGGGATTTCTGCAACTGAGTCTTACTAGCGAGTCTCACTGGGCTAGTTTAGAGGAGAAGCACAGAGCCTGGGATTCCAGCCTGGATTTAATGACTTGTTCACATGTCTGCCTCCCCCCACTGAATTGGAAGGACAACACTGAGCCTTATTCAGATTAATAGAAGAATTTAATCAACATATTAAATTGAACAAACTAGACCTGGCTCTACCTCAGTATGACTTTAGACAGACTCCTGAATGTCTCCAGGCCTTAGCTCCTTCAGTTTTCAAATGGGAATGAAACTATCTGCCCCACTGACCTCATCTGTCATGGGGACCAGATAAGTAATGAGCAGTAATTTTTAAAAAGATTTATTTATTTATTTTAAAGAGAGAGGGGAGAAGGGCAGAGGGAGAGGGAGAAAAAATCTTAAGCCAACTCCACCCTAAGCCTGATGCAGGTGTCGATCTCATGACCCTGAGACCACTACCTGAGCCGAAACCAAGAGTTGGGACACCTAACGGACTGAGCCACCCAGGCGCCCCTACATGTGAGCAGTATTAATGCTTTCTAGTCCCACAGAAATACAAAGGATTAATTTGAGCACTTATAAAACAACTTGCAGGTGACCCTGGGTTGGATATATCATATACGTGGGAAATTTCCCCCCCGTTATTTTTCTGTCAAAACTTTCACAGTAGACCCTCTTAGGGAGTATTTTCTGCCTCACTGATTCGACCAGCTGACAGGTAGTAGCAGGCCAGTGAAGGGAAGTTTTCTCTGGGACAGCGAGAGCCTGCTAGGTGTTCCTCCGTCAGTCTAGGTGGGGCTGTCAGACAAGGTAAAAAGCACAGGAAGAGCCGTGCGCCTTCAGGAATCCCAGTGTTCTTCCTGTTGACCATGGGCTTATTTCAACAAAAGACTGGGAAAGGGAACATAGCTATCATTAAAAAAAAAAAAAAAAAAAAAAGCAAAAAACCAGCACTAGGAAATTTCATTTTTAAGGAACTTATAGGCATTTGCGATTTTTCTCCTCTACATGTGGGTAGCTGCCCCTGTCATGGGACCAGCCAGTCCCTGGGCCTTCCCTGAGCAACCTGAGGGAGGGCTGGGATCTCTCCGCTATAGCTCTTCTGCACACAAGGGCCCTGTGGCCCAGAAGGTCCTGTTCAAGTATCAGGTGCTCTGTGGGAAACCACACACAACAGGTCGCCCTGAGACCCGCCAACACCTGGACCAGGTGAGCACATCAGCTCTCCATCTGGAAGCCATGGTTGGGTGAGAGGGAGCTCTGCTGGGGTGGAAAAGGCCGGGGCAGCAGAGAGCCCAGGGGCATGGAGGCTCACTGATAGGGTGAAAATAAACATCACTCTTTCTTTTTTTTTTTTTCAAAAATCTTATTTATTTATTTGAGAGAGAGAGAGAGAATGAGAGAGAGAAAGCATGAAGGGGGGAGGGTCAGAGGGAGAAGCAGACTCCCTGCCGAGCAGGGAGCCCCATGTGGGACTCGATCCCGGGACTCCAGGATCATGACCTGAGCCGAAGGCAGTCGCTTAACCAACTGAGCCACCCAGGCGCCCAACATCGCTCTTTCCTGTATTCCAACACAGACCCAGTTTTCCCATTTAGTTTCTTGTCACTTACTGTTACCATCGTATGGACCTCTCTCCCTCCCTCCCTCTTTCCTCCAACAAGGAACACCTCCTCCGTTCCAGGTCCTTGTACAGCACTGAACCGGTTACCAAGATAACTGCAAAGACCTCAGTCTCCTCGGCGACAGGTAATCCTACTATGGGATACCTTGTCTTATTGCTTTATTGTGCTTCCCAGATACCATGCTTTTTTTTTTTTAATTGAAGGCTTGTGGCAACCCCGTGTCAAGCAAGTCTACAGGCATCATTTTCCAACAGCATTTGCGCAGTGTCTCTCTTGGTGTCACATTTTGGTGATTCTCATGACAGTTCAACTTTTTCATCATTATTATATTTGTTATAGTGATCTGCGATCTTTGATGTTACCATACCAATTGTTTTGGAGCACCATGAACCATGCCCATATAAGACACATGTAATAAACATATTATTATATACAACAATAAATAAATATTGTGTGTGTTGACTGCTCCACCAACTGGCCATTCACTACCACCCCCTCCTTGGGTCTCCCTGTTCCCTGAGACATGATATTGAAATTAGGCCAATTAATACCCCTCCAATAGCCTCTGTATGTTCAGGTGAAAGGAAGAGTCGCCTGTCTCTCACTTTAAATCAAAAGCTATAAATGATTAAGCTGAGTGAGGAAGGCATGTTGAAGCTGAGAGGTTGAAAAAGCTAGGCCTCTTGAACCAAACAGTGAGCCAAAGCTCTTGAAGGGGGTTACAAGTGTTATTCTAGTGAACACACAAATGATTAGAAAGTGAAACAGCCTTACTGCTCATATGGAGAACATTTCGGTGGTCTGGATAGAAGATCAAACAGCCATGACATTCCCTTAAGCCAAAGCCTAACCTAACTTATGGAGTTATCCATAAGATCCAGCCAAGATAATTAATGAAGATGGCTACACTGAACATCAGGTTTTCAATACAGACAAAATAACGTTATAGCAGAAGAAGATGCCATCTAGAACTTTCATAGCTAGAGAACAGAAGTCAATGCCTGGCTTGAAACCTTTAAAGGACAGGCTGACTCTCAGGCACTAATGCAGCTGGTAACTTTAAGTTCTGACCTACTACTTAGAAAAAAAAGATTCCTTTCAAAACATTACTGCTTACTGATAATGGACATGGGCACCCAAGAACTCTGATGGAGATGGACAACGAGATTAATCTTGTTTCCATGACCGCTAACACAACATCCATTCTAAGCCCATGGATCACAAAGTAATTTCCACTTTCAAGTCTTATTATTGAAGAAATACATTTCATTGGGCGATAGCTGCCACAGAGCATGATTCCTCTGATGGATCTGGGTAAACTAAACCAAAAACCTTCTGGAAAGGATTCACCTTTCTATTTCATCTACTCTAGATGCCATTAGGAACATTTGTGATTCATGGGAAGAGGTCAAAATATCAACTTTCACAGGGGTTTGGAAGAAGTTGGGTGACTTTGAGGGGTTCAAGACTTCAGGGGAGCAAGTCGCTGCAGATGGGCAGGAAAGAGCAGGAGAACTAGAATCAGGAGTGGAGCCTGAAGACGGGACTGACGGGCTGCAATCTCATGATGAAACCTGAACAGATGTGCAAAGAAAGTGGTTCCTGAGATGGAATGTACTCCTGGTGAAGATGCCATGAAGATGGTTGAAATGACAATGAAGGATTTAGAATATTCCAGAAACTGAGTTGATAAATCTGCAGCAGGGTTTGAGAGGACTGACTAATTCTGGAAGTTCTCCCATGGCTCCAATGGCTATCAAATAGCATCACATGCTACAGAGAAATCCTCTGTGAAAGGAAGAGTCCATTGATGAGGCAAACTCATTGCTGTCTTATTTAAGAAACTGCCACGGCCACCCCAACCTTCAGCGCCCACCACCCTGACCAGTCAGCAGCCACCACCATGGAGGGAAGACCCTCCAGCAGCAAAAAGATTGACTCGCTGAAAGCCCAGATGACAGTTAGCATTTTTTAGCAATAAAGTATTTTTAAATTAAGAAAAGTATATATTTTTCTTTCGACATAATGCTGTATACACTTCATAGACAATAGTATCATGTAAACGTAACTTCTATATACACTGGGAAGCCAAAACATTCACTGGACTCTCTTGATCACGATACCGGCTTTATGGCAGTGGTTTGGAACCAAGCCCGCAGCACCTCTGAGCTGGGCCTGTACTATGTGATGAACGCTCTGCTGGCGGTGTCGGCACACTGGGAGGAGAAGCCGACCTGCTCACCTGGAGCAGGGCACAGGTGTAATGGTGTCCTGAAGGCCAGTTGCACCCGTTAGCAAGAGCTCACTATTCTAGTGTCATGAATTTTAGGAGCTGGTTGATTTTATATGGGTAGTTTGAGATCAGCCACATTGCGCACATTTAGACCACAGAAATCAGCAAACATCACAAATCAGGTTTTCTCAGAGCTGGTCATTAAACATTTATGGGCATGCACGTACACGCCAACGTGTGTGTGCACGCGCGTGTGCATACAGACAAGTGTGCATGTGCAGAGTCGCTAAAAATCACAAGGAAATGGCCTAGCGACAGGCAGACCTGGTACTCCCTGCAGAAGGACACGTGGTCTCGGCACACTCACCAGTCTGAGGTTCTTCATCGCCTGGGGGAACATGCCTTGGTGCAACTGTAGTTTGCCCACTTTCATTACCTGCACCCCTCTGACAGGATGGCTTCCAGGGAAAAAAATCCTGGAAGAAACCAAAGGGCAAACAGGGTCAGCAGGTCTCACCTTTGTGGTCGGCGTTCCATCAGGAGACCATGAAAGGGGTGGGCAGACCCCATTGACCCCTATCGAGAGGAAGCTAGCTGGGCGGTCAGGATGGGGTGGCGTCCTGTGTTAGGAAAGAAATGACAGGACTGGAAAGTCTCTCTAATCAACACGAGAGAAAGGAGACAAGGTTGGACCTCTGCGTTTCTCTCTGGGGGTGGGTTGGAGAGATCAGTTGATGAGCTTATACTCCAGCCTCGCCTGTGAGGCTCCAGCACTTAGAACAGCCTTCGAACAGAAGATGGCCGCTCAATACATATTGAGTCGATGAATGAAGTGTTCGCGACTCCCCACAGAGATACTACCATGCCCTCCTTTTAACTGCCAAGCCCTTGGAGTTCATCATGGCCCATCTTTCGTACAGGACCTGTGTATTTACTTATCATCTCACTGGATTACGGAGCTTTTATTCCGGCCCCCCATCTGTGTTTGCCATGATGTCCTGCGTGCAGGAGAAGCTCAATATAAGCTTGACCTCTTTCCCACGTATCAGAATAGAAGAGGGTGTTGTAAGGAGAGCAAAGAATGAAAATGAAGGGCTATGCTCCAAACCTGATATAACTTGCATGTGATTCAACAAGAATTTATTATATCAGAGTCAATAAAATGTGTACAGTTTGGCTGCTTCTATCCCCCGCAACATCTATCCTTAGAGTCTACCGAACTCCTCCTGTATGTACAGGATTGTTCCTGGGGCTCGGGGCTGTTTAGCTATACGCTTTCCCCTCAAGGCCCAATAATCCCACCAGACACAAGACAAACATTCATACCACAGTTACAAAATATGACAGGAGAGGGCATGATTTTGTGCCTACCTTAGTACATGGTAATGCTGAGTTCAAGGGGATTGAATACATTGAGAGAATAATGCAAGAGTTATGAAAGAGAGAGAGGTGCCTGGTGGTTGGTTGGAGCAGGAAGGTTTTCTGGAGGAAGGAAACAGGATATAAACTGGCTCTCAAGGGTTTGGGCAAGCCTGGCTGGATGGGGAAGAGGGAAGCGCATTTACACTGCTAACATGAGCAAGGGCACACTCCAAATGCTGCTGGTCCAGAGACCACAGGTTCTGCCCTAAGAGTCATGACTCACATAGGGCTCGCTATGTGCCAAGCTCTGCTCTGACCACTTCTCACTTGTGAACTCATGGAACCACATTTAAGCTCTACTGTGTAACAGAGGAGGCAGATCTACCAGGAGACACATATTCTCTGGTAAGTGGACACACGTCTCCTCACCATTTCTTCTCCCTGAACCTCAACTCTTCCCCACACGAAATGTGATACATAGAAACTCCTTTCATTCGTGCTCTTCAAAAAGTGGAAAGCAGTCCTTGAGAGGGAGGTATTTCAATCGATAGAAGGTCGGCCATGCTTCTTTGAAAGAACTGCAAAGGGAGGGGGAGGGGAGAAACAAAGGCGACACCTGGGTCTTGGATTTTTCTTCATCGCTTGAGTAGGCCAGGAGATCAATCACTTCACCCCTCACCCCCGACAAAATGAACATCATTATCTACTTGTGTGGAAGAGATTTTAAGATCTGCAGACAAAAGGCTTAAGTACAGGACACCATTATCAGGAGGTAATAGCCCCGGACACTTTCCCTGAAAAGCACACCTGGATTTGGGATTTGATTTTATTGCTATGAATGTGGAATAATTAAATTTAAAGGCAAAAAGGAATTTTATACTAAAAATCATACCACTAAATGGATGTCTGTCATGCCAGTTAACAGAAGGAAAGAAAAATCCTCGGTTCCATGCCGGGAGAGAAAGTGGCACATAATTATGCCCTGACAAGTACCTGCTCTTGTTGCTTAAAGATACTAAACAAAAACAAAGTGAAGTTCAGTCAGGAGAGGATGAGCGGAACGTGTCTGCGAGGGGGACTTGCACATAAATATTTACGGAGCAGTGTCGTGGCTCCAGCAAGTGCTGACCGTATGCCTGGATTGTTTCTGGAAGCCTCCCAGCTGCCATCTGGAATAACAATCACGATTACTTGCTGGAGTCGCACCAAGAGCAACACCGGCGAAGCTCACTCCTGCTGGGAGAAGGTCCCCAGCAAGGGCGCGTGGGTGACCGCGATGAGGACAGAGGAGGGCCTGCCGGCTGTCTTCAATCATGGCACTGCCAAAAATGAAGGCCAGCAAAGAGTCTGACCCAGGAACGGCCTCAGGGGGGCCTAGGAGTGTGGGGACCAAGGTAGGAGTCTGAGTGGGAAGGGGAGGGCGTAGAGGAGCCTATGAGATGCTGTGTTCTGTGCCCAGAGTGGTAAGGAATGAGAAGTCCCAGGAGAGTCGCTGCCCTGGCTGAGACACAGTCTAGTTGCAGAAGTGAGGCAGATAAAATCACGACACGGAGAGGAGTGTGAGGGCTGCCATGGCACAGATGTGGGGCTCCAGAAACAGTAGAGCCCTCGGTGACCAGGGGAGGGTTCCCGGAGCCACAGAACTTGAACTGGTCCAGACCGGAAGGGGCCATGGGCTCCTGGAACGGTTGTTGGGGCCTTATAAATTCCCTTTCTGTAGGTACAATGCTAGCGATCATGCGCTCCCGAATGCTGGGCCTAGGAGGGAAAAACTGCCTTTGGTGTTTCTGCGGTGAGTAAGTGCCTAGGAAGGAATGTGTTTAAACAAGCAGAGCAAAGCAGTGGCACACATACTAGCTTTAACTCAGACCCATAAGCACCAAGATTTTGCTGCCCTACTTTGCGAGGAGGCTGCAAATCCAGAAAGTGGAATGCCTCAAGCTCAAAGGCTATTGAAGTCCTGGTGGCAGGACGTGCACTGCTGCTCCTGCTGAGGTTTCTCCACATGATGTAATTACCAATTATACCGCTTCACTACAGGTAGCAGTCTGGCACTGAAAGCAGGAAAAAAACACTGTTTGGGATGATTTTTTTTAGAACTGATGTAAAAGACATGACTGAATTTATTTTTTAAAGGTTTTATTTATTTGACAGAGAGAGACACAGTGAGAGAGGGAACACAGCAGGGGGAGTGGGAGAGGGAGAAGCAGGCTTCCCACAGAGCAGGGAGCCCAATGTGGGGCTCGATCCCAGGACCCTGAGATCACGACCTGAGCCGAAGGCAGACGCTTAACGACTGAGCCACCCAGGCACCCCAAAGACATGACTGAATTTAAAAGAAGAGCTTAACTTTCCTCTATAAACTGTATTTCACAGTAACCAAAGAGATCAAAGAATGATGGAGAATTTTATAATGGATGGATTACGTTGTTACCATCAGAACCCACTGATCAATGTTAGCATCCTTACAGTGTAAAAATCAGACATCGTGTGCTCTCTGATGTCATACAACAGGAATTACTCTGCACTACCTATAAAGCATCCTTGCCAAAAGCAAAACTGAATTTAATCAAGCCCATGCAGTTAAATTCCATTTCATAGGAAAAACAAGTGATAGAGGCTCAAATAAAAGCAACCAGCTAAACCAAGATATGGAAAATTCTACAGGACTTTGATGCAGAATTTCAACAGGTCAATGGCATGAAAAGAAAAAGATGGCAGGGGAGGAGAGCACTCTACATTAAAAGAGACTCAAAAGATACAACAACCAAATGTCACATACAGACCTTGTGTATTTGACCTCAAACAAAACAATCATTAAAAGACATTTCTGGGAATTCTAGGAAATATGAACATGAAACAGCATTGTTGGCATATAAGGAAATGTCCGCATTTTTCCAAGATGCAAGCTAATGAATGGATAAAATGATGTAATGTCTGAGATTTGATTTAAATTTCCTCAGCAGAATTTGTCTTCCAGCAATGGTGGATTAGTTCGTTTCAGACCAAACTCCTTGTTAAAAACAAGAAAAGTTAGACAAAATTTACAAAATAATTGTTTGAAGGTATTACAGACCCACTGAGGCCGAGGGATCTGGAAGAGTCAAAACTGCGGAAAGAACAGAAGCTCAAGAAGATGATCCTTACATCTGTTGCCACTTTTCCCTTTGCTCACTTGAACGCAGAGGCAGACAGGCTCAAGAGCTGAGCAGAGGTTTTGGCAGTCTCACAGAAATGGACACACAGAAACAAGCTCAGGGTGCAACAAGGATGGAAAGGAGCCCTGGTAAACATCCTTGGCTTTCATTTGTGACCCCCAAAGGGTAAGGTAAGAGTAGTAGTAGGCCAGAAAGAGACCAGCCCTCACAAAGACTCGATCTGTTCAAACCCTGAATGGATTAAGGTGATCTGTTCCTACAAACTACCAGAAGCAAAAGTAAATTCTCTTTGAAGTAAAATGTCATCCTGAACCTATAATTATTCCTGTTCAATGTCCAACTGCAGGACATTCAGTAAAATTATAACGGGGCATACAAAAAACAAAGGACTGTCTGAAAGCCAAGAGAAAAAAAACACAGACAATGAAACAGACCTATAGATACTCAACAAGTTGGGTCTTTAAACCAACAGGTCTTTAAATGTAAAAAAGTATGTTTGAGAACTTAAATAATAGAAAAGAACTTTAGCAAAAAAATTAGAAATAAAATATAACCAATGAAATTTCTGGAACTGAAAAATAGAAGACTGGAGTTCAGAACTTAAGAGCTTAACATCAGATGCATCATAGCCAAAGAAAGAATTAGTAAACTGGAAGGCAGGTCAAAACATGGAGAGGAAATGAAATGGCAAGTAAAGGACCCGGGTCTCATATATGTTAACTAGAATTTCAAATTAGGTTAGAAAGGGAATGGGGCTGAAGCAATATATGAAGCCATAATGGCTGAGAATTTCCAAAAGTAATAAAAGACAGCAAGTAACAGATTCAGAAATGCTAAGAACCGCAAAATAGAATAAAACAATTCAACAAAAAGGGGGGAGGGATAAAGTAAGTGTTGTAAAATTTTGATAATTATTGAATCTGGATGAGGGATATAAGAAAGTTCATCATATTACTCTATTTTTGTGTATGTTTGAAATTTTTCATAATAAAAAACAGGACACTGGGTTTTACTTTTTCACTTTTGGGAATTATGGATTCTGGCAGATAACTGCCTAAAGTTTAAAAAATTCTGGATTTTTAATGAATTCTAAGCCTCATATAGAAATGACATGGAAACTCACGGGGGACTGGGCCAAGGAAGTGTGAAAAGGCAGATGGAGTCATGTGATGTTCCTCAGGCTTGGCTTAAGTTAAACCAGCTGCTGTATGAAAGTTATTTATGCCTTTGTGGTAGGGTAGCTTCATTTGTAATATGTAACACTTTTGTTGCTGTTAGTTTAAAAAAGAAAAAAAGATCCTAACATCGGGAAATGAAACCAAAGAAAGAAAAGATCATACCGTCCTAGAAACTGCCTTAGAACAAGAACCATCTCTTACCATGAGCTTAATTAATTACACAGTTAGTCGAGAGAAGTGCTCTTCCCCAACAGGGGCAATGAATCCTTACTTCTCCATCACTCCTACTGCCTGCCTTGCTGGTGACAGGAAGATCAGAGCTATGAATTCTCACTTGTTTCCAAAAAAAGATGATCCTGGGTTCTGGCCTCAATTGAACCCTCACCTCCTGTTTTATCTGTGATATGTGTTGCTGGCCCCACATCACTGACAGGTGCATCTGCCACCCAGCCCCACCACCTACCCCTTGAGTATGAGAAAATAAAATTCATGTGCCTCTTATAATTCTACCATATATTATGACAGCATTTTATAACATTACAGTGAGATTTTTGTCTCACTGCAATTAGATTTTTCTTGGGTTTATTTTATCCCACAAAATGAGTAAGGAGAATCATCTCCTTACACAAAGATTATATATATATTTTTAAAGATTATTTACTTATTTATCTGACAGAGAGAGACACAGCGAGAGAGAGAACACAAGCAGGGAGAGTGGGAGAGGGAGAAGCAACTCCGTGGGAAGCCTGCTTCCCAAGCAGAGAGCCCGATGCAGGGCTTGATCCCAGGACCCTGGGATCATGACCTGAGCCGAAGGCAGATGCTTAACGACTGAGCCACCCAGGCACCCCCACAAAGATTATATTTCTAACGCCTCTTAATTTCCACTAAATAGAGGTCCTCCACCCAAAAGGCAGGACTTTCTTACTCTTAGAAGTTTAACAATTTATAGTTGTTGGTACATTACCTATTGTTATAAAGAAACTCTTAATCAGAGAAGAACAAAAGAGCTTTTTGTTTATTTTAAATGTTTATGTAATTCGGGTTCAGAAGCAGAGGTTTTACAGTAGATAAATTCGAATGAAGGAGTTAGGACATTCAGGCTCAAGACCTGCGTCTTCCAAGTAGTTAGTTGATGGACCACTTCACATCACAATTAACCTGATGCTAAGACAAGGAGTGGGAGAACATTTAGAAATGTTCGCAACTACATATAAACACAAGCTAGTATCATTAAGTGTCCAGGGCTAGTGAACGTATGGTAATCAGATGTAACGCACTGTTACATCCACATTGAAATAAACAATGGGGAAAACTGCCTGATTTTATTGCAAAGTTAAAAAAAAGTGGCCCCATAGCATAAAAAAAGTTATTTCCAACAGCCAAAGGGCTCACTTGGATCACCTCTACGTTTCTCTGTTGTTGTTTTTTTAAATGCAAGCTGAATGGGTAGCAATGCAGAGAGAAGCCTGGCGGATAATGGTAGTTGAGATGATACTGGATGAGGGGCACGGAGCTGCCTTGTTAAGGAAATGCTTCTGTTGCAGATGGGGTTGAATTTTGAACCTGAAAGTTTGTGTTTTCATCTTCTTTTTGAAAAGTGAACTGCAGGGGTGCCTGGGTGGCTCAGTCGTTAAGCTTCTGCCTTCGGCTCAGGTCATGATCCCACGGTCCTGGGATCAAGCCCCACATCTTGCTCCCTGCTCAGCAGGAAGCCTGCTTCTCCCTCTCCCACTCCCCACTTGTGTTCCCTCTCTCACTGTGTCTCTCTCTGTCAAATAAATAAAATCTTAAAAAAAAAAAAGTGAACCGTGAAGACATTGCCTGTACCATATTTGTAACTTGCAAATTATGTTTAACTATTTTCATGTAATGCTGGATTCATGCACAATTTTCTCACCCACTTGCCAGACCTGGGCTCCTGGCAGTTTGGCTAGCAGCAGGGAGACCACGTGGTGCTGCCCATGGAGCTGGTACTGCCTGTAGCACAGTGGTAAGGACTGGTCAGAATCCTCCAGGCAGGCAGGGTGGTACTCCACTGTATGCAAATAGTTTCCTTTAATGCTCATAATGGGGACAGTGCTTTCCTGTGTCTGGCTTTTGCCCATTTCATGTCTTGCAGTCCTCTTTTTTAGGGTGTAAAATATTTAACAATATTTAGAAGTATTTCAAAAAGGCTGGCCAGCATGACTGAAATATAAAAAGATATTTTAAAATGTAATAAAATGCTGGCAAGATAGTAAAGAATTGTCAGGCCAAAATCTAAGTGAAGAGGGACACCTGAGAAGTAAGTAGAATGGTGCAACTATGGTAAGCTCATATGCTGGAGCCTCTGGCTTCCTCTGTTTTGTTTGTTTGTTTGTTTGTTTTAAGCTTGGGGGGCATAAGAGCAAGTCCAGTGTCTACCTAACATCATAGGGTCTAACAGAGAATCCTCCCTTCTTGCCAATTGCAGGAGACAGACTACATTGAAAAGAGTCACTGTAAGGATAACAGAAAGCCAGAAGCCAGTAGAATAATATCTTCAATGTGCCTAGCACAAAGAATTCCTGTATCTTTCACGAATCTGAGTGTACAGGTAAAGGGTTCAGGGTTGCTTTTTGAGGTGAAGAAAATGTTCTAAAATTGAATGTGGCGATGGCTGCACATGTCTTTGAATATAATGAATTGTATGTTTTTGATGGGTAAATTGTATGGTTCTATGAATTATATTTCTTTTTAAAAAGATTTTATTTACATATTTGACGGAGAGAGAGAGAGCGTAAGCAGGGGGAGGGGCAGAGGGAGAGGAAGAAGCAGACCTCCCGCTGAGTGGAAAGCCCGATATGGGGCTCCACCCCAGGACCCTGAGATCATGACCTGAGCAAAAGGCAGATGCTTAACTGACTGAGCCACCCAGGTGCCTCTCTATGAATTATATTTCAATAAACTATTAAAAAAAGAATGAGACATTAGTATACCCACCCAAAATAAAATACTGAGATATAAATCTAAAGAAATATGTACAAGCTCTATATAAGGAAAACTACAAACCTCTGATGAATGAAATCAAAGAACTAAATAAATGGAAAAGTATTCCATGTGTGTTGATAAGAAGATTCAATATTGTCAAAGATGTCAGTTTTTCCCAACTTGGTTTATAGATTTGATGCAATCCCAATCAAAGTCCCAGGAAGTTATTTTGTGGATGTCAGTAAACTGATTCTAAGTTTACATGGAGGCAAAAAGACCCAGAATACCCAACATAACACTGCAGAAGAACAAAGTTGGAGGAATCAATATACCCAACTTCAAGACTGATTCTAAAGCTACGGTAATCAAGACGGCGTGGCAAAGAACAAGCAGATCAAGGGAACAGAACAGGGAGCTCTGAAAGACCCACATATGTATAGCTGACTGATCTTTGACGAAGGAGCAAAGGTAACACAAAGGAGCAAAGACAGGTGTTTTCAACAAATGGTGCTGAAGCAACAAAACATCCACATTACAACAAACAAACAAACAAACAAACAAACAAACAAACCCAGGTCTTATGCCCTTCACAAAAATGAACTCAAAGTGGATCATAGATCTAAATGTAAAATGCAAGCCATGAAACTGCTAGCAGACAACCCAGGGGAAAGCCTAGATAATTTTGGGTATGGTGATGCCTTTTTTTTTTAGTTTTTTTTAAAGATTTTTCATTTATTTATTTGACAGAGAGAGCAGGGGGAGCGGCAGGCAGAGGGAGAGGGAGAAGCAGGCTCCCTGCTGAGCAAGGGGCTCGATCCCAGGACCCCAGGATCATGACCTGAGCCGAAGGCAGACGCTTAACCAACTGAGCCACCCAGGCATCCCCAATGATGCCTTTTTAGATACAACACCGAAGACATGATCCAGAAAAGAAATAAGTGATAAGCTGGAAAACTGAAAGCTTCTGCTCTGCAAAAGACACTGTCAAGAGAATGGGAAGGTAAGCCACAGACTGAGAGAAAATATTTACAAAAGACACATCTGATAAAAGATTGTTATCCTAAATATACAAAGAACTCTTAAAACTCAACATAATGAAAAACCTGAAAAAAAAGAAAGAGAACAGACATCTCACCAAAGAGATACAGATGGCAAATTAGCCTATGAAAAGATGCTTCCATTAGATGTCATTGGGGAAATGCAAATTAAAACAACAATGAGATACCACTACACATCTAGTAGAACGACCAAAATCCAGAACACTGACACTACCAGATGCTGGTGAGGATGCGGAACAATAGGAACTCTCCTTCATTGCTGGTGGGGATGCAAAATGGTGCAGCCACTTTGGAAGACAGTTTGGTGGTTTCTTATAAAACTAAACATACTAAATAAACTAAACCATAAGATCTAGGAATCATGCTCCTTGGTATTTACCCAAAGGGGTTGAGAACTTACGTCCACACAAACACACATATAAACTTATAGCAGCTTTATTCATAATTGCCAAAACTTGGAAGTAACCAAGATGCCTTTCGGTACATGAATGGATAAATAAACTGTGGTCCATCCAGACAATGGAATATTATCTAGTACTGAAAACAAATGACCTATTAAACCATGAAAAGACATGAACAACTTTATATGCATATTACTAAGGGAAAGAAGCCAATCGACAATGGCTACATTTCGAAGGTGTGACATTCTGGAAAATGCAGAACTATGGAGAAAAAAAATCAGTGACTTCTGGGGGGTGCAAGGGAGGGATGAATAGGTGGAGCTCAGAGGATTTTTAGGTTAGTGAAAACATATGATACCATAATTATGTACACATCATTATACATTTGTCCAAATTCATAAAATGTACGACACTGAGAGTGACCCCTAATGTAAACTATGGGCTCTGGTGATAATGATGTGTCAGTGTTGTAACAAATGTCCCACCCTGGTGGGGAATGTGGATAATGCAGGAAGCTGTGCATGTGTGGGGGGTAGGGAACATATAGGAAATCTCTGTACCTTCAATTCTGCTGTGCACTTAAAACTGCTGTAAAAAAATAAGAGTCTTAAAAAAAAAGGAGTAAGATGAAATAGAGACATTTTTTGAAAAAACAAAAACTGAGAATTTGTCATCAGCAGATCTTAACAAAAGGAATTTCTAAAGGATGTACTTCTGGAAGAAGGAAAGTGAGCCAAGATGGAAGGTCTAAGGTACAAGTAGGAATGAAGAACAAAGAGAATGCCGAATATGGGCAAACCTACAAACAGACAAATAAAACAGTAGTTTTGTGGGAGTTAAAAATATGGTAAAAATAAAAATATACAATAATCATAGTATACATGTCAATAGTAAATAAAACAGGATTCAAGTACCCAAAAGTCCTTCTCTATCCAGGAAGAACATAAAGCAGTTATATGCACACTTTATAACTCTTTAAAAAGCTCACGTGTGATTTATATACCCTTTGGAATGTATGATATATTTAAAAATAAAAAGTCTTAAAACCTGATTTAATGCTCTGTTTTAATTTCAAGGTACAAAGCCAGTGTGTAAAGAACAATTAGGTTAATAGATAATCTAGTTATTTAATGATCTCCAAAGACTGAATGCTGAATCAAGAATGGAACGCTGTGGTTTAAAAAAATGTACATACAAACAAACATCCCTTATTTGGAGGGAAAAATGATACATATAAAAAATTAAAAATTCATTAAAAAAAGCTGCATAATCTAGTTGTAAATAGATGAAATACAGTTTGCCATCAATAATCTTACCAAGTTGTGTGTCTGTATCTGACAACACTGTTGTTGACATGTATTCCAGAAATATGACTGGTCCTTTTATTGAAATCAGCTGATACAGATGCCAAGTACTTGAGAGCCCAGAGGCCTTGAAGAAGCGTAAACTCCCAGAGCACAGGTGTTGGGAGGTTCTGGAATGTGGTGCTGGGAAGTAGAAATGTTCTCTCTTCTTTGGTGATTTAAAAAAAAAAAAAAAAAAGTCTGTTGGGGTATAAAAGTTGGCACTGCTGAGATGCAGCCTCATGAGAAAGTGAGTCTACAGCAGGATTGGCAAACTACGGTGCCAAGGCCAGATCCCCCCTGTGGCGTGTTTTCACAAATAGTTTGACTGGTGCACGGCCACACCCACTCCTTTGCAGATGGTCGGTGGCTCCCTTCCTGACACATCAGCAGGACTTAGGAGTTGACTGTATGGCTTGCAAAGCCTAACACACTTACCACCTAGCTCTGTACAGAAAAAGCTGGCAGACACCTGGTCTGTAGTAAAGGACTTTCTAGAAGAAAGAGGCTGGAGGGTCGCAAACAAAAGAAAAAAAAAACAAAAAAAGCTCTATAATGGGTAACTATGAATATGCTGGAAATGTGACTGTCTAGTTGTTTTTGTCACTAGTAACAATAATGATGATTATAATAGATACAGTTAGAGCCCTTGCTACATATCAGGTCCTGATCTAAGGACTCTACCTGCTTTAGCTCAGTTTCTTTCTTTCTTTTTTTTTTTTAAAGATTTTATTTATTTATTTATTTGAGACAGAGAGAGAGACAGAGAGCATGAGAGGGAGGAGGGTCAGAGGGAGAAGCAGACTCCCTGCCCAGCAGGGAGCCCGATGCGGGACTCGATCCCGGGACTCCAGGATCATGACCTGAGCCGAAGGCAGTCGCTTAACCAACTGAGCCACCCAGGCACCCTCTTTCTTTCTTTTTTTTAACATTTTATTTATTCAGAGAGAGAGAGAGGGAGAGCGTGCACACAAGCAGGGGGAGAAGCAGGCTCCCCGCTGAGCAGGGAGCCTGAAGTGGGACTCGATCCCAGGACTCTGGGATCATGACCTGAGCAGAAGGCAGACGCTTAACTGACTGTAGTTCAATTTATTTTCAAACAACCCTATGCATATAAACTTTGGTAAAGATGGTATGAAGTGATCAGAGTCTTCTCTGCAAAAACGAGTATAAAACTGGACAGAATTGCCAAAAGCAACCACCTCAGGGCATTAGAAATTGACCAAAGGTAGACAACAAATTGGGAAGTTGTTCATTCTTTAAAAAGAACAAAAAACAAAAAACAAACAAAAAACTAGCTAGAGCTTAGGGTAAGCAAAGCAAGAGTCTCTAGTCTGCTTGCCTGGAGCTATTCCTATCCACCACCCTCCCCACAGTCCTAGAAGAACTGAGACAAGCTCTCCATACATAGCATCTGGGTAACGAGGAAACTGCACATCCATAAGGGCGGCGCAAAAAAGCCTGACAAAAAGTAGAAGCCGAGTGAGAGGACTGCAACTTTGACCTGCACACACCTTCCCACACACAGCAGAGGGAGGGAAGCCTTTTAGGTTAAAGATGTTTGAGCAACAACCCTGGCCATGTCACTGGCTGCCCACTACTCAATCACAGGGGAGACCTCTAGGGAGCTAGGGCTAAAACAAAAAACTGAGCAAAGACATCATTAATAAGTTGCACCCCACACTCCACAGTTTACATCCAGAAAAGTTACAAAACCACCACAACAACCTTCAGAACAATAAAACAGAATGCAGAGTTAATGTTATTTTACAAGTTCGGTTTTCAATTAAAAAAATTATTAGGCTGCAGTAGGGCGTGAAATGGCCCCCAAATAAAGCTACAATCTAATCTGCACAGCCTGTGAATATGTCACCTCACACAGCAAAGCAAACTCTGCAGGTGTGATTAAGGCCAAAACATTTGAGAGGGGGAGAGTAGCCTAGGTCACCCAGGTGGATCCCATCTAATTTCACGAATCTGGAAAAGCAGAAACCCATCCCCAGCCGGGTCAGAGAAAGAGCTGTGTGGTGAAAGCAGGGTCAGAGGATTGTTATGTTGTTAGCTTTGAAATTCAGAAAGGGAACCACGAACCAAGGAACATGAGCAGCCTCCAAAAGCTGGACAACTTAAGGAAAGAGGTTTTTCTATAAAACCCCTAGGAAGGATCACAGCCCCACTGGCACCTTGATTTTAGTCCAGAGAGACCTGTGTCAGGCTTCTGACCCACAGAACTATAAGACAATACATTTGTGTCATTTGAAGCCACTGAGTTTGTGATCATTTGTTACAGCAGCAAAAGAAAACTTGTCATACATACGTAAAAGACAAGGAACCATACTTAAGAACACAGCTGTCAAAAGAAATGGACTCCGGGTGGACTCAGATATTAGATTTAGAAAGAAAAATCATTAAAGCAACTATGATAAATATTTCCAACTAATTAAATAATATTCAAATAACTAAAGGAAAACAGTTTTCAAAAAAGGTGGTGGGAGGACGTTCTGATAGAGAAGTAAAACCTGTAAAAAAGAACCAAATATAAATTCTAGAGTTGAAACGAAAAGTTCATCAGAGGGACTCAGAGTTGATATGGCAGGTGAAATCATCAGGAAAAAATCAGAAGCCAGATCAATGAAATATCGAATCTGCAGAACAGAGGGAAAAATAAGTGAAGAAAAATAGAACACTCAAATACCTCTGAGAAGTCAGGTATATCCCGAAACAAGAGAAGAAAGGGAATAGGGCAGGAAAAATAGAAACAATTATGTCCAAAACCTCCCCAAATTTAATGAACACAAAATTTAATTAATATAAATTTAAAATTTAACTAATACAAAATATTAGCCCATAGATCCCAAGAAGCTCAACTATCTCCAAGTAAAATAAATGCAAAGAGAATCTATCCAGACACATCATAAACTGTTCAAAATTAAAGAGAAAATATTGAAAGGAGCAAAAAACAAAAACAAAAACACCTCACCAACCAGAAGGGAAACAGCAGACTTCTCACCAGACACCATGGAGACAAAATACAAAAGAATAACAATGCTGAAAGAAATAAGCTGTCAACTAAGAAATCTGTACTTAAACTATCCTTCAAAAGCAAAGGTGAATGTAGTTAAGATGTTGATTCTCCTCAAACTGATCTATAGTGCAATCAAAATTAGAGTAATAAAAAAATCTATAGTTGTAATAAAAATCCCAACATGATATCTGTAGATATAGACAGGCTGGTTCTAGAATGTACATGGAGATTTAAAGACACCAGTAGAGTCAAAACAATTTTAAAAAAAGAATAAAAGAGGAGGATTCACATAACCCAATTTTAAGATTTACTATAAAGCTATAGTAATTAAAACAGTGTGGTACTGGCAAAGAGACAGACACAGATAAATGAAACAATAGATATTTCAAAAATAGAACTACACAAATATGGCCAATGTATTTTGGACAAAGACACAAAAACAATGTAGTAACACAGTTATTTCAACCATCCGTAGGAAAAAAAATGAACTTTGACCTGAACTTCATACCTTATACAAAGATCCATTATGAGCCCATTAACTCAAAATGGATTATCAATCTAAATGTAAAATGTACAATTATACAACTTTAAAAAAAAAAGATACAGGAGAAAATCTTCATGATCTTGTGTTAGGCAAAGATTTCTTACATATGACACTAAAAACATGATCTGTAGAAGTAAAAATTGACAAATTGGAATTCGTAAAAATTAAATGTCCCCTATAAAAGATATAAAGAATAAAAACAAGCTAAAGACTGGGTGAAATTATCTTCAAAATATACATCTAAGATTTCTAACCAACATATACAAAGAACTCTTACAACTCAATAATAATAAGGCATAAACAAAAAAATGAAAAATGGGCAAAATATTTGACAGGTATTTCAGAAAAAAAATATGAATGGCAAGTCAGTACCTGAAGAGATGCTCAAAATAATTAGTCATCAGAGAAATGTTTTACAGTACCACTATATACCCAAAAGAAGGGCTAGAATCAAAAGAAACTGACAATATTATTTTGTATGTGTTGGCAAGGATATAGAGGAACTGGAACTTCCATACATTGTGAGGGGAAGTAGAATGGTACAAGTGCTTTGGAAAACATTTTGGTGATTTCTTAAAAAGTTACACAGAAGACAAATAACCCAACTGAAATGAACAAAGGATGTAAACAGACATTTCTCTTCAAAAAATAGAAGAATTTCACTTCATTTCCAATAAGATACACAAATGGCTAATAAATACATCATTAGTCATTAGGTAAATGCAAATCAAAACCATAGTGAGTTGCCCCTCACACCCACTATGGCTGTAAGAGCCAGTGCTGGTGAGGATGTGGAGAGACTGGAACCTTCATACACTGTTGGTGAAAATGCAAAATGGTGTAGCCACTTTGGAAAATGGTCTGGCAGATACTATCTGTTGTATATTGTCTGATCCCCATTTACTGAAATGTCCAAAATAGACACATCCATAGAGACATACAGTAGATTAGTGGTTTTCAGGGAACAGGGAGAGGGAGAGGAGAAGGCTGGGGCTACCAGGTCTATGATATTTTGGTACAGCCACCTGAAAGGACCAAGGCAGCCCCCGAATTCCATTACTAGGAATCCATTCAGGAGGAATGAAAACATGCCCACATAAGGACTTATATGCCAGTGTTCATTTCGGTATTATTCAAAATAGAAAAAAAAAAAAAAAAAAAAGTGGAAATAGCTCAAATAATCAACTGGTGAATGGGTAAATAAGATGTGATTGAGCCATACAATGTGCTACTGTTCTGCCATACAAGGAACAAAGTACTGATACACACTGCATCACGGATGAACCTCAAAAACAGCCTAAGCTAAAGAAACTAGATAAGACTACTTATTATAGGATTCCATGTATGTGAAATTTCTAGAAATTTCTAGAAAGTCTAGAGTTGTGGTGGCCTGGGGCTGGGCATGGAGGTAGGAACCAACACAAACAAGTGCAAGGGAACCTTTGGGGGTGACAAATATTTAAAAAATGGATGGATGGTGGTGCTCATTTGCACAACTGCAAAAATGTCTACAATTTATAGAGCTGTACAGTTAAAATGGCTGAATTTTATGGTATGTAAATCATGCTTCAAACAAGCTGTTAAAAAGAAAAATCAAACCACCTTCTGAGCCTGG
The DNA here is from genome assembly GCF_029215605.1 of Mirounga angustirostris. NCBI lineage: Eukaryota > Metazoa > Chordata > Mammalia > Carnivora > Phocidae > Mirounga > Mirounga angustirostris. The sequence continues at coordinate 64,414,151 of NW_026991714.1, forward strand.
AACTACTATCACAATTTTACCACTGGGGAAACTGAAGCCCAGAGAGATTAGGGAACTAGCTAGAAAATGGCAGAACTAGGAGCTGATCAGAGGCAAAATGGCTGCGTCCTTAGCCACAAATCAGACCTGTGTAATCTGCTAAGTATAAAAGTACAGTCCTTGGAACATGGCAAAAAGTCCTGCCCCCTTCCCACAGGCAGTCATTTTCTGTGAATACAAAGAGAACGATCACACGTGGAGCATTATCCTATAAGCCTAACTCCGAGCAAGGACCATTCCTCCCCTCCATTCCCTGTGATTAGCTGACAATCTGCCAGGTAGTTACGATCATCCTCTACTGGACAAATTAAGAAACTGGGCACAAAGAAATTAAACAATTTGTTTAAGATCGCACAGCTAGTAGGTAGTTTGGGTGGAATTTAAATCAGGGTCTGACTCCAAAATCTCTGTATAATGCCTCCGTTTCTCACAAAAATGGATTCCTCTTTTAAACATGTTATTTCCTCTCATGTGATAACAGAAACTATCCGGCCTTTTTACACTAAAATATGTAATTTTGCAAAAAGTAATGTGCTTTTTAATGGATTCCCTGAATTTCACAAACCATGTCTATAAGAGAAAATACATTTTTCTGCTACCTGTGTATGTAAAGCTTTCTTTGCTAATGAATGGATCCTCCTTTCACATTATTGAAGGCTAGACAGGCACAGAAAACTAGTTCTCCACCCCTCCCCTCTGAAACCCAAATATATATATCACTCCCTCTAAATTATAGAAATACTCATTCATTTTATATACTTAATTATATTATCAAATCCCTCAAGAGGTCAAAATTACTCATTCCTTTAATCTTGTTTCTAGAAGAGCCACTGCAGCCATGACTAATCTTTTTTCGTGCTTATCAACTTGTAAGATTTTGACATTTTTCAGGAATGCAGACATTATACACAGATATAAATAGTGCATACACGGAATTTTTTCAAAAGGAAGAAGAAGGGAGAGGAGATCAAGGAAGAGTAAATGTTCACAAAAAGAAGGGTGGTGTGTTCCTCTTCTTTGGGGACTTGTTTATTCTGCCACTGTTGAAGGGGAAGTGCATCAAGAATTCACACACACTATAGAAGTAGCAAAACCATTTGGATTTAACTTGGATTCAAGAAACCTCTAGCAATAACTTTTCTTCTGAGGGAATAATTAATGACGCGCTTGCTCTTTTCCCCATTTAATGCAGGAAGCATGACTGCCTGTGACAAAATCAGTGATCAGTCAGGGTACTCACAGTCAAAAAGGCATCTAAAAAGCTACCTCTGATAGAACACTCCCAATTTATTATCAAAATGCCTATCAAGACACAAATATAGATTTTTAAAAATCGCAATACAACTTAAAACTAGTACTAATAGCCAACCTAATGCCAGAGTCTAGGAAGTGTTCTTAGCCACAACTTGGCTCAGAACAATGCATAGTAAAACATCACCTGGATAAGCATGTTTGCTTGAAAGTGTTGGGAAGGTTCCCTTCCTACTAGCTGAATCATGGACCAGAAATGCAAGTCTGGACCAAGCAGGAATCTGTGCAGCTGTCCATGCATTATGGTGGGGCTGGTTTCTGTAGTAGCCAAGGTCAGTCATCTGGGACCCCTTTCTCCTTTAGCCAATTCAGACTATTGTTCCAAAAATAGGGTAGAGAGTAGAGTTAAGGGGCAAGAGTGGAGGAGTAGGTGTGTCACATCAAATACTGACAAGAGCAGGTGCCCTAAATAACAGTTGGTAAGTGGAGACTGAGATATGAGGAGCCTTGACAAAAGTGCATTGTGAGGTGTGTAGTTTACGGTATACTTTATCTGTCTCATGTCCCAGAAAGCCAGGATGAGAACAGATGCCATTTAAGTCCACCAGTTCCCAAATGAGGAAAATCCACTAGATTATGAGAACTGGCTGTACACTGAGCCCATCTATCTGCTGTCCAGTTAGAGATCTGATAAGAAGATCCAGAGAGGACTGGGCTAAGGGTAATTTATATACCATGTCCACTGGCAAACACTAATACTGAATGCTTTCTCACTAAAATTGGGGAAAAGGCAAAGAAGTCCACTGTCATTATTCTTATTCAACATAGAACTAGAAGTGCTAGCCAGTGCAATAACAAAAGAAAGGGGATTAAAAAGGAAGAACTAACTGTCCCTATTTGCAGAGACATAATTACCTATGTAGAAAATCCTAAGGAATTTACAAAAGCATTCCCAGAACTAATACCTAAAATCAGTAAAGTCACAGGATACAAACTCAACACACAAAAATTAATGGCATGTCTGTATACTCACAATGAACACATGAAAGCCAAAATTAAAGATACACTACTACTTACAAGCACTATAAAAAATGAAATACTTAGGTATAAACCTATAAATATCATGTACAGCATCTATGGGCTGAAAATTATAAAATGCTGGTGAAAGAAATCAAAGATCTAAATAAATACATATATAGTGTCTATGGATTAGATGACTCAGTACAGTAAAGCTGTCAATTCTCCTCAAATTGATCTATAGGTTAAATACAATTCCTATAAAAATCTCAGTAAGAGGGCGCCTGGATGGCTCAGTTGGTTAAGCATCTGCCTTCGGCTCAGGTCATGATCCCAGGGTCCTGGATTCAAGCCCTGCATCAGGCTCCTTGCTCAGCGGGGAGCCTGCTTGTCCCTCTCCCTCTGCCCCTTGCCCCCACTCATGTTCTCCTCTCTTGCTCTGCTCTCTAATAAAAAATAAAAATCTTTAAAAAAACCCCAGTAAGAGTTTTTGTAGATATAGACAAGCTTATTCTCAAACTTGTATGGAAAGGCAAAGGAACTGGAATAGCTAACAACACAATTTTGAAAAAAAAGAAGAAAACTGAAGGATTCACACTATCTGATTTCAAGCATGTCTACGGAAGTACAGTAATCAAGACTAGGTAGCAAACCCTAGTTCTCTTCCTAGCTTTTGGCATGATCACTTCCCACATTCCCTCCTTGTTCCCAGGTTTCCAGTGTACCCTGGCAAAGCTAGTATGGAAATAATATAGGAAGATCTATGGATGACAAATGTTTGTTCAACATTTGAATTATCTACTGCTATGTAATAAGCCATTCCAAAATGTAATGGTATAAAAATAACAACCATTGTCTTACGCTCACATGTTTTGTGAGCGTTCCTGCTCTTCAGTATGTGGGGTTGGGATGACCTGAATGGCTAGAGGTGTCTCAAAATAACTGGAGGCTGGAACGACTGGGGTCAGAGGATCTACTTGATGACACCAAGATACTAAGTTGGTTTCCTCATTCTCATTCTGGCACCTGAGCTGGAATGGCTGAAGAATAAGCTTAAGCAGGGACTGGTGACCAGAGTACTTAGGTGGCATCTCCATGTAGCTTCTCAAAGCATGGCAGCTGGGTGTTGAGAGGGAATGTCCCAAGAGTGAGCATCTAGACAGCAAGTGTTCCAAGGGACCAAGATAGAGGCTGCAAAGATTTGTCTTATTCGTAGAGAACAAAGCTCTGTAAGAACAAGCACTGAATTGAGATCAGTGTTGGTGATGGGGCCAATAGTGGCAACAGAGTATTAAGATGTAAAGAAGGCTACAGAAGGCTGGCTGGGCACCAAGGCAACAAAGAATATACTAACAACTCCCTGGGCACAACAATGCGATTTCACATCTACTATTTCATTGATGTAATTACAACTGTGTACTTTATTATCTTGGTTATACAGATGTGTGGATGTGGACCCCAAGGTTCTGAGAGGCTGTGGAATTTTCTCAAAGTGGTACAGCCAGTAAATGGAGGAGCTGAGATCACAACCCAGCAAGCTTTCTGAATCTAGTCTCTTTCCCGTCTACTCACTAAGCCTCGCCAATCTAATAGTTTTGCTGTAGATTAGCTCTGTGCACTTTGTTAACTTCTTAGGGTGTGGCTAAAACATTTCCAATCACTTCTCAATAGCCCCTGATACACAACTCTGATCCCACTGGGTACAAACATGCCTGAGGGCTGTCATTACTTCTCACCGCCAGAAGCCTACAGGTGATACCAGATTCATCACACAACTGAAAAGAACAGTGTTGGAAAAACGTGAAGCTAATGAATCGGCCAGCAAGGTTGTCTTACACAGAAAACCTGAAATCCTGCATCCAAATAAATGGCAGAATACTATTGCTACCAGCTGGGTTTCCATTTAAGACTCCACTTGTGGAAAATATTTATCACAGTCTCCCATTTGCTCCGTGCAAAATCAAAGAAAATTGAGAAATGCCAAATTACATTGTCTTAAAAAATCCTGTCATTGAGTAACCCAGCTCCCACAAGCTATTTTCTGAAGACATTACTGATGTCCTACCAAGTTGATGGAGTAATGTAATTTGCTAGCTGGAAAAAAGGCTGGAAACAGAACTGTGTTCATTAGAGCAATATCTTTACAATGCCTTATTCCATTTTCATTACTTTTCACGATCACACATCATATCACAGGGCAGAATGGTCGCCTTGCTATGCCCTAGATATTATAGTGCCTTTATAGTTGGAAGTAGATTTTTAGCACTTGTGCAAATTATAGCTGTTCTTCCTAGAAAGGGCTTATTTATGCTGGGGAAAACAACTCTCTCTGAAGGTCTATGTGGTCTTTGTTTAAGTGAAGCAACCATTCCTTCAGACTCCTAAGTTCCTGTGGGGGCAATCTCTTCCACAATCCATTCATCAAGCCCACTCCTAGTGCTGGACCAGTGCACATCAAAGTTTTGAAAGAAGCACCATTTGTCTGCTGTCTCTCTTCATCTCTCCTATTTCCTAGAAACTCTTCTCTCTCTTCCAGGCTGGAGCACTTCCCAGTGGTGCCTCACCCATGTAGCCTTCCCCAGTGCAGCTCCCCACCAAAGATCCCTCTTCACCCAATCAAAACCCCCAAGCTTCCTTTAGAAAAGTCTGATTTCATCAAGGTGTGAACAGAAAGCAATCTTACTAGATTAAATTACAGCTGTGCATGATTGATAATTTCATAGAGGCATTTGCTTTTGAAGGAGAAATTCTTATTAACTGAAAATAATTTCTAATGGGTAAAAACTAAATGAATGTAACTAAGGGATGAATTTCCATCAGTGGAACGGAAAAATATTTTCGGGCACAGGTACCTCCCAGGAATTTAGAAATCCACGGAAAGCTGAGGTTCACGTGTGTGGTACTCGACAACCAAGCATGGTAGAGTCCCCGTGAGCAATGAGCTGGTCACACCCTCAGACTTACTACTGAAATGTCCATTATGTGCCTGTTAGTGTAAAGGGGTGGGAGGTGCTTTGCTTACAATGGTTAAAATGAATAACAGACTGTGTAGAGGTGGAAAAAATCAGGGATCGCCTACTTCAACCCCTTCAATTTAAAGATGATGTAAGAGCCTAGAAAAGTTGTTCTAGGTCCACTGACTTCCTGTACGTCACGTTACAGGGTAATATGCCATCTTTTGGGGACTGAATGCCTATTGGGCTATAATTTCTTCTAGAGATATCTTATAGGCAATGAAGCAAACGTCCCCATCATTATGAGGACCTATAGACAGAAAGCTGCTGCACAAAGGGGATGAGGGCCTTTCCGACTGAAGCACAGCAGGACTGGCACTAGAACTTGGTGCAGTTTAGCACAGCCCTGGAGCAATCAGTAGTCTGCAACATTGCAAGCTCTGAGCAAACAAGGATTCCAATTACAAAAAGTTCAAAACAATAAAAGAGCTGTAGTCGATAGCTGATTATTAAAGTCAGGGGAGAGAGAACACGTGACTGGGTAATAGAAAGAGGAAATGAGGGCGCCTGGGTGGCTCAGATGGTTAAGCATCCGCCTTCAGCTCAGGTCATGATCCCAGAGTCCTGGGATCGAGTCCCGCATCAGGCTCCCTGCTAGGCGGGGAGCCTGCTTCTCCCTCTGCCTCTGCCTCTCTCTCTCTGTCTCTCTGACTCTCATGAATAAATAAATAAAACATTTAAAAAAAAAAAAAGAAGAGGAAATGACCCTAAATCCTTTCTACTGGCTCTAGGATATTATTTTTATTTACCTTTGAGTAGAACTATCTGGTCTCTGTTCTGGAAATTTCCTTCAAACTAGACACTGGTGCAGGACAAGTGAGGTCCAAAGTAGAGAGAATTTCATAAGCTCTCCCTTTTACCTATTTCCACCATATTCTCTACTAGGCATGGAGAGCTGACTTCTCCCAGCTGTTCTCAAAACGTCGTGGCACAAGGAGCATCAACAGGTAAGTGGGTTTCCCTACTCAGGGGACTGAACTTCCTAGCTGGAAAGCAAAGCTCCTTATAGATTCTTTTTTAAAAAATATTTTATTTATTTTGAGAGAGAGAGAGACAATGCAAATGGGAGTGGTGGGACGGGCACAGAGAGAGGGAGAGAGGGAATCTTAAGCAGACTCCACACCGAGTGTGGAGCCCAACGTGGGGCTTTATCTCATGGCCCTGAGATCATGACCTGAGCTGAAATCAAGAGTCAGATGCTTAACCAACGGAGCCACCCAGGCTCACCTATATTCTTGATCAGAGAAAAATCCTATCTTTGATATGGCATACACCTTGAGGGAGACACACCAGGAAAATCCATTTACCTGTTCTTTCCTTCATTTGTTCGTTCATTCATTCATTCACTCATTCATTCGTTCACTCACTCGCTCTGAGCACCCATTATGTGACAGGCACCATGAAGTGGAAATAAGGCAGGCAGTGGTTCCTGTCCTGGTACAGCTTACATCTCTGTGGGCACGGAGAAGACATCGAGAAGCATTAGCAAGTTTGGTGAGTACCGGCTAGGTCTCTGCAGGAGTCTATAGAGGGGGGACCTACTCTACACTGGAGGGTCAGGAAAAACTTCCCAGAAGGGGAGACATTTTAGTTGGGGGCTGACAGAGGAGTCAAATTTGACTGATGAAGAACATTCTGGGCAGAAGGAACAGTAGGTGCAAAGGTCCTTGGGCACAGAGCAACACTAAGTATTCAAGGAACTGATAAAATGTCCAGAGTGTCCAGAGGACACAATGAGGGTTATACAGATAATATTGATTTGCAGTGAGAAAGGAAGGGTGTGCTACCTACCTGCTGGGTCAGCTGACTGAACCCGCCCTCATCCACCCTCTCATCTGGCAGGTCCCCCCCGCAAGGGAGAGTCACCTGAGTTAGGGTCAGCAAGCTCTTCCAGGGCAGGGCCTGGAACTTGAAGGCGCTCGTACCTTTCACTCCTTGTGCCGCACAAGGCCAGCACCCATTACAGGTGAATGCTTTCCAAGAAGGGAGAGCCACAAGGATGCCATGAAAGAGCGGCAGCTAAGTTTCTGAAGCAGGAACGCCCCAACAGGAGACGAGCGTACTCTAGGATTTTCTGGCACCATCGTCTGAATGTCTGTGCTCAAACAGGTAGACATCTTTCTGCAACCACCAGACTCTGAAACTTCAGTGGGAGGGCTGCATTTGAATCTGAGACTCTGGACGGCTCTCTTCTCCATCCAACCAGACCTGTTAGTTTCCACTGTGAAATAATGCATTTTTTGCTTAATGCACTCTCTAATCCCGAGCAAACTGTATTTTTCAGTTGAAAAAGTGTTCTATCTACCTCCAAACCCCATGGAAAATGAAGATGGGTGCTATAGGTGGGCCCTTGCTGAGAAGTAATCATGGATGGTGGGCTTGGTCTCTGTCAGAAGAAATGAAGCAGGGCAGAGAGAAGAAAGGAGCAGGCAGGAGCTGATCAGCCAGGCCTTGTGCCTTCAGTAAGCTGTGCCCTTAAAATTCGATGTTGCTACCAGACAGCCAATTCCTCAATTCCTCCCCGGCATCGAAGGGCTCAGTCGCGGCCTCCACCTGGTCGCTTTCTTCCTCATACACCAGGGATGTCTTTCCGAAACTGCTTTGGGCATTGTGTGGAGAACGAAATCAGCTGGGAAAAAGAGAGCCTGCTATGTCACCAAGGCAGAGAGGTCTGCCAAGCGCAGCGAGAGCCTTTCCAAATCCCTCTCGGGCACCGAAGTACTACTTGCAACACTTAGTAATGCAATTGATCCGTTTATCCTGCTCACTCTGTGATGCTGCGAGGTGGCATATGGAAGCGGCAGGTGTCCCCAGCGCAGGCCATCATGACACCGCATCTCTGTGGGTCACCAGGGCTTATGTACTCACTGTGGTTTTTCTCGAGTAGGGCTGTGGAGCAGGGCTCTGCCAGACAGATGAGCATTTTCTCTAGTTAATGAATTTATCTGTCTCTTAGGAAAGAAATGGAGAGAAAGGGACGGAGGAAGGGAGAAAGGGTAGGAGGGAGGAACAGAGAGAATGCGCATGCTCGTGTGAGCATCAGTGGACATTTGTTCTGCAGAAATTCAATTTATTAAACAGAAATTCCAGCCTTTTTTGGCCTCCTGCCAGCTTGCTTCTGATACCCAGAGGTCGCATGTGTTTGGGAGCCAGTGAGGAAGCAACAGTGAGGGGCTTCTGCAGGACAGCCAGCCTCCTCCTCTCCTCCGTGGTTCTCTCCGGAGAACTGCTGTCTGCCCCTCTCTCCCTGAGCGCACCACCCCCACTGCCCGCTCTCCTCTGGTTCTTTCTGATCAGGCCCAGTGACACAGAACCACCTGCTCGATGCTTTTTAAACATGCTAATCTTAAACACGTACATGTGTGTGTGTAGCAGCACATGTAGATTTCTTCCTCAAAGGCTGCTCTATGGAATTCGGTTTTTGTCATGGTTCTTGGTTCCCTCCCTCCTTCCCGTATTTCTTGAGCACCTGCCATCAGCTGGGTGCTGTCCTAGGCACTGAGTACCTGCTCTAGGGAAGTGCGACCCCCATGAACCCTCACAGCAATGTGAGGCGAACATCACTATTCCCAATTTCCATGAGAAGACCCAGTTCGACTGGCCTGTCTCTAACTCGTAATGTTTTTGTGCTGCTAGAAGCTGCCAGCAGACAGGGGATTTCTTTGTAATCAGATTTGGTTAATTAACACGCCTAATTCTTCATGCCGTAGTGGATTCCAAAAAATGATTTGTTAATGATGACAACCAATGGGCAAGATCCTGATCCCTTTGAGAACAAGTCGAGAGAACAAATTTCTATCCCTCTTCATGTCCCAGTAAGCAAGGAATTTTGATGTTCTAATTTTTTTCCTTTTTTGGGGTACAGGGCTAATGGGGAGCACAGTGAATCTATCGAAACTGTCTGCTGGCCAAGACTTCAGTACTGTCTGGAAATTGTCTAGAGTGAACACAGCTTCTTTATAAATGGGGGCCTAATACACAGCTGAAAGTGCAGGAGCCATCTGCAAGGTCAGGGCTGCAGTGGAAGTGGGGAGGTCACGGCGGGGGGGGGGGGGCGCGGGGAGGGAGGAGTCAAAGCTCAAAGACAGTGGAATGCTCTCAGGATTCCAGCAGACTCTGCTCATTCATCTTGGGGGCTGCTGCCATCTGTATCGTAATGATGACAAAATATGCTCCCTGAAGTTATAAAATACTGTGTCAAAAATGATAGCCTCTGATAAAGGGATTCAGCCTCAAGTAGCCTCATACCCTTGGCTGCCTTTCTAGTCAGAAACAGTCTTCCATCAAAAGCCTCACTGCCCATCTCTTGGGGGTGGCAGACACCCTGCAGATTAGCATTTTCCAGACCAGATGCAGGTGGGCATGAAAAGGGTTGGGGTAACTGGCTCCCTACCAGCAGGGCTTGGGCACACCTCCTGGACCTCTCCCACCCCCACTGCTGCGCTGCAGTGAATGCCCCCCAGAGGTCCCCCCACGTCACCCCTCAGCACCCAGTGGTTCACCACCCCCTTTCGTCCCAATGGGCCCTCTTAGCATCGCTGAGACATACCTCTCCATCCCGATGCCCTGCCCTGCACTGGGCTGAGCCCTGCTCTGTCCTCCATTCTTGTTTTCTGAAGTGACTGCCCACATAACCCCTCCCCAAGCCCCAGATGACCTGCTTCTGCCTACCTCTCTCTTTTGTAATTACACAGAATTTTATCCTTACTAATGCTTTTGTTTTGCCCTAACGCCTATGCTGTCTGATGATGATAAGGATATCCAGCGTTCCTCTGGGTAATGTTGTCTTGGTCTATCTGTCTCCATCTTACTATTTTTAATCATTTGGTGTCCTTTTCTCCCTAGGCAGCATGCAGTTTGGCTCTTTTTCTTTTTTTTTAAGATTTATTTATTTGAGAGAGCGAGCGAGCAAGCAAGCAAGAGAATGCATGAGCAGGGGGAGGGGGAGAGGGAGAGGGAGAGAAGCAGACGTCCCCCTGAGCCTGATGTGGGGCTCAATCTCAGGACCCTGAGATCATGACCTGAGCCGAAATCAAGAGTTCAACGCTTAACCGACTGAGCCACCCAGGTGCCCCATTAAAATACCTTCCTTTCATTCTTACTCTTGAAAAACAGTTAAGCTACGGGCAGAATTCTTCTGTGACAAGTACCACATCTGTACCACATTGAGAACAGTATTCCCTGTGTTCGGGCATCAGAGGCTGTGGTGAGAGATGCTCTGTCAGCCTAACTGAAATCAGGCGTTAAGATCCTTTCTCCTTCATGTTTTGAAGTTTCCCTATAGTGTGTCCAGATTTGGATTTCTTTTATTGATCCTTCTCAGTACTTGCGAGTATGCTTTGTATTTGAGGACTCCTACCTTTTTAAGATTCTGGCAAATGAAAAATTTGCTGGCCATTGGTTCTATTCTTTTGTTTAGAACCTCTCATTAGAAGTTTACTGGAGAGGCTCAAAATATCCTTCATGTCTATTAGCTGCTTTTTCATATACAATTTTTTTTTTCTTTCTGAGCTGCATTCTGAGCAAATTCCTAAGTCCTATTTTTAAATGCAATATAGCTATATTGTTGTTTTAATTTCTGTAACTAGTTTTCATTTCTAAGATTTCTAATTGGTTCTGTTCCTATTCTCCAATCCTATTTCATTTTTGTCTGTTCCCCACTCTAGTAATTATTTTTCTCTTTAAGGATTAAAAATATATTTAAAACTTTTATTCTGTAACGTTATTTCCATATGGAATCTATCTTCTGACTGTAGATTTCACCGGCTCTCTTCCTTGATATTGTATTTTCTCCTGTGTTTTGGAATTCTGGTGTACGAGTTCATTTCCTATGGGAGATTCTCTCTCATCTGTCTCTGTCTCTGCACGCTGTCCCCACAAGCACCTGAGCCCTCTTCTTTGAACAGAATCTTAAGTGATGGCCCAGGGCTCCCACCCTCAGTGGCAGGAATGTTGCAAGTCCAGTCACTGAGGCAGCAGGTGGTTTGGCTCAGGTTCTGGTCAGGGTCCTGCATCTGGGATATACAGATATGCAGACTTCATATCAGCCACCATTTTAGGCAGTGCTTTTATCGTTCTCCTGATAGAAGTGAGGGTGCCCTCCTTCACTTAAAAACAACCCTGGTCTTACACAGTGAGCCTGACTCCATTTCCCGAATCACAGAGTACATATCTAGTTCCCAGTACATTGCAGGCGCCAAAGGACCAGCCACTCTGCCTGTTTCACCCCAGAGCTGGGCAGCCTGCAGCTTCAGCCTGGTCCCTGCTTCCCATTTCACTTTTGTGTCTGATCCACACAGATGTTCACCTTGCTTGGAACCTTGCTTGGAATCTTTTGGTTTCCTTTTGTTACATTCTGTCTCTTGTGGCTTAAAGGATGATCTACCAATGCCATGTCACCAAGATGTCCCCTGACGACCTTTATAACCTCATCTCCAGCCAGTGGGCCACATCATCTTCTGTGGCATCTCCTCAGTCATCTGGTCAACCAAGACTTCTTGCATACCTAGAGAAGAGCCAAGCACTGAAAACTCTGTGCTCCTCTTCTGTTCAAATGCCAACCTCTGCCTTCCCATTTCAGCTCCAGTACATCTCCTCAGAGACTCCTCTCCTGCCCACCCTGTCTCAGCAGCACACCCTCCCCCCCATTTATTATGGTGTCTGGTTAGTTTTTTTCAGAGCAAAGTCGCAAACAGCCGCAGGCCACGCTTCATCTTTCCGGCAAAACCTCCCCGTAAGCTCACTGACGATAGCGCTCTCTATACGTGCAAAGGTCAAGAGTAATGGTGGGGACGCCCTGACGTGAAAGGGAGCTTACCTCCTGGGTGAGGAAGTCTGATTTTGTTTTTAGGACTGAGACGATGGGATTATTTGGTATTATGTCTAATAAACGATGGTTCTGGTATATCAGCATTATAGCAAAAAGAAAATATACTAACACCTGGTTGGTTAGGAATAACTGGGATGGTAAAACACCTTATTTGATGGAAATTTGAAATTCTGGATCTTTCAGTAGAGTTAGATTTTTGTTTGTTTGTTTTTTGAGCCTGTACAAATAACACCAGAGTATTGGCTTATGGAACACTGCCAAACAGAGACTCTGCTGGGACCTACTTTAATGAACAGTGAGGGACTGTCTGGATTAATAACGTTTATTTGGGATTGCATGCTGTAAAGGCAGCATGAACGATTTAGTATTTCCCTATAATTTCCTAGGTATTGGCCATTTGCTTAGAAAACATGTTTTTTCCTTCCACAGATACCGGAAATGTGAAGATTACCAAAGCCCTTTCTAAATTACCATAAATTCAAAACCAGTGAGGCCAGATCAATGGGATTTGAGATACACACAACTCCTGCATAGTTGGATCTGAATTTGAAAGGGGGCACAGGGTGTCACACTCCACCTCCCAGCTAGTCTCGGGGAACGTGCAGGGGGCTCTTGGGCTACATCAGATCACGGCGCCATTCTGTTTCAAACATGCAGCAGATATCTGGGGAAGTGAGGAGTCTCAGGGTTTCTTTCTCACTCTCTCTACAGAAAGCATCACAATTCTGGTCAGTCTGTCAAATAGGAAAGGTGCAAAGTCCCGGACAAAGAATGAGCAACCTGGATGGACAGGAGGAGACATATCTGTACCAGCCAGTGTGCTAAGGAATGGAGGAAGTCGCTTCCCTGGTAGGAGGGGTGAGAGGTTTTCAAAACGGTCACTACAAGAAATTTCTATCAAGAACCAAATTGCAGGACACAGAAAAAGAAAGATTTGTCGCCTCTTTCTTTGGAATGGAGCTTTACTTCAAAGAGCTCTAGTGACAGTGTAGGAAATGGCCAACTCTGAAGAGATTATAGGGCTGCAGCAAACACCCCTTACCAGGTAGGTCTTCAAGACTGTGCCAAGATGGGCCCCTTGACAGCTTCTGGGTTCCCAAAGAGAGATGGACCCACAGATTGTCAAGGCTCATTACCAGTGGTCTGTTTCCTGTGTGTTCTAGGGAATTCCATTTTCAAAGGCTGTAAGGCTTTTCATGATATGGGTTCAAGGATGCTCAGTATCTGAGATTAACAGCTTGGGGCACAGAAACCAAATAAAGATTAGGCATAAATGTCCAATATCTCCCAATGTGATCACATTGCAGTCTAGAAAGTAGAAACATTCCTACTTTAAAAAATATATACTACTCTTGGCTGTTACTGGCTATTTCAAATTCTAGGAAACCATAGAGGATTCTCACAACCAGCTGTGGTCCTCGGGTCCCCCATCCCTGCCCCACCACCCAGCCTGGCCTGTTACCTCACTGGGTAGAACCCATGCTGTGCTTGGAGGCAGTTCCAGTGTCAGCCAGGGGGGATCCCCACCAGCAGGAACTGTAGTCCCAGGAGTCTTCAGAGTGAGCACACCCCAACACAAACACACTCCACGCTCACACTCCTGGGTCTTCAGGTGTTGTCACCCAGCTGCTCAGTCTGTCCACGGCCATGCAAGGACAAGAGGGAAGTCTCCAGGGTCTTGGGCTAAGTTCTCTCTGACCCCAGGAAGTGTCCTCTCCGGGCTGGGCCCATCCTGAGTGAGGTGGGGGGAGCACAGAGGCCATCCTTGCTTGGCCATCACTATGTTTCCCATGTGCCCTGTTTTCCCTCACTCACGCTGTCTGGACCTCTTCAGATTGCACTTCCTGCCTTTATTCCCCATTTCCTCCCTGCTCTGAGGATGCGTCTCTTTCATTCCCCCAGGAACAGGCAGCCCTCTGTCCAGTGTCCCTCACTCCCCTCAGTCTGGCCTTGGTGTCCCCATCATGTCCTGCTCCCTCCTCTTCCAGTCTCACTGTCTACAGCCTGACCAAGTCCTTGTTACTTTCTTTCTTTCTTTCTTTCTTTCTTGTTGAGTGTAACTGACATACAGCACTGTGTAAGTTTCATGTGTGTTGCATAATGACATGATTTACATACACTGCAGAATGGTGACCACAGTAAATTAACAGCAAGCACTGTCTCACACAGACACACCCACAGATGGACTGTCCTGCTTGTGATGAGAGCTCTCAGGACCTGCTCTCCTCATAAGATCCCTCCACACCACACAGCAGTCACCATGTATGCGACATCCCCAGTGCTTACCTTGGGCACTGGGGCTGTTCCCATGTCTTGGCTGTTGTTACTCACAACTCCTATGTCCATCCCTCCCACATGCATTCTTCCCCCTTCACCCATCCTCACGCCCTCCATACTCCTCACAGAAGATCCCCCAGCCCTTCCCACACTCAGAGAACCCGCTACTCCCAGGAGAAATAACTAGCGCTCCCAGGGGAATCAGAAATGCGTGTGAAAGCTTCCCAACCAGACTGAGTGCACAGAGCACCACAGGAGGGGCTGAGCATCCAGGTCCGTGCTCCTCCAACTCAGGGGCACAAGGAGCAAGGCAAGGAGGTCAAGAGCACTGAGAGGAATGGGCAGCAGGGCTGGGGAGGAACCTCGATGGCTCAGCAGGAAGGTCCACTGTGTGCACCACATCTGAAGACTCAGTCCTGTGGATTTTGACTCCTGCACCCAGACCCAACTCAACTGGTAGGACCCCCAAAGCTGGCTTCCGTGAAGCATCTGCAGACAGCGCACTCATCAGAATCACCAGTGAGTGTTATTACAGGCGGGAAGCCCTGCCTTCCTTTCCAGAAGTCCCTCTCCTCTCCTTTCTAATTAAATGAAAACTTTATGGGTTTGAATGCATGCAGTCTGGGATATTTATGACAAGAAGTAGATTCAGCTGCCCCGAGGCAGACTAGATGATGAGTGAGTTTATGCAAATGAGCGTTTTGATGCTTTGTGGTAAAGCGTAAATAACGTTAATCACGGGAGTTAACGGCATGCCACAGTGTTCTCTGTGCGCGCTGGTGCAGCCCCGACAGAGGAGGCATCCGTCCTGCCCTAGACCAGGTTCTCGGTGATGTCTGCTAATGCACCAGTGAGCCAGAGCATTCCTGCGGCATCTACAGCCCCAGGCTGCACCTGCCCACCTGCCCACCTCGGGGTGCAGTATAGGAACTCACACCAACCGCGAGAGCAGATGGCACCCCCTCCCGGACACCCCACAGTGGCATCTGCACTTAACAGAAACCTGGGGAAAGCTGCCGTACAGCAGCTGACCTGAGCACATGGCCACCTGCCCAGCCTCATCTGGGGCCACTGCTTCTGCCCCTCTCCCCTCACCCCCCCGATCACACTGCCTGTGTGCAGGTTCTTGAGTGTGCTGTACCCCTCCTGCCCCAGGGCCTGTGGACAAGCTTTCCTCTGAGGCTGGCCTGGCCCCTCGGTTAATCCCTATCACTCTCCCAGAACAGTGGTCCCTCTCAAATACATCCCTCTCCAACCTAGACCATGGCAAGTCCCTCCATCTCAAGCTCTCGTCCAGCTTTCCTTCGAGCTCTTAACACAGTTCATCGCTCTATGCAGTACTGTCATCATTACATTCTTAAGGTATGCCTCTCATGTGAGGGCATAAGCTACCTGGGGGCAGGGTTCGTATATGCTTTTTCTAAAAAAACAACGCTAGATCTAGTGCTTGGCACATGGCAGATACTCAATAAATATTTGAGAAGTTAATACGTGAGTGGTAGTAAAAATGCCGTCAGAGAGACTCAGGGAGACAACACAGCCCCATCACGCAGCGGTGCCTATGGAAACAGGCAGCGAACTTTCACTGAGCATCCTGGCTGAGAAAAATGAGATCTACGGAAAACAACTAATGATGAAAACTTCGTTCTTAAAGACTACACAGTTGGTCCTTGAATGACACGGGGGTAAGGGGCACTGACCCCATCCACACAGTTGAAAATCCATGTATAACTTTTGACTCCCCAAAATCTTTTTTTTTTTTAAGATTTTATTTATTTATTTGAGAAAGAGAATGAGATAGAGAGTGCATGAGAGGGGGGAGGGTCAGAGGGAGAAGCAGACTCCCCGCCGAGCAGGGAGCCCGATGCGGGACTCCATCCCGGGACTCCAGGATCATGACTTGAGCCGAAGGCAGTTGCTTAACCAACTGAGCCACCCAGGTGCCCCGACTCCCCAAAATCTTAACTCCTACTAGCATATCATTGACCGGAAGCCCTCCTGATAACATCAACAGTCGACTCACCCGTACTTTCTTTGTTATGTGTATTATACACTGTATTCTTACAATAAAGTAAGCTAGAGATAAGAAAATGTTACTAAGAAAATCACAAGGAAGAGAAAATACATTTATAGTACCATGCTGTACTTACCAAAAAAAAAAAAGTCCGTATATAAGTGGACCTGCGCAATTCACACCCATAGTGTTCAAGGGTCAACTATTTTTTTTGTACAAAAGCATAAGACAAGACTGACGTTTTTGTAATTAGTAATAAGGACCCTAAAACAAGTAGTGGATAAGCCACCTGTAGGAGAATGAAAGCCCCCCAGAGGCAGGTCCCCAGGCCATAGGAGAAGGATGCGGGCTAGCCGATGGTAGAGACTCTTTTCTTGGACACTGTGGCTCAAGATCAGCACAACCTTCTCGATGGGGAAGAAACAGAAACTAGTACAACAAGGGCATATTTGTGGTTGGTCATACACAACTGTGTTAGAATGAGTTTTATGCAGTTCTCATCACAGAGCATAAAGTGTAGTGATTCTCACCAAATTCTTTGTTCATCACATAAAATCCTGAGCTGATGAAGGCCTCTAGATAATCTCATGCAGGAGAGCCAGAACTCGTGGAGTCCGAGCTGGCTTTTAAAATCAAGTTTCTGATGGACGAACCAAATAAAAGGCCCCACTTAGAGAATTCGATCTTAAAGAAGTTTATTTTTGTCTGGGTGTGCTACACATTATACCAGAACCAATTACAAATGTTTAAAATAGCTAAACTTTAAAAAATGTCTGTGATGCTTTTATATGTAAAAGTGTTTTCAAAAACAATAATAATGTCAATAAACAGAGTATCAGATTTGACAAGGTGGATTACACAGTGGTTGAAAACTGTTCCCAGAGGATGTTGATTACCGTTTCCCTCCAGCCTGGAGGTCACTGGAAGCAGACCATCCTTAGGCTGGATTTATTCAACATAATTTTTAGCTACGATCTGGATGAAGATATCTGAGACATGTTTATCAAGCCTGCAGCTGCTACAAAGCTCAGAGGAAGGAATAATTGCTCTATAATCTTGGTCCTGCTACCCAATCCCCCAGACTTACTATTTCCTCATCTATAAAATGGGGATAGCAACTCCTACTTCACAGGTTACTGTGAAGAATTCACGAGCTGCAAGCATGTAAAGTGAACCAGTAAGTTGGTTTTCCTCCTTCACACACAGTGATGGAATCAGGATTTTTAAAAAAGCCTCAAATTGGGAAAATGGGTTGAAACTAACCATCATTCTACCCAAATAAAAGGGGAATCCTGCATTTAATTAAAGAAAAAAAAAGACTCTAGAAAAGGACCACACAGAATCCATGACACATGAAGACAATGAATGACAAAAACCAGAAACAAAACATAAAAAATACAAACTTGGAATAATGTCACCAAACCTGTTCTTCCCAAATACAGCAATGCCGTTTGCAGAATGTTGATTAAGGCTCTGCTGCGTCAGGCAAGTGATCCTATTGGTTAAAGGAACGGGACGCATTCAACAAATTCAGTGATTCCCAGAGAACTGACTTCAGGAATGCGTCAACATCGCAGCAAATGTATCCCGCGGTGTTACATCTCATAATCATTTGACTTATTGAAAGTAATCGGAGTTATCTTCACAGTAAACCTGCATATAAGCAAAGGTTACTGAAAACTCAGAATGGGAGAGATCCAACTTGGCAGTGCTCCTGAGATGGGGTTCTGAAAGTCGACACGGGCCACTGCTGCCCGCGGATGGCTCGAGTCCTGGAGCTGGGCCAAGTACTAACCTCCCTTTCCCTCCAAATCACGAGGAGAGTCTTCTTTTACTGTAAATTATAAAAATAGCTACTTGGTATTAAGATCAAAAGTAATTTTATTTTGGGGCACCCGGGTAGCTCAGTTAGGCATCTGACTCTTGATTTGGGCTCAGCTCACGATCTCGGGATCCTGGGCTCAAGCCCTACATTGGGCCCCCTGCTCAGCAGGGGGGTCTGCTTTTCCCTCTTCCTCTGCCCCCCCCCCCATTTGCGTGCTCTCTCTCTCCCTAATAAATAAAATCTTTAAGAAATGATTTACTTGATCTCTTACAAAAATGATCAGCTGTTTTCAAGGTTGTTTTGTTTTTTACTTCTTCTGCCTCCCCAAAGCAGAAGGTTCGAGACAATTCAGGCCTGCTTCAGCCACCCCAGGGCAGTGGTTGCAGGATGTAGTCCAGGGCCTGGCTCTGGGCCCCAGAGGTCTCTGACTTCTGAGATGGCTCCAGTTTCCACATTCCCTCATGAGCCTGTCTGTGACCTCAAGTTCTGTAGTTTCTGTAAAGCCACAAAAGCCAAACTATGAAGAGGGTGGGGCATGAGCCTCACTCCCCACTCCACAAGGCCAGCTTAGCTCTCTGAAATGATGAACTAGGAGGGGGAGGACAGGACTGGGAAACAGGGACTTGAGCCCTATCCTCCTTCTGACTCTGAGCATTTTTCTTAACTCACCGAGACTTACCAGTCTTGTCTATAAAGTGAGAGGCTGCAGCTAGCTCATCTGTGTGGTTCTCTCTAGTTCTGAAATTCTATCACCTGTTCACTGCCTTGGCACACAGGTAGACTGGGCTTCTAGGGATTTATGGACACCCCCCAACCCTGCCAACAGTGGCAGAAATGAGTTAAAAAGCATGAATGTTCAAGACTCACAGGACTGGCAGAGAAGTTTTATAGGTTCTAAAAACGTCTTCTATCTTTCTTCATTATCCGATTCACAGAAACTAATTTAATGGTGGGATTCCAGAAAAGCACGCCAGAACCAAACTGGGACATGAAAGATGGTCATCTTGGGCGTGGGGCTCAAAATGAATGACTTGCCTTATGCTCAAGCACTCTGTCATTTGCTTCCAGCTGTTTATACACAACACAAGGCCCAGGGGAGGTGCCAGTAACGAACCATCAACAATAAAACAACACCAATTTATGCAAGGCTTTCAAGACACATTCCCCACTCCAAATCTGATAGCCTAGGTTGAACCACATGGACTTGCCAACCCTGTAGATCAAGAACGGTTGCCTATGAATAGTTTCATGAAGTTATATCCTCCCAAAGATCCCTGATGGCTCCGGTCTTCCTTTGAGTGTGGTGACAACAACCCCACACAAAGCCTGGACATGTGGAGGCCAGATGCTTCTTACAGAACAAAGGGACAGTTATGGATGTACCTTCTGGGAGTATTAGAATTAGGTGAGAATTCCTAAGGAAAAAACCAAATTCCTGATTTCTAGAGTTAACAGAGATGAATAGAAAAATGACAGAGTCACACACACCCATCAGCTAAAAAAGTTTTTAAAAATTTGATGTGCCTGATTATGAAGCCAACAGACAGAGAGGTAAACAGAGAGATGGAGAGAGACAACGTCTTACCGTATCCTTTGAGCCCTGGATTCTGCTATGCCTGAAGCCCGACACCCTGGACTTTCTAGTTACACGAACCAGTATATTTCTTCCTATTGAAACACACATTCCCATACATACATACAATAGCAATTATGATACATATATATACATACATATGATGCTAGATCAAACTGTCTTAAAATGTTGACCTGAATCACAAGAGGTAGGACCCACTTCCTATCAAAAATTCAAAAAAGCTTAGGCTTCTCGTCTGATTCACAAATCCATGAGGTCCAAGGCCCAGTAGCTGTAGAGATGAACTATTTATCTAAGATTCTGGGTGAAAGAAAAAAAAAATCTGTTTCCTGTTAAAACAGGAGAAATGAAAGAGAAGCTTCCACATCCATAGATGCGGCCAGCATGCCTGTGTCAGACACAGAGCTGAGAAGGGAAGAATCGGACTATTTCATAATCAAGTCTCCATAATATAAGATAGAAGCCAGCTTGTTACGCCCTCATCACAGATGGAGGTCCGGTGAACTGTGTAAACTTGCACAAGCCAAGAGCTAAGATTAAAGTTATCTAGTTGTCATTAAAGTTACTAGAATATTCCCATGTTATTTTAATAATAAAGATTAAATGGGCGCCTGGGTGGCTCAGTTCGTTAAGCGGCTACCTTCAGCTCAGGTCATGATCTCAGGGTCCTGGGATCGAGCCCTGGGTTGGGCTCCCTATTCAGCGGGAAGCCTGCTTCTCCCTCTGCCCATCTCCCCCTCTTGTGCTTGTCCTCTCTTCTTTCAAATAAATAAAATCTTAAAAAAATGTATTAGAATAGTACTCCACGTCCCAAATCAGTTTTGTCTCTTTTCTGAGCTGGCCGAACACCTGCTGATGTAGGTCTTCCTGCCTACATTCTGCTCTTACAATTTACCTATTTTGGCAAATATTGATTTCCATTTACAGCCAAAGTTTGTGGCATGGGCAAAGGATAAGGGGGCACTGGAAAATATTTTGCTTTTTACAATCTATTAGTCACCATCTGAAAATCAATATTCAGTGCTCACCTCACCCATGGCTCCGGACAACCAAAAGAAGATTGTGTACTGCTCCCAATTCAGACGGATGATGCATGGTGCCATTATCCTGTGAGTTAATATGGGATTCAGTAGCTGCTGTCTTACCTGACAAATATGCCTTCAGAATCCAGGCATGGGCACATTATTTGTAGAATCTGTGGTTAGGACTTTCATAATTTATACTCCCAAGTCCCTCACTACTGCTGTTTTTTTTTTTTTTTAGAAGATTTTATTTCTTTATTTTAGAGACAGAGAGCAGGAGAGAGAGCCGGGGGAGGGGCAGCAGGAGAGGGACAGAGAGAATCTCAAGCAGACTCCGTAACGAGTACGGAGTCCAACATGGGGCTTGATCCCAGGATCCCAAGATGGTGACCTGAGCCGAAATCAAGAGTCAGCCGCTCAACTGACTGAGCCACCCAGACGCCCCCCTTCACTACTGCTTCTGCGTGTATAGCATGTGACTTAAGATAGGATAAAGAAACCAGAGTGGTTCTCTTCTTTCCCATCCCATCACTGAACTGGTTTTGCACCTTCCTTCCATCCCTGTCGCCATCTCTTACATACCGAGTGCCTCCTCTAGGCCCCGTGACAAGTTAGCAGCTGGGAAGATGGTGATGAGTCAGACAGAGTCTTTCAAGTTGTTCAACTTCTTTGCTATTCACAGGAAAGATCAGGAAGAGAAAGAGAAGAGAAAGCACTCTAGCCTGGAAAGGGGATAGGAAGTATTCTAAAATGACTCGAAGTGGGGATGCAGAATTAAAATCTACCAAGCACAAAATGCTGATGTTCTAGCCCCTGGGTCAATCATGAAATCAGCAGCCACTAATATTTGCTGAGTGCTTACTTGGTGCCATGCATTTGGCTAAGATTTATCCCAGTTAATCCTTATTACAACCCTACAAGGCAGGGTGTAATAAACCCACTTCAGAGATGGGAAAACGGATGCTCAGGGAAGTTAAAAATCCCATGTCTCAACAAGAGACCTCAAAGCAATGGAGTTCCAGCAAAAGCCTATTTGGCTCCAGCACCTGCACGCTTACCCGCCACCACGCTCTAGCGCACTAACTGTACTCCTAATCTTACACCCAGCCAGTCTGGGACATGTGGTAGTTCTCAAGATGAATTCTTAAGCATGGGAAATGCATAAAGAGAAATGAATCCGACTGAGGCCCGGGTGTGCAGGTGGGCCTCTGCTACCAATCCAGACCCGTGAAGCTGCCGCCGCCCGCATCAGGTCCAGCCCGCTGGGCACGGAGCGCCTCCTGGCACAGGCGGGCACGTTGCTGGGGTGCTGGGGTGCGGGTGTGCAGGGTGCCTTGCTTAGGGGCACTGCAGTGGGCAGCCCTTACCCCCACCTCTGACCAAACCGACCGGGGCTTTCCCCCTCAGCAAAGAGACCTAATAGCTGACTGGGTCTCCGAGGGGCCACTGACCTCAGGTCAAAAGTCAAGAAATCACTTCCTCGCACAGCTCCGCAACACAAAGACATTTTCACCAGCACGGAGACAAGCAGGTAGGAGAGCCGTGGAGAGAGCGGAAGGAGAAAGCATCTGGCCAAGGGCAGAAAGGGTCAGCCAGTGTAGCCCCGCTTCCAGCCAAATGTGGATAACCTTCCTGGTGACACCTCGGGAGCGAACCCTAACTTGCACAAAAGCTACCTGAGGAAAGCGAGGTGGCCACACGGTGATAATTACTGGCACACAGTCGTGACGACAGCAAGAGCTGACTCACAAACGGCCTTCTGTTCATGACTGGTAGTGATGTTCGGGTCTCCAAGAAACCAAATAAAATTAAAATGCACCATTAATAACAATACTTGACAATCCCCCTTTCCCTTCCAGAGACCCATCAGTGACTGCATCTGATCAAAGCTGAATTATTAAATGTCTATAGATTAATCCCATAACTCTCAAGGGCCTGGAGTCTGTAATTTCCCTGAAAAAAACATACACAATCTACACCGTGAAAAATTTAATTGCACTTTAATTACCAGTTAAGCTGAATAGCATGAGATATGGGTGCCTTCAATTTTTAATAGTCATTATGATTCCAAGAGAATTTTGAAGGGAAATAATTGAATCTCTTGGGAGGATTCTCTTCTTCTGCCACTGCCAAAATCAAAATGAGAACGGGCAAAAAGAAAAAAATAATGTAAAGGGTGATTCAAATTCTTCCAGATCATAACCCAGGCTGGCCCCCGGCCGCTCCCAGGCAGCTGCACGGCACATTCTCATGATATGCTAACACAGAAATGAGTTTCCTGCAGCTGAGTTCTGCTACATTAAATAGATAAAGGCTCTTGGCTGGGGTGTTTCTTTTTACAAATCAGATCCAAAGATGCCATGCTTGCTTCTTTGTTTCTCAGAGCTAGGCACCAGCATGGGAATGCATTCCACCCCCTCAACACACACACACACACACACACACACACCACATGCATCCACGCTCACGTGCACACCTCTCCCACCTGTTTCCATGATGTTTGGAAACCATCAGTTCTAAAGGGAAATGGGAAGAAAGTGACACCACCACGCAAGTCTCTAGCAAAATGGAACTCAGAAGGTCTTGGTGAGAACTCAAAAGGAGAACACTTTCAAAGAGCTGGGAGGTGGTGCAGGGGCGGGTGGGGAGAGAGCTGAAGGTGACCACTTCTTCACTTCCTCGGGCATATGTTGACCTTCTAAGCTTCCTGAGGTTCTTGAGGTGTTGAGGGGGCGGTATGTATCTCTAGACTGCAAGATGCCTCAGTCTCTTTCAGGGGATGCTATCCCACCCTACTACAGGACCTTCCACATGGAGAGAAACCGGGGTGTGCTTATATAAACTCAGGCTGGGGTCAAATAGGACTTTTCATGGGGTCTCCAATCAACCAAGAGCTCCTACTGCCACCGTGGTGGCTCACTACTAGCAGATTCGTCACAAGTGTGTACCTTGGTATTAGTGACCATCTGATAGTGGGATTGCACATCCATCTGTCAGACAAATAAGAGAAAACAAAGATGGTGCAGAACCACCTGTCACTTCTCTCTTCTCCAGCTTTGCACCCATTTCCCCCTTCGGACCACCTCCAGCCCTCCATCAAACCTGCAACAACACCCAGAGCTGTACTGATTGGGCTTTGGGGTAATCTGCCCGCATCGCTCTCAGGGACCCAACACCTGGGTTGAGCTGCAACCATCCCAGTGTGCAGGTCACAGTCGACAGGGGAGCGGCACAGGCCCCTTCTTTTTGAGCCCAATGGGTTTGGAAGGAGAAAAGAGTAGCGTTCTTCTGTGTGCACCAGTATGTAGAGGTACAGCTTCTTGGGGTGTCCGCTGCTGACTTGCTCGGGATGACAGTCCCACAGACACAGAATTCTTGGGTTAGGGAGACAGAGGGAGGCGACATCAGGATGCCCCTCTTCTGATTACCAAGACTGCTAGTTTGCAGTGGTTAGGAAATGAGACATGGCACACGAACCAGCTCAGGCAAACCTGGCTGACAGGACAGGGTACCCTGAAACGAGGATCCAGGCCAGACCAGCACAGAGGCTGGTCCTAGAGCCGGATGGCTCAGGGTTGATTCCTTAGTGACAAGGGACTGGAGCCTGGAAGTTCCTCTGTATCCTCACAATATACCAAGGGTGAGCTCTCTCCCCTCCTCGCCTTCATAAAGCCTGAAGATAAAGACATGCCCTAGGTAGCTGACATGGGGGTGCCCAACTCACTGCTAAAGCCAGGATTTGGGTCTCAGATGGGGCAAACCTAGGTCATCAACCCTTTTTGGACGCTATGCATTTCACCACCAGAAGCCCATTTCATGAAAGCTAACAGTTCTCCCAGCTGCCTGGGCAGAAGGGGGCCTTGCTCTGTAGGTTTAGGCCAGGCTAGCATAGCTTCTGAGCGAGAGCAGCTTCTTTGAGCCAACACCACCTCCCCTGCTGGGTACCAAGCAGAGGGCTCTCACCCAGCAGGCTAGGAGAGGCTGCTGTGGTCTTGCGTTCACAGAACTGAGAATCTAGAACTTCTGGAGCTCCTCGAGTGTGAGACGTGCTCTCCCCTGGGGAATGACCGCACACAATAATAGTGCTGTCAGCTGGGGCTTCCACTCAGAGTTTCCCCAAATCCTCCTCACTCCATTTCCAGAAACATAACATCCTTGTCCGCAAAGGATCGGAACTGCCAAGACCATGATCTGCTGGTGCTCTGGAAGTCTGTCTATGGCCCCATCTTCCTGTGATGCGCCCAAAGCTCCGTCCAGGCTGGGCAGGCTGATGCAAAGACTATCAGCCCCCCCGGCCCCCAAGCTGGGCTACGAATGCCCCGTGTTTTGGGGAGCACTGAGGTGCTGCTGGTTGACGGGGTTTACCCCTGTGGCCTCGCCACTTCCCTAGCGGGATGCAAATAGACACTACCGCAGGTAAACGAGCACAACTCTTACTTATAGACCAAACACCTGCCATCAATTTAAACAGTAGTTACCTACCTTGAAAGTTGAGCAAGAGACTGAATGCCCCCTTGAAGCAAGTAATTTTGAAGCAGCGGCTCATAAACACAGATGTGTTTAAAGCCTACTTTAGAATGCTGTAATTATCATCAAAAAGACAGGTTCCATTAAATGTCAGTTATGCTTTGAGTACCTGTACTCCCAGACAGATCTGAAATGTTGAAAGTCTTGGGTTTCTTAACACTATACTTTTAACATTATTTCTTTAAAGGACGGCGGCTTCCGATCTTTGGAATTGGGAAAACCACCTGATCTGAGGTTTCTGGAACAGTTAATGATACAATTTGCTTTTTCCTGTCATTTTGCCTTTTCAACCACAGTTCTGTTTCTAGCCTCTACGAGACGCAAACAAACTCAGTATCTGGAGACAGTGACCTTCCCAAACACAAATAGTGAGTGAGCAAATCTCTGGCCACAAGCGACTTATAACCATCACTTCCCGAATGTTAAAAATTAGGCGGCATGCGGTGCAGGTGCTCTATGAGCATTATTCCATTACTACTTTCTTTTTTAAGATTTTGTTTATTTGACAGAGAGAGAGGCAGTGAGAGAGGGAACACAAGCAGGGGAGAAGCAGAGCAAGAGAGAGAAGCAGGCTTCCCGCCAAGCAGGGAGCCCAATGCAAGGCCTTAATCCTAGGACCCTGGGATCATGACCTGAGCCGAAGGCAGACGCTTAACGACTGAGCCACCCAGGCGCCCCTTCATTACTACTTTTGATGAACTCTGAAGGGCTGGGGTTGTTCGCTTCACTTGCCATGTGATGAAAACCAGGGTGCTCAGGGGTTAAGTCCACTGCCTGAGATCACTCAGCTAGTAAGTTTAAGAATCTGGATTTGCAAAAAGTGCTGGCCAGGCTCTGAAGCCCCCGTTCTTTCCACTACATCATACTAGCTTATAAAATGCCCTTTCTTCTTTGCATAGGTTGTTTCAAAATTGATTTTTTAAAAAGATTTATTTAGGGGGAAGGAAAGAGAGAGAGAATCTCCAAGCCAACTCCCTGCTGAGCACAGAACCTGACTTGGGACTCCATCACAACCCTGAGATCATGACCTGAGCTGGAAAACAAGAGTCGGACACTTAACCGACTGTACCACCCAGGCGCCCCTCAAAATTGATTTTCTATTCACAGGGATAGAGAATGTCATTCTGGAAGTAGATGATGACTATTTTCAGAGGCTTGAGATTGGCCTGACCTTAGGGGCATGACTCCACCCATGGACAGGATTCGGCGGCAAGCCACGTAAGTTAGTCACGTGCGTGGGCAAGTCATTCACATTTGTGAACTCTAAGAACATCATAAGAATGCGCCAGAGGACTTTACAGTCTCTTTTAAGTCTAAAATTCCATTTATCTCTGAGTCAATGACTGCTTTACCCTCTGGGGCAACGAAGATAGCTCAAGAGGGCTTGGGACGAGTTCAGTTCCCTGAAAGTGTCAGCTGTCCTCCCGCAGGATATGTTCTGGGATGTGTAAAAGCTTCCCCCCTCCACCAGGTACCAAGACTGCTGTTTGATGAGTGGACGGGTAATGAGTGAACATAGTCACGCACAGTCCTATGCTCTGTGGGAGGGTGTGCTGGGCCATCACTGTCCTCCCCACCTCCTTCCATTATGACCAACATGACACCTACAGCCGGATTCAACCCTGAGGGAGGAAGGAGCGTTTTTCTGGGAAAACAGGCTTGGGGTCAGTCTAGAAAACCATCACCTCATCAGGGTAACTGGACAGAGAACATTTCTAGTCGTTCGGCATGAATGAAAAACACCTAGTAGCAGGAACAAAGAAGAAAGAGGTGCTCACCCAAAGACTGGCGTGAGAAACCAGTGCTTCGTCATTCATCAGGATATGATCATTAGCACCTCTTCTCTGTTTTGGTAAAAACTGTTGTGGGTGAGTGGATCTCTCCCAAAGGGCACGCAGAGTTTGATTTGAGCAAGGATTAGAGACAGAGCTGGGAGGTGGGGGGTAGGTGAGGAAAGTGAGGAGGAGGACTGATAACCAGACTGCTCTGTTCACTTGACAAGGTTCCCTTGGGTGAGAGTTAGAGGGTCCACACACAACCTGAGAGGCAAACCTCCCTCCCCAGGGCGCAAGCTCAGCAGGGGCCTCGAGGTAAGAGTTAAACGAATCCAGCCTGTGAGGGAGGGAGGCTGCCAGGCAGAAGAATCACCCCTTATCGATGGCAGGAAAGGAAACTATTCGCTAGCCTACGGGGATTTGGGAGAAGTTCATGAACAGGAATTACCTGAAAAGAGATAACCAACAAAGATTTAGGAGGGCAAGCCCCATTCTAATTCATCTACTCACCTTTACCACAAGACTAGAGACTAGGTGGGTAATGGCCCAGCAAGTCAGAGTTTATTGGGATTTCTAAAAGCCCCACAGAAGCCCTCCCAGTAAGACCAGGAAGCTGGGGGAAGGCTCTGGAATCCACAAAGAACGGGGACCAGTAGAGGAGCGGTCCGCACGAGAAAGGCACAACTGGGTGTTCACACTGCTCTTTGTGGATGCTGATGGGTGCACTGGTATGAAACGAGCTAAAACATTAATCATAGTTACTTTTAGGAGACGGGATTGTGGGTCTCCTCCCTGCTTTACCTGGTACACTTTAAGAAATTGTACAAATTGGACAGCATGACGTTGATGATCAGGAAGAAAGGAGAAAATAAAACAGGGCCAACCGCTGTCCTTAGGTATTGTGGGAGCTACAGAAATGGACAGAAGTCACTGTTGGTGCAAATCCCTGTCTTGCAAGGACATGCAACATGGCTGTTTAGTGAACCGTTAACTCCGGTTTGACCCGCAGTTCTGAGCGCCCGCTCGTGTTGCTGGAGCCCTCCTGCCTTGAGTGGAAACAATTTAATAATGTCATTTATATCTCCGTCCAATTATCCAAGCCGTGGTCTTCCCAGAAATATTAGGAAGTTACGGTGGAAAAATGTGTGGGGCAGCAGCAAGTGTTAAGCACAGATACAGCTCCGCCTTTTTTTTTTTTAAGGCTCCTCCTTTCTTGATCTTCTCCATTAATTGGGGGCAAAAAGAGAACTCTATCTTTAGAGCGCGCACTCATTTTAAAGCCTCGTCCTTCTGGCAGTGCACGCGTGCAGCCCCAGGGGCTGGCGAGTGGATGCTGCCACAGGATTTCATTTAAATGACACATTTGATCTGTGCTGTGACCGGCACGGTGGTGAGCTGCTCTTTCTAAGGATCTGAGGTTGCTTCGCCGCTGTAGGCTCTGCGAGGGGCATCAGTGAGGAAGACTCTGGAACCTTCCACCTGACAGGATTTTCACATTCCCAGCGAATTTCACAGCTCCCAGATCTTCAGCAGTGAGCTCACATCGTGGGTTTGATTGCACACACACCCTCCTCACTGCTCCCCAGGCTTTGTTGTCACAAAAGGGCCTTGGGTTAGCGCTGAGATGAAGGGCAGGCAAACCAAGCCCACAAAAGTCATCAGGGAGATGGAGGCTGGAGCGGGACAGTGGTCTGGATTCCTTCTCTACATCTCCAGGTACAATCTCCAAGGAAGAGGATTTTCGGCAAGCCAGGTAACTAGTGTGGTGCAAGAAGCAGGAGACACTCCCATCCGGGATGCCGACCACTGAATTCCCATGGACTTTGCCATGTGTTGGAGCTGGAGTTTGGGATGCGCTCCAGCCTTGCCGCCAAAGTTATAAATGGATTCAAAACTCGGCAACAGAAATCTGGGGGCCCAGTGTTGCTTCTTACCCACAACTACAAGAAGCCAAACATCCCACCCAGAAAAAAAACCAGGAAGCTCTTGTTAACAAATGGGGATGCCATGGTGGCAGAGCCAGAACTGTTGCTGGCTAAGCGCTCTGTGCTTGTGGCCCAAGGGAGCCCGTGGACACTGCAAGGCTGTGCTCTTGGCGTAATCTCCGTGGCCACCGAGTCTCCACGGTGCACTGTAATCTTCCCCAAAGTATAACTTAAGGATAACCTGCATCAGAACAGCTGGGGCGTTGGGGCGCCTGGGTGGCTCAGTCGGTTAAGCATCCAACTCTTGGTTTCGGCTCAGGTCATGATCTCAGGGTCACGCTTAGCGCAGAGTCTGCTTAGGATTCTTTCCCTCTTCTTCACCCTCTGCCTTTGCCCCTCCCCCCACTCATGCATACACACACTCTCTCAAATAAATAAATAAAATCTTAAAAAAAAAAAAAAAGCCTAGCTGGGGCGCTAGTTACACATGCATCCCAGACCAACTGAGATTTTCAAGAGGTACCTAGAGAATCTGTACGTTTAATCCCTAAGTGATCCTGATGCATATTAAAATGTGAGCATCCCACCCAAGGAAGGACTCAGATCCTGTTGCCAATGGCAACCAGACGAGTGGGGGCAGAAGCGTCTCTGTCCCTGCAGTCCCTCCTCTGTGACACGGTTCTCCTGCTCGGCAGCATGAGAACACCCTTCAGAGATGAGGATGGTAACAAAAGGTAATTTCTTTAGCACTTTACAGTCTACAAAGCATTTCCACAGCCGCTGGCTAATGGCATCAACCCCTCTGAGGGAGGCATCAGAATCTCCCTTTTCACACACTTGGAAATGACAGGCCCCCCAAACACCACCCAGCCTGCTAGTAAATAGCAGAGCTGAGGCCTTGGACCTGGGTTTGTGATTCCATATCTGATGCATCTGCCATTCACCTGAGCTGCCTCCCGGTGTCTAGGGTGCTGGCCCACAGTGTCTGCCTTCTCCGGGTGAGTGGGTAAGTTGCAGCCCAAGATTCTTTTAAAAGAACAGTGCAACTCCGTGGAAGAAGGTGGGCCAGAGCACCTCAAAGATACTGTGGTCAAAGCCTCGGCGTGTGGGGGAGGAGTCCGTGCATCCATCGAAGCTCAGAGAACAACAGATCGAGGGCTCCTTCCTATAGTCAGCCTCCGCTAAATATCTCTCCCAAGAAACCCAGAATTTCCTCCCAATGGATTACAATTGAGCATCCACACAGAAGAGGAAATGGAGGCTGTTTCAGTGCAGATAGCAGTGGTAAACTCCCCTGCTCCAGGGAGCACTCCTGGGAGGCACAGCACCATCACCCAAGCAAGAGAGAGCAGGGAGTGGGGCTTGCACTCTTGTTGGCCGTAGCCAAGCTCAGCCGCATGGGACACTTGGACACCTTACAGAATGGGAAGCTGGAAGCAACGCACTATTCAGCTGAGCCACTGCAAGGCCAGACAGAACCCCATCCAAGGGGACCTCTACTATGAGAAGTCTTCTTCAGCTATGTAGAAAGAGCCAGATGCCGCAGCTGCTGCCTGGGTCCCAGAGGCTCAGGTGTCTCACTGCTGATGCTGGACTGTTGGGGCATCCTTTGCATAGTGCTTGCTTCCCCAGCTGAGGAAGAGGACTCCCCAGAAGTCACTGTCTACGACCCACTGCCCCTCCAGGGTGGTTCCTCTCCCCAGGCCCCTTTGCCCTGGGCCCTTTATGCGTCCTCTGACTCTCCCATCAGAAGACACTTTCACTCATGTGGCATAAAGCCCATTTTTATAAAATCCTCCAACAGAAAGTTTTCTTCAAACCTCTACTGGAACAGGGCTGAGTCAAAGCAAAGGCTTAATGAACAGAACTGGTCCCCTGCTGTGGTTCCTGCCTGTCCAGGGTGCTCAGATATTGTGAGAGCAGAGGGGTCTCCGGGCCCTGCCTCCTTCATCACAACATTCTCTGTCTGCCGCCCCACAGGCAAAAGGGACTGGATGAGGGAGAGTGCAGTTCTGTGCTGCGAAGTACGGAGTGACCGAGGAAGGGGCCTGGGTAAGTAAACACAAAAGGGAACAAAGCTAGTTGTAGAAATGGCATTTGGAGGGCCTGATTCATATCATCTTTCTTGCCCCATCTTAGGATAATTTTATTTTTTAAATTTTTAATTGAAGTATAGTTGACATACAATATTAAATGTCAGAGTGATTTGCCAATTATATACGTTACAAAATGTTCACCACAAAAGTGTATTACCAAAAAAAAAAAAAGTGTATTACAATATTATTGACTATATTCCCAATGCTGTATGTTATATTTCCAAGACTTCTTTACTTTATAACTGGAAGTTTGTTCCTCTTAATCCCCTTCATCCATTTCAACTGTCCCCCAACCTCTTCTCCTTCAGCGACCACCAGTTTGTTCTCTATATTTATGAGTCTGTTTCTTTTTGTTGTTGTTGTTTGTTCATTTGTTTTGTGTTTTAGATTACACATATGAGTGAAGTCATATGGTATCTGTCCTTCTCTGTCTGGTTTATATCACTTAGCCTAATACCCTCTAGGTCCATCCATGTTGTCCCAAATGGCAAGATTTCACTTTTATAGCTAAGTAATATTCCATTGCGCATGTATACCACACATCTTTATCATAGCCATAACAATGGGAGAGGAAAAAGAAACAAAAGACATCCAAACTGGTAAGGAAAAAGTAAATCTGTCTTCACTATAGAGAAATCTGTTGCATTTCTATATACTATTAATGAAATAGCAGAAAGGGAAATAAATAAAACAATCCCATCAAAGCAAATACAGTAACTAGAAATAAACTTAACTAAAGACCTGTAATCTGAAAACTGTAAGACACTGATGGAAGAGATCAAAGGTGATAAAGATAAATGCAAAGATATACCATCCTCATGGACTAGGAGAATTAATATTTTTAAAGTGTCCATACTGCCCAAAACGACCTACAGAGTCAATGCAATTCCTATCAAAATACCAATCGTGTTTTTCACAGAACTAGAACAAAAAAATCCTAAAATTTGTATGGAACCACCAAAGACCCTGAATAGCCAAAGGACAATTTGAAAATCCATTTTTTTTTTCCTCTAGCCCTTCGTCTCTGCCTCCTCCCTAAGCTTTTATGTGCTCGAGCTCTCCCTCACTCACTGGCATGGGCTTGCACTCACTCTGTCTGTCTCTCTCTCTCACACACATACGCAGGAGCACACACACATTCCTTTTTCTGAGGCTGTAGGCATCAGTGCATGGAGAAGCATACCTTAGAAAGACAATGAAGGAAGGGGAAATAAGAGCACGTATCCTTTAACCCAAACATCTAAGTTTGGTGCTGCACATTATTGCGATTTCTTGAGCCAACTGTTTCATCCAGGCAAAGCTCCCACTCATGTCAACAGTTTCAGTAGGATTTATCAAATTCGGCCATATGGATAGTTTTCATAGATGTTCATTCAAGAAGCTCTTGCTATTCGTACTTCCACTCTGTTGACTTCCTCTCCTCTGTTTTTTCTCCAAGTCATTCACTTCAGTTGTTGGGTGACCTTTCAGAAAAGCCTAGAAGACAGGGAATTTGGCCCTCTTATTCTGCTGACAAGGGGACAGGCAAATAACAAGAATGCCAGCCGAGGAGAGAAAATTGGAAGAACTTCCTTGATTCCGTGCAGACGCGCTCCAGGGTAAGGCTGCACCATACCAAGAACTCTGGCAGGGCCCTGGGTACCGAGGGGCGGGCGAGCTTCCTGGCTTCAGCGCGTCACAGCTGACTACACCCAGGAGAGCAGCGTGCTGCCAGAAAAGAACAGCGCACAGAGGATGCCACGGCCAAAAGGATAGCAAGGCGTCGACTCCTCACACATAGGGATCCGAAGGGCCAGGATCACATGCTCTGTGGCATGTCGCTTCCTCTCCCACTCAGGACTAACGGGAGCTGTGGGTTCTGCCCCCGGTCATCACAGCGGACTGTGAGTCGTGTCTGAAGCAAGTGGGGCCCAGGCAACATAGCAGTGCTTCCTGTGGTGTCTTCACGTGGCAGAGAGCGAGCGAGCGAGCTGGTTCTCTGGTCTCTCTTTAAAATCTCATCTTGAGTGCCTGACTCTTGTGACTCATCTAAACCCAATCACCTGCAAAGGCCCCACCTCCAAACACCATCACACTGGGGGTTAGGATTCAGCAGATGAAATTTGGGGGCCGGGACACACACACACACACACACTCAGCCCATAACAGTGGCCCCTTCATCCGGCCTGCTTCCCTACGTCCAGGCTAGAAGGGGCTCATAAAGCGGAATGAAGCCCTGCCTGGCCCTCCCTGAATGCCCCCTTTCATAATGCCTTTGTGGTTTTTGCAGCGGATGTGCCTTTCTTGCGCCTGGCCCATGAGACCACGAGCCTCACAGAGAGAGGCGTCAGTGTTTAGAGCAAGAATGGGATGATGATGGGTGCACTCATGGGGTGTGTGGAGCATGTGCCCATTCCAAACACCTTCTCATTTAGTTCCTCAGACAGTCTGTGAGCTAGATATGAACTATTCATACTTATATTTACAAAAATCTAAAGTTTAGAAAAGTCAAGTAACTTGCCCAAGGTCACAATCCGCAATAGTGTATTTGGGATTTGAACTGAGGGATCTACGATGTTTTCCATTATTTTCTTCCCCGAAGGCAGGGACTATCTGTGCTTTAGTGTCTTGGTATCTCTGCTCCTGCTTCTAGCACCTAGCACAGAGCCTCACGTATTGTATCACGTATTTATTAAATAAAAGCTAAAGAATATGCTTCCCTCCACCAGATTTTGTTCTCCATCACAGTTCAGGAATGTTGGGTATATTTGCAATGTTGTGCAAGAAATATCCAGAACTTTTTCATCCTGCAAAATCAAAACTTTATCCCATCGAACATCTCCCCATTTGCCCCTACTGCCAGCCCCTGGCAACACCATCCTACTTTCTGTTTCCAGGAGCTTGACTGCTTCAGATATCTCACCTAAGTGGAATCATACAGTATTTTTTTTCATGACTGTCTTATTTCACTTAGTTAGCATCATGTCCTCCAGATTCATCCACATAACATTTCCTTCTTTTCCAAGGCTGAATAACATTCCATTTATGTTCCCACAGGTGTTTTAATGTCTTGTTTCATCAAATTGTTTCCTTAGAAGCCTCTTTTAATTCAGATTCACTAATATGACAACCCCCACTGCCACCTGCCAAGCACTCACATTGTGCTAGTCGGTTCTTCTCACACTGTCCTCGGAGCAACCCTCGAAGGGCATTATTGTGTTCTGCCCAAGGACACTCAATGACATTGAGGGTCACACAGCTTCAAAATGCAGCCATCTAGAGGGTGCTCTCCCAGTCCCCTCTGAGTCTACAGCCTGCTGTCCATCAGTAGCTTTCCTTCCTTCCAGTGAGTGATGTCACAGGGAGGGACGCTGAGGACCAGACACAGGAGGTGACACCGGAGGACACAGTGCCCACGAGCTGCAGGCGTGGGTTAGAGCCCTGAACTCTCCACTCCTGCCCAGGGCTGTCTGCCTTGCTCACTCGCCTCCCGCCTCCCCAGCCATTCCCTCTCTGGGGGACCTGTGCACGTGACTTCTCACCCAGTCCCAATCTCCTGATTTCCTCAAGGCCCAGGCCATGACTCACTTTCTCCCGATCATCTACTGCTCCCACTGACACTCCCTGTACTTTGCTCCTCCTTTGCTTCGCACGGCTGAACGCAGCTAACGTGCACTCTTACAGGTAGCATTCCACACTGCTGTATGACCCTCCGAGAAGGGATGTGGGCTCCCCCGACCCGGACCGTATTACGGGGATGCGGCCCAGATAAGTGCTTCTTGACCGGAAACACCACAGAGCTAGGCAGTGTAAGCGCTGGTCGGGCCCTTAGGTAGCAGCTGGCTTACCAGTCTCATTTTCCAGATGAGAAACTGGAACCCAGAGATGGAAACCAACCTGTATGGCTATAGAGCTAATTAATGATGACTCGGGTCCAGAACCCAGTCTTCTGCCTCCTGGGTGGTCCTCTCCCACTGCTCCTGATGCTGGGCCCCATTTCATCAGGATTCTTTAGAATTTCTCTGCATCAGAATTTTGCCTTAAGGCCCTAAGTGGGCAGACACAAAGAGAGAGGTTAAATCCTACATTCAGTCATTTTAAGGGGATATGAAAGTACTACTTTTTTATTTCTACAGGGAAAAAGAGATAAAAAGAAATATTGAACAGAAAGAAATGAATAAAGAGTAATGCAAATTCTCACTCCTTATCCAGATATTAAATGGCTGGAAGACAAGACAGTCTCTGCCTGTTCTGCCCCCGCTGCCCCCCTCCCACTCCAATATTGCTTGCTCTTAAGGAAGGCCAGAGAAAATGCAATTCTCTCCAGGATGAAGTGTGAAAATCCAGAGAAGGGCATTAATGTTTGATGACCTCAAAATTCTTTAATAAATTAACTTTATTAAAGGATCGCTGGGTCTTTAGTACCTTGAAAATGAAATTACACCTTCTGGAAAATATATATTCACCTCATTTGCAGGTCTCCTGTATTGTTATTGCTACCCATATCTCTCTTCCCACTACAACGAAAGGAAATCATATGTTTCGGCAGCATTTTACAGCCTACAAAATACCTGAACACATTATTTCAAAAAATTCTTTTCCTTATAATAATCTTGGGGGATTACATAATCGAGGTAGTATTTATTTCCTTAATCAACGAATGTTTATTGGGAGCCTACAGTGTGCTGGGCACGATTCTAGGTCCTACAGATACAAGATTAGAACAAAGCAGAAGTTCCTGCTCTCTTGGGGTTTATATTCCAAGGAGCTCCCCTTTCATGGGGGAGACAACTGAGCCTTACTTAGATAGGGAGTCAGTGATTTGCCCACATGGCTCAGTGTGTGAGCAGGAGGGCTGTGGCTCTGGCCAGGGGTTAAGATACCAGTTCTAGCTCTTTCAGCCCCAGCATAGTCCTGCTTTGTGTAAGCAGCAGTTTGTTTTCGCTGAAATCAAGAGTCTCTATGTTCTCCTGACACCTGCTTGTCAACTGTGGGATGCAGCTGTGCAGACTAGGTGGTCCCTCATACAACCCAGAGTGACTGTCCAGGAAAGGCTTCGGTCTTTCTCTTTTAAAAGAATATAACAGCTGGATATGTGCATGATGTAGGTAGGGTGGGATCCCTACCTCATTCCATATACAAAAATTAACTCAAAATAGGTCAAAGACCTAAGTGTAAAAGCTCAAACCATAGAACTCTTAGAGGAAAACACAGGCATAAATCTTCACAGCCTTCCGTTAGGCAGCACTGTCTTAGATATGGCACCAAAACCACAAGCAACAGAAGAAAACATAAATAAATTGGACACCATGAAAATTAAACACTTCTGTGCTTCAAAAAAAAAAAAAAAGGCAAAAAGATAACCCACAGAAAGGGAGAAAATATTTGCAAATCACAGATGTGGTAAAGGATTTGTCTCTAGAATTTATGAAGAACTACAGCAACTCAATAATGTAAAGACAAACAACCAATTAAAATATGGGTGGAGATCTGAACAGACATTCCTCGAAAGAAGAAACAGAAATGGCTAACAAGGCAAACCAAAACCACAGTGAGATGCTACTGCACACCTACCAGGACGACTGGGGAAATGAGCAGACAGATAATAACAGGCAATGGCAAGGAGATGGAGGAACTGGAATGCTTATGTATTCCCGGCGGGAATGTAAAATTACGCACCTACTCTGGAAAACAGTTTTGCAGTTCCTTAAAAATATTAAATACAGTGTGACCATGTAATCTAGCAATTCCACTCCTAGGTATATCCCTGAGAGAAATGAAAACTTATGCCCGTAACACATGAAAAGATGCTCAACATCACCAATCACTGGGGAAATGCAAATCAGAGCCACAGTGAGACATCACCTTACACCTGTTAGAATGGCTAGGACCAAACAGGCACAATAAGCATTGACAAGGATGTGGAGAAAAAGGAACCCTTGTGCACACTTGGTGGGAATGTAAGTTGCTGTAGTCACTGTGGAAACAGTATGGAGGTTCCTCAAAAAATTAAAAGTAGAAATACCATGCGATCCAGTAATTCCACTGAGCATTTACCCAAAGAAAACAAAAACACTGATTTGAAAAGATCTGCACTATGTTTACTGCAGCACTATTTACAATAGCCAACAGGTGGAAGCAATCTAAGTCTTCATCGCTCTCTCTCTCACACACACACACACACATACACACACACACTGAAATATTACTCAGCCATAAAAAAGAATGAAATCTTGCCACTCCACAACATGGATGGATCTAGAGGGTATTACGCTAAGTGAAATAAGTCACAGAAAGACAAATACCATATGATTTCACTCATATGTAGAATCTATAAAACAAAACAAA
Organism: Mirounga angustirostris; assembly: GCF_029215605.1. Classification (NCBI taxonomy): domain Eukaryota; kingdom Metazoa; phylum Chordata; class Mammalia; order Carnivora; family Phocidae; genus Mirounga; species Mirounga angustirostris. The sequence goes on from NW_026991714.1 coordinate 64,451,683, forward strand.
AAACAAACAAAAGCAGAAACAGAACCATAAATACAGAGAACTGGTGCTTGCCAGAGCAGAGGGGGTAGGGGAAGGGGCAAAATGGGGGAAGGTAAGTGGGAGGTGCAGGCTTCCAGATACAGAATGAATAAGTCACAAGGATGAAAGGACCAGCACAGGTAATATAGTTAATGGTATAATACGTTGTACAGGGATGGATGGTAGCTACACCTGTGGTGAGCCCAGCATCATGCAGAGAGCTGTTGAATCACTAGGTTGTATACCTGAAACTAATGTAACAGTGTCAACTATACTTTAATAGGTAAATAAAATCATACATTTTCATTCTAAAAAAAATACCCCAAAAAACAAACTTCTGTCCACAAAAAAATGTGTATACAAATGCTCATAACAGCATTATTTTTTTAAAAAAATTTTATTTATTTGTGAGAGAGAGAGAGAGAGAGAAGCAGACTCCCCCCGCTGAGCAAGGAACCCAATGCAGAACTCGAACCCAGGACCCTGGGATCATGACCTGAGCCGAAAGCAGACACTTAACCGACTGAGCCACCCAGGCACCCTATAACAGCATTATTCTTAATAGCCCAAAGGTGGAAAGAGCCCAAATGCCCACCAACTAATGAATGGATAAAAAAAAGTGGTATATCCATAAAATGGCATATTATTTTCCAATAAAAAATATATGAAGTACTTATATATGCTACAAAATGGGTGAACCTTGAAAATAAGTAAAGTGAAAGAAGCCATTCACAAAGGCCACATGTTGTATTACTCCATTTACATAAAATGTCCAGAATAGGCTAATCTAGAGACGGAACGCAGACTGCTAGCTGCCTAGAGATCAGAGGGCCAGAGAGATTGGAGAGTGAATGCTAATGGGTACAGGGTTTCTTCTGAGGAACGGAAGTGTTCTAAAATTGATTGCATAAAAAAGATGCTTATATGATTCTATAAACATACAAAAAGCCATTGGGTTGTACATTTTAAATGAGTGAATTGAATGCTATGTGAATTATGTCTCAGTAAAATGATTTTGAAAAAGGAAAGTGATGCATAATCTAGTATGAGCCCTAATGAAAGGCCACCCCAGTAGCTATGTGTGTCAGTGAGCAGGTAACTGGCCTGGGCACCACCTTGTCCTTCATCTTCTGAAGCCTACAGGAAGTGCTCCTCAGGGAACTTTCTAGACCAAAAAATCTGACAGGGAGTAATCAAGAAATATTGCCCAGGCTACCACAGAAAGTAGAAAGCCTAGTGAGGACTGCTTTTCCAGGAAACACCCAGCCACTGGTAGGATTTATAATTCACCCGAACAACTATTGGCAGGTTCGCTCACCTCTTGAGATAGGCAACACCTGTCTTCAAACTGGAAGGGATGGATTTGCATCTTCTTCCTCTCCAAACGTCCCCGACCCCACGCCCACTATGCCAGTAGTGAGCTCCAGAATCGTCATCTGGAGTAAGACTTAGATGCTTGGTGGGTGGCCTCTCAGCACATCCCTCTTCCCTCCGGACCTCACAAGCCTTGGCCTGGTTTCTCTTTCCACAAACAGCAACCTCATCCAAATTCTGCACGCCTCTTAACCAAACTTGAGCTAATCCCAAGTAAACAGTACTTGAACTTCAAAAGTCTGGGTCCATACATTTGTGTGAATGCCACACTTCTCGATACTTTAGCCAGGGCCCACCCTCAGTAACTGCCTTTCTATAGTGATAGCTCCCCGCCTCCCGGAGACCAGCACATGACTGTCCTTCACAAGAGAGCTCCACGTAGGGGCTCAAACGACACGTTGGCTAAAATCTAGCTGCTCTATATACACTGATGGAATCCCACCCTGACGGATGCAGAGCAGGAAACTGCCTTTCTGGTCTTGGCTGGTGGGAAGGACTAGCATTTGGCTAAGACACCTACCTGAGAAGTGCTTCTGGGTCCTCTCAGACCCACGACCCATGGCTGCTCTGGGGAAAGCGTGCGCCTCACGAACATTCCCTCTTGTGTGCTGTTCTGCCACTGGCAGGGACTGACTCAACCCCTACAGCCTTCTCTCAGAAGGGCCATTAATAACTGGAAGTTTCCATCAGCTACAAACATACATGTCACGAAGCCCACTCGACTGCACCGCTCACACAAAGGGTGCCAATATTTGGACCAAATCTGACGGTATTTTTCATTTGGTTGAAGTGCTTTTCAATGTTTTCTTGTTTTCCAGTGACTGAAGGTCAAGTCTGGAGCAGGGGATTGGATTAATAAAGCCCTTGTGAGGGTGACTGCTGAAATGACATTTTAACCCCTCACTGACCAGAGAACAGAAAACCCTGACGAGCTCTGTGGGCAAACAGCCTTCAAACTGGCCTTTCATAAAAAGATGCCGATTCTGGAGCTTAGGGATTATAAAAGTGCACATGCGCACGTGTGTGTGAGTGAAGGAGGAGAATCTTGGCTTATAATTAGGGAGTTTTGAATTGGAAACCTTGCCAAATATCGCCCAAGCCAATGTTAAAGAAATAGTTTGCTGCTTCTCTCAGGGAGAGATGTGAGTTTCCTTTCCTTTTTTTTTTTTTTAAAGATTTTATTTATTTGACAGAGAGAGACACAGCGAGAGAGGGAACACAAGCAGGGGGAGTGGGAGAGGGAGAAGCAGGCTTCCTGCTGAGCAGGGAGCCCTGTGTGGGGCTCGATCCCAGGACCCTGGGATCATGACCTGAGCCGAAGGCAGACACTTAATGACTGAGCCACCCAGGCACCCCTCCTTTCCTTTTTAAAGAATATTTATTTACTTGAGAGAGAGAAAGAGAGTGTGTGTGGGGGGGGGGCAGAGTGAGAGAAACTTAAATAGATTCCATGCTGAGTGTGGAGTCTGAGGAAGGGCTTGATCTCACAACCCTGAGATCACGACCTGAGCGGAAAACAAGAGTCAGATACTCAACTGATTGCACCAACCAGGCACCCCAGATATGTTTCCTAAAGCTCACTGCCTTTCTTGCACGAGGGAGGGAGGGCTTTTGCAAACTATGTAGACTGCCATGATTTTCAGGCATATTTTCTAATGAAAATATACATAGGTTTGGGGCATCCTTACCACATTCAAAGACTCTGAAAAGGATCCATAGGTCTCATCCAACCTAATACCTGGCTCAATGATCAGTCAGGAGGTTGGGCCTCTCTCTCTGGGGTTCATTCATATGGAGAGCCCCTCTGGATTCAGACGCTCTCAGTAAGTAAGTGCGTTGCACACTCATCCCCCCATTTAAAAGCTACAATCTTGGCAGCCTTCAGGCTGAGAATTCACCCCACATCAAACAGGCAGTAAACAGGGCAGAACACGTTAATCCACGTGTGCTCTAAGGAACCCCAGGGTTTTTGAGGTTTGGAAAAGCATACTCTACTCCTGCCTTATTCTGGGAATCTAAGACACCAGTTTTAAGCTCCCCATTGATTTAATAGCAGTTTTATTTTTTTAAGGCGGATGAGAGAAACACCTGACTCAAGTATACAATTTTGTTTTTAACAGGCACTTAAGACTGTCTTGTTCAGTCAACTCAATTAGTTTCTATCTAGTCATTCTTTGCCCTCAGGGTCTAAAGGTTTTGAGTTACTTTGACCTTCAGAAATTACACTAAATATCATAGTGATAAGTTGCCCCCTATAAACTCTGCATGCTCTTGATCTGTTTCACCTTTAAGATAGACAACGTAAGTTTGAATCCTATAAAGGAACACTCGTAGAACGTGTCTATTCTTTTTGTTAAGTTTATAGTTTCACCTTCTCCTTAATTGAATAACATGTCGCTGGAAGGTATGGACTTTGCCTGAGAGTCAGCTGGAAGCTCCTGACAGACACTTGGAGACACAGCGAAGGTTCTTCATAACAAGGGGATCATCATTCCAGGACATTTGGTCACTCCATCTTCTCCCTTTTAAGTTTCTGTGATCCATTCCTAGAAATCTGGCAATTTGTCACTTTCAACTACACTGGCCAGGCTGTGACAAAATGTGCCTTCTTGACAAAGCTACTGCATCACAGTATTTCCTTTTTAAATACACAGTTTGGGGACAGTTTTTGATTTACAGAAGAGTTGCAAAGATCATACAGAGTTTCCATAAACCCTTCTCCAATCTCCCCCACTGCCAAGATCTTCTATTACCAGGGAACGTTTGTGAAATCTAAGAGGCCAGCATTGGCGTATTGCTATTAAACAGCCTGCTGACTATGGATTTACAGCATCTCAGCCAATGTCCTCGCCCTGTCGGGGCATCCAGTTCAGGGACAACACTGCTTTCAGTCGTTAATCTCCAGGTCTCCTCTGGTTGGCGGCAGCTTCTTGACCTTTCCTGGACATTGACAGTCTTGAAGAGCACTGGCCAAGTATTCTGTACAATGTGCCTCAGTTTGGGTTCTTCTCATGACTAAGTGGGAGTTACAGGTTTTTGTCAAGAATCTCAGGGGTGGTGGTTGAGTGCTTGGCTACCCGTCAGACGGTTTTTACTCCCCAACCTGGTGACAGGAGCGAGCCATCCCCAGAGGACTGTCAGCACATCCATCCATAGCATGTCCGTCCACAGCTCATAAACGTGCAAGTGCAGCCTTCCCCGGGTGTAGAGAAATCTACTTAATTGCATCACAAAACATGGCTGAGGATGTCAGAGACTCCGAGGAACATTCTTTTATGAGGAAATGTGGCCACATCAGGCAGCTGGGATGAGAGGCAGATGAGGTTCACAGCCCAAGTGGCTGGCCTCCCCCCCCCCCCCACTCTTGTGTCCTGGGAGTGTAGTATCAGTTCAGGGTAAGAAAGGGCTTGTAAGTGAAAGATGGGGCTCTGTGATCCAGCTAATTTGAGAAACAGTGGGTTAAATAAGGCACAGCAGGATGTCCCAGAGCCTTGACAGTAAACTTCATTCTAAAATGAAGAGCAGGGTAACTGGGTGATGGGTATTAAGGAGGGCATGTGTTGTGATGAGCACTGGGTGTTATACGCAACTAATGAATCGTTGAACACTACTAACTGAACATAATAAAAAAATAAAAATAAAAATGAAGAGCAGGGCACCTGGGTGACTCAGTTGGTTAAGCATCTGCCTTTGGCTCAGGTCATGATCCTGGGGTCCTGGGATTGAGTCCCATGTTGGGCTCCCTGTTCAGTGGGGAGTCGGCTTCTTCCTCTCTCTCTCTGCCCTTCCTCCCTGCTCATGCTCTCTCTCAAATAAATAAAATCTTTAAAAATAAATAAATAAAATGAAGAGCACATCCTTTTAAAATTCCACTGTTTCCAAACTTGGAGTCTTAGTCCCCATGTCAGCAGCGGGGCTGGGACTGGAGTGAGGCAGGCGAGGTGTACGGGGGCTGGGGTTTAAGGAGGCGCTCACTCTCTGAGTCATGCAGGAAGTATGCCCCAACACCAGCCACATACATGGTTTTCGTGCAGTGGATGTCTGTCTCTGATACGGGGCTTTAACGGCCCCTGAAGAACCCTGGACAGGCAGGCTGGCAAGATGAAACTTTAGGAAGCAGATCACAACAGACATCCTAGGAGCCCACATCATTTCAGGGTGGAATGGCCCCAGTGGAGCAATCTTCCAGTTGGGAAGATGGCCGACATGCTGGGTAATCACCGATTAAGCCTGTACCAAGAGACCAAGGTGGGACAGCCTGTGGCATTGAGACCCAGCCCCTACCTTGGCTACTGACATGGTCTTTCAGGACACGGGGCTGCCGTGCCCTGCGCTAGATGACAGCAGCATGTGGTGGGGTAGCAAGCACACAGGTCTGGCAGGCCATCCATCAAATGAACAACCCATGAGGGGAGTTTCTGGGGGAAAATTCCCACATTACAGGAAAAGGGCCCTGTCAATTACATGACAGGGGATGTTAGAGATCAACGAGGGAAGCTATTCACTTTATTTTAAAATCTATCATCTTTTCTCAAAAGAAGAGAAGTATGACAGAAAATTTATGAGACTTGGAGTTAGACGCACCAGTGTTCCCATCCTGGCTCCTGGGACACGTTTCTTAATTTCTCTGAGCTTCAGTTTTCTCATCACTAAGATACGGATAATAATATCTGTTGACAAGGATATTGTAAAGGATCAAATGAGATAATCTGTCTAAAGCTTTTTGGCCACTGCCTGGCACAGAGATGATGACTAATAAACATGAACCCCTTTCCCTGTAAGCTTCCTTCTGTTTCATGGTTGGTACCATATGGCATGGCCTTAATTCTGCATAAGCTTTGTATTCTAATACCCCAGCCTTGGGAAGGCCTCAAGAATAATCTAGAAAGGCAGGAGACCTTTCAAAGCAGTCTCTGGATTGTATGGCATCACCAGGTAAAACACTGACATCAATGCCCTGTCCTGAATCCATCTGAGCAATTCAAATGCCATCCAGGAGGCTAAGGCGTCTTATTCCATCTTAACGTGGCTAGAATGGTCTCTCTCCCTCTCTCTCCTGATCTTTCTGCTCTCATGGCTTGTCAGCATTTACTTTGTTCATGGGCAAGAATCAAGAGGGCAGCCAACACTTGCTTTGCCACTGTAATCATGTCCAGTCTGCTCTGAGAGAGAGTTTGAGAGGCAAGAAAAGTCAACATCCAGATGGGTTTCAAGCACAAGAGATTTACATGCATAGGTTTCAAGGCTCAAGACGGCCCACAGACCATTGTTCTCATTGGTGCCTGGTGATAAGACTGTGTTAGCTTATGGCTTTGTTTCCTAACAAAATGCAGGTGTCCTGGGGAAAGCCAGTCAAGACCCCAGTGGGACGGAAGGATCTAAGAGTGGGTCTAGAAAGGGCTCTAGGGAGACCAGAGTGAGGCCTTGAGCCCCAGGGGGTTGGAGGAATGGCACCAAGTAAGACGGAGGATGCCACAGACAAAGCTCGTGCCAGACTCACTGAGTACAGGATCAATGAAACTAGTTGCAACATTAACCTTCAGGGGAGGTAACAGACCTCAGTTCTTTTTTTTTTTTTTTTTAAAGATTTATCTATCTATCTGAGAGAGAGAGAGAGAGGGACCCTGGGATCATGACCTGAGCCGAAGGCAGACGCTTAACCTACTGAGCCACCCACACGTCTCCAGACCTCAGTTCTTCATCCTGTTCCATCCTTCCCTCTCCCTGAGAATAGCTGTAGGTGGATCCCAGTTTGGCATAGACGGTTCCCTATTCCCAGTGGTTTGTATCCTCCATGTGTCATGTGCGAGGTGCCTGGGGAGCACAGCACTCGAACCCCTGGGACCAGGCTCCTTCCAGCCAAAACCCGGGGCCCCTGCACTGCAGGGTGGGACCCTCACAGCAATCTCTCAAGCTAGTGGGAGAATACCGTTAGGCAAAAACAAATTCTGGCCACTTTGGGTAGTTTTAAATACTTCTGTGGCCAGAAAACAAGGATGACCCCATCTGGGTTAGATATAAACACAAGCAGGAGATTTAAGAGGAGGTGGGAGGACGCCAGAGTCAGAAGTCAGTCCAGGACCAGGACGGTCTGGCTTACGCTGAGCTGAGGAAGGGAGGCTGGCTTCCTGCGAGGCTGGGTCTGTAACCGGGCTGCTCCCTCTCCTCAGCCCCTGGGCTTCCCCGCCCCCTGCCCAGCCCTACAATGGCCCGTAACACTGCAGCTTTGGGGGCCGGCTGCGGGGAATGTTCTTGGCGCAAGACTTCTTCTTGAAAGAGGAGTCTGTGTTTATGAAGGTTACCTCTGGGCTCAACCACGGGCCACCTAAGAGGTGCAAATGCTCTGAGTCAGTCAGATTTTACACGTCCCATCTGTTGCTGAGCACCTCACCATGGTGCATGTTTCCAGTCAGTGGACTGTCCTGAACATTTCAAGCTGCTGACAGATGGAAGCTGGCCTTGCTCGTGGCAAACATTCTTCAGTTCGTACACATGCTCTTATAAGGAAGTGGGGACCCCATGCAGCCCCTCACAGCCGCCTGGCTGGCTCTGCTCATGACAATGCCCTGACTTGGATGAAGGGACCGCTCCAGGGGTGCCCTTTGTGTCTTCATGGTGATCCATGTCAATAACACCTTAACCAAGCCAAGCCGAAGGCCAAGTGTGCCCCGAGAGGAGCCTCAGAATTGACCTTTAAATGGACAACTTTGCTTCTGATCAGCCAAGGAGCTGGGGCATCAAACAAGAGCTTGTTATTCATTTCAACAGCCCCAAATTGTCAAGTTTTGTCAAGGTTATTTTTAATCACCTGCAGTATGGTACAGTCACTGACCAATCAGAAAAGAGGCCAGCCAGAGCAATGGAGCAGGGCCCCAGAGGTCTCCAGTAGCATCCCCTTTTCGGTTCCCGGATTGTGGGGAAGTCATGGGAGAGGAGCCTGAGTAGCGGGCAGAGGGCCTGGGGCAAGGATTCTAATGCTACAACGAGCAGTGGTTAGCACGGGAGTCTAGGTGATTTTCAGTCCTACTGGGGGCCGGGGTGAGGGCCTGGGCATGGAGGGGGGAAAAGGAAGGAAGGAAGTCTCTGTAACCTTTGCTTTTTTGATCATACCATGTTAATACCCAAGAGAGTTGGTCCCCTCATATTGCTACTGGATCGAAAGCTTCAGAATAAAGGAGTCTAGTAATAAGAATGAAAATCCTCCCAGAGCCAAGTTTCCACGCTCGCGTGGGTGCCGGCGGGCCTTCGGAGCCTCAGACCTGAGGCCTGGGGAGATGTCTGGCTCATCTCCAGGCAATTCAGTTCCATCCTCCAACAGACCAAGAGCATCTCCTCCAGGCACCAGCAGCTCAGATTTCTACTCAGAACACATACGCTTGTGTCTGGGGAAAGGCAAGCATGAAATATACTTCATTGCAAAGTTGAGAAGCATGGAGGGTAAGCTAATTTTCAAAGAAGAAAGTCAGCGGCACCGCACAATGGGATGCATGATTCACCTCTACAGAGCAGACACTGATTTTCCCACCTGGGAGAATCAGCGAATTAGCTGGCAGTTGAAAATATGATCTCTTTTTTTTTTCATTCCCTTTAGATCTTACATTTTATTTTAAAGACCATGAAACAGGAGATTAAAAGTCTCATTCAGAAACAGAAGTGGAAAGGAGGATTCAGTATTCCTTTTTGGAGAAAACACTTTGAAAGATATTTCACAGCTAAAAGTGAAATGTGTCAGTGGGGGAAGGGGGCTGCTGGCCTTTTTCGCTTGCTTGGTGTGAGAGAGGCAGCCTGGGAGCTTAGGGGGGAACACGAACCCCCCAGGTCCTGTGCTGCTCCCCAAGGCTGGTGTCCTGGGTATCAGTCAGAAACCACACTGTCTTCCTATGGGGGTGGGGAGGGCAAGCCAGAGGAGAAACCATCAGGAATGAAATGTCTGCCGTATATTAGATGTGTGACCTTGGATGAGGCACCCAACACTACAGTCCCATGGCTTTTATAGTTCTCAACAGAGGCTAATATCTTCTGCTGTGATCCAGAAAGATCCAAGTTCAGGTTTTCTGGTGCCTGACATGACACAATTTGTTTTAGGGGTTTCTAAGAAAAAGGATTCAAAGTTGACACATACAGAATAGAGAAGAGGGTCCTGGAAGGGACTCACACAAGTGAGGGGTCCTCCACTGAAGCCTCATCAGCTCCACAGTGTATCCGCTTTAGCACCCGTCCCTACTTGGATGAGATAAAAGTATACAAAAGCGCTTTGCAAACTGTAAGCCATTACATAAACACATGACATTGAATTACTCTACAAAATACATACCACCTACTGTGTGCAAGGCACAGCTGTGGACAAGATGGCAACGCTCCCCCTTTATGAGACCCAAAGCCCAGTGGGGCTGCATGATCACCTGTGGTGGAATGCCCTCCTCTGAGTCCTGAATACAGAAGTGAAGTTCACTGACATGGAGTGGTCTGACCGCTTACCTGCAACACCAGCCCCTCTCAGGGCTCTCTGAGGTCCCGATTCCCATACTTGGCTTTCTGGGACTTGGGTCCTTCTCAGTCTCAAACTCTGCCTTTTCCTCCCTCCCAGCCATTGTCTTCTTATTGATTTCCTTTTTTTTTTTTTAAGATTTATTTATGTATTTGAGAGAGAGAGAGACCGTGAGCAGGGAGAGGAGCAGAGAGAGAGAGGGACAAGCAGACTCATGCTGAGCATGGAGCCCAGTGCGGGGCTTGATCCCAGGACCCCGAGATCATGACCTGAGCAGAAATCGAGAGTCAGACGCTTAACCGGCAGTCTACCCAGGCGCCCTGGACTTCCATTTTGAAACCGCCAGAGCAATAAGCCAGCCCTTCTAACCCCTATTTTCAAATATGAATGGACAGTGGTTGCCTAGGGCAGAGGGGATGGGGGAGAGGGTTGGGGGCTAACAGGTAAGGAGCATGGCGTTTTCTTAGGGGGAGATACTAAAATGTTCTAAAGTTGATTGTGGTGATCAATGCACAACTCTGTGAATATATTAAAAGCCCTGAATTGTGAACTTTAAACAGGTAAATTATATTGTATATGAATTATATCTCAATAAAGATGTTAAAAAATATGAATGGACAACCAAGAAGCAACTAAAATTCAAGAAAAGTATGCAGCAAGAAAAAGACCAGAATTAATGGGTGGGCGAGAAAAAGAACTCGAAAGAAACCAAGATCATTCAGAAAATGGACGAGAATTTTTAAAGGTGAATTACCCTTAGAGAGATTCAAGATGTTGTGTCCAAAAAGTAGGGAGCTATGAACAAGAAACCATTCAAGAACAAGAAAGAGTCCTTGTAAATTTAAAACAAAAATTTGCTGAGATAGAAAAATTTTATTAAAGGTCTGGAAGATAAAGTCCAGGACAACTCTCAGAATATAAAGCAAAAGGCCCAAGACATTGGATACATAGAAGTTTAATATCTGACTACCAGGATTTTCAGAATGAAAGGAGAGAAAATAGTGGGAATGAAATTAAAAAGGAAAAAAATAAAGAAAAATTTTCCCAGAGATAAAGGGAGACAAGAGTCCTTAAAACAAAAGGGTCTAGCATCAATGAGAAAATACCCATGCCTAGATACATCAGTGTGAACTTTCAGAACATCAAAGAGCAGATCCTAAAAACTTATAGAAATATAAAACTGGTGATTGACAAAGGAACCCCAATCCAACTAACACCAGAAATAACAGATCTTCGAAGTCAGGGAAACAGGCTTTATTATGTCATTGAACATGATTTTGAAGTGAGAATTTTATATTCTCATTCTCCATCAAGAATGAGAGTAACTAAATGTCTAATACAGTATGAGATCAAGGGACACTGCCTAATGTCAATGAAACAAGAAATAGAAATTTCAGGATATTGTTTGACGTTTCACGGGTAGTCATTAAGAGAATTAAATAAACATCATTTTTAATGGAACAGGAGATGAGGGTAATAGTATTAAAAGAGGAGAAAAAATAGTCTAAGCTAGATCTTTATCTTTTTAGAGCTGGTAGATAATTTCTGTAGTTGATATAGAAGACACATAAATCAAAAGATATTTAGAGGTATAAAAATAACTATCAGGGGGCGCCTGGGTGGCTCAGTTGGTTAAGCAACTGCCTTCGGCTCAGGTCACGATCCCAGGGTCCTAGGATCGAGCCCCTCATCGGGCTCCCTGCTTGGCAGGGAGTCTGCTTCTCCCTCTGACCCTCCCCGACCTCCATGCTCTCTCTCTCTCATTCTCTCTCTCAAATAGATACAATCTTGAAAAAATATATATATATTAAAAAAAAAACTATCAGAAGGGCTGAAAACAAAGGTTTTCAGAAGCTGCTGCTTAGAAGCAGGCCAGAAAGTTGGGAGGAGTGAAGCAGGAGTCTGTTGCTTTAGATTTTAAAAATGAGATACAAGGTGAAAAAAAAGTTTAAAATTCTAATTAATGGGACTTTTAAACACAGAGCCCAGAGGCACCTGAGCTGCTATCAAAGTAACAACTTCTTGGCTGGCTCATGGCTTTGACGGGTATCTGAGTTTGGGAAACGTCATCTGCCTCTTCTGGAGATTGGAAATGTAAGTTTACTAAAAGCTCTGAGAAGTTCTGCAGCAAAGAAACCAGTCTCACTTCATTTGAAAGAAAGGTCAATTCACTGAAAGATCAAGTTGACTAATTTTTTGCTGATTTTCATAAATTTACCAACTCTCACTTTTTTCCTATCCAGATTTCTAACTTGTAAAAGGAATGTTTTCAAAGCTTTGACAGGAATGCACAAGCAGCGAAAGAATATGCAACAGGGAAGAAGTTAGTAAAACAAATTAATATAAACGGGTAATTTTCTAGGAATGAGATTGTTTGGGCTGACTCTGGTTTCTATTGGATGTTTCTGAACATCATTTTTAACTTTGTTTAAAATGTCAAGCATTTTTTCTTTTCCACAATTCTTCTGGTGGCCTGTCAGCCTGAATTTAGTATCTTTAGCAATTAACATTTAAATTAAACATAAATTCAAAAGCATCCCTCAAATATCAAAGGTTTAAATTAATCTAAATCTAATTTAAACTCTAAGTTGATTGAAATGCAAAATTAAAGCTAATAAGTTATTTAGGAATCAGTGAAAGAACATTACAAATGCTTAAATTAAAAACCAAAAGAAAATTACATTTGAAAAGCATGGAAAAGAAACCAAATACAGCTGAAACAATCCTAACATATGAATTGCCAAACCCTGAGACAGAAAAATTGCCTTTCAAACAGGAATTTTTCAAATAGTACCGAATCCTGTTTTGCCAACCGTCCAGAATTTTTTTTTTACTGATGTCTCAGGAAGCATCTCAAGGTTAGTTAATATTCAGAAAAGCATCTTTCAATATCAGTGATCCAGACTGAACATTTCAGAAAAAGCTAAATCACAACTCGTAAATTTGGCATATCTGGCAAATGGGTCTTTTGTGGAATTGGAATTTGGTGAACTGACTTTTAATGAACTGGCAATCAGTAGTTGATTTTCTGCAAACTGACCTGACGCTATTTTATTTAACCTAGCTTTGCCTGGATTCATTTGATGAGGATCCTTTTTTCATACCATATCATTGGGACAATTATCTCCAGGGAACGTACTTTGGAAAGCACTATTCAGCAGAAAGGGAGTCAGATGCTTGCCCTGGAGATGCCGAAGAATATCCGACTTTGAGCATATTAATGAGAAACTGATTAACAGGGGAACTAATGAGAAAAGGAACTTAGGTTTTACCCAGATGTTATATTCCTGTAAATCTGCAGACTATTCCATTCATCCATCTCTAAGAGTGAATAATCCACATTTTGTATTAATTTAAAACAGACATTATACTTTTGTAGCAAACTCATGAGCAAGAATGAAGTGTTTGCTTTTTCTCCCTCTACATTCTTTGCATCTGAGAGGCAGAATGTCTTCACGTTTTAAAACTCTCCTACTCACAAAGGCCAACGTGGTAACTGTCAGCAGAGTGCCCAGTAGGAGGGAAAGCAGCATTTAGGGCCAGAGCAAGGACTTAGAAGTCCACTGGGATAGAGAGGGGGGGCTGGGTTGAAAAAGGTCACTGCCGCCTAGCCCCGCTATTCTTGCTTTGGGGACATGGGTCCCCTGTCACGAGGGCTTCCAATTTCCCAAGCAGAGCTAGAAACCTAGGCTTTTTTCAAGTGTAAAAATCTCCTACTATTTAGAGATTTACAACTAACTATTGCGATTAAAAAAATATCACGCAACTGTTTAGAAATACGTACTTTCAAATACATAGGAATGCATCCACATGTATAGATGGGCGCCTGTATCCCTGCTTATGTATTGATACCACTTTGTGAGGTATCTGCACCTCACTTAGCTTATTCCACCACCTCCTAAGACACACAAAAAAGGACAAGCTATGGAAGCTGTAATTGTCCCTCAGGATGTTCTCTTAGAGCCAGGCAGAGGAAGAAAAGGGCACACGTCGTCCAGAACATAATCATAATCGAAGCCACAGACAAGTACAGTTGAGCTGGTTTGTTTCTGTAGTTTGTGACTGAAACTGCAGAGGTTTGGGAGGGTTCTAGAACTCAGAATCTCAGCCAGAAGGGGCAGTGAAGCTCATCTGGACCACCCTCCCACCTGATACAGGAATTCCTTCTTAAAAATCCAGCAGATGGCCACCTACTGTGTGAAAACTTCCAAAGACGGGGAACTTACAACTCTTCCGAACTGAATGGTCCATTTATGGCATGAATTCTAAGCTGTTCACCCTAATATCCTGGCTGAAATGCTTCTCCCTCTAATCCCAGGTCCCACAGCCTGACCCCTCCTCCTCTTGTCATGAGGGGTCTACTCCCTTCCTGCACAACAGTCCTTCAAATATCTGAAAACTGATCATGTGTCTGCTTGTCCTTCACAAAGTCTTTTCACCCCGTGATGAAACATCTCCATTTCTATCAACTACTTCTCAGATAATGTGGTCACAAAATTCTTCTCATCCTGGTCACTCTCAGCGAGAAACTCTAGACACACTGCTATGGATGCATGCCTTCAACCCCTGGATGTTGATACTATCCTTGCAATGATGCAGCCTGAAATTATATTAGCTTTCTTGGCCACTGCATGGCACTAGCCCTGCTCAGCCCCCTAGATACAGCAGTTAGGATTTTTTATGTTGTATGAACCAAGAAATCCAATTCAGACTGGCTGACAAAAAAAAAAAAGGAAAGAAAATCATCAGTCTACGTGTTCATGCAACTGCACAGTACAGAGGCGAATTCAGTTTCGGGCACACTTGAACGAAGTGACCGAGATCTCTCCATTCCTCACCTCTGCTTCCTGGATTGGACCTCCTTCCCTCTCTCTGAGGTCCGGAGACCTATGGCCCCATGCTTCCTCAGTTATGAGCAATAGGAAAGGGGAAAGGGGCAGTCTGCTTTCTCAGTACATCAAATAAAAGCCCAAGAATGGACCATCATTTGCTCCAACTGGTTTGACTTTGGTCAGGTGACCAAGGAAATGTGATTCTCTAGCTTAAGCTAATCGTGGACTGCCCCAGTGACCCGTCACACACAAACTACACAGCAAGGACATCTGAGGTTCAATGAAGAAAGAGAATGGAGGAACCAATACTAGTGGGGCGACCAGAAATAATCCACTACAAAATACTAGAAAAATTCTCCAGCCTGTTACTGAATTTTTAATCACAAATTTGAAGTTCATCTTTTTGGTAGTCACTGAATGTTTCTAATTAAGGAGATACGTTTTGACGTTTGGCTTCATTCCCCCAAAGCATTAGTTGTCATGCTCAGGTTTGCAATCCTTACAAATTTGATGCCGACAATTTCTATCCATTCATCCCATGAAGTCTTCGATAAAAATGTTGACTTAAGACCCCTCCCCCCCAAAAAAATGGAGCTTGGAGGCATATCATTATATATTTCCCCAAAGGGGTCTATCATTTTATTAATGACTCCTATTGAAAAATAGCTGTTTGGGGGCACCTGGGTGGCTTAGTCGGTTGGGTGTCTGCCTTGGGCTCAGGTCATGATCCCAGGGTCCTGGGATCGAGCCCTGCATTGGGCTCCCTGCTCAGGGGGGAGCCTGCTTTTCCCTCTGCCTGCTGCTCCCTCTGCTTGTGCTCTGACAAATAAATAAAATCTTTAAAGAAAAATAGCTGTTTGAAAGGTATAAATCATCCTCACTAGACAACAGATTTACATGCACAGACCTCTTCCCAAGCCGCCTGCTTGTGTCCTGCTGCTCTCCTGGGGATTTGAGAAGCCCACTCTTGCAGAGCTTCATTCCCAGCATAGAGCTTTGACAGTGCAGGGCTTGCTGGGTTTTTTTTGGGGCGGGGGCTCCCTTTACCACCTCTGAATCTTCTTTCTGACATTTCTACTCAACTCTAAGCGAAATAGTACAGCGGACACCTGTTCTTCTGGTTTGTCCATCATCCATGTGCCTCCCAAGCTTTTGAACAACTTCTGTCCCACACAAAACCCATGTTACTGGTGGGGCTACCAGTGGAATGAGAGCAGGAGTTGACATTAGACCCAAAGATGCCATAAAAGTCCACCCCAAATACGTACTTTCAAATTGAGAGCTAGCAGGAACAGGCCTTTTCTTTTGTCACAGAGCCAGAAGAATCAGGCTGGGCCTGTCACACTGTGCGGAAGGACAGAAGGACTGAGAGACACACAGACCAATCTGAAGACCCAGACTATACCCCTGAATTCAGTCACACTGTATCTGCCCTGGCGAGGCACCCATGGGGGCAGCAAACTCCCTTCTTGGGTCGGGCAGTCCAAGGTGGATTTCTGTCACTTGCAACAAAAACCATCTTGACTGATGCAGGGAGTAGGAAGGCGGGTGGTGTGGTTGGAAAGACCACCCAGCCCTCTATAGTGTAGTAATGGTCTGGACCCTTGTAACCAAGCAAATCTGGGTTCAAGCTGACTCCAACATCCTTTTTGTAAATACGACAAAAATAAAATAAATGAACGTGAGGTGTGAGTTCAAAGGCCAGCTCTGCCGTGGGGTGGGCATGTCACATTGGCCTCATCCCCCGCCTCCTCAGGTAGCACCTCCGAATCGTGGCTGTGAAGATCAGGACAAGCAAGCTCCCTGGTCTACCTAGGCTCTGAATAAATAATAGCAATTCCTTTTCTGTTGAAGGGAGTTGAAAGGTAGAGGAGAGTTCTTAAAGTCCTTTCACCTATTCCTCTCGAAAGATGCTGCTAACGAATGGCTGGCAGATGCTTTTACGATTGTTGGACCCAATTTATCTTACTTTGGGAGGATATTACAGCAATATTTCCCATTATAAGTGAAAGCAGATTTGCTCCTCTTTAACTCTGAAGGGCGTGGGAGAGTATGATTGGTGTCCTTTGTGCAGTAGGAGAGATTTCCATCATCCATTGCAGAGCGCCCCTCCCCCACTGTCCCCAGGCCCCTTGCCTGTTCAGGGACCACAGCCCACTGTCCCCCACACTCCAGTCTCCTAGAACCTAGTGGGGGCCACCTCCCTTGAACATACGTAGCCATAAGAATACTAGACATTTTTCCCAGCCAGTCTGCCGTCATGGGCTCAAGAGCTCTGCGTGCTATCTAGCCCAAAGGATATTTGTCGTGCTCCGAATGACCCGGCTATCTCAAACACTAGGGACTATCATTTGAGGGGCACTTACTCCCCATCTTTCATTTCAAGGACCTCTTACTGTTCCTTACAAATGCCATCACCATTCTCTATCGGCGATCGGATTTATGAAGGTTGACTGAACAGTTTTACCTACAGTTTGGGGTTCATTCATCTGTCCCTGGAGAATTTCTGAAAACTCAGTATGGGATTCCCTTAAAACACACAGATAAATAGCATGTGTGTGTGCTGATCAATTTGTTTTTTAAACACAAAATCTGTACTTTACATGAAATTCAAACTGATTTTAGTAAATTCTCTTTCAGCCTTTCAAAGTCCTAGCTACCATTTCCCATTTCTCAGGCCCACCTGATTTTCTGCTGGCTCCCTACAGGGGAAAATGGGATTCTTTCTTTTTCTACTTTCCTTCCAAGAGCTGAGAAAAAGGAAAAGAGCAGCTATGTAGCTGCAGGGGCAGCCAAGCAAGATATTGATTCAACAGGAGAAATTCAATGCATCCCAAAAGATTCCCTAGGATTGGATATTCTGCTGCTTAGGGTACAATTTGTTGTAACAAGAAACTGAAGATTTTCTGTCAGGAGAGTCAAAGAGCTCAGTGATGGCTTGTGAAAGTTAAAAAAAAAAAAAAAAAAGTGAGCCCCACGGGAAATGTTTTTATTTTGGAAATGTTTTCCTAAGTAGGAAGACTACAGGCCATTTCTCAGAGCCCATGCTCTTCATATACACTGGTGACCACAGAAGACCTGTTTTCCTGTGCAGGTGACCTAGCTCCAGGGGTGGACTATGGCTTTCATCTGGCCCCATAAGGAGGCGATTTACTGGGAATCAGGTAAACGCAATAGAGGAAAATTATTTCCTGTGTCCTGTCCTAGCCCAGGGTCTCAAGAATCAAGGTTGGCATTGGCGTGGGAATGGATGGGGTTGGTCTGTGGCTGTGGGATTTTTGAGCAAAGAGGAATTGGTATTCTTGTCCCTGATGGGATGGGAGGTGAGGGAGGGTCAGCAATGGGCACAGCAATGGGTACATGAGCCAGAATGAGGATGCCCTCGGAGGACAGGCCCAGAGGGACTTGAACACAGACCCTGGAATCAGTACCTAAAGCATCAGAGTTGAGGAAAAGGAAGACTTCCATGGAGCATGAGCATCTGTGGACTAGGTGAAAGCTACATGTGGGAACTTTTGTTTTCCTGGGACATGGTCACCAAGGGGGGCGGGCAGAGGGCTTGGGGCCCTTCAGTTTTGCTTGGAGAAAAGCTTTAAGTGGGGAGTTATCCAAAGGTGGGTGGCAGGTGCTGGTGGCTCTTCTCCTGGTTTGCACCTTTCCCAGGAGGCTAAGTGCTAGATTGAGTCATGCTTTCCTGAAGAGTCTGGCACCTTCACAGGACAGGGTCCTGGACTGGGAGCTTGAGTGATAAAGGAGAGGCTTGGAGCATGAGAAGGAGCAGATGGAAAAAAGTGGTGTCAGATGGATATTTTACACGTTGCTTTCAAATAAAGGTCTGAGGACTACCAGTTACTTTAAAGAGTAAAAGGGGGTCTATCCTTCAACTTCCAGCAGAGGTCTGTAATACATACAGACTACGGGTTGTGTCTGATCACATGGCCACTTGGGTGATTCCTCTAGAACCCAGGGTTGATCAGGAAACTACTTACCAGACCTTAGACCTGTCTGCCCAGATACTTCCCAGCAGATAAGTGAATATGAATCTGGAAGGGCCTTTAACAATGCAATTCAAAAACAAAAATCCAAGTAGGTAGCCAAAGCTGGCAGCTGGGTGGCTGGGTAGCCCACGGAGACAGAACACATTTTTTTTGTCATTTGAATTGGACAGAAGTGGTGTCTACAGGGAGTTTTCTGTTCAGAGATATTACCACTACAGGATATGTACATTTATGTACAAGGATAACTACAACCCACAACTGTGCAGAAGGGGATGCCTCTAAGGCATGGGACCCTGCTCTAGTTGTTGGCCTGGGTTCAAGGTCAATGGAAGGTGGAAGTAATGCAGGATTATTGGTCCTGATTTGAAATGAGAAGTTCTGATATTCACTCTCTGATGATGACAGAGGAAAGTTATATGCTTCTTGGGTCTTGGCCTACCCCAGGGGCCCAAAAAGGCAGGGAAGATTGTAGCAATGGATAGGGCTGACTCATGGCTATTGGGTTTTGGAGCAAAGAAGAATTGATATCCTTGATCCAAGTAAGGATGGGAAGTAAGGGAAGATCTAAAATAAAATGCAAGTGGTGTCATGTTACAGATCACCCAAGCCAGAATGTATCCAGCCACCTGACCTGTACTACAGGCTTTCTTAACACCACCACGGTCCCAGGGTGTCCAGAAATACCACTGCCTATCTATGTACAATTTTTGTTAATATCTAACCTACTTGGTCAGTTTTGGATAGGGCCAAAGAACCTGAAATTGTCCTAGGCAGATTATCTCCCAGGAAAGAACCTTTATTTTACACATTTTATAATAAAGGTAGCTGAGAGCTTAAGCATTTGATTTTAAGGCTGTGTCAAAAGAGTGCATGAAAAAAAGCCATGTCAAATTATTACATTCCCCCCTCAGTGTCCCCTGGAATGCTGGCTACTGGGAGAAGGCATCCTCTGGTGAGCAACTGGTACCCGCCGCTCATACTAGTGCTGGGCTGGTCGTGAGCTGAGTCTGGAGCTTTACCCTAGTTTACTCTAGTTTACTCCTAGAGACCCAAGCATACTAGCACTGGCTGCTGGGTACCCTTAGAGTTCCTATAGGCTCTGCAAGCAAGAAATGCCTTTTCTTTTACACACAGAAAAGGAGTGTAGGGGGAGTGACCCTTGGAACTGGTATTCTCCAGGGATGGAGAATCAGGAGACCATGGCCAAGCTGGATTTAGCCAGTGTAATGAGCTGAACTGTGTCACACCAAAATTCCTACGTGAAAGCCCAAACCCCCAGTACCTCAGATTGCATATGTGGAGGTAAGGCCTTTCAAGAGGTGATTAAGTTAAATAAGGCCCTTGGGGTGGGCCCTAATCCAACATGACTGCTGTCCTAAAGAAGAGGAAATTTGGATACACAGGGACCCCAGGGCTGCAGGTGGGCAGAGGTGGGACCATGTGAGGACAGGGAAAAGATGGCCGTCTTCGAGCCAACGGGAGAGGCCTCCCAAGAAACCACACCTACTGGCTCCCTGAACATGGACTTCCAGCCTCTAGAACTGACAGAAAACAAATTTCTGTTGTTAAGCCACCCAGGCTGTGGTATTTTGTTATGGAAGCCCAGGCAAACCAATACAGCCAGGTGTGGCTGGAGTACAATATGGCAGAGCTAACTGGGGATGCTAGCTTGGAGAACGTGGTAGAAAAGGATTCACAAAACCAGAGATACTGACTCTTCTACATGAGACTTTGACACAGAAGAATGGTCAATGAAATCTTGAAATCGATCAGTAAATCCCAAGAGACACAAGTACTTGATCCACAGAAAAGACTCTTACTCCAGCACTGTTAAAACCTTATTCAGGGGCACCTGGGTGGCTCAGATGGTTAAGCGTCTGCCTTCGGCTCAGGTCATGATCCCAGAGTCCTGGGATCAAGTCCCGCATAGGGCTCCTGGCTCAGCGGGAAGCCTGCTTCTCCCTCTCCCTCTGTCTCTCCCCCTGCTCATGCTCTCGCTCTCTGTATCTGTGTCTCAAATGAATAAATCTTAAAAAAAAAATAAAACCTCATTCAAACTTGTCCCATCAAGCCAGCCCTGATTTGGCTCAAGAATTCCTCCTTAGCTTCTCAAAATGCCTGGCTTTCTGGAAAGACCCAAGTGTGACACACAGCTGGCTATTGAGGACTGCCTATAAGCTCCACCAGAGTCAGGACTCTGCTTTGTTTGGTCTGTTTCGCTCGCCCATAGTTACCACAGTGCATGTAGCGGGTCTCAATAAGTACTTATGTTGAAAAAATGAGCATGTGCCTGAACTAGAAGCTTGAGATGTCCCCATTCAAATGATCCTGTGCCTCCAGAAGGCCATGCAGTGAGCTCTTCATCAGATGTGGAAGATAGGTAAGCATTTGTAGTCCAAATGATATCCCACTCTGTCTCCTACCACCAGGCATGACTGAAAGGCCATCTTCCACTTCTTGGAAACAAGTAAGGTGGAGGTTCCCGCAGATGTCTGACTTCCTCCAGGCTGCCCCCCTGGTGTCAGTGGGGAAGCACACCCACAGACAGGCGGGAGGACAAGGGCACAAGGGCACAGCCTACTCATGTGGGTGAGGAGGAGGAGCCAACAGCTTCTTCATTTTCTCATCTGAGAAGAGAGTGGTCTTGGACAATATCGTGATATAATAATACTCATGACATAGGAGGAGTTGGTGGAAACAAGTTCAGCAGAGGATTTCTAAACTATGATCCAAAATAAAGCAAGAGTAGGTAGGGTAGGTAGGGCCTCAGAAAGATGGTCAGGTAGTGGTGTCCAGTAGCCAGGGGAGACAGTGTGGAATTCTGTGGCCAGAACTGACAGAAAGCACAGGTTGGATATGTGTTCTGCTACGTGTGGCACACTGGAGGCGACGCGTGGGTCCCCTCTCCCCTCCCCAGTCAGGGCTGTTCGTGCATCAGCAGCACCCCATCATTGTGTGTCAGCCTTAAGTCAGGTGGGAAACAGCCAAGTTGGATTAGGGCTTGGTCTGTGAAGCCACCAGACGTCTCAAGCCTGTCTGCCGTCCCCCAGAGCTCTGTCAGAATCCAGAACACCTGTTCAGGTGCCGGAGGCCCGGGGTGCCAACCATGAGACTGAGAGCTGCCGCACTCAGGAGAGTGGGTGGGGCCGAGGCCCCGTGCCTCCTGTCAGAGGGGCTGGAGGGTCAGAGCTCTACGCCAGTGCACAGGCTCTTGGACTCTTCTTCCAGAACTAAGACCATGAAGCCGGGGCACTCCCACACAGCTCGTGGGTTCAGGGCTTACCTATGTCTTGGCCCAAACCTACAAGTGGCGTGTTGAGCAAGATGGCTAGGCCTGCAGGGCGATGGGGCACATTCAGAGGAGCGGATCACTGCAGGAGAGAGAGGTTCATTTCTCAGCCTCCCCTAGAGAAGTCCAGTCCAAGAAATTGCCCATAATGCTCTCCTTTACCCCCCAGCAACAGCGTCCTGTTAGCTACAGGTCATCCATCCCTGAGGAACACAGGAAATTAGGTGTGTGTGCAAGTCAGTGGTTTAACAAACACGTGTGCAACTGCATGTGGAGGCTGTCACTGTCGCTATTGCTGGCTCCTGTTCTTCTCCATCTTCCTCCACCTTCCTCCTCCCCCTCCCCCCACTCCTCCACCTTCCTCCTCCTCCTCCCCACTCCTCCCCCCAATCCTCCACGTTCCTCCTCCTCCTCCCCACTCCTCCACCTTCCTCTTCCTCCTCCCCCTACTCCCCACTCCTCCACCTTCCTCCTCCTCCCCCTTCCCCCTCCCCCCTCCTCCTCCCTACTCCTCCCCCCACTCCTCCATGTTCCTCCTCCTCCTCCCCACTCCTCCACATTCCTCCTCCTCCTCCCCACTCCTCCACCTTCCTCTTCCTCCTCCCCCTACTCCCCACTCCTCCACTTTCCTCCTCCTCCCCCTTCCCCCTCCTCCTCCCTACTCCTCCCCCACTACACCTTCCTCCTCCTCCCCACTCCTCCCCCCACTCCTCCATGTTCCTCCTCCATGTTCCTCCTCCTCCTCCCCAATCCTCCACGTTCCTCCTCCTCCTCCCCACTCCTCCACGTTCCTCCTCCTCCCCCCCACTCCTCCACGTTCCTCCTCCTCCCCACTCCTCCACGTTCCTCCTCCTCCCCACTCCTCCACGTTCCTCCTCCCCACTCCTCCCCCCACTCCTCCATGTTCCTCCTCCTCCTCCCCAATCCTCCACGTTCCTCCTCCTCCCCACTCCTCCACGTTCCTCCTCCTCCCCACTCCTCCACGTTCCTCCTCCCCACTCCTCCCCCCACTCCTCCATGTTCCTCCTCCTCCTCCCCACTCCTCCACCTTCCTCTTCCTCCTCCCCCTCCTCCCCACTCCTCCACCTTCCTCCTCCCCCTTCCCCCTCCTCCTCCCTACTCCTCCCCCACTACACCTTCCTCCTCCTCCCCACTCCTCCCCCCACTCCTCCTTCTACTCCCCCTCCTCCTACTTCCCCCTCCTCCTCCCCCCTCCATCCCCTCCTCCTTCCCCTCCTTCTCCCTCTCCTCTTCCCCCCTTTCCTCCCTCCTCCTCTTCCTCCTGTTTCCTTTGTTGAATTTCTAGACTCTGAAGTAAAAGAGCCTTTGGGAATTGAATTAAAAGGCCTGATATTAAAAAGTTTGAATGAAAACTGCTTGGGCCTTGAGGGACTAGTTTGCCCGCTGTGGGGCAGGCGGTCATCCCCCAGTGTCCAGACAGGGGCTGTGGCTAAGAAACCAGTCTTCGAAAATTGGTAGCAAAGGAAAAGAGACCCTGGCTAGGTCCATCAGGTAACTCAGTATTTTACACAAACACACAGCTCAAAATCTTGGACAGGGGTTTGGCCAAAGAGACTTGAATGGGAAATTAACAGTGTGGAAAACAATGATTAAGGGGCCAAAGGATTACTGTCCACAACCATGGGCAGAGAATAAAACATTTGTTCACTCACTGGGGGAGACAGTTCTGTAAATCTCACCATGGAAGACAGGTGGCCAGCAAGGGAAATGACCAGAACATTGCACGGAGTGCAGGCACTCAGGTCCCCTCCTGGGTAGAGACCTAGCTCTGGTGTGTTCTCTGGGTCCCACACTGTGACTGCGACAGAGGAAGGTTCCACCCTAGACACGCCAGCCAAGGACCCTGCCATCTAGGCGTGAGCTTCAGTGACGGGTACACGGACATAAGCATCATCACAGGGCAACCTAACCACATCTGTGGGGCGCAGAGATGCAGGTCGGGCACAAGCAGGCCCAGGTAAGTGCCTGGTGAGTGACCGTGCCCAGCTCTCTGCTGCGTCCGCACGGTACCTGCACGCCCCACTGGGTCCTGGACCACCACGTCATATCGATCGATGACAAAAAACACACAGAAGAGCAACTGCAGGTCTTCAGAAGAGAAGTCGGCTTGAAAACAGCAGTGGCGGGTACTTGCATTCTATCAACCTATCTGCGAAAGCTTCGGGGTGGGGGGAACGTTCAAGAATCACCGGCAAAATGAAAACGGCAGGGCTGCTGTGTGACCCCTGGCGATCTCAGAGTCCCAAACACCTGGCTGGGAAACAGGTCACATGCACAGACTCCCAGAGCCTTCCACTCCCGCTCTGCCACCATGGCGGCCAGCAAGGCACCGGACTCCACATGAGCGGAGATCATGCTTTTCAATCCACGAGCGGGAGTCACATTGCTCCCCAGTCTGATTCCACACCCACTTGTTTGAGTGTCTTCCCAGGACACTCACAAAAATGATTCCACACCCACTTGTTTGAGTGTCTTCCCAGGACACTCACAAAAATGTCCTTCCCGCCACCACAAAATACTATGTTGTCGGTCAATACCAGCAAATCTCATCCTGTAAGAGCAGGCTTTGGTCAAGGAAGAGGGGAAGACCCCTACGTATTTTGAGATGAATTCAGATCAGATATAATCAACATCATGTCACCCGTTCTCAGTGCTTTTGAGGAAAGTGACACATTGTGGATGGCGGACACAATTTGGGGGTTGCTATCTCCAGTTAAAATGAACGTACATTTTGATCAGTGAGTTAGCATTTAGGAATTTATCACATGGATTTGCCCTATAGAGTTGGTCCCATCAGTACACAAAGATTCAACTATGTGGATGTTAACGGCAGTATTTCTTGATACAGTAAACGGAAATGGAAATAGTAGGGGCTAGTTTACAAATTATGGTACATTCCTAAGATGAAATTCTATAGACCTATTAAAAAGGAAGGTGGATATTCAGGAGCTGATCTGGACTGATGTCCACGCTTTGTAGTAAAGTGAAAACAGCCAGTTCCAGAACAGGGGATTTTCTTCTCTCTGCCCACTCAGTAGATTTCTTGGCTTTTCTTTCCCTTCTCCCTTCCTCACCCACCACCTCACTAGACACATCTAGCAGATGCAGACTGGAACTGAGTCTCTCCACAAGAAAGATGAGACGAGGAGAGACAGACAGGAGAAGGAGAAAAAGGGAAGAGCCCGAGTGAGCAGTTTTGAGGAGAGAAGTGAGACAGAGGGAAAACAAAAGTCTCTGAGCATGTGAGAACCACTGGCGAAAAGAGAGAAGAACCGGGGCTTGAAAAAATTAGGCAAGTGTGTTATAAATGAACACACTGAAAACCACACCACACACTGAAAACTTTAGGAAAGAAATTTAACCATGGTTATCTTTAGGGAGTGGAACAGGAGTTTGAAAGATGAGGGTAATTTTTATTTGTGTTCTTTAGGAAAGTGCTTTCCTAGAAGTCTATGCTATTCTTAAACCAAAAGTTAAGTTACCAGAACACGTGTGGATACACCAAAAGTCCTCCCCAAAGCCTTAACAAGCCTCTGTATCTCTAGATCTTTCTCTGGGTCCTAAAGAAAATCGAGTTTGATTTTATATTCAACATAATATAAATTTTAAGTTTAAAACTATACTGTTTTGTTTTTATATTTCCTTCTTTTTATTTTTACACAAATGTGTAGCAGACACCAGCGATATTAGGATCCAGAGTTTCAAGGGCTGGTCTGGTGACACCACCATAACCCTTAATGCCTTCTTCAGCAGGAAAATGCTTCCCAAGCTCTACATTACCACTGGCAAACGAACTTTTGCAACTCAATTCATCTTGTGGTTAAGATTATTTAATTACATTTTTAAATGAAAATTTATGAAATACGCTTAAACTGCTTTCTTTCTGCTTAATGTTCATAGAGCTACAGGACAGATGACCATGCATATATAATCACAGATGCTCTCAGAAGAAACAGTATGAGCTAAAGATGATAAATTCTGTTGTGTGTGAATTAATGCCAACCTACTTCATGAAACAAAGATTTTTTTTTTTGAAGATTTAATTTATTTATTTGAGAGAGAGAAAGAAAAAGAGAGTGAGCGAGCACGAGCAGGGGGAGAACGGCAGGCAGAGGGAGAAGCAGACTTCCCATTGAGCAGGGAGCCCGAAGTGGGACTCCATCCCAGGACCCCGGCACCATGACCTGAGCTGAAGGCAGACGCTTCACTGACTGAGCCACCCAGGCGCCCCATGAAACAAAGATCTTAATACTGTGTTGCGTCATAAAAGAACTTCCTTCTATCAAGTCAAAATAAATGACAGCAGCAAGAAGGGAGCCGAGAGCAATGCGGTGATTTGGATAAAACCAGAATGTGGACACCTTCTCCGTTAAAGTCAGTAGTTAAAATTTAGCCCAGGTCCAGAGGGAGAATATCATCCCCAGAGTCCTGACCTCAGTCTAGCTGTTGCAAACAGTATATTAACACTGTAAAACGGTTAGAGCAGGTGGCAGTCCCGTCGCCTCTCAGTAACTCATGCCGAGCTAACTGCCCACGTCCTTGGCTAAAGGGGACCCGAGGGCCCACCTTGCGCATCTGTGGGGAGACCGAGTCGGTGGCTGGCGGCCCACAGGCTCACACACATGTGGGGGACGGAAACCACCACCAACTCTCGGATTCCTGCCTCCGGATTGTTAAAGGGCTTGCAGAGCATCTCATCCATTTGTTCCTTGTTTTCACTTTTGCTGAGCTAACGGGAAGAAAGGCCAAGTACGCCAGCATCCCCCTCACTGCCCCATCGGTGCTGGCTTACTTCCCCTACAATAAATACTGCTGCAAGCAAACCGGTCAGAACCCACTGGTTCAAAGTGGATCGATCAATGAAGACGGGATTTCTGGAAATATAGATCACTGCACAGCTACTTCTTAACAAGCTCCAGGGAA
The DNA here is from genome assembly GCF_029215605.1 of Mirounga angustirostris. Taxonomy (NCBI): domain Eukaryota; kingdom Metazoa; phylum Chordata; class Mammalia; order Carnivora; family Phocidae; genus Mirounga; species Mirounga angustirostris. Next base: position 64,478,626 of record NW_026991714.1, read on the forward strand.
AAGAAACGGAGGGAGGCTAGGAAATCTGTCACCCGGCGTAAGCACAGAGTGTGATCTGCCAAACACCAGGAAAATATAACCAGATGTATTCCAAACAACATGGAGTCCATTCCAGTGGACGTGGCCTCACGAGAAAGGCCTCTCTGTTTGACTCAAGTCAGTTAATTAAGGGGTAAATTAGTCCTTCAGAGAAGCCATGATAGGTGTGGGGAGATGATTCAAAATTGTGTGCAGAAGCAGCACCGTCGAGGTGGGGGACCAGTGTCGAGTGTCTGTCTGTGGTCAGAGCAGCCCAGAGGGCAGCCTAGGGGTGGATATGGGGGCTGGGGCAGCCAGAGCGGGTGCAGGTCCAGCGCTAGCCAGAGTGTGGGGCGAGGGGCTGCGGGGGCGCCTGCAGGAAGGAGGGTCTGCCTGGCCTGTGTCTCCCGGCTACAGTCCATCCGCTTAGCCCATGGTTTGGCTTCCTGAGACCCAGCCCTGGGGTTCAGAGAAGCGACACCAGCCATCCCAACCTGCCTCTTATTGCAACACCTAGGCTCAGAGAACGAAGCCTTATCTCTTTGTGCTCGGTTCATATTTTCTGAAAACCCACAAGATTCATCATCCCGAGCAGACATTTGACGCTCATGGGAAAGTCTACCATCTCAGCCCTGAAGGCAATCGCCTGCAAGTTTGATGCGAGCTGACTCACAGTCTGGATTCCAGAGCTGTTCGACCGCAAGCAGGGGAAGGAGCCACCTTCGGAAGCTCTGAAAACATCCTCGGGGGGCACCTGGGTGGCTCAGTCATTAAGCATCTGCCTTCACCTCAAGTCATGATCCCAGGGTCCTGGGATCAAGCCCCGCATCAGACTCCCTGCTCAGTGGGAGGCCTGCTTCTCCCTCTCCCACTCCCCCTGCTTGTGTTCCCTCTCTTGCTGTGTCTCTGTCAAAGAAATAAAATCTTTATAAAAAAAAAAAAACCACCCTTGGGGCACCCTGGGGCCCGGGGCCGTGGCTGGTCTGTGCACCCTGCTGCCCACCCTCCTTCACTTAGAGCCCCTCTCCTACCTGTTGCCCCCTGCGGGGAAGGCTGGGAGCTGGGCTGTCCCTCTGCTTGGCCCCTCAGGGCAGACATCGTGTTTGCCTGGCCTTCAGTGCCACCCAGAATGGTGCCCCTGCTCTCAGGGACCTCCCCCGCCCCCTGCCCCCCAGGCTTCAGGGCGCCTTCCCAGCAGTGAGGGACCTTGTCCTATGCTCGAGATGGTTGCTCCCACCTCAGCTGACAGTATGAATGACGCCGTGCCCTTCCCTCCGGACTGATCTGCCTCGACTTCCAAACTCACGTTCTTGACCCTCCGCAAATGGGGTCCCGCACCCACCAGCACCAGACTTCAGCGCTGCCAAAGCTCCTGTGAGTTACAAAGGCATCAGGGGACAACACACCCCTGGTCTGAAGGAGCTGCGGACAGTCAAGAAACAACTAAGTAGCAACTGCTCCTTCACCTGACTCGCTGACACGTTTGAGCACCGAGGTCTCCCCGCTCTCCTGAGTGGGTCAGAAGGCGGTTATGGGGTCCCTTGATTCCAGTGAAGCACCCCGGGAACCATAAAGCCGTGACAAACGTTAGAGACCACCATCAGTCAGCCAGACCGAGGGCCCCAAAGGCAAATGACACAGCCCCCCCGGCCAAGCTGGGGCCGAGCCCTGCGCCCCCGCGGCTGCCCACCCCCTGCACTCTGCCTCGTTGCCGCAAGCAGCACACAACACTGGAATCCCCGACTCCACAGAGACAGCATTTCATCAGTCTCCACACCGCCACAGAGCCTGACACGCGACACGAGCCTCAGGAGCAACGAACAAAATGGGGACGCACAATAAAAAAGTGACCATCCAAGTGACTTCAGGATGTCAGTCTTCCGGCTCAGAGAAGACACTGCAGCCTCGATTCTGGCCCTCTCCTGATGACTCACCTGTACGGCTCCATGGTCCGGATCCCATAGAACAAGGCCTCCTCCAGCAGACCGAGGTTGATGCACGCATCCATAGCACAGTCGAGCACCTTCAGCTGGTAGATGTTGATGTCGGGAAGGCGTTCGGCGTTGCTGCTAATGATCGTCTGGCACATGGCCAGCACCTGTTCCCACTCTGTTATTAACCTTAGTTAAGGATTCATTGTCTTCACCAAGAAAACAAGTAAAATGAGATTCTCTACAAGGCTGAAGAGCTCCCAGGCACAGGAGGGAAGAAAGAGCCCATTATTTTACACAGATGAGCTGCCTGAAAACATACTTGAGAAACAAAAACGGTTAAGTGGCATCTCAGAGAAGCAAATTCTGTTTACATCAACAAATCATCTTCCAACCAAGCCTGTACTTTGGGGGATCAGGATTTCCAAAGAACCCTTCTTTCTTCGTACTCCTATATGGATTCTTTTTAAAGCCAGCCATGAAATAATGCAGCTGTGTATTAAGCTGAACTACCGATTCGGTTAGTTCAGTTTAAATTATGTACTGTGTTAGCTTCTGTTATAAAACGGATCTAAAATGGAAGAAACTTTAGACGGATTCCATTTTAAAAAGGAGGAGCTCATTTTTGCCTCTGTGTCATCCGAACCTCGGGCACACAGGAAGCCAAGTACACAACCCACAGGCACGAACGAAGGAAGCAACTCGAAGAAATACATCTCCACTGGGTCTCATATTGAAGTTTTTTTTATTATAAAACAAAAGGGATCCAAGCCTATACTTAACCAAAAAAAAAAAAAAGATATTCTTATTTTGAACCTCCAAAGTAAAAGATAATTTTTTTTAAAGATTTTTATTTATTTATTCATGAGAGACAGAGAGAGAGAGGCAGAGGGAGAAGCAGGCTCCCAAGGAGCAGAGAGCCCGATGCGGGACTCGATCCCAGGACCCTGGGATCATGACCTGAGCCTAAGGTAGACGCTTAACCATCTGAGCCACCCAGGCGCCCAGTGAAAGATAGTATTAAGAACAGGGCTCATGCACATAAACTGCAGGTTTAAAAAGGGCAGAGAGGGGTACCTGGGTGGCAGGGCTGGTTAAGTGTCTGAGTCTGGACTTGGGCTCAGGTCATGACCTCAGGGTCGTGAAATTGAGCCCCTTGACAGGCTCTGGGCTCTGCGCTCAGCATGGAGTCTGCTGGAGATTCTCTTTCTCCCTCTGCCCCATCCCCCTGCTCTCTCTCTCAAATAAATCTCTAAAAAAAAAAAAAAAAAAATTAAAAAGGACAGAAAGAAGACCCAATGCCCACTTATGAGCAACTCTGAGTCGCTGTGAGTCCATAACTTCCTCCTGTGGAGCCTTGGTGTGATTGCCCTTTTTTATTTTTATTTTTTTAAAAAGATTTCATTTATTTACTTGAGAGAGAGCACATGCTCTCAAACGGGACTCGATCCCAGAACCCTGAGATCATGACCTGAGCCAAAGGCAGATGCTTCACTGACCGAGCCACGCAGGCATCCCGTGATCACCCTTTTTTAAAACTGCTAGTGTTCCCTGTCCTCTTTGGGAGGCAGCCAGAGGCCTGAGGATGTGCCGTAGGGAGCGTGGAGTGTGCCCTGAATGCCTCCCCCCCTCCCCCCCTCTGAACACCATGGAAGCACAGCTGCAGGCCAGAGTGCGGGCTCCTGGGACACACACACTTCTCTTCTTGCGCTGCTGTTGGGGTGTTAGGTGCTGGGGAGGTACAGGTCCCCCCCACCCCCTTCCACCTGCACAGCTCCACATCCTCCTGCTTTCAGGAGCCGTACTCCACTCGAGCGAAAGGGGTTGCAGATTTCAGATGCAGCAGAAATGGCAGAGCCTTTGGCTGGGGCTAAAGCTGGATTTCAATCTGAGCTACTTCTGTCACTGGTCAGATCTGAGGCTCTGAGGATGTCGCCGGAGCGCTTAAAGCCACGTGACCTCTGACAGCGACTAGGCATAAGGAAAATGGTCCAGTGGACTGAACCTCCATCTACCCACACCCCTCGCCACCACCACACAGCCCAGTCTCTTCTGTCCCGCCCTGAACTGAGGGCAGGCTCCAGCGCCCCTTTATCCTGCCCCCTCACCCCCGCAACATCCACCCCTCCTAACCTCCCTGCCACCCGGTGGTGCTGCCTTCCAGGACGTTAGCAAACACTTGTAATAATCCAGTCAAGCCGCCTGTGGGAGTGGGGACTAATGTCTTTATGAACCCTCATGGGAAATGCGTGTTTCTTTTCAGTGGGGGCCCCCTGGAGGCATAGCACCCTACCCCCAAGGCACGACTTCCTTGGTGAGATTCGCAAGCACCACAACGCACAGCCGAAGGCCTTTATTTCACACTTCTTGTATACTACACTGTAATTTTAGGATGAGTCCGGTCTCTGAGGAGTTGACTCTGGTCTCGGGCGAGGTGCATTTATTGAAGAAAAGTGAGTCAGTGACTTCTTTTGTATTCATCTGACGTGTATGGATAAAGTGTGCTGAATGGATCCCCAGAGGTTGGGGGGAACAGTATCTCAGGCAACGCACTGATTTTGTAACAGATTGCTGGGCTAACCTCTGTGGCTTTTCATTCCAGGATTAGATATTTGACAAACTGTCAGGAGGAATGACTGTCTCTTACACAACGCTAGACATTTCTGTGGCAAGACTTTGCGCCTTATTTTAACGTTGTGTTGTTTGACCTCCATGACTATTCGCCCACTCATTTATATATGCTCCAACTCATTTGAAAGAGGTTTTAGGTGACAAGCCTTAGAAATAAAAACCAGATGTGATATTCTGCAGCCACTGATAGGAATACATCTACTTTATACCCCACAAGCTGGAAGGGACCACATGCCCATTTTCCTTTGCAACCCTGGCAACTGTCTGCTGGCAAACAAGGCAACCCTCTCCTATAAAACACCCCAGTGAGCAAAAAAATTGAATAATTTTAACTAAGAGGCTTTTTCCCCCAAGTGGATGCTGACATTGTATTTGCTCAAAAATATAGTCCCTGCTATTTGTTTGGTGTTGCATACACGTCATTCTGTTCCAGGGAGGAGCTGAGCTCTAGCTGGAAAAGGGGTGGAGAGCCTCCCCGAAGCAGATAGAATGATAACCTCCTCTGTGGAACCTTCTTTTACCTCCCAGAGTTGACCACTGTGCCTCTGATGCCCCTCAAGTATGTATGTACCAAAGCAGGTGTGAGAGTTGTGAGGGCAGGGTTGTATGCACCAGAAAGTGGGCTGCAACTGGCAGATCACTTGGCACAGAGTCCTTTTTCCGTGAAGCCTTGTCCCGCTGAGACCCGACTGTGGCTGGGTCATCCAGGGCCCCAATTCCATGGCTGGGGAGCAGAGAGAACAATCCTACTTCTCTGCAGTAAGAACAGTTTTTTGAGCCCAAGAAGGGCCCCCTCTTCTTCCCAGATCTGACTGTTTTCCCAGTATCTCCCATCCTGCCTACAGACAGGGTTGCAAACTCCATTTGGATCCTGGCTCCATTCCTCACAACTTATTTCAGTTTTTCTAGATCCTTCTTAATATGCCCTACTCCCAACTGGTCCCAAAACTCTGGATATGATCAGACTCACAGATCACCTTTCTTATTTCCTAGTCTCTGTTAATGTAGCCCGAGATTGCAGTAGCTTTTTGAGGGGTTATATCATCCTCTTAAACTTGATTAAATTTTGCTGTGTACTAAAACCCTAAAATTGTTCCACATGTTCTACTGCTAAGCTTGATGTCTATTTACACACTTAAACTCTTTGACCCAAATAGAAGACTTTATATATATTCTTGTTGAATTTCATCTTTTTAGATTCAGGCATCATTCAAGCCTTCGGGGATCTTGAGCTCTGGATTCTGTCATCCCAACCTCTGCCATTCCCCGACCTATAACCTTTGGGAATCTGAGGACCCTGTGCTCTGTATCTCCATTCAAGGCCCAGAGTCAAAGGCAGGAGAGGACCAAGGTGGGAACAGAGCACTCCAGAGTCACAGGGACCCCAGGGGCATCATTTTCTCAGGAGAGTCATTCAAGCATTTAGAAAGCTGTCTGGCCATGCTAGCATCTAGCGTCAATTTCTTGACTGCTTTTAATTAAGCCTCTTCCTGAAATCCACATACAAACTTTACCAAAGAAATCCATGTCTCTGCAGACTCACTTGCTCTTGGTATATTCACGCAGCCTCAGGCTGATCACAGCTCCCTTTTCCATTTCTTTAGTAATCAGTTATAGATTCTTTACCAAACTTCAACAAACAAGCAAAAAACAACCCACCCCGTTCAGATTTCAGGAGATACTTCTTTCACCTTTAAAAACAAGAGCAATTTGTCCATCTACCTCTCCTATTCTGTACCACTCTTTAAAAAACATTGTAGATAGAAACTTCATTTGGAGATGTTCTTATTGTCGGGGATCTAATTTCCCCATGGCATCTGAAGGACCTTGCATTATCTTTTTCATCTACCTTGGTCTATTTCTTCTGGCCTTGGGGTTTCCCTTTGTCATTTTTTGCTCAAGTGAACTCCCCTACCGGAAGCAACCTCCCTCTCAGCCTCTGTCCATTCAAACCCTGTCCTTGACTTTGGCTACCACTTACCCAGTACAACATCAGTGTGGCCTCCCCAGATGACCTCCAGCATAAGCGCTCTCTCCTTACTCTGAACTTTGACCCACTCATGGGTCCTTACTATTTATGCCCAGAAAATTTACTGTGCAGCAACTCCCTCTGCCATGGTAGTCATGGTTGATTTAATACGAAACTTCTAGATCTGAGAGTCAATGATATTAACTTTTTAGGATTCTAAGTTATTCTTTCCTAGAGATGTAGGTTGTGGGAGGAAAGGAATACAGAAATCTGTTACCTAGTACATATAGAGACTACTACTTACTGTCCTATTACCGGTCATGAGTTTTGGTTACTATCTAATGGTGGTGAGGTATTCATGCTGATCCTGCCATACTCTGCCCTAGCCATTACCCAAACTGTTGGCTGGGATTTGGGATGCAGCCTCTGACCATGAAACAGAATGAAACTCACTGGCTCAGACAGAGGTCAAACCATGGACTTGGCTTCATCAATGCCACGCTCAAACCAATAAAGAAGCAGCAGTCCCAACGGTATGGCTCAGTCCACAGGTAAAAGGATACTCCAATGTGCCTTCAGTTCTTCAATTTTTTTCAAGGATTCTTGAACTTCCTTCCATACTTGCTCATCGCCAGTGAGCATATCAGCATCCTGTTCAGGCCAAATGAAGACAACAGAAAGGAAGACAAATCACTCAATTAAAAAAATGGGCAAAGGAAAAAAAATGGGCAAAGGATCTGAACAGACATTTCTCCAAAGAAGATATTCAAATGGCCAATAAAGCACATGGAAAGATGCTCAACATCATTAGCCATCAGGGAAATGCAAATCAAAACCACAGTGAGGTATCACTTCACAGTGCCCAGCTTGGCTATAAGGATGTCAAAAAGACAAGAATAACAAGTGTTGGTGAGGATGTGGAGAAACTGAAACTCTCATGTATGACTGGTAGCAAGGTGAAATGTTGCAGGCACTTTGGAAAATTGTCTGGCAGTGTCTTAAAAAGTTAAACATACAGTTACCATATCACTAAACAATTCCGCTCCTTAGTTACATACCCAAGAGAAAGGAAAACACATGTTCACCCAAAAACTTGTGCATCAATGTTCACAGCAGCATAATTCTAGCAACTAAGGTGGAAACAACCCAAATGTCCATCAGCTGATGAATGGATAAATAAAATGTGACATATCCATACAACGGAATATTACTGGCAGTGAAAAGTAATGAATTACTACAACATGGATGATCCCTAAAAACACCATGCTAAGTGCAAGAAGCCAGTCATAAAGGACCACATACTGTATGATTCCACTGATATGAAATGTTCAGAATAGGCAAATCCATACAGACAGAAAGTCAATTACTAATTGGCGAGGGAGGGGAAGAAGGTGGGGGAGAAGTGGACAGGATTGCTAATGAGGATGGAGTTTCTTCTCCGGGTGATGAAAATGCTATAAAATCCACTGTGTTCAAGGTTCCACAGCTCTGTGAATATACTTATATACTGTGACTGCTTTGTATCACATGTGGATTATATCTTAATATAGCTGATATATATCAGGAAGGGGAAGAGAGGCAAGAGAAAGAATCATTTGTTTGGAGACCTACAGGTACTTTGAATCAAAAATGTAGTTATCAATCAAAATGAGTCTAGGAAAGAGTAAAAGGAGTACAATTACACCCAGGTGAACTTATTTTGACTTTTTTTTAAAAAAGATTTTATTTATTTATTTGAGTGAGAGAGATCACAAGCAGGGGGGAAGGGTAGAGGGAGAAGCAGACTCCCCAGTGAGCAAGGAGCCTGATGTGGGACTCGATCCCAGGACCTTGGGATCATGACCTGAGCCTAAGGCAGATGCCCAAAAGACTGAGCCACCCAGGTGCCTCTTATTTTGACTTGTACAAAAATTAAAAATTAGAAGAAGAAGAAGGAGAAGAAGGGGAGGGGAGGGAGAGGAGGAAGAGGAAGAAGAAGAAGAAGAGGAAGAAGAAGAAGAAGAAGAAGAAAAGAGGATACTCAACAACTGAAAAAGCAATTCAAAAAAAGATTGTGAGTTATCATTTATTAAATGCTGTCCTCTGGTTTAGTAAGCAGGTCCTCTATTTTTCCTGTGTGTCCATTTTAAGAGCTCCATAGCCACGTGTAGCTGTCACCACCATATCGGGTAGCACAGATATAGAACAATTCTATCATCATAGAAAAGTTCTACTGGACTGCTTTCAAGAGGCTACTCAAAGCCTAAGAAACTGTCATCAGACACCATTCAAAACCAGGTGTTTAATATTTATTAAATTCTCAGTGGGTTTCAGGGAGAAGAACCATCTGAGGAAGTTGTATTAAATCATGGTGGAATCATGGTAAAGGTGAGGGAGGGCAGACTTTTTCAAACTATAGAGATCTCCCTGGAGATTTTTACATGCCTCTTAGGGGATGTTTATACAATGACTCTTGTGAGAACCACTGCCAGAGTAGGCCTGATAGGAAGATACAGATCACTCAGGGGTGGCAAGGCAGAGAAAAAAAGAGGGCCACGGAAAGCCGGGGAGAAGAGATGCCAAGAACAGGGCGAGGCAGTGGGTGCGCAGACGAGGACACGCGTACACTTGTGTGAGTGCGCCCGTGTGTAGCAGGGCTTTACGGGTCTCTGCGTATACAGGTTGTGCACATAATATCACAGGGTGGTTCTTAAAAGGACAATATAAGTGCACCCTACTTTTTTGGGGGGAAATTCTAAACAAGAACCTAGCTTTCTATACATAGGAGAGGGAAATGAAAGTTAATTGCTTTACAAAAGGTAGACATGAATGTCTTAAATACCTGCCCTAAGTCCATATTCATCTCCTAAAGCCTCCGTTCCACCACTTCACTCCAAAGCAACTTCCTAGCACCTTCCAGGTAAAGCTCACATGTTAAATCTTTTTTTTAGAGAGATTTTATTTATTTATTTATTTGACAGAGAGAGAGAGAGAGAAAACACAAGCAGGTGGAGCGGCAGGTGGAGGGAGAGGGAGAAGCAGACTCTCCGCTAAGCAGGGAGTTCAATCCCAGGACCCGGGATCATGACCTGAGCCGAAGGCAGATGCTCAAGTGACTGAGTCATCCAGGAGCTCCCCCACATATTAAATCTTGACAGTCATGGCTGTTTAGGATGAAATCTTTCTGTTTTATATTTTACTCCTGGCAGCTCAAGCCTTAGGTTCTAGGCAAAATGTCTCACTTGTTAGACTCTACAGGAGGCAGAATAATAGATCCCCAAAGATGTCCATGTCCCCGTCTCCAGAACCTATACATATGTTAGGGTACACAGCAAAGGGGAATTAAGTTGCCGGTGGGATTAAGGCTGCTTGTTAGCTGACCTGAGAATAAGCAGCGTGTCCTGAACCCCCCCAGGTGGGCCCAGTGGAATCACAAGGGTCTTTCAGGGTGGAAGAGGGAGGCAGAAGAAGAGGTCAGTGATGTGACGTGAGGACCCAACCTCACTGTCGGCTTAGAAGGTGGAGGAAGGGACCCATAGACCAGGGGGTACAGGCAGCCTCAAGAAGCCAGCAAAGTCAAGGAAACAAATCCCCCCTGGGAGACTCTACAGAGGAAGGTAGCCCTGCCAAGGACCTTCATTTTTGCCCAGTGAGACCCATCTCAGGCTTCTGACCTACAGAACTGCTAAAAGATAATAAATTTGTGTTGTTTTAAGCCACTGAATTTGTGATCATTTGTTACAGCAGCCATAGGAAACTACTACAGTCCCTATCACACCTGCTATTCTTCTGGCCACTGGACCTTGGCACGTGACCCTTCCTGCAGCTAAAATTAAGTCATCTGATCATTCATCTATTCCAAAAGCACTTATCAAGTACCTACATCATGCAATGTTCTAGGCACTGAGAATAGAGCAGTAAAGAAATCAGAGTGTTTACACTGAAGAGGTAGGACGAGCTTGGTATGACAGAAAACACACACACATAAACTACATATTTATCAGAGGGAAAAACAAGTGAACAGGGAAGTGGGATGGGGAGCACTGGCCCCAGGGAGTTCCATCTTAGGCAGGATGATCAGGGAAAGCCTTGCTGAGAAGATAATATAGAAGATCGGAGAGAGGTCAAGGGTAGGAGATAAGAATTCCAGGAAGAGGGGACAGCAAGTGTCCCAGTGCCGAGCCAGGAGCTTGCCCGATGTTCCAGAAATAGCAAGGAGACTGGTGTGGATAGAGTTCTTCTGTTGTTGTTTGTGTACATGTTAGAGCTAAATATAGGTCCTCTTCTTCTTTGATCCTGCCTCTCCCACATACCTAGCACAGAGAACTGTATGGAGCAAATGCCCAATTAAACATCTGTAGGATGGATGTGCAAGATGGAAACTGACATGTTTTTGGTCACGATCTGGATGTCCCTTGTACGTATTTCAATTACTCCTCACAACATCCTTGTAGGGCATCCATACCTCTAATCTACAAATAGGCACAAGATAGCTGCCCTACTACTTAAGTAACAAACGTCCTTCTGTCTGTAACTGCCAGAGGTAAGATTCAAATCCAAGTCCGTCTGGCTTCATGGCTCAAGCTCTTTGCACTAGCTTTATGTTTCATTTCCATTTGTTTCTCTCCTAGGCTTGCTCAAAAGGTGAGACAGGTCTGGGAAGTAGTAACTTCAAAATATCTTCAACTCACGGTTCCTATGACCTTCCTAATCCCAGCACTTGGAAAAGGGCAGTGGATCCTCCAACACGAGGGGCGCCTGGGTGGCTCAGTCAGTTAAGAGTTTGCCTTTGGCTCAGGTCATAATCCCAGGGTCCTGGGATCAAGTCCCACATCAGGCTCCCTGCTTAGTGGGGAGCCTGCATCTCCCCCTCCCTCCGCCTGCCACTCCTCCTACTTGTTCTCTCTCTCTCTCTGACAAATAAAGTCTTTAAAAAAAAAGATCCTCCAACACGGAACCCATCAGGAATCTGGTCCTCTTCCACAAGGCATGGTGAGACCAGGGCCCAAGACAGAACAATTTCATAGGGGAATTATACTCACAACTAAACCCCCACAAGAATCTGACTGGCTGTTCTTTGGGTTGGGCCTAAGAAGTCACTACTAAACAGAGGAGCAGAAAAGCTTTGAAACTGCCTCCAAACCTTCAAAAATAATAGCTCCTGAGAGCACTCTATATTGGAGCAAGACAAAATACATTCACTAACAGTTAACCATCAACTCCCTGGGGCACCTAGGTGGCTCAGTTGGTTAAGCATCTGCCTTTGGCTCAGGTCATGATCCCAGGGTCTTGGAATCAAGCCCCACATCGGGCTCCCTGCTCAGCCAGGAGCCTGCTTCTCTCTCTGCCCCTCCCCACTGCTTGTGCTCACACTCTCTCTCTGTCTGAAATAAATAAGTAAAATCTTTAAAAAAAAGAAACCACACACAACAAACCATCAACTCCCTGGAGTGTCTCACTATGATGAGAGGTAGTATTCACTACACCCTTGGGTTCCCAACTCACCTTGCTCCCATCGACTATCTTGTTCCATTCTGTGACTTCTCCTGAGACTGTCTCCACAGTAGGGTCTGTCTCCCCTCTCCCCACACCAGGAAGGGGCACATCCAATTGTGTGTGTATGTATTCATATACATACGTATTCCTATATATATATATATATATATATAGGACACATGTACATAAACAGAGAAATGACGTAGGGAAGCATAATTTAAATCTACTTTTTTCAATTTGTAAATGTAAGAGTTTATTGGTGTGTTCTTTTCTACAGCCCTGAGGTATAAAAGTAGTAAATTTATATCCTTATTTCATTATTTCTTATCCAAACATATCAAAGAGACTTGTTATCATTCAGAACAAAGTCATTTAGGGAAAAAAATTCCTTTTTGAATTTCAGCTTAACTGTGAGAATGGGGTTTGAGTGGGTGAGCCCTGAAATTTGTTTCCAACAGGTGGAAATATTCATTTTACGCACATCTATATATATATTTTTTAAATCAGATGGGCTACTGTTGAGTTTTCTACAAATGAGAAAAATAGTTCTGACCGCAGACAGAGGGATTCCTGAGGAAGTTCACTCTGCTGGGAAATGATGAAGATAAGTAAGGACACATCGGTTCCAGCACCAGCAGCACCTCTGCCCTGAGCAGCTGAATGTCCCGGGCAAGCCCTCCCCTTCCTGGCCCTCAGCTCCCTCACCCGTACAGGAAGTTGGTCTGGACGCCCAGCACCATTCCTTCCACTTGACCACTCCAGGGGCAAAAGTGGTGTAGAGCCATATGAGCTCTACCTCTGGTGAGCGCTCTCTTGCACAGCTCCAGAAAAGTCTGTCAAGAGCTTGGCTTCATTTTAGGCCATAAAAACACGGCAACAGTTCATCTGAGGCAGACCTATACCAGCTGCTCTCAGGATTTGGTAAGAATGAGTCTCCTGAAGTCAGAAAGAACTCAAATACATGGAGGCTAAAGAGCATCCTACTGAAGAATGAATGGGTCAACCAGAAAATTAAAGAAGAATTAAAAAAATACATGGAAACCAATGAAAATGAAAACACAACTATTCAAAATCTTTGGGATGCAGCAAAGGCAGTCCTAAGAGGAAAGTATATAGCAATACAAGCCTTTCTCAAGAAACAAGAAAGGTCTCAAGTATACAACCTAACCCTACACCTAAAGGAGCTGGAGAAAGAACAGCAAATAAAGCCTAAACCCAGCAGGAGAAGAGAAATAATAAAGATCAGAGCAGAAATCAATGAAATAGAAACTAAAAGAACAGTAGAACAGATCAACGAAACTAGGAGCTGGTTCTTTGAAAGAATTAACAAGATTGATAAACCCCTGGCCAGACTTATCAAAAAGAAAAGAGAAAGGATCCAAATCAACAAAATCATGAATGAAAGAGGAGAGATCACAACCAACACCAAAGAAATACAAACAATTATAAGAACATATTTGAGCAACTCTATGCCAGCAAATTAGATAACCTGGAAGAAATGGATGCATTCCTAGAGATGTATCAACTACCAAAACTGAACCAGGAAGAAATAGAAAACCTGAACAGACCTATAACCACTAAGGAAATTGAAGCAGTCATCAAAAATCTCCCAAAAAACAAAAGCCCAGGGCCAGATGGCTTCCCAGGGGAATTCTACCAAACATTTCAAGAAGAATTAATACCTATTCTTCTGAAACTGTTCCAAAAAATAGAAATGGAAGGAAAACTTCCAAACTCATTTTATGAGGCCAGCATTACCTTGATCCCAAAACCAGACAAAGACCCCATCAAAAAGGAGAATTACAGACCAATATCCCTGATGAACATGGATGCAAAAATTCTCACCAAAATACTAGCCAATAGGATCTAACAGTACATTAAAAGGATTATTCACCACAACGAAGTGGGATTTATCCCTGGGCTGCAAGGTTGGTTCAACATCTGCAAATCAATCAATGTGATACAATACATTAACAAAAGAAAGAACAAGAATCATATGATCCTCTCAATAGATGCAGAAAAAGCATTTGACAAAGTACAGCATCCTTTCTTGATCAAAACTCTTCAGAGTATAGGCATAGAGGGTACATACCTCAATATCATAAAAGCCATCTACGAAAAACCTACAGCGAATATCATTCTCAATGGGGAAAAACTGAGAGCTTTCCCCCTAAGGTCAGGAATGCGGCAGGGATGTCCACTATCACCACTGCTGTTCAACATGGTATTAGAATTCCTAGCCACAGCAATCAGACAACAAAAAGAAATAAAAGGCATCCAAATCAGCAAAGAAGAAGTCAAACTCTCACTCTTTGCAGATGATATGATACTTTATGTGGAAAACCCCAAAGACTCCACCCCAAAACTGCTAGAACTCATACAGGAATTCAGTAAAGTGGCAGGATATAAAATCAATGCACAGAAGTCAGTGGCATTCCTATACACCAACAACAAGACAGAAGAAAGAGAAATGAAGGAGTCGATCCCATTTACAATTGCACCCAAAACCATAAGATACCTAGGAATAAATCTAAAGAGGCAAAGGATCTGTACTCAGAAAACTAGAAAATACTCATGAAAGAAATTGAGGAAGACACAAAGAAATGGAAAAACGTTCCATGCTCATGGATTGGAAGAACAAATATTGTGAAGATGTCAATGCTACCTAGAGCAATCTACACATTCAATGCAATCCCCATCAAAATACCATCCACTTTTTTCAAAGAAATGGAACAAATAATCGTACAATTTGTATGGAACCAGAAAAGACCCCGCATAGCCAGAGGAATGTTGAAAAAGAAAAGCAAAGCTGGTGGCATCACAATTCCGGACTTCCAGCTCTATTACAAAGCTGTCATCATCAAGACAGTATGGTACTGGCACAAAAACAGACACATAGATCAATGGAACAGAATAGAGAGCCCAGAAATAGACCCTCAACTCTATGGTCAACTCATCTTTGACAAAGCAGGAAAGAATGTCCAATGGAAAAAAGACAGTCTCTTCAACAAATGCTTTTGGGAAAATTGGATAGCCACATGCAGAAGAATGAAACTGGACCATTTCCTTACACCACACACAAAAATAGACTCCAAATGGTTGAAAGACCTCAATGTGAGACAGGAGTCCATCAAAATCCTAAAGGAGAACACAGGCAGCAACCTCTTTGACCTCAGCCGAAGCAACTTCTTCTTAGAAACATCGCCAAAGGCAAGGGAAGCAAGGGCAAAAATGAACTATTGGGACTTCATCAAGATAAAAGGCTTTTGCAAAGCAAAGGAAACAGTCAGCAAAACCAAAAGACAACCTACAGAATGGGAGAAGATATTTGCAAATGACATACCAGATAAATGGCTAGTATCCAAAATCTATAAAGAACTCATCAAACTCAACACCCAAAGAACAAATGATCCAATCAAGAAATGGGCAGAAGACATGAACAGACATTTTTCCAAAGAAGACATCCAAATGGCCAACAGACACATGAAAAAGTGCTCAATATCGCTCGGCATCAGGGAAATCCAAATCAAAACCTCAATGAGATACCACCTCACACCAGTCAGAATGGCTAAAATTAGCAAGTCAGGAAACGACAGATGTTGGCGGGGATGCGGAGAAAGGGGAATCCTCCTACACTGTTGGTGGGAATGCAAGCTGGTGCAGCCACTCTGGAAAACAGTATGGAGGTTCCTCAAAAAGTTGAAAATAGAGCTACCATATGATCCAGCAATTGCACTCCTGGGTATTTACCCCAAAGATACAAAAGTAGGGATCCGAAAGGGTACGTGCACCCCGATGTTTATAGCAGCAATGTCCACTAGCCAAACTGTGGAAAGAGCCAAGATGTCCATCGACAGATGAATGGATAAAGAAGAGGTGGTGTATATATATACAATGGAATATTATGCAGCCGTCAAAAGGAATGAGATCTTGCCATTTGCAACGACGTGGATGGAACTGGAGGGTATTATGTTGAGCGAAATAAGTCAAACAGAGAAAGACATGTATCATATGACCTCACTGATATGAGGAATTCTTAATCGCAGGAAACAAACTGAGGGTTGCTGGAGTGGGGGGTGGGGTGGGAGGGATGGAGTGACTGGGTGATAGACACTGGGGAGGGTGTGTGCTCTGGTAAGCGCTGTGAATTGTGCAAGACTGTTGAATCTCAGATCTGTACCTCTGAAACAAATAATGCAATATATGTTAAGAAAAAAAAAAAAGAAGAAGGTAGCGGGAGGGGAAGAATGAAGGGGGGAATCGGAGGGGTAGACGAATCATGACAGATGATGGACTCTGAAAAACAAACTGAGGGTTCTAGAGGGGAGGGGGGTGGGAGGATGGGTTAGCCTGGTGATGGGTATTGAGGAGGGCACATTCTGCATGGAGCACTGGGTGTTATGCACAAACAATGAATCATGGAACACTTCATCTAAAACTAATGATGTAATGTATGGGGATTAACATAAGAATAAAAAAAAAAAAAAGAATGAGTCTCCTGAGTCTCTCCCTTCTCTCTCTGGCTTCTCAAGCTCCTCCCCTCACCGCCTCCCCTGCCCCAAGGGCTGGGTGCAAACTGCTCCCCAAGAGTCAGTTCTCTCGATACTTGGTTCCTTCTTCTTCACCCCCATTCTGTCCTCTCAGAGGCCACTCCAAGTCTGGCACACCCCAGGCTCTGTCTTACTGCCCCTACACCTACTCTTCCAACTGGAGTTCTTCCCCTTGGATTCTGGGAGGACCCGGACTGCAGGTTCTGCTCTTCCCTTGGGTCACCGCTTCTATTCACTTCTTTGGTCTTCTTCCCATTTGTCCCTTTAGGACTGGGCTCAAAAGTCCTCCCTCAGGAAATCGTGTCTAATTCTGCCCTCTGAGTTAACCCAGCCATCCTGAGCCACTACGGCTACTCTGCATACTTCTCTTAGCACCAAGCTGCCCTTAATGGTCGGCTTTCCTGTGTCCCCAGCATGCCTAGAATTTCTGGAGGGACCGTGACCCGATTGTATCTGTCTTACCCATGCCAGCATGATCAGTTAACCAGTATGTGTCTGGCGACCAACGAAAGACGAGAGAGGAGTGATCTACAATCCACAGGTAATAGTATTACAAGAATAAAACACCTTGACTCCACCACAACAGGAAGGAAAATCTCAACCAAGGAAACAGGAGGTTGTGTGTTTCACACCACACTTGTATCTCGACTTGTTTCTAATATTTCTACATCATGATTATGTGGGAAAGGGCAATGTTTCCACTGTAGCTGCCCGAATTGGCCGATGCCCAGATATGGGTCTAGAACATGAATGTGAACTCTCCCCAACATAAGAAATCCCACACTAGCTCAGGACCCCTGCTCCCTGACAACAGCATCACAGCAATTTGGGGGTGCCCTGTGTTGACTCTCCTGGCTTCCGCCTCTAACATCATCCTGAACCTCCTGTTGCTCCCTTGGCCCAGAGGTCCCTGTCCCCATCTGACCCTGAGTGGATCAGTGAGGCCATTTAAGTTCCCTCAGACACAGCTGCTACATCAATACCCTAGCGCCATTCCCTTAGCAGTAAAAAAAAAAAAAAAAAAAAAGAGGTGCCAGATGATAGGAGATAATCTCACCATGACATCAAAGGGTACCACTCAACACAATCCCATTGAACCGGCCAAGCGCTTTCTTTGGGTTTCAGAGTAGGAAGCGTACCTGCCAGGTGCCAATGGTGGATGAGAAATTTGAGTTTCTTAACAGGATACGGTTGGGATCCAGCAAGGCTGTCTCCCCTTGGGAAAGACCATGGGGCTCTATCAGGCTCCAACATAAGATGCAGCCGTCCAGATCTACTTTGTCTCCAAGACACTTAAACAGATGTGTTCACTTGGCTCACGAGCGCTGGATGCTGAAACTCTTGCACTGAGCTAATTTCAGATGGTTCGCATTAAAAGGAAAAGGAGAAAGGCAATCTACTTTCCAGGACTTCCTGTTACCCAATCCTCCTGCAAGGTCTAATTAGATTGGATGGGAGGGAGAGGAGAATAGGATGGGAAATAAAATTACTGGATACTTACAAACTTTTCCAGTAATTCAATAACTCTAGAGTCTCAAAAGAAGGAGAGGTTTTTCTGTGTTTTGTTTTTAAGGCAGAATGAGGTTCAAATACAGTGTCTGCACTTACGAGAGAGATTTAAACTCATGTGGGGAACAAATATTTGCAGGGCCCTGAAAGATACTCTGGTTCGTGGAGAATGTACTGGGACTAATAGATTAATATACAACACCATTCAAAACCCTTATGATTCAGAGGAAACATCTCTCTGGAACCAATTTCCACCTCCTTTGGCAAAAACAACTGAAAGCAATTCAGATTTAACTCGAGGGGAAAAGTGGCTCTTTCATAAAGTGGAAAAACAGCGGTTAAAAATAGAGCATTCACTCTTCTCTCAAGCACAAACCAGCCCATGGGCATTACAGATTGGGGAAGAAGGTAAGGAAGGAACGTTCACCACTTGAAGCATGTTCAACTTGCTGCATGTTCTAATTAGCAATTAACAAGCAACTGTACACAACAATTAGAACTCAGTGAGAGAAACATTGGCTTTAGAGTCATAAAATGTAGATCTGAGTCCCCGCTCCAGAGCTGTGTGACCTTGGCAAGACAGTTATCCTTCCTGAAGCTAAGCTTCTTCAGTGGTAGTAATTCTTTGAGTGGATGCTTCTTCTAACCCTTCCTTTTGCACCCTCTAAAAGCACCAATGTCATGAATGGCACGGTACGTAGTCTGAGTTTTCAATTCCCACCCTAGTGGGCGGGTGTCCCTGGGCGCCTGACTGGAGTCTGCTTTGCTTGGTGAGAGGGAGAAGAACAGTCTTATTCATTTTTTTTTTTTTAAGATTTGTTTATTTAAGAGCAGAGGGAGGGACAGAGGGAGAGGGAGAGAGAGAAGCAACCTCTCCGCTGAGTGCAGAGCTGGACATGGGGCTCGATCCCAGGACCCTGAGATCAAGACCTGAACCGAAATCAAGAGTTGGATGCTCAACTGACTGAGCCACCCAGGCACCCCAAAAACAGTCTTATTCTAAAGGAGGATATGTAATCAAGAACCAACTCTACCATGCCCCCACAGCTCTGCATATCCTGTTCCCTCTCCCTGGAAGCTTCTTGCTTATTAACTGAGTCATCCACACAAGCACTACCCCCCACCCCATCTACCAAGAAGCAGACCAAATGGCCTCTGACTTCAACAGGCTCAATCCTCTGTGCACTTTCCACTGAGTTCCATGATGATTATGGCAATGGGAATAAGCTGATGTAGGTGCCAAGAAGGCCATCCAGGTACTGTTAGCAGTCCCCAGATGAAATAAAATCATCTTATGAAGGTTATTTTTTTCATCGACTTCATAAAATGGCGAGATCTCGGGGCCTACAAGCAGGATGCAGCAGGGTTCTAAACCCTATGTTCTCACCAGCACCCGGAGCTCCAGCCTCCTGCCCCTCACACCCTTCCCTTGCGCTGTCTGAGCCCAAGGCAAATGTCCTCTTATCAGGGTGGCCAGCCTTCTCCAACCAGCTGCTCCCACCACTGCCTTGGATCCAGCCAAGAAGCATTTGGGCAACGGGGGGCACTAACCCAGTCCAAATAAATGCCCATGTTGAGGGGGACTCACAGAGCACCCTGAGCCTCTTGCAGCAGTGTTCCACTGAACCCCCATTTCGCTTTCTGTTCCCAGGTAGCTGTTAGCATTGGCCAGCGCCCATTTAACATGGCTTTCCGGATAGAAACAGGACTCAATTGCAACTACAGATTTCCACAAGACCACATATCAGAACCATCCGCAGGTTCAAGGTTAAATCTCCAGGTACACAGAATTGCCAGAAGGGGAATGTCGCCTTCAGTGCTTCTAGGAAAGTGACAACAGCCTTGTGAGTGTGAGGTTAGAACATCTAGAACCACTAACAGCCTTTTCTAGCTATCATGTCAACAACTTCTCTCCCTCTGTTCTCAGAGAAATAAGCTCCTTTGCTTATAAAATCAGGTCAATTTAGGGGAAATAAAAACCAGTTGGCATTTGCACACTTGGGGCAATGTGAGAGCCTACCTGGGTCAGGGGTGCTTGCTGAAAATCTGCCTTTAGTGCAACATTTTGTGGAAAACTAGCATGATGGGCTGATATACAAACGCAGTTAAACATTACACAAAGACACTCAGGAAGGAGACACTTTCTTGTACCCTCCTCGCACCTGGAAAGATGTGTTCCTGAGAGTACACAATGGGGGCTATGTGAAGCAGGGGGCTCCGGGCTCAGCTTGCAAAAGCACATTCAAGCAAATTCTTTTCCCCTTTGTACAGAGATGATCAAATGGATGGCTGTGTGGCTGTAAACCCGTAAACTCCTAGCAGGGGCCCGCCAGCCTCGTGTAAACACCACAAGGTGGGAGGTTTGAGGCTGGGGATTAAAAAGGCCAAGATTTTACAGGGAAAATTATTCTAATAGCAACAGTCATTAAGATAAAATATACCCCCAAATTTCAGGGCAGGTTTTTTTCTTTTTAAGACTTTATTTATTCATTTGAGAGAGAGAGAGAGAGAATGAGCACAAGCGGGGTGGGGAGGAAGGCAGTGGAAGAGAGAATCTCAAGCAGACCCTGAGGCCAAGTGCAGAGCTCGACACGGGGCTTGATCCCAGGACCTCGAGATGATGACTAGAGCCGAAACCGAGAGTCAGATGCTCAACTGACTGCCCCCAGGCGCCCCTGGGCAGGTTTTTTTTTTTTTTTTTTTTAAGATTTTATTTATTTGACAGAGAGAGAGACAGCGAGAGAGGGAACACAAGCAGGGGGAGAGTCAGAGGGAGAAGCAGGCTTCCTGCTGAGCAGGGAGCCCCATGCAGGGCTTGATCCCAGGACTCTGGGACCATAACCTGAGCCGAAGGCAGAGGCTTAACACCTGAGCCACCCAGGCTTCGGGCAGGTTTTGTCTCAATGGAGACACGAGTCACAGCTCTCATGGCCTCCAATCTACCACACCTCCATCTCTTGTATCTCCTCGTTCGGGGACAGCTGCAAACAGGAAAATGCTTCCCGCTGCAGGAGAACAGATTCCCGTAGGTGTAAACGGCAATGTTCTGATAGCGAAGGTTAGCATAACCTAGACATGGTTTCTCCAGAGACATTTAAAAATACGATAAACAACAGCATGATCTGGGCTCAGTGCTCCCGGCGTACGCGAGCGTGTGACTGTCAGCACTGGAAAAATGGAAATTAGGAAGCTGGAGCCCCCCAATCCTGGCTCTGCCGCCAGCCGCCGCCGGGAGACCCGAGACTAAAACGCCTCCCGGCTCAGCCTCCCCAGGTGAGCACCTGATGAAGGTTACCATGGAGATGGAAACTAATCATTCCACTCCATTAGTCACCTACCTATACGGGGTCTGTTGTGCGTGAGAAGAGACCTGAAATTCGGAAGCAGAGAGACTCTGGAATTTGTGTTCGTGCAACAAATGGCAAATACCTTCATTCCGTATCTTTCTTCCTTCCTTCTATTTTAAGCCGAGTTTTCTAAGGCGGGAAAGGCACCGGTCAGAGCTCCGAGAGTACGCAGAGGACTGAACAAAGACGGCACCTCGCCCCGGAGTGCTCTCTGCCAAGCCGAGACTCTGACCATGATTACTGAATTCACACATTCCCTCCACCATTTGTATGTATAATAATTATAGTGGGCAACATTCCAGACTCACACAAGAACATGGTATTTGCTTATCTGCTAAAGCAAGCGTATCAGATTATTTAATCTGTGATCCCAAACCCAAGGAAGTTTAGTTGGGGTCCACACAAACCACTTCAGATAACAAGTCCTGGACGGAGGTCTAGACATGCTTTTTTCGGAGGTAATACTAAGGGTAACCAAAGGAAAGTGTTTAATGTGACATCAGAATCTGTCCCTTCACATCAGTTAATGTGATTTCCAATCACCTCCCCTACCTTCCTCAGAGCTGGCTTGCACAAACTCGCCAGTTCGTACTATTGCCTTGTAAAGAAACTGAAATCCTCAGACCATGCACCAAACAAACAAAAAGTTCAAAAAGGAATCTGTTTTCTCAGTCATATTTTCAAAAGGAGAGAGCCCAGAATTGCATTAGTCTCTCCGTGGAGAAAAGCCAGTGCACTTCCAATTATTCAAAATAATTCTGCAGTCCGTCAATTAGTCTGTGCAGAGTTCTGCTCCTGAAAGCTCAGGGGTGGGGCATTGTGGAGGGCAATCATTTTGGGGCTGACGGCCTAGCAGGGGAAGCTCTCCTTCTAAGGTCCGGGGGTGGGGGAGGAGAAAGGAGATGACCAAATTCCATGGTTCAGCTCTTTTTTGCCCCACTTTATACCCATCAGAGACCCCCGCACAAAATTATCAGGACTCGGATGCTCTTTCCTGGCAACTCTGCCTCCTATGGAAACGCAGGGCTGGCTGAGTGCACAGGGAGCTTTCACCCTGGCCCCTCCCCAACAGAAAGCACATGTTTGCATTTTATATTCCAGGAAACTCCAATCTGGCCCCTGGCCAGGGGACCTCTTTATAATGTCAAAGATAAAAGCACTGGCCATGTTTGGCACCCTGCCCTCACTTCCATCTCTCGTAACCATCTCTTAAACCAAGTATGCATTACTATTCACAGGGCCTTCCAGACAAAGGTCTGGTGGAGCTTCATAAACATTACCAGATGACGATCCAAGGTGTCCCCACTCCCCAGGAAGAGAAAGAGGTGCAGGAGGGGGGGTGATTTCGCAGAGGGCATGCTGGAAATCACAGGGAGACCGGGAAATAGATGCTCAAGTATACACCCCAAATACCCCTGCTCCTGAGGAGCTGCTCACTGAGCTGCCCGAGTCACGGGCATCATTCATGAGGTCCTGGCAGGCTGATAGCCGCAATCTCAGATAGGTATAGATATATTCTGGGCATTGATGTCTGACAAGGCCCTTACCCAATTTCAATGTCCAAACTGACATTTTGGTATACGAGGTGGCATAATTCTCTCTTCTTACACCCCTTGCCCCAGGGAATGCCATGATGCTAGCCATGGAGGGTTTATGAAATCATTGGCTCTTAATCAGGTTTTATTTTCTTTTTGAGTCATACTTTATAGGTCAAAAGTATATAGCCCGGCTGTTTTCCTTTAACATTTTTTTTTCTTTTTAAGATTTTATTTATTTATTTGAGAGAGAGAAGAGAGCAAGACACAGCACATGAGTGGGGTGGGAGAGCAGCAGAGGGAGGGGGAGAGGCAGACTCCCCGCTGAGCAGGGAGCCCGATGTGGGGCTGGATCCCAGGACCCCGGGATCATGACCTGAGCCGAAGGCAGACGCTTATCCTACTAAGCCACCCAGGCACCCCTTCCTTTAACATTTCTGTTTTACAATCTGTTTAACTTTCTAGATTCTGTGAGAGTAGGATTCTAATATTAATAAATGCTTATCATCAACCAGAATAGGCAAGGATTTCTTTTCTGCAAGTAAACAAACATGAAAATCTCTCCTGCTCCATGCAAGAGTAGACAGAACTTCATCCAGAGAGTTTAACATAGGGGGACATCTGTTTTTTGTCACCAATGGGTGCTGAACTATTTGGGATATGCCCTTTTTTTATATAGCTCAGAGGCTTTAATTCGCTCTAGGGGGCTAGAGCGAGCTGACTTGCTGCCCACACTGCCAAGAACACACTCACCTGTCCCCCCATCCGCATGGGGAACGTGCTCTACAGGATCCCGGGGGCTCTGACTTCCCTTCAAACTCAGACCTATTAGCTCCTGTAGCTTTGGCTCTCTTCCCTGCTGTCAGAGTGTGATGCGGTGGGTGTATTTCACAATCACCTGGAGAACGTTCAAGGACACAGGGGCCCAGATCCCACCCAGGCAAATTACAGCAGCAGCTCTGGGGGGCGGGCGGGTATCTGGGTCTTTCACAAGCTTGCCAGGTCATGCTGACGCACAGTCAGGAATAAGGACCAGAGGCCTGCCTCCTCCACCACTTCTAATGTCTGTGACCACACTGTCACTTTTTGTGTCAACACCCTGAAGATTTGTCACAAGCACTTAACAGTTTAGGCTTTTTCCCCATCTCCTCAATCTACAATTGCATCTCCCATGCTCTCTGCATTTGTGCAAATTAGTTTATTCATATAAGATACAAGAAGCAATCAAGTTCAAGGCACTATGAGAATACGGGGCCCTTGAGACTGTCTTCAGGCCAGTACACGCCAACGATTCCCACCCAAGCACTGGGCTCGGCATCGGAACTGCAAAGACGTAGGGGAGATCAGCCTGGCCTTGAGAGGTTTATAGCCTAGCCACCTACACATACCATTTCTGGATGTCGCACGTGACGAGAGACGAGCCCTGGCTCTGGGAGGGGCACAGAGGCAGCATCCTTTCCTAGCCAGCTAGGGCATGGCAAAGTGTCCAGGGAGGATGATGCCTGGGTTCCCTCATGAAGGCTCTGGAAGTCTTAGCCAAGAGTCGAGGCGGGGGGAGGAAGGGACAGAAGACGGCAGGGGGAGGAGACATGCGGGGCAGGGGTGGTGACGCGGAGGGTGGGTGGCACACCTTGGTCCTCTATGGCCCTACTGGGTCTGCCGCTACTGCTGTTTGGACTTAGACACTTTTTTGGGGGGGGTGGGGGGTGCCCACTGGGGACCTACTTCAGAATATGCCCCAGACCTGAAAACAAAATGCTGAATCAGGCCATTAATAGAGAGACGGGGAAGAAAGCAAGGGTCTCGAGATGAGGTTGAAGAGCAGGGCGGAGGCCTCAAGACAGGCTGAACTTGATCCTGTGCGGGCAGTGGAGACATGGAAGGATTTTAGGTAGAATCGGTGTTGCTCAAATGTCTATGTGGAAATCCACTGAAAAGTGGGGGGACTGCAGGCAGGAAGAGTGAGGTGGATGTTTCAAAAGTCCAAACAAGAGGACGTGAACCTGGAGAAGGCAATGGCTTGGGGCCAGGGATGGGAGGAAGGAGCCCATTTGAGACAACTTGAGATGGTGCCGGCTCAGGAGGGACACTGGAGTGATTGCTGAGCATTCCACTCCACGCCTGAGGGCACGACCAGGGCTACAGGGGGGCCCGGGGTGGGGAAAGAAGGTGTTTAGGACACTTTTGGCCCCTGACAGTGAGGTGCCTCCATCCCCAGGAGGGCCCCCCCCCCCCCAAGCAGGAAATGAGAAACCAGAGCCAGCAGCCGAGCCAAGGTGAGAAGCACAGACTCGGAAGTCAGGGTCATGAGGCGGAATCTGGTTGTACTGGACGCCACCCAGTCCAGGAGGGCGAGCCCCGCACTCAAGGAGCTAAGCAGGAGAAGGAGAGGAGGATGCAGAAGCTAGGATGGGGGCAGGAACAAGGAAACAAGGAACAAGGTTCCCTACTGCCCCCGAGAGGGAGGCAGAAGGGAACCACACATGGACCGAACGGAGGGGCCAACGGGGGAGAGGCTTGCGGGGAGGCCACCGGACTCAGCATTGGGCTCACTGGTGTCAGAAGGGGACGGTCTCAGAGGTGATGACAGGAAGGCCATCAGCAGCGAAGAGAAAAGAAAACAAGGAGACATAAGTGCATAGATGACTCTTTTGAGGAAGGAAAGGAAACAGCGGGTAGAGGTGGAAGCAGCTGTTTCTGAATCCCGGGAGCGAGCGCAGTCACGCCGCAGGGAAGGAGGCTGAGCCAAGGGAGAGGCCGAATGCTGGCTAGAGGGGCCAGGCCACCGAGGAGCGGGCTGGGGTCAGGGGCATGGGTGGCAGTGACACTGGGCTCCGCGACAGGCAGGAGGGCACGGAGGGGCAGGAAGTTGAGGGACAATGTGCCTGACAGGTTTACTATTTCTGTGCCCCCGAAATCAGGAGGATGGAGCAGTAGTGAAGGCTGGAAACGCTGGAGGAGACGAGGAAGGGGCCACCTGAGGACATGCAGGACAGCTTGGCAAGGTGGCAGGCCAGCCAAGGAGCAGGCCCGGGGCAGCCCCAGCGTCTGCCTGCAGGACCCATGACGCTCACTGGCACGGCCCCACGTCAGGTGCTGCAACAGCAGCAGGAACCGCCAGGAAGCCCGCTCACAGGTCTCGGCCTCATGACGCCCATGACAGATTTTAGAACGGCCTGCCCATCTCTCTGTCCCCGCTTCCAAAGCAGTTTTGGTTTTGGTTTTGTAAGAAAGCGGCTGCAGTTTTGATAATGAGGGCACAGTCATCATCAATCCATACTGAGCCTCTGCAAGGGCACCAGTCCACCTTCTAGAACAAGATCTGAGAACACGGATGGTGAAGGACTGCTAAGCCTTCCCAGCAGGAAGCAAGACCAGAGGACAGAATGAGAGAGCGTGTATACAGCTCTGAGAGAGCGGGCAGCTCACTGCCAGACACACGAGCTGTGTCATCACCGAAGACGAGACCCAGAGCACAAGGACATGCACAAAGGAGAAGCAGTAATCTTTCAGGACAGTGTGAGAAAGCTTAGGAAAAAACAGTCTAGTGCATTCTAGTGCTCCTTGAGCAAGGAAGCAGGCACGGAAGAGATGTATTTACCGCTTGGAGGAAGTGGTGAAAGATCAGCAGATAACAGAAAGAACAGACATACTTGGTTCCTAAGGGTTTTTTTCCCCCTTTCTTTTCTCTCAAAATTATTCAAAAATAGGACAGAATAGAACACGGCATCTTAGAAAAGGTCCCATGTTGAATTCCAGATGAACTATATCCCAGGGTTGTCAAAGAACTCTGCAAGGCGGCCATGAAACCACTATTATTCCTCTCTGCAGAACTGGGAGAAAGGGAGTGACAGCAGAAGCCCAAAGTGGTAGCAGACAGAATCCCAGGAAAACAGCAAAAACAGAAGTCCACACAATGGCAGCCTTTAGTTAGATAACCAAATGCTCATCTCTGGCTAAAGCTTGCTGTGGCTTAAAAAGATAAAGTATATCCACTAGAGATAGCATGGCAGCAGCGAGAACAATCTTGGCAATATGTACTCATTTTTTCATAAAGACTACAGTTAACAACGGTGTATTGTATACTTAAATGTTTGCTAAGGGACGCCTGTGTGGCTCAGTTGGTTAAGTGTCAGGTCATGATCTTGGGGTCCTGGGATCGAGCCCCGCATCAGGCTCCCTGCTCAGCGTGGAGCCTGCTTCTCCCTCTGCCCACCCCCTCAGCTTGTGCTCTCTCTCTCAAATATATAAATAAAATCTTTTTAAAAAATTCGCTAAGAGGGTAGATCTTACCAGATCTTTTTGTGACAAGATCTTAAGTGTTCCCATCACACAAAAAAATGAGGTGTAAAGAGAGTAGAAGAAAACTTCTGGAAGTAATGGATAGATTTATAGCATAGCTTGTGCTGATGGCTGCCAGGGTGTGTACTTACCTCCAAACTCATCATATTATATACATTAAATATGTACAGCTCTTTGTATGTCCATCGCATTGCAATAAAGTGGTTTAAAAGAATGCAGTCCGGTTAGGGTAGGAATGAAATTTGGGGCTGATGGAACACCCAAGCATACCTCAGGACTGACTGAGGTCAAGCCTGGACCACTGCTTGGTAGGAATCCGTTTCCTTGTTTTACAGGTGGGACTGAGTTTCAGAGGGCTGGCCAGCTGCAGCATGAACGACCACACCGCTTATTAAAGGTTCGTTGTACTAATTATTTTCACTGCTTTACCTCATTGTTGAGATTCAGTGAAATTGAATCATTTCAACAAGGTAGAAAGTAAAAACCATTTCAGTCCCTCTGCTATAGATGACAAGACCACAGCTGAGAAAGATGACGGAAGATCTTTTAGTTCAAGTGGCTGGAAAGTGGAGGCAACGGATTTGAGCCCCTGGTTGTATAATCCGAAAGCCATTGTGAACGCTCAGGTGCTAGAAGACTGGAATAAGGAACCGATTTACTTTTTGCTGCTCCACGGGGCAGAATGAGAACTCTCATGTAAGTTAAAAGAGGCAGTTTTTAGCTCATGAGACTAATTAACTTTGCAATCACAGCTGCCCGAGATCGGAATGGTCTACTCAAAGCAAGTGTACTGAGATCTCCACCAAAATGTTCGCATGGAGCAGGGACACCCACCTGGCAGGGACCAGAGAGGAGGGACCTGCCCCGGCTGGTGCGGCCTCTCTGACACCCTATGAGATACACAGATATCCAACCGGAGAATGGCAATAATATTTACACTCTTGACAAGATCAGGAAACTCATCAATCTAGGTACACCACCAAGCCCATGTGACTGAAGTCTGGATTCACAAACACTGGAAATGTGTGCCTTCTTGGAGGAGAAAGAAATGCTAGGAGCACGAATCTTCCAAGATGATAATTGGGACTAGACATCCTGTCTTTGCACGGGGTGGTTTACACGTGGGTCTGCAAGTCTTGGTGTGGGGAGCTGGGGTAGGTCATGTTTGGAGGAGAAGACAAGAATATTCTTTCCTGATGACCCACTGTTTGAACTATTACAGAATTGCTTATGGACAAAAGTCATCTTCAAGTTTCAAGTAAGATAGTTACTTGGCAGATCCTATAGGGCTTAACTCGAAGCTAGGCAAACACCAGTGTTTCTCGATTTACCCATTCACGCAACACAAATTTACCAAGCACCGTAATCACTACAGAAGCACTGTGTGGCCACCGAAGACACGAAAGAAAACAAGAGTGGTAAGGTCATCCCTACTTTCTTAACAAGTAAGCCAACAGGCAACAACAAGTAATAGCATGTAATAATTGTTGGTGCTGCAGTGGGGAGAAGGGACAGAAAACAGGGAGAGAGACACTGGCTTTCCACACGGTGGTCAAGGATGGCTCTCTAAGGAGGCAATAAAGAGTCGAGCAAACACAAAGCTACAGGAAGACTGTTCCAGGCAGAAGGAAGCCAAGTGCAAGGACCCCAGGGCAGGAAAGAGCTCAGCCTGTCCCAGCCATGAGACTGCGCCGAGGCTGGAAAGGTGAGCGGGAGCCAGGCCACGCAGGGCCTGTCGGCCGGGTCCGTGAAGCTGGATCTCCTCCCGCAAATGAGCGGGGTGCTGCAGAAGAGGGTCGCTCCTGAAAACATCCTTCTGGCTTCTCTGCAAAAAGGAAGTTCCAGAGTATCAGGGTAGAAAGAGACCACTGAGGACACACTTGCAGCAGCCCAGACAAGAGAGAATGGGGCTAAAGACAGACTGGTAGAATTATAGCTGTTGCTGGAAGAGAGAGAGACAGTGGTCTGGTGTCCACCGTGAGGTCTTGACGTAAGTTCATTCAGGCCAGCGTGCTGGTTGGTGAACACTGGTTTGGTCTACTAACTCAGCCCCTGCTGTTCCAAGCACCCGCCCCAGGTTGTCAACAACAAAACTCCCCAGATAACTTCTGTATTCTTAACTCTAAGTTATCAAACCTTTCTCTCATCTTAAAAGGAGCCTGTCCAGAGCTTGAAGTTACCACGATAAGGCAAAAATGAGTTTACAATTGTGGGTGATGGTTCTAAACCTATTTTCAAACACAGGTTGGGGAGGGGGGATGGATCAATGAAAAACCAAGAGAACCAAGTTTTGAAAACTTGCAATGAGGTGTCTGAGGCAACGATTTAATGACTTAAAATAAATAAATAAGCATACTACAGTACCCTTGGGTCCCAGTTCTTATTCAGTTACACATCTGTTCAGCAATGGAATGAGGAAGTTAATTACTTTTCTATGACATGTATGTATTTTGTGAGACACCACATTGCACCAGTTAATAATGATCTACCTTCTGTTGACACAAAATGTTTAAATTAATAAAAATCTAAATGATACATCTCATAGCAAAGCATACTTAATTGAAAGGCTGGACGGCAGGAGTAGTAATTTTCCTGGGTAAAAATTATTGAGATGTGCTTATGGTAGCATGAAAAGCTCAATCAATACAGGGACTTATGTAGGCAAACTGTTCCCGGGAAGATGTACTTTATAGAAAGGGTAGGCTTCTCCAATTGCTAATACAGCAGTACAGTGATTGTCAGAGAAAGAAACTGAGTGGATATCCAGTAATTGCCCATAATTGACAATATTAGTGATTTTACATTTAAACTTGTCGTTCAATCTTTAGGTCTGAAATGACAAATGCAGAAAGATTATAAACAATCCCTTGAAGCTCTGCTATTAATATTAAAAATCTGTCTGCTCTCCACCGACTATACACTTGTAACAGATACGAAACCAACAGCATTATGGAAACAGTTTATTTTTCCCGAACGATAGAGCGGTATTAGATTACCTCGGAAAAATCCAGATAACATCTAACGTAGGCTCCTAGCACCAAGACTGAGGGGCACACTCTAAATAAACTTGACAGGAGTGTCTTGTGTGAGTCTTGAAACCACTGAAAGGAAAGTCTGAAACCCAAGACACCCTGTCACAATTTTGCTCCTTTCCACTAATTCTGGGGCAAAGAACAAAAGAGCCCACCACCTTTCTTTCATTTTTAAACTCCCCCCTCACTACTCTTTGCCACTTTGTCTTGTTTAAACAACAGAACAGAACTGGGGTACCTGGGTGGCTCAGTCCACTGAGCATCCAACTCCTGATTTCAGCTCAGGTCATGATCTCAGGGTTGTGAGATGAGCCCTGCAACCTGATCAGCGCTCAGCAGGGAGTCCTCTCCCTCTCCCTTTGCCCCTCCCCTCACCGATCGCTCCTGTGCGCTCTTTCTCAAAAAAAAAAAAAAAAAAAAAAAAAAAAAAAGATTAAAAAAAACGACAACAGAACAGAATACAAAATGAAAAAAAAAACAAAATATTGGGACTGAAGTCAAGAAATCAACTTGATTTCCTGCATAACCCCTTGTTTCTTTTTGGGATACTAATGCTAAAGGACCTGGGGAGGAGGATCGCTTCTTTGTGACTATTCCACACCCTGTACTTGGCTGTCCTTTTCCGGCAAAGCAGCCCTTATCCACGGAGACCAAGAGAAGATGGTGACATGCAGACGGGCCTGATAAAGGTGTCATGCAGACGGGTCTGATAAAGGAAGAATCTAGGCACAAACCTAATAGGTGTAAACCCTTCCTCATTATTGCCTTTTTTTGGCTTGCTTTTCAGGAAGCTTCAGTTAACAGCTTCTTTTTTTTTTTTCTTTTAAAGATTTTATTTATTTATTTGAGTGAGAGTGAGAGGGAGAGAGAGAGAGAGAGCGCGGGGGGAAGGGGCAGAGGGAGAGGGAGACTCCCCACTGAGCAGGGAGCCCGGTGTGGGGGGGGCGGCTCCATCCCAGTACCCCAAAGGCAGACAACTGACTGGGCCTCCCAGGCACCCCAACAGGGTCTTCTTTTAGGTCTGTGAGTAACAGCAGGTACTCAGCAAATGCCTGATGGTAGTCTGTCATGGGAGTCAGCAGATAAAGGTGAAAATGGCCCAAACTCAGAGTGGGCGATTCTTTTTTTTAAATCTAATTTTTTAGGTAAAATTATTTTTTTAGTGGCAAAATGCGTGATTTTTATTTTTATGTATTTATTTATATTTTTTAAGATTTTATTTATTTATTTGAGAGAGAGAGAGAGAGAGAGAGAGCATGAGAGGGGGAGGGTCAGAGGGAGAAGCAGACTCCCCGCTGAGCAGGGAGCCAGACTAGGATTCCATCCCAGGACTCCAGGATCATGACCTAAGCTGAAGGCAGTTAACCAACTGAGCCACCCAGGCACCCATTATGTATTTATTTTTAAAGATTTTTATTTTTTTATTTTTTTAAAGATTTTATTTATTTATTTATTTAAGAGAGAGAGAGAGAGAGAGAGAGAGCGAGAGCATGAGAGGGGGGAGGGTCAGAGGGAGAAGCAGACTCCCTGCTGAGCAGGGAGCCCGATGCGGGACTCGATCCAGGGACTCTGGGATCATGACCTGAGCCGAAGGCAGTCGCTTAACCAACTGAGCCACCCAGGCGCCCATAGATTTTTATTTTTAAGTAATCTCTACACCCAACATGGGGCTCGGACTTACAACTCTGAGATCAAGAGTCGCATGATCTGAGCCAGCCAAGTACTCCAAAATGCGTGATGTAAAAAAAAAAACACACACACACCCAAATATCTAACTTATCCAGGGACTTATCCAAGTCAAAGGATTCCCGAACTTGATGACTGGGAAGATTCTAGGAACTGGAGAGATTGGACAAGTGGGAAAGACTGTTCTTAGAAGACCCCCATGAAGAAAATGCCACTATGTCTTAAAAAAAAGAAAAAGTTCAGAAAGTCAGTACATCTGATCCAAAAACCTGCAGCTTAAGTGCATTTCCCCAAGCTTAGCATAGACCAAGCACTGCAGGTCACCCTGCCTGGGTCCTTCTCCCACAGGCTGAAAGGTTTCTGTGCCCTTTGTCTTTCCTTAGGACTCTTAGGTGCTTTCTCTGCACACACTAGACCTTCTCTTCGTCCCTTTTTAAGTTATGGGGCTGCTGGACAGAATGAACTGTAGCTTCAGAAAAAAACTCATGAGGGATACTGCTCGGGGGTCTTTGGCTAAGCTAAAAGGCAATGATATGAAATTAAGAGGTGAGCATTCACAATTTTTACATTTTAATGGACCTTATTCATAACAGGAAGCAGCTGTAAAAAGTAGATATTCATTGACAGGATGTCAAAGGTGGGCAATTTTCCTCACCTTCTGAGGCTCTGTTCATTCATCCTACTGAGGAATTTCCCCATGCTGCATGGCAGCTAATTGTTTAGAAATAATTAACGTGTTTTTATTTCAGTTGTAGAAAACATAATTTATTAATTGGCTGCTACTTTATGTGTTCTGCTTTAAGAGGCACAATAAATAAATTAGCATAAAAAAGTACTGAAAAAATGCCAAGATTGACTAAATTCTGAAAAAGAGCAAGATGATTCTAAATTAAGGATAAGTAAATTTATTGCATGGCGGGGTTTAATGACAAACGGGAAGGAAGCTGTTTTTATGAGCATTTAGCTGCAGCCTTCAAATTTTAATTTTATAGACAGAAAAAGCATTATCAATGCTTTAATAATTCCAGGATCCCAATTTACATATCAAAACAAGAGACAGAGGACACCCACATCTCTCTTCACTTCTTAGAGTTCTCATGGTCTGGAAATGACTGGGTGGTCAAGGTTGCAAGGAAAGCAAGCAGAAGATATGCTGAGGTCTGCAAATGAAGCAGGACCATATCCTCATTACTGAGAAGCACAGTCAGTTCAGAGAGCCGGCACACCCTCTCCTCGGCAATTAATACTCAGCACAATTGGTAAACATCCTAATCTTTAACTGAAGCTCCCCAAAACAGCCTGTAAGCAGATGAGTATGTGAAACAAGCCATTTGCCATATCCCCGGGTATTCACTGGACCCAATAACATCTCATTCGTTGTGGGGAAGGGAGGAAGGCTGACATCACAGATAGGCAAAAGCAACTCTCAGAAAGCCCTTCTTGGGCATGTAATGGTGGGGGAACCACACTGGTTTCCTGGCCTGTTTTCAGAATAATTGATTCTCGTGCCTCGTGCAATAGTTTCTGACTATTATACTTTGCTGGCTGTTACTGGCCAAAAGGTCGCCCTCACTATTCTTCACTGGCTTCCCATCCCTCCTCCATGATGTTAATGCAAATGCTGCCTGGCCTACCACACCCCTGGCCCCGGATCACTAGCCTGGCCAGCCCGTATCCTGAGGAATACCGAACCACAGGCCATTCTCTGATTTGCTGTACTCTCCAGACCTCTGGGACATTTCACGGGGTGAGTCCCCCATCTGAAACGCTCCGTCTGAACCTAATGCACTGAAAAGTCCTGCACAGCCAATACATCTCAGGTCCACGCCTCCTGCTCTGTGAAGTCTTCCCGGATGGACCAGGGAGATGTTTTTCCTCCCCTGCTCCCACTGCACTTGGAACCGGCTCACATTAAGACAGCTGCCACACTGCCCTGAGCCATGTGTCTGCAGTCTGTCTCCAGGCTAGAACGTAAGCCACTTGCAGGAAGTGCTGATTCCCACAGCTGGGATACTGTAAGCCACTCACTAAATACTTGAGGAAGGAGGAAAGAAGGGGAAAAGGAGAGAAGAAAACACTCAAGCATGAAATAAGTCAAACAGAGAAAGACATGTATCATATGATCTCACTGATATGAGGAATTCTTAATTGCAGGAAACAAACTGAGGGTTGCTGAAGTGGGGGGTGGGGTGGGAGGGATGGGGTGACTGGGTGATAGACACTGGGGAGGGTATGTGCTCTGGTAAGCGCTGTGAATTGTGCAAGACTGTTGAATCTCAGATCTGTACCTCTGAAACAAATAATGCAATATATGTTAAGAAAAAAAAAAGAAGAAGGTAGCGGGAGGGGAAGAATGAAGCGGTGGAAATTGGAGGGGTAGACGAATCATGAGAGACGATGGACTCTGAAAAACAAACTGAGGGTTCTAGAGGGGAGGGGGGTGGGAGGAAGGGTTAGCCTGGTGGTGGGTATTGAGGAGGGCACATTCTGCATGGAGCACTGGGTGTTATGCACAATGAATCATGGAACACTTCATCTAAAACTAATGATGTAATGTATGAGGATTAACATAAGAATAAAAAAAAAAAAAGAAAAGAAAACACTCAAGCAGGCTTGCTAAAAGACTGGAAACAAATGGTAATTGCAGATGAGTAAGAAGCCCAAAAAAGGAGACTTGAGTCTACTCAAGTTCTAAGCCACAGCCAGAAGCCTGATATCTGGAAGGTTTATGCTCAGCCTAGGAACAGAACAGACTTGCTCCAAATCCCAGCCCTTGTGGCGCAGTGTGAGTCCTGGCTCATTGGACACCCCACAGTAGCTGCTGGGTTGGTCCCCTCTTACAAGACCAACCTATCCACCCCCTCCCAGGTGGGTACTGAAGCATTAGCA
The DNA here is from genome assembly GCF_029215605.1 of Mirounga angustirostris. Taxonomy (NCBI): domain Eukaryota; kingdom Metazoa; phylum Chordata; class Mammalia; order Carnivora; family Phocidae; genus Mirounga; species Mirounga angustirostris. The sequence goes on from NW_026991714.1 coordinate 64,513,500, forward strand.
AATGTTCATCCAGGGTCTTGACAGATATTGTAAGTAAAATGTGCTAAGTTATCCAGCGGCAAAACCAATCTTAAAAAAATACTTTTTCTGGTTTATTTCTATAGTTCAATTATCCAAAGGGCTTGAGACACTGGATAAAGATAATATTTCAAGAACTGTAAAATGAGGAATAAGCAAATGTAAGTGCTCTTTCCAGAAAAATCGTCAAAGGGGGAACTTCTAGATCAATTTATTCTTTTACCTTTATCTCTTTCCTTTGCTTCCCCGCCCGGGGCCAGTACCCACACTGCCTCATCAAAAGGGCACTGCCCCAGACGTAGGAGACCTGGATCACCTGTCCAGACTCCCCACAGTCACTCCTCCTCTCCATGAAATGAAGGTATCGACGATCCCAAGGCCTAATGCTTCTTCCAGCTATTCAAATTTAACTGATGCCTTCTGATCCACCTCTTGGCCTCTGTCATATTTGTTTATGGGTGTAAGTAAAAAGTATGTGCTCTCGTTTCCACCTTTTAGACTCTGAAGTTAGGAAGAGCCCACTCCGACCATCATTTCAGCAGGATTTGGGGAGAAAGTGCAGAGAAACGCACATGTTCGACCACCATATTTACCTGGAGCCCAATGGCTACTTTTCAGAGTGGGAGGAGTAGGTCAGTGGAACCACACTCGGTGGGGCACCATCCCCAATCCACAGAGCTGCACTCTCTATTCTCACCAATGACACCAAGTCCCCATTTTCAAGCCTCCAGGGAGGCAGGGTCACTGTAGGTGGCTGTCTCTGCCTAGGAAATCATGATCCCAAATAGTTATCATGAGATTCACTGATTAATTTGCTTCCTCCCATATTTCAGCAGTGAGGTGTTCATGGAAGGGTGTGTGGCAGAGCTGCAGGATTCCAAAGTTTTATGAAGTTAAGCATGTCATACCTTAGGGGCTTTGGGCAGGCACTGGAGACCAAAAGCATTAGCCTTCAAGGTCACTGTTGAGCCCAGCAAACAGATGAGGGGGAAAATGTGTTTTGCAAGTAAAATAAATAAAAGTTATTTTTGGATGGCAGCATATGCCCTCAATTTCTACACAGAGTAAGATAATGAAAGGGATTAGAATACTCCATCTCCCCACTCCTGACTTCTGGGCCATCCGTCCTGTGGTTGCTGCAGGGCCAGCTACAGTTTTAGGCAGAGCCCTCTGTCGCCACTCCCCCTGCAGAGTGAGCAGGTGTCCACCCACCTTGGGGCCCTAATGCTGTTGTGATCATGAGGAGGCCTGTTCTCAGGCTCAGGGCCCAGGAAGTGTGGGTGATATTCTGCTGCACTGTAACAAGTAGGGAATGAAGGGCAAGGGAAGCCCAAGTGTGGTCTCACTCAGAAAGGGATAAGACTTCCTCTGTGACAAATCCTAAAAGAGGCATCATCTCCGTTTGGGAGAGAACAGGAGGGGAGTGAGGGTCCAAGATGACCTCGACTTTGTCCAGGGATGGGGGAAGGAGGAAGGGTCTGGCCCTTGAGTCTACATGGTGCCACTCATGTGGGCTCTGCTGCCTTCTTACTCAGCCTGAGAGCCACCCTGGTGTACCTCCCCCCACACGTATGCCTCCCCCATGGCTCTACCTGCAGCCCTCGCACACTCTCAGTGTGAGCAATGTCACCAACAGCAGGTGGGAGGGAGTAGCACCACGTGAGTGGAGGTGAAGGGCAGTGATTTACCCCAAAGTCTGGACAAAGGTCAGCTCACCTCTCACGAGGGAGAGCCCAGGCTAGGGAGAGGGGCTATGCCAAGGACAACACAATACCCAACACAGTGACCACAGAAACCACATAGAAAGCACTAGAAACAAAAATGGGGGAGGAAGCAGAGAGTGTGAAGAGTTAGAGCAGGAAGACTTAAAAAGCTACCAAGAAGATTATATGAGAAGTGCAGGGACCCTGACCAGCAAATGATGGGAACTAAGGAGGCTATAATTCCTGGAGCTCCACATATAGACTATGTCCTCAGAACATTGGTAACAATGATGGCAACTATTGAGCATCCACCATCTCCCAACTGATGCTTACACCATCTAACTGAACACCATCAAAGCAGCTTTGCCAGACAGACCACTCTCATTTTACAAGAGTAAACAGAGATGAAGACAAGGAAATTTACGAATGTCAAATGGCGAGGAAACAACAAAACCCAGGATGATCAGACTTCAGAGCACAAGCTCTCCCCACTGTATGAGCTGCCGTGTTACCCACCACCCAGATTTTATCTCTTTGGCTAGTGTCACTGATGTGACAAGTACAGGCTTGAGGACTAGAACCCAACTCCTCATCTAACTCTGCACTCTCTATAATATCCTACAAATGGTACTGGGAAAATGGGACATCCATATGTAAAAAATGAACCCTGTACAAAAATTACCTGAAAATGGATCGAAGACCTAATGCAAAACCTAAAACTATAAAATGTCTAATAGACAAACATAGAAGAAAAATCTTTATTCTCTTAGATTAGGCAAAGACTTCTTAGATATGGCATCGAAAGACTGATCCATAAAAAAAAATACTAAAAAGTAGACTATGTCAAAATTTAAAACTTCTGCTCTTCAAAAGACTCTGTTAAGACAATGAAAACATAAACCACAGACAGAAAAAAATGATTTATGAAGCACACATCTGATTAAAAAAACAAAACTTGTATAAAGAATATGGAACTCTGAGGCACCTGGGTGACTCAGTGGGTTAAGCGTCTGACTCCTGATTTCAGCTCAGGTCATGATCTCAGGGTCGTGAGATCGAGCTCCATGTCGGCTCCACATTCAGCAGGGAATCTGCTTGAGATTCTCTCTCTGTCCCTCCCACTGCTCACTCACGTTCTCTCTCCAAAATAAATAAATCTTAGGGGTGCCTGGGTGGCTCAGTCATCAAGCATCTGCCTTTGGCTCACATCATGATCCCAGGGTCCTGGGATTGAGACCTTCATCGGGCTCCCTGCTAAGCGGGAAGCCTGCTTCTCCCTCTCCTACTCCCCCTGCTTGTGTTCCTTCTCTCACTGTGTCTCTCTCTGTCAAATAAATAAGTAAAATCTTTAAAATAAATAAATCTTAAAAAAAAAAAGAAGAAAGAACTCTAGACTTTAGAAAGATGGCACAGTGGGAGGATCCTAAACTCACCTGTCCACAGATACAACTAGATAACACCCACATCAGTGTAAATAACTGAGAAAATGACCCAAAGACTGGCAGGACAGACTCTCCACCATTAAATGTAGAGAAGAGGCCAGGAGAAGAGTAAGAAGGGCAGAGACATGGTTGGGAGCAAAACAGACCCAGGAGACTTCACAAGACGGAGGGACCCATGGTCACAGGGAGGGAAGAGGCACAGACTCCCACACAAGCCACCCCAGGCACAGGGGACCCGCAGAGGGAAGATGAATCCCCATAACATCTGGCTTTGAAACCCAGAGGGGCCTAACATCCAGAGTTCTCACGATGAGTGGGGCTTAACACCTGGAATTTAAAAATCAGTGGGCGTGACTCTGGGAGAGCTGCAAGGGCAACAGAAAACAGAGAGGACAAACAGCCTGGCTGAGATACAGCCCAGAAGCAGCAGTTTGGAAAATGCCTGGGGAATACAGGAAGGAGACTGGAGATTTATTTACTCATCTCAGAGCTTGTGCTGCAGGGGGTAGGGATCTCTGGGAGACTTCTCCAAGAACAAAAGAGCTCATGCCATTTCCCTCCCCTGCCCCCCAGCTTAGATACATGGACACCTGCAGGAACCAGTGCGGCATCAACACTCCCCACCTAGCTTGCCAACAGCACAGCCTGCCCCTGTGTGCTTCTTCAGATACACTCCCCCCCAACCCAGGAGGGCTCAGCAGGAGTGCTCCCAGGCTGCCGGAGGTCCCCTCAACAGCACATGCAACACACAGGAGACACCCCGGAAATGCCAGGTTCTGCAGAGAAAAGCTACAAAACAACCATAAAACAAGTAATGAAATGACAATAAGTACTTACCTATCAATAATTACTGTGGATGTAAATGGACTCAATGCTCCAATCAAAAGACATGGGGTGACAGAATGGATAAAAAAGCAAGACCCATCTATATGCTGCCTACAAGAGATTTATTTCAGACCTCAAGCCACATGCAGATTCAAAGTGAAGTAACATTTAGCACGCAACTGGAAGTGAAAAGAAAGCCAGGATAGCAATACTTCTATCAGACAAAACAGACTTTAAAACAAAGACTGTAACAAGAGACAAAGAAAGACATTATATAAACATAAAGGAAATAACCCAAGAAGAAGATATAACAATTGTAAATATTTATGTACCCAACATGGGAGCTCCCCAATACATAAAGCAGTTAATAACAAACATGAAGGAAATAATAGATAGTAATACAATAATGGGGGGGGGCGGGCTGTAACACCCTATTTACATCAACAGATAAATCATCTAAACAGAAAATCAACAAGGAAACAGTGGCTTTGAATGACACATCAGACCACATGGATTTAACACATATATTCAGAACATTCTATCCTAAAACAGCAGAATACACATTCTTTTCAAGTGCACATGGAACATTCTCCAGAACAGATCATATGTTAGGCCACAAAACAAGTCTCAACAAATTCAAAAAGACTGAAGTCATTCCATGTATCTTCCCCAACCACAACGCTATGAAGTTAGAAATCAACCACAAGGAAAAATCTGCAAAGAGAACAAATACATGGAGGTTAAATAACATGCTACTAAACAATGAATGGGTCAACCAAGAAATCAAGGAGAGAATAAAAAAATACATGGAGACAAATGAAAATGAAACCCAATGGTCCAAACTCTGGGATGCAGCAAAAGCTGTTGCAGGAGGGAAGTTTATAGCAATACAGGCCTACCTCAAGAAGCAAGAAAAAGCTCAAATAGACAACCTAACCTTATATCTAAAGAAGCCACTGAAAGAACAAACCAAACCAAACCAGTAGAAGTAAGGAACTCATAAAGATTAGAGCAGAAATTAATGAAATAGAAACAAAAAAGGAATAAAACAGATGAAATGAGGAGCTGGTTTTTTGAAAAGATAAACAAAATTGATAAACCTCTAGCCAGACTCATCAAAGAGAGAGAGAGGACTCAAATAAAATCAGAAATGAGAGAAAAGAAATAAAAATGACTACACAGAAATACAAAGCACTATAAGAGAATATTATGAAAAATTATATGCCAACAAATTGGACAACCTAGAAGAAATGGATAAATTCCTAGAAACATATAACCTGTGAAAACTGAATGAGGAAAAATAGAAAATTTGAACAGGCCGATTACCAACAATGAAATTGAATCAGTAATTAAAACACTCCCAACAAATAAAGGTCCAGGACCACAGCCTCACATGTGAATTCTACCAAATATTTAAAAATGAGTTAATACCTATTCTTCTCAAACTATTCCAAAAATTAGAAGAGGAAGGAAAGCTTCCGAATTCATTCTATGAGGCTAGCATTACCTGATACCAAAACCAGATAAGAGACATGACAAAAAAAAAAAAAAAGAACTACAGGCCAATATCTCTCATGAACATAGATGCAAAAATCCTCAATAGTATACTAACAAATTGAATCTAACAATACATTAAAAAATCACCATGATCAAATGGGATTCAATTCCTGGGATAAAAGTGTATCTCACTATTCACAAATCAATCAGTGTGATACATCATATCCACAAGAAAAAGGATAAGAACCATATGATCATCTCAATAGATGCAACAAAAGCATTTGACAAAGTACAACATCGATTCGTGATCAAAACCCTCAACAAAGTAGGTTTAGAGGGAACATGCCTCACCATAATAAAAACCATATATGAAAAATGCACAGCTAACATCATACTCAAGGGTGAAAAACTGAGGAACAAGACAAGGATGTCCACTTTGCCACTTTTATGCAACATAATACTGGAAGTCCTAGCCACAGCAATCAGATAAGAAAAAGAAATAAAAGGCATCAAAATTGATGAAGAGGTAAAACTGTCACTATTTGCAGATGACATGATACTATATACAGAACACCCTAAAGACTCACCAAAAACTACTAGTACTGATAAAAGAATCCAGTAAGGTTGGAAAATACAAAATCAACATACAGAAATCTGTTGCATTTCTATACACTAATAAAGAAAGAGAAATAAGAAAAGAATCTCATTTACAACTGCACCAAAAAGAATAAAATGCTTAGGAATAAACTTAGCCAGAGAGTAAAACACCTCTACTCTGAAAACTACAGAATACTGATGAAACAAATTGAAGATGACACACACAAATGAAAAAACTATTCCATGCTCATGGTTTGGAAGAACAAGAATATTGTTAAAATGTCTCTACTAAGCTTTGCGCAGTGGCAGTATCGTAGCCAATGAGGTTTATCCGAGGCGCGATTATTGCTAATTAAAATGTCTCTACTATCCAAAGCAATCTACCGATTTAATGCAATCCCTATCAAAATACCAACAGCATTTTTTTTTTTTTGACATCGCTACACATCTACTGGAATGATTACAAACAAAAGAAAACCTGACAAAATTAAGTGCTGGCAAGCATGTGGAGTAATTGAAATTCTCACTCAATCCCTGTGGGAATTCAAAATGGTACAGCTACACTGGAGAACAGTTTGGCAGTTTCTTATAAAGTCAAACATATATTGACCATGCAGCCCAACCATCCTAATCCTAGGTATCTACATAGATGAAATGAAAATTTATATTTCCACAACAAACTGTACGTGAATGTTTACAGTGGCTGTATTGATAATCACCAACCACTGAAAGGAACCGAATGTCCTTCAACTGATGAATGGGTAAACTGTGGAATAGCCACATAATAGAATACGACTGGCAATAAAAAGGAACCAAATACTGAGATTAGAGAGTTACATGTCAAATAACACGGCTGAATATCGAATGCATATTGTTAAGTGAAGGAAACCAGAATGGAATGACTGTCTGGATTGATTCATACAACATTCTGAAAAAGGTAAAGCTACAGTGACAGAAAGCAGATCAGAGGTTGGCAAAGGCAGAAGTGGGGGAGGGGTAGACTAGAAAGTGGTACAAGGGAATTTGGTGGGGGGGTGGGACTGTTCTTTGAGTAGTGGTGGTGGTTGCAGACTATATGCATTTGTCAAAACTCACAGCACTGTACACTAAAAGGAGTGAATTTTACTGAATGAAAATGATACTTGAATTTCATTTTATTTCTTTAAAGATTTTATTTATTTATTTGAGAGAGAGAGATATCAAGAGAGAGTGTGAGCAGGCAGAGGGGCAGAGGGAGAGGGAGAAGCAGGCTCCCCACTGAGCAAGGAGCCCAATGTGGGACTCAATCCCAGGACCCTGGTATCATGACCTGAGCCGAAGGCAGACACCCAACAGACTGAGCCACCCAGGTGCCCAGATACTTGAATTTTTAAAAGATAGGAAGAGTATATTTACTATTCATAAACTTATAGAGACAGCATAGTGGAGAGGTGAGGATTATAGCCTCTGCACCTAAAATCCCCAGTTACTTCATCTGCGCAATAGGAATAAGGGCAACCACCACCCTCCTCAAGCCATGGCAACTGAATGAGACGAGGTGTATAAATTACTCAGCAAAGTACCATTCCCTGAGAAAGGTCACTCCTTCTCCAGCACTTCTTGAACGCTGTGCGCCCTGTGTTGGGCTAGGTACGGTGACCGGGACACAGGAACACAGACTCCTCTGTCCCAGTAGCTGTCACCGCCTTCTGCCAATCTGTTCCCTGAGCCGGAGCTTCTTGCAGACCACAGCTAAAAGAAAAGCATTTTTGTTCAAGAATTGGAACGGCTGTGAGAGAGAATTCCTGTCACCACAAACTGTGGAGCCACCCTCTTCTTGTCCTGGGGTGGATTTCTGAATGCACCAGAGCACCCTGCAGCAGCCTGGGAGCCCAGCTGTCTGCTCTCTGGGGAGAAGGCAGGGCTGTGATGTGGCCAGCAGCATGTTCCAAGGAGACACAATAGCTACATTGTTTATTTCCCGGGCCAACTTTATAGACCGTTGTACCAAGCCGAGGAGCCTCTCCCATTTCATGGTAACATTGCAGATGGGATTGTGTGGTCATGAAGTCAATAAACTCCCTTCCTCCCTTGAACATTCAGGACAAGCCAGCACTGCGCTCACTCCAGGGAAACCCTTTCTTCTGTTGTTGGGAGAAGCAAGGCAGAGATAACACACACTCATATTGGGCTTGGACCCCTTAAAATCTGTCTCTGTCTGTCTGTCTCTCTCTCACACAAACATACACACAGACACACACCGTTCTTCAATCCCCTGCCAACTCTTCCTGAAGATAACGTAATACCGTTACGATGAAAACATTAGACACAGGGCACACACTCCGCGGAGGCTGTTAAAACCTGTAATATGAAACAGCTCAGAGCTGGTTGAGCTCATCGGCCCGCCACAAGGCATTTCTGCTTACAATTAATTTAGCAAAATGGAAGAAGGCAGCAGAAAAAAAAATCTTGGTTTACTAAATGACCTTTAACTAATTGCTCGTATTTTAAATAGACTCAAGTTACCATCAACTTCTTCTTGGGCAGAGAACTCTCAGTTCCTTTGACTGCAGCTTTAATTCTAGCACTGCCTTGGTTACTTCTTCAGTGAAACACCAGTTCTTCCTTGGCTCACTCTGGCCTCTGCTGCCTGCTTACCAGAGTTTAACGGAATAGCCCCACTGAGGTACAGTATATGCAGGAACCAAGCACAGCACCCCCGGAAGGTGCTCCCCATGTAGGATGCTGGGCCACTTCCAGGCTCCATAATGCACACGTGTCGGGGAGGGCCTCAGAAGTGACCAAAGAGAGGAAATTCCATGATACACAAGAGGATCTTCAAACACAGGCTGAAATAATTACCAAGGACGATAACTAACAGCACTTCATTTCTATGAAGAGATTAAGAGGAAGCGGACTTAGCATTGTAGCATCAGGAATGAGAAGCGTATTAGGGCTTCCCCCCTGCTTCCCCCCACACACACACCACACACAGCCATTTATTCAACTGTTTTCAGAATGACTCTGCTCAAGTCTCTCTCCACAGAAGGCCCTGTGATAAAGGATCTAGACCCCTTCTCCGGGATCTCAGACAGGCTGGTACAGGGTAAAAGGTGCACACATGCTTGGAAGCCCTCAGGAGAATTCAATCCTTTATCTTCACATCTTCCTTTGCCTCCAAAGCCTTGAATTCACACCTACATGCTTGAAAAGCAAATCGCAGATGTCCAATCAAGATGATATAAGGTCAGACTTTGAAGTGCTCCCCTTTACCCCAAACCCCACAGCAATGGTGAGTAAAAGATAAAAAGAGAAACCAAAAATAGCTTTACTAATTCAAAAACAAGAAAAGACGTCTCCCTGGACCAAAAATAGAACAGAAATGCAAAGCAAGACGCCAAGCTGAAGCTAGGGCCTCGGGTCTGGAAGCAGGCGGTAGCAAGCACACGTTCCATTCCTGCGGTTAGAAGGGGCTAGAAATGCTTCATGTAAGAAAGGTGAGTCAAGCCCAGGTAAGGCTCCTTTGTTTATAAAAAGAGGCTGTAGACACAGGACTGATGACCTGTTCCCTTAGGCTGAGTACATATAAGAAGCTCTGGGCCTGGAAAGGTCAGAAGGCACATTTCTAGGTACAGAGCACCAAGATGCCCATCACCTAAGTAACCGGGTCTGCAGAGCCTCAACAACACTGTGGCACATCGGTTCCAAATGCCATGACATCTGAGGGGTCTGTGAGAGGCAAGTGCAAAGCCAGCAGACAGAGGGGATGAGCACAGAAGGAAAGAAAGGAGCAAAACCAGAATACTTCCCACTCCAAATGAGCTTGCATTATAAAATTCCAAACCACTTAGTGAAATGCAATGCTAAGGAAGATAACCAACAAAAATCAAAGATCAGAACATGAGTTTACTCCAGTGGAAAAGCTATGGCTCTGACTGACCAAGACTCTTAGGGTATGATGCAGATGCTCAAAAAGGTAAGTAACAGAGGAGGACTCAGGAGGAGAGAATATGAAGGTATGAAGCAGAGATAGGGAGAAATAAAACATAAACTGGGAGATATGGGAAAAAAACCAAACTTGAAATCCTAAGAATAAAAAAGAGTCCTTAAACCAACCCAGTAGCAAACAACATCCCTAGGATGTGATTTAAGGGAGCTTTAGCTTTAGAAACAGAGAATAAATGCCAAACCCAAAAAGGGTTATCTCGGGAGCAGGAGAGGGAAAGCGTACTAGTGTTTTGAACTGGCTTCTAGCACTTTGATTTTTCAGACTGTATGCATGTATCACTTTAATGAAAATTAAAATAAAGAATTGAAAAGACTGCAAGAAATACCATTAATGAAGGATCATCTGAAGTGTATGCAGTCCTTGCTTCCCTTGGTACAGTGTGAATTTTATTCTTAGAAGGGAGCAAACCATCAGAGAGATAGGAACCAAGAGTATATAAATTTTAACCTTTCGTGTTACTTCTTTTATTAAGTTACAATTTGAAATTATGTCTATCAGCCACATTGAAAATATTATAAAAAATCAGCTATTTAAATAATTGTGGAGTCTGCTGAGGATGTTGCCCACTGCCTCTTTGGGACCCTCTGGAGCGGCTCTGGCCTCAGTACCGGGAAAAACTGGGCTTTGGCCGAGGACCAGGTGTGTGTCCAACCTCACAGCTACTGTGAATTCTGACTCAGTCCTTCAGCTTTGGCTGCTGGGAGAGTTAGAGTAATTTGTGATTGGTTTCTGGTCACTTTATAGGATCATACGGAATGCCTTTGGGGCACTGACTTGCTTTTGTCTTATTTCCTGTCACTCTTATTTCACAAATCAACGTAAGATTTACAGCCATTAAAGCACAGAGCTACTCTGCCTACATTTACATACTTAGATTGATATGCAGAGAGAAGTGTACGGATGTGTGCCTGGAAGCCCTTCCGAGGCTTCTGAGTGGTGGGAGGGTGTGATGAGACAGAACGCATTGGGGAAGGCAGAGAAAGGAAGGGAAAAAAGGTAGGTTGGACTTTGGGGTCATGGCCTCGAATGCCAAGCTAAGAGTCTGAAGTTTATCCTGAAGATTAAAGCCAATGGCAAATGTTTTCCAAAATTCTGAGCAAAGCAATGACATGGAAACAGTGGTGGTTCAGAAAACTTACTGTAGGACAGTGTGCAGGATGGATGATCGAGGGGACATGGAGGGCCAGGGGACCAATTAGGGGCTATTTCAATAATCCAGGAGTGAGGTGAGGCAACGGTGTTATTAGTAAACTGACTGTGTTTTAGAAGAAGGATCAAATGTAACAGGCTTTAGGAAAGAAAAAGTGACATGGCCAGGAAACACAGCTTTTTCTTGCCACAAAGCAGGCAACATCCAAGGAAGCATGCTGCGCACTGCCCACAAACTTAAGGGAACAATCAATTCCCATTGGTCTATTATTCTGTTTCTATGGCCTAGGATTCTGACCTGGGCAAACCACAGGAGAAGCCAAATCGTTCCAAAGCCTCCCTTAGAAGGTAAGTTCTATTCCTTCCAGAAATTAAACTGCTGATGACTAGAAATGACACCTAACCCCACACATGTAAATCACAGCCGCTCTGATAGGCCTCCTGCCTTCCTGAAACAGGTCAGCGCATGAGTCCAGCACCATGCAGATTCGAGCACTGTAATAAATACTGCCTCACATGGAAACTTGTTGAGATGAATTTCTTATGGTCCAAGAAAAGCAGAAAAATAATCTTGAAAACTTTAAGCCTAGGAACTGTAAGTAAATTTAATTTTGACTGAAGTAGTTTTGAATTCATAATCTTTGGGGAATGCGTTAAGCTGGATTCACCTGTCTTATTTTTTCAAAGCAAATCAGCAATACAGAGATTTCAAGAGGGATGTTTACATCACAAAACAGAATAAAATTTTCAGGTAAATAGAAACTTGAAAATATAACTGATGAGCTAATTGAAATCAGGTTTCTATTCTCATCTCAATACACACCCCACTCACTTCTCCTAGGAAAACATTTCAGAGAAACATGGGATAACAGAGCTGGAAGGGGCTTTAAGAGCATCCAATTTAATTCCGTTGTGTTATATACCGTGTTTGTCGTTCTCTGTCTGACTTATTTCAATTAGCATAATGCCCCCAAGGTCCATCCATGTTCTTGCAAATGGCCAGATTCCCTTGTTTTCAACAGCTGAATAATCTTCCAGTGTATATATACCACATTTTCTTGAACCATTCATCTATGGATGGACACTTAAAGTTGTTTCCATGTCTTGGTTATTGTAAATAATGCTGCAATGAACATGAGGATGCGGAGATCTTTTCAAGTTAGTGTTTTCATTTCCTCTAGATAAATACCCAGAAGCAAAATTGCTGGATCATATGGTTGTTCTATTTTTAAATTTTTGAGGAACCTCCAAACTGTTTTCCATAGTGGCCACCCGGGTTTGCATTCCCACCAATAACGTAACACACAAGCATTCCCTTTTCTCCACAACCTCACCAACACTTGTTATTTCTTGTCTTTTTGATTCTAGCCATTCTGACAGGTGTGAAGAGATATAGATGGCCAACAGGTACATGAAAAGAGGTTCAATGTAGTGACCACAGAGGAAATGCAGATCAAAACCACAATGAGATATGGGTCCCTTGTATGACAGATGATGAAATAAATCTGAGAGGTTGAATGATTTGCCCAAGGCCACTCAGTGTGTCAGGCACAGAATGGATTAGAATCAAGCAGAATTATTAAGTACTTTTTCCATGTTACCATTTGGTCCATCTCTAACACAACATTTATGATGGTTAATGTTATGTATCAACTTGACTGGGTCACAGGGTGTCCAGGTATTTGGTTAAACATTATTCTGGGTATGTGTGTGCTTTTGGATGAGATTCACATTTGAATCAGTAGACTGCCCTCCCCAGTGTGGGTGGGTCTCACCCAATCACTTGAAGGCCTGAGGAGAACAAAGACTGACCCTACCACAAGGAAGAGGGAACTCCTCCTGCCCAATTGCCTTTGAGCTGTTTTTTTTCCTCCTGCCTTTGGACTCAAATGAAAGGCTGGCTCTTCCTGGATCAGACTAGAATTTCACCAGGGGTCTCCCATTTACCAACTGCAGGTCTTGGGACTTCTCAGTCTCCACAATCACATGAGCCAACTCCTTATAATAAATATCCCCCCCACTACTCCTTTACACACACACACACACACACACACACACACCATGTTGTGCTCTTTCTCTGGAGAACCCTAATACAATATTAAACTTTTAGCCCAAAAGAGGAAAGAAAATGGTCTCAATGAACACGGTGGACACTGTAGATCAGCCTCGCAAAAGCCACTCACAACCTTCCTCTCCCTTGTCTTCCTCTAGTTTAAAGGCTGAAAACCTAAAAATGTAGTTTCCTCACCTCTTTTACAGCTAACAGGGGTCATACGATACAGTTCTGAACAGTCAAGTGTAGGTGGAAATCCCTAGGAGCTTTGCCCTTTGTTCTTTGCCTTTTATTACCCCTTCTTCTTCATGTCTAGAGCTTGGACACGCTGGCTGAGGGTTGAGGGCATCAGTCATCCTGGGACCATTTTAGTTGGGTTATCTGTTATTTTAGGCGAAGCCTTTTCCTAATAGACAATTTCTAGCCTGATTTTAACTACACCAAAAAAACCCAAAAGTGAACATGACCCCAATTTTAATAAAATACAAGCATCTATCCGAGAAAGTTTTTGTGGGTCTACAATACAGATGAAGTGTAAGAGGCACTAAATCCAAGACCTCCCCTTCAAGGAGGCTGGTGGGAAGATAGCTTGCTTCTTGCCATTGCAGATGATGGTCTGGGGAGAAATCCCAGGGGATCCCCTATAATTCCAGCATGCGTGGCTGCCACAAAAGGCTAATGCTAAAGCAGACTGAATCTTGGGCAGGTATTACCGGTGGATCCAACTTTTCCCATTTAGCGCATTTATTTCTTTTTCATGAAAAACTAATCGTGTTCACTGATTCCTGCCTCATTAGAATGAGCACGTGGTCCCTTCTCCTTCAGGGAAAACAGAAACCTTTCTCCATTGATCCTGGCACCAGAGACCACAGGTGGCTCTATGGTAGAGAGGAAGGAGCACTAGATTCAGTCAAAAGACCTAAGTTTGAGACTTGGTTCTGCCCCGTTTTCTTCACCCAGAGTCTCCCACAGGCACACCTCCAAACCTTTCTGAGTTGCATTTCCTAATTCACAATTATTGAGTTAAACGACATAGTAATTACAAAAGAATTCCCACAAATACAAAACACTCTGCAAAAGTAAGAGTTATTAATCAGATAACTCGACTGTGTGCAAACCAAAAGTCAATAGGTTCAATGTGAGGGAAGCACATGAATAATAGGAGAAAATTCATTCATTATCTTTTTTTTAACCTAAGTTCATTCATTGTCTTTATGGCATTTATTTTGGCTTTTCTTCCTTTCTCAGAGAGTAAAAGTTGCTAGAGATAAGTGAGCTCTCTCTGCCATAAGCGTTATAGCAAAAAGCCTTACAGAACAAGGAAATAAAAAACTAGGAATGACTCAGTACATTCACTAATTGAGCGGTAGCTTACCAGCCATAATGTACCCTAACCCCCCTGTTGTATGATCTAACAGCGCTCCAGCCTTCAATGTCCTTTTCGTTATACGTTTATCGCCTATATTCCCTCTAGAATCTAAGCTCCATAGATCCCTACCTGAGATTAAACCTCTCACTGCTTCGTGAGTGATAAAAGTTCAAGGAGATAAAACATGTGCCCCACAATGCATTCTTTTTACCCACCTTAGTTTCCCACTCTGCATGAGAGTCATTTCTTTGTGGATTAATGAAAGAAAAGTGGGGTTCTCTGAGAGGTCACTGGGATCGTGCCTGGGAGATGCTCCAAGATGGTCTCGCCCCCCCCCCCATACCTTGTCTTGGGTTTGGCATCGCAAACAGTCACATTCGAAACAGTACTGGTCCCTCAGCTGCTCCCGGCGCTCCTCACTGGTCATCAACATGTCCAGGTAGCAGATGGTGAGCTGGGGGGGCCACAGAGGAGAGGGTCACGTGGCTGCGGTGCTCATCATCTTTAACACATGCTTACTATCATTGCTGATTATTTAAGCAAAACACATTTTCATTACATACCAAAAAGCGCAAAAAGGAAAGATACTACTTACAGTCTCTATATGCAAATAATCACTTGCAAAATTTTAATGCATTACCTTCCAGTCTTTGTTGTGTGGTGAGCACCTGTATATTATATACTTACTTTAAAGACCTGGACTCCTGGCCTCTATACACTTTTACACCCCGCCTTTTATCCACCAAATAAGAGAATATCAAGAGCTGGTGTGTGTTGGGTAATACCAAGGCTGGGTAGTAAAAGCTATAACCGCTCGCAATCAGAGAAGCCAGATCAATTCTAGCCCCCAAAGGGGCAGCAGATGATGCACCCAGATGCTCTTAAATCCTAATCAGTCCTGCAGCCTCATGGAATTTGAAGTCAACCAAATTTGGTGGCTTTGAAGTTAGGAGACTGTTTTACTTGTGACTACAGAAAAAGGGGGCGCCTGGGTGGCTCAGTTGGTTAAGCAACTGCCTTCAGCTCAGGTCATGATCCTGGAGTCGCGGAATCAAGTCCCACATCGGGCTCCCTGCTCTTGGAGAGTCTGCTTCTCCCTCTGACCCTCCCTTCTCTTATGCTCTCGGTCTCTCATTCTCTCTCTCTCTCAAATAAATAAATAAAATCTTAAAAAAAAAAAAAAAGGAATAATTTCCAAGTAGGGAGAACTAATGTCAGAATGTGATCCTAGATGGAAGCTCTTAAGCTGACTTCCTTGGGCCCTTTCAAACAGTGATTATGTTGTCTTGGATGGTGAAAGGTCAGGTGTCCCTGTCGCTGTCAAGTCCCACTTGGAGACATAGGTCTTTGGGTAATATTGCGATGTTCACACATCCCACACTTGACCAGATCTATGTACGCTGAAAGGCTAATTCAACATACACAAAATGGCCCTCCTGATCTCCCTAGGCCTGTTCCATCTCTGCTGGAGCCATCCCAATCTCAGCTGACAGCAATGCATCTTTCATGTCCTTCAAGAAGAAACCTCAAAGTCATCTTTGATTTCTCTCTCCCTTTCACATTCTTGCCCAATCCACCAGGAAATTCTGTGTGCTCAATCTTAAAAATATATCCAGAATCAACCACTTTCTACCTTTCCCAATGTGACCGTCCTGGTCTGAGTCGCCTTCCATAGCTTTGGGCGGGTCTCAGTGGAAGAAAGGCCTGGTCAGCCAACCAGAGCTGTCCCAGCCCCCATGGCCACCCCCAGGGTGACAGAAGCCACGGCCCGGTCTGGCTAGCTGGCTCTCTCTAGACCCTTCCCATGTTAGGCAACTATGCTCTGAAACACAGAAATAAGAGTATCTGGCCTCAAGAAGTGCAGGCAACGATGTTACTGAACATCTACTACGTGCTAGGCACTCACGGAGCGAGGCGTGTGAGACAGTTAAAAATCAGCAAAGGTCTGGGATCCCTCGGGGATTTGGACCCACATCCCTTGATTCAAGCCAGATACTCTTTCTCTAATATGGCTGCTTCTCATCCTTCTGGGGGCTGAATGGAGACTCGCCTCTGGAGGGGCTGCACTGGCATCAACCCTAAAATGCATAAGCCTGCACTCCACACTGTTCTGTGACAACTGGGCTCCTTCGGATTTAAGTCCCTAAATCCCTTTTCTTGCTTGTGATCTGAACCTGGGGCTGCCTGGGAGATGCAAAGGGCCATCATACCAGGCTTTGTTGTAGGATAACTCCAGGTCCCAAATTCCAAATAACCAATTTCAAAGCACACTTTTGAAACCGCCTGCTAGTAAGTCTGGGGAAGGGTATGCGTTCATCTTGTCTCAACAGGCTCTGAGAGCCCCGGTTTCCTTAAATGAGGTGATGGTAAAATGAACTGAATGTGAAACCAACAAACCCAGGGCCAGAGAAAGAAGTTTGGTTAAC
Source organism: Mirounga angustirostris (assembly GCF_029215605.1). Lineage (NCBI taxonomy): Eukaryota > Metazoa > Chordata > Mammalia > Carnivora > Phocidae > Mirounga > Mirounga angustirostris. Next base: position 64,530,567 of record NW_026991714.1, read on the forward strand.
CTAAGACTTAATTACAAGGGCCAACTCACAAGTGATCACGCCAGGCAGTGAACGGGCAACAGGAGACTAGTTATTTCATTTAACCCCACTAACTAGACTCTAACAGCCTCCATCACTACCCTGTAACTGCCTGTGATCACTACCTGGACTGGGCTATGGCTTTCTAATGGGCCCTGGGTTTGTTGGCTGCGGGTAAGGCACACAAAGTCTTGCCCACTGATCTTCTGTCTGCCTTTCTAGCCTGGATATCTCTCCAGACACTTTCCAGTCTTCATGGTTATATACACGGCAACTCCTCAGAAACGGTGTGCTCGGTGCGAGCCGGTATGGAGCATCCCTGCCCCAGCTAGCCCGTGCCTGCCCTGCACCATCAGCTTCTTCAGAGCGCTCTCAGCCCGCAAGCTTGGCTCAAACACGCCGCTTCCCATGAACACTGCCTCATTCCCTCCTTTTTGCCCCTTCCACATTCATCCAAGTTCACAAAATACTGTGTCAAAACTGAAGATCTCAATGGCAAAACATTTTTATGCATATTTTGGGGGGGAAAAGCACCATAGGTTACTAACGGGCAATGACAGTGAAATCATTTTATCAGCCAAAGATAAAAACCCTTTCTTGAAGACTCACTGGTTCACCACTTTTAATGAAGAATCTGCTCACTACATGTAGGGCTCATTTAGCAGGAACGTATATATGAAACGTGGCCATTGACCAGTGGATGCTTTAATGGCATAGAACAAAATCGCATTAAAATATTAATGCCACTGACCATTGCTTTGCCATTTTAGAGCAGTTTGTATGGGAAATGCAGTAAATCACTTCCAACATTAGAGTAATATCATGAAAGATATTTGCTGGATATTGGATATATTGCTTACTTGAATATTTCAAGGCAAAGGAACCCCTTTTCCATGAAGCCCATCTTTTCATTATGTACAACAGAGTGGATAAGAAGACCAAATTAAAATTAGACTTCATTTTCATTTCTGGAATCACACAGTCACAATTACAAATTTTTCTGCGGTTACTGGCTCTGAACTGAAAACAAGACTGCAAATCTCACTTCTTTTTAAAATCACACCTGAGTGTTAGTGTTTCTCTTCTTGTTGTCACACCCTTGTACTCGGTCATTAGCAAATCCTGCTAATTTTAGCTTCTAAATATCATATTCTTCAGATCCCCCATCATGAGCCACCACGTGAATTTCTCCTGACTTCGGGGAGCCATTGTCACCTCTTGCTTGGATTACTGCATCAACCTGACCCTCACTGGTCCAACCTTGCTTACACATGGAAAAACTGATCACAGTTCCTCTGCTTCAGTGTGGCCCCATTGCCTGTCCCCAACCCCTTCATGAATATCTACTGAGTGCCTCCCATAGACCAGACACTGTTAGGAGTTCCTTAATAAGGCCCCCATGGGGTCCTACAATCACGTCTGGTCCCTGCATATTCCCTCATAGGTTGGTCACATTCAAAGTCTTCAGTCAATTGATAAGAATGCTTCCTACTCCTTGAACTCACCATTCTGTCCCTTGTCTCTGTGTCTTTGTCTAGAACGCCTTCACCTGTGTCAGCCAAGCTGAACTCTATGGATCCTTCGAGAGTCTAGGAGTCACATCTCTGGAAGCCTTTCTTACCCACTCGCCCACCCCTGCCCCCTACCACCACCTGGATGCCCCTAATCTGAACGTCTATAAAGCCCTATGTACTTTATACTATTGTACATTTCATATTCTCTTACTATTTTCTGTTTTATGTCAGTTTCCTTGTTTATACCTTGAGCTCTGGAAGGCAAGCCTAGGTCTTACTCATCTTTGTACTCCCAATGCCCACCCCAGGACATGATACCCAATAAGTAGGCAGTGAATTTGTCAAATGACTTAGCATATAAGAGGACTGAGAGAAGAAACAGACTGTCTTAATCCCACACAATTTAAATTAAAACCAATATGAGGGATACTGACATGCTCAGTTTATGCAAATCATATTTTTCACAGTTGATACGGCTCCAGAGGATGCTGGCAGCCAGGGGCGTTATCTGTAACAGCTACAACCTCTTCTTACCAGGAATTTCCACGAGGGTGGCCTAGACTGTCCAGCTTTCTTCCCTGATCCATGTTTTAGAAAACCATCAGCAGATAACACACATTTCATGGCTTATCAGAACCCTGAAGAGGCAGCTGTCAGCAATCCAGCATGGGGGCCATGCCTCAAACCTTACTATAAACCTCTCTGTAGGAGGTACTAGATGAGGAGACAAAAACCCCAAAGCAAAAGCAAACCAAACAAACTAAACCAAACCAAACCAACAGACCCAACAACTCAGCATTACAGTGGAAATCCTGAAGTAGCAAAGTGTTATAGATAGTGCTGGTTTGAAGTGAAGGGTCTGAAAGTGGTCCAAGGGATGGGCTTCATGTGCAGAGAAACAAAGGGTAGGAAATTTCCATGGTGACTTCTACTGTGGAACCTATGCAAATTCCCAGTCTCCCGGGCTGAGGTCTGAAATGTTCTCATCTCAAACTGGCAATGGCTGGCTTTCATGTTACTTTCTTTCTGGGGCCCGTGGGACACACCTGAAGATTAGTGGTAGCTTTAAAAATGGCTCTAACATTCTATTCCACCTCTGGTTTTGTCTGCAGCAAGCCTTATTCACTCACTCAACAGATACAGAGTACGGATCTTCTCTCTAAGAAGCACTATACAGCCGTCCCTCATGGAGCCTGTATCCTGGGACTCACATCCCAGGGAGCACGTGCTAGAACTAGGGGCTCCCTGATGGGCAGTAGAGCCAAGATGCAAAGCTGATCCTCTGAAACTGCCAAGAGCTTCTAAATTTACTTCCTTGCTCAGTTGAACTAAAGCAAATATTTGCACAATAAAAAGGAACTATCCCTCTTAATCAACCTCAAAATGTCTTTCCTCCTGGTTCTCCCTCTGCCCCAAGGGGCAGTTTGAAATGTGTGGGAGGAATGTCAGGTGTTGGGGTGGGCAGCTACAGGCATCAACTGAGCAGGGACTCAGGACAGCAGCCTTCACCGACGCAGTGAACCGCTGACCATCCAGAATGCCAACAGTTCCCTCAGGGAAAGCAATCCTGGGCTCCACGGAAGCTCACTTTAATGGAAGTCAAGTCAACAACAGGCCATGAATGTCTCCTGGCGGCAAGGCCAAGTACTGGGTACTAAGGGAGAGATGGAAGTAAGACACAAGGGCCTGTCCTCATGATGCTTACGGCAAACAGAGAAGTCACCAGAAGGGCCAGAATAACCTCAAAGAAAATAAAGGAGATCTCAAAGCGGAAGACATTTCCTGTAATCTGGGAAATCGGGAAGAGGTTTATAGAAGAGATGATGTTTGAAAGAATCTGGAAGGGTATGTGACGTTAACACAGGAAAATGGGGGGGGGGGCACGGGGAACAACCGTGCAGACAAAATGTCACCCACCAAGACACACGATGGGGTGGGGAAAATTTTATTTTCTGAAAAAAAAAAAAAAAAAAAAAAAAAATCAAGCTCATCGCCACAGAGAACAGAGCAGTCGTTGCCAGAGGTGGGAGGGGGGTGTAAAATGGGTGAAGCAGGTCAAAAGGTACAAAGTAAGCCAGTCCTAGGGATATAAGGTACAGCATGGCAAATATAGTTAACAATACTGCAAAGCATATTTGAAAGTCACTAAGAGTTCTCATCACAAGAGAAAAAATGTCTGTAACTATGTTTGGTGATGGACGTTAACTAGGCGTACTGTGGTGATCATTTCACAATATACACAAACATCGAATCATTGTGTGATACACTGGAAACTTACAGAATGTCATATGTTGATTACACCTCAATTAAACAAAATTATCTTCCAAATAGACAGTATGAAAGGACTTAGAGGGAGAATGCTCCCTTTGTTGGGAAGCTGCTTTGATAAGTATCGTGCGGGAACATCTCTGAGTCTGCAGGGCCTGATGCTGAGCACAATTATTTTGTGTCAAGTGAGAGGAAGGATTTGCTTGTTGCTCCAGAGATGGAAGGAAAAGGACATGAAAAAAGTGAAATTAGCACCAAGAAACAAGACTTTTTTTCAACTAAATGAAAACCAACCAATGAAAATAACGGGCAACCAAGCCTAGAAAACAAGGCATAGGAAAATCTCCTTGTTGTTCCTGAAAATGCCGACTGTGTCTTTTAGTTTTTCTGTTTGCCTCTCCAGTTACTGATTTTTTTAATTTAGTAAATCATCCTCCTATCAGCGGCAGCAACCTCGTCTTCGGGGACAGGGGGCCCTCAGCTCCCGCACCTAATATGGCTGCAAATGGACAGCGCCCCCCTTTCTTACCTGCCTCGCAATCACGTAGCCCTAGAATAAAAAACAATGTAATTCTCCATCTCGTTGACAGATGCCCCAGTGCACTGAGCACAGGGGTCCTAAAAACGGAAATCCAGTAAGTGGCTGTATAGGAGACAGCTTATTCAGTTGAAAATCAGATTGGAGGGAGTCTTATCGAAGCCCAATCCCTGTCTACATAAAATATGGTGACCGAGTTTAGGTTTTATTGGTTGAGTGCTGCATAAATGCAATCAAAGCTTATGATACTCTGCTTTCCTTGCAATAAATATCCACTTTAGCAAATTGGAAGGTGGAAGGAAACTAAGTTCTAAAGAGTGTAAATACCTATAAGCACACGTTCGGGGTGGTTACGTGTGCAAACCCTGTGTGGGCTCCGGTTTGGGAGCCCGGGGGCAGCTCATCCCCAGCTGCCTTGTGAGACCTGGCACTTCGGAGAAGGTTCTTCTTCCCAAGAGGCCGGTGTGGCAGGTTACAACCCCGGGGGGTCAAGGCTAAGTCACTACAGGAGGTTATACTCCCTGGCCTCTCTGCCCTTCCCATCTTTGCTGAACAATTGCACAGAAACGTTGAGAGCTCTGCAAAGGCCCCATGACCACGTGAACGAGTAAATCTTGTTTGCTTTCTTGTCATGAAGGTACACGAGTCACCTGCAAAATGGGACAAGTAGCCCTGGGGGTAATAAGCCCTTGGGATCCCATTCACAAGCCAGGCTGCGCTCCTGCCCACGAAGGATGAGCACTGGCCGGGATACGAAAGGCTGGCAAACCATCACATGCACAGAACATGGACACTCTGTCACATGCTCATATCCCTCTCTTGCACACACACAAGAGGACCCGCTGAGATCTAAAGAAATGGTGGTTTACAAAGGCAATCCACCTATAATCCTGGATAAGGACTAAGGGGAAAATCGGTCACTGGGTGGACACATTATGGCTCTTCTCCCTGGCAGAAGGATCGGGACAAGCTGTCCCTCAGGCACAGCTGGTTTCAGGGAAGGGTCTCTGATGAAAAGGAGGCCAGACGGTGGGAAAAGCAGGTGGCTTACCTCCTCTCCTGCCTCGATGTCCCGGACTGCTCGCAGTAAGAGGTGGGGCCCATTGAACACAATGGAACAATTGGGGTCACAGCTATGATTGAGCAAAGACATACTGGAGGAAAGAGAAAAAGAGGGTAGCGTCACTCAGCAGACAGTCAAACATCTAAAGTTAACGAATATAATCAGCAAAAGACACTTCAGCACAGGGTGGGGGGGCGGAGGGGACAGGTAATGTTGACAGGGCACCAGGGACTGAGGGGCTCTAGGAGAAGTCCCAGAAATGTCACTAGCCCACATTGCATAAAGCGAAATGCTCCCCAAGATGGAGGCTACTTAGGGAAGTGTGTTAACAAAAACCTTTTCTGAGCGCTTTCTGGGGGTGAGTGTGGGGAACAGCTGTCTCCTTAGACGGCAGCCAGGACCCCACCGGCCTTTCTCACACAGCTCTGGTCTGTGCGGCCCCTTTGCAGGACCTGCCTGCCTCCTGAAGGATAACGAGAGTCCTCCCTCTTACACAGACAGCCAAGGGCATCTTGCTGACAAGATCCTGGAGCGCCTGGGGCCCCGGCCCAGTCGTTTTAATACCATGGAGGTGGTTTTTTACCATCTGAGAAAGGGAATGAGTTTAAGCTGCACCATATTGGATAATACTAAGAACTGTAAGTGAGCGCTCACTGTGTAGAAAGCACTTTCTTAGCCCTTACACAAGTTTTCCAAATTCAAACATCATTCGAATCTCATGAGGGCCATTGAGAGATGAAGGAACGAGCACGGGGAAGTCAACGGCTTGCCCCAGGATGCACAACCAGCAAGTGGGACCAAATTGGAACGAGGTGGCGTGAACTCTGAGCCTGTGCTCTGACCCATCTTTCTCAGGACCCAGACCAACAGACCCATGATTTACAACACTTGTGAGAAGTGAGAAAAACAGCTGAATTCTCAGGTTCACAACTAATGGTAAGAAGGACTATATTTGTATTTGCACCCTTCCAGCATGAAAACAAAATGGACCGAGGAGTGGCTGCAGTGTTCATGGAGGGAAAACCTGGCAGCTCAGGGGAAAAGGGTCCACCTCAGGAGCAGCAGCAGAGAGCACTTCAGAAGGCCAAACCCAGAAAGTCTGGGGTAATGGAGCTTGGAGTATGCTGAGCCAAAAGACCAAATGACCCCAACGGGTGCAACACTGTGAGTCTGGTGAAACACTCCTGTGCTTCTGCCCAGGAGGCTGAGGAACAAGATGAGGGCAGGTGTGGAACGCCTGGGTGGCTCAGTCAGTTAAGTGACTGCCTTCGGCTCAGGTCATGATCCCAGGGTCCTGGGATCGAGCCCCACATCGGGCTCCCTGCTCAGCGGGGAGCCTGCTTCTCCCTCTCCCTCTGCCTGCCTCTCTGCGTACTTGTTCTCTCTCTCTCTCTCTCTCTCTGTCAAATAAATAAATAAAATCTTTAAAAAAAAAAAAAGATGAGGGCAGGTGGGGGAATAACCAATTTTTTTAGATTTATTTATTTACTTGAGAGAGAGAGCAAGAGCAGGGTGAGGGGGAGAGGGAGAGGGAGAAGCAGACTCCTCTCAGACCAGGGACTTGATCCCATAGGACCTGATCCCAGGATCCTGAGATCATGACCTGAGCCAAAGGCAGATGCTTAACCGACTGAGACACCCAGATGCCCCAAGGTAATAACCAAGTTTTGTTAGCATCCATGATCCCCAAATTCTTACTCCAAGGCTCCCGAGATCAAGAATTTAGGTGTGGGCGCCTGGGTGGCTCAGTTGGTTAAGCCACTGCCTTTGGCTCAGGTCATGATCCTGGAGTCCCGGGATCGAGTCCCACATTGGGCTCCCTGCTCGGCAGGGAGTCTGGTTCTCCCTCTGACCCTCCCCCCTCTCATGTGCTTTCTCTCTCTCATTCTCTCTTTCTCAAAAAATAAATAAATAAAATCTTTAAAAAATAAAATAAAAAAGAATTTAGGTCTGAGGTGGGCTTCTTTGCTCATACCACAGCATATACTACAGGGTTATAAAATTCTTTTCTTTAAACGTAACATTTTCCATTTTCTTAGAATTTATCATTAGGTTTCGAGCATTGCTCTTGAACCAGCTGCGGCAATTGCCTTTCTGACACCTTCCACAAGGTCGGAGAGCTGGGTGAATTACAGTTGTTTCTTCTAGTAAATGAAATACCATTTGCCCTACCTCGGATATAGGCCAACACCAACTTCCTGCATCTCCGCATTACAGATGGTGAAAGCATTGCAGATCACCTGTAAAAACAAGGGGAAGACAATCAGGATTACCAGAGTCACCTAAGAAACTTTGCAGGCAAGAGAACACAAATGTTCAAAATCAAACGTAGGAGTTTTAATACTTTAACAGTTGCTTTGGAAAGATCCAAGCCAAACAGGGATGCTCTTTCATTTGCAAAAGAAGGTATCTGGGACACACTTTCCTTAAGAACATCAGGTTAAGTGCAGAAATAGCAACATCCTGTACAAAACCTTAAACCAGCACAGGGGCTGTTAATTTCAATCTAATCCTCTCCTCCAAAGTTACACAGTTCCATTACAACATTAAGTTTCAGAATACAAATAATCTATTTATTGAGCACTAGACTCCTACCACCTTGGATTTTCTTTTCCCCTCAAACTGCCTGCAATTTCCAAATGCCACTATGTATCCATGAGGAACAGCAGCCTGTCTTTTATTCCTACAAAGAGGGAAGGACACCCCAAGAGAGTCTGCGATCGGAGATGACAGACCACAAGGAGCACAGAAAGTCATTCATTCCAGCCATGGCATTTACTAGGGACATGGAAGGGCCTCACCGACTAGATAGCACAGTCCTATACCCTATGGGGAGTGGGCCAAAAGGAATAGAAGGTGTGATCACTGTGCTCAAAGGACCTCAAAACCTGTGGAAGCCACCCATAATCACAAAAAGAGCACTGGACTTAGAATCAGAAAACCTAGGTCCTGGCCACACGTTGCTGCCTCAGGCAGGTGCTGGGATGAGCAGTGAAGGAATAAAGCAAAGTTCCTGCCTTCATGAAACTTAAATTCTAGTGGGGGGTGGGGGTGCACGTTCGTGTCAGCAGAAAGAGCAAGTGCAAAGGTCCTGGGATGCAAATGTTCTTAGGTACAGAGTAACAGCAAGCAAGCTGGTATGGGCAAAGCAGGGCAAGGGAGAAGAAGAAAGGTGAAATATGAGATCAGAGTGGTAGTGAGATTGTTAGGTGCTTAGAGCTATGTCTAAATTGTTTTCTAAATGAGACAGAAAGCCACTGGGTTGCTTCTGAGCCAAGGCATGAATGGATCGGATTTCTGTTTGGAAAGGATCACTCTGACCATCGTGTAGAGAATGGGCTATAGAAAGGCAAGGGTGGAAGGAGAGGGAATGAGAAGCTCAGGTGAGGCTGGAGGCCTGGATGTCGGTGGCAAAAGTGGGGAGAAGTGAGTGGTGCTGCCAACAGGATTTATGACAGACTATCCAGGGGAATGGAGAGAGTCAAGGATCAGGTTTGAGCATGGACCCAAACGGGCTCCATAATGTTGCCATTCATTAACAGGAGCAAGACTGGGAAAGGAGCAGGTTTGGTTGCAGGGAGCTGGGAGCAAGGCCAGGCGCTCTGTTTCAGCTGTGTTAAATTTGAAACGGCCTATTAGACATCCCAGCCAAGACCAAGTACAAGCAGAGCGCCTGGAGTGGGGGGTAGCAGATGGGCTGGAGACGGACGCTTAGGACAAGAAAGAACAAAGTCCATCAAGAAGAAAGCAGAAGAGGCCACCGCAGACCCGCAGACTTGAGATGAACCAGGGACCACAAATGGATCCTGACTCACTGTTATAGTTTCTGTAAAGGAAAAAAAAAAAAAAAGAAAGAAAGAAAACAAGCGACAATGAATGTCTTTAAATCAGGTTTATATGAAAGAACGTAAAGTATGAAAAAGCGCTCAGTCCTTTGAGACTCCTCCACTGCTCTAAAGAGCTCTTCTATGAAATCTAGTGCAACCTATCATGATTTAGCATTTCCTCTAAAAGTCTGATAAAACTGCAGTCTCAAATCAGGAAATAAGTTGGTGTATTTTAAACACACTAGTTAAATTGCTCTGAGGGCATGTGTTTCATATTAAGTCGCAACAGTGTACTGCCTACACATATTTATGTATAAAATGGATGGTGGAAATGCAGGACAAAAGATCCTGTGTTTTCTTTTAGAAACTTTACACATTTTTAAATGGGTATGAATTTGGGGGCGGGGAATAGAAACTTTACCAACAGTAAGCCACCAATGAAACACCGGATCTAACCCATCTAATCTGTTAACTTTTTTTTTTTAAAGATTTTATTTATTTATTTGAGAGAGAGACAGCGAGAGAGGGAACACAAGCAGGGGGAGTGGGAGAGGGAGAAGCAGGCTTCCCGCTGATCAGGGAGCCCGGTGTGGGGCTCAATCCCAGGACCCTGGGATCATGACCTGAGCTGAAGGCAGACACTTAAAGACTGAGCCACCCAGGCGCCCCTCCGTTAACTTTTGAATTAAACCAAAATGTAAACATTTTGTTTCTCCACTGTGAAGCAAATTAAAGGCTTTTCCAGAATAGGTTTATTCTGACAGAATTTTTTAAAAGAAAGAAAAAAGAACTAACAAGGGGAAATGTCAACTTCCTCCAGGAAACTTTCCCGGATCCCTCAGACCTAGCCGATTTACTCATCTCGTTAGCAGCATTTATCATCCTGGTTCATTATTTACCCATTTACTTGACACCAAACACAACTCCTGTGTAAAATACTCAGAGGGCAGTGATGGTGGTTCCTTGCGTGAAAGACACTAATATAGGTTTTTCTGGGAGATGGATGGTTGTGTGGGTGTGGTCCTCAGTGTCCCCAGGGGGGTACTCTCTAGGACAGGGTTAGAGAAGACACCAGAAGTAAGTCACAGGTATCCTGTAGGTGTGGAAGAGGAGAGACCAGATGTGGTTCCATACTCTACCAAGGAGTAAGGAGAAGTTCATCTTCCATCTCTCTTGTCCTTTGGCATCCAATCTGTTGATATCCCTGCTGGATCTCTTTGTCCACTCTCGCTCTCCACTCTGGCTCATCTTTTGTTTCAAGCTCTTTTCCATTAGTCCAATGGATGGGACAATAGGCTTAGGCCTCAGAAGAGACCAAGGGCTTGTTTGATCCTCTGTTTAAAATGCCAGGGGCCTGGGGCGCCCGGGTGGCTCAGTCAGTTAAGTGACCTACTCTTGATTTCAGCTCAGGTCGTGATCTCGGGGTCATGAGATTGAGCCCCGCAATAGGCTCCATGCTGGGTGGGGAGTCTGCTTGGGATTCTCTCTTTCCTTCTCCCTCTGCCCCTTCCCCACATTCCCCACCCCTCAAATAAATGCCAGGGTCCTGATATATGAGGCACAAAATAAATGTGTGCAAAATGAAGGAATGAATGAATGGGCAATGGTCCCCACATCCCTCGCCTTCCCTCCTACTTCTCTGGCATCTTTTCCTTTGTTAACTTTCCTCCCTTCTTTTCCTTTTCCTATTTTCACTGGTACCTCTCTGCTATTCTCATTCTGCCCTACTCCACAATATAGGTAGGATGTTTTAAAGTTCTACTGAGCCAACCAGACAAGTTCCTCTTTCATATTATTCTGAGAGGCGTTGTGTGCCAGGTTTCTTGAGCTAAAACAGTTTAACTTTTGCCTATTCCCACTTTTATTAAAAATACTGGTTTAACTCACTAGTATATCCATATGTGCTCAAGTGAAAATCTGAAAGGAATTTCTCTTTATACTAAGAAATAAAAGAATGGAAATAAAGCCCAGAAATAAAAGTTTAGACACTTCTCAAAGTATTTCTTTGTATAAACAGTTTTCTTAGAAAAGTGCACAATTTAAACAATTAATGAATGAAGACTTCACACAGATGCCTTTAGAAAAGCATATTAATGGGATTATTTCAATTAAAAAAACAAGTTAAAAAATTCTTTCTAAAAATTAAACTGGAGTATTTTGGAGTATTACTTTAAAATATTTCTCATAACATAAAATTAAAACATACATTTAAATTATTTTATAATTATCAAATATGGTTATGTGTATTCTTACAATATTTCTTTTAAGGTAATCAAAAGCCTTTATAACACTGTAGCTTTTCTAGATAGTAAAACTCCACTGAGTTGGTACAAGTGATTGTTGAACCTCTCTATTTTGTAAAAAACAAGTAAGTAAAATTTTAAATATTCTATGAAACATGATAAAAATCCTTAACAAAGTAGGTTTAGAGGGAAAATACCTCAACGTAATAAAAGCCATGTATGAAAAACACACAGCTAACATCATACTCAATGGTGAGAACTGAGAGCTTTTCCCATAAGATCAGGAACAAGACAAGGATTTCTACTCTCAACCCTCTTATTTGACATAATACTAGAGGTCCTAGACACAGCAGTCAGACAAGAAAAAGAAACAAAAGGCATCAAAATTGGTAAAGAAGAAATAGAACTTTCACTATTTACAGATGACATAATACTATTTTTAGAAAACCCTAAAGATTTCACCAAAAAACTACCAGAACTGATAAATGAATTCAGAAAGGTTGCAAGATACAAAACCAATATAGAGAAATCCATTACATTTCTATACACTAGCAAGGAAGAAGAAGAAAGGGAAATTTGGAAAACAATCACGTTTACAGTTGCACCAAAAAGAATAAAATGCCTAGGAATAAACTTAACCAAAAAAGGTGAAAGACCTGTACTCTGAAAACTATACAACACTGATGAAAGAAACTGAAGACAACACAAACAGAAAGCTATTTCATGCTCATCGACTCGAAGAACAAATATTGTTAAAATGTCCATACTACCCAAAGCAATCTACAGATTTAATGCAATCCTTATCAAACTACCAACAGAATTTTTCAGAGAACTAGAACAAATAATCCTAAAATTTATACGGAACCACAAAAAAACCAAATAACCAAAGCAATCATGAAAAAGAAGACTAAAACTGGGGGCATCACAACCCACAATCCCAGATTTCAAGTTATTCTACAAAGCTGTAATCATCAAGACAGTATGGTACTGGCACAAAAACAGACACATAGATCAATAGAACAGAATAGAGAGCCCAGAAATAAACCCACAATTATATGGTCAATTAATCTTTATCAAAGGAGGCAAGACTATACATTGGGGAAAACAGTCTCTTCAACAAATGGTGCTGGAAAAACTGAACAGCTACATGCAAAAGAATGAAACTGGATCACTTTCTTACACCATACAAAAATATAAATTCAAAATGGATTACAGATCTAACGTGAGACCTGAAACCACAAAAATCCTAGAAGAGTGCACAGGCAGTAATTTCTGACATTGGCTATAGCAACATTTTTCTAGATATGGTCTCCTCAGGCATGAGAAATAAAAGCAACAATAAACTATAGGGACTACATCAAAATAAAAAAAGCTTCTGCACAGCAAAGGAAACAAATAGCAAAACTAAAAGGCAGCCTACAGAACGGGAGAAGATATTTGCAAATGACATATCTGATAAAGAGTTAGTGTCCAAAATATACAAAGAACTGATACAACTCAATACCCCAAAACCAAATAATCCAATTAAAAAATGGGCAGAAAACATGAATAGACATTTCTCCAAAGAAAACATGCAGATGGCCAAGAGACACATGAAAAGATGTTCAACATTAGCTCAACATCAAGGAAATGCAAGTGAGATATCCCCTCACACCAGTCAGAATGGCTAAAATCAAAAACACAAGAAATAACAGGTGTTGGTGAGGATGTGGAGAAAAAGGAACCCTCGGACACTGTTTGTGTGAATGCAAACTGGTGCAGCCACTGTGGAAAAGTTTGCTCAAAAAAATACGGAGTTTCCTCAAAAAAATTAAAACTACAATTACCACATGATCCAGTAATTCCTCTGCTAGGAATTTACCCATAAAATATGAAAGCACTAATTCAAAAACATACATGCACCCCTATGTTTATTGCAGCATTATGTACAATAACCAAATTATGGAAACAACCCAAGTATTCATCGATTGATGAATGGATAAAGCAGCTTTGGTATGTATTTACAGTGGAATATTACTCAGTCATTAAAAAGAATGAAATCTTGACATTTGCAACAACATGGATGGATCTAGAGAAATAATGGTAGGTGACATAAGTCAGTCAGAGAAAGACAAATATCATGTGTTTTCACTCATATGTAGAATTTAAGAAACAAAACAAAGGAACAAAGAAAAAAGAGACAAACCAAAAAAGAAACTCTGAACATAGAGAACAAACTGATGGTTACCAGAGGGGAGGTGGGTAGGGGGATGGGTGAAATAGGTGATGGGGATTAAGGAGTGCACTTGTCATGATGAGTAACGCATACAATTGTTGAATCACTATATTGTACACCTATAACTAATTTAACACTGCATACTAACTCTACTGGAATACACAGATACATAAAATATAGATATCATATATAAATATTCTAGGAACCAAATTTTTACATCATTTGGTTCAGGTTCTACGTCCAGAACCTGACATTTGTGTTCTGCGATTAAAAGATCCCCTGTAGCAATCACACCGAAACACAAATACTATTTCAGAGAGTTATTTTATACACATGTTCAAATTTCACATTTCCCTCAAATTTTCTGAACTGGAAGCTTTTTATTGTAGCAGCAGATAAATTAAGGCATATGAGACACGAGGGAAAATCACCTTTTAATGGCAAAGCTGAACTGCTGTAAGAAAACGTACAACCCATTCTATGCCGTAGAGTCCTCTACGCCGTAACAGAAGAAGCCATCCACTCCCCAGCACCCCCTCGCCCTCAATACTCACTTCTACAAAGAAGTCAGTCTGTGTGTGAGTAGCCATAGCTGGCTTCTAGCCGACCTTGAAGAATGCTTTCAATTTCAAAAGATATAAAGTTTAAAACATTTAAACAAAAGGGAACTCAGTTTCTAAACACAAACATCAGGCAGTTTCCTCAAAGACCATCTGCATCTCCTTTATAATTTCTCTATTTAAGGCATAAGTAGAATGTTTAGGACACAAAAATGTGACACACAGAGTTTATTCATTAGAGAGGCTAAAGGTAAATTTTCAACAGAGAACTTACTGCATTTCATTTTATCAAGGTCTGTGCACAGAAGGAAAGGAAGTAGGGAGAGTTGGCAGATATGAAAACCCAAAGCAAAGGTTTTTGTACAAAATAATTGCCCCCCTCCACTACTACCCCAGCACTATTAATTCTCTAACTTTAGAAGCATGATAAGGATTTCAGTCAGGGTATATTATTATTCTCCATGCCATATGACATTTTATTAAAGACAACTATTTTTTTTTCAGAATCTTCTCATAAACCTCAAGAGATTTATTTATTTTTTAAAGATTTATTTATTTGAGAGAGATGGGAGGAGAGAGAGAGCATGTAGGGGGAGGGGCAGAGGGAGGGAGAGAGAGAATCTCAGGCAGACTCCCCGCTGAGCACAGAACCCAATGCAGGGCTTTAAGTCACATCCCTGAGATCATGACCTGAGCAAAAACCAAGAGTCAGTGGCTTAACCGACTGAGCCACCCAGGAGCCCCTAAACCTCAAGAGATTTAAAACTTTACCCCTGATCCTTTCTATCAGCATGTCAAATATTGAACCATCTCTCATGATTCAACCCAGGCCTTTCCTGATATCCTACTCCCTCCTTTGGTCACTCCTTTACAACCTTTCCCTAGCCGTGAAAATGCAAGGTATATAATCCACCAACCAGAAGAAGAACAGGAGGGAACCAGGTTGGGGAAGGAGGTGAGCTTGGGAGTGAAGAGGCAGCAATAATAACAAAAAACACAAATCCCAGAATTCCAGAAGGCTTACAACAATAAGGATGGTTACACATCTTTTCCATTTCAGTCTTTAAAAATCGATCAATAAAACAATTAGTGCAACATAGTCTCCCTTTGCTGGGAAATAGTGGGAGAGCCTCCATGTTTCATTCGTGAGTTGGCTGTGAGCTGGGGTGCCCAGCCCCATCATTGCACTGCTCCACAGCCAGCCTTGTGGAGTCTGACCTTTGGAAGTTTTCTAATGTTTCTGTCACAGGCTCTTCTGTTCACAAACCTAAGGGACCACTGGTTAAAGACAGCAAGTGAGGATGCTGGAAAACAGGTAAGGAGGAACATAAAAATGGTAAGTGTATATGACTCAAGATGCTCCATTATAATGACTTTTATCGGGAAGAAATTCTTCCATACCACCTCAAGATGTCTCTAGTATTTAGAAAATGCTAGAAGGAGAACATATAATTAGTATGTAATCTTACTTTTAGCAGATGTCATGAAAACTATTAAAGTCTCCAGTGTGTTATTTGAAATGCGCTTGCACCTAGCCCCCTAAAACTTTCTCTTACGTCATCACTTAGAAACAACATGAAAACTATAAAATTTAATCTAGCTGGTTTTCTAAAGAGTAGATTATAAGAATGGTAAGCATCAGGTTTTAAAAGCATGATGCTAACGCCCAAACCAAAAACATTCATTTAAATGTATGTTGATAGATTAATAAAAATGTTAATTAAATGTTTATAAAAAATATTCATTTAAATGTTGATAATCTAATTTAAAGCAACTTAAACCATGGGTACCACTTGTTAAATGGGAAAGCTAAAAATCTGTCTTTATATTATATGAATATTATTAAAGATTTTACAAATGCACTTTATAATACAAACCAAGTAAAAGATAAAATAATCTAACTTAAGAACCACATCTTTACCACATCCCATATCATAACACACTTGGACATGTGTTCCAGACCCTGTACGTTTGAATACTATCTGTTTCCACAATGGCAATGGTGTCAGTCACGTTTCCAGCTACGGTCACAAAGAGTGCACACTAGACACACCAAATATTCAACAATGATTTGCAAAGGCTAAAATCAATATCAAGGCCAGTGTCATAAGAGAAGGGATAGCAATCCTAAAATCGCGCTTCCTGTTCTAGAGCGTTCCCAAGGCAGAACTACCAATTGTTATCAAATGAGGATTCACAAAATGAAGGCCTTTTGGATAACAGGTCTGTCTTCAGAAACCCACCCATATTTTCATTTTTCTAAGGGCTCTCCTCACGGCACAGCCCATTATGTCTTCAACAACTGTCCTTGACAAGAGAAAGCAAAACAGGAATGATAGTCACAAATTTGTCCATTGTTCTTTGTTCTTCCCTTCAGGATATTCCCTGGCATTCCACCTCCTTATATCACTCAGCTGATGAGAAAAGCATTTGCAACAGATGTCTGTCAAGTATGTATAAAAGTATAAAAGCTCTTAACAGGGTTTCCATCGTGTCATTTTGCTCCCATATCCCGAGGCTCAGAAATACAACGATATTCTTAAATAATTTATTACTGGATATTGTTATAGTTTCCATAGCTCTGCCATAAGCGTGCTTTCTGGGAAACATTTCACGTAGTCCTGCTCCTGTCCAGAAAGTGTATTATCACGACCAGCTCAACTTTCCCCCACAGATAACACTTAAGGATTCTTCTGTTCAGCTTGAGTCTCTACAAATGTTCTCTTACGTGATAATCTAGTTTCATGATTCTCTTTCCAGGTAATTGGAGCAAAAATCTACCCCGAGGCAGTGTGGTCTTCTGCTCTGTAATGTCTCTTGGTTTGAGCTAAAACCCAAAATGTGGTACACTGGGTGCGGGGCATCCCCTGAGGGAGGCTGAACTGGATGCGGCACAGTTTGGCCCAGATCCGCCATGTTTTTCCATCACGTTAATGGAGAAAAGCAAACTACAGAAAAAATGTTCCATGTGGAAGATAAAACCGAACCAACTGCTTCAGGCAATCTTCAGTGAAAGATAGATTCCAGGGTGAGCCGAGGTTACTCTCTGTAGAAATTGAGGTGACTATTCTTTCCAGGAGAAATTCTGTCAGGCAAGGGTTTGTCATGCTGATCCTACTTGACACTGACACCTCAGGGAGTGACAATCGCACATGATAGCATGAGGAGTGCACATGGTGCATCTACAAGCTGCATGGGCTTAGGGGTCGGGGGGTGTTCTAGGGACTAGTAGCTGGGTGGTTTCTGGGAGGCAGTTGTAGGAGACAAGAGGGCACCTCAATGGGTCAATCCTTCCGGGGTTGCCCATGCACACCCAGTCCCTGATGACTGAGAAGGAAAAGAGAAGACAAATCATGGCCTCATTCCCCACCACCCCGTTTCTCCAGAGGTAGCTCATAAGTGCCCCTTCCCTGCTTCCTTCCAGCCACTCATGCGGATAGCCAGAGACACAAAACACACTGGTGGGATTTCTACTTGATCATTTGTCCCTCCTGGCACCCCGATGAATACATACATGGTACTCTTCCCAGCCTCTCTCCTGACCAGATTCCTGCACTGGCACCTAGATGAAGCACCAGCATATTGCTCCTGCACCCCTTTAGTGGTGACCTCCGGAGAGTTCCAAGGGAGGTCCCCTCCCTGGGTCAGCATTCATCAGAATACGAAGAGAGGAGGGAATTTGGAAAAATGGATTAAATATATCTCTTTTTTTTTTAAGATTTTATTTATTTGAGAGAGAGAGCACGCGAGCGAAAGAGAGCACATGCAGGGGGAGAAGGAGAAGCAGGCTCCCTGCTGAGCAGGGAGCCCGATCCTGTGGGGACTTGATCCCAGGACCCAAGATCATGACCTGAGCCAAAGGCAGACGCTTGCTTAACCGACTGAGCCACCCAGGCGCCCCTGTATCTTTTCTTTTTTAATGTCCACTACTGAAAGTTAAGTTTAACAAACTCTTCTTAGCGGCGCTCCTGTGGGAGCCTCCCGACTGCCTCGCTGCGGGAGGGAGGCTCTCTGGCTCGTGCTCCCAAATTTGCCCATGAAGCTACTCCCACATCCTGCACTGTAGGAAACAGCCATTTCTTGATATTTGAGTTCCAAGAGGGTAGAAATTCTATTTCATGACTTTCTCCCCCTGGCTCAGACTGGTCTGACACACTGAGCATGCTCAAAAAATGTTTGCTGAGTGAATGTCGGTGGACAGAGTGAGTACATTTGGTACCAGTGACTTTGTTACATTAGCCTTTGTGACTTCCATATAGCATTGCTAATAAGCCAAGGCAATTGTCATTATGCAAAAACAACAAAAATCTCTTCTTGTCCTTCTC
This sequence comes from Mirounga angustirostris, assembly GCF_029215605.1. Taxonomy (NCBI): domain Eukaryota; kingdom Metazoa; phylum Chordata; class Mammalia; order Carnivora; family Phocidae; genus Mirounga; species Mirounga angustirostris. Next base: position 64,549,138 of record NW_026991714.1, read on the forward strand.
TCTTTCCCTCCTTCCTCTGTCTCCCTGTCTGCATTCCTTCTTACAAGCACTTGCTCAGCGACCTACATGGACCAGGTTCTGGAGCTGCAGGGAGATGTCAGCATGGACCCCGCCCTCCGTGATGCTGAGACCAGCCGGGGACGAGGTGGCACTAGGCAATGAATCACAAACATGGCACGAGTGCCCAGCAGAGGGGTCATGAGCTCAGCGGGAACAGGTCAGGGAAAGGAGGTACCTCAACCTGGACTCACAAGGATCACCCACACTTCTTATTCCTTCTGTGACATCATGGGAAAGTATTAATTATAAATTCTGGAAAATGTTTTCCTGAGATTGAAGAAAGTTGGCATAAGTTTCATACTCACACAGACTACTTTCACTTCTAAAAGTGGAAGGTGGTGACATCTGATAACAGCAGATGTTACAAAAGTCAACACTGGGAAGTAAAAAGAAGCGAGACACGGGGTTTTGCCACGGCATGTGGAACAAAATACATACCCATGGCATTCCCTGGTTTAAAATAAAAAACCTTACAAACCTCTAAAATGTGTCATGTTCCTAGTCTACCTCACTGCAGGTGGAGGAAGGAAAAAGCAGAGCGATATTTTTATTTTATTTATTTATTTATTTGACAGAGAGAGCCAGCACAAGCAGAGGGAGAGGAAGAAGCAGACTCCCTGCTGAGCAGGGAGCCTGACATGGGGCTCGATCCCAGGAACCTGGGATCATGACCTGAGCCAAAGGCACCCGCTTACCCGACTGAGCCACCCAGGTGCCCCAAAGCAGAGCGATATTAAAGACAGTCATGCTTGAAATGCCCTGATGTAATTCTTTCTCTGAAGAGCCAGAAAGGAGATACAGGGAGGCCTGAATGCAGGGGCAGGGGCACCTGACGAGGGGCGCTGTTAGGAGGGGGGGTGGCAGGGGTGCTGGGACCCAGCGGCCCTCAGACCTTTCCTCCATCACCTGCTGAGGCCACCTGAACATCACACCAATGAACCCACTGTTTCCAACCAGGCAAAGCCTCACTGAGGCGCACCCGTCCTGCCTGAGGGAGGAGCACAGGCGCCCCCACGGTGCCCCATCTCAAAGCACTTCTGGTTTGCAGTCTTCCGGGAGCTCCAGCCCGGGGAGCTCTTAGAACAGTGTCTTCATTTTAAGGATGAGGAAAGGAAGGCTAAGGGAAATCAATACACCATTCTGAGGCTAGATACTCACCTGCTCTCATGCATCAGCAAGATTTAGTTTATCAAAGTAACCTTCCCAGCAGAAAACTCAGCCCTGAAGGAATTATACACAAGACAGGCTGAGGGGAAGGGGTTAAGTGCCAAGAAAGATCTGGAACGGTGCTGTCCTATAGCCCTGCCCTCAGAAATAGAGGTTTATTCACTCATTCATTAAGGGCCTATTTTATACAACAGGCATAGTCTAGGCACTAGGAAGGAGGGAGGAAAATCCAGTCCTTTCAACCAGTTTGCCTAGTGAAATAAGAAAACTAAAAACACATCACGTTGTTCTCTAATTCTGACAAATTTTAGCCTTTCTCAGCCAAGATAATTTTCCTGACTATTGGCCATATTTCTTTGTAAGTCACCCTGTCAAGAACCAAGTTGCAATAATGCAGGGCGGCACTCGAATCTGTCAGATCAATTCAGAAGCACATGAGTATGCTGCCTGTCCATGGCCCTGGGAGGCACGCAGGCCTCCCCACACTCTGATCATCGGCAGGAAAGATTGCTGGGGATGACCGAAGACCAGCTGGGAGATGTAAAGGAAAATGGATGGCCTTTGAATTTTCCACTCTCCCACTGTCTGACTGCAGCCAGCCACCATTACCAAATTAGTGCCACAAAGAAAGGGATATTCTCTCCCTGCGGCAGGCCGGAAAGATAAATCAGCTACGAAAGAGCAAATGGCTACAGAAAGAAAGAGCAAATGAAACCCTGACACTCTGTTGTGCGAATGTCACAGTATTTGCAGGTGGTCACACACGGAGCTAACAGAGACAGAATTGCAGAGAACCTTCCCCTCCCACTCTGGCCCTCTTCCTATCTCTCCTCAAAGTAAATGTGATGGTTTTCTCTTTCAGGAGTGCCTTTCGCCTTCCCACCTGATCACACTTTTTTTTTTTTTTTAAAGATTTTACTTAATTATTTGACAGAGAGAGAGAGAGAAAGAGCCTGAGCAGGGGGAGGGGCAGGCAGAGGGAGAAGCAGGCTCCCCGCCGTGCAGGGAGCCCGACGTGGGACTCGATCCCAGGATCCTGGGATTATGACCTGAGCTGAAGGCAGACACTGAACCAAATGAGCCACCCAAGTGCCCCCACCTGATCAAATTTAAAAACATCCAGGAATTAGTATTTTTATGTGGGGTGCAATGTGCTAAATTATGTGTCTGCATTTCCGTATTATTGGCCAATTAATTTTGATTAATAAGAACCCAGAAATAAAGAACTAGAATTTACCAGAAAGCTGTAAAGCAGAAAAACTGTGAGAATTAAATGAGATAATAATGCATGCAGGCCTGGGAAGGGCTCCTGGCACATAGAGAGCTTTGTAAGTAGTAATGAGGTCGTTATTATTACCAAAATTCATCAACTGTAAGACACACTCGATGAAGAGTCAGATGCACCATTTTATTGCGTTCTACTAAGAAAAAGCATAAGCAAACTACGTCAAGTTAGCTGTTGTGAAATGGATTCCAGTTCCAGGAATATAAAATTGTGAAAAAATATACGGTTTGGAATTAATGAAATACCACATCACTGTGTATACTTCCAGGTTTTGGCAGAACGGAAGTCATGCTCTGCATAACTGATGTGTGAGAACAGGACGTTTGCGTCACCTCAGCCACATCAGGCCCTGAGCTTCTGGCCACCCCTCCATCTCTCGGGGCTTCTCCACCGAACAGACTGGCTTGCTGTCCTCCACTCTTAGCATCACCCAAACTCATTCACCACCACTTCCAGTTCTTTGTTTGCAGCATCCTCTGAGTCAGTTCTCATAAAACAGACTATCATAAGTCACTCAAAACCCCAAATACAACCTTGATCTAGAGTTACATTGCTTGTGCCAAGTTAACGGTCTGGCCAAATTTGGCCATACTCTGGAGGTGACTCAATGCACACGGGTTCCCAGCATCTTCTTTCAATACTGATTTAGCAGGGCAATTTCCCTTGGAACGGAGTTTAAATCAGTTGCTTTAAAACCCAAGTTCACATTTCTTTTCCCGCCTACCACACAGCTCTCTCTAACCAAGGGAAAGCACTTTGGAGGACAATTTGGGTAGAGAAGCAGCAGATGGACTTCAAAGCCATTCTGACAGACCATACAGACAGGTCCTGAATGTTCTAGAATCCGAGCTGGCTATTTTTCACTGACAGCACTGAACTTCAAGACCATTAACATGTACAGGAACTGAAGAAAGATACATAAAGACATACACAGAAACCATATAGGAACTAAACCAAAATGGGGCACAGGTTTCTGCATCCCACTTATTACCTGCAATGCCAAGGAGTGGGTGGGTACTCCCCTAAAACACCAGCCAAGGTCCTTGGTGGCCAAGAGCCCACTGCATTCCTTGACTATACAAAGATCTGACAGTGAACTGTCCACTCAGTGGTCATTTTCCCATGATGCAAAAAACACTCTTCAGATGTTTTTAAAAATATTTTTTCATGATGATAGATAAATCATAACTATTAAAAGTCAGAAGGGGGCACCTGGGTAGCTCAGTTGGTTAAGCAACCGACTCTTGGTTTCAGCTCAGGTCATGATCCCAGGGTCGTGAGATCAAGCTCCACATCAGGCTCTCATACTCGGCAAGGAGTCTGCTTCTCTCCCTCTGCCCCTCCCTCTGCTAGTGCTCTCTCTCGCTCTAAAATAGATAAATAAATCTTTAACTAAATAAATAAAAGTCAGATTATGCTGCTTGTGGTCTGGCCATTAAAACACCCCACTTCTTTACACTGTCCTTTATAACAATTACTCTCAGAATTGCCCCTTGAAGAAGACACTCAAACTTCTTAATTTGTGAGATTCAACAGTTCTCCTGCCGCTCACTATCACAAATAAAAGAATCAGGTTTTCCTTTTCCTGGGTTATATGCAGATTTAATTAGTTACTTTAAATAAAAAAAAATAAAATTCCAAATGATTCTTTCTTTCCCTCCAGCCTTATTTTGCACATGCTCCTCATTTTCCCCCAACATCTAAATGCAAAACAGAACATATTCGCTGAAGGAATCAGGGTTTGATAATTACAGCAAGCATAACTGAATTTGCATATGTGAGGTTTCCAACTTTGAATTCAGAGACAATGAATGGACTAACAGCCCAAACAAGAATTAATCTGCTGTTTCTGAAAAAAAATTTAGTAAATTATCAATGGTGGTTAAAGAAATGTTGGTTTTAAAGAAAATAACAGAAATACTCCTAAGTGAAGATGATTATGGTAAAGCTTATTTGGAGGAGAAAAAATATAAATCAAAGCATTAGCTGTAAAAGGTAAGCCCGAAGAGCTGAAATGCAAGGATCGTTTTGGGAAATAGGGAAAAATGAAACTGAAGGAAACAAGGCATGAAAAGAAGGGAGGAATAAGAGAACAATGAATGAGTCGACAACAAAAAAGTTACAAAGACTCCCAGGAAAGAGAATTCCTGATGGTCAGTATCTATTTGGATTGTCATGATGAAAAAGAGAAGATCGACAAGAATTGAAAAAAAAAAAAAAAAAGGTAAACTCATGATTTTATATGGCTATCTCCTGATCTAATTCAGCCCGTGAATCAGAAAGCTGATTTTCCGAAGCAAATGAAAGCAGCAGCAGGTTATTGGTAAACAGGGAGAATACTGGGTGATGGGCATCGTTGTTAACCAGTGCTCTAATCAAATTAATTTGAGAAGACTGTGATACTCGCCTCTCAGAGTCTCCTGTGAAAGACTAAGGAAAGGTAACCCTCCTGCTCCCAGCATGGCTGGCATTCTATGCAAAAGAAACACTGAAAGTCAACATATGCCAACAATATGTTTTGCAGGCTAGTGTAGATGCTCCAGGTTCTTGCTAAGCTAAAGTAGATATTGCCCTGGGTACACACTGCAGCAGAGAGTCGTAAAAACACTTCCTAAAACGATGAGCCTCAACTCCCCAATGTCCTCAAGGGCATATACAGTGTCCTGTCCCAAGAGAAGTTGGCCGCCCTTCCTTATTCAGGGGTTAGTGCAAATCTACTCGAGGTGAAGTCTGAGTATCTTTAGTTTTAGGAAGGCACTAGATTCCAAACAGAAAGGTAGTCATCAGCTAGAGTAGGCAGCAATTAGAGGCTGAACAGGAGGCTCTAAAAATCTAAAACAAAGGAACTTGATAGGCATGTAATCATGAAATCCCCAAAATATCCCGGAAAGTGATAAAAATAAGTACCTTTGGGTAAAGTGTTGATATGTCCCCAAAGAGGAATTCAAGATAGCTAGACCTCTTTGGTCATAATATCAACTATTATCCGTGTATTCAGGAGAAAGAAATAAGGCAAGATGATACTCTCTTTTTTTTATCTTCCATACTTAAATTTATTTATTACATTGGGAAACATGTCTGCACGTTGATCTACTGGACTCCAGCTATACAAAATCTTTAAATTAACTAAAAATATTTTTCAGGCTGTTACTCTGAAGAGAGGAGGTAGGGAAAGCACATCTCAAGGTAACTAGCTTACATGTAGCATTCAAATTAACAAACAGCAACAATAAGAAAAATTGGTTATACTTTCCAAAGCGCATCCTGTGATTAGTCTGCTGCCTGTTCTTCAACCACAGTATTATATATCACAAATGAAACCCAGAAGTTTAACACCAAGTGAGATTAAAATGTGTTTAGGGGGCGCCCGGGTGGCTCAGTCGGTTAAGTGTCCGATTCTTGATTTTAGCTCAGGTCATGATCTCAGGGTTGTGGGATCAAGCCCTGTGTCCTTGGGCTCTGCGCTCAGTGGGGAGTCTGCTTATCCCTCTCCCTCTTCTCCTGCCTCTGCTCTCTCTCTCTCAAATAAATAAATAAAATCTTTAAAAAAATGTGTTTAGTAAATTATACCTACTAAAGCACAACAGAACTTTAGAAAGATTTTCAATAATGATTTTTGTTGAAATAAAAAAGCATTTTCTGTTTAATTTTTTTTGAGCACAATAATCTTTATCTTAAATAATTAGAAACAAAATGGCTAATGGATATAATACTTTAAAGTGAAAAGAAACTAAGGTTAAAGTATAACAGGCACCTTTACATGTTAACTCACAGATGTGATTAAATTAATGTCCTGAGGGATGGAGGGCATAATTAGGGAAAACATATTTCTCCTTAATCTTTACATCATTTGCCCTGTATAAATATTGGTAGTGGTCACATACTGCTAATATTTCCCAGACAAGTGTTTTCAAGATGGCGGCTACAATGCAATTGGTAACTCCATTCCCAAGTTGTGGGCTATAGGGCAATGATATAAATTAAAGCTGTAGATGAACAGGAGACAGATAGGGGAGTCAGTGCAGAACAAGGCCACAAGGCAAGATAAAGAAAGCGTTAGGGGCACCTGGGTGGCTTAAGTCGGTTAAGCATCCGCCTCTTGATTTCAGTTCAGGTCATGATCTCGGGGTCCTGGGGTGGAGCCCTGTGTTGGGGCCTGCGCTCATTGGGAAGTCTACTTGAGATTCTCTCCCTCTCCCTTTACCCCTACCTCCTACCCCCCCAAATACATAAATATATCTTGTTTAAAAAGTGGTAGATCATTCCATATTCAATTGCCCATGCGGTCATACCTCTGTGTCACTTATACATATTCACCCCTTTCTATTCATTCCCATCGCGGCCACCTGTCTTGGACCTTCAAGATCTCTTGCTTTCAACTTTCCAAGGTAGGCTCTCTGCCTGCCCACCCCACCGTCTTTTGTCAATCCATCCTTCAAACTGCCACCAGAAAAGAGAAATATGAGATCTACCCCATGGCTGCAGCAAAAAGACAAAATTCTTCAACAGGACATCGAAGGCCCTCCACAATCTGCCCTCCCCCTACCTTCTTGCTGCGCCCCATGTTCGGCTGTGTGTTTTTGTTACACTGGTTTCTTTGCTATTCCTAGTCATGCCCTGTCCTTGCTCTGTTCTCTATCTCTGTCCATAGACTTCCTATTTAAAAAATAATTTGGTCACTGTCTTTGTTGCTCATAATTTTATTCACCCTTCAAGATACAACTTAAATGACACCTCCTTCAGGAAGGTTTCCTACAGCCTACTAATTTTACTTCACTATACTCTCATAGCACTTTATTCACATATAAACAACAGCATTTACCATATTCTACTCTGAATTGAAGCTAATTATATAAAAGTCAATCTCTACTGCTGGACTATAAGCAACTGAACACCGCAAGTCACAGCTCTTAAGCGCTTTATGGCATTTATTTGCTCATATGTCTTTTCTTTTTCAATAAACAGTAAGTCCCCTGAGGTCATGATCCACATCTCCCTTTAAAAAATATTTTAAATGAAAAATTAAATACATATTTCCAATATAAATATAACACTTAATGTATATTATACATAAGTGTATAAATACAGGTATCCTCTGCTTTTCAAAATTTCATGTTATGCCACTTTGCTTTTATGAAAGACCTATATTAAAATTAGTACCTGTCTTCACTAACCAGAGGAAACCTGAAGAGGATTTCTACTTTTACCGGAAAAGGCAAAAAGCAAAAATAGCATTCAGCATTTATTTTGCAGAGAGCTGTTATAAGGCCCCCCTCCCCCCCTCCCCCCTGAGCAGCGAGAGTACCCTGCCCAGCTCCTTTCCCAAGAACTACACTCAGCATCTCAGCATCCAGCCGCCAGGCCTGTGACCTGGGTCTGCAAGCATCTCTCTCTGCGTGCCTTTTTTTAAAGATTTATTTTGTGCATCCATTAGCAAGATGTGTTTTAAGGTATCAGAAAAGCCCGAGAGGTTATTTTTTGGCTCTGAGAACGCTCAAAATTTTTTCCATATAAATTAATGGTAATTGCGTCTTTGCTTTACACCATTTCAGATTAGTAAAGATTTCACAAGGAATGCTCTACTTTCAGATAGTGGGGGAAAGCTATATATCATGCATGGTAGTACTTATGATGCACATCAAGGTTCCATTTACCTACTACCCACTGAATAAACAGAAATCACCCACATCTTCCACAATATCCTTTGTGCTCCCGCCCATCTCATTCCTTCTCCATCTTCCAGAGGTAATCACTATCTTAATTTTGGTTTCTTACTCTCTTGTTTTTATAATAGTTTTATCCCATATGCATGTATCCCTAAACAACATATTGTTTAGTTTTACATGCTTTTGGTTGCTTATAAACGGAATCATACTGCATTTATTATTTTGCAAATTTTTGTGTTTGTTTTGGTTTTTGGCTCAACATTATGTTCGTAAGATTCACATATGTTGATGCATGTAGCTAAAGTTCATTCATTTTCACTACCTAAAAAAACCTCTTGCAAATGAGCTCCGGGAGGCACATCTGAGAAGAATGTCCATAGTAACACTGTTTGTTAATGCAAAACACTGCAAATGACCCAAATGTTCATTATCAGGAGGCTACATAAATAAATCATGGTATTTTCTACACTTGCACCTCCTAATGTGTCTGGCATATAGTAGGCCCTCTATAAATATTTATTGAATAGATAAATAGACTTGAGGAAAATATATAACTGATTCATGATGGCCTCCTCCCCCAAGCCCAGGACATACTCAGATGCTCAGTAAACATCTGAGACATTCATCCACAAAATCACATGAGCCCCAAGACTAGCAGTGGGCAGATGGTCAGATAAACCGACAACTCGTATCATCTGAGTTGAGACAAGTCAGGCGACAAAATGGCAACTATGATATGTCTGCCCGAAACAAGCTAGGCGGACAGGTGTAATTTCTGATGGTGGTAATTCCATCTGCTTTCTTCTGAGTCCTTACACACCACTGTGGTTCACAGGCATCCCTCTATCTCCCACAACCCTCCCCTCGCCCTGCCCCCCTCTATCTTCTTTGCCACTCCCCTCTTCAGATGAGCCTTCTCTGGTACACCTGGGAAGGATTTAGGGATGGGGGCAAGAGTTGACTTTTTGATTTCCCTTCTCTGCCTAGCTATCTCAAGCTCTGACTTAGCCCCTTGATAATAACATTTTGTTGGACAATGATTTATCTCTCACAGTGTCACCATCTGAACATTACATATCCATTTTAAGGCAGTCAAGCTACCCTGCTTGTTGCCTTTTTAACATATTTGATGTCAGCTCTTCCACAGAAGCAAACCCCTAGAAAAATGATCACCATGCCAGCATGCTATTAGTCCATTTCCCATTTTACTGAAATAGAAACTAATTCTCAGGATAACACTATCGGTGAAGATGCAGGGGGAAGACAAATTACACCAAACCAAATGAGTATGTGTTTATCTGCAGCGTTAGTCAATTATTTTCAAAAGAACTGGTATAGAAAATAATGAAAAAGAATTAAATCCAAAGGTAAAGAAAAGACTGCCAACTACAGACAAGTTTTTCCATGAAATTGAAGATTATTCACACAAGTTCATCTCACTTTGACTTGACTTCATCATTTTACCATGGTCATAATATAAACCTGAATATTTAGTCCCCCAAAAAGAACGAAGGAAGGAAAGAAGGAGAGAAAAGCCATGATTCTGACACAGTAGACATAACAGAAATACAAACAAAGCTGACACATCGTTCTTTCCTTTGTTTCTGTTTCCATAACTAAATCTTCCTCTTTCCCTTGTCCCATCACTCCCTGCAACACCCTCCCCCCACCCTTCTCTTCTGCATTTCTCTTGCTTCTCTTGGCAAAGACCCTGGGAAGGGATTCAAGAGTGGCCAGTCCTCACTCCTTAGCTCCAATTTGTCTGTGGGGATGCCTTTTCCTCTCAAATTTGAACTACCATTTCACTGCAAATAATTAAACACTTTTTTTTACATTCTGGATCCTTCCCTGGGTTGCTACATTTCTTATACGTGCTTCGGCTCATGCACATCCTGTGCTCCGGAAATATTGCTACTAGATTTGAGTAGGCTCAAAATCCTTCTTCGAGCAAAATAGAGCTGTCGTATCAATACAGTGTCCTGCACATACTTCAGTCAAATCCAGTAGCTTCCCTGACCTTTTGTCTATATCTTCCAAGGGTCTTCATGATCTAACTCTGTTAGTTAGCCCTGCCTAAAAGCAGGAGATCTAGAAAAGCCATAACTTACCTTACTGATTAGTTTCTCTCTCAAGCCTTAGGAAGTTATGAAGAAAATCTTTACTTCAGACTTAATTTCACTCCAAAATCTAGAATTGTGTGCTTGGATATAAAGGACAGGATCCTTGGCAAGAAAATGCCAGTCTGATGTTGGGGTTCATACCAGCCAAGGTAGGGACTCTGTGTGCAATTATTGCAGAGACATTAGGAAAAGAAGGGAAACCAACATGTTTTAATAGCTACAGCGAGCCCGGTACTATATGAGGTGCTTTCACACATTCCTTTATCTCTACCGAACGTGGAAGGAGTTCCTATCACCTTCGCTTTACAGATGAGGAGACGAAGGCTCAGAGGGGCCTAAAAGTGGTGTCAGAATTTAAATCCAGGTTTTTCTGGTCCTCATGCTCCAAAGCAGGAAAAGTGAAACCTGAAGGCATCTTCAGAGGGCCGAAGGCCACAAAATACATTTCTGCCAATACAACCACACATGACTCAGACTGCTTCTCAAATAAGGCCCTTCATGCTCTGGCCCCTGCTTCTTTCCTCACCTTCTTTCCATCCTTTGCCATAAATCTCCCTTCCTCCGGCCGCATAGAATACCGTACTGCTCCCTAAAGTGCTGATGAATGGTTCTGTGCCCTTCCCTAGGCCCTTCCCTTCATCTGAGATGCCCTTCCCCCTTGCTTCATGGCTCTATCTCCCACTCCAAAGTTCAGCTCAAGGGTCCCCTCCTTCAAGACACTTTCCACACCTTCCAGTCTGATTTAGATGCTCCTCCTCCGCACCAAGCCCATCCCCATCCATAGTACTCATTCTGCTTGACCATAACTGCTCATGTATTTGTCCATTTCTCCTATAAGCTACAAAGTCACCCGAGAGAGGAGAACCCACATTTTATTTCCCTTTGTATCTCTAGCACACAGTACAGGGACTGGTCCATCAAGAAAGACAACGGGGACGAATGGCCAGAAACCACAGGATACTGGGATCCCCATATTTTAAAAACTGGAGGGGTCAAACTCATGCCAGTGATTAAGTAAAAGCGAAGCAGTAACCCGTCAGGACTGCTAACCATCTGCTGACAGTAAGTGAGGCCTGGGGCTGATGAGCCCAAACATCCATCCCAGCTCCGACAACCTGGGGCTGCAGATGCTCCTGATCAGGGTTTTCTGACCAGGACGAGCCACCATCTCAGAAGCAAGCATGGTCCAATAGTGGGAGCCCAGGACGGGAGTCAGGAGACTGGGATCCAGGCCTGACCCTGCTGGCTGTGACTTTAAGGGAGGTGAGCTTCCCCATTTTTATAAAATGAAAGGAGCAGAGAGAGGTGGGTAGAGGTGGCCAACAAGATGGCCTCTTCTATAGCTGAGAACAGTCCTGCTTTCCCACCGCGTACTGTGTTCTTACACGAGACACCGATGCCTAAAGTTCTCTGCCCATCCAGCACCAACGCTCTCTTTGGTCTCATGGCTCCTCTTCTAAACAATAAGATATAATATGCACAGAGAAAATGAGTAAAATCTACATATCTTGAGTGCACTGGACAGGGTATTTTGGGGGGAAAAATTAATAGGACAAACAAATGCAGACAAAATCGGAGTCCGAAGGCAAATCAGTATTGACAGAAAATTTCATCAGCCGCAGGTATGACAGACGATGTTCATGGATTTAACACTTGCATATGTGACCAAGCTTGATGCTGAAGGTCCAAACTATGTAATCATTTGTAATTTTATTGAGAAAGGTATTTGGATCCTCTCGTTGTAACGTTGATGTTCACAGAAAAAGGCCCATTAACTAATGATGATGATTCATAGGTTTTGTTATTCTTGGCTGTTTGTAATAAAAGCAGAAACGGGTAAAGTGGCAAGAATCTTTTCTCTGCCTGAAAATGACGCTGACATGAAAACCAGCTGATACTGTTGGTGACAGAAGTGAAAGAAGTGAATAGAAAGACCAGCCAGAAATTAGCTGTAGAAATTGCCTTAATACTGAATTTTTAGAATCATTACATATCTGGATTACTTAACTTTTTCAATTATATTTTACATCTTTCAAGGAGAGAGAAAGTAAGAATTATGTTATATGGCACTGGTACATTTGGAAATTCGTAAATGTCTTGAGACAGATTCCACACCAATGCCTAAGGTCTCCTGCGCAGTATGTAGCCCTTAAAATGGCAACATTAAAAAAAAAAAAAAAATCTACTCCCTTATCTCCAAAAATCAACTTAGTTTGTTAAAATTCTCCCAGATGTTCTTGAGGATTCCCGAGGGAAGATGGAGTTAGATAAGGTCCAAATGTTCGCAGGCCCCTGAAACGAACTGAAGATAATCACAAGAGAGTGCTCGTTACCTCCTCTTAACTCTCTTTCGGGCACTCTGAAAAAAGCCTCTCTGTACCCTTCTCAGCAGAGCTGCACACACCCATTCTTCTGGTATAAACTGAGTCAACCCTGATTTCCAGAAACATCATTTTCAAGCAAATGATTTTCTTAAGTTTTCCACTTTCCCCACATCAGCTGGCTGAAAGAAGATGTCTGGGTTATAACTTCATTTTTAAGTGGAATGAGTCTTCAGAGAATACATTTTATCTTGTCAGCATTTTGGATCCAAATTTCCTTCCCATCCTTTCCCCCCTAAAGTATCGGTTTGCATAAGATGCAAAGTGAGATGCACAGCTGCAAGCTTTCAAGATGGCTAAGGAAGGAAAACCGGATGAGTCACTAATTAGCTCTCCAAACCGGACCCTCAAACACACGAACCATCCTTCTCTCCTACCTGGTGTTTCTGGAAGAGTTTATGTCAGTAACGGAAAATTTAAATACTCTTGTAGAATTCCAATTTTTTTTTCCACTCCAGCTCTGAACAATGTCCTGAATATTAAGACACATGGCCTAGTGCAGTGGTTTTCACATGGTACTCTCAGGATCCCTCAGAACCCTGGGGGGCCAAGAAGAGGGGGGGCATCTTTAGGAGAGGCCCCAGGTCTCCTAAACCCATTTTACTATGATTCATATTTATGGGAATGTAAGCTCCATGAAAGTAAGGATTTCTGTCTGTTTTGTTCACAGACACACTCCCATGCTTAAAACAGGGCCTGGGATCTGGTACGGGGCTTGGTAAAAACTTTCCAAATTAACCGGGGAGAGAAGGGAGAGGGGTTGATGTTCGCAGCAGTGCTCTGAGGAAGGGGCAAGGGTTATGCTCACCTTACAGAGTCTCACTCCTAATACAACATCATCCGCAGAACCTCCCACATGGGCCAGTAGCTTTTTTTCATCTGCTTCACATAGGAAATTTCCCAGCACTTGACACAAGAAAGGGTCAGTGGTAGAGAAAACGGTTTCAAAACCACTGACTTCATGGTGAGATCCAAAGGCAGCGGGTAACAAATCTCACTCCTCGCTCTCTTTCTAGCACTACCCTTGGGGCCTTAAGCAAGGGGTTTAATTTCTTTCGTTTCATTTTATCATTTATCTTGCAGGGTGACTATACGTGGAATGATTGGAGAATTGGACATTGTCAGAGACACAATCTTGCTAATGTTGCTTCCAGAACTGTGAAACAAGGGGAAGGCCTAGGTGACCCCCACCCTCCTTCTCAAGTTCAATGCCTCTGCGATTGAAGATCTTGGGCAGGGCTGTCCACATGGTTCTGTTATTCCTGAACATGCTTTCTGACTGAACAAGCCATATGGCTTTTGGTTCAGTTGCCAGGCAGCCCGGCCAAGCTCCCATCAACATGTCAACCAGATAAGGTGGAGGGGAAGGAGAGGCAGATCCCTAAATGCTGGTTGTGCTGAACAGTAAAGAGAAAACAGGGACACAGAGTCGTGGGCCGGGGATCAACCTCGACAGCTGCAAAACCAATCATCTCTGAGTTTCACCATGTTTCAAGGAACATCCATAGAGGAAAAACCACAGTAGCCCTTAATACATGATTATGTCTCTCAGGGGCTTACTTCTGGGATGACATTTTAAATACATGACAAACCCCAAAAAGCTACAGTTTCAGATCTTGCCAGAAATTGGGATTTTAGTTGAACTATAAAAGAGTCAAGGGAAGCTTATCGGGTAAGACACGAGGTCCTTCCTGATACGCTCTTATAAAGCTAGAAGCCACTGGGTCGCCAGGCAGTTTGTGCTGCTGACATCACATCTGAAAAAGCAAATCCGTCCAAAGCCCCATTTTCAAAACAGGATGAGACTGGGTTCTCCACTCTAGCATGGAAGGAGTGCAGAAGTCCCCACTCCATCCTAACGAGTAAAAAGCAGAAAAAACTGAAAAATCAACCATTCTTCTTAGAACTGTCCGACAAGTGAGATCACAGGGCAGACTGCTGCCCCCAAACTGGGGAGATGGATACAGAGAATCACAGCTTACAGAAGCAGAAACCTCGGCAGGACCCAGTGCTGGGTCAGAAAACCTAAACTTTAACAGATGAATTGCTGGAGACTCAGAGTGCCCAAGTCTGAGAGTCAAAACATCCGGGGGGGGGGGGGGACCCAGTCTGAGGGACCCCCACACTTTTGTGTTTTACCTCCAAGAGCTCTAGCAGACCCTCACAGTTAATACCAGAGAAAAACCATCTCATGCTCCCAGCAGAGGGAGGGAAAAGCAACCACTTCAAAAAATGTCACCGAATTCTGTTCTTCTTTACCAGGGCTGGCCTCAGGAGAAACAATTTTACCATAGCCTACCCTGCTGGGGTTTCGCCAGAGCCTAACTGACCTGGGGAAAGGGAAATACCCGGCTCCAGCTCACTTTAGACACCTTGTCCCACCCAAGACGGGTAGAAAACTGAGAAGCACTGATCAAGTTCATGGGACCTAATCACAGGACTACAGGTGCTTCCTGGTCCCTCAGACCTCGCCACAACGTTATTAAAGGCCTTTCACAACAACAAGGCATACCAAAAGGCAAAAATACAGTTTGAACAGACTGAACAAGCATCAGAACTAGAGCCAGATACAGCAGCAATGCTGGGATTATCAGACCAGGAATTTAAAAATACTGATTAATATGCTAAGGGCTTTCATGGGGGGTAAAAAAAAAAGTAGACAACATGCAAGAACAGGTAGATAATGGAAGCAGAGAGATGGAAAATTCTAAGAAAGATTCAAAAGAAATGCTAGGGAGAAAAGACAATATTCACAGAAGTGAAGAATGCTTTAATGGATTCCTTGCTAGACTGGACGTGGGGAAGGGAAAAAAATGGCTAGACTTGAGGTTATAACAATAGAAATTTCCAAAATGGAAAACAAGGAGAAAAAAGGTAGGAAAAAAAAAGGAACCCAGAACAGAATATCCAAGAACTGTGGGACAACTATAAAATGTGTAACATATGTGTTATAAGACATCAGAGGGAGAAGAAAGAGAAAGGAATAGAAGTGATATTTGAAGCAACAATGGCTGGGATTTTCCCCCAAATAAATGTCAGACACCAAACCACAGATCCAGAAAGATCAGAGACCACCAAGCATGATACATGACAAAAAACTACACCCAGATATACCATATTTACACTTTAGACAATAAAAGATAAAGAAAAATCTTGAAAGAAGCCAGAGGGAAAACCCTCCCTATAGAGCAGCAAAGATAAAAACGACATCTAAGCGTGCCTGGGTGGCTCAGTCATTAAGCATCTGCCTTCAGCTCAGGTCATGATCCCAGGGTCCCGGGACTGAGTACCGCATCGGACTCCCTGCTCAGTGGGGAGCCTGCTTCTCCCTCTCTCTCTACCCCTCCCCCCTGCTCATGCTCTCTCTCTCTCTCTCTCTCTCTCAAATAAATAAATAAATAAAATCTTTAATAAAAACATGAAAAAAATAGCATCTGACTTCTCAGAAACATGTGAGCAGGAGCAGAGCAAAATATTTAAAATGTTAAGAGAAAAAAAAATCACCAACCTTGAATTCTGTACCCTGTGAAATTATCCTTCAAAAGTGAAATAGAGTTTCTCAGACAAACAAAATTGAGGGGATTTGTTGCCAGTAGAGCTGTAAGAAATGTTAAAAGAAGTTTTCCAGACAAAAGGAAAATGATGTAGGTCAGAAACTCGGATTTTCATAAAGAAAAGAAGAGCATCGAGGAAGGAACAATGGAAGGTAAAACAAAATTTTTATTTTTCTTATTTTTAATTGATCTAATAAACAAAAGTTTGCTCAAAATAATAGCAACAATATACTGAATTATGTATGCTTACATATAAGTGAGATGAATGACAGCAATTAGGGAACAGGAGGTAGAAATTAGAATTATTTTGTTAATATAAGGTACTCACATTACACATGAAGTGGTATAGAGTTATTTGAAAGTAGCCTTGGATTAGTTGTAAATGTGTATTTATATTGCAAACTCTGGGGCAACCACTTAAAAAAAGTTTTAAAAGAAGTATACTTGAGGGGCACCTGGGGGGCTTAGTCAGTTGGGCGCCTGACCCTTGATTTCAGCTGGGGTTGTGATCTCGGGTCCTGGGATTGAGCCCCATGTTTTGGCTCTCTGTCAGTGGGGAGTCTGCTTCTCCCTCTGCCCCTCCTCCTGCTCGTGCATACTGTCTCTCTCTCTCTCTCTCAAATAAATAAAATCTTTATATATATAAAAAAAAAAGATGATTTTCAGGAGCATACTAACTAATAACTAAGCCTTGATAAACAGTTTTTTCCTCCTATCTTCTTCACCATGATGACTATTTCTCTGAATTATTTTGCTATTTTTAGCATGCAAGTAATACATATACCTGACATAAAATGTGCAAAACAGAGGAAAAAAAGAAAAACAAATCACCAAGAGTTCTCTAACCAGGACTAAAATTATGGAATATTTCCTTCCAAACTATTTTCTAGCCATAGATTTTTTTTAAAAAAATTCCATTTTAACCAACAGAAAGTATAAACCTGGCTGCTACAGGTCTGGCCCTTGGGGAAGGAGAGAATTTCAGATAATCTATGGCCCTTTTTTCCTCCTTATCCACAATTTCTGCTCTCTCTGAGGCCTGGGACCCTGCCCCAGAGGACTTAACTGTGAAGGAGAGTGAGTGAGCGCCAACCTTGGTTGGCGGGAGGGGAGGACCTTCTGCATCTCTCAAACACTCCTTCTCTTGCAAGCTCCCCGCATCAACTCATCCTCTTCAGTACCCGGCGTCTTTAATTTCTGAGCCTTTCCAGAGTTCAGCAGTAAATCTGCTTGCTTCTCCCTGGGAGCCACTGATGTAGGCCCTCAGACCTCACCTGGTCTACCCGCTAATGCAGCCATCAGAACTCTAATGTTTCTAGCTTCCCTGTTGGTAGACTGACATTAGAGCCAACTTCTGATCTTATCAAAAGTAGAATCTGTGTTTCTATTCCTCATTCTCCTGGTCTTGCACGGTGATCAATGAGTTTTGAGAGAAGAAAGAGGCTGAAAGATTTTTATCCCACCATAATTCCTGTTCTTACATGATATTCTAGCATTGTATTATCTTTATCATTATAGCTTTTCATATATTTCACTGTCTAGTAGAAATATACCTATTTCAAATGTGATTGAATGTTTCTGCAAATCTTTCCCTGTTGGTTTGCTTTTAAGATCATAAATAAGTTACCAGATAAATGAACTAGAAAGAAGCTTAATATTCCAAACTCCAAAGATAATGCCAGGCACATAGCTGGTGATCAGTCAATACCTACTGAGTGATTATGAACAATGAGTCTGGGAAAAGTCAATAGCACAGGGGCACATTTGGAAACGTGGGGTTGTTCCTGAAAATCTGTTGTACTGTGGATCTGTTTCAGTCTGAGAAGCAAGAAAGGCTGACCTGTGACCACATCTGGTGGCTATAGCTAGTGTGATGTGTGCTGGGCCAACCAAAACGAAGCATCTGTAAGCCAGACTTTGTTCATCTGGGATGCTCACAACGGGGCGCTGACCGTGTGACACAGACTTCCTGGGGCCCTCAGAGCAGGGGCAGGCATAATTCAAAAAAAAGTCTTCTTAATTAAAGCAACAGAGATCAAAGCCCTAAACAGAGGGATAATGGCAGAGCATTAAATGCAGAGTAAATGCATCATTCTTTGAATAATTCCATTTGTGACTAATTTACCCAAACAGCCATAGGAGAAATCAAGTTTCAGTGGAATGGTTGGTGGGAGGTAACAGACAGGAGAGTGGTAGGAATTCATGTTTTCATATTTCCAACTGCTTACTCACCACTGCTAAGGAATATTTAATTCTTG
Organism: Mirounga angustirostris; assembly: GCF_029215605.1. Taxonomy (NCBI): domain Eukaryota; kingdom Metazoa; phylum Chordata; class Mammalia; order Carnivora; family Phocidae; genus Mirounga; species Mirounga angustirostris. The sequence goes on from NW_026991714.1 coordinate 64,567,629, forward strand.
AGCATGTACCTTGTGGCTTACGGGTGTTCCTTAACTTCCCCAAACTTTGCATCCTTAACCAGTATGATACAGTGTTTGTTCATAGCTCTGGGAAATTTCTGTGACAAAGTTAATGGCTCCTGAACCAAAGAAATGGAAATCCAGATTTCGCTAGCTCCCTAACAGCTTATATGGATAATGTGAGTTCTTTTTCAGTTTATCTCAACCCACTTCAATCTACACTGCTGTTGGAACAATCTTAGGACACGGCTCTCAACACTTTGATCCCCCTTCAAAATGGTGTCCCTCTGCTCACCAGCTGCTGGCGAGGTTTTCAGTCTTATCATGACGAGACCCTCCCCCACAATACATGCAGTTGAACTACTCTTCATTCCCTGACTCACCCCACAACTTTCTCCCTTCCACCCCTTTGCCCATGCTGGGTCCTCTGCCTGAAATGCCCTTCATCAGACAACAGAAATGGCATCATCCTTCAAGACCAAAACTCCTTTGGGGCACCTGGGTGGCTCAGTCAGTTAAGCATCTGCCTTCGGCTCAGGTCATGATCCCAGGGTCCTGGGATCGAGCCCCACATCAGGCTCCCTGCTCAGTGGGGAGTCTGCTTCTCCCTCTCCCTCTGCTCCTCCCCCTGCTCATGCGCTCATGCCCCCCCCTCAAATAAATAAATAAATAAAATATTTTTTTAAATTTTTTTATTCTTATGTTAATCCCCATACATTACATCATTAGTTTTAGATGTAGTGTTCCATGATTCATTGTTTGTGCATAACACCCAGTGCTCCATGCAGAATGTGCCCTCCTCAATACCCATCACCAGGCTAACCCATCCTCCCACCCCCCTCCCCTCTAGAACCCTCAGTTTGTTTTTCAGAGTCCATCATCTCTCATGATTCATCTACCCCTCCGATTTCCCCCCCTTCATTCTTCCCCTCCCGCTACCTTCTTCTTCTTTTTTTTTTTTCTTAACATATATTGCATTATTTGTTTCAGAGGTACAGATCTGAGACTCAACAGTCTTGCACAATTCACAGCGCTTACCAGAGCACATACCCTCCCCAGTGTCTATCACCCAGTCACCCCATCCCTCCCACCCCACCCCCCACTCCAGCAACCCTCAGTTTGTTTCCTGCAATTAAGAATTCCTCATATCAGTGAGGTCATATGATACATGTCTTTCTCTGATTGACTTATTTCGCTCAGCATAACACTCTCCAGTTCTATCCACGTCGTTGCAAATGGCAAGATCTCATTCCTTTTGATGGCTGCATAATATTCCATTGTATATATACCACCTCTTCTTTATCCATTCATCTGTCGATGGACATCTTGGCTCTTTCCACAGTTTGGCTATTGTGGACATTGCTGCTATAAACATCGGGGTGCATGTACCCTTTCGGATTCCTATTTTTGTATCTTTGGGGTAAATACCCAGTAGTGCAATTGCTGGATCATATGGTAGCTCTATTTTCAACTTTTTGAGGAACCTCCATACTGTTTTCCAGAGTGGCTGCACCAGCTTGCATTCGCACCAATAGTGTAGGAGGGTTCCCCTTTCTCCGCATCCCCACCAACATCTGTCGTTTCCTGACTTGTTAATTTTAGCCATTCTGACTGGTGTGAGGTGGTATCTCATTGAGGTTTTGATTTGGATTTCCCTGATGCTGAGCAATATTGAGCAATTTTCATGTGTCTGTTGGCCATTTAAATAAAATATTTTTTAAAAATACCCAAACTCCTTTTTTAAGAAGGAATGGTTAGAACTTCTCATTTCAACAAAGTGATTTAGAATTTGCATTACAATGAAAAAGGACACGCTCCAAAGCAAAGGGTGAAAGAAGGTCAAGGCCAAATAAATTTTGTTACAAATATGTGTTTTTGAAACCACTGCAAGGCAAAGCAGAGGGTACGGACTTTGAAGTCAGATTTGTGGGTTTACATCCTGGCTCTGGCATATTTTAATCTCATGACCTTGTTCAAGTTATTCAACCTTTCAAAAACTGAGTCTTCCACATATTAAGACAACTATAACAATGCCTACGTCACAAGTGTAGATGGTAGACACAAAACACACATTTCCCAAATTCCAATTAATAACTCTGTGCTGCCCACATCCTTCCTGCGTTGTCAAATATGATCCTCAGGTCTGTGTCTTTCCAAGTGATGGAAGATGTCTGCACAGACTGCTGGGGAAATGTTCCCTCTTCCCATCCCTGATCACGAGAGAAGCTGAAAACACTCTGCATCATAAAACTGGGACACTTCAGGGATTGCTTCTGTGCTCTGAGAAACCACCTCTGAAGTATGTAATGCTCATGGCTTTCTCAGTTAATACCGTGTTACCTTGGTAATACTCTTTAAACTGATCTTTCTCCTCAAAAAAAAAAAGTACTTGTGAATTCTCTTTGTTAAGTCAGAACAGGAGGCAAAATATAATAAAAATAAGTCTGCTAGATTTTTTTCTCTTTAAATTAAGAAACTGAGAGCCTTGGATGAATTGAAATTAGCATCGGGTCACTGCACGAATTAGTCACAATAATTAATTAATGACTGTTCAGGGGATGGCACCTAACAACAGATAACCAGGAGTAACAGGACCGTCGCTAACAATGTAACAACTGCAACCACTTCTTCCCCCAGTAACAGCGAGGATAATGTTCTGCCAGAGCTTACAGTACACATGGGGTCCAGGCCTCAGCCCCCACCTTCCTCTGCTGCAGGGGAAGGACACACTGAGCAAAAAGCTCTCTGTTGGAATCAGCTGAGTCCCTGAGCCACGGTATTTGCCTGACCCTGTTTTCTGTGCTGGATTTGCCATCCTGTTATAAATCAGTCAGCACAAACCCCAAAGTATATACTCTGTTCATTTACTTAAGAGCACACCAACTCTGCAAAGGGCAAGGGGTTTTGAGGAAATCCCAACTAACTGACGGGGGGAAAAGGCCAAGAGTATGGATTCCTCTGTCAGAGATAAATGGTATCTATCAACTGCATGCACAGATCCCTGAATAAATACCAACAGCATTCCTTTGTGTTGTTTTAAAATTCAGATTACATTAGGAAAAGAGCAAGGTAACTTACTTTTTGTCACACCGCTAAGTCTTTACTCCGTTTGAATGCTATTAGCATCAATGGGAGATTTTATTACCTCTCAAAGTGTGTGTAAAACCCAAGTGTCTCTAAAAAGTACACTTTGTTGACATTTATCATAAGGACTATTAAAACAACATATAGGGGCTCCTGGGTGGCTCAGTCGTTAAGCGTCTGCCTTTGGCCCAGGTCATGATCCCAGGGTCCTGGGATCGAGCCCTGCATCGGGCTCCCTGCTTCTCCCTCTCCCGCTCCCCCTGCTTGTGTTCCCTCTCTCACTGTGTCTCTCTCTGTCAAATAAATAAAATCTTTAAAAAAAAAAAATTAAAACAACATATAAAAATGTCAATGTTTCATTTGAATACCTAGTTGCACCCAAACTAGCTATTGCACAATTTTAGTTTACACAGGCTATTAACAGAACACACACTCTGGTCTGATTAAACCGCATTATTCATCCTGAGGGAAAATCCAATGCTGCTTCGTGGTAGGCCACTAATACTTAAAGCAATGCTTTATGAACCCTACTTCACAGATGAGAGATCTCAGGCTTGGGAAGATGAGAAACTTGTCCAAAGTGACATGGCTGGCAAGTGACCAAGGGATGCAGACCCCAAAGCCCAGCTGAGGGCAAGTCTGCCGTGAACGCTCTGCTGTCCTTCCAGGCGCAGCTGCGCTATCATCGACCCACCTCCTCTGAGATGACCGCCAGGCTTGCAGTGCCTCTGACCCACCCTTCGCTGTAACTGTCCCAAGTGAGCAGCAGGCACTGATCTGAATCTCCTCTGACCCCAGGCCATCCCTAGAATGTTTTAATAAGACTCTCATAACCAGATTGTCTTCTTGTCCTCACCTCTATCTCCTGAAAGCTGAGGTCAAGGAGATCAGATTATGATTCATTAGGATTACACTACATTTTGACTCTGCTGCTCGGTCATGAAACACGCCAGCTGGCTGGGTAAGTCCGGTGGCTGGAGATGTGCTTCTAAAGCCACAAGCGAGTTAATATGCACTCAGTTCCTCTGTAAGCTCACTGTTCTATGACAATGACAAAGCGTTCCCTGGCGATGTGGTGAAGAGAGCACAAGTTTTCGGAATCAGACACAGCCGAGTTAGACTCTGTGCCTTCCCCCCTAAAACCTGGTGATCTTGGGCAAATCAAGTAAACGAACCTCTCCAAGTTCAATGTCCTCATCTGCAAAATGTACAGAAAAATGCCTGCACCATGGGATGTGCTGGAAAGTGCTAGTTGTTCACCGACACTTGGTCTTCCCTGCTCCCGGGGCTCAGGAAGGAACTACTTTTCCAGGTCCCCCCCCACCCCAGCCCCAGGATCAGGCTTGGCCACATGACTAAGTTCTCTCCAGTGGAACATGAGTGGGCTCGCCCCTCCTGGGTTTTCTTTGCTCCTTCTCGTTGGAGAGAGCCTATGATGACAAGCCCCTCAGGGATGGTAGAGAAACACCATCCCAGGAACCTGGGCACTAAGGAACAGCATGGAGCAGAGCCACTCATGAACTTGGACCATTCACAACGTGCCATTGGTGAGGAAGAAATAAACATCAGTCTCTTTCCAGCTGTCGCCTATTGCCGAGTCCCTTTGTTAGAGGAGCCCGACCTTACCTTAACCAGCACAGTATGTATTAGCACCTAGCCCACTGCCGGGCGTTCTATACACAAATGAGGACCCCACCTGCCACTGTAACTGTCCCCACCCCGCTGCCCACACGGGCCGAGGGGCCCCACGGCCACACACCCCACTGCTGCCCTCGGCTACAGAAGGGCAGAGTCGTGAAGTGAGGGTGCCTGCAGGGGAGGACGAAGCCCAAACTTGCAACGGTACAGAAACCACCTTCAAACGGTCTTTGATACAACTGCCATCCTCTTTGCTGCTTCTGCTGGGATTCTAATCCTGTTTCTGAGGTTATAGTTTCTGAGGTCAGAAGTTTGCAGACACAGCCCTGGAAGGGATTTCAAGAGGCCACGGAACCCGGGGCATCTGTGTCGTGCACATGGTCTTCAGCCAATCTACAAATATTTATTAAACACCAGCTAGGTCCCTCCCACGTGTCTGCTAAATGATGGAGGTGCAGACATTAGCTTCTCCCTTCCGCTTCCACGAGACTTTTATCCAAATAAAGTCAGGTGAAAATAAGTAACTTATTGTGGACATCTGGAAGGGGAAAAGGGAGAGGGCTAACAGCCACCCTCTCTGTCAGGGCTGGCTTCTGCTAAGGGGGCCACTTGGCCAGGCACACGCCCCCAGTCCCCCTCTCCCCCCGCCCACATCTCTCAGAGCCATGTCTCCCGCTGGGAGTGTCCCAGCCGTGACACTCATTTTCTCTAAAACTGCATTTCGGTGAGAAGTCTCTGTCAGTGACATTCTTCAATTTAACATGACTCCATGCTGCCCCCAAACCTATCCTTCCCTCCCTCCTTCCCATCTCATCAACCCAAAGGCTCAGATCAGAAGCCTGAGAGAGAGCAAAAACCTTCCTCTTTCTCTCTGTTTCTCACCCATCGGATCCAGTTCATCAGAGTCCAGACCATTCTGCCTCCAGATAGTGTCCTGAATCTGCTCACTTCTTTTCATCTCCCATGCCAACCTCCTAGTGAAAGCGAATTCGTCTCCTGTGCTACTTTAACCACCTCGTACTCAGCCTACACTCCTGACCCCTCAGATCTATTCTGCACATAGTATCAAAATCATGTTTTTAAAACATGAATTAGATGTTCACAGTCACGCTCGTGTTTCAAACCTTTCAATGGCCTTCCACTGCTTTGGAATAATAAAATGCAAACTTCTCCAAATGGCCTCCGAGGCTCTGCTTGATCCGGCCCTGCCTGCTACCCACTGCGCAATTCCTGCTTTCCCTCCTCTTCTCCACGCTTGCTCCCTCAGGCAGCTTAAACACACCACCTTTGTAGGGAGTCCATCCCTGGTCACAAAATTCAAAGTAGTTTTCTTTAATACTCTCTCCATTGCATGATAATACTGTCTTTCGTTTGCTCTCCACCTACCCCAAATTGTACTAGTTCTTTATTTCTTTTTGACTTATCATTAATATCTCTGAAAGGTAAGCTCCAGGAAAGCAGGGGTCATACTACTTTTATTTACTTATTTATTTTTTTGAGAGAGAGAGAGAGCACATGTGTGCATAAGCAGGGGTGGAGAGGGAGAGAGAGAATCTTAAGCAGGCTCCACGCCCAGTGTGAAGCCCAGACACGGGGCTCGATCTCACAACCTTGAGATCATGACCTGAGCCAAAATCAAGAGTCAGATGCTTAACCGACTCAACCAACCAGGCGCCCCGGAAGTCATACTGCCTTTACAGTGTGTGCTCGCTCTCACCCTCAGCCTGTCCATATATGCTCTTTTCATCCTCGCCCAAACCCCAGGTGGTAGGGACTAATATCTTCATTTTACAGATGAAGAAATCCAAGAGAAAGAGAAGTTAAACACGTGCTTCGGGTCATGCAGCCAGTGAGAAGCAGAGCCAAGTCCAAGCCAGGAAGTCGTGCCCAGAGTCCACGTCCCTCATTATGCTACCATTTATGCCTATTATAATGCAGTGGGCCTGGCCCACTGGAGGAGCCAATCAACGCTGGCTCCATGAATGATCAAGTAAACTCTTCTAAGTCTGAACATCTGAGAAATGTGGCATCTTTATGCGTTCCTTTGCCCATCCCTTGTTCTATCATTTATATTCGTATGCATACTTTCACCCCTAATGTATAAGCCCCTCTAGGGCAAGAATCACTTTTCATCCATCTTCATGTCTCTCATGGTATCCAACATAATGGCGGGTGCTCGGAAAGTTTGCTGAGCATTTAAAGGTTAGTAGAAATTAACCAGAATGGCAATAGACTAAAAGTCAACTAAGTGTTCCTGTAAAACAATAAGTACCAATGGTTGCCCTTTGTCATTTTCGTCCCTTACAAAGTTAATTTGGTCCTATAGGTATTCTGGGTTTAAAGAGCCCTTTTACAGAGTGGGCTTTCTACCCAATGAGTGAGTAGGAATCATCTTTATTGGAAGAAATTAAGTGGGAGAGCGGGAGAAGGAGAACTATTCCCGGAGCTTTCTTAGAGTCTGTCCTAAATGCAATAGCGCAGGCGGCAAGCATGCTGGTCAGCATGAGCTGCTCCCTGCCCCACCTCTGCCGGGTTCCCAGTATCCACTCCCTCCCAGCGTTTCTCCCAACTCCTGCTAACCCACACGGTGCCCAGGGCTAAATAGTCTTTTCCCCGGAAACACGCGGGAAAGGGACTAAAAATACAGGGCAGTATAGCCTACCCTCAAATATCCACCTTTCCCAGTGGGATGTGCCTTCTAATATGGGGCAGGAACCCTTTAGTGAAGAGAATAAACTCAGCTTCATAGTGAAGCAAATGAGATGACTGGAAATCTGTCGTTCAAACCTTCTCTCTCACCACCACCACCACGGTACCAAACAGAAACATCTGGAAGGCAGGACAGTCGACTCAAATGCCCAAGGAGGCCAGCAGCCACAGAGACTTGTGACTCTCTTCCAGAGTAAAGTAATGGGAGAGGTGGGGGTGAAGAGGGAACTCTACCCTATCTAAAGGTGTCTGTTTGGGGCGCCTGGGTGGCTCAGTCGTTAAGCTTTCTGCCTTCAGCTCAGGTCATGATCCCAGGGTCCTGGGATCGAGCCCCACATCGGGCTCCCCGCTCTGCGGGAGGCCTGCTTCTCCTTCTCCCCCTGCCCCTGCTTGTGTTCCCTCTCTCGCTGTGTCTCTCTCTGTCAAATAAATAAAATCTTTTAAAAAAATAAAAATAAAGGTGTCTGTTGAAAAAAGATATGTTGAAGCCCCAACCCCAAGTATCTCAGTATATGACTGGGCGACAGGGTCACTGTAGATGGGATCAGTTAAACGAGGTCCTGCTGGAGCCGGTGCCCCTACTCCAGTGTGACCGGTGATCCTCGTAAGAAGGACGCAGGAGGAGAGACACAGGACTCCGCAGGAAGGTGCAGGCAGAGATCGGAGTGACGCATCTAGGAGCCAAGAGACAGCGAGGAGAGCCAGCTGTCGCCAGTCCCGAGAGACAGCAACGGAGCACACGTTCTCCAAACCCTGACAGGGGCCAACTCTGCGGACACCCCGTTTGTGGTACTTCGTTCTGGCAGCCCGTGGAAAGGAATAGTGTCCAAATTCAGATTTCTAAAAAAACCTGTGTTGGCCAAACACATCTGTGGGCTGGATCCAGCTTCGAATATCCCAGGCATAGTGAGCACTTTTGTCAAAAAATAAAAATGCTGTTAACAAAACGTTTTTGTTTTTGTTTTTTTGTAAAAAGAAAAAAAAAAAAAGCAATCTCCCGGAGGTTACACCTTCGCATACATACTTATAAAGAGCAGAATTATCTTCTAGAGCCTGGCGGGTGGAAGCACAGTCCTAGAGTCAGACTGCCTGGGCTCAGACGCTAGCCCTGCTCCGTGTCAGCTGTGGGGGCGGATTCCTGCGTCTTCTCCTCGCCCGGAAGCAGGGCGGTAACCTGCCTGAGGCAGGTAACCTAACCTGAGCCGGTAACCTGCCTCGCAGACGGGCGCGTGGCATGCTGGGAAGCCGTGTGAATTACACAGAGGGACGGGCCACGGTCCAGGCCGCGTGGTCTCTGTTGCAGGCGGTATCACTTGATTGCATTTCACTGTGCGTTATTATCGACTGGCTTTATTGTGAACTCATCTAGCACGGGGCTGGGGTCTTGGTCATTCTCAGCTTCCTTGCTTCAGTGGGACAGGGAGTCAGACACAACCGGGGAAGGAAGGCAGAACTTTCTTCATCTATTTGACTCCTGTGCCTGTGAACTTCCCGAGGGTCAGACCCAAATCCTGAATCACCCATAGGACCCAGCTGAAAGGTTACGCACAGCTGGAGGTAGGTCTGCGGCACCACCGTTCCCTCGAGCGGGAATGGGAGCAGGTATGCTCCATTCCAAGGTCAGGGTTTGGACCTGGGTTTGTCTGTTTCCTTTCTGCTTCTCCTACACACATGACAGGTAGAGCAAATCAGGGTGATACACCCTCACTGAGGAGACTGAGAAAACCTACTAAACCCAAGGCAGAGAAAATAATACCAAGCACATGACAAATGCAGCCGTCAATAATTTTGCAATAACCAGCAAATGCTGAGAAATGCACTTTGTCTCTACGGCTGCCCGATGCTGCCTGGTGAGATGCCTGAGAGCATGGGAAACAAAATCCCAGTCCAGATGTGGGATACAGAAGCTGTCCACTGGATTGCCGGCATTATCTGGACAAAGCCGTGATACGTTGGCCACCTGTTTTGTAAATAAAGTTTTATTGCTACTCAGCCCTGCCCATTAACTAAAGTACCGTCTGTGGCTGCTTTTGTGCTCAAGCACAGAGTAGAATAGTTATAACAAAAACTCAGAAAGCCCCAAAAGCCTAAAATATTTACTATCTTGTCTTTTACAAAAAAGTCTCCCAAGCCCTCATCTGAATCTTCCCACTGTGATTCTGCTAAACATCAAGCTCTCAGGGAACAGAGACCTTGTCTGTCTGGCTCAGATCTCTATCTCTGATGCCTCAAATACCTGCTTTTAGGTATGAAGATGGAGCCGAATAAATGTTGAGATTCTACGACAGGTAGTGCGAGAGGATGCCCACTGGGCCAGGCCAGTGTCCAGAGCTCTGTCCCTGCTGAGAGACCTGACCATAAGGATCTGGGAGCTGCCACTGGATGCCCCTCAGTTAACTACCTAGGAGCCCTCCGTGAGCACCAACTTAGACAAACAAGCGGGGCATAATCACTACAAGAATTCAATAATGCTGAGTTGTCAGGACAGATTAAACCTAACGAAGAAGCACCTTTCAAAGTCCCTTTTCTATATATATATGTGTATATATATATATATGCATTTACATTAGGAATGTTTGAAGGGAATAAACACTTGCAAAGCAGTTCAAATGTAAGGATTCCTTCACACAGAGGAACCCAAAACAGCTGTCAGAAGCCAAACAGTTATAAACACAAATGCTCAAGGTACTGAGGAAAAAAAAAGATTTTCAGATTGGAAAGAAAAAGCCCCATCTATCCTACCATAACAAAAGCAAAGAAAGAAAAGGAAAAGCCAGACATTTCCTGAGAAAGATCCTTTAGTGTTAATATTAAAAGCATGTGCAAGTTCTGGCTCCAATAAAATTGTTTATGGTTAGGTTTAAAGTAAGAAAGGGTCCTTTAACTTGGAAAATGATCACACAGAACGTGTCGCATAAAGAAAGAATTCGCTATTATTTTTCTCTATTTTTTCCGCTCACTCTAAAGAACTATTGCTTCCATCCCCATGTCTTCAAGGCACGCTCGGACAGGAGCCTCTCCTGGTCTTCTCTCTGGGCTGGCTGTGGTTACATCCAGGGTCCCTAGGACCCTGAGCACTGGGGCACCTTCTTGTCAGGAGGTTCATGGAGCTATGACTCTCCTACATAACCAAGGCATATTCTCCCGTAAAGTTTTTTTGGGTAATACTGAGTTCCCATCTTTAAAGGCAGTGGAGGTTTTAATTACAGTGATGATAAGATCACATTTAGATTTAAATAAAGGTGGCATTTATTGCCTCGGTTTCTGATGAAATATGAAAAAAATCAAAATGTCAGTCTGAAGGGTGACCTGATATAACAGTAAAAGGATTATTTGTAAGTTAAATACTCTATCAAAGAAATCCTGATATAACAAGTTTTCTTTAATTAATTCCCTCTTAAACCTACTTAATTCATATTTCATTCATATCCCCTGCAATAAAAAATCTGGGTACTACAGAAAAATGTCATGGCATGGTCCATATAAACTGTTCCTATAACATTCAGCGAGTCTATTTATTCCATAGGATGAGCAAAAAAATCACACAAGGATTGATTCATTAGACCTGCTTTGAAGAGTGTTATATTCCAGTTAGAAGAGGATTTCCCTATTTCATTCATTCATTTACTTACTTATTTGAGAAAGAAAGAGAGAGAGCAAGCATGAGCGGGGGGAGGGGCAAAGGGAGAGGGAGAAGCAGACTTTCCGTGGAGCAGGGAGCCTGATGCGGGACTCGATCCCAGGACCCTGAGATCATGACCTCAGCCGAAGGCAGATGCTGAACCGACTGAGCCACCCAAGCGCCCTCCCTATTTCTCTTGCAATCACACCATAAGAGATATGGTCCAGCATTTCCTAAAAGACTCTTGAAGGCCCTGGGGCTCTGCATGGAGGTAGCTGATGTCTCACCTTGACCTTGCTCCCCTGCTACCTGCTGAGAAACGTGATACTGAAGGTCTAACAGACACCAAGTGTCCCCTCTTCCTCACCTGACCTTATTTTGCCACAACCTTCAGGATATTATTTCCAGTTCTAACATCCGCCCTTGGGGGATGGTGTGCCTCTATTAGAATTAATATAAATGCACTTTCATCAAAAGGAAACAAAATAGGGAAAGAAAGTTAATGGCTAATTACAGAGACTCGTTGCTTTTCTAGGAGAACCACACAGGCCAAAATGCTGCTTCTCTGTCAAACTCCTTCACAAGACTGAAATCCTACAATGAAATGACAACCACTTTTCATGACCAGCTAAGAAACCCATCTGAGGAGATCAAAAGTCCAGGCTCTATGGGCTCTTGGGAGTCCTGACCAGATGCCCACAGCAGATTTTTACACGGTTTGACTTTTCTTCTTAAACGAGCTGTGCTGATCTTCCCTTGTTTGTTTCAAACCTGTGTGGGAGTGTTAATAAAATCGAACATCCGTAAGTCTCTCCGATTGGTATGATGGATCCCTGCTTCAATTCTCTTCTTTGTTCTGCTTCTTGATGATGTGATTTCAGCCATCTCTCCAAAGTTTCCAATGATTTAAGGAAATGATATAAAAGCACCATTGAAACCACAAACAAACACAAAGTCCCAAACATCTAAAGACTGAGTCTCCAAATACATAGTATGATGGGACAGTTTTGGTTCGAAGGGATCAGGAACCAGTAAGTAAGATATTTTGCTGCTGGTGAGAAGGGCCAAAAGAAATAAGGAACAGGATGAGAGAAAGAATAAGGTATATTTCAGCTTAAAACTACTCACATTCTAGTTCAACCGGGAGGCACTATTTCCAAAACCTAAATGTGTATGCATTTGAATGGACTTAATCAACCCTACTCTTACCCCAGGATCTTTCAGTAGACAAAGCTGCTTCCTGTTTCTACAAGAAAAATTATGCAATCGGGAGCAAACTCCCCCAGCTTCACAAAAACACACCATGAGTTTATTTGTACCTGTGCCCTTGCAGGAGCACCCTCCCTTCCCGGGCAAGGTGTGTGTACCACCTGGGCTCTGGATCCCACCCCTCCTATCCCTCGAGGACAGGACTTCTCAAACTGGGAGTGTGCATCAGAATCACCTGGAGGGCTTCTTAAACCCACCCTGGCCCAAACCCAGAGTTTCTGACTCAGGAGATCTGATGTGGGTATTGATAATTTACTTTTCTAACAAATTTCCAGGTGACGTTGATACTGTTGGTTCCAATTAGCAATAATCACGCCTCGGATAAACCTCATTGGCTACAATACTGCCACTGCGCAAAGCTGATACTGTTGGTTCCAGACCAAGCATTGAGAAACACGATCCTAAGAACTGCTACACTGATTTTGCCCTTTCATCCCAGATTCCTGAGCCTCTCCCTCCAGGCTGCTTCTTGTCCTAAGCATATAAACATGTTCAAATTTCTCTCATCTTAAAACACAAGCAAAAATCTCCTTTGACCTCATCGGGAATGGGCATAGTATATCTCTCTCTTCTTTATGTATTCAAATGCTTAAAGGAATGTTCTCCATACACCACCTTCTTCCTTCCGACTTACTCCTTCCTGCTCTGCAACCTGACATCTGCTCTCTGTCAAGCCCACCAAACACACACCTGCCAGGTCCTTCATCAACTGGAGTTTGCAAGTCAATGGATACTCAAGTATCTACCTTACACAGTCTGCTCTATCTGGCATTGCTCACCTGTCCAAGTGGCATTCCCTCCTCCTCTGGGTCTTGTAACATCTCTCCATCCTGGGTCTCCTATCACCTCACCGCCCCCACACCCCCATCCCTTTTTGGTCTCCTTTTTAGAAGTGTCCGCTTTCACCATCCCCTTAAGGTTGATAGTCCTTCAGGCCCTGTCCTTGGCCCTCTTCTTTTCACTGTATACTTTTTTAAAAAGATTTATTTATTTATTTTAGAGAGAGAGGGCGCGTGCGTGTGCAAGCAGGGGAAGAAACAGAGGGAGAGGGACAAGCAGACTCCCTGCTGAGAGTGGAGCCCAATGCAGGGCTTGATCCCGGGAACCCAAGACCATGATCTGATCCGAAATCCCGTCGGATGCTTAACCCACTGTGCCACCCAGGTGCCCCCACTGTACATATTTTGCCTGAGAATGCTCATCTATACCTGTATCTCTAACTCACATCAACATCCTGATGACTCTCAAGTCTAGACCTCTCTCTTAAACTTCAAATTCATATAACAGTCATCAGTTAGACAATTCCTTCTATTTGTCCAAAAGGCACCTCAAAGACATCAATGCCTAAAAGTGAACCCATTACCTTCTACCAAATTCCTGTTCTCCCTCCTTTATCTTAATGCCCTCCCAATTACTCAGTCATGCAAAGCAGTCCTTAAGGACAAACATGTCTTCATGTCTCATGCTCAATCATATCCCAAGTCTGTCCAATCCACCTACTAAGTATATCTCAAATCTGTCCCTTTGTTCCCATCTCTGTGACCTCTGCCCCAACTTCGGTCAACATCATCTCATCTGGACAGGTGAGATGGCCACACCATTCAGGCGTCCTGACTTCTAGCTCTCTCTACCTAATCTCCACATTGCACAGACTGGGATCTTTGAATCACACCTGCTAATCCTCTATGCAAGAAATTGCTCAGTGGCTCCCATTACCACTGAAATAGTTTCTACATCTTCTGCAAGGCACTCAGAGCTTTCAATGTTTGCATCCTTCCTATCTCTCTGACCTCATTTCTAGTCACCCCCTTCTCATATTTTAAGCTCTAGCATTGCCATGTGACATGTCACATTCTCTCACATCTAAAAACTTCTGTATATCCTATTCCCTCTGCCTGGAAAACTGTTTCTCTATAAAACCCTTGCGCCAGTATGCTCTTCTTTACAAAACCTTCCCCAGTCCTCTTGGATTTAGGTCCCTCTCCTGCTCCCACTCTACTGGGAACTTGCCCTCTTGAAAGAAATAATCTGTTCGCAAGCCTATCACTACACTAGACTGGAAGGTTCTCAGAAGTAAGTCTTTGAATCTCTCATGCTGACAATACCTGGCTCAAAATATGAGCCCTACTAAAAAGAATTTTTAGATAACATTATCGGTGACTCTGAACAAGGGAACACACACATTTCAAGGTCACCTGAAATACTAAATTTTAGACAGTCATAGATTTATTTCACTTCAATTAGAACATGTTAAATCTCTTGTTCACGTCACCTCTTCCAGGAATGCGAGGAGACACAGACATTAGATTTGGGGATGCTTAGGAGTCTGCTAAAATTTTTTTTGAAGAGGAGCGCCTGGGTGGCTCAGTCAGGATGCTTAACTGACTGGGCCACCAAGGCGCCCCAACCTTACAGATATTTTAAAGAAAACTAGTTCCGATGGGCACAGCAAATAAACATGTATTTGGGGCTCAAGAAACAAAAATGAATAGAACTAAATGAACATACTTGCATTTTCTGTAAATGTCACTGCATGTGTGCAGCAAGCTGGAAGGTCCACCTATCCCATTTCAAATTAGTCATCACTTGTAGCTGGATAGGAAAATGCTGACAGATCTGTACTAGATAAAAGAGATCACAGCAGTCTTGGAAACAACCCACTTTTATGATGAAACCAACTCTTACATCCATCCATGCCTCCAAACACAGCTTAGGCCTGAGACCAAGTTGAAGAACGTCCAAAAAAATCTTGAAGAATCCAGATGTTCCTGTAATCATCACTGATAAATTTCCCAAGAGAAAAGAACTTAAACAAAGATGGGAAATTCCAAGATTCAATACCAGAGAACATTTGCATACAGAGAATCCTTGCACTCAGGCCTCAGGAAATCATGGTCCTATTGTTCACTGACGTGGTCAGATGTCTAGAGTTTTGTGCTGAGGTACACCCTCCCAGACACCACCCTTCTAGAAAGTGGAGGGGAATCACACAGGGGCAAAAAGACACAGACATAGAAAACACACTCTTAAAAAGAACTGAAGGAAGCAGGGAAGTTTAACGATTATTAGTAACAAGGGATACCCTCTGAATCCCTTCTGTGTGCCCGCATCATGCTGAGAGCACCACGTGCGTGGTCTTCACCTATTCCTCACAATACCCCATTGTCTAGAGGTTGCGTTATTATTCCCAGGTTACAAAGGAGAAAACAAAGGAGTTATTAAGAAACTTGCCCAAGGTACAGGACTTAGAAACATGGAAAGGGGAGTTGAACTCTTCTGATTCCGAAGCCCCAGCTCTTGAGAGAGAAGAGATTGGCTATATTCTAGAGTAGGGGTTACCAAAGCCATTTGTGCTAGAGAATCAACTCTGGAGCTTTTTGAAAAACAATATAATTTCTGGGGTGCCTGGATGGCTCAGTCAGTTAAGCGACCAACTCTTGATCTCAGCTCAGGTCTTGATCTCAGGATCGTGAGTTCAAGCCCCATACTGAACACTGGGCGAGGAGCCTCTACCTAAAAAGAAACAAAAACACAAAACAAAACAAAACAAACAATTTCCAAGGTCCCACAACCAGATTCTGATTCAATTGAACTGGCATAGAGACCAGGAAACTATATTTTTATAATGGTCTCCCTCAGAACTCCAATGCTCTCCTGGGCCTGAGAACCACCGCTCCAGACACACACACACACACAGCCCCCAGACCTAACAATCAGAAGTTCCCAAATATGGTCACAGCTGTACTGGAACAGAGCTCAATCCCTGGAAATAGTGGTTGTTGGTTCCAGTCCTCGTTTGGCCATTTCCTAGGCAGGCAGCCTTGGTCAAGTCATTTTCTCTCTGGTCTCAGTTTTCTCCACTGGAAATGATGGAAGATTACTTCCCTCAAAAAACTGTCATTAACCACTTTCTTACACCATACACAAAAATAAATTCAAAATGGATGAAAGACCTAAATGTGAGACAGGAATCCATCAAGATCCCAGAGGAGAACACAGGCAGAAACCTCTTTGACCTCGGCCATAGCAACTTCTTGTTAGACATGTCTCCAGAGGCAAGGGAAACAAAAGCAAAAATGAACTATTGGGACCTCATCAGGATAAAAAGCTTCTGCATAGCAAAGGAAATGGTCAATGAAACTAAAAGGCAACCTACGGAATGGAAGAAGATATTTGCAAATGACGTATCAGATAAAGGGCTAGTATCCAAGATCTTCTAAAGAACTTATTGAACTCAACACCCCAAAACCAAAATATCCCGTCAAGAGATGGGCAAAAAACATGAACAGACACTTCTCCAAAGAAGACCTACAAATGGCCAACAGACTTATGAAAAAATGCTCAACGTCACTTGGCATCAGGGAAATACAACTCAAAACCACAATGAGATACCACCTTACACCAGTCAGAATGGCTAAAATTAACAAGACAGGGAACAACAAATGTTGGTGAGGATGTGGAGAAAGGAGAACCCTCTTACACTGTTGGTGGGAATGCAAGCTGGTGAAGCCACTCTAGAAAACTGTATGGAAGCTCCTCAAAAAGTTAAAAACAGAACTACTCTATGACCCAGCAATTGCACTACTCAGTATTTATTAAAAGGGTACAAAAACAGTGATTCAAAGGAGCACCTGCACCCCAATTTTATAGCAGCAATGTCCACAATAGCCAAACTATGGAAAAAGCCCAGCTGTCCACTGACAGATAAATGGATAAAGAAGATGTGGTGTGTATATATACAATGGACTATTACTCAACCATCAGAAACAATGAAATCTTGCCATTTGCGATGATGTGGATGGAACTAGAGGGTATTATGTTAAGCAAAATAAGTCAGTCAAAGAAAGACAAATGCCCTATGATTTCACTCATATGTGGAATTTAAGAAACAAAACAGATGAACATAGGGGAAGGGAAGGAAAAATAAAATAAGATAAAAAGAGAGGGAGACAAACTATAAGAGACTCTTGACTCTAGGAAACAAACTGAGGGCTGCTGGAGGGAAGGGGGTAGGGGACTGGGGTAACTGGATGATGGACATTATGGAAGGCACTTGATGTAATAAGCACTGGACGTTATAGGCAACTGATGAATCACTCAATTCTACCCCTGAAACTGATAATACACTGTATGCTAACTAAATTAATTTAAATTAAAAAATTTTTTAAAAATTTAAATTAAGGACCAGATGCAATTAGGTAAAACTCCAAACACTGTGGTTGGTATGAGGTAGGTGCTCAGCAGCCACAACCCCATCACTCTCTGAGCAAGTGATCCCTGCCCACCTGAAATCAACCACGCAGCCAGGCTTTTGCAGTGGGCCTTGGTGAGTGTACAGTGTGGGCTGCCACTGGCAGCACCCATTCCCCCACTCCCACCCCCACCCCCACCACTCCCGAAAGTGGCCTGTGATACGAGGGAACCCACCTCAAGCCCCAATTTAGCGATGTACCCTGACTGGCCTGATCTCATCAGCCTCCACCTGGCTCCCTCACCCCAGGCCTGGCAGTAACCAGAGCCTAAACCCACCAGGGCCTCAACCAACCAGCAACGGGTGCTCCTCTGGCCACAGAGACTGGTTTGGAAGAACGGCTGGGTATGTGCCCTAAATTCGGTCAAAGAGAATGAACCCTGAGACTTGTGTTTGAGAGTTGGAGGGAGAGGGGAGTAGCTCCTCTTCCAGATGGTGGGATATGTCAACCTGACACTTGGCAACCATTTTGCTACCAAATGCCTTTATCAAACTGTATCTGAAGCTTGACCCAATTCTATGTTTTTGAGATCTGGGCACCAATAAATTCCCTTTATTTTCTAATTTAAACTGGTTTGAGGTGGTTTTTCTATTACATAGACTGAAAACATTCTCACGTATACAGAATTGCCTGGATGGCAGAAGTGAGACATGACCACTTAGCCCATGTCTAAGTCAGATTCTGCGACATCTTTTTTTTTTTTAAGATTTATTTATTTGAGAGAGAGAGAGCATGAGTGAGAGGAGGGGCAGAGGGAGAGAGAAAGAGAATCCTCAAGCAAACTCCAATTGAGCGCAGAGCCCAGACTTGGGGCTTGATCTCACAACCCTGAGATCATGATCTGAGCTGAAACCAAGAGTCAGATGCCCAACCGACTGAGCCACCCAGGCGCCCCCGGATTCGGTGACTTAGACTATTACAGTCAGTACCTGTGGTAAGATTCACAACACTTACAGTGACGGGGTTCTTCAGACTGGAATGCCCTGCCCTCCTTCTCCTCCTAAAAATCCTCCTCATCTTTCAGGGCCCAACTTAAGTGCCCACCATTGCTGCAAGGTCTTTTCAGAGGAAGCAGTTAATCAGTCTTCCCACAAACACTTACTGTCCTTCTTTTCTCCCTCATTTCACTGTGAATTTTTCTCATGCTTACCTCCCTTTCCACGTAGGCTGTGACACCCTGTGTAGCCAATAGCACAAATCTCCCTGATTGTGCATATCCAATGCCTAATGTGGGGCTGGACATGCAGCAGACATGTAGTAAACTTCCCTTGATTCATTAAATACCAGACAACTGGTTAGCAGGATACACGGGGTGACCATAACACTGCCACACGTTCCTGGAGTCTTGCCTTCTGCCTTGAAAGAATCAGGGAGAAACCTATTCTCTATCTTGCATGGTTGATCTCCAATTACAAGTGGTTTTTTTCTTTCTCTCCAAGTTCAATTCAGGTGTGATAGGGTTTGTGATGATGTAGGTGGTTTACAGTCTTTTCCAACTGTATTAAACTACTCAGATCTTAACTTGTGCAATCAAGGTAGAAAACTCAGGTCCTCTTGATACCTTACCATAAGTTATCTTCAGTGATCTCTGAAAAGATGTAAGGACACCTTCTCCTCTTCTGTCATACATCACAACACTAAATTCTAACATCATCCTATATTACCTATGTTGGGAGGTTTTTCTCCTATGTTTGTTGTATTTCCCTTTTTTTTTTTTTCTCAAATGAGGAAAGTGGTTAAGACAGAGGAACTCTGCCCTAGTGCTGATTCCCCGGTCCTAAATCTGGACCTCGCATAAAATGTCTGGATCTGCCATGGTTTCATATGAAACCTTCCTCCAAGGGAAGGAAATACACACCATAAACTGGAGTCGATGTGCTCACATTTCAACACTCAATCACATTCTCAGGAACTAGGAGATACCCCACAATTCAAAGTCCCCCCTAATAAGGATCACCTTGGTCTGGAGGAATGGGGCCATAAACCAAGGAGGGAGAGTGGCCTTTAGAAGCTGGAAGCAGATTCTCACCCTAGAGTTTCCAGAAAGAAATGCAGCCATGTCAATACCTTGCTTGTTATAACCCAGTGGGACTTGTGTTGAACTTCAGACCTACAGAACCATAAGATAATCAATGTGTGGTTCTTAGAGCCACTGAGTTTGTGACAATTTGTTATGACAGTAATAGAACACTAATACACTGACTTTCCCATACAGGTGACTGCTAACTCTTTGGGATCCAGAGCAGCCTCTTTCCAAATTGAGTGGGGCTGTTTCAAAGAAACCCTTAGGTTTAGGTTTATCAAACGTGAAGCATGATAATAGAGCATGGTCATAAGTTGAGGTCAAGTTAGGAAAAAGAAAACACTATTTGAATTTAACAAGGATCCAAAGAAGGGAAAATTCAGGTAACTACTCCAGTATGAATCTCAAACATCCCTTTCATATTCACAAAACAGACCTGAATAGGTAGATGCCTCCCTTTAACTAAAACACCTTCTCTTCTTTTCTTTAAATAAAATGCATTTATTCATTAACTCAACACATAATTACAGAGCCCCTTCCATGGGCCTGGCACTGTGGCAAGTCCTGACAAAGGGCTACCTTCAAGATGCTTGCAATCTATGAGCTAGGGCAAGCATAGAAATAAATTCTTCACATCTTAGTTCATCAATGCTAAAATAGAAAATAGGAGTAGAATCACAGCTTAAAAATTATATCATTATAGACAGATGTATAGATTAAGAGCTAAGCCATGTGTATTTATCACCTATCGCTAATAAAACACTTGTTGCTTAAAGCAACAAACATTATTTCACCCAGTTTTGGGGCTCAGGAGTCTGGGAGTGGCTTAGCCACTGGCTCAGAGTGTTTCACGAGGTTGCAGTGAAGCTGTCAGCAGGGACCGCAGCCAATTCAAGGCTGGACAAAGGCTGGAGGAGGCATTCCCAAGCTCACTCATGGGGTTTCTGGCACACCTCAGGTTCTCACTGGCTGTCTGCCAGAGGCTCAGTGGCCCACCATGTGGGCTTCTCCATAGGGCCACTATGAAAAGGCGGGCAGCTTCCCTCCAAGTAAGTGACCCAAGAAAGAGAACGACTGACAACAGAAGCCAATGCCCCATTATAATCTTATTTCAGAAATGGCATGCCATCATTTCTGCCATATTCTATTGGTCACACAGACCAACTCTGGCCCAAGGTGGGAGAGGATATCCCTGGATTTGAGTATCTGGAGGCGGGAAACACTGGTGGCCATGTTGGAGGCTGGCCATAACACCACGTTCTTCCAAAACATCTCAACAAGGGAAGCCAAGCAGAATGAAAAGCCCCATACATCTAATCACTGTAGCTGCTTAGAAAGTAGTTTAATTCTATTTTTATTTATTTATTTGAGCCCCAACGTGGGGCTTGAACTCACAACCCTGAGATCAAGAGTAGCACGCTCTACCAACTGAGCCAGCCAGGTGCCCCGAAAAGAGTTTTAAATTCTAAAGTGCAGAAAGGAATCCAAAGGGTTTTGCCCATTCTGGTTGGTCCCTTATTGTTCTCTCAGCTTCTCCTGGCCGCTCCTTCCCCTCAAAAACATAAAATGTTAGAATAGCTTCCTTTATGCTTATACTCCAAGTCACATAAGTAGCAATTTTAAAGTGGAAATTGCAGTCGATCCTAAACCCAGGGAAAATCTGCCCACGCCATTAAGTGCTTCCTAGCCTATACTTTAGGGACTACTCTGTGATTATCATTATTTACACCCTCCCCAGATGTCTCCTGTGTGTTTCAAGATCAGAGTTTGGTCCAACAAATTGAAGGCAGCAGAGTCAGCGGACGGGGACTGGCACTCTGGGGTAAAGGTGCTCAACGACGGACGGGCACCCGGCACTTGGGGTTTCTTATGAAACTACGCATTTGGACGTGCTGGCCGACAAGAGGGGGGATGGAAAGGGTACTCTCGCTCAAGATCAGCCGTTTGGAGGAACGTTCTTTCCCCTGACCTGGTCCTCTGGTGTGCACGCTCCCCAGAGACATCTTGGCACCAGGAGCCCCCAGGCCAGGCCCCCTCACCACCACAGTCATCTCTTCTCCTGTTTGGGGCCAGAGTTATACTTCCCTGAGGCATTTTTGGCCTCGTTTCAGAAACAGGAAAGGCCCTAGTCATGAAGTGAGGTATTGTGCCCTTCGTCAGGAACACATGTTGTTTTCATTCACCCATCACTGCCCCCGATCCACAGGCCCAACCACAAAACCAGGAGGTGTGCAGTGACAGAAAGTAAAAAGACAGAAATTAAAAAAAACAAAAGATACTGTCAAAGGGACACAGGTAAAAAGCTAATCTTCCAAAAAAAAAATTCTTTAAAACTACAAATAAATAAATAGAGCAAAACACACGATTCGCCTGGATGCTCCTAATGCCCACTTTCTAAACACACTGCCGTGCTTGTTAATACTGCCCGTCGGAGGGGGCTTCACAAGCCTCAGGAGCAGCTGAGGGGCACATGGCAGCAGAGAGACCAACGCAAGGGGGTAAAGATGAGGTGCAGCCCCGAATCTATCACGGATTCGTGTACCATCCATATGACTGCCACTCAGATGGCAAGGATTTCACCTGAGCTGGTTTGTGCACCTAACAAAGGAGAGAGCAGTAACACACTCGTGGGATCCAACCATGCTTGATAAGTCTTTCCAGATTACACAATTAAGGGGCGGGGCTGGGTGGTATTTTGAGACATTCTTCTGTACTCAGAGCATTGCCTCCTCCTTTTGTTCCCACGGGGTACACTTGCCCAGTGCCTCCGGGGAGGGAGTGGGGGGCTCAGGGAGGCCTGAAGGTCTAGGTGAGCAGGGGCCTGGCAGCCCAGCTTCCCCAGGAGGAGGGGATGGTGAGCAGAGCCCCGCACACCTTCACAGACTCCCAAGTCCTGCGTGTGGCAGGGAAGTGTCCACAAGCCCCCGGGCCTGCAGGGAGGGTGGGCTGAGAGACCCGAGCCCCTAACAGCTTGGTTCGGGGGAGGACCCCAGACACTTGAGAGGGAGGGGGGGTTTTCCACCACTTTAGTGCAAAGAGGCATCTGCCGCAGATTGGACAACTTCACAGAAAAGATTTTAAATGTGATTTCTTGCACACCGCAGTTTTTGGTCTAAGATTTATACTCATTACCATTTCTAATCTTCCAATACCTAATAG
This sequence comes from Mirounga angustirostris, assembly GCF_029215605.1. Lineage (NCBI taxonomy): Eukaryota > Metazoa > Chordata > Mammalia > Carnivora > Phocidae > Mirounga > Mirounga angustirostris. The sequence goes on from NW_026991714.1 coordinate 64,590,385, forward strand.
CTTTCCAGCAGTTAACAACATCCAATGTAATAAATGTTTAATAACTTTTCTTGTTTTACTCTACAAACATATATACAAATATACTTATATATATAAAAGCAATCTCCTCTGACACACATTGTGGTGCTCTAATGAAAAGAGAATTGGCAGGGGCGCCTGGGTGGCTCAGTTGGTTAAGCGTCTGCCTTTGGCTCAGGTCACGATCCCAGGGTCCTGGGATCGAGTCTCGCATCTGGCTCTGCTCAGCGGGGAGCCTGCTTCTCCCTCTGCCTCTGCCACTCCCCCTGCTTATGCTCTCTCTCTCTCTCTCTCAAATAAATAAAAACTTAAAAAAAAAAGAAAAAAAGCATTGGCAGGCATGTTCTGAAATGATTTTCTCTCCACTGCTGGGCACATAAAGGACGCTCAATGAAAACCTGTTGGCTGACGGTGACAGCGTCCAGAGCAGCTCCCAACTTCCCCAGACTCTTGCAATCAACAGCACACACCTGCCAGCTCGTTGGCCAGGATCAGGGGTGTAGTATGTTGGGATGAATGAACCTTTTCTCTATGCAGAATTAACGTGTTTGCACAGAATACAATTCATGATATGGGTGTGACTTTAAACACTGTGAGCTAACCACTTGAGGATGAAACAGATAAACCCGTGAGGGCTGGGCCTGTGTCTCTCTGGTTACCTAATGCAGAGTTCCAGAGTCTAGAAGAGTTCCAGACACTGTAGGAATTCAGTAGGTATCTGACAAACGTGAACAGTCACAAGACACAAGACCTCTTCCTCCAAGTAGGAAATATAAAGTAGAGGTGGCTTCCACAGACACAGCCAAGGGCAGGATTCAAGAGCCCAACCAAATCAAGGGCCGGCTGGCTTTCCAGGGTCCCCATCCAAACTGGAGACACTTCTACAGACACCAAAAGCTCAAAGCCCGCAGGAGGGAGGCCGCATGGAGAGGAAAGAGCAATTTATCAGCCCTGGACTTAAACTTCCTCCAGCTCCTTCTTATTGTTCAGCAAGATATGTCTGTGCTTTGGATGAAGGATGCTGCCCCACGTACTGTAGCGCTAACATGACCTACATTCCAGAAAAGTTCTGATTTATGAACTGGTACCGAGCCTGCATCAGCTGGTGCAGAATGCCACGGCGACTGTTTTGGGGGGATGTGCAGAGGGAGTGATTTTCCTCGGGTGCATCACCATCAGCTCTGGCTCTCCTAGAGCCTCTGAACTCACTTCAGGTAATGGTCTTAATCAAAGAACTGACATTCTGGCCCTACACCATGAGATGCTTAATGAAGTTATTTAAGGATGCCAAATAGGGGAAGTCCCCTTGAAAAGGCAAAGCAAAAGGAAAAGAAAGAGAAAGAAAGACTGATTTGTTAAAAGACCTCTCAGAGCAACTGAGTCACCCGAGCGTTAATCAAAGGTGACTGGGAATGTCACTGGGGGATGGGTCCCTGGAGAACTGAGTTCCCTGTGAAAACCACAGAGTGAACCTCTTTCTTTCAGCTGGACGTTACCGAGCTTCTAGTCTGAGCACGCGTTGCACTGTGAGCCACAGAAGGCTGCCTTTCTCCTCAAGAAGCTTCTGATAGATGTTACCAGCTAACATTCTGATTAGCAATGCACTTCCATCTCATGTAATCTCATTTAATCTGAGCTGTGAATCAGCGGCAGGGATTATTTTCCCTGAGAAAAACTGAGACGTAGGCTGTGCAATGAGGGCCTTGTGCCAGGTCACTCAGCTCTGCAAACGGCACGGCATAATAAGGACGGCAGCCCACATTCCTGGTTCCCAGGCCTTCCCCAGGGCCGCAGAGCACCCAAGAGCGCCCAGGAAGCAGGAGCCAAGTCAAGGCAGCCGGGAGTACATGAGGACAGAGGAGGAAGGACAAAGGTGAGGGGTCAGGACGGGGGCCCTGCATGTCAGAGAGTGAGCAGAACCGCCTGGAGCGGGACCAGCCACTATCTGGTGCATCTTCAAGCCCCAAACTGCCATGAAGAGATAACAGCTTTCTTTGGCAGGCGCTCAGACAGGAGGTTATGCGTAGGCACTTTTCTGGCAATGTCCAGACAAACCAACCTCTCTCCGATCCAAGCTGAAAGCTTTGACAATAACAGAGTTGGTAGACAAGGAAATCCTAAGGGTGGCATTCCTCCAGGGAAAACGTTATGCTGAACCGGGGCCAGGGCGGCAGACACCTGTGAGCAAGTGAATTCCAGAATGTGCAGTCATAGGCTGCCTCCCCTGAGGCTGGGCGGCTGGCCTCTCCTCGGGAAAGAAAAGAAGACCAGGAGATGTCTTCCCACCAGCATCCCCGAGCAGGTGACACCCCCCGCACACACACCTCTCAACTGCCTTTTGGGAGGGCATGGAGATCATTAGCCCTGGATAAAAAGTATCAGGAAACTTCATTTTCTGAACTCCCGGAGTTTTGAAACCTGATGCATTTATCAAGACCCCCTTCCTGGGACACCCGTGTGGCTCAGCTGGTTAAGTGTCTGACTTCAGCTTAGGTCATGATCCCACTGTCCTGGGATCAAGTCCCACATCGGGCTCCTTGCTCAGCGGGGAGCCTTCTTCTCCCTCCCCCTCTGCCTGCCGCTCCCCCTGCTTGTGATCTCTCTATCTCTCTCTCTGACAAATAAATAAATAAAATCTTTAAAAAAAAAAAGACCCCCTTCTTGCTGAATAAATAATTCTAAGTCAGTGACCTTCCTAAGGACTCATGTCTGATACACAGTTTGAGGTCTTCAATTTTGATTATAAATTGCTGTATTTAATAGCTGTAATTCTAGCAAGAGACTATGTGACGACCACAGTGAGCTACCACCTCTTACCCATTAGGAAGGCTATTAACACAAAAATAAATACCAAATGTTCGTGAAGGTGTGAGCAACCAGAACCCTTCCGCATGGCTGAGGGGAATGGAAAACAGCACAGCTGCTGTGGAAAACCGTTGGTTGGGGCCCCAGAGAACTAAGCATAGAATCACCATGTGACCCAGCAATCCCACTTCTAGGTATATACCTGAAGGGATTAAAGGCAGAAACTCAAACAGATATATGTACGCCAATATTCATGGCAGCACTATTCACAAGAGCCAAAATGTGGAAACACCCCAAGTGTCTGTGGACAGATGAATGGATAAACCAAATGTGGTGCCTCCATACAATGGGCTCTTATTTAGCCACAAGAAGAAATGCAGTTCTGACACCTGCTACACCACGGAGGAACCTTGAAGACAGTATGCTAAGTGACAGAAGCCAGACACAGAAGGATAAAGAGAATACTCCAATTATAGACACAGAAAGTAGATAAGAGATTACCAGGGACTGGGGGAGTTGGATGGGGGGATTATTGCTTAATGGGGTACAGTTTCTGTTTGGGGTGATAAGAAGGTTTTGGAAATAGTGGTGATGGTTGTGCAACATTGTGAATGTGATTAATGCCACTGAACTGTATATTTAAAAATGCCTGAAATGGTAAATTTTGTGTTATGTATATTCTACCACAATAAAGACAAATAACCAACCAAACATGAAACTAAAACGTAACAGAGAAATCAATGTGGAAATTAAAAAAAAAAAAAACACACAATATATAAAGAGCTTACTCAAAAAATATTTTTAAAAGCTAAAAATAGAACTACCCTATGACCCAGCAATTGTACTACTAGGTATTTACCCAAAGGGTACAAAAATACAGATTTGAAGGGGCACATGCACCCTGATGTTTATAGCAGCATTATCAATAATAGCCGAATTATGGAGAGAGCCCAAATGTCCATCTAGTGATGAATGGATAAAAAAGTTGTGGTACATATACACAATGGAATATTACTCATCCATCAAAAAGAATGAAATTTTGCCATTTGAAATGACATGGATGGAGCTAGAGGGTATTATGCTAAGCAAAACAAGTCAGTCAAAAACAAATACCCTATGATTTCACTCATATCTGGAATTTAAGAAACAAAACATGAACATGGGGAAGGGGAAAAAAAAGAGAGGGAAGCAAACCATAAGAGATTCTTAATGATAGAGAACAAACTGAGGGGTGATGGAGGGAGGTGGGCGGGGGACGGGCTAGATGGGGGATGGGGATTAAGGATGGCACCTGCTGTGATGAGCACTGGGTGTTGTACGTTAAGTGATGAATCACTGAATTCTGCTCCTGAAACCAATATTACACTACATGTTAACTAACTAGAATCTAAACAAAAACTTGGGGGGAAAAAAGAAACTTTTTTTTTTAAAAAAAAGGGACTGTGTTAATGGCACACTCTGTTGTCATAAAGTTAATTTCCAACGCTGGAAGAAACACAGGAAAGTGGGAATATTCGCAACAGTGCTAAATTAACTATATTGACATAGTACTTATTCTAAACCAGGAATTCTCTTAAGGGCTATCCACATATTAACTCTTATAATCCTCACAATAATCCCTTGATATAGGGTCTATTGTTAGCCCATTTCAAAGTTAATGATTCTGAGACACCTAAAAGTTAAATAACTTCCCCAAGGTCATATAACCCGTAAGTGACAGAGCCTGAATTTAAACCTAAAAAGTCTGGACCTAGAGTCTTCATTTTAACAACTAAGCCTCTTCTTGTCAGTATAAAAGACATAAAGGTGAGTCCAAAAAAAAAAGGATAGGGATGTACAAATAATTATTGGCTAACTCAAGTTAAAGAGACAGATAAGGGCTAATGAGACCCGGCTATATTACTCTTCTTTCAAAATCAAACATTAACTGTTGAGTAAATAAGCACAGGATACCATTGCTCTTTTGGGCTCCCTAAGTCCCCTCAGGAAGATGAAGAATAAAGCAGAAAGAGCGCCAGACTTGAGGTTATAAAATTTGGTTTAAATTCCTGGCTCTGTCACTTATTTTATCTGCTTATTCATTTGGCAAGCATTTATCGGCTGTCTGTCTGCTGGGCACGGGCAACAGGCTGGCTAGTTCACTTAGAGTTTCAAATCCTAGTCGAATGAGAGAAGCTAGGAGTGTTCTTGACTCCCATTTCCGCGTGATAATAGTTGACTGAAGACATTTTCTCTTGCTTAATTCCTCAGAATAGATTCTCGATAATGATCAGATATATAAATCTCAGCGCTTGTTTTTCCAATGAAGGCACTGTGCCTGCCAGACTGTGGACAAATAGGCACAAACAGCTACCTTGTTGCTTCTGCCCCTCCCTGTTTCCTACCCTGGGACCAGCCAGATGATGACACACGGCAGGCCCTGCTAAGTGTCAGATCTTTGCTCTTCTTCCCAGAAGAGGTGGGGAGAGGAGAGGAGAGAAAGGAGAAAGGGGAAAAAGAACCTGGAAGAAGAAAAGGAAACTGGATATGAAGCCAGAGATAGGGCTGTGGTCTGCAGGGGGCGCCCACCTTCCATTTCTCTCTAGAACATCCCATAGCATCAACCATGGCCCCACACTGAAAAGAACAGGACGCTTCTCTAGATCCCCAAAACCTGCTTTGGACCCAGGCCTGAGTCCAAAGGACTCATCCCTGTTTCTCACTCCCTCCCCATCTGCCCCCCACCACTACCAGGCACACATTTCAATTATGACTTTGCAGCATGGCCAAAACAGTCATCAAGGAGTGTTCACTAATTAAGATAAAAGACAGCTCAAATACTAGGCCTACAGGCCCTATGCTGATCATTGGTTATTCATTGAATGAATCTTGTCTAGTAAATTGTAGGATTCGGGAAGGCAGAGAACATGCTTCAATATAACATGATATCAGTGAGTATGTGTTAAATTCATTCTCGGCTGATGTAGTGTTGGAAAACAAAAAGATCACATTTCTTTGAAAATGTATTCTACACAGACTGAATGTCTAGGTCACATAGAGACTGATTCGTTTCATCTAAGTAAGATTTGACTTAATTTTTCAAGTGCTGTGGTGGCAAGGGAAAGCCCACCCACAAACAACATGTTTACATTATTCACCCAGGTCTTATGTTATGCAATGGGGCCTTTGGTGGGCCTGCACCTCTGAAGCAGGTGAGGGTCAAGGTTAATATAAATGATCCTCCTACAGCCACCAGACATAACCACATTCAGGGTCATTTTAGGTCAGTTCCAAACACCGCCTTCCAACTCTTCACCTGAACTTCACTGTAATTTGTCAGTGTGAATGACATCTTGGAAAGTGTGGCTTCTAACGAGTGAGGAAGTCTTATTTCAATAGAAGATGAATTGCACGGAAGAGAAAATATGCCAGGCGAGTCCAAACATGCTTGACCACCTACAAGTCTGATTCCCATGAGCACCGCCTCTTCTTGCCAATCTATCTCCAACCTTAGAGAGTGCAGATGTTTTCAAAGTTTCTCCTTGCTCCGGGTACTATAAAGACTGTGTCCAGCCTCCTTCTAGAAACCAAAGGACATGGGGAATTCACCATGTTTGAAAGATGGGGAGTTTTGACTTTAGACACCGTTGCCAAAATCTAAGCACCATGCCTATTTCCCATCATGTGATCCCTGGTTTTGCAAAGCTGTGGTTTGAAGACGGGAATGATAATACCCCACACCACAGTGACAAACACTTTATGGGGAAGACTGAAATAGTTGAAATGATTTTCATGATCCTCTTTTGAACTATAAATGACAGTCAGACACAGGTCACACCTCTGAGGATTCAGAATTGCAGGCCATCAAATAACATTGGCTGATGGTCCCTCTCTTTGTCTGTCAAGACTCTTCCTCTTTGGAGCTTCCAGCTACTCAGAATAGAGCACCAAACTGACCAGGAGACATTGGGGTCCTCTGGATCTTTCTTTCCCCACTTCAAAATAAGGGATTTAGACAGGGGCTCTGGCAGCTCCCTTTCAACTCTGCTTCTGGATGATGCCCAAGAAGATCAAGATGTTTGGTACACCCCTCACATTCGATATCCATGCCAGAGTCCCTATCCTTCCTCTGACTGTATTTGCTAGAACCAGACCCATCACTCTTGAGAAAGTACTAAATTCGTGATAGGGAAAAGCAGCAAGACAAGCCCACAAAGAGACCATGCCAGGAGTGAGGAAAGATTCCAGTCTGAAGGGCAAGATGATCATCTCCCTGCAAAGTAGCCCCCATAGTTGGTCCCATGCCTGGGCTGTCTCGGGCTGTCACTGCACCATGTAAGTGAGCTGTGCACCCACCCATCAAAGAGAAAACATGTGTGAAGAGTAAGGGAGAGGAGTGAAAGTTATAGGTAAAGAGGACTGGTGGGCAGGTATTAGGAAGAGAGGGAAAGGCGGTAAAGGGGCAAGGAAACAGCAAGTGAAGATGTGCAGGCACATAGAAAAAAATGGAACAGAACCAGAAGTGTGAAAAAACAATGTTATACTATGGGCTCTAATTCACACTTCCTTAGGCTCTGGGGGGATCCCAACAGAACACAAAGTTCTCACCTGCTTCTCAAACCCATTGTAGCGGGGGGGGGGGGGGGGGGGGGGGGGGGTAGCATCAGATCCACGCTACCACAGCGCCATCTAGTGGCATGGTGGGACTTGCAATGACCTAACCAGAATTCTCTAGGAATAAGAAGTTGGAAGTCCATATTGAAGATGGCCCAGGCAGTAAATACAGGTGACAAAATCTATTACTAAGGACTATGTACAACGTAAGTCCAAAATTTTTATGTCCTATGGGTTGCCTCCTGTCAGAACAAGTGGAGCATAATTCTACATTCCACATTCTGAGAGAACCACCCCCCACCACTTTATTTTCTTTTTTAAAAAAGATTTATTTATTAGAGAGAGAGCGCGCTCGCACGCACACAAGTGGGGGGAGGGAGAGAGAATCTCAAGCAGACTCCGCACTGAGCGTGGAGCCCGACACCAGGCTCAATCTCACAACCCTGACATCATGACCCAAGCAGAAACCAAGAGTCAGACGCTTAACCAACTGAGCCACACAGGTGCTCCCCCCCCAACCACTTTTTAAATCAACTCAGCTATCAATGAAATTTTTAATGAAAAAACCATTGCCTTTTAGGAGATGTACTTTTTCTAGCAATATAGAACTACTACTTTCCCTAATTTTCTAATGATACCGATTTTAAGCATCTCTTAAAATTAGACAGCAGAAGACACGTTTTTATTATATACGATAGAAATACTTCACAGAGAGAGTCATTAAATACTAATATATGGTTTTGTTTCTTTTCTTTCTCCACAGTTTTTCCATGAAATTCCCGAAAGAACAGTTATTTACTGTAGCTGATCATGTTCGGGACATCAGGACCCAGGTCATAGGGCTCTTGATTTTTCTGTGGCCTCAGGTCTGAGTTCCAAGAGGCACCGTTGGCTGGGTGCAAAGCACATGCTCTGGCTCACATCTCAGCTGGAATTTAGCCACTACCCCCTACTGAGTGCCCTTGGATGGACTTAATTTACTGAGCCTGTCTCATTGCCATCTGTACAATGGGAATGCTACCAGTGACTTCGCAGGACCGACTGTGAGGATTCAGCAAACACGGGGATGCAAAATGGCCAGCACTGTGCTGACATGTAGGAAGCACCAGGGACATATATATTCCTTCTTTTTCTGCCGCCCCTTCCTGAAGAGATCCAACCGAGAAAGGACAATTCTCATGTTTAGTCGGGCTGCCATAAGGAGACCCCTCATCTCTGATCTATTTTTGCAAAACTGCAAAGATGAGAGAAGAAAGAGCCTTCCAAGATTCTGATAGCTTCCACCCCGTTTTCAGTTGAAAGTCAACCAATTAATGAGCGTGAGGGAGAAGATGGAATCCTGCCAGCCTGGTACCTGGGAGAGTTCATAACATACTTGACTTTAATTCATGTGTACTATAATCCTGTGGGTTAAAGGGCCATAAAAGTTGTTCTGGTTTTTCTTATACTTCAAAGGAAGCAATTTAATGGCCATGAATTACAGTCTCCCGATTACACTGTAACTATGAAACACAACTGTTCTGGTATGATTTCCAGCCTGGCTCCTTTGCCAAAAGAACTTCAAGGAAAGAATTTCAACAAAATAACCTTTCCAGGCTTTCATCCAGCTTCCTCATGCAGGAGACTCTATCCTTGGGAGCCCGAGATTATATGCGCACACAAAGGGCGATGTGGGGTTTGGGATAAGACAGCGTGGACCACAGTGTTGAGCTGGGGTGGGGCCAACCCATAAAATGGGAAGTATACACTGTTCTCTAGAAAGACCTGTGGGATGAAAGATGTTACCAGAAAGAAAAAAAAAAGGGGGGTAACAATTAAAACATATAAAGGGAGGAGGGTCACATCAAGAATGTGGCAGGCCTAAGATATTCCCATCATCCTGAGACTCGGGAGAAGTATAAACTTTAATGCAGCCAGCAGCAAAGCAAATGCTTGTAACCAGGGATTAATCACATATGGTGGGGAGAAGACTACCCTTGGAACTGGATTTAAATCCTGGTTTCTCACCTAACTAGCTTTCCGACCTTGGACCACTTCTCTGGACATTGCTTTGCCCATCCAAGATGGAGACAGTCACCTGTCACCATGAGGGGCTGTCATGAAGCTAAAGCTGGAGGGCATGAGAGCATGGACTAGCCAGTCTGCCTGGGTGGGCGCCAGTCCTCATCTTCAAGGCCTGGACACCAGGTCCACTTTTCTGCAACTGGCCCACACAGCCATGGCTTAAGGATGTCAAGAGGCACCTTTAAAATGATATTATACAAGTAAAACATAAGCATCTGCTTGTTACAGAAGCCTCTCGAAAACCGAATCCCATGAAAACTGCCAACAAGGTAAGAAAAGGGAGGCGGGGAGCCAAGTTCTTTGAAGCTCCAGTTGGTTGTGGTTCACCATCACTCGCTACCGGATGTCTTCCTTGACATCAGAGTCTCTGCCAGAACCGTGATAAGGAGGGAGCCCTGGTTAGAGGTCAGGGCTCACACCTCTTGATATTGGAAGTTCATCTTCAGTCTGTCTCCACACACAGCTGGCCTCCATGGCAGATGCGGTGACTGAGAACCCGGCTATTCCCAAGTCGTGAGTAGGGTTTATGCACTCAAAAGACAACTAGATGTCTGGAACGTGAGGAAAAAGGACTGCACATTTGGGAATCATTTCTACAATAATGTTTTAAGATTGATTTAACAAATAAAGATTGTGCTTTTGATGTCTGCATTAAAAGCACAAACAGGCCCTGCTTGCTGAAAGAAATCTAACTATATGCAATAGTCCCTCGAGGTAAATTTAAAGTTGTTAGGGTAAAAACAGACTTTGTAGGAAAAGCAAGCCTTGCCATTCTGCCTTATAACTGAACAGAAAGGGTGGGGAAAGGGAGAGGGGCGGGATAACGGGGTGGGGGGAGAGGAAGAGGGAGGGAGGGAGAGGGATTGTGAGTGTGAGTGTGTGTGTGTGTGTGTGTGTGTGGTGGGGCAGTGTGTGTTGGGGAAGTTAGTAGGAAAGGGGAGATATCAAGTGTGAAGAGGGATAGCTCAGGAATGCTCAGGTAGACCCATCTCTGTGCCCCGTCCTACCAAAGGGCAGCTAAAGCCTGCTACCCCCCAGATGGAAACCCTAGGTGATAATGTGAAAAGTCCTTCTGGCACATCTGCCTTTCTGCACATTTTTAGAAAATGTGTGAGAAAACCAGGAAGTGATAAGCAACCCATGCATAATTCTGACTTAGTCTGAGAGGATTTCCTGTGAGTAGAAGAGATGGACAGCCAGGGAAAATGAGCTCATTTCTGCTGTTGGGGGGCGGGGTTGTTAATAAAGTTGGGTCATTGCCAAAGGACAGCAGGTGAAGTCAATGAGGTCTGTTTCCAAGATATCCCAAAAGTATGTAGCCTGAGTTCACCTACAGCCTTTCTGGGACGTGAATGAAGGAACACTTAAATCAGCAGGTACCAAACACTGGCCTGTCTCACGTAACAAAACAGCTGTCTTTCCCACCCACGGAGGACCCAGGTGGAGCACAGACAGCACAGAAGGGAGGTGTCTGTGAAGGGGCCCCCCCTCCTCCACGCAGACCCCCTACTCCATTAACTGTACTTAACATCAGCAACACAATGAACACATCACAGCAGGGCTACTGATGACCTGAGCACGAACAAAATAAAGGAGTGTGCAAACCCTAGAACCTCAAAGCAATGAACAACATGAAATTCAAGAACAGAAAAAGCCAGCACTGAGAAAACAAGCAGTGGGGTGTGTGGTGGGGAGAAGAGATGGATGACTCTCTCCTATTCCAGAACAAAAGAACACGAGGTCTGTCCCCTTCCCCTTCCTTCCTGGGACCCATGGGCTCTCCCTCCTGGTCCAGAGCTGAGGCTAAGGCCCCACACTGAGGACAGAGTGCTGAACTGCCCACAGTCTACACAGCCTGCTAAAGAAGCTGCCAGACATCCTCTCCCCCGAGGTTCCGGAGCAGAACTCTGCCATCATCTCTCCTGGCCACACTGTCCTTCCAGGTCTGTGGAAAGCACGAATTAGAAGGGTGTGTTTGTCTTTGGTCTTGTGGCAGGGTTGTGTTCAAGATGAAAAGTGACTCCATGGGGGACGGGATGGGGGTTTTCCTTTCCAGAAGGCAATGTTGTGGGGGGCCTCCAAGAAGGGAGTCTGAGGCCAGTACCCCAGTTAGATCTATTTGAGCAGCGAATTCTCTGACCTCACCTCTGCCTGTCTGAGCAGGGGCTAAGGGATGGGAGAGTTGCTGAGGAGGAAGAGGCAGAGCCCATATGCCACCAACTGTCACGAATACCCGGGCATCCCATGGGATATGTGGACCCCACAGAAGTAGCCATCTTGCTATTACTGCCTAACCCCAGCAGTGGCCAGTGGAACTAAGGCCAGGCCTTCCACATCCAGCACCTTCACAATGGTTGGGGGAAGAAAGAGAGGGGGCCCACCAAGTTACCCACATAGGCACGTGGCCAGTGTTGGCATTTAGACACCTGCCACAGACAGCATGTCAGAGAAGCTAGGACAACCAGCACCGTCCTCATGAAGGAAAACGTCATCTGTCCCGAACCCTCCTCCCGGCCCACCACGGCACAGACACCAGAGCCTGTAATGACAGGGAACACAAAGTGTGGAAAAGACTACTTACCTTCTCTACTCTACACTCCTGGACTTTTAAGTCCAGTCTGTGATGGGGAGAAAGAGGTTTGAATCAGAGATAAAACTGGAGGTTTATCCTGGACTGGACTAATTTTAATAACCAAACTGTGATGGGAAAACCAAGATAAATGCCCAAAGTCTCATTAAAGTTAAAAAAAAAGGGAATTAAACACAGAAAAACTGGTAGGAACAAATACCAAAGTAAAGAAGCAAATACCCTAGGGAATCTGACCCTTCTTAGTAAACCAGATTCATGAATCCAGCACTTTGGGTTGGCAGCCTCCTTAGCAGTCTCTGTAGACTGTGGGGAGTTTAGCACTCTGTCCTGGAAAAGGATGGAAAAGTCAGAGGAGGAAAGGGAGATAAAGAAAGAATGGAAGATTCTACTGTGTGCGTATTTTTCTACAACAACTGAAATCAGGATCTTGAAGAGATACTAGCGCTCCCATGTTCACTGTGGCATTACTCACAGAAGCCACAATGTGGAAACAATTTAAATTTCCACAGAAGAATTAATGAATTAAAAGAATGTGATACGTATGTACAATGGAATATTCTTCAGCCTTTAAAAAGAAGGAAATCTGCAACGTCAACAGCATGGAAGAACCCTGAGGGCATTATGCCAAGTAAAATAAGACGGTCACAGAAGGACAAACACGGCACAATTCTGTTTACACAATGTATCTAGAATAGTCAAACTCACAAAAGCACAGAATGGAATGGTGGGTGTCAGGGGCTAGGAGGACTTGCTAATCAATGGATATAAAATCTCAGTCAGATAATAATGCATTGTACGACTTAATCTGCTAAGAGAGCTCATGTTAAGTGTTTTTACCACAATAAAAATATTTTTAAAGATTTTATTCATGAGAGAGAGAGAAAGAGCGCGCACACAAGTGGGGGGAGGAGCAAAAGTTGAGGGAGGAGCAGGCTCCCCACTGAGCAGGGAGCCCGATACGGGGCTCGATTCCAGGACCCTGGATCATGACCTGAGCCAAAGGCAGACGCTTAACTGACTGAGCCACCCAGACTCCCCTACCACAATAAAATTTTTAAACAGAAAAGAACAGAAGGAAAGGCAGAAGGGTAAGACGAGAAATATGCTCTGGGGCAATTTGTACTCAGAAGTGAGAAACAGGATCAAATTGGGTATAAGAAAGAACCAAATTGAAATTTTGAAAAATAACAGTTATCAATTAACAAGCTATTCCCCGTGCACAAGGGGTCGATTTTATACAAAGAAAAAAAAAAGGAAAGGGAAAGAAAAATATATATAAGTCACAGTCCCTGCCTGCAAGAGCTTACAAATCACTGAGTGGTCGTGTGCTCCACTGCGCGGTGTCTGGAGGGGGTATTAATGACGTCACAGCTGTGTGACAATGATCAAGTTCCTTCACTTCTCTCAGGCTTTGTCCTCCGAAAACAGGGCAAGAGAGGAAGATCGAGATACTCGGGACTTCTAAACCTTGATGGCAATGAAGAACCACAGGCTATGCTTTAGTAGCTTGTCCAAATGACCTCAGAGAAATGGGAACTCGGACCCTTACCCGCAGACACTCGGGAGCCTAGCTTGGGAAATCATCCATTACCACCAGGCTCTCTGACGTCCAGGAGCTCCTTCTATATTCTAGAACCCCACATAAATAAGAAACAGAGGTGGCCTCCGGGAAAGCCACATCCTCTGAGCTGAGGACTGGCTTAGCCTGAGTCTCTGGGAGGCAAGTGGCCCACGAACCTCTCTGTGCTCGGAAGCCTCGCAGGGTCTTGCAGGGCGTGAGGGCTAGAGGAAGGCCAGCACTGTTTTTCACATTTTGAAAAGTAAAGACTAGAAGCTCTGGCAACAACAGGGCTTTGTGGGGAGCCACATGTGTGAAGTGTCCCCGTCTTCCTCCAGCAGCCCCAAGAATGTGTAACAAGAAGCAGCAACACAGGGGAACAAAGCAGTAGTGTCTGCTCACAAAGCGGGGTGCTGGCAATTTCTTATGTTCCGTTTTCTTATGAATGCCAAAGTTATTTGTTTTGAAAATAAGAGCCTCTCCTTTGCCCTCAGCATCCCTGTTAAGAAATTCAACCACAGGAGTGATTCTGTTTAGGCTTGCAGAGTGTGGGCAAATCCACTGAGACACCACAGTGGTGTTTCCAGGAGAGACAGTGAAGGACAGGGATGAAGATGTTAGAGTCACAGAGACCCAAGTTCAAGTCCCAGCCAAGCCGCGTGCTGGCAGCGACCTTGGGCAAGTCATTTACCCTCAGTTCCCTCTCCTTAGCCAAAAACTGAGGAAAAAAGGAAAGCTATGAAATGACTGACCCCTACGTAGTCAACACTCGGTAAATGTTCACTACAGAAAACAGTGGCAGAACCACCGGCAGACCTCCAGGAGCACGTAACCGTGGGCTGCGATGGACTGTTACACGCACAGCGTTGAGCACAGCATCTGTCGTAATGCTCACAACGCTCCAGACTGCAGGAGCCCAGTTATAATAATAACACCCCCTGGGTCCCTGTAATGCGGGAAATACCAACACAGAAAGTGTGTGTGATCTGTCTACATTGCTTCTGGTGCAGAACAGCCAGAAAGCTGGAGGACTTGATTAATCTATCCTTTCCATTCCTGGGAAGAGTCTATGGTGGTGACTTTCATGCATTCTTATTGAAACTAGGAATTTTCACACTATTTGAAGTCATGGAAATATTTATGAACACGTTTCATTGGAATTTGGTTACTCGATAACATATATATATGCACACACACACATATATGAAAGGATACAAATCAGAAAATAATACTGTAATATACTGGGAAAAAGAGTAAATTCCAATTTCAACCACCTGCTTCCGATACTGAAGATGCAAGAGTCTTCTGGCAAGTTTTGACCTCTCTGATCAGGTCTTTCTTCTCATTATTTAAAAAAAGGAAAGAAACATTGAAAAATATCTTCAAAATACCATTGTGACTCCTAGAAAAATACCCAGAACAAAGGGGAAGCAGCTATCGAGAGGTGATGCTGTCTCATATAAACCCGTGTACATCATAAAGTTTGCTGTGAAACTCTCTTGGCATTACCTCACTAAGAATAAGACCTTGAAATAATAACAATAATTTTTAAAAGATAGATTTATTCAGTCATTCATTCATTTATTTATTTATGACTGAGAGAGAGCGTGCATGAACATGTGGAGTGCAGGGCAGAGGGAGAGAATGTTCAAGCAGACTCACCACTGAGCGTGGAGCCCTTTGCAGGGCTTGATCTCACAATCCATGAAATCATGACCTGAGCCGAAACCAAGGGTCAGACACTTAACCGACTGAGCCATCCAGGAACCCCAATAATAATTTTAAATATAACATTAGAAATAGACGCTTCTCTCCTTTTTCGGGATCTCTGATGCAAAACAGAACGCAGAATCATATTTTCTATTTAGAGCAACAATTTGGTTGTAGTAAAAATGCATAAAATGGATAAAAATGAACTTTTTAAAAATGGACCTCTGCTTTTCTTCCTCCTCCCCTTCACAAGTTTGCTACCAGACTTCACAGCAGGGAGGACGCTTCCCCATTAAGGGAAATAAGGACCTAAAGTTCTAGCATGAGGTACTCGCCAGTAAGAGTTGTGCCTAGATTTTGACCTGGATACAAATGTCCACTAATTAAGCAGCCAGATCAACATGGGTCCAGAGCCCAGAGATGTCAAAAGGAGAGCCTAAACACAATTTAATAATCCCCTTCTCTGTTTTCTTCATTTCCTGCCATTTTGATTTGCTTAAAAATTAGTACCTGCGGAGAAATGAGTGCATTTTTGGCAAGGAGTTAACTGCATTATCTTTGTTGATTCATGGAATGAATAGTTATGATGGAGAAAATCCAAATAGGAAAGAGAAGAGGAGATGGGGCAAGTTAATTTCTCCATCTTTAAATGTCTAAGATAAAATATTTCTTAGATTAAAAAAAAAATCTTATCCATGCTTAAGGTTTGGAGGTCTAAAGTAATTGTTCCCAAACACAGCTGGTTAGAAGGCATCAGGTATGGGGCGTCTGGGTGGCTCAGTCAGTTAGGCAGCTGACTCTTGATTTCAGCTCAGGTCATGATCTGAGTCTGGTGGGGAGTCTGCTTGAAGATTCTCTCCCTCTCCCTCTTTCCCTCCCCCTGCTCTCTCTCTTACATACATACATAAATAAATCTATCTTTTAAAAAGAAGGCATCATGTATTAAATATGATACATTCTTTATGAATATAAAATTTCTGTCATCTCTAGATATTATGTGCTGTAGATCAAAAATGTTAGGCTAAGGAGAGTGAAGGGAAAATTGTGTTTCCCCAAACAAGCTGTGTTTACTCTAGCTTATCTGTGACTCTGCTTGGAAAACACTGCAGAACATTTATCATGGAAAGAACATGTAACTTTCCCCCAGACTTATGAGGCTGGAGGAGGACTGGAGAGGTCATCTTGTCACCACACATGATCCCGGCAAAGGACAGGATTGCACTCACATTGGAAACCTGCATTTTATATAGGACTTTACATTTAGATATCTAATGGCACAGTAGCAAGATAAACTCCAAATACATACACAGACAGGCATACCTTGTTCTGTTGTTGTTCACTTATTGCACTTGGAAGATACGCGTTTTTTAGTTTTGGGTTGTTTTTATTTTTTTTACAAATGGAAGGTTTGTGGCCACCCTATATCAGGCAAGTCTACTGGCACCAATTTTCCAACAGCATCTGCTCACTTCATGTCTCTGTGAACATTTTGGTAATTCTTGCACTATTTCAAACATTTTCATCATTATTATATTTGTCATAGTGATCTGTGATCAGTAATCTGTGATATAATTATTATAACTTTTGGGGTACCACAAACCACACCGAGAGAAGACAGGCAAACTCAATCAATAAACGTGTGTGTCCCAACTGCTCCACCACATGGCCATTCCCCGGTCTCTCCCCCTCTCCTCAGCCTCCCTGTTCCCTGAGATGCAGCAGTACTGAAATTGAGCCAATTAATAACCCTTCAGTAGCCTCTAAGGGTTCAGGTGAAAGGAAAAGCCATATGTGTCTCACTTTAAATCAAACGCTAGATGTGATTCAGCTGAGTGGGGAAGGCGTGTCGAAGCTGACATAGGGTGGAAGCTAGGCCTCTTGTGCCAAGCAAGAGCCAAGCTGTGAAAGCAAAGGGAAAGTTCCTGAAGGAAATGACAAGTGCTACTCCAGTGAACACATGGACGATAAGAAAGGGAAAGAAGAAGAAGGCTTTACTGTTCATTTGGAGAACGTTTCAGTGGTCTGGACAGAAGACCAAACAGCCACGACATTCCCTTAAGCCAAAGCCCAACCCAGAGCAAGGCCCTGACTGTCCTCAACTCTGGGAAGTCTCAGAGAGGTGAGGGAGCCGCAGAAGAAAAGTCTGAAGCTGGCAGAGGTTGGTTCACGAGGTTTCAGGAAAGAAGTCGTCTCTACAGAAGTGCAAGGTGAAGCAGCAAGTGCTGATGGAGAAGCTGCAGCAAGTTCTCCAGAAGATCCAGCTAAGAGAATTCATGAAGGTGGCCACATCAGATTTCAGTGTAGATGAAACAGCCTTATTCTGGACAAAGATGCCATCTAGAACTTTCACAGCCAAAGAGGAGAAGTCAATCCCTGGCTTCAAAGCTTCAAAGGACAGGCTGACTCTCCTGTTCAGCTGGTGCAGCTGGTGACTTTAAGGTGAAGCCAGCACTCTGTTGCCATTCCAGAAATCCTAAGACCCTTATGAATGATGCTAAATCTACTCTGCCTGTGCTCTGTGACCAGAACAACAAAGCCTGGGTGACAGCACATCTATTTACAATATGGTTTACTGAAGATTTCAAGCCCACTGTTGGGACCTACTGCTCAGAAAGAAGATTCCTTTCAAAACATTACTGCTCACTGACAATGCACCTGGGCACCCAAGATCTCTGGTGGAGATGGACAACGAGATTAGTTTGTTTTCATGACCACTAACACAACATCCATTCTAAGCCCATGGATCAAGGTTTCAAGTCTTATTTTTGAAAAAATACATTTTGTAAGACTACAGCTGCCATAGATAGTGATTCTTCTGATGGATCGGGACAAAGTAAATTGAAAGCCTTCTGGAAAGGATTCACCATCCTAGATACCATTAAGAATATTTGTGATTCATGGGAAGAAATCAAAATATCCACATTAGCAGGAGTTTGGAAGAAGTTGGGTGACTTTGAGGGGCTCAAGACTTCAGGAGAGGAAGTCACTGCAGATGGGGAGGAAAGAGCAGGAGAACTAGAATCAGGAGTGGAGCCTGAAGACGGGACTGACGGGCTGCAATCTCATGATGAAACCTGAACAGATGCGCAAAGAAAGTGGTTCCGGAGATGGAATGTACTCCTGGTGAAGATGCCGTGAAGATGGTTGAAATGACAATGAAGGATTTAGAATATTCCAGAAACTGAGTTGATAAATCTGCAGCAGGGTTTGAGAGGACTGACTCTAATTCTGGAAGAAGTTTTCCTAGGGGTCCAATGCTATCAAATAGCATCACATGCTACAGAGAAATCCCCCATGAAAGGAAGCGTCAATCGACGAGGTGAACTTCATTGTTGTCTTATTTTAAGAAACTGCCACGGCCACCCCAACCTTCAGCGCCCACCACCCTGACCAGTCAGCAGCCACCACCATGGAGACAGACCCTCCAGCAGCAAAAAGGTAACGACTTGCTGAAAACTCAGATGGCTAGCATTTTTTTTTTAGCAATAAAGTGTTTTTAATTAAAATATGTTGTTTTTTAGACATAATGCTATTGAGAACTTAACAGACCAAAGTATAGTGTAAACCTAACTTTTATATGTACTGGGAAACCCAATATTTCATTTGACCAATCTAACTGAAATAATCACTTTACTGAGGTGGTCTGACACCAACTCGGCAATACCTCTGAGGTGCGCCTATAATTATAGGTGCAAGAAACCTCAAAATCTTCTGATCTGATCTCAATTTCCCATTTTATAGATAGGGAAATCAAGGCCTCAAGAGCTTAAGAATGTGCCCAAAGTTGAGAACCAGCCCTCAAATGTCTTCTGCCTCCCATGTATTACTTCCTACTGCTTCTGCATTTTCTTTTATTACTCTGCCTGAGCTTTGACTTTCTCGAATTTAAGGGCCAACATGAACACCACTGGTTGGTGTCAATCCTCAATAAGACCACGTGAAGTGTATGTACTGTTGGTGGCGTAGCAGGGTCATGAAGTCAGCACTCCAGGTCTGCCCCATGTGTATGAGAAATTGTGGAAGGGGATATAAGGAAAGGGGAGAATTGAGAAAGTCACTAGGCCACTGTCACTGCTATGGGTGGGAGGCCCTACTCACCAAGGCCCCCAGCACAAGCTCCCTAAAATTCAGAATGTTGAGAAATGGTCTAAAACATAGCAATGACTTCAGAGACTAGAATCCAGTAATGCTTGCATTCACTTGACCTTGTGTTGCCTTCTGGTCTGTTTCTAAACACAGAGCTCTTTCACTCTGAGACAGCTACTGAATTATACCATAGTAATTGGCACACAGGGCATTGGTCTCTGGCAATTAGAGTTTGGTAATTCACAAGATGTACTGAAATCTACATGATCATACACCACCTGTCTGAAACTCCTCCTGGGGTTGGGGGAGGGGGGGCGCCTGGTTGGTTCAGTCTAGAGCATCTGACTCTTCATCTCAGGGCTGTGAGTTCGAGCCCAAAGCTGGATACAGAGATTACTTTAGAAAAATAAAGCTTTAGGGGTGCTGGGTGGTTCAGTAGGTTAAGTGTCTGACTCTTGATTTTGGCTCAGGTCATGATCTCAGGGTTGTGAGATCGAGCCCCGAGATTCTCTCTCTTCTCTCTCTGCTCCTCCCGCCCCCCACACTTGTGCTTGCTCTCTCTCTAAAATTAATGAATAAAATCTAAAAAAAAAAAAAAAAACAAACTTCCTCCTCTTATAAAGGTCACATTTGCTCCACTACATAAACTTAACACCAGCTCTTAAAGCCCTCAAGAGCTATCCTTTCCTCCCTGCAGAAGGACTGAACACCCAGAAACAAAGCAAGTCATTGATATCCAAATGAATCCATGCATGGACAACAACAAAAGCAACTAGTATTGGCTATCACGAACTGTGGATGAATGGCTTGCTGGAAGAGAGAACGTGACGGTAGTTCCAAGCACTTTCCTATGTTTTCATCCATCATGAGCAGCTCTAAGGAAGAAAAATTCCTCTTTTGCTTCTGTTTTGTTTTCTTGAAGGAAAAAGCACCCAACATCGAGAGCCCCAAGCTGCACTGTGTGTTAGAAAGTATTGAAAATCACACACAGTGTAAAGGACCCAGTGAATGTTTTTGACTTAAATATCTTCTTCTACACTGTGAAAACGCACGTTTGAGAGCTCACTTTATAACAAATGTGTGAGATTATAAATAAGGCGTTGGAGCTTCCCTGTGAGAGGAAAAGAGATAAGCTCATGGGATGTTTATGCCTCGTGTCTGCCCTTAGATTCCTGCAACAGAACTTGGAGCTATTCTCTGGTTTAAACAACAGTGGCACCTGCCATTTCTACATTCTCCCTGGCAAGAAACCCTGGCAGTTTGTGATTTCACCTTCCAGGAGGCATTAACAGTTTCCGTAATCACCTCCACTGATAGCGTGTTCACATGCTCCTCTGTGGCAAACGCAAACCCGAGTGGAAAAACGTAATTTGTGTGAACGCGGTTTTACCAACTGCCACCCTCCCCGTAGCCACGCCCCTCCCCACAAGGAAACACCACAGCAGGGAAAAAAACAGAAGAGAAACAGATTCTGTCACATTTGTTCCGATCTTCTGGTGATATATGTGTATCCCCCACATGCGCCCCCGACACATGCAAGAGAAGGGCGATCACACAAGGTCCTGGGGCATATTTCCGGCAAATCTGGGACCTGAGGAGTTTGCTGTGATTTTAATCCAAATGGAGGAAAAACACTCCGCTGTTTTTCATAAGCACCGTTTCACTCTTCTGCACCAAGAGAGCATGCTTAATATTTCGAAAGAACGGATAGGTACATGAATTACATTTCCACAAGGAGAACGCCGAATTCAGGACTGTTTTCAAATGTGCCAAGAAGACAGATTACATTGCATAGGCTTTTTGTGTGTGCTCTAAATACGAGAAAATTGCCATGTCAAGAATCTCTCATTCGACACCTACTGCTCATTTTTTTATTCACGTGCATAACTTTATTATGTAGCAGCAGTTCTTATGTGATTTCTAGACTGTAATGTAACAGTTATGGGTTTGATATTTTAAATTTATCTAATTTTGAATTTGTGGGTTGTTTTTTTATTAGGACAATTTAACAATGGAAGTCTTGCCAATGCAGCAAAGCAGAGATAAAAGTGACTGTGGGGTGAAACACAAGTCTAAAGGGATGTGCCAGGTAGGAGACAGGTTGGCATGTTTCACTGCAGAAGAACTCAAAAATATATTTGTGTGAAGGTGGATGAATGGATCAGAGGAAAATTATGCTGAAAATCATAGCCTGTACTACAAAGAGACAATGTGCTTTTCCTGTAGTTCCCCAATACACAGCATCAAATGCCCATACTCTTGCTTTCTGAGAAGAGAGATGAAAAATTCTAGCCTGGTGTACAGTTTATGTGCTGCCTTATTAGTATTATCTTGTAAATAGGGGAAAAAAGAGAAGAATGCAGAAAAAAAATACATCACCTAGAACTCAAAGGCACTGGAGAAATTCGGCTTTCATTAGGGGTTTGGTTGTTAAGAGAAAGCATGCGTCCTAAGCAACAAATTGCATAGCCCACATGATTTCCTGGTGATCAGATAACATTGCATTCATGCTTTCTGGATGAACAGGGGTTTCACATAACAGCATTCATGAATTTTGAACCAAGAGATGTGGGCTTAATCCTGATTCTACTACTTATGAGCTGGTTAACCAGTCATATTACTAACATTTCCCAACCCTACTTTCCTTGTGTGTTAAATGATCACATAACAAATCTTTGTGAGGCTACCGTGAATATTTTATTTTATTTTATTGTTTTTACTGTGAATATTTTAAAGGATTACTTATTTATAGCAGATTTTTTTTAAAAAATACCTAGTTTCAGGCTTTGTGGACTTGAGTAGAAATCTTCCTTTAATTCCCCACTGAAATACCCACAGAGATCCACAGAAGCTAGGCACGGTACCATGAACTAAAGAGAAGATCCCATACTCAACCATCAGAAGAGAGTTTCCTTGCAGTGCAGACCGACAAATGAGTGTTCTAGCTTCTGACAACTGGCCAGCAGTTTGACATCAAAGATCCAGAAACCCAAGCAATCATCCCTGCTAACATCAGAGGGGACATCCCGAATTGCTCACGGCCAAGCTGATGCTGTCTGTTGGCAGATGCAGAAACAGTACAGGGGGAAAGGGAATGTAACACGAAAGCACAGGTTTGAAAATGTTTCAGCACAGGAAACAGAGCAAATCCTGTCCTCAGGGACATGCAAGAAGGCAGATGCTCTGTGGAGGAGGGACGGGCAGAGAGGAAGGCAGAGTGAGGGAGCTCGGAAGCAAGTTAAGATAAAAGAAACAGAGAACAAGGAAACTGGAATTACCCTAATGGAAATAAAATTTATACTGAAAACTGGTAAGGGGAAAATAGTTTAGCCAATCTGGGACAACTCAGAGCCATTCTGCCTTGAAGGGCCAGCACTGAGAATGGCAAGGGAAGGGAGCCTCCAGTCTTTTCATGAGAGATTTGTCAATAGTTAAGAACCCACTGGATGTACAGTCTATTAAAAGGACTTTTCCACTTGACGCTATAATACAATGATCTGTCCAACATATTTTTTTCTTCGTTTAGTTACAACATAATACCAGATGTCAGTCAGAATATGATTTTTAAGGCTTTCGATACATACTGTTTGCTATTCAGGCGGTATATCAGCAAGGTATAAGACCACTGGCCCAGCCATTATTAACTTGCTATTTAATTTTTTTATTTTGAAAGAATCTCAAACTTAGAGTAAAGCTGCAAAAACAGTAAGACTTATTTTTTTCTGAACCATATGAGAGTTAGTTGCCCCATCACCTCCAAATTGTGTATTTCCTAAACACAATGACACCATCCTGCCCACAACCGTGAAAAGGAGGTTAACACAATGACACGGACACACATCACTGCCATGTAATCCGTAGACTTAATTTCAAGTTCACCAGTCATTTCATAATGACTTCCTCAGTGAAATGGATCCAGCTCAGAGCTTATGGTTTCCTTCATTTTCATGACTTCGACACTTAGGAAGATTAGGGGACGGTTATTTTGTATAATGTCCCTCAGTTTGGGTTTACTTGATGTTTCCTCATGATTAGACTGAGGTCATGTATCTCTGGCATGAATATCAGAGGAGAGATGATGTGTTCTCATTATATTCTATCAGGTGGTACATAATTTCAATCAGTCTTAGTGTTGGTGCTATCAACTTTTGATCACACAGTAAAGGTGGTGTCTGCCAGGCCTTTCCCCTGTGAAGTTTCTCATTTTCCCTTTGAAATTAGTAAGTATTTGGGGATGTGAGAGTTACTTTGAGACTACGCAAATATCCCATTCCTCATCAAACTTAGACTTTAAGCACTGTGTCCAGATCAGTATGGACTCAAGAGTTTGTTTTATTTAATGGGTTATAACCTATCACTATCATTTTGATGCTCACACTGTCCCAGATTTGGTTAGTGGGAGCCTCTTCAAGTTGGCTCCTAGGTCCTTTTGATGTATCCCCATTTTTCGTTTCATTTTCTGTAACTTCCTCAAGTTACAGAGCAAGATACTCCAGGCTCATCTACTTTCTCTATCCTGGCCCTAGAATCAGCCATTTCTCCAAGGAGCATTTAAAGTAGAGAAGAGTATTCAGAAACCAATGCACTAAATAGCTGGATACCAGCTATTACTGCCCCCAGAGTCTCCTAGTAGATGGAGCTGGGATATGGGTATGCATAACACACACCTAAATTTATGTCTATGGTTAACCTGCACCTCCTTGGCTTTCTCTACTGAATATGAGCTCACGCCAGTATTTCCAATGAACAGAGTCATTTCATTCTCAGTTCCTCCCTTTCCACAACAAGCCATGTCTCTGCAGCTCCCCTGTCCAGCTCCAACATGAACTTGGGAATGTCCTCCTCTCTTCCCCCTGACTTCTGACACTTTACTCTGGGCCTTTGTGGTACTTTCCTCTCCCGTAGCCCTTCCCAACAAAGGCACCTCATTTGCTCTGCCTCATCTAATGACTTTTTAGACTGAACTGTGGAGAAACAGTACGAATAAAAGAAATGATCAATGTTATAGATGAGTTTGAACATTTCACATTTGCCATTACATTTCTATGTGATAACTGTGTTTTATATGTGTTGCCTATTTACCCATATGGATCTTTGCCAATTTCTTCTCGATTAGTTTATGATCTCAGTGTGATCAAGGTATTAATACTTTGGCTTAAGTGTGGCAAATAATTTCCCAATGTCTTCTTTGGGTCTTAATTTCTTTTTTTTTTTTTTTTAATAGAAACTTCTGTTGAGTGAGAAAATCCAAACCCCTTGGTGCTTTTCTACTACCTCTTAGCCCTACTTTTTTCTGAGGTTGTTTGAATTTCTCCATTATTCTCTTTGCCAGTGATTCTCAATTGGGGCAATTTTGCCCCATGGTGGACATATGGCAACATCTGGAGACATTTTTGATTGTTGTGACTGGCTGGCATCCAGTAGGTAGAAACCAAGGATGGTGCTAAGTATCCTACCATGCCCGGGACAGGCCCCCACAACACAGAATTAAATGTCAGTACAGCCAAGGTTGAAAAGCTCTGCTCTGTACTCTCTCCACTGCTTTATGGGCAGTCTTGATTTCTTCCAAAACAAGATACTGGGGAAGAAAGACTAAGAAAGGAAGTGTCTTTAGTAGAGACAATGGCTTTCTCCAAATGCTAAGTTTGATTAACAAGTATTGGTTATAGCACCTTCTAAAATCCAAAGTCATTGTCAAAAAAGAAAAGAGAAGAAAAGAAAGCCTTTATTTCCACAAAGGATTCTCTTAGCTGAGGTCTTGACATAAAGACACTTACCTGCTCCACAAAATCTGGAATCTGTGTTTGTTATGATGTCAAGAAATCATATCTGGATTCTATGGATTTGCTCTATCTTTTTTTTTTTAAGATTTTATTTATTTATTTGACACAGAGAGAGAGATCACAAGCAGGGGGAGTGGCAGGCAGAGGCAGAGGGAAACGCAGACCCCCCCGCCGAGCAGGGAGCCCGATGTGGGGCTTGACCCCAGGACCCCGGGACCCCGACCCTAGCTGAAGGCAGACGCCCAACCAACTGAGCCACCCAGGCGCCCGGATTTGCTCTATCTTAAATGCCAACAAAAAGGGCAGGCAATAAATAATTTAATTTTTTACACATCCTATAATGCCAGTACCAAGGACCTTAGTACTGACAAAATGCTAATAAATAGTTATTTTTTTAAAAAATGAAGGACAGTATTAAAAATAAAATCCTTGCTTTCTTGGAATTCAGGGCCTTTAAAGAAATCATTTACATACCAGAATAATGTGAAGAAATATAACCAGAGTCAATTATACCTCAATAAAAGTTGAGGGGGAAAAATTTAACAAGTTATATATTAGAAAGAAAGGAAATTTTAAAATATTTTTCACTTTACACAGACAGTGTGTATCTTCTGCTTATAGAATTGTTGCTGGCCTGCAGGAACAGTTTACTATCATTTTTACAAGTATTCAATTCTTAGAACCAAGGGATTTCGCAAGCTCCTCTACCCAATCAGAGCAATCCTTTGTCCTGGGTCCATCTGAGCATAATCCTATCCTACTGACAGATTTGACATCTACTTTCCACCACCGGCGCACAGGAATAGAGCAGAGTGCTGAATCCAGTAAGACTTATCTAGAGGCCAACAGCCATGAAAATCGATGCTGGCAACCTTTTCTTCAGCTCAATCCCTGAAAACGGACCATAAATAAAATAATATTCGCGGCAACTATGATTTTCAGTGAGAAACTGCTAAAACTCATTAGAGAGGCTTCTTGTGGTCTTGGTTCCCTAATGAACTATGAGGACTTGCATACTGAAGAGCCCTCCTTTTGACTTACTTATTTCCAAAAGCCTACAAACTCTATAAATCATTTCCTTTCCTGCAAGCACTAGACCTAGCTTTGGATTCAATTTTTTTATTTTTTTTTAAAGATTTTATTTATTCATTTGAGAGAGAGTATGTGTGCAAGTGGGGGGAAGGGCAGAGGGAGAGGGAGAATCTTAAGCAGACCCCCACAGAGCACAGAGCCTGACGCAGGGCTCCATCCTAGGACCCAGAGACCACGGCCGCAGCAGAAACTGAGTGTTGGACACTCAACTGACTGAGCCCCCACGAGCCCCCTGTGTTCAAATTTTTGACCAGTTTACTTTAAATGTTTTTGTGTCCTTCCTGATTTGTTATAAGAAAGCTGCCTGTTAGAATGACAAAATCATTATTAAATTATAACAAAATTAATAAAACAACTGTAATAGCAGCTGACATGTATTAAATTGAGGGCTTATTAGGGGCTAGATTCTATTCTAAATGCTTTACAGGTGTTAACTCACATAATCCTATGCCAATTAACAAAGTAGGCACTATTATTATAATTATTAGTCCCATTTTATAGAGAAGGAAACTGAAGCCGGGATTTAAATAACTTTTTCTAGGTCAGAACCATGATTGAAATCAAAAGCTCTGATGATAAAATCCATGGTCTTAACCACTATTATCCATCTCTGATTTCCACTCTCCTCAAAGCATTATAGTTTCTCTTTCAGGTTCTTTTAAGTTAAATGCTGAAAGAAATGTTACTTTTTAATGCGAGAAAAGAAAACTTTGACTTTTCTCTTGGGCTGAATCTGAAGCTTCAACATCATAGCATGAAACCCACAGCCTTTTCTTTTTTCCTGTGGCCTAACTAGCCAAGCATGGACCCAACTCCGGTTCAGACAGTTAGCTGTCTGCACAAATCTTTATAGGTTTGTCTAGGTGGATTGACAATTTCATTGCAAAAGTAAAAACTAACAAGGACCTCTTCTGCTTCATTAAGATCATGGGCAACTATCAACTGATGAATTGTTGAACACTACATCTGAAACTAATGATGTGTTGGCTAATTGAATTTAAATTAAAAAAAAGATCATGGGCAACTACTCTCAATGCCAATGGCAAAAACGTGTGACTGTCCCAGGACTGTCATCAAATGATCTGAGAAAAGGAGACATCGGAGGGCATCTGCCCAACTTCAGATGTAAGGTCCTCTCTTCACCTTGGGTGAAGAGCCCTCACTGCAGCCAGCAGAGTTCAGGGAAGACAGAGGAGCTTCCAAGTCTCATGACACAGGTGCAGAATTCCATTATGACTTTCTGTTTCGGTGCAAACCAGAACTCTGCCATGAGGAGAAATGCTCAGAGGTCACCTCCTGTGGTGGGGATGGTACCCTCTGCTTCCCCTCCCACCCACACCGCCCCACAGCACCCGGGCCACAGGGCAGGTGTGGTCAGGCAATACGAGAGTTTGAACTAGCCAGACACTCAGAGAGACTGAAACCCACGGACTTGAATCTGACAGCCACAAAGACTCCTGGCTGGCCAACCAGCCACCCAGTCATGTCTAAGGACCTGTTGTGTAGGTGTGAGGAAAGAAGGAGGGAAGGAGATGTTTCTTGGGGGGGCAGGAAATCCACTTATCTATCATTATATTACTGATCAGCCTCCTCTCCGAGGTAGTAATTAATCACTCTATAGATGAAAGGCCATCTCAACTTTACAATTGTATTGCTTTTTCAGCAAGACAGGCAAAAATTTCAGAATTTCTTGCTTATATATTTTTATTCCGTTTTTAGTAAATTGAAACCCATTCAAATGGAAAATAGAAAAATAAACCCACATGTTTCAGTGTGATCCTGAGCATCAGGTATCAGCACTTCACTTTGTAACCACCGTCTGACTTCGATATTCTGTTTGTGATCTCTTCAAAAGTTTGACTCCTGGGGAGTACCCCAAATTGCTACATAATCAGGGTTGCCTCTCCTAGGCCCTGGAGACACTGAGAGTTGAAAACCTGGGACTCCAGCAGCAACTGAGAGCTGGTACTGCTGAATACAGCCAAAGACTGGTAGCTATTGTGTTAAATAAGTAAAAGCCTCATCAAATGACAAAAGAATTGAAATTCATTGTCATTATCAAGATGACATATCACTATGCTCATGGCATCACCTCCTCTGTAGATAAGCTGTGACCTCTTTGCACAAGTCAACAGAAGCTAAAATCACTTGTTAAAAATACCACGGCTCCCAAGATGAAGAGGTACACATCAGAAAAACCAGTTGCACAAGCATCTGTATACAAAGATGTTTGGCTCAGTCAGTTGAGCGTCCAACTCTTGGTTTCTGCTCAGGTCATGATCTCAGGGTCTTGAGATCAAGCCCCGCGTCGGGCTCCTTGCTCAGGACAGAGTCCGCTTGAGGATTCTCTACCTCTGCCCCAGCCCCTACTCACAGCTCGCTCTCTCTAACTAACTAAATAAATAAATAATGGGGGTGGGGAGAAGGATTGTTTGCTATGGTGAAAATTAAGATGCCCATGTGGATTAGTAGAGGGTTGGTGACATGCATTACAATGCACATGTGGGTTCTGGTGCCACATGGCCTCAGTTTGAATCCTGCTTCTGCCACATGTTGACCATGTGACCTTGGGCAAGTTACTCAACCTCTCCAAATGTTTGTTTCCTCATTTGTATATAAAGGGTTTAATATAACACCTGACCTAGAAGAAGAGCTCAAAAAATGGTACAGGTGTTATTACACTACATTACTATTAGGCTATGTATGTGACCATTAAAAAGAGATGAAATAGATCTGTACTCTTAAGATATAGAAAAATATAGAAAGATACAGATCCAGAAAGATGATCTTGAGTCACTGTTGAGCAAAAAAATATAAGTTGCATTATAGATGCAGATAATGATGTAGATGCGGATAATGATAACCCTCATCATTACAAGATGAGGATAAGTAATGTAACCGTGTGTGTGCACAGGCCCGCGTGGACCTGCGCATGTGGGAAATCTGCAGGGACACGTCATATTGTTACAGCGGATTCCCTTCTGGCGGGCAGAAGGCTTTCACTTTCCTACTTTCCAGGGTGTCAGGGTAACCCCACATCACCTCAGTACACAGCAATAGTAACAACCATAACTCTAACTTTTCTCAGCTAAATTGGAATTTTGTGAACAATTTTCTCTTTTTCATACCAGGATGTAAGATGCAATGTAGGAAGAGTACCTGTTGGCCTGTGAATTTTTTCTAAAGATTTTATTTATTTATTTATTTGAGAGAGAGAGAGAGAGAGCATGGGGGGCGGGGTACAGAGGGAGAGGGAGAAGCAGACTCCCCACTGAGCAGGGAACCCAATGTGGGACTTGATCCCAGAACCCGAGATCATTACCTGAGCCGAAGGCAGATGCTTAACCAACTGAGCCACCCAGGCACCCTTGCATCTTTTTTTTTTCCTAAAGATTTTATTTATTTATTTGAGAGAGATAGAGAGCATCAGTGGGAAAAGGGGCAGAGGGAAAGGGAGAATCCCAACCAGACTCTGTGCTGACACTGGAGCCTGACTTGGGGCTCCATCCAAGGACCCTGAGATCATGACCTGAGCTAAAGGCAGATGCTTAACCGACTGAGCCACCCAGACATTACAGTCTGTGAATTTTTTTTTTTTAAGATTTTATTTATTTATTTGACAGAGAGAGACAGCGAGAGAGGGAACACAAGCAGGGGGAGTGGGAGAGGGAGAAGCAGGCTTCCCGCAGAGGAGAGAGCCCGATATGGGACTCGATCCCAGGACCCTGGGACCATGACCCGAGCCGAAGGCAGTTGCTTAACAACTGAGCCACCCAGGCGCCCCAGTCTGTGAATTTTTAAAGCAGCAATAAAGTATACCTTGCTACATCTCTACCAACCCATTGTCTCCACTTCCCAACCAGACGTGCTTCTCCAGTTAGGACACAGGCATGGTTTTGCTCCTCTCAAACTCACTGGGTAATTGTCCCAGGCTGAATATCCACAGCGGATGAAAACAGCTAAGAGGCCCAAGTGCTGAGAATTAAAGACGCATCTACTTAAAAAGCAAACGCTAATCAGTGAGAAGAGTCTCAAGAAATGATATGTAGATGACACTGATGGAAAGCTTTGTTGGAATATGTGTCTGTGCATATCTAACATTAGCAATTAGAGCGCACAGGATTAGGTAGTCCAGTGGGCTCTGGCTGATGAATCCATGTGTCTCAGCTGCTAGATTATGGAATTCAAAGATAGGACAAAGAAAACTGAACGTCTGAAAATAACCAAGGGAAGGTGCTAGAATCATTTTCCCCTCCCCCCCCACAGTTTTCACTAGAAAAGGGTCATTCTTTGTCATTTTCCAAAGTCAATATTATTTTAAGATTGTCAAGAAAAAATGACACATGTTTTGTTCTTCTCAGTATAGAGGATGATGCTGAGAACAAATTGCTTCACTTTGGGAACTAGCCTTGTTTGGAAGATGGTGCTGTGGCTTTCACCTCTGTGACAGAGAGCAGGAGATAACAAGGAACAAAAGAGAGAGCTTGCTCAAGGACTCAAATCCCAACTCTTCACTCTGTAGCTATTTATGTTAGGCAAGTTACTTCACTTCTCTGGAGCTAAACTGATTCACCAGTTAAATGAGGACACTGCTAAAACCCCCTTCATAAGGTTGTTGTAGGAATCACACAAAGTAATATATATATAAAGTGCTTAAAAACACCCTTGGCACCTGTCAACTATTGTTCCCAGGAGACCTGTGTGGATGGTAAATAGTGAGAAGAGAGAGAGAGAATAATATCATGATATGACTTCCGCTATTATGTTAGAGAGGAGGGGTTAAATAAGGGATGACGGAGATCATCAAATTTACAGTCAAATGTCTTGGCTGGGTCATCTAGGAGTGAAGGGAGGAGTATGAGGTCTCATACCACAGTCCAGTAGTATTCAACCACACAGCAGATTCCGCTTTCTGCAATATGATATGGAGAGACAAGAAGAATTCTAGGATACAAAGATACACAAGATAGCTTGCACTGCATCTTTTTCTGGAAAAAGAAGAAACTCAGTATAATCTCTTTCTGAACAATAAAAAGTCTGTATTGGTGGACAGCATCTAGAAAAGAAGTTTATGACAGATCGGATCCAGGAGGAAAAAAGTAAAAAAAAATAAAATAGATCACCCTGAACTTAAGAGCACCCATTAAAAAAAAAAAATCCGTCCCCTCCATCCAAATATGTCCCAAAACAGAGACACCGAACATCCCTCTACAAACAAAAAAGAGGCATCAGTGACTGGGAAGGTCAGGTCTCAGGAAGTAATTGACTGAATCATGAAGAGAATAATGTTAGATCAAAGCTCGTCACCCAAGTTGGCCAAGCATCCTACATACTCCACTGGCCTAAACCACACGAAGACTCAGACTTTCTAACAGTGCATTCAGAGAGGGGGAGCCTGGGACTTAAGCTCAGCAACACACCATCTTGATAAAGACAGTGAGTATCATTTCTCCCCTTTGTTATCTGAGTAGATCTATGCTTAAATTAGGGGAAGATCAGTGCGGGCAGGGAAGGAGGGACAGACAGACGTGAGAAAGTCATGGTGACATCACTGAGAGGGAACACTAGCATTTTCAGTGACCTAAGGACAAAAGCGCTCTGAAAGGAGCCCTATCCCAGCAAGAAGGCTGCCTTTTCTTCAAAACAAAAAACAAAACAACACCAAAACCATGTAGTCCTTCTAACCTTCCCTAAGTCCCACAGAAGAGATCATAAAGAACCCGTGGACCCAGCGCTCTCCTTTAAATCAGTGCCTTATTTATCTGTTTTTTATTGCCTGTTTATCTCCAGAATATATAGTTTGATCGCAGAACCCTGAAACACATACTCACCTAACAAACTGAGAGTTTTTCCAGTTTGTCTTTGGGAGAAGACAGGTTGGGTGGTTTTTTTTTCCTCCAGTACATCTATATTACTCATATAGATACAAATCAGAATTCCATGAGACATGTACAATCAAGCAGATACTTAGAGCATTCTTTTTTTCAAAGGTTTTACTTATTTATTATTTGAGAGAGAAAGAGAGAGAGCACAAGCAGGAGGGACGAGGAGAGGGAGAGGGACAAGCAGACTCCCCGCTGAGCAGGGAGCCCAATACGGGGCTCGATCCCAGGGCCCTGAGATCATGACCTGAGCCGAAGGCAGACGCTTAACAACTGAGCCACCCAGGTGCCCCGATACTTAGAATGCTAGCATTCTACGTCATATTCTAGGTAGCCAATCTACTTCAGTAGCCTTAAAAGAATCTTATAAAATAAGCTTCTTCAAAACTGTTGTTGCCAAACTAATCACACAGAAAAGCATAAATACACCCACACACAAATTACATGTCAATTACTATGTATCACTGATGACAGAGCCCTCAGAATCCTTTTACACATCCTGACTAGAGTTTTCAAACTTCTTCTGCAGTGGAAACTTTGTATCACATAATAGGGTACGTAAACCATAAAATACGGAATCCCAAAATAAGAGTGATCTAATGTGACACAAGCAAGACATGTGCATGGCGTTGGGGGGGCGGGGCGCATGCATCTGGGGGGTGCATGAGCCCACACATGTTTGTGGGAGAGGTAGGGCTGCCTCCCCAGAACATTCCTGAAAATCACTGATGCAATGTAAGCTTCTCGTTCCCAGACAAAACTAAATAAGGATTACCCGCCCGGTAAGGAACTTCCTTATACATAAAATGAGGAGTTTGGACCAGCTCTTTTTCTCTAGATGCTTCTAACGGTAACATGTTTTGACCTTCTTATTTAAGGACCTCCTAGGAAATCACATAAAGAAAGATCACTGATGTGATAATCATTACAACAGATCATACTAAACAATCCTGGTAGCAAATTATCTATCTGCCAAGAAAAGAGGGAGTGAGAGCTTAATCAGACCCACTTCTGGAATCTATGTATGTATTTATTATACATTAAATATTGAGTTCTGAAACCGAGTGAAGTATTTACTGGGAAAATCCATTACGATAACAGAAATAATATTAGCCTCTGGAAATAAACACTATTTCAGGTTAAAAAGATGTTAAGCTATGGAAGAAGCTGATTTCAAAAGGCTTTGCTGCTGTGAACATCAAATTAGGTCATTTTCATTCTGGCTTCATCGCTGTCTGCAGGGACTACCCTGAAATCAGCCATTTTAATTCAGGAACGATGTTGAGTCTGCAGAAAGCAACAATAACCTGCCTTTGTTTAAACTGTCTGAAACAGAAGGGATATTTCCTGGAACGGCTTGAATTACACAGGTTCCATGGAAAAGACTCTCATACTCTTGCAGCAATGTGTAATTTTGTAGTTGCAATTTCCCCAAACTGCTTAATAAAACCTTCTCCTTTTTATTGGATAAAAAATTAGGAAAAACCAATCCCTGCATGATAAATGCCCAGGTAACATCATTCAACTCCTCAGGGCGAGAAGTATTACTACCTACCTGCTGGTCAGACATGCGGAGTGAGCACTCTTCTCCCAAAGGGCAGCCTCCTGTCAAGATGTCACCCAGAAACAGCCTTCAGAAACAGCCCCTTCAGGAAGGGGCGACAACTTCCCACAGCACATCTGATAACCATACACGCTGTCAGTTTTAGTACCTGCCACCATCAGATCATCCCACACCTGGGGTCGTTTCAGTCTCCTGCTTCCCCCACCACCACCCACATCTTTCCCACAAACACAACAGTAATGGATGGTATCCGCCTTCCAGAGGATGTGGGTCACCAGCTGGCTGCCCCAGCCCTGAAGGCAGTCCAAGCTGAAGGGTACGGGCAACTAGACGGGAGGGTCCCGGACAGAGTATATCCATCTGAGTCTTGGCTCTGCCCTTGATTCACTGGGCAGGCACTTCTACCCCTTTGACCTCTCAGCAAAGGGGGGTCATAAAACCTGCTGCTTTTGTCCTGAAATGCCAGGAGTCCCAATGTGATTGTGTCTGTCATAGATGCTGGGGTCTCTGTTACTGATACCTGCTTCGGCTCTTCGAGATAAAAACGTGTAGTAGTATGGCCATGAAATCACCACCCCATTTTTAGTGTCCCAAGGTCAGGTGCAAACAGGGTCCTCAGTCTCTCATTCCAAACACTGTTACATGTAAAGGCTACATATGCTGTTAGAGTCCCTGACTGGGAAAGGTTTGGATTTGGAAAATCAGACAGACCCAAATTCAAGTCATAGCTCTACTGCTTACTAGATATGTAATCTAAGGCAAGTCAACTAACTATGCTGACCTTCAGTTTCCTCATCTGTAAATACTAACAATAGTAATTAGTACTCAAGAGGATCCCTGAAAGTTACATGCTAAATGTGCAACTAGCACAGAACTCAGCAACTGTGCCCCTGAGAGTTTATTCCAGAGAAATGAAAACTTACGTTCCCACAAAAACCTGGACACGAATGTTTATAGCACCTTTATTTGTAATAGCGAAAAAGTAGAAGCAACCGAGATGTCCTTCAACGGGTAAAAGGCTAAACTGTGGTC
Organism: Mirounga angustirostris; assembly: GCF_029215605.1. Classification (NCBI taxonomy): domain Eukaryota; kingdom Metazoa; phylum Chordata; class Mammalia; order Carnivora; family Phocidae; genus Mirounga; species Mirounga angustirostris. The sequence continues at coordinate 64,625,162 of NW_026991714.1, forward strand.
TATCTGATATACCACAGAATACTCAGTAATAGAAAAACAATATTAACACATGTGACAACATGGATGAATATCCAGAGAATTACATTGAGTTGGAAAAAAAAAAAAAGGCAATCCAAAAGGTTACATACAGTGTATTTCAATTCCTACAACATTCTCGAAGTAAGATTACAGAACAGAATAGATTAGTGGTTGTATGGATTAGCGTGGGGTAGTGGAAGGAAGGAAGGAAGGAAGGAAGGAAGGAAGGAAGGAAGGAAGGAAGGAAGGAAGGAAGGAAGGAAGGAAGGGGCAGGTGTAGCTCTAACAGGCCAACCTAAGGGATCCTTGCAGGGATAGAAATGCTCTAGTTTTTGACTGTATCAATGTCAGTGTTCTGGCTGAGATACTGCACCATAGCTCTGCAAGATGGTACCACTGGAGGCAAACGGGTAGAGGGCATGGAGACCTGTTTTCTGTATTATAAGTGCATCTGAATCTATAATCATCTCAAAATGAAAGGTTTAATTAAAAGACATAAAAATAACAATGCAGCAATGCATATTTCAGGAGATCACCATGAAGATTACACAGCATATGGAATTGAGCAATAATTAAGTAATTATTAAATATCCTATGAAAAATCACCTAGCACAGTCATCTCTTGGCAATAATGGAGGCTCAATAAATATTCATTTCTGTCCCCTAGTAAGTTGTACATGAGAATGTGCTCCGGTGGATTTCTATTTGTGGATCAAATGAAAATGTAACTCCATGAAAAGGGTCTGAACATAATAGAAACATATTTTGGCCCATTTAGCTTTTCTTCCTGTCAATCTGGCCTTTTGGGAAAATTTGTATTATTTCATACTAAACTGCATCAGCCTAATTTCCAGAGCAAAACTGCAATCCAGCCACCACCAAATTTCTTCATTGCAAATGTGAATAGTGGGGCAGGCTGCAGTGGATTGTAATTCAGTTGGCTGAAAACCACAGTCAAAAGAGAAAAATCATGGCCAAAAATTAATGAGTATCTTTTGTTACAGACACTGAAGAAAGAAAACAGAAAGGATAAAACCTGGTTTTATGTGCTCAGGAGTTCCTACCTGGTTAAAAGAGGAAAAGTCTCATATAGGATGAGTCAGAGGCTAAGTAAGCAGAGAACAGACCCATCAATGCGACAAGCCTGGAGCAAAGGGAGAGGTAAGCATGGACTGGGGATCTGGGCACGTGGCTGGGGGCAGAGGGCATTTCTAAGCAGGATGCTGACTCCACACGTCCGTTGTACCCCTCTCGTCCCACGGTACTATTGACTGGTACATGGCCTTGGCCTTCTGAAGGACTGCAGCAATCCTTAGTACTCTGCTGGTGCTGCGAAGTCATCCCTCCTCTCCCAGAGATCTCAATCCCCCACCTGCTCCTTGATGCATAAATTAACTTGTATGAAGCTCCTGGTTACAACATGAGCAAGGTAAGGGAAAACACACACCCGTACAGAGGATAACGAACGCATCATAATGTTCTGCTCTCAAAAATAAAATGAGGACCAGGGCTCCTGGGTGGCTCAGTCGGTTGAGCAGCTGGCTCTTGATTTCGGCTCCAGTCATGATCTCGTGGTCGTGGGATCGAGCTCCACATCAGGCTCCACATTCAGCGGGGAATCTGCTTGAGATTCTCTCTCTCCCTTTGCCCTTCCCTGTGCCTCTCTCTCCCTCTCTCATTCTCTCAAATAAATAAATCCTTTAAAAAATAAACTAATAAAAATAAAAATAAAATTAGGAACAAAGTCTTTGGCAGTGCAAACACTACCATCTCTTCTCTTCCAGGTCAATGAGTCAGGGTAGCCCTGTTTGAACTCTTCAGGTCTCAATTAGAGCTTCAAATCGTCCACACACTGTCCAAATATTTTTTAGCCAAAATTAAGACGGTAAGTGTATCCTCATTTCAGTGATCAGAACCTAGCAATTTGCTATGTGGAGCCCCTAACTCCAATGTCAAGTATTTGAGGAATTTAGACTTGCAGAATGACATTTATTGTACAAAATGCCATCGTGTTACAAGCCTTCCAGCTCGGAGAGTTCCCTCTGTAAGCTGCTGTTCCTGAGTCGATGTAAATGGAGAAGAATGAGGGCCAGAGCCCCTCCATCAAGTTTTTGGGATAACTCCTGCACCGCTCACTCACTGAGCCTTTTGGCTGCCTCCACCATTACGATAGTATTGTCATTTCACGAAGTGAGCTATTGGCAGACAGATGCATCTGGATCACATTAATTGGAACTTCTTGTTGCAAGATAGCAGCATTTCAATTTCTCTGCGAATGCTTGTGTGCTACACGTGGTATCTGGCAGGTGTAAGAATCTCATCTCTGATTGCCTATATTCCCAATCTACTTTCTTTGCCTATTTCATCGTGCAAAGCAATTACAGTCGAAAATCAGTTCACGACATGCGCTCATCCATATTCAGTTCTTTCCACTTCAGGCAAATATTGCCCAGAAAAAAATAAAAATAAAAAATAAAAAGAGACAGATTTGAGAAATCCAGATTTTGTTCCTACATTTTGATCCCCTGATTGTCCAAATGTTGACTTGTTGATAATCCACAATTTGCTCCATATCAAAATAAATATTCAAAAGACACAGCTCCAAATTGCTAACACATATATCTACCTTAAGTGAAAAGGGGAGATTATACGTGCACAGAAAAGTTTCAAAAAATCAGACCAATAGATGGAGGCAGACCGAATTAGCTGAAGACCCAAATGATAGAGAACACTTAAAACACAAACAATGTCACTGATTTCAAGAATTTTGAGGAAAGGAACAATTTAAGAGGGGGGTACCTGGGATCAGTACCCACTGGCCACAGTGGAAACCAGGCGGGAGGAGACCAGCTTCCCCCTGAAGCCCTTGAAGCCACCACATCCGTGGATCTGCCAACCAGTTGCTCAGATCTTGTTCGTGAAATCGTTAGAAGTCACAAGCCCAAGGCTAGAAGTTTGAGATTCTCCTAATTAAATTTTCACACAGAAGCTAGCTATTTAAGATGGTAACTAACTGGTCTACAAGATCATTCTTAACTTTTCTTTTTTAAAATTAGGTTAACATACTGGGGTGCCTGAGTGGCTCAGTAGGTTAAGCATTTGACTCTTGGTCTCAGCTCAGGTCTTGATCTCAGGGTCGTGAGTTCAAGCCCCATGTTGGGATCCATGCTGGGCACAGAGTCTACTTAAAAACAAACAGGTGGGTGCCTGGGTGGCTCAGTTGGTTAAGCGACTGCCTTCAGCTCAGGTCATGATTCTGGAGTCCCTGGATCGAGTCCCGCATCGGGCTCCCTGCTCAGCGGGGAGTCTGCTTCTCTCTCTGAACCTCCCTCCTCTCATGCTCTCTATCTCATTCTCTCTCTCAAAAAACAAAAAAACAAAAAAAAAAACTTTAAAAACAAACAAACAAACAAACAGGTAACATACTGCTATGGATCAAAATTTAAGAGGTTCAAAAAGATGAAAAAATCTCCCTGTCCCTGCCCCTATCTCCAAAGGCATCAAATTTTATCATTTCATGCATATACAAGAAAATGTGTATGTATTCTTTCTTTCCCTCCTATTTTGTACACAAACGGCTATACCCTCTACATCCTATTTTTATTTTCTGTACTCTTAACAATATAACTTAGAGTTAATTTCAGATAAGAACAGTTTCCTCATTCCTTTTTATGACTTCATAGTATTCCATTAAATGGATATAGCATAATTTACATAAAAAGACCCCTGCTGATGGACATTTATATTATTATTATATTATATTATTCCTATTCTTTTCATATTACAAACAAGGCTGCCATGAATAGACTTACTCATAGGTCACTTCATGTATTTGATAAATTATCTGTAGGATAAATTCCTAGAAATGTAATTACTAAGTCAAAGGGGACATGCTTTTCTCATTTTGAGAGATGACTGCATTCATTCACATGCACACACACACACACCATTTCCCTGGATCCTTGCTAACATGAGGTGCTAGCCAATGGCTTGTTCTTTTCCCATATGATTTTGGTAAAAAGTGACATTTCAGTGTAGTTTTCATGAGGTTGAGGATCTTTTCATCCATGTCCCAGGAGGCTGACCCCTGAGCACAGCTTTATCTGGGTTCCCTCGCCTGGTAGTGTGTGGTTAGGTCAGAACCTGGGATGCACCAGCAGGAGCCTGGAAGGTGGCAGCAGGGAGATGTTCCTGTTTCTATCTCTTTCCAATGCCCTGTTTCTCATAGGGGTCACCTCCCTCCCCGAGTATCTCCCTTGGGGCAATCCAGCCTGCGCTGCCCCAGCTTTCACTGAGGTCCAGTAAAACTGTTTGCTCTCTGGCTTTCAATCCAGGGATGGTTGTGGCTTCCCACTCTGAGTGTCTCCCCCTGCCTTGCTCATCCCCTAATCCTACCCTTGCATTTCTGTCTTTCACTTGAACCATTTGGGAGAAATCTGTTTGCTGTTGTTTTGTTTTGCTGAGACACTATCACCCATGCGTCTTACTGATTTTTCTATTGGGTTGTTGGGTCTTTTTATATTGATTTGTAGTTGGAGGGGCTCATTATTCATGAGAGCAGAGTTGCCAAACATCTTCTATAAAGGGCCCTAGAGTAAATACTCTCAGCCCTGTGGGCCATATGGTCTGGATGTCAACACCTCGACTCTGCCACCAGAAGGTAGGGCAGCCACAGATGATGTGCAAACGAGTGAGTGTGGCTGCGTTCTAAGAAAACCTGCTTTCCAAAAAAAAAAAAAAAAAATTGGAAGCAGGCCGCAGTTGGTCCTGGGGCTGCAGTGGCCGACCCCAGAATTAAGAAAATTATCCCTTCTCTGTCCTATGAGCTGCAAATATTTTTCTCTCTATTTGGGTTCTTACTTTTCCTATCAGAGTTCTGCCATGCAGAATTTTTTAAATTTTATGTTAAAAAGTAGAAATTTATCTGCTATGTATGGCTTCAGATTTTTTGCGTTACACTTAAAAAAGGAACAGAGTTGTAAAACCACAAGAAACTCAAGGCAGAAAGATTATATGTTAAGCTGGATCAGGCGGCCGAGGCTACCATCCAGAGTTATTAATGCGGCCACCACTCAGCATGCTAAGACTAGGCTGTTTCCAGTATGTCCTAATTAATGGAACCCATTTCTCATGTAAAATCTTTCATGGAAGGCTGAGATATAAAATAGCGTGAGCACCCTGGCTGAGGCAAAACTACCTACCCCCAAGGGCGTGAGGTACCTCCTGGGCCACCGGATTCTAGACCTTAAATACCACTTCTCGGGCGCCTGGGTGGCTCAGTTGGTTAAGCGACTGCTTTCGGCTCAGGTCATGATCCTGGAGTCCCTGGATCTAGTCCCACATCAGGCTCTCTGCTCGGCAGGGAGCCTGCTTCTCCCTCTGACCCTCCCCCTCTCATGTGCTCTCTCTCATTCTCTCTGTCTCAAATAAATAAATAAAATCTTTAAAAAAAAAAAAAAACCACTTCTCTACATGAACACTAAGGACTCTAGAAATCAGAAAAGAGTTTTCTACATCATAGCCAAGTAACATTTCCAAGAATTTTCCATTCCATCAGGTACAGAGCCAGACCGGCCTGCCCACCCCAGTATCTTTCTGTCAGTGGTGACGAGGTGACATCCACTGTCGGGCTCATCATTAAGGGGTCTCTCGGTGCTTCCATGTCAGACCTACATCTTTGTTCCTGTAAGATTTTGCTCCAGGGTATAAAGGCTCTTGGCCTCCACCTGTAGGCAATTTATTTTCTGCCTTCTACAAATGAAAAAATAAGTACCTTTAAGCAAATTTTATAAGTAGAAACAAGAGGGGAAGTAAAACACAGCCAACTTAAATATTTATTTTCCATAAACTAGGCTAGGTTTTTCTCTTAGGGAAAAATAGTGGACATCCAAATCTCTACTGGGGTTTAATATTTTAAAGCCACAATTAGATTTGCTTACTTCTTCCTACCTCGAAGAAGCAAACACAGTTGTAGGTGAAGGAGAACAAAACACAGACCATGACAATTTGGGGGTTTCAGCATAGATTTGCAGCTCTTTCTTTTAATATTTTATTTATTTATTTGAGAGGGAAGGAGAGGGAGAGAGAGAGACTGTGTGCACACAAGAGCAAGAGCAGGAGGAGGGGCAGAGGAAGAGGGAGAAGGAGACTCCCTGCTGAGCAGGGAGCCCAACTAGGGTTTGATCCCAGGACCCTGAGATCATGACCTGAGCTGAAATCAAGAGTCAGGTGCTCAACCGACTAAGCCACCCAGGCGCCCCAGTTTTGCATCTTAAATAATACTAGCAATGGGTAATAACAATGTGAAGCTTCTCAGTTGAGTTATAAAAATAATCCTTGAAATTGTAATTTGTTGCTCTGTGAACAAATTGATTCAAATTGAGATGTCCCTTCATACACATGTGGGCATACGCACAAGTATATTTTATGTATATGTTCATTCAGATGAAAAGTAGATATATGCAAATATATACCCACCTCATCTCATTATATTGCCTAAAAAATACATAAAAGGTTAACATAAAAGGAGATAAAGCCTTTGGGGAACAGGAAAGACAAAGCTCAATAATAAATACACTATGTAGGATAATCTGAGATAGCCCTTGAAATGTGACCATAACATTGCTATATTCCTCAAAGGAATAACTGATACTTACAAACTGGTTAGAGACCTCACATCTCCATTTACTAAATGACTCACTAAGTTTTACTAAGCTCCTAATATGTAAGAATACCATGAGAGGTTAAGAGGTAGGAGTAACTGGTGACAGTTTAGTTGAGTTACAAGACGAAAAACATCAGTTATATGGCAATAAAGAGAGGAGAACCCTTGAAAGAAAAGCTATGGACAGGAGTTTTCTCCATTGATTAGGTCATGTTGTAATGGAGGCAAGGCCACAGGTTCAAGCCCCTCTTTATCAATTAACTTAATTGTATTTTGAAGACACAGACCAGGCCTGAGAGTTCTCAACATCTTACCCACAAGATGAAAAGAGATTTAGGAAGAAAAGAGAGTGGCTGAGCCCAAATTCACTTCAAGTGCTAGAAGACATTAACTCAGAGTGGATCAGCACCATGGTCTTTATAAATTATAGTTAATGTCCAACATAATCTGTGGCTAAGTAAAATTAAGTAAGACATTCCTCTTGGATAGTATTAAACTAGAATTTATTCAGTCAACCTTATAAGATCCTATAACAAAAAAGTACTCACCTTTCAAATGGATATAGTCTAATGTTTTGGTTTGCAATTAATTTGGGGCTATTTTGGGTATTTCCTGCATCATAGACACAATCTAAATATTATTAACATGCAAAGATTAAAATGTGGCTCCTACTGAGAGGTTAAAGAAACAGTAACCACCAGAATTAAAGTGTCTTGGCATGACACCCCCCAATCACAAGTGCTCACTTATGGACATATAAAACATGCTGTCACTTATCTTTTCTCTTACACAAATATGAACTTGGGCTTCGAGTGGCTCTGCCACGTTTTGCTCCTCTCCAATTAAACATCCCAATACGGCTGACAATGCCCTCTGAATGTTCTTTCTGATGGGAATTTGACAAATTAATTCAAATGAAGAGAGAAATCATCTGACTAAATCCAAATTTAAACCAAATTTTAAAACTAAAACCCTCTGGGGGTCAAGGTTCTCAACTAGGTGTTGTATTAAACCAGTAGTCACAAACTCAGCTTCCCAGAACCTCCCAACAGGGAAGGGTCCAACAGGCCGAGTGGGGGGGCAATCAAGGAAGAGGCACAAGGCTCTCCCATACTTCTCTCAGCAAGCATCGATGGACCCTTACCGAAATGGCTCCCGGAATCTCTTTCATTTGGAAAAAAATGGCGTCGTGCTAAAATATTTTGACAACTCTACTAGCTCATTCCTAAATTCTGATAGGGAATTAACATTTTGTGGTCTATACTTTACTGATTCTACTGCATCTTAATATTTACTGCTTAGAATTTTGTTTGAAAATTGTTAAATATTGCACAAATGGCAAATAACTGGAAGACAGATGGTTGTGCTTTCTCCATTCCCGACATGTAAATGTTGAAGAACTTCATGCCAGGAACTACTTCCTAATTAGGATATACCTATCCTGAGGGTGGTAATAAAATCTTTATAGTCCTCATGAAGAGAAAGACTTGGTGCTCCTCACCCTCTCGCCCGCAATATGGATCTCAAGGTAAAAACAATACTAAACATGAAAAGACAAAATGCTGCAGATGCTGAAATTAACGTCTTTCTACAGTTTCTAATAATAAATTTCTGGTTAACTTGTTCAGAGACTAATATTTTTGTTAAAGGAAGTGTATAGGGTGTCTGTGCCTGTGCATAGATCCCAGCGTTGCTGGGGGTCTAAGCACCAACATAATAAGCCCCAAATCTGCCTTGTGCGTAATTCTGCAATGGTTATACTCTATGAGAAAGTATAAAGGCTGAGAGAGCAAGATATTCGTAGAGTCATTAAATACAAGAAAAACCTTAATTTCTGATTCTGAAAGACAGAAGAGTCATAATCTCTTTTTCAACGTCAGATGGAGCTATGCTAGCTCAATTCAGATGGCAGGAAATCTCTGTTAGAAAAATAAATGTGTGTAGATCAATGGAACAGAATAGAGAGCCCAGAAATGGACCCTCAACTCTATGGTCAACTCATCTTCGACAAAGCAGGAAAGAATGTCCAATGGAAAAAAGACAATCTCTTCAACAAAAGGTGTTGGGAAAATCGGACAGCCACATGCAGAAGAATGAAACTGGACCATTTCCTTACACCACACACAAAAATAGACTCAAAATGGTTGAAAGACCTCAATGTGAGACAGGAGTCCATCAAAACCCTAAAGGAGAACACAGGCAGCAACCTCTCCGACCTCAGCCGCAGCAACTTCTTCCTAGAAACATCACCAAAGGCAAGGGAAGCAAGGGCAAAAATGAACTACTGGGACTTCATCAAGATAAAAAGCTCTTGCACAGCAAAAGAAATAGTCAACAAAACCAAAAGAAAATCGACAGAATGGGAGAAGATATTTGCAAATGACATATTAGATAAAGGGCTAGTATCCAAAATCTATAAACAACTTCTTAAACTCAATACCCAAAGAATAAATGATCCAATCAAGAAATGGGCAGAAGACATGAACAGACATTTTTCCAAAGAAGAGATCCAAACGGCCAACAGACACATGAAAAAGTGCTCAACATCGCTTGGCATCAGGGAAATCCAAATCAAAACCTCAATGAGATATCACCTCACACCAGTCAGAATGGCTAAAGTTAACAGTTGGGAAACGACAGATGTTGGCGGGGATGTGGAGAAAGGGGAACCCTCCTACACTGTTCGTGGGAATGCAAGCTAGTGCAACCACTCTGGAAAACAGTATGGAGGTTCCTCAAAAAGTTGAAAATTGAGCTACCCTACAACCCAGCAATTGCACTACTGGGTATTTACCCCAAAGATACAAATGTAGGGATCCGAAGGGCTACGTGCACCCCGATGTTTATAGCAGCAATGTCCACAATAGCCAAACTACGGAAAGAGCTAAGATGTCCATCGACAGATGAATGGATGTATATACACAATGGAATATTATGCAGCCATCAAAAGGAATGAGATCTTGCCATTTGCAACGACGTGGATGGAACTGGAGGGTATTATGCTGAGTGAAATAAGTCAATCAGAGAAAGACATGTATCATATGACCTCACTGATATGAGGAATTCTTAATTTCAGGAAACAAACTGAGGGTTGCTGGAGTGGTGGGGGGTGGGAGGGATGGGGTGGCTGGGTGATAGACATTGGGGAGGGTATGTGCTATGGTGAGCTCTGTGAATTGTGCAAGACTGTTGAATCACAGACCTGTACCTCTGAAACAAATAATACATCATATGTTAAAAAAAGAAGAAGAAGAAGAAGATCGCAGGAAGGGAAAAATGAAGGGGGGGAAATCGGAGGGGGAGACGAAAAATGAGAGACTATGGACTCTGAGAAACAGACTGAGGGTTCTAGAGGGGAGGGGGCTGGGGGGATGGGTTAGCCTGGTGATGGGTATTAAAGAGGGCACATACTGAATGGAGCACTGGGTGTTATATGCAAACAATGAATCATGGAAGACTACATCAAAAACTAATGATGTAGGGGCGCCTGGGTGGCTCAGTCGTTAAGCATCTGCCTTCGGCTCAGGTCATGATCCCAGGGTCCTGGGATCGAGCCCCACGTCGGGCTCTCTGCTCCACAGGGAGTCTGCTTCTCCCTCTCCCACTCCCCCTGCTTGTGTCCCCTCTCTTGCTGTGTCTCTCTCTGTCAAATAAATAAATAAAATCTTTAAAAAAACCCCAAAAACTAATGATGTAATGTATGGCGACTAACATAACATAATAAAGAAAAAGAAAAATAAATATGTGACCAATTACATATGCTTTAGTCATAATTCATATTCTTAGATGAAACTACCAGTAGGATAGCTACTATTTCTTGAGCCCTTATGTGGTCTTTGGTAACACTTTCTCTAACACCTTCCCCCCCACAAAGTTGGTTTTAGTGTGTGTTTACTTCACAGTTGAGGAAATTAAGGGTCAACAAGATTAAGAAATGTGTTGTAGGCCAGATGACTGGTAAGCGACATTTTGAGACTGTGACCCCAGGTCCATCTGATTCCAATGCCATCTCCTTCCCATTACAATAGGCTGCTGCAACAGGTTATCTGTGTGTTTTGGAATGCACAGCTAAAAAAAAAGAAAAAAAACAACGGATAGTTAACTATTTCCCTCCAAATTCTATCCTTACACAGATCATCCTTTGACTATCTGATATTCTTCAATGCTAATTAATACTTATAAGAGGTTCCTCTGGATCCACAGATACCTATTACATATTGTAAGAATGAAGAAAAACTAAGGTTAGAAACAAATTCAGGGGCTCCTGGGTGGCTCAGTCGTTGAGCGTCTGGCTTCGGCTCACGTCACGATCCCAGAGTCCTGGGATCAAGCCCCGAATCGGGCTCCCTGCTCAGCGGGAAGCCTGCTTCTCCCTCTCTCACTCCCCCTGCTTGTGTTCCCTCTCTCGCTATATCTCTCTCTGTCAAATAAACAAATAAAATCTTTAAAAAAAAAAAAAAGAAACAAATTCGTATGACAAGAAAAAAGTGGAGGGAAAAATCTGTGGGGAATTTCCAGGAAAGTAATCATTATTCAAGAACCATATCCTTAGACTGTCTACAAATTCCTAATTGCAAATTAAGCAATGAGGAGGATGGTAGCTTCACATGGTACACACTCCAAACCACACAACATTCAGTGGCCACAGTTTGCCCTTTGGGGGCACTGTTCGACTGTGGACTCGTGAAAGGATTTAACATGATTAATAAACCAATTCTAAAATTGGGACCTGGTGTGACATCTGAGGTTCAAAAGGTTTCTCCCCACCCCCCAAGAAGAAACTAAGCCTGTATTCTTCAGGGACTGATTTCTGCTGCTCCCTTTACCCCTTCTCCCTTTCCAGCAAGTTACCCCCTCCTTAATCTTCAAGACTAAACCCAAGACTCATTTCTTGAAAGCCTTCTCCAACTCCATTCTCATATGGATGCTCCATGTTACACCCCACCCCAGGCCTCTACAATTACCTTAATCAGTTCCCTGCTACTCCTTCTCTGAACTAAGTTCTTTGAGGATATCTCCAGGCCTCTGTGCAGTGCCTGCTCTCAGTGGATGCTTAATAAATGTATCCTGAGGGATAAATGAAAAATCAAATGTTCCGAATGGCCTAAAACAATTTCCAGAACATAGTGAGAAATTTTTCTGTCTCTTTTTTCAGCCATTCCCATCACTTCTTTATCCTCACTCTTGCTTACATACAAATAAATACATGCCAACATATGCACATAAGTACACATACACACAGACACACACACTCATCATCATCATCCATTCTAACTTCCACGTGGACTTACACTGCCTCATCCACTACTGTTAATACTAGAAATAGTCAAAGAAGAATTAAGAAATCTAAGACTTCCTGATAATTGACACAAAACTATATAATCTACCAAAGTCTTACCATGCATTCCTGCCATTCAATTGAACAAATATTCATGGAGCACATACTAGTATGTAAAACACTAAAAGCAAATCAATTAAGACACTCATATATCCAAAATGAAAAATGTCTGCACATCACGGAAATTCAGAAAGGTCCAGAAAAGCAAAATTAATTACTTCACATATTAAAACATATCCTGGGGAAAAGCATCAACACCACCAAAACAAGTTGGCTATGTGAATATAGGGGATGGCCAGAAACACAAGGAATGACTCAAAGGGACATGGGTGTGGCTCACAGCTTTTGGACAGATGAGACAAAAAATAAACACACGTATTCTCCTACAGAGCATAGGCTTGTGGTGAAGCATCAGTGCTGACTTGGGGTAGGATACTGAATGATCATTTGATAAACAGTTTGCTTTAAAATGTGATCAAACAGCATTTACAATGAACATCCTTAGAGAATGATGCATAATGTATCGTCTATGCAGTAAAGGGTAATAAAAAACTGAGCAGATAGTTGTTCCCTGGCAGCTTCCCAAAGCTATTATGGTGTGTTTTTTCCCTTTTTTCAGAAATACTAGAGTTAAAGCCCCGCTGCCAGAGCCAACAATCCTGAACACAGACAGTGGACTCAATAATGATTCTTACCAACAATTTCTGGGATCTGCAGGTAACGGACAACCTGTTAGAACACTCAACTTGGGAGTATCCAAGTCAACTATAGCTGCGACAATGTCCTCACTGGTTCCTGGCCAGAAAGGGCAGACTTGTCAACGAGGCCCTCTTGCAGCCTCTTTCATCCAAGACTTATATTTTAAAAATGGAAATAAATCATTCCACAGAATAATAGGTATCCCAATTTTCTTCCAATTCAGGAGTTTTGTAAATAACTAAATACAGATCTAACTCAAACGGATTCACAGTATATTTTTCTAAACTAGGGGGAGTTCATTGTGCAATTAAAATTTATTACTTGTGGGCCCAGTTCTTCACGCGAATTGTAACGATTCCTGGTTCAGTATATAGGAAATGGCTTACATCAGTCCATGGCCATACACACCAAAATATCATGTTCTGGGTGAATACATAACTATTCGTTAAAAATTAGAACTCTAGGTAAAAAGGAGATATTACATGATTTCCATTTTACCTTGAGTGAAACATGCATAAACCTGTTAATGATTTTGGCAGGATAAAGAATCTCATATAAATGGATGGTTTGGGGAGAAATTACAAAGGTACATAAAGATAGAACTAATTTAGAGTTGACGCAGGCTCTGTCTCATGTTTCACAGAGAGGCTAGGCTAGGGGCCATAGGTCACTGAGAAAAAATATATCTGGGAAACTGATTTCCAGCACTCTTCACTAGGCATATAATTTTTTGATAAAGAACCTTAACATTGGGTGCCTGGGTGGCTCAGTTGGTTAAGCGACTGCCTTCAGCTCAGGTCATGATCCTGGAGTCCCGGGATCGAGTCCCGCATCGGGCTCCCCGCTCAGCGGGGGGTCTGCTTCTCCCTCTGACCCTCTTCCCTCTTGTGCTGTCTCTCATTCTCTCTCTCAAATAAATAAAATCTTTAAAAAAAAAAAAAAAAAAAAAGAACCTTAACATTGATCAGTAAGGCCCCTTATGGAGACCAGTATGTATATAACAAATCAGGCCAATAAATAAGTGTGTTAAAAATACTTAACACACTTAATACTTAAATAGGGGGGCACCTGGGTGGCTCGGTGGGTTAAGCCTCTGCCTTCAGCTCAGGTCATGATCCTGGGGTCCTGGGATCAAGCCCTGCATCCAGCTCTCAGCAGGGGACCTCCTTCTCCCTCCCCCGTCTGCCCTTCACCCCGCCCCCTCCAGTCCTGCTCCTTCTCTCTTGCACGCACTCTCAGTCAAATAAATAAATAAAATCTTTTTTAAAAAATACTTAAACAGGAAAGATGAGAACTACTTAAACATGTTAAAGACAATTCAGCAAAATTCAATAGCAAACAATGCTAAATGCTGACACTTTTTTAAAGCCATTTTTATGAAAATGAGAAACCCAATAAGGACGACTATCATTAACTCTTAAAATATTGCTTTGGGGGCACCTAGATGGTTCAGTTGGTTAAGTATCAGACTCTTAGTTTCAGCTCCGGTCATGATCGGTCCGGTTCTGAGTTCAGCGAGGAGTCTGCTTGTCCCTCAGCCCCTCTCCCAACTGTGCTCCCTAGTGCACTCTCTCTCTCCTAAATGAATAAAATCTTTCAAAAGGTAAATAGATAAAATATTGCTTTGATGTAAGAAGAATTATATATATACACAAATCGTCTTTACTTGCAGATGATAAGATTATATACTTTGAAAATCCAACTCTAATTAAATGTTTAAACAAATAATTTACTAAGATGCAAGATAAATATACCCAAAAAAATCATTAACTTTTTGCTCCATTATATATTTAATAAAAATATTATCCAAAAAGTAGCAATATATATCATATGATATACAGGACAAGTTTAACAAAAATAAAAGATCTATATGAAAAAAGGAATACAACTCAGAGAACAGGTAGTGAAGGTATTAATACAACCAATGAGCAGCCTTTTACAAAATGCACTGGAGATTAAGAACCATAAACTGCAAATGTTCTTTTCACTTCACAATGCAAGATTAGAGGTTTCCTGTAGGCCACTAGACCCATATTTATGTCTAGAATTTTCATCTCTTTCTCCGATTAAGAGGAACATCAAAAAGCCTGAGCCCCACGATGGTTTCCAGTCAGGTAGGCCCAGTCCAAAACAAAAGAACTTCACAGATAGAATCTTAGCAAGCTATGAAGTCCAAGAGCCTCAATGTACAGTGTATCTGTTGAGTGACAGCTTCCAGACAAATTAAGAGGACAGCAATACACACAGGCAGCAAAACAGGAGAGTCTGAAGACCAGGCCAGACTGGGCATGTAATTCATCCAAAATACTCGAAGGTAGTCTCTACCTGGAGGGACAATCTTAGTTACTGCTGAGGAAGGAAGCAAGGGCACATTAATCAAGAAGCGGTTCTCAGTGTCAGGTCCAACGTACATGACGAGGTCATAATAAGCAAAAAGAATTGCTAGGCCAGACACCAGCAAAATCAGGAGTTGAAGGGTATGGAGGAAAGAAATTGGGTGTCTGTAAGCAGTTCAGAACTAGAATAGGGAACACTGGGAGTTTGCTGGAGGATTTCTGCTATTGTGCGCCAGTTGCATGACACGTATGATTATGCAGGCCCGCACGTGTAGACAACCAAACTGGGAGACGGGAAGAAAAACGCAACTGCCATGCCTTAAAGGAGTTGGGCAAGACCAACATTCCAATTAAATATTAACCATCAAATCATATTTTCATATTGTCCCTTACTGAATGACAATTCTGAATTGCTTGGGGACAGCCACAGTTAAACTGATAGAATAAATTATCCAAGTGCAGGAAAAGCTATGAATGTCATTAGGATACCATGATCAGAGCTGAAAGGATGGACAAATTCAAGGCCATGGATGCACTTTGATTGAGACAATATAAAATTATGAAGAGGAAGATATCCCATGTACAATTCCTTGCAAAGGTAAAAATTTTTGTTAAGCGTAGCTTAATATTAATTTATTTTTAATATGACAGACTAGGGGAGTCACATGGAACTTGGTTATTGTATCTAAAACAAAATGAGAGTAAAAATACGCTCAAATCATTATATACAAATTATGTAACTAAGGCTAACATGAGTCACATTCCCTCTTCAAATCAATTTCTAGCTTAGATACTTCTCCCTGACACTGGAAAAATTTAGCAATAAACTGAAGACCACAAAACTAATTTCTCCTCCAGTACAAAAACACAGCAAGCAAAATGTAATTTCATCTCTCTTTGACCTAGATTATGCCAATTACTTTAGATGTTTTATTTCCCATACGTGCCAGGATGTTCAAATGATATATAGGCTTCTAAAAAGACTATACATCATTCCCAAATGGTACTCTCTCTGAAACAACAAATTTCACTTATTAATCATTCTGAAAACTGTATGCTCACAAAAAAGTGAACAATGTGGGAAGCAAGCACTTTCCAAAAATGAATGACCAACTGACTCAGATAGGCAGATTTGATTTTTTCATCAGGCACTGCTGGCACGATCGAAGAATTTAAAAGACCCAGATGATTCCGGTATAAATCTAACTCATCATCCCCCTTATAAAAAGTCCAGCTCTAATGAAGTCCATAATGATCTGGGTAAAATACATTTAATTAGATTATAAACTGCAACATGAAACAGCTGCACTATGCCTTTCAACACTTCCCTCTCTGAAGATCAGAAGATTGAAAGGGGTTATAAAACAGCTCTTTATTTTTGTCTTTTAAAAGGTGGAAGAAAGAACCATTAGGCACAACTAAAGTTCCAGGCAACTTTTAACAAGGGAAATCCAAGTGTGCCACATTCTGAGACCTCACACGCAGGATATGATAATGGTGTCAGGTGACCAACACATCAATGGGATTGTATGCCATCAGACAACATTGGGGAATTCTAACTATTTCCTATGTGATACTGATAGTCCAAGACTTATTTTCTGCTTGATGGTGTCTAGATGAGATAAACAAGACAAAAAAAAAAAAAAAAAAAATCCAGGCCAATTACGATGCATTTCAGAGATCATCTTGACATGATTTTCCAAGGATAAGCAAGTCCATCATGAGCCTGAGATGGTTGACTACAGATCTGCCTATCCTTCCACGGGTTTATCTGTCTACTCAGATATTTATGTATTTATTTTAGGTTGAGGGAGACAGGAGGTGGGAACAGCCATGCAGCAATTGCTAAGACTTATTTTAAATAAATATCTGCAGTTCCTAAACATATTATCTTGACTACTAGTGACTGGGAGCATGGCCTACCAGAGTCAGCAGACCTCTTAAATCCCAGTTCCAGGATTTATTAGCTCTGTGACTCTGGATAAATAACTTAACCTCTCACAATTACAGCTGTCCCACTAAACATAGTAACAACACATGCTTCATAGGGTAATTGTGGGGGATTAAGTATAAAGCATTTTGCCTGGGCTAGATTACACATTCAATAAATTAAGTCACAACCAAAAGAGAAAAGCCCATTTGAGAGATATTAAAAACCACTAAATAAATAAATAGATATATACCATATTCACAGACTGGAAAATTCAATATTAACATGTCAAATCTTCCCTCAAGTATTCTACATTCAATAACATGTCAATTAAAGTATCAGCAGGCTTTAAAAAAAAGAAAAAACCTAACAAACTGATTCTGAAATTTATATGAAACAGTAAACAATTTATAATAGCCAAACTGATTTTTATTGTTTTAAAATGATTTGTTGCTGCTTTTTTTTTTTTTTTTTTTTAAGATTTTATTTATTTATTTGACAGAGAGAGACACAGCGAGAGAGGGAACATAAGTAGGGGGGAGTGGGAGAGGGAGAAGCAGGCTTCCCGCGGAGCAGGGGCCCGATATGGGGCTTGATCCCAGGACCCTGGGACCATGACCGGAGCTGAAGGCAGATGCTTAATGACTGAGCCATCCAGGCACCCCACCAAACTGATTTTTAAAAAAGAAAGAAAAACTTCGAGGGCATACGCTACCTGATTTCAAAAGATTTACTACAGAGTTACACTAATCAAGATGGTGTGTTATTGAAGAAAGGATATACACAGTAGAGAATCTAGAAATAGAGCCAAACTTACATGATCAATTGATTTCCAGCAAAGATGACAAGGTAACACAATGGGGAAAGGAAAGTCTCTTCAACAAATGATGTTAGAACAACTGCATGTCTGTATGAAAAATGAACATTAACCTATATCTCACACCATATACAAAAACTCACTAAAAAGGATTATAAATTTAAATGTAAAAGCTAAACTATAAAACTTCTAGGAGAAAATCTTTGTGACTTTCCAAAGGCAAATACTTCATAAAAGAAACATAAACCATAACAAATTGATAAGCTGGACTGTATCAAAATTAAAAAAAACTTTTGCTCCTCAAAGATACCATTAAGAAAACGAAGAGACAAATCAAAGATAGGGAGACAATGTTTGCATTGCATCTCTGACAAAGAACTTATATCCATACTATATAAGGGATGCTTACAACTCAATAATATGAAGAGAGAGAATGCAATATAGAGTAGGCAAAAGAATACTGTTCAAAGGAAAATATACAAATGGCAAGAAAAAACCATGATAAGATGATCAACATCATTATCTAAGCAAAGAAATATAAATTAAGCCATGATGAGTTATCACTGCATAGCAGTTACAATGGTTAAAATTAAAAAGATTAGTGATACCAAGTGTTGACAAGGACACAGAAGCAACTAAAACTCTCATATATATACCACTAGCAAGAACATAAAATGGTACAATTGTTTTGGTAAGTGGTTTGGCAGTTTTTCATAAAGTTAAACATAAACATCTACCATAAAATGGGGCCACTATGCCCCTCAGTATTTACCTAAGAAAAATGAACATGTACGTCCATAAAGAGATTTGTACATGAACGTTCACTGCAGCTTTATTCAAACTAAATGCCCATCAACTGGTGAATGGATAAACAAAATGTGATATGTCTACCCAATGAAATAGTACTTGGCAATAAAAAGAGCAACAGTGGGTATATCTCAATGGGTATATCTCAAGACCACTATGCTAAGTGAAAGAAGTCAGATATAAGGGTGCATAGTGAATAATTTCACTTATATAAAATGAAATCTCATTTGCGGTGATAAGAAGGAGATCAGTGGTTGCCTAGAGTAAGAGAGGGAGGGAGTGAGGGCTGGAATGAAAAAGGGTCTAGGTGTAAAGAAGATATACACAGACAGCCATTATTAGGTACGTGAAAAGATGTTCAACTTCACCAATCATCAGGGAAATGCAAATCAAAACCAAAGTCAGATACCACCTCACACCTGTTAGGATACCTATCAAAAAAACAAAAAAAAACAAAAACAAAAACAAAACCCAAAGACAGAAAACAGTTAGTGTTAGTAGGATGTGGAGAAATTGGAATGCTTGTGCATCATCAGTGAGAATGTAAAATGGTGCAGCTGCTGCAGAAAACAGGTAGGATGTTCCTCAAAACGTGAAACATAGAATTACTTTATGATCTAGCAATTTTACTTCTGGGTATATTGCCAAAAAAATTGAAAGCAGAGACTCAAACAGATCTTTGGGTTTTTTGATTGTTTGTTTTTAAAGATTGATTGATTGATTGATTTAGAAAGAGAGCGTGTGTACAAAGGGAGACAGCAGAAGGGGCAAAGGGAAAGAGAATCCCAAGCAGACTCTGTGCTGAGCATGGAGCCCAATGCAGGGCTTGATCTCACAACCTGGAGATCATGACCTGAGCAGACACCAAGAGTTGGGTGCTTAACAAACTGTACCACCCAGACACCCCTCAAACAGGTCTTTGTATACCAATGTTCACAGGAGCATTATTCATAATAGATGAAAAGTGTTAATAGCCCAAATGTCCATCAACAGATGAATGAATAAACAAACTGTGTACATACATGCAGTGGAATATTATTCAGCCATAAAAAGGACTGAAGCTCTGACAGATTAGCTACAATATGGAAAAACCCTGAAAACGTCAGGCTAAGCAAAATAAGTCAAACACAAAAAGGCAAGTATTGTATGATTCCACTTATATGAAATATCCAAAATGGGCAAATTTATAGAGAAAGAAAGTAGGTTCGAGGTTACCAGAGAGAATGAGAACTTATTGCTTTATGGGCTCAGAGTTTCTGCTTGGAGCGATGAAAACTGCTGGGGACAGACAGTGGTGGGTGCACAACACTGGGAATGTAACTAATGACACCGAATGACACACTTTAAAATAGTTCAAATGGCAAATTTCTCATTAGATTTTATTGCAATGAAAAAATAGTATAAAGGAAAAAGTGGCAGAGGGACTCTTTTGAGAGTAATGGGATTGTTCTGTATCTTCAGTGTGACTGTGGTTTTGCCAGGATATAAAACTGTCGAAACTCATCCAATTAAATAGATTCATTTAATTGTATAAAATTATGGCTCAATAAAGTTGATACGGGAGGAAAAAAAAGACACCAACAAATTAGAATGAATATAATTTATGCCTCTCCTCCCTGCCTTCATCCATTTCATCCCACAGTGCCTACTGGGTTTTGTTTCTTTCCCATGGGAAGCAGGAGGAAAAGGGAGTAAAGAGGAAAAACGACTCATTTATTCACATATTATTTGGGGAGCATCTCATTCATCTACTACTCCAGTGACACTGAGCATTGCAGGTTTAGGGATGAGGACACCAAAGGTTTGTAAGGTCACACAGAGTAAACAGTAGAGCTCAATTTGCAACCACTGCATATGGCCTGAGGTCTTCACAGACGTGCACTGCAAAAATTTTCTCCCGGTCTATGATCACACGAGGCCTACATACAAGAGGGGAAACAATGCACGAGCAGGATCTTACGTACAGGAGGGAAGAGATAAGATGCAAAGCCATGACGATTGTGCATTATCGGTCAAAATAAAATGTGTGCAAAATATGTATTTCTATTCACATTTCTTAAAAGATTTATTTATTTGAGAGACAGTGAGTGAGTGAGGGAGTGAGAGGGAGAGAGAGAGAAAACAGAGGGAGGAGAAGAGGGAGAAGAACAAGAAGACTCCACACTGAGCACAGAGCCTGACACAGGGCTCGATCCCACAACCCTGAGATCATGACCTGAGCCGAAATCGAGAGTCAGATGCTTAACTGATTGAGCCACCCAGGTGCCCCTGTTCACATTTTTTATTTTAAGATTTATTTATTTATTTGAGAGAGAGGGAGAAAGAGCAGCAGGGAGGAGCAGAGGGGGAGAGAGACTTAAGCAGACTCCCCACTGAGCACGGAGCCCTATGTGGGGCTTGATCTCACTATCCTGAGATCACGACCTGAGCCAAAACCAAGAGTCCAGTGCTTAACCGACTGCGCCACCCAGGGGCCCACTTGTGTTCACATTTAAGGACCTCTTGTAAAGAGTTCACAACTTATTTTTGGCGGTCTCTCCATACTTAACAGTTGAGTAAGAGATTAAGAGCATAAGCTCCAGAGTCACACTTCACAGGTCCCAATCCTGGTTCTGTGACCTGATGTGATCTACCACAAAGGGCTTGCGTGATGATTAAATGAAATAATGAAGTAATGCATGTGATGCACTTAATATAATGTGGGGGGCATAATAAGCTCTCAATAAATATTAGCCTTCTTCTTCTTCTTCCATAAACTCCACCTGCACTATCTAGGTATAGAAAGTACAGAGTCACATGCAAAAGTGAAGAAGAAAAGGTGGCTTTTTGGGTATTGGATTGGATTCACTAGTTTTTTCCTTCCTTCCTTCCATCCCTCCCTCCCTCACCTTCTTCTAATGCACTACTGGTCATCAAATGGAATTTGTGCATTAAAAATGTATGACGGAAACCAGAAGTGATGGAAGCAAATTTCAGTCTGTAACCTAAAGTAGCACATTATCTTATGAAAGAATAAATGATTCATTTCTCTCTGGCAGAATTGGGTCTTTTCCCTGTATTTCTCTTTCTGGGGAAATAAAAATTTTATTCTTTCTCAAAAACTTGGAAGATCACTTTTGAAAAGCCAGTATTCGGAGGCTTGAGGAAGTCCTTTTATGGCCAAGTATTACAACTGGCAGTCTGAAAGGCCATATAAAAACATCTCTCAGTTCTAGATACAGCAGCTCACAACAGCAACACCATTTTTACTGTGGAAACAAAACATTGTTGGACATGTTCAAAATTCTATAGTATAGAAAATGACTTTTAGTATAATAAAAATAATGTAAAATGAATGTTTCTTATAGTTAACAAAGCTACCCATTTGCCTACTCAAATTCACATCTCTGAGGAACTCCAAGTTCACTAGCAGTAAAAGTAAAGGAGAAAGGGAGCAGGTCCTTTGGGTCTGACGTTATACTCAAGTTAGGTAGTATACTGTGGCCAGGCCTTCCAAACCAGCAGAATCAGAGATTAAAATGAAGGAAAAAAGAGAACTATTCAAATTAAAATGACTGTAAATATTCTATAATGATAGAAGACCTTTTAAATTAAAAGAAAATTCAAACTCACTGGCCAGGAAACTAACAGGTATCTCCTACACCAGCAGCTTCAGGACCCTCCACTCATACTTTATTCGCAGGTATGCTCAGCTGACCTGTGTCATATCAGAATGCTGCATAGTCCTTTTTTTAAATTTTATTTATTTATTTGAGAGAGCGAGAGTGTGAGCACAAATGGGGGAGGAGGGGAAGGAGAGGGAGAAAGCAGACTCCCTGCTGAGGGTAGAGCCCCACCTGGGGCTCCATCCCAGGACCCTGGGATCATGACAAGAGTGGAAGGCAGACGCTTAACCATCTGAGCTACCCAGGTACCCCGGAATGTTGCATAGTCTTGAGAACCAAAACTAAAAGCAGTATCTTTCAGAAGTTATAAAAAGTAATTTTAGGGCGCCTGGGTGGCTCAGTTGGTTAAGCGACTGCCTTCCACTCTTGTCATGATCCCAGGGTCCTGGGATCGAGTCCCACATTGGGCTCCCGGCTCAGCGGGGAGCCTGCTTCTCCCTCTGACCCTCTCCTCTCTCATGCTGTTTCTCTCTCGCTCGCTCTCTAATAAATAAATAAATAAATAATCTAAAACAAACAAACAAAAAAAAACAAATAAAAAGTAATTTTAGACTTGAGGCTGAGGGATAAATGGGTTGAGAAAAAAAACTCCTCTGCTTTTTAAAAGTCTTGAACTTTTATAAGAAGCTTCAAGAAAAAAAGCAAATAAGACAATTATTCTGTGGCACAGTAATATTTCATTTTCTGGAACTCAATTAGGAAAACTAATGAAGAAGAAATGTGTCCCTTGCTTGCAAAAGCCAGCTTACGCTGGTAAAAACCTAATTACTACCAATATTTGTGAAGCAAAATCCATTTATGTTGGAACAAAAAACATTTAAGCATTAATATGAAAGCTAAAATAGAAAAAAAACAGTACAGAATACTTAAGTTAGAATTTCAAATGTGGCAGTTAACAAATCGAGCGACTCCAGAGATCACTAAATATCTTGCTTTTTAAACACCATATATCTGACACAATGTGCCAAATATAAATATTTCATTTGAACAGATGGTTTAAGCATTCTTTACATTTACACAAGGAACATATCATAAAGTAATACCCTCTCATCATCATATCTTAACTCTGAACATTTGTATTTTACAACAAAAATGACATGACATTCCCAAAGCAGCAGAGTAGCTTTCTTGATCTCTGGAGATAACAAAGTAAGAAATAAAAAAAGAAAAAGAGAAGAAACTGACTGACTCTTGTTTCATTTTCAGTACATTTTTATGGTGCCTCACTCATTCCTGGGTTGGAGCACATAATACTTTCTCATTCGGGCATCATACATATTTGCGAATTTTTAGTTGTTAAACCTGTTTCCATTTGCAGAAGGAGTCCTAGATCTGAGCTCTCACATGTTCAGTCAGTTCCCACTAAGAAAAACATCCAGGACCCACCTCATCTTCTGGTTACTTTGCTAAGCCAGGCAATCAGAAGCCTGGGAGGCGGTCCCTCCCACACACCACCACCAGGAATACCGATGGGCTTTGCTGACATTACTGGTCACGGCCTCCATTCCTTTTTTTCATTCTTAACATAAACCTGATTTTATTCAGGTACCCCTCATTAGAAATAGATGTTTTAGGGATGCCTGGGTGGCTCAGTTGGTTAAGCATCTGCCTTAGGCTCAGGTAGTGATCCCCAGGTCCTGGGATGGAGCCCCATGTCATCAGGCTCCCTACTCAGTGGGGAGTCTGCTTCTCTCTCTCTCCCTCTGCTCCTCCCCCCACCCCATTCCACTAGGACTTGCTCTCTCTCTCTCAAATAAATAAATAAAATCTTAAAAAAAAAAAGAATCCAAGTTCAGTAAGGAACAGCTCATTAGGACTGAGAACCAGGAAAGATTCCTAGTTCATTTGCATGACTTTTACACCAGTAACAGTGGTAACAGGAAGACTGGTGCCATTCATTGTTCTTAGGTGAAAGAAACCATCTGAAGACTATTTCTCCAAGTCAAGAAAGTGGTTGGTCACATAGGGGAGCCTGGGTGGCTCAGTCGTTGAGCGTCTGCCTTCGGCTCAGGTCATGATCTCAGGGTCCTGGGATTGAGCCCCGCATCGGGCTCCCTTCTCTGTGGGAAGCCTGTTTCTCCCACTCCCTCTGCCCCTGCTGGTGTTCCCTCTCTCGCTGTGTCTCTCTCTCTGTCAAATAAATAAATAAAATCTTTAAAAAAAAGGGGGGGGTTGGTCACTGATTTAGGGGTCTTCTTAGTCCACCATTTAAGGGTGACTTGACCTCTCTTCAAAAGAAATATCCACCAGGAGTAGCTTGAAAACACTATGCTGAATTTGGGGCACGTCTCTAAAGGGACAACCACTACAACTCCTGAAACAGTAAAGACTCTGAGTCTTACTTTTAAATACATTGTGACATCAGAAGAGGAGAAAGATGGCCCAAGCGATAATGAACCTGATAGGTGGTACATCCATTCTAAATTAAGTACAATTTTCCCAATTTCATATGCCAGTCCTCTTGCCCATGAACTAACACAGGAACACTTAGGGTATTGTTCTTCTCAATAACCAAATTATTTACATATTGAAATATTTCAACACTTCATCTCTGTAATGAATGTTATGCTATTTTTCAAAGGCAAATGTCTGATCTTCCCAGTGGACAACCTCTTTGAACACATGACCCTCTATTCCTAAGCACCGTTATGGCCTGTAAAATGTCTAACCAGTTCCAAACATTCAGTATGGTTTTCAACAAATACTTGCTGAGTAAATTAATGAATGAAGGTATGTTAAGAAGAATTAGATTTTCCTGGTAGATTAATTTCGCACAGACAACAAGAGTCAATAACGACACACCAGCTCAAAATAAGTCTAATCAAGTCCTACAAGAACTAAATTGGAAAACTTATAGAGTGGCTTATGTCGGCTCTCACCCCCAAAGCTGCCACTCCTTTACCCTTGTATGATATGCCACTACATCAGGAGATGGCTGTTGTCAGGAAGAAGCCAAGCACACTCTCAGTTTTGATGATTCACAGGAAGGACTCGCAGGACTCAGCCTATAGCTGTCCTCACGGCTGTCCGTGATTTATCACAGGGAAAGGCTAGCGGAATCAGCAAAGGAAGAGGCACACGGGTGGAGTTGGGGGAAAGCACACATGGTCAAGGGTCTTCTCCCCATGGAGTCAGGCAGCAGGTGCTCTATTCCTCCAGAGCGGAGTTAGGATAACATGCTGGGAAGCTGTCAACCTGGGAAATGTGCAGAGACCCAGGGCCCAGGGATTTCTGTGGGGGCTGGGGATGGACATAGGCAGCCTCTGACTAATATCAGCACCCAGAAGGACAGCAAATGTTCAGCAAGAACCACAGTGTTTGTATAGTCTGGGCACCGTGAACCACTCTTACTAGATATGTGGAAAACCATCCCCAAGTCTCAGTTCCCAGACGTCAGCCAAGGAACAACCTCACAAACAAGCAGGGCTTTTCCAGGACAGCAGTTCAGCCTGCGATGTTACTCTCCTCTGAGCGGTGACCACACCAAAAACCAAAGAGTGGTCTCGGCTCCTACTTCCTCAGTGTCCCTCTTCTATTTAGGGCCAAACCCTTTGGACCGGCTCCTAACTACTTCTTGCACCTGACCCCTCCGCCCCCGTGGTCACCGTTTCTGGCATGGCCTCTGCATCTCTTCCCAGAGGCACTACAGTGACTCCTCTCCAGCCTCCCTGCCTCTACTCCACTCTGTCCTCACAGGTTCCTCTCTTCCTTACCGCTGTAAGGTCTTCATCCTGTCGCCTTCCATCTGGAGCACAACATAATGGAGCCTTTTCTCATGTCCCTAGTTACTGGTCCCATTTCGCAACACAGTCTCCCCTTTGCACTCTCTAGTCAGCCACACTGAACAATGACACACAAGTCCCCAAAGGCACCATACTTTCTTGCCTGTCACTCTGTGCAGGCTGCTTGCCCTTTCCAGCTGGAACATACTTTAGCCAGGATTAAGAAGTCCACACCCTTTAGAATTTAGCCAAGGTTTCAACTCCTCCAGAAACCCTCCCAATCTGGATTAAGTCGCACTACGTTGAATTTGCTCCCCTCTGTGGAATGTGTTACACTACAAGGCATCTCCCCGGTGCATCTGAGTGCTGGAGGGCATGGTCCCTGCGTCCCCAGGGTCCAGCACGGTAACTGACAAACTGTGTGAGTTGAATAAACACTTGCTGACTGACCGACTGGGTATTCCTGAGGTCAGCTCCATCCCCAGCCTTCGGAGAGGTCTAAGCTTAGCTCTGGCACACCCATTGTTGGTGTTGCATTATGCGCGGTACCCTGTCTGCACCTGCTTTGTTCAAAAGCTAACATCCAAAGAGGTGATCCACCTCTTGGGACTGGAGATCCTCATGGCATGCAATTTGTATACTTCTGATTTCAACTTATTTTCCTTAACTTCTTATCCTCATTACTTTATTTACATTTTTTTTAAATCTTGTTTTTAACTTAAATTCTTTCTGGAACAAGGCAGAATAAGTAAATATGTATACAGTCCCAGAGATATGAAAACACTATCCCATTTTTCTCTAGAGAAGGTGAATCCTCAGTGATTCTTGGTCACCCATCCCTGGCTGAATCCAAAGTACCAGAAAGCTGGGGTGCCTGGGTGGCTCAGTCGGTTAAGCGTCTGACTTCAGCTGGGGTCATGATCTTGGGGGTCATGGGATTGAGCCTGGGGTCCAGGTCTGCACTCAGTGGGGAGTCTGTTTCTCCCTCTCTCTCTGCCGCTCCCCCCTGCTCATGCTCTGTCTCTGTCTCTCTCAAAAAAATAAATAAAATCTTAAAAAAAAAAAAAGTACCAGAAAGCAGAGCTTACAAAAAAATATTTTCTTTCTGGTTCTTCAGCTCCACGTCACCCAGTTCAGTCAGTCGAATAAAAAGCTTGCACAGGTGTGCCCATATTTTCCTCACAGGATTTAGGAACAAGACCCAAAGAAGTGAGTCCAGATGTGTGCCTTGCTTTATTCAGTCAATGTGCTATTGAAAAGCTATGTGTAAAACGAATTGTGTAAACAGAATCAAAATTTAAATTTACTTGAGATGCTTGCTATTCAAAAGAATATGGCAAATCAATGAAGTAATTTGGGGGGTGAAGGAAGCAATCGTTCCAAAATTTATCTCCTTTATGATCCCAGATTTATAAGCTGAGGGTATTTAAAGGTGTGCTATTAGAAAAGTCTTCTCCGATTCTCTTGCATAGAAATACATCATCCCCTCAATTTGTTTCCTCACCTCTAAACATAACTCAAGTTCAAAACCAGACAGAGGAATCAAATTAAGTTTAAATACTGAAACACTGTTATCACCAAATTCACACCAGAAATTATTAGCACCTCGGATGTGAGAATGTTCTCAAAGCCTTGTTAATTCCCAGCCGGCCCTCCCCTTTGACAAACACTCGCTGACAGCTCAGTAACACACTTCCCAGGGTATCAAAGAGGATTCAATGCCATTAAGGTAGAGGCCTTGCCCTCAAAGACTTACTGCTTATTTATTGAGCAACCTCGTTCTGGTCCTTTTCCTGTTTTTTCATTATTACAAGAATATCTAACTATTATTGACACGAGACATGTTTTTCTTCTTCGACCTAGGTTTTTATTTCATTTGTTCCCCTTTATATTTGCTTTTGCTTTATAAATTCTCAGGCAGAAGATGATTTTCGCTGATTTGCTTTATGAGATTCCTAACAAATAACTACAAAGAAAAGGGAACGTAGAAGAAACACATGCAGAGATGGAAAAAACCCTGAAGAAGACTTATTTATTTTTTTAAGTACTCTCTACACCCAACATGTAGCTCGAACGCACAACCCCAAGATCAAGAGTTTCACGCCCTTCAGACTGAGCCAGCCTGGTGCCCCCTGCAGAAGATTTAAGGCTCATTACCATAGAAATATCTAAACTTAACATTAAATATTACTGATTAGAATTACTAGATGAAAACTCTTTCTGAATTAATTACAGATCTGAATTTTTAAAGCAATTCAGTTTAATTTACCTCAGGTAAAAAGATAGTAAGTCAAACTGGGCTTATCAAAGGTGGCTCAGTGGACATTCTAGGAGATTTAATTTTAATGAATTAATAGACCTGCGATTCACTTCTCAACAATTCGAATATAAACAAGATATTTCAGAAAGCTGTTCTTTCATGGAGGTTAAGGATCGGTCTTCCAGTATTTCTTACATTACTATTTTTTTCTTAGAATCATTTCTTACAAACACTGAAAATGTAATTTTAGCCAATATATGTCCAAAATTATCGTAACTTGTAAATACGTACGCTCAGACTGAAACTACCATAGAAATGAATTAGCAATGAACCCTGACTTAGAGCAGCAAAAAGAAGACAGTGCCGTTTAAGCCGTTCAGTAAAACTTCAGCTGAGTTCTACATTTACAGGCAAATATTTTCTGGAACCTCTGATAGATCAATGTTTTAAAGTCCTTGTCCATTGTATACTTTTCCTTATTTATGACCTGTCACACTGTGTGTACTTAACCTGCTCACAGGTATTTATGCTAATTCATTAGCTCCCATGGGGTAGGCAGGGCAGACTTTCCCATCTTAAAGCACTGACGCTTAGCTTGCTGGGTTAGAGACAAATCAATCTGTTAGGATAATTACATGTTGCTTTATGTGCCGCTGTCCTCGTGCTGGGAAAATGTTAAAATATTTAAGGTTTATTTTCTGGTGTTATAGTGGTTTTATAATTAAAGCCTGGGGTGGAAGGAGAGAATGGCAGAATTTAGTACTTTATTTCAGTAGGAATAATCCTTCTTTGAATTAGTAAATTTTGAGAGAGAGAGAGTCGATAAAGGTAAAAGTTATGGTGGATCAGAGCGACTAGAGTCCTTCTGAGATCACTACAGCGGCCCTTTTAAGACAGCATGGTTCAATTAAGACAGAACTAGAACAATAAGGGAGATTGTACACGTAACAAAGATCATGATTATTGTCAGTAAAAAAATAAACCAAACCCTATCATCAAGGCTAAAATATGCTACACTCCAATATAATGACTGTTTACCTATCTCCATATTTGTCTATGGACCACACAGCAGGGGGGAGTAAAGTTTTGTTTTTAATTAGCACCCTATTTTGAGCTGGAACTATCTGATTGGCAAGTAAGTCAAGCATTCCTTCACCCTATTCCTCTACCACACAGACTCCTCTACCATTCTTTTCCTCCCTTATCTCCTGGACTAAATGAGAAAAAATCTAGTGTGGGGAGCTGGGGAGGGAAAGGTGTGGGTTGGGGAGAACATCTGGGTTTTATCACCTGGTGTGTGTCAGGATTTGCAAAGTTTCTTCAAATTCTAAATCTTAACGTTGCTCTGCAGACTTGTGCTTCCTGGTACAAATAACACTCACTAATGCCCTCCACGGCTCATAGCCTCGGGGCTCTCCAAGGAAAGGGGAGCTCAATAGCACCACTAAGAACAAATTGCTCCTGAATCTAACAAGTGACATTACTTTTATTAGATACGTACTTTTATAACTAACTTGATCTTCAACCTACTCTATTATCTTGTTTGAATGCAAAGCATATGCGTAACAGCAGCCTGGAAGACAAACGGAAGATTTAGATGCATTTTGCTGGATGTGCTCTTGCCCAGGAGAGGTCTGGCTCAGTCAGCATCATGTGGCAAGAAATATACAAATAGTCATAAAGGCCACATGCTCGGGGGGCCCCAACTGAGAACAGGAGCAAATGGTCCTTAGCAAGATCCTACTAGGAGGGCATGAGAAACTGTGCAGAGGGTCTATGAGAATGAATCTGTGGTTTGCAACCAGCCGGTCAAGTCTTAACAGTGAATCCAATGCAGGTGACTGTTTAGAAAACCAACTACAGACAGTTAAATCTCTCTTGGTTATTTAAGTGATTTTCATCTGGAGGTGTGGTTCGCAGAAGGAGCCTCCTGGAAACAAGGATCAGAAAGAAGTGTTCAGTGTGAAAAAATCAGTTCCAGATGATTCTGTTTATATGTTTTGTGTTTAAATCCAGACTATTAAGTCTAGACACTGGAAATTAAACTACAGGTCAGCAAAAAGAACACCCAAGCAGTAAAAAGCTGTTGCATCACTTTGCCTTTATTAAAGGGGTACGATCTGCTTCCTTCAAATCTATGTTTTAGAATTCTTTCCTTCATAACAAAACCTCTTCTGCTGGTACAAGCAATTGAAAAAGAAAAATCGAAAGTAATAATAAAACAAACTGAAATGTGTAAGCTTACTATGTCTGGGCTGATAAATGCAAGACTCAGGAGGAGGATATGACTGGGAAGGTCTCTGAAAGGCTGTGGAAGAACAGGAGCAGAAGAGACAGAACCCGGGGTGTCAGCAACGTGCCACCCGAGGACCCTTTGGCCAGCCGAATCCCAAGTCATCGCTTCCTCATCTCAGCCAACAGTCTGGTAATGTACATAAGCATACTATCAATAGTAGTGAACCACAGGCTGATAAAAACCACAGTAATTACCACTCTTTACCAGCACCCAATCATAGAGTCTCCTTCATACTGAAGCAGTGTAAAGAGCTCTGGAAGGGAGCCAGTTCTACAGGCATAACAGCTATCACCCATAGTCATCCATCAAAATGACCACACGTACCTCCAGCTGGGAAGAAGCCAATGTCGTATGTGAAGGTTGCTCCCACTGCCCGTGCCTAAAAAGTGAATGTAAAGGTGATCTCCTACTAAAAATGAAACCACCAAAACCAACACGGGAAGAGGAGTCAGTGACTAGGCTATGTTTGAACAGGAAATGAGGTAGCTCCCTTCGGAAAATAAAACAATAGCAGTCAGCTTCATAGGGCACCATTTGGATTGTTATCTCTGTTTCTTAGAGACTGCAACTCAGGGAAAGTGACAATTTGCAGGTGACCCTTGAACAACATGGGTTTGAACTGTGCATGTCCACTTAATGCGGATTTCTCCCCCATAGAGTATCAGTACCGTAAATGTGTTTTCCTCATGACTTTCTTAATAACATGTTCTTTTTTCTAGCTTACTCTATTTAAGAATGCAGTATATAATACACATAACATACAAAATATGTATTAATCGACTATTTATGTTCTGTAGTAATTGTTTACGTTATGTTAAACAGTAAGGATTCCAATTATAGTAATTATGCTTCTAAATTGATAAAAACCTTTAAAAGTAGGTCTATCTATGTTAATCTGCTAACCTACAGTGATGCCCTGTATTTGTTTTTGCAAATAAACCACGCAAAGCATTTAGGGACAAAAATGTTGCCAGAAATGAAACATAAGACCAGTTCATAAATGCATATATTATGTTTCATAACTATCTTAATGTTAATTAGCCAAACAAATAAATACAATCCAACTCAAGAAACAAAACCAACAGAAAAGAGAAAGATGACATTTTTAAACCCAAAAGATAGGACCTCAAGCTTTTTACCATGAGGCTTTCAAACTCAACTCTATCCAACCACAAAAGTATGCAGGAACTGCTTTGTTGCTTCTTCTGAACAAGGATCCAATACTCCCCACAGGCTCATTCCTGAATCAGAAGAAGCAGTATTCTCTCCCTGCTCCAGACACCTACAAGGGCTGAGTTCCACTTGGAGTTAGCAACGGGCAGGAACTGGTCTAATTCTCCCCCCAGATGCTTAAGTAGGCATTGGCTTATGGCAGTGCCTCAGAGAGCATCATCCCCACACATCTTCACTAGGAGTAGCCTCGGTTCTGAGGAGAAGTGAATCACAACAATCCCCTCTTCCCTCTCCTTCAATGAAGCATGCCCATGCATGTGGTGGCCACTTGTTCGGCCTGAATCTTTGCTCAGAGGAAGGACTCATGCTTTTAGGGAAGCTCACCCTTCCCTTCCATATCCATTTTTAAGGCTGAGAGGCAGTGGGGACACAGAGAGTCACAAAAACAACCGAAGAGGCACAGAAAACCAGCAAGGTGGGACCTAGCAGTTCCTAAATCTACAGCAACAGCATCACCCTCTCAGGCCCTCTTCCTTCCTTTCCCTTCCATCCTGAAGGCTGGACTGATAACATCCACCTGACCTCTTAGGACAAGAGGAGAAAAGATGCCACAAGAGAATTCAATTCTCAAAGGAGGAGAAAGAGAAAGCAGCATTTAATATTGATACTTTCTTGGTGTTTAGCCAAAAATACATGTGGGCATTTCTGGAGCAATCTGTTAAGAGACTTTATAAATGTATCTATTTCAAAATAGTGAGCTTTAAGTTACTAGTTCTCTGACATATCCTTTATTCATTCCCATTTTATCTTTCGAAAATGATATCCAAAATGACAAAAACCTTCAGCCTATTAGAACATCAAGAGACAAAGTCCCCGTATTGCTTTCTCTACTACCCAGGGATCAGCTCCAGGGGGAGAACTCCTCACCAAGAGGTAAACTCCTTACCCAGGGATCTGTCAGAACGCTAGTCAGAAAGTAACAGAACCAAGTGAAGTGGTGTGATAAAATGGGAAGGTACTGATCATGTTTAAATTTACAAAGACGGGGTACTAATTAGTGACAAATCTGACTGTGGAATTATTTTAATGGCATGTACCTTTTATTACTTTCAAATGCAGAGAGTAAGCCGAACCAGCTATGACTTTGTTAGATAATGAAGCATAGTGAAAAATTTATGTGTAATTGGCACATTTTAAACTCGTATTTAAAAGCTATTTGTATCTCAGTTAGAAAAAATATTCTTTTAAGTCATTAAGTGACAACCATCTATTTTAATTCTGTTCTTGGTCTAATTATCACAAATTTCAAGTAAGTAGGCTCCAAAACAATGAAGCTTCACTGGTTCAATTAAAAATACTAGTTGAAGGGTTTCCTAAGAGGATTACCATAGGATAAATTAACTCTATCTACAGAAACACTGTAGTATAGAATATCAAATGTAGTATATCTGTACACAGTAAACATGGAAAGATATCTAAGGCATAGTGGTAAGTAAAAATACGGATGTTACAGATACATACACAACACGATGCCACTTATCAAAACAGCACAAAACAAATATTTTTTTTTAAAGATTTTATTTATTTATTTGACAGAGAGAGACACAGTGAGAGAGGGAACACAAGCAGGGGGAGTAGAAGAGGGAGAAGCAGCTTTCCTGCAGAGCAGGGAGCCTGATGCAGGGCTCGATCCCAGGACCCTGGGATCATGACCTGAGCCGAAGGCAGACGCTTAACGACTGAGCCACCCAGGTGCCCCAACAATTTTCAATTTTTCTCATGGAGTGTATGTGTGCATAATCTTATTTGTTTATTTATTCTTTTTTAACTTGGGCTCTACACCCAATGTGGGGCTTGAACTCACAACCCTAAGATCAAGAGTCGCACGCTATACTGACTGAGACAGCCAGGCACCTCTATGTGCAATCTTTAAGGTCACATGCCAGAATGTTACCAATGGTTACTTCTAGGAAGGCAGGAGGAGAGGAAATAGGAATTGGGAACAATGATCAAGTGGGATTTTAGCTTTGTATGGATTTTTTTTTTAAATAAAGTGTGTTTATGTATTTTTGCAATTAAAAATTACTGTAAAATTTCAGGTTATGGATT
Organism: Mirounga angustirostris; assembly: GCF_029215605.1. Lineage (NCBI taxonomy): Eukaryota > Metazoa > Chordata > Mammalia > Carnivora > Phocidae > Mirounga > Mirounga angustirostris. The sequence goes on from NW_026991714.1 coordinate 64,658,996, forward strand.
GACCTCATAATGAATCACAAATAGTAACTGCTGAGTATTAAAGAAGCCTAGTATCTACAGGTGCTAGGAAAACACTATGGGAGAGGCTATAAAAGCTCCTAAGCATTTGATTCCAATTGTGTTCAATCTTATGAGATCCATGTCTCAGGCACAATTTCTCAAGAAGAAGTCAAATGTCATGATTGGCAAATTGACCATGGCCTAAGTCGTTAATACCAAAGGGATATCTAGAAAGAATCACACTAAATTAAGAAACAGTCTGCAGCTCCAAAAAACTTAACTTTGATACTTCTGACAGTCAAGCTAATTATGAGTAAAATACTTTTTGCAAATAAAAACAGGAGAAAATCTTGCCTTTCTTTTTTATTGTCTTGCTTAAAATGCTATAAACATATACTAGAAGCAATAGTTATTAAAAGGTACAATAAGGCAGGTTAAGTATCCTACTCTTGATTTTGGCACTCAGCTGGAGTCTGCTTCTCTCCTTCTCCCCCTCCCCACTGTTCATGCTCACAGTCTCTCAAAAATCAATCAATCTTTTTTTTTTAAGTTACAATAAGGCTTCTGGCAATGGTGAAGCAGCTCCTATCCTATATGATCACATATAACAACTATAAACTCTACATAAAATATAAAAATCAACTACCTGAAGGCACTGGAGAGTAATGAAAAGTGGAGAGAAGCTGGAAGGGAATCAACACTTGAAATAAATGAAAACCACTAGGTGAGTTTTTTGTTTCTAAGGCTTTGGGGCTGAACAAAGGTCTGTGCCACCTGGGACAACTAAAACTCAAAGAAACAGAAGAAAGTGAGAAGAAATATCCCAGTGAGAACCACAGAAGGGAAACCCTAAATTTACTGCATAAACAGTACCTGGATCTCTGGCTGATCCCAGAAATCCACAAGCATCAAGCAGATGCCCAGCAGTCAAGCCAAGGCTCAAGGAACTGAACACTGCCCTTCACATTGGTAACAAAGTTTGGAGCAAGAGATTAGCCAAGATAATAGCTTCCTAAAACAAACAAACCAAATTCAATAGTCTTCAGAGGAATGCAAAAGGATCCAGAATCCTATAACATCTTAAAAAGGTTCAGGATAAAATCCAAAATTACTAGACAATGAAAAGTGAGACCTATTCTCAAGGGGAAAAAAATGTAGTCAATGGAGACCAACCCAAGGTGATCCAGATGTAATAACTAAATAAGAATGTTTTTAATCAGGTTTCATAACTATACATAGGAAAAAAAGGATGATATGCTTGTAATAAATAAACAAATAAGAAATACCACCAGAGACTTGTTTAAAAAAAAAAAAGGCAAAAAGAATTAACTGGAAATTCTAAAACTAAAAACTACAATATCTGTAATAAAAAATTCACTGGATGGCTTAACAGCAGATTAAAAATATTAAGAAAAATCCATCTAGGGGCGCCTAGGTGGCTCAGTTGGTTAAGCCACTGCCTTCGGCTCAGGTCATGATCCTGGAGTCCCGGGATCGAGTCCCGCATCAGGCTCCCTCCTCGGTGGGGAGTCTGCTTCTCCCTCTGACCCTCCCCCCTCTCATGTGCTTTCTCTCTCTCATTCTCTCTCTCTCAAATAAATAAATAAAATCTTTAAAAAAAGAAAAATCCATCTAAAAAGTCATCTAATCTAAAGAACAGAGAGAAAAGGACTGAATAAACCTTTAAAAAGCCTGAGACTCGTGAGAAAATATCAAAATTTCAAACATATTTGTAACTGGAGTCCCAAAGAAAGAACAGAAAGAGAGGAAGGAAATAGGGCAGAAAAATTACTTGAAAATACAATTACCAAAACTTTCCTGAATTTGGCAAAAGATATAAAAATATATATTCAAGATGTTCAGCAAACCTCAAGCAGTATAAATACAAAAAAAAAAAAAATTTACGTATCATACTCAATCTGGTGCAAAACAAAGATGAGAAAATCTTGAAAGCAGCCAGGGGACAATCTCATATTGTACATATACATGGCAACATTGAGAAAAATTATTCTTTCTCCTCAGACACTATGGAGGCTAGAAGACAGTGGAACCAAGTCTTTAAAGTGCTATGATAGGTAGAATAAAGAACCCCCCCGCCCCCAAAGATGTCCAAGTCCTAATTCCCGGACCCAGTGACTATGTTAAATAAAGTGGCAAAAAGCAATTACGATTTCAGATATTAGTGAGGGTACTAATCAACTGACCCTGAGATGACAGACTGCCCTGGATTATCCAGCAGGCCCCCATATTATCACAAGGGTCCTCATAGGTAAAGAGGAAGGCAGACAAGAGAGAGCAAGAGAAATGGCAGCAACAAAGACCCAGATTCATGTTGCTAGCTTTGACGACCGGGCCATGAGTCAGGAAAGGCAGACAGCCTCTAGAAGCTGGAGAAGCAAGGAAGCAGATTTTCTTCTAGAGCCTCTGGAAGGAACATAACCCTGCCAGCACCCTGATTTTAGCCTGCTGACCTCAATTTTAGACTTCCGACATCCAGAAATTTAAGATAAAAAATGTGTACTGCTTTATGTCACTAAGTTTATGGTAATTTGGTACAGCAACAACGATAACGAAAACATATTCTGAGAGGGAAAAAAACCAAAAACCTGTCAACCTCTAATTCAGTATCTAGGAAAAATACTCTTAAACGATGAAGGCAAAATACATTTTCATATAAAAGAAAAGAGAATTCACTGCCAGAGACCTGCACACTGCATGAGCTAAAGGATGTTCTTCAGGCTGAGGAAAAAAAATGATACCAGATGGAAACTTGGAACTTCATGAAAGAAGAGCTACTACTTGGAAATAGGAACCGTGTAGGTAAACATCAAAGACATTTTTCCCCCTCTGCATTTCTTCAAAATACATATGACTATTTAAACCAAACAGTAAAACACTGTATTTTAAGTTTCTAAAGTATGCAAATGTAGTACATACAATGTTATACAGATGGAAGAAGCATTCTACATTTCATGTAAAATGGTAAAATTTTATTCTAAGTAAACTGTGAAAATTTAGCTATGTATACTATAATCCCTAAAGAAACAACTAAAAAAAGTACAAGGAGGTACAGCCTGAAAACCAAAAGTTAAGATCTTTAAAAAAAAACCACATGGAGCGCCTGGGTGGCTCAGTCGTTAAGCATCTGCCTTCGGCTCAGGTCATGGTCCCAGGGTCCTGGGATCGAGCCCCTCATCAGGCTCCCTGCTCAGCGGGAAGCCTGCTTCTCCCTCTCCCACTCCCCCTGCTTGTGCTCCCTCTCTCACTGTGTCTCTCTCTCTGTCAAATAAATAAATAAATAATCTTTAAAAAAATAAAATAAATAAAATATAAAAATTTTAAAAAAAGGCACAACAAAACAAAACAAAAAAAACCCTTTCAACTGACCCAAGAAAGGCAAGAAAGGAGGAACAGCGAACAAAAACCAGACAGAATAAACAAATAGTAAAATGGCAGCCCTAAAAGTTACACTAGCCACAGTAAAATAAAGCAGCATTTCTCAAAATAAGTTAGGGAAATGTCTGTCTCTACAAAATTCATTTGTTGAAGCTCTAATTGCTAATGTGACGGTGTTTGGAAGTAGAGGTCGGGCGGGGGGAGTGATTAGGTTGTAAGGGTGGAACCACTGTGCATAGGATTAGTGCTTTTCCAAGAAGAAACATGAGAGAGATGGTCTCTTTCTCCACCACATGAGGACATTGCAAGAAGGCCGCCATCTGCAATGCAGACAGAGGGCTCGCACCAGACGCCGCCCCTTCCAGCACTTAGGTTTTGGATTTCCTAGGCTCCAGAACCGTGAAATCATTATCTATCTGTTGTTTAAGGCCCCCCAGTCTAGCATAATTGCTACAGTAGCCCAAACTGACTACGACAGAAGTGTTATTTGAAAAAAAGTGCTCTGCCATCGCAGAAATTTAACAAACACTGGGATAAACAAAGTTAAATAAGTTATTTTATTATTATTAATTTTTTTTAATAAGATTTTTATAGCATAACTTTTCCTCCTTTACTACACAAATGTACCCTGGGACTCTCTGGGGCTTAACATACAGCATTTCCCAACCTTTATCTTGATACCATCGCCCAGGTTTTCCACGGAAAATACTTCCAGAAATGCTACTGGGAAGTCTCAGCAATCATGTCATCTGTTCCTTGCCAATATGTTCATTTGCACAAGAAGCAGATTTCATCATGTCCAAAAACACCTAAGTCCATTAAAATGTTTTAGTTCTTTTTTATTCAATTAAATAAGAATGAAATCATAAAGAGAAGACTCCAAAAGGCAAAGTAACAAATCCATCTCGTTTGCTGTCTGCTCCATTCACAGTTCTCACTGAGGAGAAAAAGAAAAAAACACCAGAGCTGGGACTTCATTTCCTACATATTCAGCCGAGCACTGATTCTTCACTGTCACCTACCCGCTGACCCACACTGAAACACGTTGCCAACAGAAACACCCAAGGCAGAGAAATGCTAAGTTAGCTTTCACTCCCTTCCTAATATATCCCATTTTGTTCAGAGCAATCAAATTTGATTAAATGTACCTCCTCTGGGCTCTAAAAAAAAAGTTCAAAGTCTTAGACTTTACTATATGGTTGATTAACCAACATACAAACTAGTCATTTAAGAACATTAATGGTGCTGGCTGAAATATTAAAAAAAAAAAAGTCAAAGGTATGTCGGACACTTGCCCTTTCTGGCTCATTTATTTCAACTGTTTATACTAGCTTCCTATAATTTTTGCCATGGTCAAGTTAGGTAAATTATTCAATTGTCTTCCCTTCAGTTAAGGTAAAAACCAGAAAAAATGCTTTGTTTTATAAGTCTGCATTTACTGAATATATTCTAACACAGTATTTATTAAGAGGCTATTATTTGGTAGATATAGACGGATGTAAGGATGAATAAGACAGCTCGTATCCTCTCCAACTGAAGTACACCACGTAAGCTATAAACAAAAGTAGATCTAAAACAAGGCTGTCCTATGGAAGCAGGAAGGCAGAAACATTTTTTTTTTTTCAGTTGAAGAATCAGGAAGAGCTGGTCCTGCAAGGATGTATCAGAGATGAGAGGTGGTGGAGAATCAGAAGGAGAAAACCAGAGACCAGGGAAGTAGTGGGCACTGGAGGGAAAGGTGGGAACCCGGTGCAGCGATAGCACGCAGGTGCCACAGGTGAAAACTGCGACACAGAAGGCTGCGCGGTTGGGGCTCTGATGCCAAGCTAGAGAGCTCGGACCCTATCTGACAGGCAGCAGGATTCACTGGAGACTTTTTCAAACTGTGGATTAACATGCTTCATCATTTACCAACAATATTCTTTTTTTTTTTTTTTAAGCTTTTATTCATTTCAGAGAGAGAGGGCAGCAGCGGGGGGGAGGAGGGCAGGGGAGGAGAGAGAAGCAGACTCCCCGCTGAGCAGGGAGCCCCACGTGGGGCTCGATCCCAGGACCCTGAGATCATGACCTGAGCCAAAGGCAGATGCTTCCCCAACAATATTCTTTGAATGTTTGTTATGCGCCAGCAACTATGCTCGCAAGTAGGAGTACAAAGTTGAATTCCACCATGTACCCCCTTCAAGAAGACCGCAGTTGAGCAAGGCAGCTAAACGGACGGAGAAATAACTTCCAAAGCAGCAGCATGGAGAACAGACCACACTGAGGTTCTGTTGGGCAACTCTGCTAGCCTGGGCCTGCCTTACCAAATTTCAGCCCTCCCGTCTACATGTGATAATGTTCACAGAAGAATAAATAATTTAAAATCATAAGAAGAGACAAAGGAGAGATTGGAGGAATCCATTTTTGCTATAATGAGAATACCCATAATCTAATAAAAGGTCACAAAATCGTGCAAAATGACACCACTAGCCTGAGGGAAGAAAGTTGGTTTTGTTTGGTTTTTTTTTGGTAGAAAAATGAATGCGGAACCTCTTTCACAAATGCTCTAGTGGTCCTTTCCTGTCTGGTGATATCATTTTAAAAAAGAAAATAATGGTTTGTCAAATGAAAACAAAAACTAGTATCTTCCCTTCTTTAAAGTTTCAAGGGATGCCTGGGTGGCTCAGTTGGTTAGGTGTCTGACTCTTGATTTTGGCTCAGGTTGTGATTTCAGGATCCTGAGATGGGCCCCGTGTGGGGCTCTGAGCTGGGCATGGAGTGTGCTTTGGATCTTCCCTCTCCCCCTCCCCCCCCAAAAATAAAAAAAATAAAATAAAGTTTCAAAACCAGTTCAAATAATCAATTATTGCCAATGTTCAATAAAAGTACATCTTGGCAACTTTTTTAAAAGTGTCTTTCATAAAAGAAGCAGGAGATTCACAGACACACTTAAAAAAAAAAACCAACTATGAGATAATGTAAGCTTTCTCACTATAAAACATCTAGACAAATTTTATCTGAGCCATTCAAACTTTTCTGTCCCCAAAACACTCCTTATTGGACAATTATCATCTCAATGTCACTCTCAGACTAAAGAAATAAGGGAATGAAGTAAGTTAATGATTCAAATGCCACACACAATCCAGGTGCCCTCCATCCCCACGGTCCCTAAGATGGTCAGAGCTCACTTACAACAACATCAGCAACTAAGCAAACTCCATCTTAGCTAGCTCTGCTCTGTGACTCTCCCGTGAATAATACTCACTTCACTTCAGTCTTCGGAGTACATGAAGTCCATCCATTTCTGAAAGTCACATTCAAGTCACACTGAATTAGTCTTTCATTCGCGATTTACTACATGTATATACTCTACGTCTAATCTAGGTTAGCTTCTAGAGTTACAAAAAACTCCTAAGACACAAAGAAATAGGAAAATACCAGAGGAGGCAGAGAAGTACAAGGCGATTTCAATACTATGGGATAAGGACCCTAATTACAGGGAGAGAGAATCGGGACACTATGGGAACATAAAGGTGTGGCATCTTTCCCAGGAAAAGCTTCACAGAAAAGGTTCAGCGCTGAAGCGGGGGAGTCAGGCTTGCAGCATAAGTTACAGGAATGACCTGAAGGACAGAAATCATTAAGGGGTTGGAGAACTTCAGTGAGGCAGGAGCATGGAACGTAAAGTGAAGGCACTTAGTCAAAAAGAATGGAGTGGTAAGAGGGGACAGATTATGAAGGGTTTTATATTTATGCCAACTTAAGGAGTTTTGGCTTTTATTAGAAGCCAATGGGGAGTCATCAAAGGGTCTAAGAAAGGGTAGTTTTTCAATCCATTTGGTGTAGAAGGATCCTTGGATCAAAGAAGGCAGGCGAGACTAGCAGCATGGAAATCAGTCAGGAGGCTGACTCAGTGACCAGCATGATGGTGGCCTGAACTCAGGTGTTCACAGCGGGGCGGAGAGAAGTGTGAGACTCAAAGAGAGTGAGTGGGTAGAACGGACACATGTATTAACTGACCGGAAGTGGAGATAAGGCAAAAAGAACCAAGGATGACTCTCAGGTGTCCTTCTATAATTTATGTACCAAGCACCTCGTGTGTTCTACAAGTCTCTACAGAGACTCACCAGAGAAAAAAAGAACACCTTGTGCTCACAAAGGTTCTATTCTAGCAAAAGACAGACTGGAAACGAAGCCCCCCCACCCCCGAAACCATCCTGATCATTCTGGCCAATAATGGTTTCTGTCTTCTCGGGGGTGTGAGAATAAACCCTACACTGTGAACCTGGGTGAAAACCGAGGAGGGTCACGTCATATATACAGCGACAGATCAATGCGCTCAGCTAGTAATTCTACAGCATTTACATTAAAGAGATGAGGGGCTGATCAGGTCTGAAAAGGGCCATCCGTGTGAAAGAATGTCCCAATGATTTTAAAGATTTTTCTGGCTTCTGGCAAAGAAGTAAAATATTGCTTATATTTTTTGGACAGTTTAAAGAATTTTCAAGAGAATTTTGACCCCATTTTTCTTTTTACATTATGCAATAAATTTAAAACCTAATTTACTGCCCATCCCCACTTCCCAAGTAGATGCCAGTATATTGTTATTTTTCTCTAATTGTGTCACATGCGTAAGTAAGCAAAAACTACCTCTGTAAGTTTCTAAGTAGTTTAGATGCATGGAAGACAGAGCTGTACCTTGCCTGTGTTCATGGTGACCGCGGACTCTGGCGGAGTCCCAGGCGCATAGGAAATGCTCAGTAAACAGGAGCTGAGTGGAAACTGATGAGGCTCAGTGTATCACTTTATTGCAAATTCTGGTCTCCAGGGCAAAAAGAAAAAAGAAAAGAAAGAAAACACACAACAGAAAAAACCCTAGATACTAGCAATAGAGCAAGCAAATGAAATCTGTCTCATAAGAAAATACCCATTTCACACAAAATCATAAATGCTGATTTTAATTTTAAATGACCTTTGTCAGTCATAGAATGTGATCTCTAATGATTCCCTTTAGAGTAGTTAAACAGCAGAATGATTACAAAAGAATGGGAGAGGTAGAGGAGCGGAGGGAAGAGCAAGTAAGGAACAATTTGTAGGGGGCAAAAGGCCTTAATTTCAGACACTTCCAGGTGATTTGGAACATTGGTGCAGCACATGCCAGCTCAACTTGACCCTTAAATGGATCTGTTACTTTATCAACTCAACTGAGCCTTACCTTGGAGGAAAAGTCCTTACAGAAAGCTGGGGATCCCAGAGGGGAAAAGCACTACTCCTAACATAAGAGAAAGATTATCAAGGAGTCTTTTCTTCTCACCACACAAAAGGGGGAAAGCCTCAAGGAACCTTGAACTTTACTCCACATCCAAGTTCAGTGTACTGTTTTGTTACCTAACACACATTTTATTTATTTTGTTTGTTATCTCCCCTACCAGAATGTGAACTCTATTAAGGGCAGGTTTTTTTCCTGTGTTTTTCACTGCTATCTCCCCAATATCTAGAATAATGCCAGACGAACAATAGGTGGTCAGTAGCAGCTTCTAAAGGGATGAAAGATCACCACTTAGAGGATAAAGCAGCCAATTTGTGAACTGCGTGTATATTTTCAAAGGGATAATTAGTGTGTGTCGCTCAGAAACAAAACCACTCTGAGAGAAGTACATCCCCAATGCAAATAAGTTACCAATTTGTTTGATTGCTACAAATTATAAAACAATGGGATCCACTAGAAAAAAAAATGAGGCATTTAACTCCTATGACCTTAGCTTTGAAGAAGGAGAAACACCATCTAAGTAGAGTCAGTTGGTTTCCACTAGAGAAGACTAGGTTACTCTTAAAAGCGGAGGTCAAAATCTAAACCCTAAGATCTTAAGGACATCTCTGCATTGAAGCAGGCATTTCCCCTGACTCAGTGGGTATCTGCATATAAGCTACCAAAGATTGTATCTCTTATAAGTTGTAAGTGCAGTTAAATATAGGACTGTTTCCTTCTTTTCCTAGCTTCTATCTTTTAATTACTAGTGTGCCAGCTCAGAATTGAATACATCTTTCCACTGTTAGAGGAAACATTTACAATAGACATACTTCTCTAAGGTTGGCCTAAAGGCCAAACTGAGCTCCTGGATTTTAAAGAGCTCCCTTCACACAGAATGAAAGCTCCAAACCAATACACAGCTGGTCTCGCTTACATGTCAGGAAAGTCACAACTATCAGCCCCTTCCTTTACTGGGTCCTGACTCCAACTCCTTGATTCTAACAAATAAGACAAAACACAGATAAACGTCACAATTTGGTATCTGCTTAAGCACCACATAAATCAGAATAAACCAGAGCCAAACAAAACAATAACCTTTCTTAGGAAAAATTATGAAAAAAATTGGAAATAAGTCAAAAGGATAACTTCATGTCTTTTCAATGTCAGGCTAGATCACTAACAGGCCCACTCAAGGATTATTTAATAGTTTAGGATAATGTGCCTTTGTTTGGCTTACTGTTTATTATCTATCAGGATGTAATCTGTTAAATTATTGCTAATTTACAGATTTTTATCCATAGAGATGCAAATGATTTTTCTGTGGGAGAAAGATAAACTCAAAGATTACAGTTACACTGTCTGTAAAATTAATCAGTTTACTAATCTCACCTTATTCCAGCATTCTACAAGTGGCCGTGTGTATGCATGTGCATGTGAGTGTGCGTGTGTGTGTGTGTGTAATCTCTGGAATTCTGGGGAACAAGGCTTACTTCTGTTGATTTCCTCACACATTAGTCAAATGAATTTATGATGGGTTCAAATTTGTATCTGTAAAAGAATCATATTTCTATATATTTTTGAAAAATATAGTTTGATACCTAAAGTTTTGATATATCTTCTTCCTAGACTCTTACAGAATGAGGAAAGGTAAATTGTTCTTGCTCTACCAGCAGCAACAAAAGAATGTAAATCGATTGCATTATTTATTCTTCAGCAGGCTGAACTATTTTTTTTTTTTAAAGATTTTATTTATTTATTTATTTATTTATTTAAGAGAGAATGAGAGACAGAGAGCATGAGAGGGAGGAAGGTCAGAGGGAGAAGCAGACTCCCCGCCGAGCAGGGAGCCCGATGTGGGACTCGATCCCGGGACTCCAGGATCATGACCTGAGCCGAAGGCAGTCGCTTAACCAACTGAGCCACCCAGGCGCCCCAGCAGGCTGAACTATTTACTTAAAAAAATCTAGTAAAAAAATTACAAGTTATCAGTGATTATCTGAATTCTTTAGAGCATACTGTTTTATCCCTACAGATGTACATTAATATTTTGTGATTAGAATACCCAGAAGAATACATAAACGAGAGTAAAATAGTTGCTAAATGCTGTAAATACCTGTGTTTTCTCTTAGTGCACGTTTAAACCTGGACATACTAAAGAATACTGCACTTCCTCTTTATTTTTATTTTTTTAATGTTTGTGTGTGTATTAAGATTTTATTTATTTATTTGAGAAAGAGAGGGAGAAAGAACGAGTCAGGGGCAGAGGCAGAGGGATAGGGAGAAGGAGACTTCCTGCTGAGCAGGGAGCCCGATGCTGGGCAGATCCCAGGACCCCCGAGGTCATGACCTGAGCCCAAGGCAGACGCTTACCTGACTGAGCCAGCCAGGAGCCCCTGCTTTTTCAATCTCTCTTTTTTTTTAAGATTTTATTTATTTATTTGACAGAGAGAGACACAGCGAGAGAGGGAACACAAGCAGGGGGAGTGGGAGAGGGAGAAGCAGGCTTCCCGCGGATCAGGGAGCCGGATGTGGGGCTCGATCCCAGAACCAGGGGATCATGACCCAAGCCGAAGGCAGACGCTTAACGACTGAGCCACCCAGGCACCTGCATTTTTTCTTTAAAAACCACTGGATTTCATCCTCCAGCAAAGGCACTGTTCTACCGTTTGTAGTAACTTTTAAGTACTTCAATACAAAAGTATTCCAGTGTGATTTACGCATTTTAGTGAGTTTCCATTCACATCCTACTGGCATTAGTTAGCATCTCAAGTACCCCAATGAGGAATTATTCCAGGAGTGGTTAGTGATTATCTGGCATGCTCTAATCATGCCACATAGCCAGAAGTAGCTACAAAAAGGCTTAAAATATCTTTGTCTCTGCCCAACCTTAAAGGATTTGTTAATTTGCATTATAGAAGATAGAAATGATTTTTTTCTTGGCAAAACAATGGGTGTTTAAGATTTGTGTATGGAAAAAATACTATATAGGTATCTTTGCTTTGCATGAGCAGAGTACAAGAATCTAGCACGCCCACTGCTAGGAAAACCAAAGGCTCCAATTTGTCTGCTAGAGTCCCAGTTGACATAATTATCCCAGCATAATTATTAATAGCTCCCTCTTTTATTCTCCAAAGTATTCTAATTTGGACAATAACTTATATGGACAGCCTCCCACAACATACCCTACTGAAAGGCCTATAGTCTGATGGAAACTGTATGACCAACCGCAACCAGCCTAGAGCTGAATCCTGAAGGTGAAATATAAGTACATATGCTTCAAGTGATTGATTCCTTGTGAGGTACTTGTTGGAATACCTAAAAGGACAAAGAATAGGTTGTGACAGTTTTTGTGCCTGCTTGATAATAAATGCTTGGATTTGTGTTTGATGCAGTCAGAGCCTTGCTTTCATTATAATGCGCTGCCCGGAACGTGGCTTGTAGGTGACAAGAACCTCAGTTTTCATCTGCCTCAAACGATGGGAGGTTACAGACATATTTCCAAACAATCAGTAATAAACACACTGGCTCAGGTCAGTTTGCAGAAGTCCGCCTCAAGGACATTGTGAAGTTTGTCACCATGCACAAACCTCTGAAAGCCACGGAAACAAAGCTGAGTGACAAAATAGGACATGAGAGGACTGTACATCTACAAAACAGTGCAGTGAGGAAGGCAGGAAATGCTTCAGCCCCTGAGACAACAACATGACAAGGACAAACAAAATGAACGAAATACAGTTGACCCTTGAGCAGGGGTTGAGGCACTGGCCACCACGCAGTTGAAAATCCACATGTAACTTTTGATCCCCCAAAAACCTAACTACAAATTGCCTATTCCTGACTGGAAGTCTTACCAATAACATAAAAAATCAATGAACACACATCGTGTATGTTCTATGTATTCTATACCGTGTTCTTATAATAAAGTAAGCTACAGAAATGAAAATGTTATAAAGAAAATATCAGGAAGAGAAAATACATTCACAGTACTGTAATGTATTTATTGAATAAAATCTGCATATAAGTGGACCCAGGCAGTTCACTCCCATGTTGTTCAAGGGTCAACTGTACCTCACCAACCTCAATTCTTGGAATGAAATCAACCTCTGAGTTGAAAATCGTGTGATGATCTGGATAATGGCAGACTTAATACAGCATTACTGATATACAGTGGAAATACCAAGACTGTTCATCAAAACCCTTCAAAGGAAATGTGGTTTTATTCCACCAAGTCCCGCGCAGGTTTCTCCTTCCCGCATCTGGCTGGAGAACATGACCACAGCAGAGCCGCTGGCTCACTGCTCTTTATCTCCTTCCTCACTGTTGCTACCTACAAAAACGACGCCGATTGTATGGAGGTGCTTTAAAGGCAAAGGTAATTAAGTCCTTTTATGTCTATTCTGGCCTCCTCATTCTCTCATGATTGTCAGGTCTTCTTGACTGGCCTCAAATCCAAATTCCCCATTTACCCTCCAGTCCCCAGCAGATGAATGCTCTTCCCAGATCTCAGAAGAAACACAACTTTTGGCCGGAATTGACATCAAATTCTTGCCACCAAATCTACAAATCGGTGTGCCTGTTTCCTGATCCACCATATCGCTCGTTATAAGAGAATAAACACCTCTTGCTACTTTTTATTACTTGTTCAGTATCTTTCTTCCAACACGAGATTATAGGCTCTAATCTCAGAGATATTGCAGGTCCGATTCCAGACCATCTCAATAAAGTGCATATTTCAACAAAGCGAGTCAAATGAGTTTCTGGGTATCCCATTTGCATATACAAGTTATGTTTACACTATACTGTGGTCTAGTAAATGTGCAATAGCATTATATCTAAACAACCACGTGCATACCTTAATTGAAAAAAACTCTATTGTTAAAAAACGCTAACCATCATCTGAGCTTTCAGGGAATCATAATCACTGATCACAGATCACCATCACAAAAGGAATAATGAAAAAGTTTGAAATATTGAATTACCAAATTGTGATACAGAGACATAAAGTGAGCAGATGCTGTTAGAAAAAATGGCTTCAGTGGACTTGGTCAATGCAGGGTTGCCACAAACCTTCAATCTGTAAAAAACAGTGTCTGTGAAGCACAATAAAAAGAGGTAAGCCTGTGTTAGCTCCATGAAGTCTGGAACACTGTCTTGATTAGTCATCACCATATCCCTGGGTTCTAGCACGTTTGGCATGTACTAGTCAGCCAGTAAATTGTTAAATGAGTAAATAAAAGAAAGATTTACTGGTTTCTCCTCTTGACTTCAATAGCTGCATTTCTTCTTTTGAAAGCCATGACAAGAAAAAAATCTCACAAGCCGAGGCTCTGCTAAAAGCTGCAGGAGGAAAAAGTTTGGGCAATTGTTTTCCTTGGCACCCACGGTACTTTGCTCAAAATAAGCAATGTGTTCTACACTTTTACCTACTGACACATCAAGTCTACCTGCAAATCGGACATGAGTGCACTTGCTTGTGCATCTTGAGTTTAATTTTTATTATAAAAAACTCTCAATCTGGCAAAGTAGGGTTTCAACACTGCCATGATTAAAGGTTAAATAAATAGTAATGATAAGGTCCATTCTGGATCCAACATGAAGATTTAAACTGAAGCCCATCCCTCAGCACCCACCCCCTGTTAATCAAAACAGTCTCCAATTCTAACTGACTGGACTTACAGCAAATGTTTAAATTTAAATTTATTTTTTTTAAGATTTTATTTATTTTTATTTGAGAGAGAGAGAAAGAGTGAGCGCACGCAAGCAGGAGGAAGAGCAGTGGGAGAGGGAGAGGCAGAATCCCAAGCAGACTCCGTGCTGAGCACAGAGCCCAATGCGGAGTTTGATCCCACAACCCGGAGATCAGGACCGGAGTCCAGCACTCAACCAACTGAGACAACCAGGTGCCCCTAAATTTAAATTTAAATAAAGTATCATTTCTTATCCATTTTATACACTGATCTTCTAACTAAGCTCTCATCAGAAAAGAGAAGTTACAACAACCACTGGCTTAGAAGAATAAACGGCATGCTTTTGCTCCTTATGGTTTCCTCTGATCCATGAGTTGATTTAATTTCTGCCACATCCAGTGCAGACTCTCTCCATCTAAAGGAGGAGCCATGCCCATTTTCAGCAGGAAACACACATCTGACAAAGCCCAAAACTGCCACAGAAATGCAACCCATGTAACATACACAAAGACACACATGCAAACATGTTCCTATGGAGTTCTCAATTTCTTGTTCCTTTTGGCTTAAAAGTTGAGAGGAATGAGAAAAGTTCCACAAAGTAGTTCATTTAAAATTTTATTTTACTCAAGATCTAAGTCAGAGGATATTGATAACTGCCCACTTTTGTTTTCAATATGACAATCCCAAAATGTTTTCAAAATTTACCTTTCTATTGACCATAACACGCTTCTACTACATTGCATACCATTTTAATAATTTCAGAAAAGCTTACAATTTCTTTAGGAGGAGGTCACATACATATCTACTTTATGAATATACATATGCATGTGCATACATACTTCTGTACACATATGCTATATCCAGAAGGGTTTTAACCACATTGTTAGTTTCAGAGGCTTTGGACCCTTTGACTATTCTATGGGTAATTACTAACCTTATTTGAAATTTCAATGCATACAGATTACATTTCCCTAGTACATTCTTTCTTCTGTAACTAAAACATTAGGCATCAGGAGTCAGTTAAATTTTCCATGTCCATAAATAATATCTTATGATACTGTATTTCCTAATAACTATTTTAATTATAAACTTTAGATCCAGAGAATTATTATTCTACAAAGGATACATATCCAACTCATCCATATTTCTAGCCAGAAGTTCTTAAACTGCCCCCGATCACTTAAACTGTTCCAGAATGGACCACTTTCAGTCTTCATACAACCTTCACCAAAGCTGACTGAAGTTAATCAGCTGCCAAAAATATTTGTTTCCTCTGGTCATGGTTTGTATCATAGATACCTTTTGGACACCCATGAAAACAGGTTTCTGACGATTTAACCAAGTCCTCTTGCAGAAAATTGCCCCTTCATTTTATTTTTTAAGTTTTATTTATTTATTTATTTGAGAAAGAGAGAGAGTGAGCAAGCAGGGAGAGGGGCAGAGGGAGAGAGACAAGCAGACACCCCACTGAGCACGGAGCCCGACACAGGGCTCATGACCTGAGCTGAAATCAAGAGTTGGATGCTTAACCACTGAGTCACCCAGGTGCCCCTGCGCCTTCAGTTTACAGCGGGATGCATAACAAAGGAGATGCCTAGACACACTGATAGCCCTGTTCCCACTCCCAATGCCAGCCACACATACATACAATATTACTTCATCCTCCAAATGGCGCAGAGTTTCCAGGATACTATGATTTAAGACTGGAATTAGCGCTTTCATGTGGGGGAGGGGGTGTTGTGCAGGGGAGATTAGGGGAAATGTGAGTAGGGGGCAAATTTCTTTCCAATTCCCAGTGGCCCAGACTAAAAAAATTTAGCCAGTTTTCTTTTTTTTTCCCTGCTCTTTTCCCCCTTGGTCCTGTAAGGAGTTGCCCTCAGAGTCCATCTTTCAGTCTACTATCGTTAGATAAGGAATTACTGGGGTGCCCAGGTGGCTCAGTCGGTTAAGTGTCCAACTCTTGTTTTAGGCTCAGGTCGTGATCTCAGGGTTGTGAGATTGAGCCCCGAGGCAGGCTCCACGCTCAGCACAGCATCTGCTTCTCCCTCTCCCTCTGCTTTTCACCGCCCCCCCCAACTCACACATACGATCTTTCTCTCTCAATAAGTAAATAAAAATTTTTTTAAAAAAGATAAGGAATTATTTTTCCATCAAAGAAAAAATGAAACTATTTCAAATCCAGGCTTAAAATGCAGACTGATAAAATATGTAAATATTACAGTGAAAAAAAAACGGTAGGAAAATTTTACAGATATATACCAATGGCTAAACTAACCAATATATAAGCTTTTTCATGAGCACTCAATGTGTCCTAAACGGGAGAGAAACCACTTCTAGGGGAACAGTGAATGTAATCACACACCTACTCTCTTCTACACAGCCCCTTGGTGACAGGGCAGTTGGGCATTCAATGGCACTGGGGAAACAGAGTATGGCATGCTCTTTCAGAACAAAACCCCATGTTAGCCAAGAACTGAAATCAGTTCTGGGCTCGCACTGCGAAAGTGTGCTTTAAATTTGCCTGTGGTTGTTTTCTCCAATGGTCAAGAGGAATATGCTACTGATTTGTGCTTTGGCATTTCCACGGGGCATTGACAGGCAGCTTTTTTTAAGCACATATTTGAGTGATTTCGACAAAGCTCTCTGTGTGACTACAGCTTCACTAGAAATCCAACAGTTCTTGGGAAAGTATGTATTCACTAAGTTAAATACAGTGCCAACGAGCATGAGTAATTAGCTTGGGGCTAACTCCACATCAGGAATATTAATTACGTGCTTCAAATGCTACTTCTATCTTCAATCTCAAAGGCTACTTATATAAGCTTTGATCTTCGTAATACCTGTAACCTTTCTATTGGGCAGGGAGGACAGAACAGAGAAGAAAATAGGTTTCTTAACCAAATTATCACTGCTCCGCACCGGCAAAACTGGTAGTAATCACAGCAAAAGAAAAATCTGGATACTTCCCCTAATCATTTAATAAAATTTTTTCTTTAAAAGCACATGTAGCTTTTACTCAACTATATTATACATAGTCTGTCCTGATTACGCATGTTATCCATTCAAATGTTACTTCAAGCATAAAAAGTCAATTTAGATTAAAGGCCATGTGTGGTATTATACCCATGATAAAATGGGACTAGTTAAAATGCATAATGGTGGGGTTAATCTTACTTTTTTGGGGTTGGGATCATTGTAAATGTTTGGTTTCTTCCAGAAAAAATGCTGAAATGGTTTCAAAATTTTTATATGGCACAGTGCAAACTTAAACTGCTGTTTAGAATTACCCATGACCTATCAGATAAGAGTAAACCACTGGACAACCAGGAATAAACACATTTCTACTTCTTGGAAAACAACCCTATACATTAAAAATTTGAAGTTTCTATGCTAGAAAAGAGTATCTTTGAGCAAAAATTTTCTAGTTCACTTTTTTAATTCCAACAGAGGATAACATTCTAAAATAGTATCACAGGACCCTCTGCTTATTTGGATAAATTTAAAATATAAGTAAATCTGGGGCGCCTGGGTGGCTCAGTTGGTTAAGCGACTGCCTTCGGCTCAGGTCATGATCCTGGAGTCCCGGGATCGAGTCCCGCATCGGGCTCCCTGCTTGGCAGGGAGTCTGCTTCTCCCTCTGACCCTCCTCCCTCTCACGCTCTCTGTCTCTCATTCTCTCTCTCTCAAATAAATAAATAAAATCTTTAAAATATATATATATATATAAGTAAATCTCATTTATTGGCATGCCCCTCCTTTTTGCTCCCCACCCAGCTTTTTTTTTTTTTTTTTTTTAGAAAGACATAATCTATATAAAAAACCAGTTTACTTAAAGTTTCTGGGGTGTGTGCTGTACCATCCCACACACCTTCCCCATCTGGACAGGGGCAGGCCTGTGACAAACACTAAAACCCACTTGACCATTGGGAAGGGAGGTTCCCACATGTCAGGAAAGAACACACTGGGGAGAGAGCAGTGTTCTCACTACAGAGACTTCTCCCCCCTCTCACAGGAGGAACTGCGGGAAAGACCCCTAGGATTATGCAGTGGTTTTAATATTCACATTGTTTCTGACCACAGGAAAACGCAACCATAAAGCTGGTGATAATCTCATACTGCAACTGGCAAAGAGAAAGGGACCTCACAGACCACGCTTTGAGCTAGGGGCTTTCCATGTCCCACAACTTTTAAGCCCCACACCAACTCTGTGGAGGAGTCCCAGCCATCTGTCCTAGGCAGCCTTCAATAGGTTATGTAACTTCCCTGAGCTTACGTGGTTAGAGATGACACAGTGAGGACTACAAGACAGGCCCATAATTATGACTTAGTGTGGATGTCTGGATACTTTGTGCTTCCCCAGGTTGATCCTCTAGAGTGTTTTCACTCCCACAGTCTGTAACTTTCCACACTTTCAGAGACCTTTGGGTTGTAGGAGTTCAAAGACCCATCCTTCAAGGCCTAGGCAGGTACACAAAGGTCCAGAGTAATCATTTTTTCTTTTCTGTTTTTTAAGTAGGCTCCACGCCCAGGGCGGAGCCCAATGTGGGACTTGAACTCACAACCCTGAGATCAAGACCTGAGTTGAGGTTAAGAGTCAGATGCTTAACTGACTGAGCCACCCACACGCCCCTTGCTTTTTCTTTTCTTTCTTTCTTCCTTTAATTTTTAAGGATTTTATTTATTTATTTGAGGCAGAGAGAGTGTGAGAGAGAGAGCACGAGCAGGGGTCAGAGGGAGAGAGGGAGAGAGAGAAGCAGACTTCCCGATGAGCAGGGAGCCTGAAAAGGGGCTCGATCCCAGGACCTCGGGATCATGACCTGAGCTGAAGGCAGACGCTTAACGACTGAGCCACCCAGGGGCCCCTGTTCTTTCTTTTCTAAACAAAACTTACTGAGGTAATTCTGGCTGTCTCTTGGGGCTTTAAAGTCCTACACCACAGGAGCCACACTTCGTTTCTCTAGAAACAGCAGAAATTCATGTCATAACAAACCTAACACTTACCATGGTTCCCATTTTTCATATCTAATCAGCACCAAAATCTGTTGACTCTCTCTCACATTGTCTGATCTGGCCCCTCCTTGCCTCATGCAGCTCCCTGCCTTGCTTAGACTCTCCTCTTCTTTGGCCTTGGGAATATGCAGGAAGTGCCGGGCTGGTGTATCTCCTCCTCTTCCCACCATAGCCAATAAACCTCCCCTTGGGCACCATCTGCTCCAAAGAGTCTTCTCTGGACCCTCAGGCTGGACCGGGTGCTCCTCCTCTGGCCTCCCCAGACCCCTCACACACATCACCACATCACTGATGCACAGCACCATCATTCGTTTCCTTGTCTGTCTCTTTCTCAAATGGGCTTCCTGGTGGCTAGCACAAATACAGCTTTATGTGTCTTTCCTTAACAGGAAAGAAAAATAAAAATAAAAGCGTAAGTGTGAGAACGTCAAAGGAGGAGGAGGCAAGACCCTATACTCATTTTGTATCTCTTAGACTTTCGTGGGCTTTAGCTATTTTTTTTTTTTAAGATTTATTTATTTATTTGAGAGAGCGAGAATGAGAGAGAGAGAGAGAGTATATGAGGGGGGGAGGGTCAGAGGGAGAAGCAGGTTCCTCGCCGAGCAGGGAGCCCGATGCGGGACTCGATCCCGGGACTCCAGGATCATGACCTGAGCCGAAGGCAGTCGCTTAACCAACTGAGCCACCCAGGCGCCCGGGCTTTAGCTATTTAATAGTTCATTTAACAAATAATTTTTGAACTTATACCCTGCTAAGCATTAAAAGTACAGAAATGATTAAGACACAGGGTGGCTCAGCTGGTTAAGCATCCAACTCTTGGTTTTGGTTCAGGTAAAGATCTCAGGATCCTGAGATCAAGCCCCATGTCAGGCTCCACGCTCAGCCCAGAGTCTGCTTGTCCCTCTCCCTCTGTCTTCCCACCACTTGTGCTCTCTCTCTCTCTCTCAAATAAATAAATAAAACCTAAAAAAAAAAAAAAGACTGCAGCAGACAATATAATAAGACGGCCTGACAAGCAAACACAAGGTAAGCACAGGTTCTGTGAGAACACAGATTGAGAAGACAAATCATGCCTAAAGATTTGAGGAGACCGCCCAGATGCCTGAGCTGAAGACTGTCTCTTGGTAGGAGTTCAGCAGCAGGAGACACAAAGGAAAGGTAGCCCAGGCACCAAAGTCACCAGTCAAATCAAGTAAAGCAATTCCGGAGCCCTGATGACTGTACTCTGCTCGAGAAATGACCTGAAACATCAACTTCACTCCCATCACTGCATTACTTCCATACACCAGGACCATCAACACTCCTTTAAAATAATCTATTCACACAAAGATACTTCTATCAGACCATGGTTAAGGTAGTATCTCCCCCATACTTAGTGGAAATTATATAAGATATTTTTCCATATGAATAGTGGAAAGGCAATTCCATGAGGACAGAGTCAGTAAAAGTGGTGGGTATCAAATCCTACTTTCCCTATAACTGAGATGTAAGCAGAAGCATCTTTTGTTTAACAAACATATGAAATGTTAGAGAAAGAATGTGGAATAGCTTGCTGCTGAGCATATGCATGCATCCATGCTTATCCCTATTAGCTCAAGTGACTAGACCTTGCTTTGTGTCTAGAGCTTGCTTTCTTCAATCAGCAAACTCCGAGCAAGCAGAAGGGACAACCTGAAACACTATATCCCTAACTGCCCTTGTCAGGGGGCAGCTGAGGGCTAAGCAGCAGCTCTCTGGAGACAGTCTCTTATTACCCTCCTGTCCAGGCCTCTCTGCTGGCAAAGAGCATGACTGAATAAACAGAGACAAGATCTGCAATGCATCAGCACTACGTCAATTACAACAGTGGGAAGAATGGCGATCTGAGGTCTAAATCTTCTCAGAGCAATCATCTTTGCTCCACATAAGAAATCTGGCAACCTCAGTCCACCGTTATTTATGGGAGTGCTTTTTAGATTCTCTGAATTATACAAGTACTCTGGAACAGGACCACAAAGACCCAACCAGAATACACTGTAATCCTGAGCTCAGTCCTGAAATGGGTTAATGAGAAACTACCAGCCTAGGAAAATCATGTATATGAAAAAGATACCAGGACCAGCTTGCGTTGAACAAAAGGATTCATGGCTCTTGCGAGTGTTTATCATCTTCATCCTACTTCCCCTACTTCCAATTACATGACAATAAGTACAATTTATGAGAAGAGACACTTATAATAACTGCCAAATGATCTGCCCATCTTATCAAAGGCCAGGAAATGATGGGCTCTCTGCGAGTGCATGAACAATTTCTTATCCAAGTCTTTGATTTCACATGTTCCATCCACTTTCTCATACAGAATCCAGGAATCTAAAGAGTTTCGTAAGTACTAGGCATAGATACACAATCTAAAGTTGCCCCTGTGGATCTGTTAAATGTTCTTCCATTACCAAGTAGTCATTTCTTGAGTTCTTAAATATTTAGAAAATGTGTAAGATGTATGAAAAAGACAATTTTTTGAACAAAGACCCACCACTCTGATGTCCTTATATTTTTCCCCCAGAAACAGAATACACTTCAACCCATTCCCTTTCAATGCATTATTTTCCTAATTTGTGGAAAGCACTGAACGGAAGTTGGGAGGAGGCTGTAAACCATGCTGACTCCCTGTGGTACGCCTCGCTCTGGGGGAACCCAGACCCCTGAAGAGGTAGCAAAGGCAGCAAGTGCATGGCACACAGCAGGCTGCCTACAAGAGTCCACGTCAGCTCACACAGGCTCCCGGGGAGCCTCGCCACTGTTGCCAGGCCATGGTTCTCTCCATGTAATAAAGACCCCCCATGCTTCCCAGCATGCATCTGTAAACTATACTGGCCTGACCCGAGTTAGCTGGAAAAGCAAAGGCTTTTGGTTACTTCAGTGTTGACAAGCAGACATGTCTAAAAACCCTTTGTCCCTCTGTTCCAACACTTAATTCTAACTCCCTACCTCTGCTCCCATTTCACCCCAGTTCCCAACCAGTACTTCCCACTGGGAGGGCTGTACAAACTTGGGCAGTCACACATCCCTTCCACTTTCTGCTCAAATCAGATCCATGGTCAAACCGACCATCCATCTCCTGACCTAACACACCAATAGGATGTGGGGAAATATTTGGGATCTAAGACCTACGTCACCACATTAGGCACCTGCATTGCCTTTCTTAGTGACAAGCCTGATTTGAGCTGGTTTTCTTCAAGAATTTTATGCCTTTTTCCAGTATGCTTCTGTGATTGAAATTCTGTGGAGTGAGAAGCTTAGTTTCTACTACCTTTTACACACAGCAGCTGGTCCCAAGTTTTCCCTACTTGCTTTCCCATCATCCTTACACTTTTCTTGTAGCATTTGCTTCTTCTTTATTCTTCCTGTGTCTACTTATTTCTCAGTTATGATTAGACTTGTTTTTATATTTTATTTCCAGCAAAACTAAAAGTAAGATACAAATACATGCCCTCAAAAACAAATAAGCAATTGGGGGGGAAACTGTAACTATACATGTACCCAAACAGACACTGTAATTCAGTGCAAGGATGTAAATAGAGAACATGAAAGATTATGGGATTTGTTCTCCAACTGCTGACCTTCACATTCATCTACCTCTTGCATGCCAACAAGTAGATTTCAAATATTGGATCAATGTCAACCTAAGAAAGCCCTAAGTTAAAAGCTCTCTGCAAATTATTTGAGTTTTCCAGGTATCCTGCACACTCAAGAACCTACCTATGTTAAGAGAGTTCATGAAAGTCAAGCACCAACCATAGACTCGAGGAGAAAATATTTTAGATCTTGTGTATATAAAAAGAGCCCACTATCTGAACATTGAAATGTTTAAAGCCAATAAATAAGGAGCTATTGTTTTCTTTAAAAATACATCTTTTCGGGACACCTGGGTGGCTCGGTCGGTTAAGCATCTGCCTTCAGCTCAGGTCAAGATCTCCAGGTCCTGGGATCGAGTCCTACATCAGGCTCCCTGCTCAGTG
This sequence comes from Mirounga angustirostris, assembly GCF_029215605.1. Taxonomy (NCBI): domain Eukaryota; kingdom Metazoa; phylum Chordata; class Mammalia; order Carnivora; family Phocidae; genus Mirounga; species Mirounga angustirostris. The sequence goes on from NW_026991714.1 coordinate 64,682,317, forward strand.
GGAAGTCTGCTTCTCCCTCTGCCTGCCCCTCCCCCCTGCTTGTGCACTCTCTCTCTCTCTGACAAATAAATAAATAAAATCTTTAAAAAATACATCTTTTCAAAATTGTCCTGTCATGTTTTATTTCATTTGCAAAATAAATAAATGACAACAAAATATTAGAAAAGTTTTCATGTTGGGAGACTTATTTTGCCTTTACTGTCCTGAATTTTACATTAAAAAACAAAATTATGAAAAAAAAAACAAAAAACAAAATTATGCTCATCACTTAGAATAAGGCATTGTAATTTTTGAGACAGTAAGGTTCCCTTGGTCCTATTAAAATGGGTTTTTTTTAAAAGATTTTATTTATTTATTTGACAGTGAGAGAGGGAGTACAAGCAGGGGGAGTGGGAGAGGGAGAAGCAGCCCTCCTGCCGAGCAGGGAGCCCGATGCGGGGCTCGATCCCAGGACCCTGGGATCATGACTTGAACCGAAGTCAGATGCTTAATGACTGAGCCATGCAGGCACCCCTAAAACGGTTTTTAAATTATAAAACTTTTATACTCGACTTTTCAGAAACATTATTATATAAAGACAGGTATGTCTATCTGTACGTGTGTGTACACACACACACACACACACACACACTTTAACCCTTTGATTAAAACATAAACTTTATACATAAATACATGTTAAAACATTGAAAAGAAGTTCCAAAAATAACTAAAATGCCATTTTGGCGAACAATTTTCGGCTGTCTCTAAGCAGAGAAGAGTGGAATCTGAGTCAACCTTCCCAACCAGACTCAACCTTTAAATAATACTGGAGACCTACAACAGTTTTCGACTAACAGATCTGATCTGCTTGGTTTTGTGGGACTGGTGAGTTGAGAACAAAAGGCCGCAGCCATACAGCCTCTGCACTGTGACATTTCTGGAGACTGCTGTCCAACCCTCATTTGGCCAACAATCTTGAATTAAAAAGTGGCACCAAGAGGCGCCTGGGTGGTCATGATCTCAGGGTCCTGGAGTCAAGCCCTGTGTCATGTTTTGTGCTTAGTGGGGAGTCTGCTTGTCCCTCTCCCTCTGCCCCTCCCCCTACTCGTGCTCTCTCTGTTTCTCTCTCTCAAATAAATAAATAAAATCTTAAAAAGAAAAAAAAAAGTGGCACCTAGTCTATGCTTACGGAAATATCTGATCAGTTGTGTTTCAAGATCTCTACTGATCTGAAAGAGAATCCATGTTCATCATTCACTGCTTGATAAATCGCCTTAAATGGGATTGATGCAACCTTTGAAGCTAGGTCCAAAACAAGTATTTAAGACTTCAACAAAAAGTAGTTCTTATAATATCCTTGGGCCTACCAGGCAAGTTATTTCTTCAAAATAATATTCAATTTGATCATTTATTTTGACACAATTAGTCTGTCCCATGATTGGCTGTGCAATAAACAGCTTTCTCTAAGTTGGTAGCAAAGGGATAGAAAAATTCAAGCACATCATCTACCCATCTGCTCCTCGTGGCAACAAGCTGATTTAGGAGCAACACATGACTACAGCAAAGCTCTCTGTTCAAAAGAAATGAACCTGTCACTTCAAGAGACAATGGAGCAATTACTAAAAACTGAGCATTCAAAACAGTCACCAAATCCAGAATAATAGTTTGAAACTCAAAAAGATGTAAAGAAAATCTAAAACCAATTCCGGTTTAGTCCCAGTGAGACGAGAAAAGCTATTGTCTTCTATCAAACGCTGATTCACTGACAATTGGAGGGGAAAAATATAAATTCCAATGATTATGAAGTTAATAATAATTTCATCGGTAGCAATATTCAGGAAGTTGATTAGATGATCGTAATGGGTGATTTAAAGCGAAAGGAAAAACACCCTTAGCATAATTTAATAAGAGCTTCAGACTGAAGCATATTCAAGGATTTCATGAAAGACCTTCTCACGGCCTTTTAATAGCTACTTCCAATTCCAATTAACTTGTTAAATGCCAATTCTCACTACCTCATCAGAAATCTAAAGCCAGCCCTCTCTGATTAAATCATGAAATTATTGTTAACAGCACAATGCCTAGTAAGTATTTATGGACGGGCTAGCGCAGATAAGGAGCTCACAATTCTCCATGCCAAGAGAAAAGAAAAACTGGAGTGCGTAATTAAAAATAATACATTTTACTCATCTTTGGGATGCTTGGGGTGACGTTTACCTAACACATCACCCTTCCTAATTGTTTCACTGGGGTTAATATTTAGATTAGTATAAGCTTTGTGCAGACTCCATAGACAATGCAGAAATGTTGATTGAGAGAGAGAATTCATTTACATGAAAAAGCCAGGTTGGTACCCCAGGAATCAGAAGGCACCTGTCAACTGGGAGCTGTGCTCCTGCCAGTGTGAGGAGTTCAATCACCCCCCTCCCGAGTCATTCAAATGTCTGCAGAGTCTCCTGGGCAAGCACCACACCCACAGGTGTTCCTATTCAGTCCCTTGCATCAGCCTGCAGGTTTTGTCCCCCCCAACCCCCACTGCATGCTGCCCGAGGAGTGGATAAGCCTGGCTCAAGAGACCAGTAAGCACATCCAGGGGTCTGGTTCAAAGTTTAAGGTTGCCCCACCCTCCCGGGTCAAGGGACAGCTGAGCTATGGTCAGCTCTGCCACACCTTCCTTAGGCTTGAATTTCTTTTATTCCTGGTATATTCGGACAGCAGCCCTCTGAGAAGGTGAGTCTGAATCCTCAAAGGAAGGCCCCCAATACCGCCTCTGCTTACAACAGTACACAAAGGCTTCTGTGCATACTATAGTCTCTTTTTTTCCATTCAGTCTTATAAATATTATCATGGGAGAAAAGAGGCTTTAAGGGTAGAAAACAAAGTAAAATAAAACAAGATCAGTAAAAATGACAGTTTAATTTACATTCTAGGCCGTATTAAGTTCAGTTTCTTCCGGAAACCAGATAAACGGCTAAAACTTACTTTGATGAGTATGTTACTAGTAACATTTTGATTTTTTTATGGATTAAGGAGCTTGAAATATGTGAAGTTCCATCAGCTATTTCTTGAGATGCAGGGGTTGGCTCTGCTTAGAATTATACTTCTAATCAGAGGTGGCCAAATACAATATTTGTGAACAAAAATAATTGTAATGCTTGTGCTCTCTCTCTGAAAAATAAATAAATAAATCTTTTTAAAAATATGGCTTACATAAATTTCATAAAAATTATTTAATTATATGCATAAATGGCATTTTTATGCATAGATTATGTTGATACGGTGTTCCTGTTCTCAAATTATTTCATGTTCACATTTTAAAAAATTTCTTCAACTAAACAGCTCAAGGAAAGGAGAGGTCCCCCCCCCCATTTTCTCCTTTAGCACTTTTGTACTCTTCCAGTAGATAAGCCAAAGATGAACAACAGCCAGTTACATTTAAATTGGTTTCTTTTGCCTTTTTGAGGTCAATTCCCTGAAATTAGTCCTCCTTCCTATCTTTAATGGTTGTTAGGAAACTTTAACCACAGAAGGAGCCCAGATGATGTTGTCTGAAATTGTCTCAGCTCAGTGGGTGGCAACTCCTGTCAGTTTCAACGATCCACTCCTACCTGCTGATGACACCAAACAGTCCTCTCTGGCCTCAACTTCCCTGTAGTACTTGGCACATGAATATTTGCCTGCCTGCTAGACATCTCCAAGGGCCTGGTTCCGTGTCTATGGCTGAAGTCCTCATCTTTCTGCCCAGTGTGGTGGCCCCATCATTCAAGTAGCTCAAGCCTGACCCTGGGTCATCTCACACCTCCCCCTCTCTCCCCTTCAGACCTGAATCAATCTCAATGTCCTGTCAATTTTCCATGTTTCTACTACTAACTTCCTGGTCTATGCCCAATATTGCTTACCTGGTTCAGATCCCAATTGTTTCTCACTTGAATTTTCAGAATATCTCCCAGCTGGTCTCCCTGATTCTTCACTTTCAGGGAAGAACTTACGCCCCACTCTCCACATGGTGGCCAGCGCAAGCTACCTAAACCTAAAGCTTCTTGTTCCCTTCTTACTGCCTCCACCGAAATCCTTCTCAGGTTCTTCCTCACCCAACCATAAATTCTCACATGCAACACTGGGCCCTCAAGAATCTGGCCCTAGCCTATGTCTCCTTCTACATTCCCCACTTCTTGGAAGGTCCCTCTTACTTCTTTTCACTCAACATGTACTCATCTCCTAAGAGTAGGAAAACTCACCTCCTCCAGTGTCTTTCATGGCCCCACAGTTGTGTCAGCAGGCTTAGCCATCGCCCCTTGAGCAAACCTACCCAGACCATACACTCTGTTGATGTGTCTTTCCTCCATATTTAGCCTGTGAGCTCCTTGCTCATAATCCAATGCTTCTCACATGGCAAACCTTCAATAAACACTGAAGAATGAATGAATACATGGAGTTCAAAAGTGAGAGCCAAAGATCTACACCAGAAAACGCTGAGTCAAAGATCTGAGGTGCTAAAAATAAAGAAAACCCTGTTACCTTCCCCAAGGCAAATTTTATATTTTTTCCATTGTCATCAGTTTCCTAAAATAACTTCAATTACTTTGAGGATATCAAAGCCATTGAAAGCAATACATCTATCCTCTCTCCTCTTTGTGGAAAAATTATTTGTATCTTCATCCACAGGAAAACATGTCCCTCTATGATTCAGTTTATCTATGTTAACGAGCTCCTGACCCTCCCCCAGCCTCACTCTTCCTGCATCCACTCCTTCACTTTCAGAAATGATCCTTAGATGGATCACCTCCTCTAAATTTGCAAAGCCAGGTCTTTATCATCTCTTAGATTATTTTAACAGCCTCCTAACTAGTTTACCCTCCTCTAGGCTCTCCCCTTAATAATGCAGTCTTCATACTATCTGAGCGCTAACCACAACTCTGATCATGCTTTGAAATCTCCCCAGGTGAACAAGACAAAGTTCAAACATCTTCAAGGCCCCATAACCCCTTGCCCCCTCCTGTCTTTTTTCAAACCTCACCTCCCTTCGTGCATTCTAGAATCACACTGATCTGCTGATTACTGTTCATTTATCAGGCCAAGTTTACCACATCTCTCCAATCTTGCTCACGATGGTCCTTTGACTTTATTCCTTTGCCAATTTGAAAAATCCCTACTCGTCCTTCAAGAAGACCCAGTTCAAATAAGCTTCTCCTCTTTCAAAACTTTACAACTGCCCAACTACAAATCATGGCTACTTTCAGGGTTTCCAAACATTTAGTGTATACTCCTGGTATGGCAAACAAGATACTGGCTATACTCCTTTATAAAATGGAAACTCTTCGAAAGAAAAGTCTGTGAATTACACATATTTGAATATTCACTGCTTAAGATAAAGTCTAAGGCAAATCAAGTGCTCAAAAAAAATGTTTATTGAATTATGTTGCCTTCATTACATAACAAACTCTCAAAGGCAGGAACAATACTTTATTTGTCTCTGCATTTTTAGGAGCACCTATCACAGCCTCGAGACCAAGACATATTTGTGGAATAAAAGATTGACCCACTTTGGGGACAAATACACAGAACAGATAAATGAGCTAATGCGAAATATTTTTAAAATATAAATATTTTCAAAATTATTTAAACATTTTTATTATTAATTACTTCTGGCAAAGACTAGAGCAGGGTACTCAGAGTATCCCATTGACCTGGAATTCTTATATGGGTCCACTGTGAGATAAGAACTAAAATAAAGAATAAGCATTTAGGAACTTTTATGACAACTTGACAAGGCTGAGACATCCAAACATACCATCATGGGCTTGTCTCACCAAAGGAAGCATTGGCTGATGTGGGTCTTGGTGAATTTATGTGCTAAATGGCGTGTAGGGCCAGAACTGCAGGCCAGTCATGGCTCAGTGATGGCATACTGGTCTGTGATAGATTGGAGATGATAAGAAAAACAAAAGGCTTTTCATCAGAGACAGTCTGGAAAACACCAGCACAGGAGAATAATATAACAAACTCCCACGTACCACAGCCCATTTCTCTATATTTACCTTCCCTATTTGCTTGATTCCTTTTTCCCCATGACATAAAACATTCCATATAGACTTGAAGCTGCCTTCATGTCCCTCCTCAGTCCTTGTGTCCTCCTTCCCTCTCAAGAGATAGCCTCCAGCCTGGCTTTTTAAATAAGCTATGAAATCCTGTTCAACAGTGTGAAATTTTCCTGCTGGGGTTTTAGAGAAATTAGAATTCCTTTCACCCAAAAAATTAAAATTTAACAAGGGTAAGTGTTATTTTGAAAGCCCCTGTCTGTTAATATTATGTGAAAACCTGTGTTGTGTCCTCTATCCATGACCCTTCAGCAGTGACTGACAGACCTGAACTCCAAGTACAGGGACATCTGCTACCTCGACCTTCAGAGGGAGAAAGACCTTCAGAAGCTCACAATTTGAAGAGAAAGATGAAAGTGCAGTTAGTTGCCAGGGTGTAGAAAGGAAAAGATTCCCACTCACTTGCACTCATAAAACAGGCTTTCCAAGAATGCTGGGCTGATGAGACTTAACTCTAAGAGATGCTTATTCATGTCAGAAGTCAGCATGGAGAAGACACAAGAAAGAAGTAATGCCGGAAGTGACCGGTGGAAACCATGGGCTTTTCCACAGTTAATCAAATGCGCACAGCAATACCAACACGCCTCCTGAAATCCAAACCTTCTATTTCTGCATAACTGCCAACTCATTTCCAAAACCTCCACTGCTAATCAAACTTGTTTGGCGGCCTCCTTATCGAAACTTCACAAAACTTTAATTTCAGCCTCATGAGCCCTGCAGCTGTAAATTAATTGAATAAAATTTACAAACATTATGCAGTGAGATAAAGCACTTTCAAAGTCTTTTCCCTATTCAGTGGACTTAGCTGCCTCACACACCAGTTTTGCTTGACAGGAGTTCAGAGGCCCTGGAAACCATCCTAATCCTACTCGCTAGGCCCTGTGCCTATTCACAGAACCATGTTAACCCATATCCGGAAAATTAATAAACCTCAGATGGGTGTAAGCAGTCAGAAATACTCCTGATACTTCTTGCCATTTATTATACCGAGGCATTCTTTGCAATGGGAGAATCCTTCTCAAAAGACCACAAGGGCAGCAGAAGAAAATCCCTGAGGTTATTAGCATGCAACAAAATATCTCACTGAAGATTGCTACCGTCTAAAGCCAAAGCCAGGAATTAAATTTACTGAAGGTAAAATCGCTAGGCTTTGGTGTAATACAAATATTCCCAAAGTGTTTTTCTGAACTCCTCCATTTCACATTTCTCGCAATTTTTAACCAGCAACAGTGTCTGCCGACTATACCACGCAAGTCAGCTCATCAGGGGTTTTGTGTCCCTACATCACACGGATGGAGAGAAGACAAGACTATTAATTTCTCAAAATGAGAAGGCCATAATTCATTTATGATTTCCATGGCTACCAAGGAAGACTCGAGATGCCCCCATTTGAATGGTTTTCACAGCACATGAGCACTCCTTCCAACTGGGGTCAAGTCTATCAGCTTCTGGTTTCACCAACTATCAGCAGGTGCAAGCCCTCCAGCCTGTGAGGAGCTGCGGGGGCAGGGGCCTCTCTCCTACACACGTGCAAGTCTCCACCTTCTGAGAAAGACCTAGATTTGCAACAACTGAGGGCTAAAGGAGTTCTGTAGATTTCTTAAACTCTCGGAAACATTGTTCTCAACTATAAAGATAGGGCTCAAGGAAGGGCTGGGTGAATGGGAATTCTCTAATCCCAAGAGCGGGGCACATAATAGCCTCCTATCGAGGAAAAAAAAAAATTGAAATGTAAATTTGTCTATCTTTCCATTCTTTAGAAAACAAACTAAAAAATACAGCCAATATATCCCACTGACAATTGTTCTTTAGGTATATGGTCTCGTGCCAGAACCAAACAAGATCATGAAAAGATTCTTTTTAAAACTTAATCACAGAAAAGATGGGAAAGATCAGTGCTTGATGGCTACAAAAGTGATCTATCTCCCTGTCCCTGGCCCCACCAAGCAAGATAGGGATACAGCCCCTGAAATAAATGCTCATGTTTTCCCTCGGTAATTTTGGACAGTGGGAAAATAAGCTGATTCAAATAGAGTCCGTTAAATAAATAAAATCCCAACACTTGTCTCTTTAGACAAAACACAGATGCTAACAATGACAATGATAACAAAGTAGAACGAGTTCCTGACCACAAGCAGTTTATAATCCAGGGAAGTCATGGACAACTACAAAAGCACAAGAGTTTCGTTAGAGAAAGCCACGGGTTAGCCATGAACACCAGTGTCCCAGAAAATACGCCCAGTTACAATTTCAACAATCAGAGATGATGTCTTCCCATATGTAATGCTAGCAACATTCGCCCAGTCCCCAAAGTTCACCCTCTAAATTCCTTGCTTTACTGAGTTGTAGATGTACCTCTAAAATATCATCCAAATCGATTCTGACCTCACAGTCACCGTCCCGTCCTCTGCTTACCACCTACCCAACACCTTCTATTATAAATGCTTCCCGGGCGCCTGGGTGGCTCAGTTGGTTGGGTGACTGCCTTCAGCTCAGGTCATGATCCTGGAGTCCCGGGATCGAGTCCCACATCAGGCTCCCTGCTCAGCAGGGAGTCTGCTTCTCCCTCTGACCCTCCTCCCTCTCATGTTCTCTGTCTCTCATTCTCTCTCTCGCAAATAAATAAAAAATCTTAAAAAAATAAATAAATAAATGCTTCCCAATCAGTGTCCTCATTCCCAGGGTCCACACCTTCACTCTTTACCACTCAGCTACTAAAACATTTCCCACCAATAAGAATCTGATTTCACTCCCTTTCTTAAAAACCTCCAATAGTTGCTGTTGGGTAGAAGAGGAAGTTCAGACTACTTAGCACAGCTCAGCCCAAGCAGCAAAGCAAATACTAGCATTCCGTCCCAACCCCCTCAAGCAAGCTAAGACAGATGATCATGCTGGACTTGGTATTAGGAGGCTGGCCACACTGTGATCCCTCAGGCCCCCACTGCTTTATACATGATGTCCCTCTTCGAGAAGGTCCTTTCCCCTTGGCCTGCATGGACAGTTCTTTCTTTTCTTCTGATGCACCGACTTCCATGTAACCTTCTTTGGCTACAGGCACATCTGCATCTAGGCCCTGACCAGCTCTAACACTGCCTATACCATAAAACTGTATTCAGTGTACTGGTGTAATTGTGTCTTTTCTCTTCCTAGACAAGGACCATTTTTTTAATCGTCTCCCAGAAACTAGCACAATGCATGACACAAAGAATATACTTGATAAAAATCTGATGAATGAACTAGGAAAATGACTCATCTACCCTTAAATACAAGTCTAATAAAGGAAATTACTACCTATTAGGCTGGTACTGTACCATCTTACAAAGAAAAAATTATTCTGGGCCTGATTTAAAAAAAATACTGTTAATAGTCCTGAAAACAGCCTGAATAGAAGGTTTTTTATAAATGGATTCCTTACCATTCAGCTGTACCAGCCTACTCACGGGTGGTCCTTTTGCAACTTGCAATGCATTTAAGGTTCCAAGTTAGCTCAAGGGAAAACAAGATTGGTATCTAACACACTTATTTTAAGTTTGAGGTCAGATTTTATTAGAAAAAAAATGAACACTATGTGTTCTAAGAATAAGAAGAATTTATTTTTTTTAAAGATTTTATTTATTTATTTGAGAGAGTGAGCAAGGAGAGAGAGAGCATGAGCAGGGGGAGGAGCGGAGGGAGAGGGAGAAACAGACTCTCCGCTGAGCAGGGAGCCCGACGCAGGACTTGATCCTGGGACTTGGGAATCATGACTGGAGCCGAAGGCAGACGCTTAATTGACTGAGCCACCCAGGCACCCCAAGAAGAATTTTTTTTTTTTTAATTTCTCTCTGCAGTTGAAATCTCTATATGGTCAATAAAACCTTAATTTCTTGCTTGCTTCCGGCAAACTCATTAACCTACATTTAAAAATTCAGGTTTCATCAACAGCTTCACACATCCAGCTCTCATCGGAAAATGAATAGAAGCCTCTGACCAAATTGTAACTTACTACCAAACTCCTGATTATAGGTCTCCTGCTCTCCAACTTGGTTTGTTTCACTAAAATAAATTCTGCCCAGGGCGACAGGAGCACATGAGGGGGGCTGCTCAGTGGAAAGCAGAGGGGCCCAGACTTACTCTGAGGATGTCAATTTGCCATTTTGGAGCAAGAAGGAAGAAGCAAGGCCTCAGGAGTGAGGACCTTCCTTGCAGGCTCCCAGGGGCCCCCATCATAAGTGACAGGAATTCTAAATCCTTGGGCTGAGAGTAGGAGTGGAGACAAGCAATGGTGGTGTTGGCTAATACATCCAGAGTTCCAGCTGTAGAGACCGTGGCCCACACATCCAAGCTTTTTCTCAGTCAGCAACATATACTTCCTCCAGGGTAGACAGAGTCTTTGGAGCAAGAAATGAGTGGAAACTGCAAATTACATGCCCGTGAGTAAGGGTCATGCGTCTAGAAATCACAAGTCAGGTTCCCTATTGGCTTACTCTCCAGCTAAATGTGCAGCCTTGGACAAGTCAGTTAACCACTGGGGGACTCAGTCTCTTCGTCTGGTAAAGTAAGAATCTAATCAGATCACCTCTTAAATCCCTTTTAATTCTAAACTTCTATAATTCCATGTTCTGAATCATAAAATTAAGACATTAGGATGTTGGTATTTTTCAAATACAAATTTCAGAGAGAAGCCTTCATGAGGATATTTCCTCTTTCATTGTCCATGAGCTAAATCACCAAATCCTCTCCAAAGATAAACAAATATAAAATTCAACAGAAATGACAGTTAAGCTTTACCAAAGACCCTGACACAGGCACAGTGAGCATAGCACGATATTCAAACGTGGCCTTCACATGACAGAAACATGCCTGGGACTCTCATATGCTCCCTTAATAATCCTTGGGGTATGTGGGTGGCCCAGTCGGGTGAGTATCTGACTTTTGGTTTCGGCTTAGGTTGTGATCTTGGGATTGATTGTAAGATGGAGCCCACATCAGGCTCCATGCTCAGCATGGAGTCTGCTTAAGATTCTTTGCTTCCCTCTCTGCTCCTCCCCCTGCTCGTGTTCTCGTTCTCTCTCAAAAATAAATAAGTAAATAAATAAAATCTAAAAAATTAAATAAAAAGAATTTCATCCTCAGAAGGCAGCTCACACACTTACATTTCTCTTAGTTAAAAGAATTTAGTTGTTTTTTACCCCTGACACACTCCAAGGGATCCCACAGTAACCAGTTCTACCATTGTTAATTAACACTTATCTTAAAGTCTAATAAGTTTCATGTCTTCCTGTTTTGACTCAGATTCAAATGATCTTGAAGGCAACCCACCTGGGCCAGTGAGGCTGAAAAAAACCCTACTGGGCAGGCAGTGGTCCTCTCAATGCTACACCACCGAGAAATTCCTATGGTGACAGAATTCAGGGCAGCCTGAAGAATATTTTGCTTTGTCTTAATACTCTTCTGGCTATCTCTGCTCAAAAAGAAGTTTACTCAAGGTACATGTCTATCATTCCTCTATAAGCTCCTCTACATCAGGACGAATGGTCTTACTCATGTGTTAATGTCTCCACACATGACTAAATCGTATGTGCCTTCCCTCTGGGATCCTCTTGACGAGGAGGAATGCCCAATATTCACCCAAACAGTAAGCATCCACTTTGCATCCCATGACATTCTGCTAATTTACACACTATCACAATCATAGGCACCTATCTGGAGTGGGCCCGTGACAGTACTTTTTCCCATGTTACTTTACCATATGGGGTAAACAGTCCAGTTAGCAATAGGTCTGCTCAGCTTCTGGCTAGTACAAGACCCAGCTTATGACAGATCTTCAGGAACTGCTCAGTAACCAGCTCTTATTGGCCAGTTAATTTATATAAACCGTACAGAAATTAGTTTTGGAGGAACACTGCTTATAACACAGCTTACCTGCACAAAAAAATTCTGTTGTTTTAATAAAGGTTTTTTACCCTGAACAGTGTGGGCCGCATATGCCCTACCACCTTAAAACTGTTCATTGCTAAGTCATTCTGGGATTTAAGGCCGTATTGCATGTCATAAGTAACCTCAAATTTATACTTCTGAGTTAATTCTTCAAAAGATAAATTATCAAGCAGAAAGAAAAGCCAACCCCCATTTTTGTGTTGTTGCCAAAATCGGAGCTCTCTAGAATTTCCATTGACTGTTCTGAAAAAAATTCAATCTTTGTCAGTTTGGGAAGAAATTTAAAAGTGGACAAATATTCTAATAAATCCTAGGTTAAAATTTTGGTTCTATAATGATTGCATTACTTTGATTTCCCCCAAAGCAATTCTTTACTAGAGACTCCTTAATCAGTTTAATAATGAGGTTTTTTTTTTTTATTTTAAAGATTTGTTTTAAAGAGAGGGGAGGAGCAGAGAGAGAATCTTCAAGCAGACTCCCTGCTGAGATAAGAGCCTGAGGCCCATGAGATCATGACCTGAGCTGAAACCAAGAGTCAGAAACCAAGATTCGGAAACTTAACCAACTGAGCCACTCAGGTGCCCCATGAGGTTTCTTTAAGAGAAGTCAGTGACAATACACATAGATTTCTACCAAAAAGAGAATAATAACTACCAAACATTTAAAAAGAGTTAATATTTATTCTCCCCAAACTATTCCAGAAAAAAGAAAAGGAAGGAAAGCTTCCAAATTCAATCTATAAGGCCAGCATTACCATGATACCGAAATCAAATAAAGACACCACACAAAAAAAAAAAAAGAGAGAGAGAGAGAGAGAACTACAAACCAATATCTCTGATGAACACAGATGCAATACTCCTCAACAAAACATTCCCCAAATGACTCCAACAGTACATTTAAAAAAATCATTCACCACAATCAAGTGGGATTTATTCCTGGGAGGCAAGGGTGGTTCAACATTTGCAAATCAATCAATGTGATACAAAACATTAATAAGAGAAAGGATAAAAACCATATGATCATTTTAAAAGATGCAGCAAAAGCATTTCACAAAGTACAACATTTACTTATGATAAAGACCCTCCACATAATAAAGACCATATGGGAAAAATACACAGCTAACATCATGCTCAATGGTGAAAAACTGAGAGCTTTTCCCCTAAGGTCAGGAATAAGACAAGGATGTCCACTCTCACCCCCTTATTCAACACAGTACTGGAAGTCCCAGCCACAGCAACCAGACAAGACACAGAAATGAAAGGCATCCAAATCGGTAAGGAAGAAGTAAAACCTTCACTATCTGCAGATGACATGATACTATATATAGAAAAGCCAAAAGACTCCAACAATTAAAAACTACTAGCACTGATAAATGAATTCAGTAAAGTCACAGGATAAAAAATAAACATACAGAAATCTGTCATATTTCTATACACTAATAATGAAGTAGCAGAAAGAGAAATTAAGAAAACAATCCCATTTACAATTACACTAAAAAGAATAAAATTCCTAGGAATAAACTTAACCAAGGAGGTGAAAGAACTATACTCTGAAAACTATAAAAGATTGATGAAGGAAATTTAGATGACACAAATGAAAAGACAGTCCATGTTCATGGATTGGAAGAATCAATATTGTCAAAATGTCCATACTACCTAAAGTGATCTACAGATTCAAAGTAATCCCTACCAAAACACCAACAGCATTTTTCACAGAAAAAGATGAAATAATCCTAATATTTGTATGGAACCAGGAAGACCCCAAATAATGAAAGCAATCTTGAGAAAGAAGAACAAAGCTGGAGGTATCAGCATCCCAGATTTCAAGATATACTACAAAGCTGTAGTAGCAGTATCAAAACAGTAATCAAAACATCAAGTTACTCAAAATGATGGTGCCGGGAAAACTGGACAGCTACATGCAAAAAAATGAAACTGGACCACCTTCTTACACCATGCACAAAAACTTAAATGGATTAAACACCTAAATGTGAGACCTGAAACCATAAAACTCCTAGTAGAAAGCATAAGAGTAATTTCTTTGACATCAGCCATAGAAACATAGTAGATATATCTCCTCAGGCAAAGGGAACAAAGGAAAATAAACAATCAGGACTCGATCAAAATAAAAAGCTTTTGCACGGCAAAGGAAACCACCGACAAAATGAAAAGCCTACCTACTGAATGGGAGAAGATATTTGCAAATGACATATCTGATATGGGGTTAATATCCAAAATGTATAAAGAACATATACAACTCAACAGACAGCCAAAACACAAAGAATCCACATAAAAAATGGGCAGAGGACTTGAATAGACATCTTTCCAAAGAAGATATACAGATGGCCAACAGACACATGAAAAGATGCTCAACATCACTAATCATCAGGAAAATGCAAATCAAAACCATAATTAGATGTCACCTTACACCTGTCAAAATGGCTTGAATCAAAATGACAAGAAGAGGGGTCCCTGGGTGGCTCAGTCGTTAAGCGTCTGCCTTTGGCTCAGGTCGTGATCCCAGCGTCCTGGGATCGACCCCCACATCGGGCTCCCTGCTCGGCGGGGAGCCTGCTTCTCCCTCTTCCACTCCCCCTGCTTGTGTTCCCTCTCCTGCTGTCAAATAAATAAATAAAATCTTAAAAAAAAAAATACAAAAAATAAGAAGAAAATGTTGGCAAGAATGTGGAGAAAAAGGAACCCTTGTGCACTCTTGGTGGGAATGCAAACTGGTGCAGCCACTCGGGAAACAGTATGGAGGTTCTTCAAACAATTAAAAATAGAATTACCATAGGATCCAATAATTCCACTATTAGGTATTTGCTGAAAGAAAACAAAAACACTAAAAAAAAAAAGATATATGCACCCCAATGTTTACTACAGCATTATTTACAATAGCCAACATATGGAAGCACCCTAAATGTCCATCCATAGATGAATGGATAAAGAACATGTGATATGTGTACACACACACACACACACACACACACACACACAGGAATATTACTTGGCCATTAAAAGGATGAGATCTTGCCATTTGCAACAACATGGACGGACCTGGAGGGTATAGTACTCAGTGAAATAATTCAGACAGAAAAAGACTAATGTTGTATGATTACATTCATATGTGGAGTTTAAGAAACAAAACAAACGAACAAACAAAAAAGAAAGAAGAGACAAACAAAAACAGACTCTTAAATACAGAGAAGAAACAGCTGGTGGTTGCCAGAGGGCAAGTGGGGGATGGGTGAAATAGATCAAGGGGATGAAGAGTACACTTATCATGATGAGCATTGTGTAATGGATACAGAATTGTTGAATCACTATGTTGTACACCTGAAACTAATCTAACATTGTATGTTAACTATACTTCAGTTGAAAAAAGGATCAGAGCTAAATCAGTCCAGTTTTTCTTCCCAATGCTACTTAAGAGGCTACTGAAAGATTTGTATTATGAATTATGTGTGTTTTGGAAACTCAAATCTTGAGAAGTGATACTTTGTTTTGGTATTAAAATACAAAACAAAGAAAGTTAAAAGCCAGGTATAATAATGTTCTTTTTCAAATGTACTTAGAAATTATTTCATTTCTTGGAGAATAGTGAAGCTTCAGTAATATATTTTTACAGAAACAATTCTGCTTCTGAAAGCATAGGTAAAAATAGTGATGAAGACCAAACTTTTTGATATTTTGTTTGTTTTGGTATCAAAATACAAAACAAAGAAAGTTAAAAGCCAGGTATAATAATGTTCTTTTTCAAATGTACTTAGAAATTATTTCATTTCATGCTAACTTGGAGAATAGTGAAGCTTCAGTAATATACTTTTACAGAAATAATTCTGCTTCTGAAAGCATAGGTAAAAATAATGATGAAGACCAAACTTTTTCAGAGTTGTTTTTTTACAAAACAGAACAAATTTAATAAAAGCAGACAATCTTATTTTTCCACTAAAACAGCTTCCAAGGGAAATATGTATTTTAAAAATCAGGGCTTAGAATTGCTTTCCACCTGTTAAACAGAATAAAACCCATCACCAGTCTGAAAAATTATATAAACAAACAGCAAATTCTATTTAGGTGGCTACAAATGAGATAAATTAATAAAAAGTGTCACGTGGAGATAAAGTCAGTCTCAGTAAGAAGCAGCATTTAAAATACTGTTTTGCTCTTTGATGGTCTGTTGAGAGATGATACAATAAGAGAACTTTCTGTTCACCAAGAAATCCAAAGCACAAAAAAGCACCAGGATAGTATTGTTCTGCTTTTGCTTAAAATAGTAGAAAGAGCGACAGAGAATGTCTCTGGCTCCTAGAAGTCTTTAAATTGGAAAGCCATAGCCTATCAGGTTATATTATAGTTTCTTATTTACATATTTGTTCCTCCCTAAGACCATGAGCTTCCTGTGAGCTGGAATGTCACCTTGTTCATCCTGCGTCTTCTCCTGTCAGGCCGTGATGCCAACACATCATCTCATCCGTGTACCTTCTCAGAAGAAGGTATGGGGAACAATAAACATGTCTGCTTAGAAAAGGCCATGTTATTCTGCTCTTCTTTGGACCTCCCACTCAAGAGGCCGAGATCTGGTCATCCTCTTAACACTCCCTGGAAACCTGTTTAGGAATCCACAGAAGGATAAGAAGCCATGTGACAGCATGGTGATGGTACTTCTTGGGGATGCTATGCAGTTTTTCCTGGCATGGCCTACAACTTGAACGTATACCACTGCTAACCAAACTCCAATGTCAAGAGGAAGGAAAGGCACCAAGTTCAGATGGGCTCTGAGAGGGGACAGCTTCAAGAATTTAGACAGAGACACTTGAGCTACCAGCCAAGATGGGAGTAACAGGAACTGAGTTTACTCTTCCATACGAAATAACCAAAAACCTGACAAAATAGGCAAAAAACCCCAGCTTTTTGATACTTAACATCAGGAAACAAAAACCAGTGATCACTGAGAGACGTGAACAAAAAGACTCCCCCAGCTTACTGACCTAAGAGAGTTTCCAGACCGAGGCACAGGAAGGGGAAAGCCACGAGAAGCCTGGTGGATTCGCCAAGTTAAGGAGATGCTGCTAAGTACTTAACAGAGTGGTGATCGGAACACGCACAGGAGGACAGTAATCTAGCCTGAGGATAGAACCAACTGAAATGATCACAGGTAACAGTACCAGGTACCCAGACAAGGCCAAGAATACGGCCTGTTCCCATCAGCAAGAGTAGAAAAATTTCAGATTCACAGGACATTGAATAGAAGGCTCTGGGGGGCGGGGGTCGTGAGATTGAGCCCTGTGTCAGGTTCTAAGCTGGGTATGGAGTCTACTTAAGATTCTCTCTTGCTCTCGCTCTGCCCCTCCTGCTTGCTCTCTCTCTCTCTCAAATAAATAAATAAATCTTTTAAAAAATAATAAAAAAAATTTAAAAGGGAAAGGGTGGGGCGCTGGGGTGGCTCAGTCAGTTGAGCAGTTTACTCTTGATTTCGGTTCAGGTCGTGATCTCAGGGTCCTGGAATGGAGTCCCATGTCGGTCTCTGCACTCAGCAGGGAGTCTGCTAGAGGATTCTCTCCCTATCCCTCTGTCCTTTCCCCTCCTCTCTCTCTCTCTCTCACTCTGTGTCTCTCTCAAATAAATTAATCTTTAAAAAGGGAAAGAGCATCAGTGAGTTGTAGCCCCACTTCAAAGGCTGAATACACTTCAGCTCACTTTCGCTGGACAGTTGGTCCCACAGTGTGGACAGATATGTGCTCTGGAGTCATAGATGACAGCACAGGTAACTCTTTCCTGATGAGATCGAACCTGTTATTTCTGTACAGTTAGCGGGCATCAACTAACATCTCCCACACAGGAGAGAATGGGAAGGACCAGGTCAAGAGGGCATGGACGAGATGAGCCACTAAGTGCCCTGAGTAAGAATGAACCACAGTCCTGTGTGTAGAGCACCTTGAAATGGGCACACACACGCGCGCGCACACACGTGCATGCACAAACTCTCTGCTAAGCACTAGGCCATGCCACCCATCCCTACCATGAGCGTACTTCTCACTTTGTAAATCACACGGAGGCCATTTATTTCCCAGCTTATCTTGTAAAAGAGGGCTATAACAGAGAAATCGGTAGGTTAAATTTACCACAATGTAAAACAACACACACGATGGATTTAGAACAGAACCGCAGCTTTATCCTCATTGGTTCCTTTGCAGAGAAAGACACATTATGACTTTAATATTCCTCTTTTCACTTGTAAAGCAGAGAAAGAAGCATTAGTTGCCTGTTAAGCACTGAACATTGATCTTTATCCTAAACACAGAATATATCAAAATACCAGATTGGTTTTCAGAGAAGCCCTTAATTATGCTAATCTACTGTCCTGAATCATAAAGAAATACTGAATATTAATGAGAAACAGAATAGCTTTCATACACAGTAAATAAAATTAGTTAGCCAGGCCCATCAACATGATTTAAGTCATCCTTTACAGAAAAATAGTATTGCTTCAATTAATTAGGTAACACATTTTTCAAAGGTCAGGAGCATGAAACCAATCAGCTTGCTTAAATTAAACATCCCTTTCAACAAATAGGAAAAAAAATGTACAAAGGCAATATTGTAAAAATAAAACAACAAATAAGTTAGACCATTAACTCCAAAACTAAAATTGAGTCAAAAGGCATTAAGTTTCCTTTGTTTTAACAAGAAATGAAATGTTTTTCCTTAGAAACTCTTAACTCCGATGGATAAACATATTACAAGAAACCACAAAACCCACTGCCGCATCTGCTTTTCTATAAACACACAGGGTATCTTCTGGAAAACAAGCCACATCGAAAGTTGAACTCCCTTAAATAATCCACTCTACATTTGCTTGTCAGATCTCAGAAGAACAACAAAACCCACAAAATATGATATCCATTTTGCAACATCTTGTATAACTAAGCCAAAACTGACAAGTAGAAATCCAAATCATGTTCTTTTAATTTTTTTCTAATAATTTTTAGGTTTAAATAAATAAAAAATACTAATTTCAGTTTTCATTTCCTTTTAGTATATTTATATTATTCAGTCACTTCCATTAGGACTAAGCAACCCGCACATTGACTTTTTTCAAATGGTTTCTCTGCTGCCCCCTTCTGCCTAAACAAAACACAGGAAGCGGGTTCCCCAGATGTCAAAAATATCTCAAAGCCAAGGCTAACAGGACGCAAAATACAGACTGGCATGGAGACTTGATTATCTCGTTTTTTTTTTTTAAAGAAGTTTTTCATTTTGCAACAGAAATCATTTCGTGTGCATCCTGAAATCTGATCCCTATGTCAGGTTTTGCAAACCCAGTGATGACAAGGGAAGGCTCCCCCTTGCTCATGCTTACTCTGCTAAGTACGAAGCAACTTAGGAATCCATTTTGTCATGCATGCAGCCAGTAATCTCACATTTATGGTAAAAAAAAAATTACTACTTTAAAAATTGGGTCCCTTTATTCCCCAAACACAATGGAATAATATTATTTCTCATCACTGGTCAAATGTACATATTCTTGCCATGATGGGATTTCTCTCCGTTGGAATATATAAAGTAAGAGTTACAATGTCATGACGATTGATTACCTATCCACCTCAGTATCATTGCAACGTAGCACATAGGACATATATTCCTATGAGGCGAATAACAATAGCTACACGATGCTGATAATGAACTGTTAAAGCAAAGGGATGACAAGAAAAACAGTGGTTCTAAAAATGCAGGTATGTTATCAGTAACCAAGAATATAAACCCAAAGCACCATAAAATTTTTACAAATAATTATTTTCTTTAGTAAAAGGCAAAAGATTTATGCAATCTGAAGGGAAACCAGAGTATACAAATAATTATTTTCAAAATACAATAGAGAATATATTTAAGGAACAAAAAGTAGCTGAACACAACTCTGCCTTCTAGTTTATTGTCCCAAAATTCAAAAGTTAGAGAAAATTTTCAAAATAAAAGAAGCAGAAGACATCATAAGTGCTACCCCGAAGGCCACTGAAAGGGCAAAAATTGTTTTAAAAGCAGCCTAAGAGTGGCGCCTGGCTGGCTCAGTTGGAGGAACATGCGACTCTTGATCTCAGGGTCATGAGTTCGAGCCCCATGTTGGGTGTAGAGAATACTTAAAGAAATAAACTTTAAAAAAAATTTTTTTTAAGCAGCCTATGAGGTTTTCCGAAGTATAGAGTGTCCAACAAAACATATAATTTCAGAAGATATAACTCAATTCCATCCTTCATCTCAAATCCCCCAAAGATGCACAGACATACATTCGACAGCTGCATTAAACCCACAGGGGAGGGATCCATGCTGGTCCCTGTAGAATATGGCCCACCTCCACCCAGTGATCAAATGACCCAGGCTGGAACTATCACTTATGCCTACTCAGGAACGTCAGTGATGGGAAACATTAAAAAAAACAAACAAACTGAGGAGTACCTATTTCTGTTCATTTCATGCCGGCTCTATTACTGCCCTAACAAATCCTCTACTCTCAAATACCTATTCTCTCTTCTTCGTTATGAGGAGATCTTTGCCTTTTTAAAAAAATATATGTGTTAAGTATCAGCATTGTGTGAAACTGAAAAGGAGCTTTATTTAAAGGTATAAGGCACGGCCCCTGTTTGGCTTTTCTACCTTCTTCCTTCTTCCTCAATGGAGGCATGAGAGCTAATGCTCTGTAGCCGCTTTCAACCACGTGGGACCTTAAAGGTGAAAGCCAGGTGCAGCACAGCCAGAAGATTTTATTTATTTATTTTAGGGAGAAAGAGAGAGGGCGGAGGGGGGCAGAGGCAGAGGGCGAGGGAGAGAGAGAATCTTAAGCAGGCTCCACGCTGAGCACAGAGCCCGACACGGGGCTCAATCTCACGGCCCTGGGATCATGACCTAAGCCAAAGTCAAGAGTAGGACTCTCAATTGACTGAGCCATCCAGGCACCCCTACCCTCTGAGGACTTTTTAAAGCTGCTATTCTAGCCCCAGAATCCTCATCTCCAGACTTCTTCACATGAGCCTATAAAGTCCTGGATGTACACCACTGTAGTTGGGTCTCTCTTCCTTGCAGCCAAATATTAGTTCTAACTAGCGCATTAGTCTTGAACGACTCTCCATCAGCCATCAGATGTCCCAAACCCTGCTGCCTTTCCAGCTTCGCTTCCTGTCACACTGCACCACCTTTCCTAAGAATGCTCTTCCCTATCCTGCCCTAAATGTTCACAGATCAGATTCCTCTGCCTGAAACCAGACCTCAACCCACCCACCACTGGCTTATGAAATTCCCAGCCTCCTGTCCTAAACTCAGCAGTCATTCCTGTGTGGTCTTTGCTGGCCTTCCCTCTCCTAGCCCAAGGGAGGGTCCCCTGTGTTGCCTCTCATCTCTCCCTCCATCAACATCCCATTCTACTTGTTGGACTTAAATCATCTGTGTGTGTCTGACTCCCACAGTCCCTGTGCTCGAGAGCAGGAGGTATGCCATGTTCGTCTCTGCTTCCTTAGTATTTGATACAGAGCCTGACTCATGGCCTTGACAAGATGGCCAATATTTTGATTTTTATAAATAAATGATGGGTCACAGGCCAGCCAAGCTTGAATGTGATTTGTTCTGTGAAATCATTATGCTTAACCCAACCTCTCCCTCCTGTGTGCCTCCAGAACACGCTGTACATACCACTGAATAATGCACTGGGGCTAGCTATTTACACACTTGCGTCTTCTGCTTGACAGTGAGATCCAGACGGGCACGGACCACGTATTATAAAAGCTGGTATCCCAACCCCGAGCACTGAGCCTGACTCACAACACCTCCTCAATAAATATTTACTTGGTGTTGACAAAAAAAATGACTAAATGAAGAAGGGTTTTCTTTGATCTCACGTTCATTGCACATTGCTACAGTGGGGATACAAAATGAGTAAGATACAGTCCTTGCTTTGAGAAGGCTAGGTGTAATAATAACCAGAAAGTATGATTACACCTTTTAAGACAGAGCATCATGTTGTATCTGCGATCTGTAGCCTGTTTTATGTACTAGTCTTTAAACATTTTGTAATACTGAAGGCAAAACAAAAGTAATCTTTTACTACAGTGTAATCCTAATACATATTTCTTGTTCTATAAGTATTTAAAAAACCCACCTAGTAAATGTGTAGCAACAAAGAACCACTTGGAAACTATTCTTTAGGTTGCAAATTGAGTCAGAAAATGGCTAACTGCCTTTCTTCCCTCAAGTTTGGTTCACTTGACTTTCCAGCATTCGGGTGAATTTTGAAACTCCACCCATTGTGCCAAGGACACCGCTTTCTCAAATTATTCTTCATTTTAATTGTAATCTTTTAAACATGAAAGAGCACAAAATTGCTCAAAATATGCCTGTTAAAATAAACAGAGGTCAATTTGAGATACTTTTCATCTAGATAGATTTTTTGGCCTAGATATTTAATTTTCAGTTTATTCCCAGGCAAGTAACAAAGTTGATCATTTTTCTTTCCTGTCCTAAAATTAATAGCAGCTAATGCCAGAATCTTTTAATGAAGAATAAAGACTTGCCCTACAGGGAGGTAACTACAGAAAGTAGGAAGAATGTACTATTCTGGAACCTAGCCCTAAAATGAGTAATCCGTGGTGTCTCATTCTGGGATGAAAACATGATGTTAATGACAGTATCACAGCACAACACAAGAGTGCTACTAAAGGACATCTAATCAAACAAAATATCGCGAGCTAATTAAAATACCCCACGCTCGGAGCGTCGGGTGGCTCAGTCAGTTGAGCTGAAGACACTTGACTTTGGCTCAGGTCGTGATCTCGGGGTCCTGGGACTGAGCCCTGTGTCTGTCTCCCGATGCAGCACAGAGGCCACTTGTCTCTTTCCCTCTGCCCCTCCCCCACCCCAGCTGGGTGCACGACTCTCTCAAATACATCTTAAAAAAATTTTTTCCATGCTCAGAGTAAAACTCTAGCTCACACATACCGGTATCCTCTTTTGTAGTAACCTACACCGCCTCCAGTGAGCTATAGTGATATTCAAAAATATTCACATTTTCAAGGGAAAAATCCCTTTTCATTTTTTCAAATTTGAAAAATAAACACACTTTATAGAATGTCTGAAAAGGAAAGACTGATCCTCTAGGAAGAAAGAATAAAAAAAGGGAATTCCCAATGTTTTCCTGAGTCAAGTAGACACAGTATCAAGAATATATATCAGTCGTAACCACACACATTTACATATCCTTACAAAAGTGTATTCATACATGATGGTATTAAGAATTCTGAAAATGATTCCTTGCTGCTAAATGACAAATGTTAAGCTGCAAACATCTGTCATGTATTTCAAAAATAATACCCTAAATATTAATCCTATTACATGTTAATGAAATACCCCCAGTTGCCAAGTAATTTTCAAGAATGTACCAACTCATTAAAGAAAACAATCACAAGTCCAAGTTTATGACATAGCTGGAGCTCAGTAACCAAATGCAAGATGGCCGCATGTGTGGTGATGGGGCCAAACCGAGCTGATGCCCTAAACAAGGAAACCAAGCAAATGTGGCCCTGCTATCCAGAGCTCTTTTCAGACCTGTACTAAAATACACAATGCAAAGTACAGCAGTTATTAACTTCAGGCAAATCCTGTGGTTCCCAGAGGAGGCATAATTTAAATCTACAGATCATGGAATTAATTCATAAGAAGTTTCTGTCATGAGAAAACACACTCTGAGTTTTTTGGCTTTCATTCTGATTTTCCGGGAACATGAGATCTAGAATATTCAGTGAAGGGCAGTGAAAGAGAAAGATTAAAGGGGAAATCAGAGACTGTTGTTTACAGTGAATTCTCTTCCTTTCCTACCCTGTTCTCTCACCAAATACTGAACAGCTTTAGTCAACTATGGAGCTCAAAACCACAAAAATCCAGAATTTTGAGGAGCCAGAACAACTGTCATATGATAAGGGGAGCTGAGCATGTTCAGAGCCATCCAGGATTAAAGAAAACTTTATGGTACAAGCACCGGAGGGCCAAAGAGAAGAAGAGCCCCTCTATGCAACAGCCTAAGTCATCCTGTGTTGTAAACGATGCATGTCCTAACGGTGGCTGTCCTTGGTTTGCATCTTTAGATTTTTGGCCCTAATAAAAATGAAGCTACTAACATTGTATTGTATACTTTTATTGGTTTACATAGGTAGTATATTAAGTCCAAAAGACCTCATAAAACCATCACACAAAAATGCATGCTGTCTTGGGGCGCCTGGCTAGCTCAGTCAGTGGCATTTGACTCTTGATCTCAGAGTCATGAGTTCGAGCCCCACATTGGGTGTAGAGATTACTTGAAAAAAAACCTTTTTTTTAGAAGATTTTATTTATTTATTTTAGAGAGAGAAAGAGAGAGCACAAGCAGGGGGGAGGGGGGGCAAGGGGTAGAGAGAGGGACAAACAGCACGGAGCCCTAGGTGGTACTCAATCCAAGGGCTTGAAATCATGATCTGAGCTGAAACCAAGAGTCAGAGGCTTAATCGACTGAGCCACCCAGGCATCCCCACCTCGGGAAAAAACCCTTTAAAAATCCATCTGTCAAATCTTCCCTGGTTTTTGTTCTTCTAAGAACTGTATGGTTTTCTATAGGAATTATCCAAGTCATACACCCCCCGCACCAAAGGTTGGGATTATTTCTCTATCTGGTGGTGCCAACAGCTTTCCTTCTTGTCAGTGCCCCACACGATCAGGTCATCATCGCATTCCTGTCACTATCCCCCGTCACTGTGTTCATCTATAAATACATTACCTTTTCTTTATTTTTAATCTCTCCCTTTAAGATCCTTTTCAGAATAAAATTTTTGTCTTTGTCTATACCTCTCTGCTAAGGCTTAATACCACACCTTCTGCATAACAGATGTCAATAAATGTTTGTTGAATTCGTGATAAATTCCTCTGCTACTATCATTAGGAAGGCAGCACTCAGTTTTGGTAAGTAAAAAATAATCTCTTTCTAAGGTACTTTAACCTATATATTGGCCCTTAGTTCTGTTACAAACTGGCTCCTGATGTGGGACAAGTCATTAACCTCCCCAGGTTTCAGTTTTCTCATCTGTTCAACAAGAAATTGGCCAAGGTGATGTTTTTTTAAAAATTTATTTATTTATTTATTTATTTATTTATTTATTTATTTATTTGAGAGAGAGAGAGTGCGTGCACAAGCACATGCCAGAGGAGGGGAGTTGGGGCAGAGGGAGAGAATCTCAAGCAGACTCTGCATTGAGCTCATAGTCCAACTTGGGGCTCAATCTCTCGACCCTAAGATCACGACCTAAGCCAAACCAAGAGTTGGACTCAACCGACTGAGCCACCCAGGTGCCCCACGGCCAAAGAACTTTCAAAAAAAGTTTTTTCTGCAATAAAAGACTATAATTCTATGGATTTTTTTTAAAGCTGTATCAACTGAATCAGTGTCTAAAATTATCTGAAGGTAGCTAAAGAAATTGCATAATATTGAAAAATGCTGTGCACAAATAAGAAGATGAAATTTGAGAAGAGCCAATTTCCTAACATGTATTGACCATCTATTAAGTGTAACACACTGTCCTAGGCAATATAAGTACACGAAAATGCACAAGACCATCCATAGGGCTTTCAATCTAATGTAGGAGATGGATAAGTAAAAGACAAACTATAATGTAAGGGAGATGACATAAGTGCTGGAATGTGACACAAATAACATAATTTTATAAAGACAACAGGATGTGATGTCTCCAGCTAGACGGTGTCTTATGGTCCCAGACAGAGACCTGGACAGCCTCGCCCCAGCCACCCATGACACTGCAATCGAGTGTGATCTTCCTCTTAAAACACAATCTGATCATATGTCCCTAAATGATTTTCTGATAGGTCAACAATTATGGGACTTCACTCTAGCTGGCAAGTGTGTTGATACCAGCAATTAAAACCATGAATAATCTTCCTTCATGCTCCACATGCTGAGGTAGAATCCACAGCCGATCCCTCTCTGACAAAACAAAACAAAACCCCATGAAATGAATACAAATTAAGTCATCAGAATACAACTTTTACTCTTAAGACTATGTACTGACCCTTCATATCAAATTAAAGACAAGGTCCCGCGTGCCTCTGTGGGAAAGGTGCTGACCACACTGCATACAGTGGGTCTGTATGACCAAGAAACCAGTGCTTTCTAGAAGCAAGTCTTCAGATATCTCCTGCTTCTGGTATAGACAGTCCAAAAAAAGAGTAAACAAAAACCAAAATAAACTTTTTAAAAAACCAGCATTAAGGAGGCAACCAGTGAGTGTACCAATGCCGAAAATACAGCTGAGAACCATGACTGAGCAGTTAGAAGGAAATAAATACTCTGAGGGAGTGCTGACATATCATAAAAGATACCTTGGCATAACTAAGGAATAGAAGAAAAGAGAACAGCAAAAGTGATGCTGATCTTGATCAGAAGTGGTGACGGGGACTCCGAAAAATAGACAAGTATCAGTATGTGGCCTGAAACTTCGATGACCAGAGAAAAAGAAAACACCAAGAAATAGTTCTGTAATCAGAAAGGGGATGGGGGGCACCTGGCTGGCTTAGTCGGGGGAGCGTGCAACTCTTGATCTCGGGCTCGTGAGTTCAAGTCCCAAGGTGGGTGTAGAGATTACGTAAATAAATTAAGCTTAAAAAAAAAAAAAGAAAGAAAGAAAGAAAAGAAAGAGGGAACAGGAGTGTCATCTACCTACCCATTCTATCCCCTTTATACATAAGAACCTTTGGGGAATCTGTTAGCTGTATCTGAAGAGGGGGTTGGGGAGTTAGGAGAATTAGAAGCCACCTGAACAGACTTCGGGATTCCCAGAAACTAGCAGTCTGGAAAGTGCTACAAGCAGAACAGTTCTAGAACACCGAGGGGCACTTGTAAGTGATGCAGCGTGCTACGCAGCGCTGCAGGCTGGGGAGGGCACAAGTCCTACAGGCCAGCAGTTCTCAAGGGAGAGAACCCCGAGTGGGCGATGTGGGGTGTGTTTTGTTACCACATGGCATTTGTGAGGCTGGAGCCAGCCATGCTGGAGAGAATTATTCTGCATCCTGCAAGTCTTTCAAATGTCCCACCAAGTTTTCTTGTAGATGAGAAATTCCTGTTTATAATGACCTAAACGTAGAGCCCAAATCCCCTTTCCTTACAGACACAAAGTATTTCTTGTACATCTTCAGATATATTGAGTTTTCAAAGATTGCAACTTCCTTGAATGTAAATCGAGGAAGGATTATACTTTGTTTTGTTTGGAACAATACCAAGACTTGTTCACCATTTTGGAAAAACATGTCACCAACTCATGGTGTTTTAGTTACTAATACAACACACCTGCATCAATCTACAGATGTTATGTTTATATAATATAGATGGAGAGGACATAACAGATGTAGATGTTACATTTATGGTGATTCTGTGTGTTTGTGTATGCCTATTTAGACCTTATTTCAAAGTTTCAAATATAACAAACTTTTGCCAATACTCAGTTGAAAGTTCTACTTTTCTTTAATCCAAACTTCCCTATTACAAGTAGGTTCAAACATCTGATTACTTCATTGCATTTCCTAGAACAGTCCTGGGCAAGTATTTCCAGTCAAATGCATTCAAAGTTATCTTTCTTTTTTATTTATATTACAATTAGAGCATGATTTTAATTTTAAAATTATGTGTATACATGTTTATGTAATCTATAAATTTCATTTCAGAAATAAAGGGGGGGGGACGTTCCAAAATGTGTTATAAAGAAGGGAAACTGTATGGCATAGGGTTTGTAACTACTCTGTTAGCTGCATCAGAGAGAAGCTAGAGTGGATTCTGATATCCTCATAGAAAAAGGCAAAGGGCAAAAGTATCAAAAGTTGATGCAAGCACTGAAAAAGAAAACACTGCCTGGTCACGAATAGCAGAGGGAGATGCTCACAGATTAGTGGAAAAGCAGGATCAGAATCGATCAGGTGCAGCATGGAGCCGGTCCACATCAGTAGCTGACCATCTCTCAGCACAGCAAAGGCATAAGCTTTCCTGTCAACACCTGCAGCTTAGACGAGCTGGAATATGTCCAGAAATACTGGTGTTGCGGGACGATGATTCTCTATCTGAAAGCATTCGACAAAAGACAGGAACTCCTCCTGCTGTTGAAGAATGCTCTCTTTTCTGCTTTATTCTAAAGAACTAATTTCTAAACTGGTCTAATCCATACACTCACTGCAGAGGTGCAGAGACACAGGGCAGACATAAGTGGAGAGAAGAGGTAGCTAACCTGGGTGTATAGGTAGTGTATTGTAATTTCTATTATCAGAGTTACATCTTATTAGTATTAGTATTAAGTAATGATCTGAAATTATTACCAAGTTGTACTCCACATAGCAAGGGCAGAGATGTAGACACAAAGCAAAACCCTATTTGGTAGAATTACTAATTTTACTAATCATATGCCTTCAACTCTCTGTTCAAATATCACCTCAGTGAGACCTGAAGACTCCCTATTTAGAACCGCAGTCTATTCCAGAATCCTACACTCCTAAGCCCTATGATGATGCTGAATTTTGTCCCACAGCTCTAATGAATTTCTATCATTTTACATCACTTACTCATTTATTATGGTTATTGCTGCTTCCTGGTACTAAAATATAAGCTCCATGAGGGGAGGAGCCTTTGCCTATTTTGTTCGCCTTATATCCCAGTATCTACAACAGTGCCTGGAATATAGTAGGAGTCCAATACATGTTTGTGTATGAAAAATAGCACCTACCATTTACTGAATGCTTTCTATGGGTCACAAACACTAAGTGTTCTACAGAGAGGAATCTTATTGAATCCTTACTTAAAAAGCCTAGGAGGTAAATATTATGAATTGCCATGTTAAAGATGAGCAAACTGGAATTTAGAGAAATAAAGGAAGTTGTTCAATGTGGTATGGCCAATGAGCAGAGGAGCTGGTACTCAAGTCAAGCCCAGGTAGTCTGACTTGAAAGCCTACCCTCCAGTCAACACCATGGACCTTAGTAGAGCTCAGATGCTGTCCTTCTCCCTTCAGGAGATGAAAGAGGACTTTGGATTAGTGAGCCTCAATGTTTATCCCATGTTTTCTCATTGAGGCCCCCAGCAAAATAAGCAAGATGAAAAATACTACATACTATTCATTTATTTGAGAGAGAAAGAGAAAGAGAGCATGCAGGTTCATGAGCAGGGGAGGGGCACTGGGAGAGGGACTCTTCAAGCAGACTTCTCACTGAGCGTGGAGCCCAACTCAAGGCTCGATCTCATGACCTGAGATCATGACTTAAGCCAAAATCAAGAGTTGGAACCCCAACCGACTGAGCCACCCAGGTGTCCTGAAAAACAGTATCTTAATATATCTGTATTTTTAATACCTCAATGTTGGGGTCATGAAAGGTTTAACAGGTAATTGTTGACTTAACACCTTAAAAACAAAGAAAGACCTGCACCTGAAACAAAAGGAAATTTATTTATCAAATGCAGTAAAAATGGAAATGAAGAACACAGCAGAGCATGGTTGATCTCAGCTTCCCAAACTGACATTTTATATTTTCTCATTTGGTCCAACTGGCTTTGAGGGACTAACCTTTTGACATTCGGTGCTTTTCCCTTTCAACCCACAGCATCTTCTGCTGCATGTTCACTATTCAAAGTAGACCAAAGGGAACAATGACAGTCTGCAGCTATTATTCTGCCATTTAATCAAACCTGAATAAAGCGCTTGTGCACAGAAGGGAAGAGAAAAGTGTCAAGGGACTCACTAGAGGTTACGTGAAGAGGCTGCCAGGATGGGACTCATCAGTTCGCATAAGATGAGTAATTTCCATCAGGACTGAGGAGGTTCTGAACACATTTCTTTCTCTCTTTTTTTAGGACTGAAAATGGAGAGAACAATTTCTCAGCACCTGTTAGCTGGTGAGGCGAACACTGTAAATTCTTGACATATAAATAATCATGAACCCACAGCAGAAAATACTTCTCTAGGCGGCCCTTCACTGAACTGGCTCGTGTATATTCAAAGTTAAAGCTATGGTAAGTCAAATATAACACTGTAGCTACAACTACTCCAGTTTAAAGGCAGAGATACTTGGGGGGCACCTGGGTGGCTCAGTGGGTTAAGCATCCAGCTCCTGATTTCAGCTCAGGTCCTGATCTCAGGGTCCTAGGATCGAGCCTCGTCTCAGGCTCCCAGCTCAGCATGGAGTCTGCTTGAGGATTCTCTCTCCTTCTCCTTCTGCCCCTCCCCACTCTCCAAAATAAATAAATAAATCTTTTAAATGTGTGTGTGTGTGTACACATACATACACACAAAAGGTAGCCCCAAATCCCTTGGCTTCTCTGCCCTTCCACATATCATTCTCAGACCTGCATATCTTCGGTGGTAAGAACAGAGAAATTTTTCAAACTGAGCTCCAATTCACAAGTACTATACCAATTTTATACCCCTGAAAACCTGAAAATTTTAAATTACAAAACAGATAACTCAGAAAGACTGCATCCCATAGGAAGATCAACTGATGCTAAAATGTACTGATTCGTATAGAGTGACTGCCCTTTGAAAATTCAAAACCACATCACTCAAAAAAAATTTACAACCTATATTTAGTATTTGAAAAGAAGCTACAAACCTTAAGTGAAAACAGTGCATTTCTGTTTTCAAAATCCAATTTTTACTCTCCTTGTATAACAGAGAATTTTAATCTCTTCCTAATCACGAGAAGAAAAGGCTATTTGGATTAAAAGCTGTAGTTATGTGTCACTCGCCGCACTTTAGATGGCTCTGACCTTTTTGAAAGAGATCAGTTTTGCATTTCCATTTCTCCTACCTTAACTATTCCAATGGCTTAAGAGCTGGACTCCCTCTCTCTGGTGCCTTGACTTTCTAATCTGTCATTGACACTATTACCAGAATTATCTTATTAAATCATCAGAATCATGCTATTCTCCTGCTTAGAAATTTTAAGTAATTCCCTATTTCCTACAGAATAAAGTCCAAATTTCATACCAGAACATTCCAGAAACCCCACGATCAAAGCCTGCCTCACCTTTCCAGTCCCCTATATCACAACAAAGTTCAACATACCCTGGCTTCAAGGACCAGGAACACACCAAGTTCTTTCTGTGGGTCTAGGACTTTCTCACATGGCTCCTTCAGTCCCTCCATTTATCTGCCACTGATATATAAAAATCAACTTTACTCCATACATATCCTACTTTCTTCACGAAGATATTTTCAATACTCAGTCATAACTGTTCATTTCTTTGCATTCCCACGACACTCAGATTTTATTTCTAGAATGATAATTATTTTATCATGATTAGTATTATAGGTGGTTCTCTGCATTGCCCTCTTTCCCACTACTGTTTAAGATCAAAGATCCAATCTGTTGACCTTCAGATAACCAGAAGTTCCTAAAAAAGAACTAAGTACATGATGGTTTTACAGTGAATGTTTGCTGAATCAAAGAATAAATGAATCAAACAATCAACCAATCAATCCATAACAAGGGGAAAAGGCAAAGCTTTGAGTCAAATCACAGGGCTTTGAGCACCTGCACTTATACACATCATCACCATGGTTTTTCAGGATATAACATAAACACACCAAACTTGTGTGTGTGTGTAAGCATATGCACACATGCATGTATCTACAACACATGGGTACTGAAAATCAAAAATTCAATACCATTTAGAATTGTCCAAAAAAATGAAATATCATTATAAATCCAATAAAACATGTGTGGAACTCATATGATGAAAACAACACAACGCTGATGAAAGAAAACATAGACAGTCTAAATAAATAGGTCAACATGTAATATTCATGGATTGGAAGACTCCACACAGTAAAAATGTAAATTCTCCCCAAATTAATATACAGGTTAAATGTAATTACTATCAAAATTCCAGCAACAATTTTTGTAGATATACACAAGATTATTCTAAAATTTATTTAAAAATACAACGGAACCAGAATAGGTAAAACAATTGTGAAAAAGAGTAAAGGGAGCGGTATCAGTCTACCTGTAAAGGGAGAGGTATCAGTCTACCCGATTTCAAGACATTACATAGCAATAGTGATCAAGACTGTATGGTATTGATAAGGGATAGACACACAGACCAGTGAAACACAATAGAGAGTTCAGAAATAATGATAAACTCCTGAGCTATAGGACTAGGCAAAGAGCTCTTAGACTCAACACCAAAAGCACTATCCAGAAAATGAACATATTGATAAACTAAACTTCATCAAAATTTAAAGTTTTTGATCTGCATAAGACCAGCTAAGAGGATGAAAAGATAAATTACGGACTAGGAACACACCATTTGTAAAGCATGTATCTGATAAAGGACTAGTATCCAGTATATATAAAGAACTCTCAAAATTCAACAGTTTGTAATTTGAACATTTGATTTAATGCAAAAAAGGTAACTTTCCCAAAGTATGTCATATAAATCAACTCATATGGCATGACTGAGGAAAAAGCAGAACATCATGAGCATTCCACTCCCAGGCTCTTGGAGTTCTTGAAAAGGATAGTTGTTCCAATTCTCACCAAGTCAGAAAAGAATGAGAATGTTTTCCATAGCAAATATCCATACTTTACTAAATGGAGAAGCCAGAAAGAAGGTTTTTTTTTTTTAAATAAACACTTTTCAAAAGGCCTGAATGTTATTAAACTTTCTATCTAATGATAATATCTCACTGTCCCTTCAGTAGTTATAATTTTGTTTTCTGTAGTTGCAAATTTGTATGAAAAGAAGCCTAAGCCTAAGAGGCTCATCTGATACAACAGCTTACCTCACCTAAATCCATGATTCTTGATTCACATCATCATTCTTAGCAATTATGGGAGGGCTGTGGCTTTATCAGGAGCTGCAAGAAAACCTCTGAAAACAATTAAAACATTCTCTTTCTTGAACATATTTAAGAAAAAACAGCAAAGCGGGGTGCCTGGGTGGCTCAGTCAGTTGAGTGGCTGCCTTCTGCTCTGGTCATGATCTCAGGGTCCTGGGATTAAGCCCCACATTGGGCTCCTTGCTCAGCGGGGAGCCTGCTTCTCCCTTGCCTGCCGTTCCCCCTGCTTGTGCTCAGTCTCTGTCTCTGTCTCTCTCCCTCTCTCTCATTCTCTCTGTATCAAATAAATAAATAAATAATCTTTAAAAAATAAATAAAAATAAAAATAAAAAAACAGCAAAGAGAAAGAGAGAGAGCAATAAACTCAACTGCTGTCAAAATAATTCTTGAAAATGTTTCACTATCCTAATTACAGCCACAATGAAGTAAGCAAATGACACTGCTGCAGCTATTATTATTATAATTAAAATTGTACCCTAAGTTTTCATTTTAAACTCTATAATTAAACCATTGCCATCTATGAACTAAAGTTACTTCAAAAAAACATATTATTTTTCTGACCAGCTTTTTTAAAATGTATGATATTTAGACCAAAAGAACCCATTTCCATATACAGGCAAAGATGGCCCTGGGGAAATGACTAGTGAACCTTCAGGTAAAATGACATTTTAATCTTCCTTTACAAACCACATCTCCTACCTGGTTTCATAAGAACATCAGCTCACTTTGTCACTTGCTGTATTACATTAAGAAAAATGTTTTTATTTTCTCACCTTTCCTTCTAGAAGTGGCATATGACCGACAGTTCAAGAGGAATAGCCTTTACTTGAAAATACTTTCTTTTAGAAATACTCCAAAGGTATATTCCAACCTAAACTCCTTTAAGACATACTCTAAATTGGAGATTTTCATATAAAATATATGTATTCACCTCAGCTAGATGACATATACAATTGATAGATAATCTAGATAATTTATAAATTTTGTAGGTGAAATTTAAATTACACATCAATAATATAATTTTCATAAGATAAGTTAACACACTATTTATATGCCCCTAGCAGGTCCACTAATATGCTTCAGGATCCATGAACCTTTGAAATTAAATGCAAATTCCGTATGTGTGTGCACATGTGCTTAGCTTTTAACAGTTTCTCAAAAGAATCTATAAACCAAAAAAGTTAAGAATCACTGGCTTTTTCCCAAATGACCATTATATTATTTACCTAAAAGTAGCATGAGGAAAAGGGGACATAGCGCCCTCTAACTTTTAGAGGGCTTAAGTAACTATGGAGTTTTCTATTTACTTCCACACCTCTATGTAATTGAAATGGGTTTACCAAATATTCCTTTTTTCCCCACTCCTTTTGAATGACTCATTTTTCATTTCCACTCAAGCACGAAATAACAGCCACTTTAAAAGGATGCATATTTTCACATCAAGCCAATCTAAAAATTATGTTCCCTAGAAAATGTTCAAACCACAAAAAACATTAGGCACATATGCCAGAGGGGCTGCTGTTTGGTCCCCTGGTTAGTGCTGAGGTAGGCAACAGGAGCTAGAGATGTAAAAGAGCTTCTCAGAATTCAAACCATAGCAGTATTTTTAGTGCATGAAAATTACTATTATTTAAAATGCTGGGGTGCCTGGGTGGCTCAGTTGGTTGGG
This sequence comes from Mirounga angustirostris, assembly GCF_029215605.1. Lineage (NCBI taxonomy): Eukaryota > Metazoa > Chordata > Mammalia > Carnivora > Phocidae > Mirounga > Mirounga angustirostris. The sequence continues at coordinate 64,716,875 of NW_026991714.1, forward strand.
CGTCTGCCTTCGGCTCAGGTCATGATCTCAGGCTCCTGGGATAGAGCCCCGCATTGCGCTCCCTGCTCAGCAGGGAGTCTGCTCTTCCCTCTCCCTCTGTGCTCTCTCTCCCTCTCTCTTTCAAATAAATAAATAAAATCTTTTTTTTTAAAGATTTTTTTAATGTATTTATTTGACAGAGAGAGACACAGTGAGAGAAGGAACACAGTAAGGGGAGTGGGAGAGGGAGAAGCAGGCTTCCCGCGGAGCAGGGAGCCCGATGTGGGGCTCAATCCCAGGACCCTGGGATCATGACCTGAGCCGAAGGTAGACACTTAACGACTGAGCCACCCAGGCACCCCATAAATAAAATATTTAAAAAATGATAATAATAAAATAAAATGCTAATACACTCATACAAATTGAAAAAGTAAATCTTCTGTCTTGATGAGCTACAATGGTTTGGTCATCTACGTGAAGGCTTTTCAGTCCAAACATGTTTAACTAGTTCTGTCTGTGCTGCTCCTCTGTAGGCTGCTGAGAGTAGGGGCCTCTGCCTCATTCATTCTTCCATACCTAGTGTCAAACATATTAATTCTAATAGTTTTTGATTAATGAATATTGTATGACGTGATTAAATTCCATCATTTGGACGTCGAAAGCGATCCCAATCTGGACAGCTTTAGCATGCTCTAGAAATGATGGAGAGAACTATCATTTCCAGTCGCATTCCTTGAGTATTTCATGACAAATCAATGCTAATAAACATAGGAGTAATTGGGCAAAGAACATAAACTTGCTTAAAAAACAGAGACAAAGGGGTGCCTGGGTGGCTCAGTTGTTAAGCGTCTGCCTTCGGCTCAGGTCATGATCCCAGGATCCTGGGATCGAGCCCCGCATCGGGCTCCCTGCTAGGCGGGAAGCCTGCTTCTCCCTCTCCCACTCCCCCTACTTGTGTTCCCTCTCTCGCTGTGTCTCTCTCTGTCAAATAAATAAAATCTTAAAAAAAAAAAAAGAGAGACAAAAAGTGATTCCAAAATCAATCTTCCTAAAGCTTCTTAATTAAAATGAATGTGGCAACTGTCACCAAATATATCTATATAGAGATACAGATACATAGATATAGACATGGAATAAGAATACAGAGTTGAAATTCTTTGCATGTTCGAGCCAAAATGAAATTTTAAATAAAAGAGAAGCATATAAGGTCATACAAACAGAAGGAATTTCTAGGGGTCACCTAGTTCAAACTCCAAGCGGGCTATATGTCATTGAAAGTAAGTTTCTTAAACGCCTCTAGGATTATAAAATGCATTATTAGGTATTCAGCTTTCCAAAACCATCCTCTGTTCACTTATGGAAACAGGAACAATAACTAAAGGAGAAAAGAAGAGGGTTCTCAAGTCTGGAAGTGCCCACTGAGAACAGCACTTGGGAGCATTAGATCAGAGTCTAAGGTCCTGGTTTCTTGATCATTCATATCCTGAAATCCTCTCAAATATGTCAGGAGTTGCACATATTCCCAAACTATCACCCCAGCACAGTTCCAACAAAATGGATGGAGTTAACATCCATAAACAGAAGCTTAAAGCTCAGAGCTCAGGCCAACTCTGATAAATAAGTAGATCTTCTCAATTTGTGGTTACCATCCTGCAAGAGCATAAAAGCTAGCCATCCAGGTGAGCAGTAGATCCTCAGATTTCAGTTTGATATACATCATCAATTCCAAAAGCATAGGTGCCTCATGCTCAGATCTGAAAGTTGAAAGAAAGGCATATACTGTAGATGCCTTCTGGAGGAGCCCAGAGACAGTCCAGAAGAATGAATCCCTGTGGCCTCCATTCCTGCCTTGAGATGGAACCTTCTTGTGTTATTTTTGGGGCTTTGCAATGGGGAAAAAAAAGTGGCACAGAAAAAGAGGGATGTAAGCAGGGCTTTCAGACTTTCTGGGGGGTGAAGCAAAAAGATGGGAAGAAGGCTGGGATGAAGAATACGAGCTCTGCAGATCAGGCGGAAAGAACATAACAACCAGTGGGCAATTTTAAGATAAGGAATACTGTTTACTGAATGAATGAGTGAATTAATGAAAGAATGAACGAACAAAGGAAGCAGTGAACAAATAAAATGAGTAAATAAGTGAAGAGTGAGCCTATAAAGAATGAGGTAGATGAAGGGAAGGTTGGAACTAAGATGCAAATAATGAGTCTGAATCCATCCCAAAGAACAGGATGAGAAAGGCATACCTAAGAGTTGTGCAGTACATAGTCCGCCCAACTGTACACATAGACTTGCCTAAAAGCAACGAGCATTCACTGGAAGTTTTTTATAATGAGGAAGTAAGTGCTTGAGGAAGATTAATCAAGAAGCAGTAGGTGAAATGTAAGACACAGAAGCCTTACATCACATACAAGAACTATAAGCTAAGCCACTGTTTTGACTATAAAAGACCAATGTAAGATATGCACATAACAACTACAATTTTGGAATTAATGATCTTTTTAAAAATTGAGATACAATTCACACACCAAAATATCTATGCTTTTAGGATATATAATTCAGGGGGTTGTAGTATTCACAAAGTGATAAAACCACCACCACTATCTCATTCAAGAACATTTCATCACCCTGCCAAAAAAATCCTTGTACCTATCAGCAGTCACTCCCCATACTCCCTCCCTCCCTCCAGCCCATGAAATTAACAGACTTTAATCTTAATATGGATTTCTCTTTTTTTATATATCCCCGAAGTGCATATATGAAGATTTCCACACAGCAGTCTCAGTAGAGGATAAATGATTCTTTACAAAAAACAAACCAAAAACCCCCACAAAACCTTCAAAATCCAGGAAGTATCAAAGAAGGTGATTTTCTTTTCTACCCACCTGATGTGGCATTGTTACTCTCACGTGGTAAGTGGCGATTTTCAAGCTTCACAAGTTTAGTTGATTTTTTTTTCCTGTTTTAAGTTCAACTAAAAATGTACTGGCATTCAAATTTGTATATAATTCTACTATTGTGTTTTGGGATTGTTCTTTGGTATTTGGCAGTGCATTTTAAAAAATAAGCAAATCTCCAAATTTCTCTCAGAGATTATTATTGCCCTGAATTTTAGAAGAAATCTCATTTGGATTTATACGCCTCTCTGCCCCTACACATATACACATTCTCTCTCTCTCTGTATTCTTCTAACAATGCAAAATACCTTTGTTAAAAAAGAAGCTATTCCTCAAGTTAATGAAATCAGACTGAATAAAAATAATTGTGACTCTTATTTTCCCAATTCTCTTAATATGGCCCAAGAGACTAAATTTACAAATAGGACAGATGTTGTAGACATTCTCATCTTTTCCAGCCACTCACCCCCAAGTGCTGCATCCTAAGGACCAAAACATATTCGCACTCTACCTACAAAAGACAGTGGTATGAACACAGCTGTTTTTTTTTTTTTTAAGATTTTATGTATTTATTTATTTGAGAGAGAGAAAAAGGCAAAAGCAGGGAGAGCTGCAGAGGGAGAGGGAGAAGGAGAAGCAGGCTCCCTGCTAAGCAGGGAGCCTGACGTGGGGCTCGATCCTAGGACTCTGGGATCATGACCTGAGCTGAAGGGAGATGCTTAACCAACTGAGCCACCCAGGTACCCCAACACAGTTATCTTAATGACATTCGGCTTCTGAGATTTTAAAAAAACAACCCCAAACTAAAAAATATAAAGAATGTGTTTGGGCCAGTTCACCTTTTCCTATCGACTATTTTTAAAAATCTATTTTCTTTTTTCACGGTTTAAATGCTTCCTATAGTGCCTAAATTTCTTTGAACTGCTCTCATAGACAAGTACAGGTGGAAAATCTTTTCTCAAGTGTTCAGGTCCTTCAAGTTTGCTGGGCACAATCTAACCCCTTTTCTCTCTCCCCCTCAGCAACCTACAACTTCATAGGGCTGCAGGGTGGTTGAGGGCCCCAGGGAGGCGGACTTCAGGAGCACAGAGGCCACCAAGCCCCAGCTGGAGCCATTCAGGGATGCAGATCCATCTTCCCCCCTCATGATGCCTGTATACCCCGAGGGGATCTGCCATCAATAATTCAAAAGCAGCAAAAAGAGCATGCTCTAATCAATACGGAGTAATGGCAAAACTCACAGCAGGTTCCAGAGGACTGATTGGGTGTTATATTAATAACTGACGTAACTACCTCAGAAAATTTAATTTTTCATGGACCAAAGACATAAAATTAACCTTTTAACCTTATCTTTATAAAGGATCTTTCCCAAAAAAAGTGAAAAATATTTAGGAAGCATTTTTAATAAAAGCAGTGGGTTAAAATGAGTATTTCAAACCTAGGAGATTTGCTAAGATCACACAGAAAAACAAAATTAGAACTAAAATTCTTAATTATTTTTCACACCTTTCATGATTATTTTCAAGGGCACGTTATAGGGGCTTTAAAACACACTTTGGTTTTTCCACCGCCAATTGCCTATATTCAAGAAAAGGAATTTTGAGTATTCTGCACCCGATTTCTCCTTTTCTAGTACTTCCCCTTGTCGAATTAAGAGCAAACCAATCAAACTGCATCAGAGTGGCTGATTATGAAACATACTGTTATACAAAAATGATAAATTCTGATTTTATGATTACCCATCTATGCCTTTAAATTCAAAATTCTTGTTATGTGTCGCTGTTGCATAGAAAATCTGAAATGGTTAACAATGGTGGATTACCGAAGACCTTCCTGATAGGTTATTTCCCCAATTTTGTTTTATTCAAGCTGATGTTCAACAGAATTTGAGTTTTTCAGCATACCCCGAGGGGAAAAGCAGCCAAGAATCTTCCTAGAAAGTAAGGACTGGCTGATCTGAACATGCCACGGACAATCCTCCTAAAGATATAAGAGAGTTAGGTTTGATTGATTTTTCAGTGAAGGAACTCTCCCCTTCATGAAGCCCTGAGAGCCCTTCCATTACTTATTGGTTGATCAGAAGACCAAAAAAACCTAAGAATGGAGAAATCACTCTTTAATTACATAAGAATACTATCTAAAGCCAAGATCTCCTCTAAAGTGGATGAATGAAGAATGCACAAACATATGAAATAGGAAGATATGCCAAGAATGGCCAATGAGGTACAAGTATCAGATTCTTCCTGAAATGCGTGGTAAACAGGTAAGAGGCTGGGCTGCTCTGGAGACCAGGAGCAGCGGCTTCAAGTCCAGTTCTGCTGCTCTGATATGTGTCATCCTGGGAAAGAACTTCTTCTCTAAGCCTCAGTCTCCCTATCTGGAAAATTATGCATGGTGCTCACCTTGTACAACTGTTCTGTGAGGCTATTCCCCTGTCAACTAAAGCTTATGCTTTTAAGCATCAATTTTTTTTTTTTTTTTAATTCCAACCACTTGGATGAAAATGCTTTTTAAATGCACATCATGGTGCCGGGCTCAAGGGGGTGGAGAGTCCCATCCTTGGTAATTCAGCACCGAGTTTAAGAGCCATAGTTACTGTCTTGTGTAACTTATGACAGTAAAGAGGAACTGCCAGGGGCCACCCGCGTGGGCAGGCTTCAGGTGGCCGATCCATTCAACTGCCAGGCTTTTCTTGAAGCTGGTGGTGACTTTTGTTGGAAAACAAAATCTCACGACGGTTCGGGAGAAACTAAATCTCCCAGGGCCACATGGAGCTAATACATGAGGAACTAGTCACTTCAACCCCAGTGTCTGGCCCGGGAATCAAGGCTCCTCCTGTACTCCACAGGGGCTGCCAGATTTGGGCTACAGCAATGGAAACTCTGCAAAGAGCTATCGGGATTTGAACTGCATTTGACTAAATGTTGGCCAAGGTCACAGGCCACAGCTACAAAAAAAGCTAATATTCAAACAAAGACAAATAATTATTTTTCCGATTTTGTCTTGTTTGTGCTGATATTCAGAGGAATCTGAATTTCTTAAGCATACCCTGACCTTGACAGGGGTGGGGCATACGCATCCTGAAAGCCAGCTGGCTGCTAGACAGAAGCTGAGTGGGCGGGACCCTTCTGTAATCTGTAACCGCTGGTGTCGTGCTTCTGTCTTCCCAGTTGCGGTGGCTGACCACAGCAACAATGGCTTATGTCTACTAAACATGTACAAGCAGGCCAGGAACTGTGACGAATCCTTTACTCAATCCCAGCCCTCCTGAATGTTCTCAGAATTTACAGAGTGAATGATTAACGTGCCGCTATAAATACGTTTCCAAAAATCTTCATATAAATTTATTAAACGATCCAGAATTTCGGAACCAATGTAAAAACATTCCAAATTTACACTGATGTTTAGTAATTTTATCTCCTGGATTCGAAGGCAAAGAATACAGTACTAGTTCCTGTTTAAATCCTGGTTATTGAGTTTCTTACATTACGTGGAGGCACAGTTCAGATAGAAGCAAAAGACTTATTTTTTTTTTAATATATTTTATTTACTTATCTGAGAGAGAGAGAGAGCACAAGCATGGGGAGCGGCAGACAGGAGAGGCAAACTCCCCGCTGAGCAGGGAGCCCCACTCAGGGCTCAATCCCAGGACACCGAGGTCATGGGTCATGACCTGAGCGAAGGCAGATGCTTAACCGACTGAGCCACCCAGGCACCCCAACAGAGTACCTATTTTGGAACAAAGTTAAGTTTCTTTTAAAGAAGAAAAATTATACTTACGTCTATTTTTCCTCCTCTTCCAAAGTTTGTTTTTTCTTACTTTCTCATTAAGAATTTACCTTGAAGCAAGAAAGAAATGCTTGGAAGACAGTAGTTGCCTATGACCAGCCATTGCCACCCTCAAACCTAAGTGCAACCATATTCTTTTTCCTTCTTGCTTTTCATACCAGAAGGATAGCAGTTGCTCTCTCAATAGTAAAACCGATTCTCCTCAACCCTCTGTCACTGCTGGTAGGCCTGGGTTTCAGTGGGCAAGCAGGGCAAGCCTATTCTCAGAAGTGAGTCCTTGTAAGCATATTGTGCTTTTCTGAACATCGACAAAAGCAAACTGGCCAGGACATAATGAAGAACGATGAAAGCAAAGACCAAGTGAGGGGGCCTAGAGATCTTAGTTCTAACCTTTGGTGGCTTCTTCATGGACATAAACACAAGCACAGGAGGCTCTGTGGAAGTCACACTGGCTACACAACCAGCCTCTCGTAAGTAAGACCCACGTGGAACCCACGAGGAGAAACGATTGCTGCCAGGATGTACAACAAAATCTTGCTAACGTGTGGTAATAGGCAAAAAAGTAAGTCTGGGTGATAGTGTGCTTTTTAAAGGAAATAGAGTTGTAGTACATTTAATGCACACGCACACATACATCCTTAAATCAGACTAATAGTGTAGAGGGACTTGGGACCTGCTTAAAAGACAGGGACTATTTGTAAGCCACAAATTATTGCATGAAATACAGCCTCCTGAAAGGCTTAGAAACAGGAGGCTTTCTTAGTGTGTTTAAACAGTCTACTTGCAGTCTTGGTTATATAATGGCATTCCAAGTAAGATTCCATTATAATATATTTTGAAAGAGGGGCGCCTGGGTGGCACAGTTGGTTGAGAGTCTGACTCCTGGTTTGGGCTCAGGTTGTGATCTTGGGGTTGTGGGATTGAGCCCCACATCAGGCTCTGCGCTCAGGGCGGAGTCTCCTTGAGATTCTCTCTCTCTCTCAAATAAATAAATAAATACATCTTTAATATAGATATACATATAAAAAGAAAAAAGTCAAAGCAGTCCTATGTGAATCATCATAAATGTTAAATTAGTGAAGTCTAAATTCTCAACATTTTGCTTACTTATGATTGGGGCTCTCAAATTTGCCCTGGATCCCTCCAGCTGGTAAGTCAGTCAACATCATCTAGCTACATGTCTGGAAGAATGCCCAACGATATAACCCCACAGAAGGCCAATGGATCCAGACACTGAAAATGTGATTTAATGCAGAAAAGATCACTTTACCAAAGCTTTTACACTTTCCAGTCAGGCATTTTCTTCCTCACAGAGCAGCCGCACGGTTAACAAACTGCTTCTAGAAGCTCCTGTAAAGTTGTATAACTTTAGCTGGGGAAAAGCTGGAGATTTTCTTTTCTACTCCCTGACTGTACTTCTAGGCTAGTACTGAAGCCCAGCAAGGTTCTCCCTGCCTGATCGACAGCCTCATTGTAGAGCTGACAGGTGGTGATGGATACACCCTCCCAGGGTATTACTGAGGATTTGAGAAGCTGCTCCACCATGTCCTTGGTGCTCTCGAGTGCAATGCTGTGGGCTCCACTGTTTCCCCTCAGATGCAGCAACATTCTGAGAGGGACTCAGCTTTGAAATTCTAACCTTGCACCTCTTAGTTCAGTTTCTTCTCTGGGCAGCACTGAAGAAGAAATGGATTTTTGGTATTTGAAGCTCATTTTTATGTTTGCACTAGTATCAGTTTGATTGACCCATGATTATTAAACCACAGTTTCTGATGAAACTCCACTTCACCATAACATGTACAATACTGCAGCTGAAGGTGATTAATTATAGCCTAGAATAAAATAATAACAGACTTCCCTATTTCAAATACATAATGGGAAGCTGCTGTTTAATTCTACTTATATAAGAATGGACAGAGTAATATACCCTTCCTAGCAAGAGATTTCAAGAAGCTGCATTTATCTTTTTCTTTTCTCCAGTCAGTTGCTATAAATGATAGGAGCACATCAGAATGTGATTCACTGACACTGACTGGCAACCTCTCCTCTTGTTTTTAATTGGAAGCATGTCAGAGAACCACCCATAAAGGCGGACTTTGTGTAACTAATAGCCTTCATAAATAAGACCTTTGGAAATCACAGCAAGATAGAAAACATTTGGCTACAGTCACTGTGTTCCCACTTCACTGAAGACTGGGGACACGGAATTTAAGGTATACATACATAGCTAATTCAGAAAGCATGAAACAGGTGCCCTGGGGAGCACAAAATTGCCAGAAAGACAACTGGGCCCCCGCTTCCCAGCATTTCTTTCTGATATAGAGTGATTAAAAAGCGATGCAGGAGACGGAGGCTTTCACTAACCTGTCAAGCCTAATTAAAGGGGGGAGAACTGCTTCTTAAAAGCATGACGGGAAATGTAGTTATGGCCAAAACCATTCTCACAGCCTTAAGATAAAATATATACTTAATTGTCCTGAAAACAGTTTGGAGTCAGAACACAGTTATTATTCTGGTAACTAAAATTAGGAAAGCAAGGGTGTGTAGTGTTGTGTGTGGCTGTAGGACTCCTGAAAACTGCGCAAATACTCTCTACTAAGAAAAAAAAACCAGGGGTGCCTGGGTGACTCAGTCAGTTAAGCGTTCGACTCTTGATCTCATCAGCTCAGGTCGTGCTCTCTGGGTCAGGAGACTGAGCCCCACGTCAGGCTCCACACTCAGCACAGAGTCTGCTTGAGATTCCCTCCCTCTCCCTTCACCCTTCTCCCTGCTTGTATGCTCTCTCTCTCTAAACTAAGTAAATCTTTAAAACAAACAAACAACAACAACAAACAAAGCCCACGAAACTGAAAATGATAAAATTTTTAGGTAGGCTCACTCCTTTTATATAATGTCAAGCTCCTTGGAATTGTATTTTTTAAACAGAAATATCAATAAAATGATTATTTAAACTATGACTCCATTCTCAATTCACAACTCTGCAGGAACTGGATGAGTTAAACTGGAGCTTCCCTAGGCAGCAGGTTCTTCTTGCTTCATAAGACACCAATATTATGGTGATTTCATTGAGAAAGTGCAAACAGCCCAAACTCTCCACTCACACTGCAAAATTATTAATGTGTGCACTGGAATGAATAGGGGCTTGAGAATCAGACCGGAGCCTCTAGCTGAGCTCTGCCCAGTAGCTACAATGTGACCTCCACCAAGTTCATTCAACTTCTGAGCTTCAGGTTCTTCTTTGTAAAATGAAAGCACAATTATGAGCACCTAACTGGCAAGGTGGTCTTGAAAATTAGTTACAAAGTATGTAAAGTGCTTAGCTGCTCAATAAATAGCAACTTTTATTCTCATAATGATTATACATTAATTTTGGCTAATAATACTGAGCTGTCAGGATCAAATTAAATAATTTCGTGCACGTGCTTGGACAATTAAAGGCGCGATAAGCCTCTCAGCCTCACTGGATCAAAGACAACTTTTAAAGTGCAGTTTCAGCCCTTCATTTGTTTTGATCATCAAAGTGTGGTTCTCATATAAGTACTATGTTCTCACCTGATGTTCCCACCTTCACGGAACCTGCAAACTAACAGGCACAGCTTCTGGAGTGAGACAGTCGACTGAGTGCTCCCTTGGAGCCCACCCATGGGTGGCTTCCTAGCTGGGTGACCTTGAGTAAGGAGCTTAACCTCCTGGGAGCCTTGACTGTCTCATCCCAAAAAAGCAGGTCATAATAACAGTACTCACCTTACTGACACAGTGAGGGTTAAAGAAAACAGGCCGTGTATATTTCTTAGCACAATGGCTGGCAGGTAGTAAGCACCAAGTGTGTGAGCTGTCTTCATCTAATTAGTGACAATACGAGATCCTCTCTGCTGCGGATGAGCAAGCCATGCAGTACTCAGGTGACAGAGGCTTGCTGCTGTGAGCAGTAGAGGTGGGAATCTTTTTCCAGGGCTGTCTGACTTCAAAGCTCATGCTCAACTCTCAGGCTAGTAAAGGACTCTTCAACAGGCTCAGTCTTCTGGTTTTTCTTTTCTTTGATAACTTTTGTGTACTATTTTCCAAAACACACAAATAGGAGAGACAAACATCCTTTAAAAATGGTAGAATGAACCAAACAAAATCCCCACCCCACATGCAGAGTGTCCCCTGGGATCAGGATCCCCCACCAGAATAGTACAGGAATACAAGTGATGAACCTACACTGGCTCATCATCACCCAGCGTCCTTAGCTTATGGGCTACTCTTGATGTGGAATGTTCTAGGAGTTTGGACAAGTGTAGGATTATATATATCCATCGTCATGGCATCACACAGAGTACTTCCACTGCCCTAAAAATCCTCTATGCTATGCCTTTTCATCCTTCCCCAGTGCCCTCCAGCCTATGGCAACATGGATATTTTTCCTGTGTTCACAGTTTTCCCTCTTCCAGACTGGAATACAGTTGGAATCATGCAGTACTCCACCGTTTTACACTGGCTCCTTATTATTTTTTTTTAAAGATTTTATTTATTTATTTGACAGTGAGAGAGACAGCGAGAGAGGGAATACAAGCAGGAGGAGTGGGAGAGGGAGAAGCAGGCCTCCCACTGAGCAGGGAGCCTGATGCAGGACTCGACCCCAAGACCCTGGGATCATGACCTGAGCCGAAGGCAGACGCTTAACGACTGAGCCACCCAGGCGCCGCCATTGGCTCCTTATTATTAAGTGAAATTCATTTTATGCATCTAAGGCTCTTCCATGTCTTTTTTTGGCTTGATAGCTCATTTCTTTTTAGTGCTGAATAATATTTCATTATAGTATATAGCCCAGTTTCTTATCTATTCAATTAGAGAAAGCCATCTTGCTTCCTTCAAGATTTGGCAATTATGAATTAAGCTGCTTATAAATATCCATGTGTAGGTTTTTAAAAGCATAAGTTTTCACCTCCTTTGGGTAAATACCAAGAAGTGCGTTAATCATTATTTATTAATAAATACTTGAGTAGATGCAATGTCCTGATCGAAGTGCTAGTCGCTGAGGATATGATCATGAACAAGTTAGAGGGTATCCCTGGCCTCAGGGAGCTTACACATCTGGGAGAAAAAGACAAGAGAAAGGACATTACGAGATGGTGTGGCACATGATCTGACTGAAAAAATACCCAGGGATAAGGGGGTACCATGTGGGGGAAACAGGGAAGTAAATAGATAGAACTCTTTATTTTTTTTTTAAGATTTTAACCATTTATTTGACAGAGAATGCATAAGCAGGGGGAGAGGGAGAGGGAGAAGCAGGCTCCCCGCTGAGCAGGGAGCTTGATGCAGGACTCGATCTTAGGACCCTGGGATCATGACCCAAGCAGAAGGCAGACACTCAGCCTGAGCCACCCAGGCACCCCTAGAAAGAACTCTTTATAAGAACATAGGTAATAAAACTGCTACCTCATACTTGACCTTTTCTTAAAATCAAAATTTCCAGAGACATCCTGCTGCTGAGGACATTTGAGCACCAAACAGAAGGAAAATGTTCCCAGACTGAACTCACCAGAGCACGTACATGAAGGGTAAAGTCATGGTTCAAGAAAGAGCCCCTTATCCAAAGAAACCTTTGTCTTCCACCAAGTGCCAACAACATTTTTAAACATGGGGCAAAACTGCTTCTCTGAAAATTAAGGGCGAGACTTTTTTTTTTAAGATTTTATTTATTTATTTGAGAGAAAGAGAGAGAGAGGGCATGAGCAGGGGAGAGGGGCAGAGGGAGAAGCAGGCTCCCCGCTGAGCAGGGAGCCTGAGGACCCTGGGATCATGACCTGAGCCAAAGGCAGTCGCCCAACCAACTGAGCCCCGCAGGGACCCAAGGAAGAGAATTTAAAAGCAAATGACTTTCTTAGGACAGACAGCACAGGGGCCTCAGTAACTGACAGAAGACCTTTCCGGAAGGTGGGTTTTGAGGACGACAGAATAAGAGGGACTGGAAGGGAAGCAGGGAGAACAGAAAGGAGGTAAACTGGCTGCGGAATCTAAATAATGGAGCCTTGGGATGCGTACTGTCCAGAGCCAGATACATATAATGATCACGACAGAAATAATGCATTCTGAGAGGAAGGCAGAGACGGACTGAGGATGGCAGACAAAAGGGGAAGAAGCTGCTTGACATTTCAAGCATTATCCAAACTGCTCCTAATCCAGTGGAGGCTAATGGCATGGTCCACCTAGCCACAGAAGTAAACACAAAGAGCTCACGGATGGCCCTGTGTGGTTTTTGGAGTTAGACTCAGGCTGTTGCTCGTTAATCCGCACACAGGGATGACAGTGCTTGACAAAGGACAATCTGTTCAAGAATAATTAGATTCCCCTCACTTCTTGCCTTGGTGGCAGAAACACCCAACGTATTCACACTATCTCATTCTGCTTCCATCCGAATCCATATGTTCGTCGATCAGGTTAAAGCTGGAGCTACATGGCACGTTCTTCACCATAAACAAACTGCCTCAGCAAACCCTAAGGGAAAGCGGGGGATGCTGCTCTCTTAATTTCCCAAGCCTGGGCAAGGCTCTCCTTCAGGACCAGCAGCAGCTCGGATGACTTATTGCTGGAGAAAGGCCATAGCTCAGAGGATTCGTGGCAGGAGCTGCAGGTACAGCCTGGGGAGCAGCCCTCATTTACAGGGAGACAGGAGAGCAAGCCGGGAAAGAGGCCCATGAAGAATATGCCTTTATTACATGTTGAAAGCAAAGTAAATGAGGACATGCTCGGTGCTTGTAATTCCACAGGACGATTTAGAGGCCAAGACAGATGGGTGGAGGAAGATGGAAGGGAAAGAAGAGAAGAAAAATCTTACAGGTAGAGAGCACCTGCCATTTGACAAGCACAGTGCTGGGCACGTGGTAGAAACTCTCTCAAAGGAAAGGATACTTGGTGGCATCTGCAATTAAAGCACAATCCCCATTCCTAGCCACCCTCCCCACCCCCGCCAAGAACCTGCTGGGATCAGCCCTTTACTTCTGTAACCAGTAAGGTGACGATGCATCTATCACAACCCTGCCACCCCAAAGACACCAAGGCAGAGTTCCCACACCACCTAACCAGCAGGGGGCATGTGGAGGACGGTCCAGTGCTCTCAGGTGGGGAGCAAGGGGACCCTGCACCCGCTGGCGTGCCCCAGGATAAGCGCGCCAGGTTAGCAATGCAGTAATCTTGACAGGGAGTCTGAGTAGAGTGGTGGGGACCAAGGGGCAATGAGGAGAGTTTTAAGAAAAAAATGGGAGGAACCAAGAACTAGAACCAAGAAGAGAGACACCTGCTTTGAGAAGTCCTTCTGTAAAGGAAACTAGAGCATGAGGGCACTAACCCGTTCGAAGGGGAATGGAAAATCGGCAAGGTCTGATTTTAAAAAATACCTCCTGCTGCATTTTGATCAAATGATAAAAACACTTGGCAACCAAGAGTATCCTGGAGATCTGAATCAAAGCCCTTATTTTCTGCATTAAGAAACTGAGAGTCTGGGGGGGGCGCCTGGGTGGCTCAGGTTTAGGTTAAGCGTCTGCCTTCAGCTAGGTCATGATCCCGGGGTCCAGGAATGGAGCCCTGCATGTGGCTTCCTGCTCAGCAGGGAGTCTGCTTCTCCTTCTCTCTGCCCCTCCCCCCCTGTTATGCTCTCTCTCTCTCTCTCAAATAAATAAATAAAACCTTTAAAAAGGAAAGGAAAGGAAAGGAAGGAGGGAAGGAAGGAAGGAAGGAAGGAAGAGAGAGAGAGGGAAAGAGAGAAAGAAAGAAAAAAAGAAAGAAAGAAAGAAAAGAAAGAAAGAAAGAAAGAAAAAGAAAGAAAGAAAGAAAGAAAGAAAGAAAGAAAGAAAGAAAGAAAGAAAGAAAGAAAGAAAGAAAGAGGGAAAGAAACCAGAGATGGTTAAGTGAATTCTTGCCCAAAACACAGCGCTACTGAAGACCAAATTCTGCATTCAGGATCCCTCAACATCACTGAGCCTCTACTCTGTCCACCACCATCCCATGCCACATCTCTCTCTTCACTGCAACTGGTACCCAATTCTAGTTGTGGTTCTGTTTTCGTGAAGATCGTTCAAAAGACCTTAAAGATAAAGGTATCAGATTACTAGAAGTGATTTTTTTTTCCCTTTCAGAAGAGAAATTTTAACTATCTTCACCAACAAAGGGATTAAGTCTGCTCTGTGACAGAGCTGCATTAAAAATAATGAGGCAGATAAAGAAAAGCTTTTTTTTTTTATTTTAATGAATTCAAAAGCTGGAAGCATTATTGAGATGAACAATGTGTTCATTGCCCTAATCCAATATAATCATGTTTAAAAAATTATTCTGTTTAGGAACTTTCTGCTATAGCAGACAAAATCCAAAATGTGCCAAGTAGAATATTAAAATTAACCTCAGATCCTGAGTGCCATCCAAATAAAGACCAATATCCTAAGGACCGTCTTTTGAAAATACCACAAATAAGGGCGCCTGGGTGGCTCAGTTGGTTAAGCGACTGCCTTCGGCTCAGGTCATGATCCTGGAGTCCCGGGATCGAGCCCCGCATCGGGCTCCCTGCTCGGCAGGGAGCCTGCTTCTCCCTCTGACCCTTCCCCCTCTCATGTGCTCTCTGTCTCAAATAAATAAATAAAATCTTAAAAAAAAAAAAAAATACCACAAATAAGATGTGAAGTTTTGTGAAATACAAAGATGTCCTTCTGTCTACAATTTAACCCAAAGATTTCTCTATCATTTAATCCACATCTTAAAAAATTCATGATTCTACACATTTTTTTAAAGTACACTCTATGCCCAACATGAGGCTCAAACTCATGACCTCTGAGATCGAAGAGTCGAATATTCTATGGACCAAGCCAGCCAGGTGCCCCTAACACATTTTTTTTCATCTAAATCAACCATTCACTTCTGTGTATAAGGAAGCCCATTCAACCTCTCTGTTCTTTTTCACCTGCAGCTATAGAAAAAGAAATTTAGTTTCTGACTCATCTCACTGGGGTTGATTCTAAAGAAAAAATATCATAGCAACTTTTAGCATGAACACAAATTTGCTGCACAGATGTTTTAATCTTTTAAGTCTCAGAAGAAAACATCAGAATCTGTTCTTTCCCAAACAATTTGAATACAAAGAAATAAATATAAGCCAAAGAAAGCACAACATATAGAACACCTATAATACTACTCCTTTCTTTCTCAAAATATATCACATTTCTTAGCTATTAGGTTCTCACTCTTCTGACACATCAAGCTTAGATACTAGTATTCAGGTAACTGTAGCAGCAAAAATGACTTCGGTGAAGCGAAGTTAATTGCATTTCACTCATTCTGAGGTTTTGTGTTTTTTACTATTGCTCACTCACGCTGAACACATTATTTCAACAACAACAAAAATAAGCCACCAATGTCAGGTTCAGCTTTAATTTCAACAAGAGCACAGTAGTAGTTATAATTAAACTTGGAGGAAGAGCTCAATTCATCTTCCTACAGGTTTGTGATTAAAACCACTTACTCCAAATTAGTCCAAAATCTGGATCCAGCTATCATAAAATGATGATGCCATGTTCAACAATCCACAAAATTCCAATTAAAATCCAGTCCAGAATATGGAACATCAATAATGTAAAATTCTGTATACCCCAAATTTGTAATGGAATATAGCATAAATTTCAAAATTAATACAAATATTAAATGAATGAGTGAACTGATAATTGAGTCTTTTATAATCAGGGGTCAACTACCTGGTTTGTCATTTTCTAAATTCTTCCATTATCTTCTTACTGTCTACAGTCTGTTAATGCTGTTGTTCTGAGTGTTCACGGGAATAAGGGAAACAGACTGTCCCCATCTTCTGAGGAGGTCTACTAAGGTCTGGTGAAGCATGTTTTACATCTACTGGTTAACATGATTTATCACTACAATGCTATTTCTAGATATACTAATGTTTCTGTCTGCATTAAGCATAAGAATAACCCATGTGGACAAACTAAGACCCCAACCAAGGATTTCTCCTCTGCAGCCATGGAGGAAACAAACTGAGAATGCTTGTCCAAGAAAAAAAAAAAGGCCTGACCCAACCAACAAAGACAGCAGAGGTGGGGACACAGGGAAGAGGCCACAGGGAGACAGAACGAAAAAAATTCCTGTCCCTGTTATTGTGATTATGCCTCAAGGGCAATTTCCCCAACTAGAGCCCTGTCCCAAAATGAAGATTTTGAAAATAATGCCTCCAGTTTACCATCCTGAAAGATACCAGAGGAATAAGGCTTGTTTAGAAGCTTGGCTCCAGGTTGAAATGATATTACACAGAAGTTATTACTCTTAAAATATTATTTGAGGGGAAATATTAGTCCCATAACCCCCCATTTTTTTATGTCATCCTGGCCTTCTATATGCAGGAGGGAGTTTCTATTAGGTAGTGAGTCTTTATAACACAGCAGAAAAAGCACAGGGTTTGAGGCCAAGCAGTTTAAAATCCTGGCTCTGTTTCTTCTTAAATATAGTGCAGTGAACAAGTTACTTTAATTTCTGACCTTCAGTTTTCCCATTTGTGAAATGCAGACAATAAACCTGCCTTGAAAGATTATTGCAAGAAAGAAAAATATAACTTGAAGAGCACCCAGCCTAGAGCCTAGCAATGAGTAGGTACTAAATAATTATTTGTTCATCTTTTCCCCATAATCCCCATTCCACCAGCAGATGGGTGCAAACATCACTTAATTAGATAAATAAACACTTGATTATTTAAGAAAAATTATCTTTAAGGTCCATTTCAAGCCTGAAAGCATATTCAGCACTATATGGAGGTATTTTAAGAGTGTATGTTGCCTATACCCAAAGACACATTTAGGCATGTTTGACCTTCTAGTAGACTACACTCCAAAGATCTTTCTGTGGGAGGAACAAAGAATCTTCTGGAGAAAATAGGCACCTAAGGGAAGAAGTAGATGCTTGCATATTTGGTCAAAGGACACCAGAGGAGTAAAAAGAAGAGGTAAACTAGACCACCTTGACCCCCAGGTCTGAGGTCGACATCCTTGGGTGGGCTGGGCATTGGAGGAACAACAATAAACAAAGATTTGCTTTACTAAAATCATTGTTTCTGGGAGCCCGAGGCAGCATCACATCCTCCGGAGCCTAGGAAGCAAATCCTACTCACCTGAGGTGAAGGATGAGCCCAGTGGATGCTGGAGCAGGAACCAGAGAGGTTGGGCAATGGGGAAGAGAAGCTCCCAGGAGGCAGGCCATGGCTTGAAAAGAGAAAAGGCAGCTGAGGATGGAGAGCAGAGGTGAGGATGCTGAAGAAGTGGGAAGAAGAGCGTGTCTGCGGACATACTGGAGTAAGCAGTGTACTCAGTTGGGGCCACAAGGACTTTCAGAACCAGCTTGAGGAACTTACAAGTGGATGTGTGGAGACAGGGCATGGGAAGAACCATTTGGGGCCGACTGTCATCCTAAACTAGTGTAACCCGGTAAAGCAACAGTTATGTGTCTTTAGACTAATGGCACCTCAGACTAGACGCTTGTAAGAGAGAAGCAGAAAGAAAAGGAAGGGAACCAAGTTTCTGTGCACTTACTACATTTTAGGCAATGTTCTCATTTAGGTCTGTGTCATTTCACTCTAAAGAACAGATTAACAATTTTCTTTGATTAAATATACTTCCTCAATAAAGGCTTTTGAAGGAAAGCAGATTTAATTTTGATGATCAGGCTTTGAGGGTATCACCAAAGAGATAAATTACGCTGGAACTCACAGCAAATATTTTTATTGATTTATTTGGAGAACATTACTGTGTATGCCAGCAGGTCTCAAAGCAGCCCTCAAAGACCCTTTCAGAGGACATGAGAGGTAGGAATTATTTTCATAATAGTATAAAAATAGCATTTGCCCTTTTCACTCTCATCATGAGTGGGCAGAGGAGTTTTCCCGAGGCCGCGTGTTACATGATATCACAAAAGACCAAGCGAACAAGCAGATATAAGAAATAATTTGTCATCTATGAAGCCATACAATAAAGAGATTTGCAAACTGTAATACAATGCCAGTTTTTCTCCCCAATTTGTGATTGTTTTTGAAAAGCTATTTCTCACCAAAATATTTATATTAAAATTTAATGGATTTCTTATTTTAAATGAATTAAATACTTTAAACTCCTCAGTTTTAATTTCTAACATGGCAAAGATCGGTAGATACCCATTTAAAAATGTATCTTTTGGGTCCTCAGTAATTTTGAAGAGTATAAAGGGATCCTGAGACCAAAAAGTTCCAGATTCAGTGTTATACCACAGGCCATCTTTCTCCTCCCAAGAATAACCACAGGATATCAAGAAATGACTCAATCCCAGGTCACGCTGACCTTGCCTGGGGTGATGTGAAATCCAATTTTCTACAAAAATCAAGGAACACATGCCCCTTCTTCTTTTGCTCTTCCCAACTGGGTTGTATTTTCGCTAAATTATGTAGAAAGCATTTTTTTTTTAATTAATAGCTTGTTAAATGTGTGTGTATGTGTGTGTGTGCATTTTTGCTTTTAGTTTCTGGATTTTGTGCTGTTGTGTATTCGTAGGCTATACATGCCATGTTTTCTTGAATCACACTGAGAATACTGATGAAACCAGTCTGGAAGTTTTCTCCTGTTTCCTCAGTTATTTGCAGTGAGTCTTGATTCTGGCAGCAGCCAAGTCTCTTCATATGTAAAGTGACTGTCTTTATGTTTTAATTTGGCCTGTATCATTCAGGTTGATTTGCCCTCCCAACGCACAAAACTCACTGTTCTGCGCCTCCAGCAAGCCTTCAGGTGCATAACTGGTGAATGAAGTGTGGCTCAGGAGTTTCACCCTGTGGCGGGGGAGGGGGGCTCTACAGGCCCAAAAGTTTTAATAAATTTACAGACCACAGGAAGCAGTGTTACTGCTTACGGTCTCTACTCCCCAGTAGAGTGTAATTAATGCCAGTACAGCTCGTCCCTATTGACGCTTGTGCTCCGACTCTGCTCCTCTGACGGGTGGATCCTGAAATCAGGTATGCAGTGCTTCTTCTACAGGTAACAACATGTGTCTGGATTGAGCGGTCAAAAACAGCTCCCAACAGAACACCTAATATGGCCAACACTTTTTAAGGAAAATAGGACACCTCAGGAAAGTAAACTTCCAAACACGTATTTTGATGAAAAACCCCACACACTGTGAGCTTCCTCCTATTACGTAAGCATCCCCTTGCAGTCCGTCCAGTCCTGGGATGCTCCGTTCTCCAAGGACACCGGCCCCCAAGCCCTGTCCCCGCCCCAGCTTCACACCCATTCCTACCCACCCGGACCCAAGGGGCATCCTGACCACCCTCCTAGGATGGGCATCATCGACACCCTTGCTCCTTGTCTTTGTGCCTCCGCTGCTGGGCAGACCTCAACGCAGAGTGCTCCTGGGTACTCCCCTCCGGCCCTACACCAGCAAAGCTCCAGGGTGTGCAGGCTCCGGAGCTGCCCTGAGGCTTAACCCTAGACACCAATGACCAGCGCCTCTAGCCTTTCAGCCCCCTCTGCAAAACGGGGATGGAAATAACGGGAGCTTCCTTCATAGCGTTGTTGTGTGGATACTGCACGTGACTGGTGCCTGGCACAAGTAAGCACAGGAGAAATGTTTGCTATTTTTATTTGTGAGAACACCTGGCCTCTAAGCTCTAATGGAGAAAGTCATGGAACTCTGTGCCTGTGCGGCTAACACATGTATGATGTGCAGTTTATCCTTGTAACTGCTCGGGACCCCGGAACCTGGGATCCCATGGTCCAGATCTGTCCCCCACCCCTGGTTCTCTCGCCCTCTACCTCTGCTCAAGCCCCAACCTTCTGTACGTGATCTGCTCCCTCAGCAGAGGGTCTTGCTTCTGATTTCACGGAGAAAACAGAACTAGCCCATAAACTTTCTACCCAAACCCATGAACAGCAGGTGCACCCGTCTCCTACCTTCTCCCCCTTCTGAGAGGAACAGCACTTCCCCAACTCAGATCAACTGTGCATCCGGTGTCTTCCATTTTCCCTCCTGGCCTCTATTCCAGATGGTTCTCCCGCGACCATCACTTCTACTTCATCTTCAGTCCCTTTCTCTCCCATTGATAACTCCCCCTCAGCCTAAAATCCTGCTCTGAATCTTCCATCCTAAAACAAAGTAAAAGAAGACCTACCTCTAATCCCATTCACCTCCAGCTACACTGTCTTCCACCCTTCGCAGCCAGGTTGACAGAAAAATTCTATGTACTCGTGCCTCCATTGCCCAAACACCCCATATTATATGACAAATACTGGGACTGCAACAAGCACGAAATCTATGCTTCGGTTTCCAATGACCTCGTGCACACAAAGTCCATAAGACTTGAGGTTTGTACTTTGTGCTACTCTCCCAAATTGGATCATTCTCTCGCCTTCCTTCTGTGGCTTCATTACATGGCAAGTTCACTAACAGCCAAATACTGGCCCCATTTGGTCTCTGTATCCAAACATATAAGGGTACCGAGCCTGAGCTCGCTGAAAGACTCCGTGAAAATCATCTGAGTCTTGGTGGTTCCAGATCCTTCCCTGTGCTATCCACTGACAACGTGAAAGTGACTCAGTCAACAGCTTCTTTGGCAAAGTAAGATATCAAGGAGCCAAGGTTCCCCATCTGGTGCCATGCTTTGCTCCAGTGGGAAATCTGTTTATACAGGCAGAGTGATTCGGGCTTTAGCCCTCAAAGCCTCACCCCTGAGCAGGAAGCGGCCCAGTACAGACTCTAAGGCTACAGGGCTTCACAAGTGGTGTTACAGTGATCTTAACAGCAGAAGCCAGTCACCCTCCTGATCCATCTTTCTTTCCTTCCTTCCTTCCTTCCTTCCTTTCTTTCTTTAAGATTTTATTTATTTATTTATTTGAGAGAGAGAGAGCGTGCACACACACACAAGCAGGGGCAGTGGTAAAGGGAGAAGGTGAAGCAGGCTCCCTGGTGAGCAGGGAGCCCACACTGGGCTCCACAAAGGGCTCGATCCCAGGACCCCAGGATCATGACCTGGGCTGAAGGCAGACACTTCACCGACTGACCCACCCATGCTACCCAGGACAGAATTTTTTTAATTAATGTTAAGGTCTGGGAGTTTTGCCTTGGCTCTTAATTTCAAATACCTAATTTGATTTTTATATGTTTACTACATGCAGAAAGACTTTTCTGGGCCTTCTCATCATTCAAGTCAATTTAGCTAATAACATCCTTTCATCAGACAGCCCTATTAGTCCCAGAAATTTGAGAAATGGGTAACAGAAAAGTGAAAGGACAAACAACATGAAAAGAATTTTATAAATCCCGCCACTGGGGCGAGGGCAGAGGACAAGCAATTCACCAGTATATAAAATTAAATTGTTTAAAGATTTTAGACTCTAAACTTAACAAAGGAAGCTGTTAAACACTATCTGCAAAGACTCTAAAGCTTATAATGGTGAGAACATGTTTCCCCATGAAAAAATTCTACATCATGGTTATGATGCAAAGTTAACTCACAAAGACCCATTTCTCTGACTCCTTCAATAAACATTAAAATCTTGTGAGGTTGGGGCACCTGGGTGGCTCAGTTGTTAAGCGTCTGCCTTCGGCTCAAGTCATGATCCCAGCCAGAGTCCTGGGATCAAGTCCCACATCAGGCTCCCTGCTCAGCAGGAAGCCCACTTCTCCCTCTCCCACTCCCCCTGCTTGTGTTCCCTCTCTCGCTGTGTCTCTCTCTGACAAATAAATAAAATCTTTAGAAAAAAAAAAATCTTCTGAGGCACCATGCCAAGAATTAGGGACAGAAAGTCAAATAAGACCCAATTTATGCCCAAAGGAGCTTTGGATCTAGTAGAGGAAACTAAATTAACATTTACAGAGGGTGCTCTAAGTGTGTTCTAGAATATTCACAAGGTGCTTTGGAGAGCAAAGAAAAGGGGCACCTGAATCAGATTGAAGGGGGGCAGTTACAGAACATGTCCCTATAAGAGGTCTTGTTTGAGCTGAATTTGAAGGTCATGTGGGAATTCACTACACTAAAAAAGAAGACGGGACGTCAAAAGGTACTTGATGGCTGATCAGATGATGGAGGTGGGTGGCACAAAGGGGGCTTGAATGACTTGGGTGTCTGGTCTGGGCAAATGACTGAACATGGGCGCCATGCATGGAGAAAGGACTCACAGGAGATATGAGAGCACAGTCGAAGAGTTCACACGAAGACCAGGCAAAGTTGGAGCCTCTGCCTTACATCTGTTGGGAAGAGCAGGGGATTTCTATTAGGGCTTCTGTCAGCAAACCTGAGAAGTCAGGTGGTGTGAGATAGAGAACGGCCCCAGGCGCCGCCAGGGCCTGAACAACACAGGTGTTCCGGGCCCCTCCTCCCACCTCCACATGGACTCACAACCTACACGTTTTTGCCTGTTTGCAGCTTGTGCTTTGGCCCTGTCAGCAAAATGTGCCTCGGGAAGCTCTGGCTACAGAGCCACCACAGTGTCCAGATGAGAAAACTGAGGTGCAGAGACAGCAGCTGCCCAAGAGGAGAAAACAGGCAGGCAGCCCTCATCCACGGCCCATGCGCCTTGCCATGACATGCTGCCTGGTTTGGGCAGAAGCAGCAATCCTTAGAAGCCCTTTTAGAAGCCCAAGCTTTCCAAAGACAGGCTCTCAGTCAGAGACATCATGTCTCCTGATAGATCATCAAGGAGACAGATGCTGAGAGGCATTCCCTCTTCAGCTGCTCCTCTTACTCACCTCCTTTGTTACAAGCAAAAGGCCTACTTTAACGCTAGGACTTCCCTGGTTCACCTGGCTAGCCTGTCCTAAGGAACTAGAGTCTCCTCTTGCCACAAGCTGTCTTCTTTTCCAGGGCTGGCTTCCTCTTACTGTCCTCGGCTGCAATCTGGTGTTGTGGTTAGTTACACAAGAGACAAGCGAAACTCCATCAATTCCTAGGCAAACTGCTTTGAGAATCTGCAAACCGGGTCATCTATTACAGGGCTTCTAAAATCTGATGTCACAGAACCACATGCTTCTGACCACCACATGAAGGATCTAGACCTATAGTTTAGATGGAAGATGAGCTTTATAAAGAAATATATGGCCAGTGAGATCCCAGCAGGTTGAAGACTGCAAGAAACTGAAATGCTTAAATTATTCTAGGAAACGGGCCTATTCTCCCTTGGTTATGCAGAGCAGATTGAATGGACAGTTGTAGGTACAAACTGAGAGATAAATCGACCTCTAAATAAGTAAAGAGGCAGGGAAAACGCAGGTTGCAGAATGAATTATTAAAATCCACACTGGTCTACAGTCACGGGTATGACTGATTTCTGAGTGAAGACATCCTCTCCTGAATGCTGTTACTTACAGGTAAAAATAGACTCATTATTCCCCCAAGTCTCTTTCTCCATCATTGATGAAAAATGACACAGATCCATTGGTTTCTAAATGATATGTCTTACACTAAAATTTCATCCTGTGCACTGCCATCCTTTGAAACATACAGAAAGAAAAGAAGATCGTCTTGACATGCAAAATAGCACATTTCGACACAAAGCCACCGAGATATATGTGAAAGGGCGTTTTTTTCTACGGGGACAGAAATATAGTTCTGTTTGAAAGTTTACCACACATTTCAAAGTTGACTTTGAGCAAACACTTTAGGACAAACAAACAAATATACAGTGGCTAAAAGAGGAAACTGGCTTTATTTTTGTTTTTTTAGAAATACCCAGTAAAGGTAGAGTAAGATGTACATCTTTATGTTTCCTTTTTCTTAAACTTTTTTTAAGACTTCTTTATTTATTTAGAGAGAGAGCATGAGCAAGAGGGGTGGGGGGGAGAGGGAGAGAGAGAGAGAGAGAGAGAGAGAGAGAGAGAATCTCAAGTGACCACATGTCTGGTGTGGACTCTGACGCAGGGCTCGATCCTAGGACCCCGAGATCACGACCTGA
Source organism: Mirounga angustirostris (assembly GCF_029215605.1). NCBI lineage: Eukaryota > Metazoa > Chordata > Mammalia > Carnivora > Phocidae > Mirounga > Mirounga angustirostris. Next base: position 64,741,473 of record NW_026991714.1, read on the forward strand.
CCTGGAAACCAAGAGAGTTGGAGGCGTAACTGACTGCACTACCCACACACCCCTGTATCTCTTTATTCTACACAAACCACCGAAAAATACAAAAAGCTAGTAGGTGCTTAGAATTCTTAGCACATAGTAGTAAGTGTTCAATTTACTGATCTGAATTATATAAATACACAAACAAGCACAGAATATGTAACTACAAATATATAATCAGTCCAACACCATGAATTCCACTTCAATTTTCTTCTTTAACCAATAAACTAATGACTAAATCGAAAATGTTGCTCTTTAATCTAGATAATACATTTTATGTGTATCTAAGAAACACTTACTGAGCATCTACTTTGCATCAGACACTGCAGATGGAGCAGTGAGCAGCATGTGAGATATACAGAGCCAGAAGTAAAGAGACAAGATAATTATTTCAGGTCATGTGAACAATGGGGTGACAATCAAACAGTGCTGTCACCGGCATGTGAAAGGAGCTACTTTTAGATGGGATGACCCGAGAAGGCCTCTTTGGGGAGACCATGTTTCTTTTTTTTTTTTTCTAATATATATATATTTTATTTATATTTTTATTTATATTTTTACTTATGTATGTATGTATGTATGTGCTTGAACTCACAACCCTGAGATCAAGACCTGAGCTGAGGTCAAGAAGACGCTCCACATACTGAGCCACCCAGGCATCCCCTCGTGAAGACCATTTTCAACTGAATTCTGAAGAATGAGAAGTAGCCTGTCATAAAAATTTGATTTAATTTAAAAAAGGATAGGGGAAGAACACGTGTAACAGACTTAAATCAGCCGCTTACATCAGACTATACACCAAATAAAATGGTTTACTCATGAGGTGGTTCTTTTTCTCACAGGGGCTCCACACGGCCAAAGGCAGACCCAAACTCCTTCCAATCTTTCCTTTGCCACCCAGGCATCCTACTTTCCCCCTTCTGCTCACCCAGAGGGCTGTTTTATGCCACATTCTCGTGAACAAGAATGGAGAAATGGGAAGGGCACAAGCCCCAGCCAGCCTTGTCAGTCCGTCCAGATCAGAAAACAGTAGCTTTTCCAGAAGCCCCGTCCATAAAGCCCCACTTACGTCTGCTCTGAACACTGCCCCACAGCTACCATAACGCAGCTTGGAAGGTTGCATGCTTTGAGCTGGCCTTTTGCAGCCCCCTCTTTCCCCCCCAAACCCTGGAATTCTGCTAGTAGGAAGAAAGCTTGAATGGGCGTTGGCCTGACAGTGGTGTCTGCTAAAGCATTCCAGGCAGAGCAAGGGCAAGCGCAAAGTCCCTGGCATGACAAAAGGTTTGGCTTGTAAAACAGAAGACCAGCCTGTTCCGAGTGTCAGGAACACAGAGAACAAACACAGCTCCGGAATTCAGTTAGTGAGACGAGAACCGCTGGTACCGAGGACTCCCTAGGTCCTCGGTACAGTGAACTGGACAAGCACTTTTCATACCTCACTGAAATCTCCCCCACAAGCTCCCGGAGCAGGGACTACCTTTATTTTACAAATAAGGAAGCAAGCACTTGGGTTAAGTGACTTGCCCAGATTCACAAAGTTAGGAGGGAGAGGAGTCACAGTTATAACCCAGGTTGATGTGACTATTAAATTCATGCTCCCAACCCCACTGCCTTCATTTCTCCACTTCAACAATATGCCTCTGAATAGCGAACTGACAGAATTCATTCTTCCGGATCCATTCTTGTCATTACCTGCTCTCCTATTCACTAACACTTCAGAGAAGTGCTTCTTTATTTTTTTAATATTTTCATTTATTTGGAATTCCAGATAGAGGGCTTTCCATGTGATTCTTTACCTATCTAATATGCATGAGAAGGGAAAAAAATTCTGAAAATTGAAATTGACTATCTCTTTCTGACACTGAGGTGTGGAGGTGTGAAACTCATATTAGCGGGAAAATAAATCTCTACACCGCTGCTTTTCACTTTGAGATACCTGGGGAAGAAGAAAAGAAGGCAGAAATTTCAAAGCCCCTGCCAGTTCTTCAGTGCTGGGAAACACTAATGAGCTTCTGGATTTGCAAAGGTGGGCCCAGAGCCTAAGGATGTTTGAGAGTTAAATTGCTCTGATAATGAAGTAAAGGTAATTGAGTTTCCGGAAGAATCAGAGAATAAAGAGGCCAAAGCAAATGTAGAAAGCAGTGAGCTACAGAGGGCGGCTGTGGCCTAACCTCCCCTGGTATCTCAGATGATTCCAGCACGTCCCAGTTCCCACCTGAGGGCAGAGACAGCAGCGGGTGAGCACCCCCCAACTGACTCCAGTGGGCAGGCAATGGGACAGGCTCAGAGATCACACCCAGGAGCAAGCCATTATTTTAAAAATCCGGGCAGATTAAAAAGGGATGATGAGTCTAAAAGAATCCTGGGAGGGCCAAGAGAGCTCCTCTGGTGTTCTGGAGGGTAGAGGCAGACTGAAGGCGGGGCTGTTTGCCGACTCTATCACCCTCATCGGTATGGCCCTGCATGTCAAGACAAAGAAAATACCAGACCAGTCCGAAGCTGCAGCAATTGTTTTAGGGGACCCCCTCCCTCCCTTCACTCCTCAGCACCCCCACACCCAGCCCCTCCAAGCAGAGTCGCTTGCAAAGGCAAATGCAGCTGCCAGGGGACCCCCAAGATGCCTTTTCTCTGGGGCCCGGTGGCTTTCCCTGTGAACTTCAAATTCCCTTGTGTGTTAAAATGTTTGTGACTGGCCCCTGCCTCCAGCCCAGTCTCGCCTTGCGGCCCTGAGCCCTAGTAAGAGAGCCGCTTTTAGGGGCCGCTGTGTGCCACGCTGTTAGACTCTCCCCGCCTTCACACAGCTGTGCTCTCTTCCACGTCACATCTGCTCTCACAAAACTATCTGCTAGGAGGACTTCAAAGAGTCATTCAGGCATCATGGCTTCCAGAAGCCTCCCTCGCCTCCACATGCGATTCAGCTGGCCTCCTTTCTGCTCCCTGCCATGCCAAGAATCCTCTATCCCAGGCACAACAGGCTCCAGTCACTGACTGATGACTGTCTCCCCAACACGTATCCACAGAGCCCAGCACTGTGCCTACAGTATAGCAATTATTCCATAAATTCTTGACAATAAATCTATGACCTCAAAGCTTTGAATCCAAAGCCTAAAAAGATAATCAAACACAGATCTACCCAAGAAGAGGATACTTCAAATGACTATCAGGCCGGAATATGTCTTCCCACATCTTGATCTTTCCTTCAACACATAGCTATAACTCTTCTGGACTCTATCCAGACCCTCATGTTACTCTCACCCAGTTAAGCCAACAGCAGCCTTCAAACGAAGAATATGAACGCTGACTGTGAAAAGCTAATATTCTTTCATTCAACAAATATGCATCATGTGCTTCATCCATGAAGCACGGTGCTAAACTCTGGAGATTCACTAATGGACAGAAATGACATTACTCCTATCCTAGTGGAATTCCACCAATGAATAAACATCTAAAATATAACAGCTGTGATAAGTGCTTTGTGATGGAAAATGACAGGGTATTACAGAGAGGGTAACAGTTTCATAGGGGGACCTAATCTAGTCTGGGCTGAAGCCACGCAGACAAGTTATTTCTGAAGACTGTAGCCAACCCGTCCAAACACAACTGCCACCTGAGGCACGTTAATTCTTTTTAAACTAATGGAACGGCTGAGCATGCCGCTGAGTCATTTTAAGTTCTCATCTCCTGTTTATGAGGATCTGGAATTTTTGTTTGCGTTACCTCTGAATCCACATTTACAAGAGTAGTCCTTTGTTTTCAGTCATCGTGACAAAATAACTAGCACTTCCCAATAGCTGGTGGCAGCAAAAATCTGAATCTTGGGATCAGATTTCTCACTTAGGATGCCTAGCTGAGAATCACCTCAAACTCTCAAACACAGTAAAGTATGAGGGTTATTCCAGCTGTAGAGAGATTCCTGGCATATCAGGATTCCCATAAAAAGACATGAACTATACCATATACCTATGTTGTGAACAGCTTAGCCTTACCACATGAGTGTTACAATTACAACTTTTATTGAAGACATTATGTTACCAGGTATCAACTTCACGCAAGGAAAAGTTATTTTCTGTGGAAATGTTAGGGTGCAAGGAGCTTACTTAATATATATCTTACGTGGCTTAGGGGCTAAGTACGTAATCCCTTCAGCTGTATGCCTCAATTACATTTATTTTATTGTAGATACCTATTGCACAGTTAATCACCTTCATCCGTATTGTTAACCTGATCCTTTAAATAATCATACTCCCAGAACACATCGATTATTTTTTGCCATTCTTTCATTTGAAAAGACCTTTGGAACATGCATGGTTAGAGAAATAATGGGTGCCATGTTCCTAATATTATAAATTATTGTGACTTTTATCCTCAGTGACTAGTCGTAACTTGGAAACTCAAAACCACAACATAAGTGACTATAAAATGACAATGAAAACAGAGTTCATTCTATAGTTGTGGGCTGCTTGACATTTTCCAGCTTGCCCTGATTTTATAAAAAGAAACGACCTTGAAAATAATTATGCATATCAAGTGGTAAGGCTGAGCTCACTGAAATATGACAATATGCTCATGTCTTTATAATGCTGCTAAGCATTCATGAACTAGAAAGAAGTTTTATTGCTCTTTAACCAATTTATATCTGTATTTTATAGGCTTATACATATTCCCTACAAAGCCATTCCAATCTTTGTTTACCTGTATCCCTCTGAACTTGGAAATAAAGGCAATCAGGGCTTGGGCCACTAGACTGGGAAAAAGATCAGATACTGCAAGAGGCAAAGAGTCTGGCTGATTTGTTTTTAGCCTGTGTTTAATTAGAGTGCTCTTCATAAAAACACAAATTCAGATTAGCTTTCTCTGCTCAATGTTTATTAATTCCGATGCTCTTTAAAAGGGAACGTGTAAGCATCTTGATAAATAAATTTAGCTGCTGTCACTTTATAATAAAGGAACAAGTGCAACTAAAATAAAACAAGAACAAAAACAAAAAACCAACAATCACAAATGATGGTGAGATGGACAGAAAATACTTTCGAGACCTGAATGCTGGGGAGCCCAGGGTACACAACTGTGCGTACTCCCTGCAGTATGGGGCGGGGCTGAAGGAAATCCTGTTCAGCCACTCCTTGGGACCTCAGGGCACAGGAGGGCTGACAGGTCCAAGGAAAATCAGAACCTCCAAGGCAGAAACCAAACCAGCAGAAGTCCAAAGAAGCGGATCCCCGAAACAAAAGTAACGCTCAGGAGAGAAGGCGCTGTGGGGAGTTATAGTCCAAGTTCTGCACTGGTTCTCCCCCCTCCTCCCACCCTGGCATAGTCAGCTCATACCACAGTAAAATGTGCACAAAGTGTTGAGCTGCTTTCTCCCAACAGGTCCCTTTGAAAAGGGCTTGAAGGAGGAGGGTATAAAAATAAGGCAGCTCTCATGAGCGAGGGAATGCCTTGGAGAGCTGACATTTTCAAGTGGTACCAGGGCTGGCCCCAGGGAGCCAAGCCTGTTATGCATAATCCTTTCCTCTTTCTGGGGCAAAACCAAGGCGGCAGGTGGGGGAGAAGATTTCTTAGAAAAGATTCTTTCTACTTAGCATATGCAGGAGCAGCACTGGTGGGACTGGGGGGAAATAGACTGGGGGGAAATGAGTTCCTAATTCCCAGGGATGTCCTGGGGGAGAGCACACGGATGGGGAAAAAGTTAGTAACAAAGGAAGCCAGGCCCACAGAAGAGCTGTTCCTGGCATCAGAATGTTCCTGGGGGACCTGCTCATTCACCTGCTCATCTTAAGTAAGGACCTGCCATGAGCAGATGCACTGTCCTTGCAGGGGACAATGTCTCTGCTCATGTGAAGTTTATATTTTTGTAAACAAGTGACGAATGATAATAACAACAGCATCTTCCGGAGAGTGATCAGTGCTTTTAGAAAAATGTCTATCCATCAGTCCATTCATTTACTCACAACAGACCGGATGCATGATGCACACCAGGTTCTGGGCTAGCTGCTGAGAGTGTACCATGGTAATTAAAACATAAGCCAAATGTGGGAATCAGTCACATACAGATGGTAAATGAATCTGTGGAAATTAGTGAGGTCGTCCCAAGAGGGTGTAGGGAATGAAGAGGGGAAAGGAGCCCACAGACATGGCAGGTGATGGTACAGGAAGACCCGGGGGAGAGTATGGTGTCACTGAGGCCAGGGCTCAGCACCTAAGCGAAGTGTTCAGAGAAGGCAGTCGCCACAGTCCAGGCACAGCCACAGAGTCAAGTTCGACGAGGAGCCAGTATCTCAGGATTTGGCCACATGAAGACCAGAGCAGTTCTGATGGAATTATGGATCTGAACAGCCGACCACGTGAGCAGATGCACCAACGAGAAGGAAGTGCAGACTGCAAGAGTGGACACTTCCACAGTATTGACTGCGAGAAAAGAGAAGATGCAAAGATAAACAGAGAAAGAGGTCTGGCAGAGGAATTCTTATTTTTTTCCTTCCCTCCCCCCAATAAAACAGACATAACCACATTTAAAGGCTGAAAAGAGACAATAAGGGTGGAGTGAGTCCCCTAACAGAATAAAAGAGAGTGGGATCTAGAAAGCAGGAGGAGACACTCTTTCAATTGAGTATTAAGAGAAAAAAGGAAGAAAGATATTGCTGAGGGCAGAGTGGGGTGGGGAACAGGGCTGAGATGGGGAAGCACAGCTGGGGTGGGGAACAGGAATGGGATGGGGAACAGAGCTGGGAGGGAGCAGGGCTAGGATGGGGTGTAAGGCTGGGGTGGGAATGGGGTGGAAGCAGGGCGGGGGTGGGGAACAAGGCTGGGGTGGGGACAGTGGAAAATTAAAAGTCCAAAGAACCTCCTACCTAATGGCCACAGGCCAGGAACATTCTCAGGCAAGTTTCAGTGCAAATGGAAGAGGCCCCAGAGCCTGGTAACAGGTATTTTGGGTTAGGTTAGCTGACAGGGCTAAAAGTAAATGGGTGGATCAGGGCGGGAAGGTAGGTATGTCTGATCGCTGAATGTACTTCACCCAGGAATATATAAAATTGTGCAACTAGACAGTGAAGAAATACCTGGGTAGCACAGCGATTCACACATTTTTAAGTAAACATTTCCGTGTATCACGTCGAGCCTGGGGGAAACCCTGCAAATGCAGACATTGTCAAATCAACACCCAATTCAGTAACCTCAGAGGACTGTAGAAAAGCAAAGGCATCTGCGCATGTCCATCTGAATCGAGAGTTGAGGAATCCCGGGCAACAAAGTTCAGCCCCCATGACCCACACCCGGTCACCTGACTTTAGGTAAACTGCTCCACCTCACTGTGTCCCAAGCTTTCCTTTTATTTTTTTTAAATAAAGTACTATCTATTTTTTCTTTCAGCTCCTCTGGGAGACTAGAGATGAATCCAGTATCTATTTAAAGCTTCTGGCCGCCTTAGAAAAGAGCCCAAGATCATCAAAGGCCTGTGTGGAACTGGAAGAATCTTCTGGGCGCAGGCGCCACAGGGCCACACACTGGTATGTCCCCTTTGTAGGCACAAAGAGAAAAGGGACCGATGTGTAAAAGGGCTCTTTCCCTCACCTGAATCAGCGGTGCCCGGATGCGTGACAGAACCAACCCTAACCAGAAGGCCGAGAACACAACGCTGCCCGAACATGCGGGCAAGCCTGGCAACTTCCCGCTCAGGACTCTCCGTGTGAAAAGACACGTTATCCCTCTGCTTACCCAAAACGTAAGCCCTTTATTTACTGAGTATCTGCTCAATCAACACAGAGCCTTCATATTTTGTCTGTCCCTCTGTTCTGCTGATTCTTGGAGCTGGAAGGTTCCTAGTCCAGGAACCATGTCGACCTTTTAAATACCCAATGTGATGTCTGCTGATGCTAGTGTTTGCCGAATTGCTCTCTGCCACATGGGATGTGAGTGTGGGCTCCAAAAGGCCACTACGAAGCCAGTAACTGTAGGCGAGGGGATGGGGGATATCTTAGCCATTTTATCTATTTTTTAAATTTTGTATTGAGGTGAAATCCACACAAAAATGAACCTTAAAATGAACAATTGCATTTCCCTGGCGCTTGGATGGCTCCGTTGGTTAAGTGTCCGACCCTTGATTTCAGCTCAGGTCATGATCTCAGGGTTGTGAGTTCCAGCCCTGCATCGAGCTCCTGCCTGAATGTGGAGCCTGTTTAAGATTCTCCCTCTCCCTCTGACCCTTCAACCCCCATTCGTGCGCACTCTCTCTCTTTCGCTCTCTAACAAAATAAGTAAATAAATAAATACAATAAATAAAATGAACAATTCCATAACATTTAGTGCATTCACAGTGTTGTACAACCACCACCTCTACCCAGTCCAAAACATTTTCATCGCCTCAGAAGGAAACCCTATAGCCATCAACCAGTTGCTCCCCATTTCCCCTTCCTTCAACCACTAATTTGAATTCTGACTCCATAAATGGGTCTGTTTTTAATATTTTGTATAAATGGAACATAAAATGTGGTCTTTTGTGTTTATCTTCTTACATTTAGCATGTATTCAAAATTCTTGCATGTTGTGGCATGTATCGCTACTCATTCCTTTTTATGGCTGAATAATATTCCATGGCAGGGCTATGGCACAGTTGGCTTATCTACTCATCCATTAATGAACCCTGGGGCTGTTTCTACCTTTTGACTATTGTGAACAGTGCTGCTGTGAACATATGTGCCCATGTATTCATTACGTATTGGTTTTCAATTCTTTGGGTATACAGTTGATCCTTGAATAACACAGGTGGTAGGGGAGCCAACATCCCCTGCCACGGGCACAATCGAAAATCCATGTATGACTTTTGACTCCCCAAAAACTTAACTATGATTGGCCGACTACTGACCAGAGCCTTACTGATAACATAAACAGTCAATTAACACATTTTGTATGTTACATGTACTATATATACTGCATTCTTACAAAAGAGTAAGCTAGAGAAAAGAAAATGTTAAATTTATGAGAGAAAATATCTACAGTACCGTACTTTAAAAAAAAATCCACATATAAGTAGACTCAGGCAGTTTAAACCCTTGTTGTTCAAGTCAACTGTACATCTAACAATAGAATGACTTAGTCATATGGTAATTCTATGTTTAATTTTTTGATGAACTGTTTTCCACATCCCCACCAGCAATGTTCAAGAGGTCTAATTTCTCATATCCTTGCCAACATGTTTTTTCTTCTTCTTTTTTTATTATAGTCATCCTAGTGAATGTTAAGTAGTACCCCACTATGGTTGTGATTTGCATTTCCCTGATGAATAATGATGTCAAGCACCTTTTCGTGTGTTCCTTGGCCAATTGTATACCTCTCCAGAGAAATGTCTACTTATGCCCTTTGCCCATTTTTAAAATTGGGTTGTTTGTCTTTCAGACCTTTTTAAGCAAGGCACTCTGAGACTCCGCTCTGAACACCCTCCTTCCAGGAGACAACACCAAAGCAAGATGTTAACAGAGTGGTGGTTGACGGGTTACACTCTGAAGCCAGACTGAGTGGGTTCAGTCTGCAACTTAGTTGCTTGACAAATTTACCTCCCTGAGCCACAAGCTCTTCATCTGTAAAGTGGGAGGTATTAATAGTAAACTTCATGGATGTGTGGTGCAGTAAATAATTTAATCAATATAATATGCTTATAGCAGTGTCTGACAAAAAGTAAGAGCTATAAAATGTATCAAAAATCAATAAAGTTTGTAGAGAAAGCACCTCCATAAAATTATGTATGTATTCCCATAGAAACAGGAGACATGGATGAACCTCTTTGCCAGATCCAGCAAAAGGAAAAGGAACTTCAGGGAACAATTCACAGTATTTTGCCTCCATGTTAAGTCTGAAATGATCTCAAAATAATAAAAAGCAGTACTTAACACATTGTTCTTGATATCTTTTTAACAACATAGGTAAAACATTCTTACACTATGGCTACAAGGCAGAACTCACATCTGTAGAAGGAAGTTTGGTGATACAAATACTAAACCAGGGACCAAATCTTCTTCCCCATCAGACATTCCTTAGAATGAAAAAAGATGAAGAAAGTTTGCAGGCTGCTGTATTTTATAATTGTGATTTCTTTGAAATGCCTATCTATCACTGTGACTGAGGATAATAAATCATTCCATGTGGTTGAGAAATATCAAGACCCTCTCCTTTCTGTATACAGAAAAAATCCAATTGCATCCAGAGGAATCATGTCAAGCAGGTGAATTGCTTGGCCCAAAAGTCATAGATATGGTTCTACCAAGTCTACCTTGCTGCCGTTACCCTTCGCACAGTCTTAAGAAAGCAGCATTTAGACTAACATATGACATCAATCCTGTGTCAATGTACTGTGCTCCAGTTCTATCCTATTCTTGAAAGATAAAGGCTCTTCCAAGGTAGAGGTTCACTATCAACTACTACACACTCAGGCCCAATTAAATTTCCAATTTATAATATACTTAGGTTTCCTGTCATTTTGCATTGATTTAATAAGGAATGAAATCCTCTCTTCTCTTGAATTCTTTAGGGAGCTTCGGTTTCCTAAAAGTTTAGGTGTCCTTCCTCAAACCCCTCCACCCAGAAAAATTAAACCTTGACATACGAATTAACTGGGATTAGCAATCCATGAGCTCTGCAAAGAACTGATGCCAAGGAACTGGAGTCATGGGCAAGTTCATGTTTATTCTCAATAGTGGAATGAATGGACAGAATGAATGGAAGAAGTGGTCAGAAATTAGTAAGTCAAAAGGAAAAACGCCAAAGTTAATTTATCACATAGAGACAAGGGAAATCAGTTAAAGTCTGTTATAGAGCAAACAAACAACAGAACTTACTTTCTTTGAAAGACATAAAATAAAATGATACAGAAATGGGCAAGCTTAAGTGAACTTACTCTTAAAAAAAAAATCATGTTCCTGGAAAAGCAAATAAATGGAAATAAGTCCTGGATTAGTCATCGAAATGTTCTTTCTTGTTCCAGATCCCAGTTAAAGAAGGATGTTTAAGAGGCAGAGTAATATAATGCACAGCACTGTGAGTCCCAGATTTGAGTTCCAGATCTAAAGACACACCAAGAAATTTCAGGTCTAAAATGTACCTATAAGGGGAGCCTGGGTGGCTCAGTCGTTAAGCGTCTGCCTTCGGCTCAGGTCATGATCCCAGGGTCCTGGGATCAAGCCCCGCATCGGGATCCTTGCTCAGCGGGAAGCCTGCTTCTCCCTCTCCCACTCTCCCTGCTTGTGTTCCCTCTCTCGCTGTCTCTCTGTCAAATAAATAAAATCTTTAAAAAAAATTTTTTTAATTAAAAAATAAAATTATAAAATGTATCTATAAGCACATTTTCACAGATTACAGAAATAGTTTTGATTTCCAACTTTAGTGACAACTAAAATTTGCTGTAGCTTGATTTTGAGAACTATAATGCTTTTTTTTGCTTTCTGGCCGATACAGAAAATATAGAAATCATAGAATAATATAGGGGAGAAAAACAGGGAATCTGATATACTATGACTTGAGAAAAGGAGTGTTTTTGTTGTATTTCCTATCAAAGGCAAGACCTAAATAATATATTTTGCATTATCTTTTTCTTAAGATTTTAATTATTTATTTGCCAGAGAGAGAGCAAGAACACAAGCAGGGAGAGCGGCAGGCAGAGAGAATCAGGCTCCCCACTAAGCAAGGAGCCCGATGCGGGACTCGATCCCAGGACCCTGTGATCATGACCTGAGCTGAGGGCAGACGCTTAACCCCACTGAGCCACACAGGCGTCCCTATTTTGCATTATCTTAAAACTAGGAATTTAACATACTGTGACTTCTTCACCTACCGAAAATACCAGAATGATGTTATACACATATCAGTGAATTTATAACACACAATGATATGGGAAATATTATTAAAAGTGCTTAATGGCTGCATGTAACTTCTCTGTACTTTTACTTATAATTTATTTAACCACTTCCACATTGCTGAACTTTTCTTTCTTTGCTACTTAAAAAAAAAAAAAAGTACAATTACAAATTTCACCAGACAAGGAACATTATGAGTAATTTTAGACTCTTAATAAATACTTCTAAATTTGCTTTGTCCCAGGGCGCCTGGGTGGCTCAGCTGGTGAATGGTCATGATCCCATCAAGGTCCTGGGATGGTCCTGCATTGGGCTCCCCTGCTCAGCAGGGGACCTGCTTCTCCCTCTCCCTCTGCCTCTCCCTCTGCCTCTCCCTCCTACTCATGTTCTTGCTCACTCTGTTCTCTCCCTTTCTCAAATAAATAAAAAATCTTAAACAAAATTTTGCTTTGTCCCAAAACAAAAATCAATTTACACAACAGTAGTAATATGAGAGTGCCTACCTTACTAAATTCTTACTAACATTTGAACATTAACAATTCTTACTAATTTCTGCCAAATGGCATCTTACTATTTGCCTTTCTTTGATTAGTAAGGTTAATTTTTTCCCCATATTTTATAGACTAACTGTACTTTTTCGTGGATTCTCTGTGTATTGTATGGTATACTCTGTTGTCTATTCATTCTTCCAAATGATCACTACATATCTGGGACAATGCCTCAAAACCATTTAGTTTGTAAAGGCCATCATGTTTACAATGCTTAGTTTTATCATCTGTGAGCACAGTATGCCTCTGCAATTAATCTCCTACATTGTTTAACGTTTGTAAATCTCTTTGTATTTTATTTGCTGTATTTGAAGTCTCTACATTCCTGCAAGACTTCTCAGCGCTTCTGTATGTAAAATATATGCTATTTTCCAAATCATTCTCTCATCTTTTATTTTTATAAATAGGAAAGTTTCTTTTTTTTATTTTTTTAAGATTATTTATTTGAGAGAGAGAGAGCACGAGTAGGAGGGGTAGAGGAAGAAGGAGAGAGAATCTCAAGCTGAGCAGGGAACCTGATGTGGGGCTGGATCCACAACCCTGAGATCATGACATGAGCCAAAACCAAGAGGCGACACTTAACTGACTGTTCCACCCAGGTGCCCCAGAAAATTTTCTATTATGACATAGGAATCACTATTTTAAAGTCATGAGTTCCTGAGTACAATTTGTTTGCTTTCTGTTAGTTTTATCAGATTCTGTATTTTTATTTTCTAAAAAGTTTCTATTTCCACTTTGGTCCAAGAGTTAAAGTTTTTTAGTTCCCAAGCAATGGGTGGAGTTGAAACCCTTGATGCCTATCTCCACCCAAGAATAAATTTTGGTAAATGTTTCAAGGATAACTGAAGAAAAAAAAAGTTATATATCTTTTATGAAAAATATAAAGTTGATTTCATTTAATGCTTTTTATCTGAAAATTTTACCTATTTACATGACACTGATATTGATATCCCTTTCTTTTAGTTTTTTTTTTAATTTTTATTTGTTTATTTGAGAGAGAGAGAGAGCAAGAGGGGTGGGGGAGAGAGCAAGAGCAGGGGATGGGGCAGAGAGACAAGCTGACTCCCTGCTGAGCACAGAGCCTGACACAGGGCTCTACCCCAGGACCCCGAGATCATGACCTAAGCTGAAGTCAGATGTTTAACCTACTGAGCCACCCAGGTGTTCCTCTTTTAGTTTTAATTTGCCTGATTTGCCTTTGCCTATCATTTTACTTTAATCATACTTTTGTTTTTGGGTGGAGTGAGTGTTGTCACTTGTGAACACCTTATACTTGAGAGAGATCTATTCTAGGAGCTAAAGGAGCACCTTGCACAGAACGGAGTCTCAGCAATTATTAAATTGTCCGTTATAAAACATCTGTCTTTCTCCATCATACCTGCACCTGGTAAGTGCCTAATAAAGTGAAGAGAGGTTTTCTCTGATAACTAAGCCAAGCTTCTCTGCTACTCTTAAAATTAGGAATACTATAATATTATAAATTAAAATATTATAATCCTTTCTAAGTTCATGGAAATATTTACAGACTGATGGGAGTGTGTGTTACATGAATATCTATCAATATTCACATGTCATCAAAAGTCTATCTAAATATATACATTTTATAAATTATAATTCAATTTAAAAATGGGCTTAGAGGGGTGCCTGGGTGGCTGAGACAGTTAAGCATCTGCCTTCGGCTCAGGTCATGATCCCAGGGTCCTGGGATCAAGTTCCACATCTGACTCCCTGCTCAGCGGGGAGCCTGCTTCTCCCTCTGCCTGCCGCTCCCCCTACTTGTGCTCTCTCTTTCTCTTTCTCTGACAAATAAATAAATAAAATCTTAAAAAAAAGAATTTTTAAAAAATGGGCTTAGAGGAACAAAACATAAGTATAGCTCATGGAGTAGCTTGCCTCCATGAAGAAGAGATTATTGGTGATATAGACATAAACATTAATTATGTTCATAAAATAATGTGTACAAAATACTATCTCATGGTATTTTGTGACAGGGGAACTATCCCTTTGTTGTATCAAAAATTAAAGTTAGGTTTCAAGATGATTTCTACATAAATTATGAAAATAAACTTTGGATTTTCCTAATGATATAGGAAATAAAACAAAACCAAACAAAAAGTATCCCTGAGAGTTTACCAGTCAAGTAGAATAATTGCTTTGGTCTTTGAGATTTGCCTTAACAATTACCCAAACAAACAAAGGTTACTTTTCATCTACAAGTAACCTTTACACTGTAGAGGTAACCTAACCTTTAAAACTCCCCCACCACCCAAGGATTAAAACACTTTAAATATTCCTTACTACTCAGGTTGACCCACACTTTCTTTTCTTTTTTTTTTTTTTTAAGATTTTATTTATTTATTTGACAGAGAAAGACATAGCGAGAGAGGGAACACAAACGGGGAGTGGGAGAGGGAGAAGCAGACTCCCCGCCGAGCAGGGAGCCCGATGCGGAACTTGATCCCAGGACTCCAGGATCATGACCTGAGCCGAAGGCAGTCGCTTAACCAACTGAGCCACCCAGGCGCCCGAACCACACTTTCCATCACCAATCTGGAATTCATTTATGAAGGAACACAGGGCATTCCAGCACGAGCATTCACTCAATTTGTGGAAATAGAGTATCCTTCAGTCCCTTACAATTTTGCTCAACAACATTTGCGAGGGAAAGTTTCAAACATTTATTGGCAATACTCCTGGAAAATAGAGGACAATTTACTGGCATGTGTGATTGTCAAGTGGGAGAATATGTCAATCACCCAATTACCAACTACTCATTGAGGAGGGCTTTTAAATACATTATAAATGAAACAAGTAAAATTAGCCATGATTCCAAATGTACTATACCACATAAAACACAGAATAGAAGCCTTTTTCAAAATATGTGATTTATTCCAAAGAGTTTCCTACCTTAAAGGCGTTCTCTGTGAAAAGCTATTTGTATTGACCCAAGTTCCTACACCTTCCAAGGTCCTTTTCAGAGTGGATACTTATTCAAAAGCAACTAGAAAAAGGGAAACAAGTCTTCCAGGCTGAACTAAAGTTCCACAAAAGCACTAAGGAGATCATTTTTTTTTTTTAAAGATTTTATTTATTTTTTAGAGAGCGAGTGAGAGAGAAACAACATGAGAGGGGAGAGGGGAGAGGGTCAGAGGGAGAAGCAGGCTCCCCGCTGAGCCGGGAGCCCGACGTGGGACTCGATCCCAGGACCCTGGGATCATGACCTGAGCCGAAGGCAGATGCTTAACCATCTGAGCCACCCAGGCGCCCCAGGAGATCATTTTTTATTCAGTTCCAGTACCCTCCTTTTCATTTCATGGCCTCCTCCAGGCCCCAACACAAGCCTCCTTACCAGGAACCCCAAGACAATTCTGATTTTGTATAGGACACTTTGGAGGTACAAAACTGAAGATCAGTAAACAGAATCCATCTCAATCAACCACACTGCTGTGGACCAGTGTATAAATATAAAGACAATTCCTACTTCCTGCCATTGCCCCAGATCCAAAAAGGACACCACACTTCAGGGCCACATTTGCCTCTTCAGAGCCCTTGGCAGAGAGAGAAAACATCAAAATAATAGCAATAACAACAGCACACCATTTAAAATTGAACTGATACTGTAAGGAGAAACAGTATTTTGTTCCTTAAAACAAAAATGACATAGACAATCTAACCATCAGCAGCAGGAAAACATTTTCAAAGCAACGAGAATAACACCTATATTTGCCTTTTGTCCTGGATACCAGTAAATGCTGGCTCTTCCCTTGAGGTGTTGACATTAGCCAGTCTTCTTTTTTTTTTTTTTAAGATTTTATTTATTCATTTGACAGAGAGACAGCGAGAGAGAGAGCACAAGCTGGGGGAGCAGCAGGTAGAGGGAGAAGGAGAAGCAGACTCCCCGCTCAGCAAGGAGCCCAATGCAGGACTCGATCCCGGGACCCCGGGATCATGACCTGAGCCGAAGGCAGACACTTAACCGACTGAACCACTCTTGAGCTAAAAGAACCTGGGCACCCTGACATTAGCTACTCTTGAGCTAAAAGAACACTTGCATAAGAGACACACATAATGCACGAATTCCCCAAACTACACACTGTAACCAAATTGGTAGAAATAGATTTCTATTTTAATATAAAGTAAAAGGAAGAAAAGTCTTACAATTTTTTAGGCTTGTGATTTGAATATTATAGGAACCACTGTGATTCACAGACCCCATGGTACAAAGATCTATGCTTATATCCATGACTTGGTCAAATATTATCATACCAGCAGAGGCACCTATTTATGATGTTAAGAAGAAAGTGATTTAAACTTTCATATACTCTGCTAATGTGCTGTTCTCTTCAAATGAAAAGTGCAGGGGAATATTAAGGGCCACCTCTGGGTTATGAGCAGAATTTATAACTTCACTGCTTTCTTAAATTAGATCCCATTGCTCACAATCCTCACCTCATTTAAGACTTTGTAAATTTAAAATAACAAGAACAAAAATGATAACAATTCATCATTACAAAGGGCACAGTTGACCCACAGTTCCTCTGTCAACTGTCTAAATAAATTCTAGACTTATTACTGAAGAAATAAAAAGAATTCATAACCCCAACCACCAATGGCAGTCTCAAATGATCTTCCCAAATCTTGCTGAATTTTAACTGCCCACACACTACTCACCAAATGAAGGTAAAAGTAGCTAAATACCATTTATTACTAGTTGTGGGTACCATTACTCTATAATTTGAAAGGCATTCTTCCTTCTGAGTTTACCATCTTGAGTTTATCATTTCAGCACTGCCATTAAAAATTACTAAATACTGGGGCGCCTGGGTGGCTCAGTCATTAAGCGTCTGCCTTCAGCTCAGGTCATGATCCCAGGCTCCTGAGATTAAGCCCTGCATCAGGCTCCCTGCTCCGCAGGAAGCCTGCTTCTCCCTCTCCCATCCCCCCTGCTTGTGTTCTCTCTCTCCCTGTGTCACTCTCTGTCAAATAAATAAATAAAATCTAAAAAAAAATTACTAAATACTATACATGAAAATGCCAGGCTGGATGTTATACTGTGCAAGAAAAATCTATTCACCCTACAGAAGAGCTCAAAAAGACAACATAAAATCAAGAGACCACACAGAAGAAGAATAAACATCTTCATGGCAGTAGAGCAACTGAATGGGCAAAGAATGAGCATGAAATTGTTGAAAAGTAGAATCTGAAAAGGCTGTGAGCCTCTTTCCAAGAAAAGCCTAGTCCACAAAATGTCTCAAACTGGTATCCAGTCCTCCTTGAAAATATGGAGAAAAAGAGACAGGAAAAACGTGGGGCCAGGAGGGGAGAGTAGATGATGATAAATGCACAGGAAGCTTGCTATTTCTAAGGACTTAGATAAAAATGGGGCAATTCAAAAATTGATCTCTCCAATGACATCAATCTCCTACAGGCAGATTTTCGAAACACTCAACCCAGCAACTCTCCCAGACCATCCTTATGCCAGACTTCAGAGAGAGAGCACCCTCTTGCTTTCTGCTTTCAAAAGGGGTGCTGCCTCCACTTAGTGATGTTTATAAAAATGGCAGCAGTTTCCCATTTGAATGTTAATTACTGTTGTGACACACAAGATAATTTAACCTGCTTCAGTAATTTATTCTTCCTTGTAATTAGATGTAGTAATTGGAAAATCTTCCAGAATGTAACAACACTTCCAAAGGTGAAATGGCAGGGAAAGGGAGCTTTCCCAGAGGATCTCCACTATAAATCTGGGGCTGGCTGTTCAACTGGCCATCACTTAGATGAACCGTGCCAGGGATCAGAGATGGTCCTTCTGGAATCAAGTAGGGGACACCCATACCCTTTAAGAGCTGAATGAGTCAAGTGGAAGGCAAAGCCCCAGCAGACAATTTAGAGCTGCACTGAGAAGAGTACGGATGACAAAACTTGAATGAATCCAGGAATGATACTACACAGTGCCATTTTAAACCCTCTACTCTGGGAGCTATTCACACACAGGTCAAAGACTCTGTAGAAAGAGTACACGCCAAAAATACCACTGGGGTGTGATGGGTTCTACTCATATTACTTGATTTATGGAAGTGGTTCGGTGCTTGCCACATCATACGTACACATAAATATTTACTGAAACAAGCAAATGAGGGACTGGATAGTAAATGAACTGGTGCATGCAAGTCTTGGAAATAACTATAGCCAGCAAGTATTCAATACATAGAACATATCAGGTACCATGCTAAGCATTTTATATCTCTTTTCCTCCTCTTCCAATTTCCTTTCCATTGTACCCAAAGCCTTACCCCCATCTTTACCTAAAATCCTTTTTAAAAAACATTCTATGATGACTATTTCAATCATATACATCAATCTAGAGAACATCCCCATGCACCCATCTTCCAGATTCAGTCTTTCTTCATTTATACCCTGTATTAGTAGCCTTCCTATATTTTTTTAAGCGAATCCCAAATGTAACATTTTATCTGACAATATTTAAAGGGCTCACATTTTTTTTACAGGGCTCATTTCTGTAAATCTCAATGTAATAATTCCTTAAATACATTAACAAGAATTCCTCAATATAACCAAATATTCAGGTACTGTCCCTTTCCCCCAACTGCACGATAATTTTTTACAGTTTGTATAAATTGGTATCCAAAAAAGGTGCAGACATTAGGATTAGTTGATATATATCTTAATCCTTTCAATTTATAGATTTCATCTTCCATCGTTTTTACTTCAATTGCTTTTCTTTTTTGGTTACTGTTAATAAAAAAAAAAAGTAATTTGCCCTGTAGAGTTGCCTAGTCTAGATTTTTTTTTTAAATTCTATCTATATGATTAATTTATTCTGTTTCTCTGTCT
Organism: Mirounga angustirostris; assembly: GCF_029215605.1. Taxonomy (NCBI): domain Eukaryota; kingdom Metazoa; phylum Chordata; class Mammalia; order Carnivora; family Phocidae; genus Mirounga; species Mirounga angustirostris. The sequence continues at coordinate 64,760,746 of NW_026991714.1, forward strand.
TCTGTACTTCCTGATAATCAGCAGTCAGAAAAAGAGGCCAGACCAGATTACATGTTGAAATTTCAGCAAGAGTATTTCACAGGCTCTACACTTCACCAGGAGACATACAGTCTCAGCTGTCCTTCTATGATGGTGTTGGCAGCCAGTGATGCTCACTGCTTGGACCCAATGACTCACTGGGGTTGCAAAATAATGAAACCTGACCCTTCTAAATCCTTTCTCGTCTATTCACTGAGCTACTTCTCCAAAAACAGACTCTCTCTTCAATTACTTGGTTAATGTGAGGTACAAATTTGTAAGAGAAAGCAAGTTAAACACTTGATTCATTCCTTTTTGTTCACAGTTTTCCCCAAAATAAAGAGCAGATTCCCTAATATGATTTAAAAAAGAAATGGACCAAAGAGAATTTTATTTTTAACTAAAATTTCCTTAAGGGGACCATTCTGTGTCAGAAATACAAAACTGTCCAGTATCATAGTATGTTTGGAGGTTGGGGTAAATAAAAACATCATGTACTTTAGAACTATCTGACTCATTAGGGCCTCTTCAGCAAGCAGACTTTTTCTTAATTTGAACATCCCCAAGTATGGAAGTTCTAATAAATAAAAAATCCTGTGTATTTATTTGAGAATCTTAAATATCTAACACCTTCCTCTCAAAGTCATGATGCAGATGCTTGCCTCCTGATTCTCGAACCCAGAAGGGCAGAAGAGTATGGGCAGCAATCAACAGAGTAGTTTCCAGCAAGAGATGCTTCCCTTTGCAAACACTCCGCAGAACTCACATAGGCACAGCATGTGATGTAAGGAGCCATAAAGAGATGTGATAGAAGTAACCAAATGCCATGTAGGAACATATTCTACTGTAGTATGTACATCACATGGGTTCTATTTTTCCCCCCTAGAGATAAACTGATCACTTAAGCTACAAAAATAAAAACAGAGACCCTGGTCTCTACTTTGTGGAGCTCAGAGACACGTGTCCTTGAAATTACATGTGGCTGTGATGTAAGAAATCTGTTTATAAAATTAATGAACAGCTCACATACTCTCCAGCCCCCAAGGCTGAGACTGCTCAGTAGGAGCAGTACAGCTGACATCCTATTTGCTGCATAAAGGACTCAGGAAATTCAAAGATAATAGGAATTCTATCATCTCATGAATGGCACTCTGGGTATCCAAAGATCCCCTCTACACACCAACACAGGAAATTGCAGAATCTCTGCTCCCCATGGGTATAGATGTTTTCTTAATTTGCATGATTTTATTTAGAAGAGATAGAATTCAAGTTACTGAATTATGAAACATGTGCACAGACCGGGATGGTCTGGTTTGGAATCCATTCCCCAATAAGAGTACGAGAGGATGAAGGACTCCTATCAGATACAGTATTACTTCTGCCACCCTGTGCCAAGCACCCACGGGCTACATGATAATGTATCCTCCAGATCCTCACACAGAGCCAAAGGCAGGAAAGTCAAACAGAGAGAGCTGAAAAACAGGATTCTAACACTAGCACATGGGTTTTCTGAATAAATAGCTTCACCGCCCTGCACCTTCATTTCCACGTTTTATAAAGTAGAGACAATTATCTTTGTTTATTCTCCAGGGGTATTTTGAAAAACAAAAATAATCCTCTGAAATCTCCATAGAAAGCACAATTTCAACCTACTAACGAAGGAAATAGAAAGAGAAACCTGGACAAACTCTCTCAAAGCCTGCCCAATTAGTCCAGCAGAAAAGAGAGATCTACTTCCGAGACCAGGAAATATCCACGATTGGCGGCCACTAACACTGTCCTTCTTGTCAACTCCTCCCTACCACTCCTTTGCACCCCCTTCATTCTCCGTTCTCGGGCCACCATGGCCTTCCCCCACTCCTCCTCCTGTCTCTTGTTCCTCTAGCTCTTCTCCCTCCCCTATGTCAGCCTCTCTCCCCTGCACAATTAAAGCTCCTTCCCACTGTCACCCATAGGACTGAGCTGCAGGGGACCTTAGAACTCTTCTGATCAAGATCCTGCATCATAAACGGAAAGGTGAGGCCTGAAGAGACAGAAGCCACAGGCTCAGGGACAGGTAGCCCATTATTTGCACATGGTCTTCATCGACATGTGACTCCAAGTAGAATGTTGTTGGGTGCTACACCACGCTGTGTCCTACCTGGGACTGTGCACCACTCTTACTCAAGAAATGGATCTGAAGAACCGCTAGATGCCTCTCATTGTTCTCCTGCCATTATGAAGGGCTTCGAGTCATAATCAGAAAAAGAAGATAAAACGGACCACATGAACCAGATTCAAATCCCACATCTGGAACTTCCAAAGTTCCCAGGGAGGAGGAGGCAAGAGGCTGATTCCACAGGGACCCTATCCCAGTTACTCCACCCCACACCCCCCACCCCAGTGTTCAATATCCCAAAGGAATATCTTCCATGGGTCAAATCCAAGTCCTTTGTAAAGTAAGAAAGAGCTCTGGATTCTTCAATGCGATACTAAAGCACAATCGACAACATGAGGTAGGAAAGGCTCTCCAGGGAAGCACCTAAGAGCAGGTAGGCATACTCAGCACAAAGAATACAAGGAACTTCTGTGAAGGGCCCAGTACTCAACTTCTCTAGTCTTACTCTTCAGCAGGTCAAGTAATCTTAGCCCCTTTAACTGTATCAATCTTTTCATGATACTTTTGGCTCTTGTTTAATCCTTCAAATTGTCCACATTCGCTTTTTAAAGATAGAGTCTAGAACCAAGGGCAGATAGATGAAGTCCTTAATACAAGTGAAAAGCCATCAACCAAAGTATTAGAAACTCTTATACAAAGTCCAGGGCAATGAAGGAAACCTCCATACAAAAGAGGCAGTATTCCCAACAACAGTACTTTTTAGGTAGACTAACCTGTAAACTTACGGAATATCAGAAACTAAGGAGGAAACATCAAATACAGTCTACTGAACATCACCTAACTGGGACACTCACCATGTAGCTAAACAGAAGGCCTAAGAGATAAAAGCCAGAAACATCAAGCTAAATCTTTTAAATATTAATCAAGTCAGGAAAAAGCAAGGGGGAGGGAATTAGGGTAAAGGCAAATTCCTTTTCCTACAAGGTAAAGAAAGAAAATTAAATGAAAATCCTGACTGAGCTCGTAAAATGTGTTCAGAAAAAAACAGTAGTTGGGTGTGTGCTCTTGGTAGAGGGTCTTGAAAATAATAAGGCGGCTGAATTGCGAGCACCAGGGATGTGAAGTACCAGCTCAAAAGATTATGAAAATTGAGATTTCCAAACTGAAATTGAAAAGGAGAAAGGTAAAAACAGGTCTGCTCGTCATGGGCAAGGAGGAACTTTCTATTATTTGGCTGGCTGTTTTAAATTAATATCCTGGAACATTAGCAGGTTAAAGAGCCTTAAGAAAATGACAGAGAGAGAGAAGCAAATGGAGTAGAAACAACAGTGTTTACGTCTTACTAACACAAAGGTATTACTAGAAGGATTTACAAGGTGCTAATATGACATACATCAAAGTCAAAAGGCTAGCTTTAATAAATGATGAGAAAATGCAGGTGGCACAGAAGTAAAGCCATAGGACTTGAAATAATTCCATTTATGCAGTTTTAAACCAAGTAAACTACCCCAGGATCCATGAAAGATCATGTTTTGTGATTCCCTAAGAGGCAGTATTCCCACTGCATCAAACCAGTGAAGGCAGGTGGAAAAACTAAAAGTGAGAAGAATATAAACCACCTGTCCTTTCTGAGATACTATTAGGCATGCTCAAAAAATCTTGAGACACACCTTGACCTAGAGAGGTCCCAGTCTTTAAATTCAAAGTGAAAGAAAAGCAAGTGCCCTTTTTTCTCCTCTTGGGAGATACATAGAGAGAAATCAGATCAGATGAGTAACAGTGGGTCAGTATCACTGACATCGTCTAGGTCATCAGGTCATCACACGCTTTGGCAGCATTGACTTCATCAAGACATGGCTGATGTCCTCAACACTCACCTGGCATCCTCTGGGGACAGCATTTCCTGTCATCCCCCAACCTGGACCTTAGATGTGTGATTTCTGCTTTTAACATCACATACCTTGTCAGAGACTAAAAGTTTCTGCCTCTACACAGTTCATACGTTGAAGCCCTAAATCCCAGTGTGGCTATACTTAGAGAAGGTGCCCCTAAGGAAATAATTAAGGTTAAATGAGGTCATAGTGGTGCCCTGATCCAATAGTAATTAGTGTCCTTTTAAGAAGAGACACCAGGGGGCGCCTGGGTGGCTCAGCTGGTTAAGCAACTGCCTTCGGCTCAGGTCATGATCCTGGAGTCCCGGGATCGAGTCCCGCATCGGGCTCCCTGCTCAGCGAGGAGCCTGCTTCTCCCTCTGACCCTCCCCCCTCTCATGTACTCTCTCTCATTCTCACTCTCTCAAATAAATAAATAAATCTTTAAAAAAAAAAAGAAGAGACACCAGATGCTCTCTCTCCCCACAAGTACACACGAAGGAAAGGCCATGTGAGGACGTATCAAGAAGGCAGCTGTCTATAAGCCAGAAAGAGAGTTCTCACCAGAAATGAAATCAGCCAAACCTTGGCCTTGGACTTCTAAGCCACAGAATTGTGAGAAAATAAATTTCTGTTGTTTAAGCCACCCGATCTGTGGTATTTTGTCATAGTGGCCTGAGCTTAGACACACATATTCCATCAGTGTTTAATAATGACTTCTCAAACAGAAGGAATAATGCTGTGTGAAGTGGGGGGCTTCAGAAATGGCTTTGACTGGGGCACCTGGGTGGCTCATTCTGTTGGGAGTCCGACTCTTGATTTTGGCTCAGGTCGTGATCTCATGGTCCTGAAATCAGGCCCTGCATTGGGCTCCGCGCTCAGTGTGGAGTCTGCTAAAGGTCCTCTCTCTCCCTCTGCCCTTTCCCCCCACCCTCCACCCCCGCTCTAAATAAATAAACGAATAAATAAATGGCTTTGACTATAATAATGGTTAAAAACTACACTGACCACAGTAACACCCCTAATTGTCTATCAGTACCTACAGTGTTATCAGCTGAGTTATTTTTACAGGTAAACACATGTTTCTCCTTATTAAACAGCAGATTATAGAATGCTAACCTTTTCTTCACTACTAAAAACTGTCAATAGCAATTCAAGTACTACAACTCCATTTTGAGAAATATAAACGCCAAAACAAATTATCTTCTGTAATGCTAACTTATGTTCACATAAATGCATGCTAAAAATACTACAAAAAACTTCTGTTGCAATGATTTTATATAAGTAAGATAATTAATTGACTTTATGTCAATTCACCTTGGTAATAATAAACTTAGTCACTATATTGTACATCTGAAACTAATATAACACTGCATGTTAACTAACTGGAATTAAGAAGTTTTTTAAAGGTTTAAAAAAATCAATAAGCTTAGGACAGTGCACTTTGGGCTTATAGAATACCAAATCATAGACCATGGGATCACAAATTCAGAGAATGACAGACTACAGACCAGAGATAATTTAGGTCAATTAGTTTTTCTTTAAATGAGGAAACCAGAGCTCAGTGATATGAGCAATACAGAGATCCCTTAATTACCAGAATTGTGTTTTTCTACTGGTTTGCTAAAGAATAATTTTAGAAAAGTTAAAGTTAAAATCATAAATCTCAAAAATAAAAAGGTATAAAAGTTTTTGTTAAACTCATTAATTAGGGAACCAGTGAGATGTTATAACCTATTCAAAGGAGAATCAAAAGGGCAAACAAATATACAAGCATCAGGAATGCTAGAAAGAGGCAAAACTGACAAAGCTGGTCAGTATACATAAGGCAATCATCTATTGCATTCTCCCATCATAATTAGCTTTCCATGGACAAAATAATTTGCTTTACTACCTGATTTCTACAATAGAAAGAGTTATAAAACTGCTCAAAGATGATGAAAGGCAGAGAGAACTTGGTTGGTTGAGCTAGACAGAACACCCACTGATTTTTTTTTTCACAATTTCAAAGTCTTCCACAATTTCCCCTCCCAGTCTCTCACCATATATAAATACTATAAAACTACAAAACAGCATGATCAATATTCTAAGAGATGGAATTCAGAATCCTTGTTTAGTTGCTTAGTCAGGAAGAAGTCCAAGTTCACTTCACATCAACACAGAAACTTAGAGACAATGAAATCTCTACCATGTTGGGAGAGCACAGTCAATACTGTAACTCCTTCCCCCCAGATGACTCCTCATCATACAAAAATGCCACGAGGGTGACTGATTCGCAACCAATTCCTTAACCCAGGTGGGTGCAAAGCCTGTGTTTAAACTTGGGTCTTCTGACTCCACATCCCATATCCTTTCCACAACATCACTGGTCTAGTTAGCCCATGAGAGATTGTCTCTAATGACCCTTAAAGTCTATGAAAAAAAAGTCTACAAGAATAATTTTTCATTGTTCTTCAGATAAAATATAAAATGAGAAAAGACAAGAGAAAAAATAATCTGCTGCATAAACATGCAAAGAATGTATGATAACTAGCTGATATGTTGATCAAATGAGCCCAGTTGCACAGCTCTGATCAGAGAATCTTAAGAGAGGAGTAAACAGGGTGAAGAGCAGAAACGGTGTAAGGTGAGGGCTCAAAAGCACAATGAGGAACAAGAAGGTCTTGTTCTCATGTATTCTGTGTAGGCAAGGAATCACAGCATGAACACACAACAGAATGGGAATCAAGGACTAAATTAGATATAAGATCATTGTAGACAACATTCAGAAAACCAAAAATAACATAAGTAGCTGAAGTGATTTTTCAATACCTCAACTGTGAAAAAAACAAAGATCTCAAAATCATAAGCTTTGAAACTTTTATTTTTTTTTAAAGATTTTATTTATTTATTTCTGGGGCACCCGGGTGGCTCAGGCTTTGGGCGTCTGCTTTCGGCTCAGGTCATGATCCCAGTGTCCTGGATGGAGCCCTGCATCAGGCTCCCTGCTCCGTGGGAAGCCTGCTTCTCCCTCTCCCACTCCTCCTGCTTGTGTTCCCTCTCTTGCTGTGACTCTGTCAAATAAATAAATAAAATCTTCAAAAAAGAAAAGAAGATTTTATTTATTTATTTCAGACACACAGAGAGAGAGAGAGAGAGAGCACACAAGCAGCGGGGACGGGCAGAGGGAGAGAGAGAAGCAGGCTCCCTCCTGATCAGGGAGCCCTATGTGGAGCTCGATCTCAGGACCCCGGGATCATGACCTGAGCCAAAAGCAGACACTTAACTGACAGAGCCACCTAGACTCCCCAGCTTTGAAACTTTTAAATATTTTAATTAAAATGTTTCTGAATTCAGTTCATTCTTAAATAAGATTGAAGCTCTAAAGGGACCACCAAATTTCCATCTTTCTTAAGAAATAAACATGCTTTTACTCACTGGTTAAATAGAAAATTATGAGTTAAATCAAGCAAGCAAGGAAACAAACAAAACACAGTAATGGAACACATTCCTTTGGGATAACAACAATACAAAGAGGAAGGGGAGAAAATTAAAGAATATTCAATTAAGTATTCATTTCACTGAGTACCTACTGATGGAAATATTGCTACTAAGTTTCCTTAAAAATAGCTCTTTTCATTGTAGGACAAAGAAGGAAAATATAGCATGTACTTTGGTATACATTTTTCACACACACTAAGGAAGGCCCTGGAAAAAGTATTTAGCAAACCTCTTGGAGTTCAGTTGTAAACCTTTATTCATTTACAATGAAAAGATAATGAGTGAAAGATCAGGTGGGCATCTTCTGACCAGCCGGTCCTCACTGCGCATAGGAAGCCAAATTATAATCAGAATATTGTTTCATCTGGCACCGCTGTAGGAGCACGAAGCTGCATACATAAACTATCCAATGATACCGGAACACCCATTCGTTCAGCAGGGGCTGGCCCAGGCATGAATGGAGAAGAGAGGGTCCTGGCCTTGGGCAGCCCCGTCTCTGGCGTGCGTCCACTGCACAAAGGGGTCTATTTGCCCCCAGCTCTGTGCAGTGGTCCCAGCTCTGCTTCCCTGAGCCTAGATAATGCCCACGGGAGCGCTATGAATATGCATCTCACCGACTCTGATTTGATTTTTTTTTCCATTTTTTCATAACAAAATCTGCCATTTTAGTCATTTTCAAGTTCACACTTCGGTAGCATTAATTAAATTCACAATGTTGTGTAACCATCACCACTATTTCCAGGACTTCTTCATCACCGCAAACAGAAACTCTGTAATGAGTTTGCTTTTTAATAAACTATATTAAGATAGGTTTTCGCCCCCAGCAAGACAAAAAGTAACTTGCCTCATTTCACTTCCCTCCTAGCCTGCTCAGCATGCTGGTGCTACCAGCAACCACATTAGAATAGTCTGGGGTTGGAATTTCAGATTGTTATTCTTTTTTACCACACACTCCAATTCTTTAGACTTTGTTAGTTTTACAGGGACCTTTGTTCTCCAATGTCACCTGCAACCCCAGTCTTCCTCTCTCTTTTACTTCCTTTTGTATATACTAGAATACAGCCTCAACTAATTCTTTGAAATGTGGTCTGCAGGTAGGAAAATTTCTAAGCATGTCCAAAAATATCCTTAGCTTTCACTCATGAGTGCAACTTTGGGAAGAGAATTCTAAGTTTAAAATAATCTTGTCCCACAATTTGTTCACTGTACCCAATATTGCTTAATTAAAACCTAATGACAATCTAATTAGCAAAAATAATTCCTTTTCAAAAGGGGCACAAGTTACTAACATTTGTGGTTCACATATCCCTTTTAAACATCTCTCTTACCAGTCAGATTATAGATCTACCTGTAATTTGTTCCTTTAGCCTCTATGTTACTTTAGCTCTTGTGTTTTGATTTTGTAACTGTTTTCCAGAAGGCGCATCTGTTAACGGAGAAGAGAGGCACCTCACTGCCATGCAGATACTGCACAGAGGGGCATTCTCGTATGGTGTACTCTATCTCATCCAAGACTTTCAAATACCTAGAAAGACAGTATCGTCACCTTTTTATAGATGAGAAAGCTGAGGCTTAAATGAATGAATGATGGACTCTGAGAAACAAACTGAGGGTTCTAGAGGAGAGGGGGTGGGGGATGGGTTAGCCTGGTGATGGGTATTAAAGAGGGCATGTTCTGCATGGAGCACTGGGTGTTATGCACAAACAATGAATCATGGAACACTACATCAAAAACTAATGACGTAATGGATGATTAACATGACATAATAAAATTAAAAAAAAAAATACCATCCTTCCAAGGCTGTAATAATGATTTTCCATAGGAGATTATTTGATAAAGATAAAAAAAAAATGAATGAATGATTTTTCTCAAGGCTACTCAGCTAGTAAGGGAAAAATCTAAGAGTCAACCGGTTATTCTCTGTTGGAGAAAAGAAGAAAGGAAGGACGAAAGGAAAGGAGGAAGGGAGGGAGGGAGAAACAGGGAGACAGGGCGACAGGGAGGGAGGAAGGAAAAAGGGAGGGAAGATAGGTGTATGGTTTTGTATAGAATTACCATTGATAATATTCACTAATCATTGTTCTAAATTTGAATATTGTGTTAAATCTACTATTAAAACACAGGGATACCTGGGTGGCACAGTCCAATGAGAGTCCTACTCTTGGTTTCGGCTCAGGTCATGATCTCAGGGTCATGAGAGCGAGCCCCATCGGGCTCCGAGCTGTGCATGAAGCCTGCTTGAGATTCTCTCTCTCTCCCTCTCCCTCTGCCCCTCCGCATGATCCTGCTTTCCCTCTCACCAAATAAATAAATAATATTTTTAAAACTCTATTATTAAAATACATACTCATACAACAAGAAGAGAAACATAAGAAATAAAAAGAAAAGATAAAAAAAAAATTTAAGACAGAGGAGAGGCTAAGGAAGTGATTTTAAAAGGATATGCTTTGGGAGAGATTCTCAACTACCTCCTTACGATGAATGGGTCACTTCAGTCACATAGGGTAGCTGCCCTTTTCTGAAAGCTGTCAGATACCTCAAGGGCAAAGTGAAGAGAAAGAGCCTGATGTATACACTGCAAACTACTGGTGTTTGTATCATGGTAGCACTCTGGTTTTAAGTCAAATTGCAGGGCCGCCTAGGAGCCTTCAGCTCAGGACATGATACCGGGGACCTGGGATTGAGCCCTGCATCAGGCTCCCTGCTCCGCGGGGAGTCTGCTTCTCCCTCTCCCTCTGCCCCTTCTCCCACTCATGCACGCGTGCTCTCTCTCTCTCTCGTTCTCTCTCAAATAAATTAAAAAACTAAAAAATCTTTAAAAAAAAAAAGACAAATTGAAACTCCATCATAGGCTGCTTTTAAAGACCAAATGACTAGAATAATAATTCCCAGGTACAGCAAAGCAACTTGTTGTCAGTGACTGTTTTTAGGAGAGGCATATATTGCCAAAAACAGTGCAATTCCTTCCTTCTCTTTACAATAATTAAAGAAAAAAAAAAACCTGACAAGGTAACAAGGGAAAATATGAGACAAGTTTAAACTCAGGATCTTATTTTCTGTGGAGCCTTATTTATTTCAAGAAATCTAGATTATTAAATGGAACCTCCATCTGCATAATGGTCTCCCAGGGGAGGTGATACAGACTATCCTTAAATGCATCAGCTTTGGAGTGTGAAAAACCTGAATCCAAGTCCCAGCTCCATCATGTACCAAGGGCGAGAGTGTTGTCAAGCTATAGAACCTTTCAGAATCTATTTCCTCAAAATAATACCTCATAAGGCTGATGAGAAGATTAAGTAAAATTGTGCATCTAAAGCACCACAGAGAGCCTAGTGCACATCAAAACCTTCATATAAAATTTCAAAAGAGTAGGAAGAGGGGGGAGTAGCTAAGCCCAGAATTAGTTTCCAGTATGAAAGCACACTGATGAAGATTAGTACCGCCAACAAGACAAAGTAAAAAACAAAAAACAGAAACAGAAAAACAAGACTGAGTAAAACATATCAAGGCTTTCTTTGCCCTACCAAAAAAGAAAAAAAAGGCAACAATAAAATAATAAATATAGAAGACAGCGAAGGTCATGATTTTCAGTTTGTCCTCCAGCCGTTATTTTTCTCTACTTCTTTTCTGAATTAAAGTATTTCAAGGTCAAAGTAAAACAGAAGGAGGAAAGCAGGAGAAAAAGAAGGTGGGAGCTAGAAAAACAAATCGGGAAAGTACAGCACCATTTTCATCACAATATCAGCAAGGACCACCACACAGTGTCCAAGCTCTGGGCGGTGCTGAGTTTGAGATCCCCTTCCACATACACTGTACGGAACATGCTGAACTAGTCCAGAGAGAAGTGGGGGGCGGGGAGCACACCCCATAGTTTGCTTCTAAATGCCACTGTTCCCACGCTAGATTAAGTGGTTGGGTACCAACTACGGAAAGACAAACCATCAGTTCTCCACGGAAGCTGTAACGGATAATAATATCCTTCAAGTCAGGGCAGGGCCGTTTGGCCATGGGCTGGTGGTGTGATTTTCAGATTCCTTGTCCTGGGTCATTCATGGTCCAAGCTCATTTTCTGGACCTACAAAGAATGGTTCTGCCTAGAACCACCACTCCAAATTGGAGTGAAAAAGTGTCAGAGCACCAGGCTAGGTACAAAACCAACATCATTCCTCGTGATTAACCTTGGGTGGTCTTAACAAGTTATACAAGCCTTCCATTTCTATAGAAGGACATTGCATTTTTAGAGGATTTTGAGGTACAAAAATCAGTTATAGCTTCAAAAGGGAAGAAAATTTCACAGATATATTTATTAAATGTGAAAACTGGGGGAGTGTACCTACATACAAAAATGGCTCTTTGGGGGGGGTGGGTAGGGGAAGAGCCTGCAGGTGCAGGGGGAGGGGCAGAGGGAGAGGGAGAGAGAGAATCCTCAACCAGACTCCTCACTGAGCACAGAGCCTAAGGGCAGGGGCTTGATCCCAGGACCCTGAGATCATGACCTGAGCTGACATCAGACACTTAACTGACTGAGCCACCCAGGCGCCCCCAGAAATGGCTCTTAAAAAAAGAGAGACAAAAGTACCAACTATTTGAAATCAAGAGAGACATTTTGGGAACCTGAACTCTTGCCCTGTGTAGGAGGAAACCTGAAAGGTCTTCATGGATTCTAACCTCTGGTCAACCACCAATACATTATGTGCTACTAGGAAAAGCATGAGTCTCTCCAAGCGTAAATCCTTCAAGTAGATCTGCCCAAGACAACACGGGGTTCTTATGAGGGATCAAATATGATAATGGAGTGTGTTGGTCCCCATACCAGCAGCATCAGCATCCTGAGAACTTCTTCAAAATGCAAAGTCTTAAAAACCCTACCCCTAACCTACCAAATCAGAAACTCCAACAATCTGAAATTCGGACACACCATAAAGTCTGAGGACCAGTGCAAAAACATATGTTAAAACAACCAGAAAACCTTAAAACAAACCTTAAATCTGAAGTTGTTATGGAAAAATTAAGGATGTAACATTTGTTTGAAGATTTTAAGGATTTTCATTCATACATAATTGGATATAGAATATAAGGGCGTGCAAGTGTGTGTGTTACAACCAGATTCACATTCCATCAGTTTCTTTAATAAATGGTACTATAAAATAAAATAAAATGAAATATAAAACTATGGCATCTATCAATATTAAAATGTATTATTACTTGGTCATAACTTTCAAAGGACTGGGGTGAATAAATCAAATTAATAATAATTCTTTAAAAGAGCAAATATTAGACTAAATGCTTTAAATCTAGTTATTAGTAAATAAAAGAGTAAGTTTCAGATTCACCTCTCTCTTGTGAAGAGAAAAAAAATACATCTTACTGGGATTTTTACATTTTCTTGGCAAGAGTAAAGCATTCGGTGCTTTTAAAAAGGTAAAATGTGAAATCAAAATAAAGAGAACATGGTTGCAAAGGATTCACTCCAACAGACAATGCAGGGCTTTATTTAATGAAATCATTATAGGAACTCTTTGAGTTCCAATAAGTATAACTAAATTAAGAACAAAATATGCTAAGAAAACTGAGAGATAGTATTCAGATTACTGTTTCATTCTACATTCTAGGTAAGCCCAATAAAAAACATTAAACAAGAATATCCCTTATTAGAAATATTCTCAGTTTGTATTTAAGTTCATAGCTCATTTATTATCTCCAGCTAAGGAAATCCACAGTGAAGCCTCTGACACACTGCAGATGACCTGAGAGTCACTTTGCTAACATTATAGAGGATCTGATGGAAAAGGGAGGAAGAAGAGATATGAAGAACAAATTGAATTTAAAAAACAGTAAGATCGGGCATCTGGGTGGCTCAGTCGGTGAAGCGTCTGCCTTCGGCTCAGGTCATGACCCAAGGGTCCTGAGATCGAGCCCCGTGTCAGGCTCCCTGCTCAGCGGGGAATCTGCTTCTCCCTCTGCCCCCACCACTTGTGCTCTCTCTCTCTCAGGCAAGTGCTCTCTCTCTCACAAAAATAAATGAATAACCTATTTTTTAAAATAAATAAATAAAAATTAGAAACCAGTAAGATCGTATAGGAATAGGCACAACTAATGGAAAGTTTTGTCCAAGAGTTAAACTGCCAACCATCTACCTTCATGACATGTCTATTGGTAGGATATTTTTTAATGTGCCCTCAGGGAAAAATTTACGCTGGGCAATGTACTGACCAGGGTGCCTGGACAAGAAAAGAGCAGCCGGAGAAGTGGCCCTGTGGTTTGACCGGCTGTAGAGACAGCAAAGCCACGGCCAGCACCCCGCCCACCACTATTGCCTCTGTGCTTCCCACCATTCTCTTCAGGCCTCTTGCCCACAGGATAAACCAGATCCACTACTAATCGTGGTCGGCAGCACCAACAAAAGAAGCAGGGAGGACCGACACTTCCATCAGACATAGCCGGGGTCACCTTCTCTAGTCTTCTCAGAGAGCCTCCAGCAGCCCAGCAGTGAATACCCACAGCCAGCTCCCCTGGTGCAAACAGCGGACCTGGAAGCAGGTTCTCCCCTTCTTTCTCTCTGTCCTTAATTCCAAGTGTCTTTTCTTGCCTTCCTACCTTTGTGTCTCTTTCAAACTTTCCCTTTTATTCAAGGAGGGGGAATATATACCAAAATGGCAAAGGAGCAACGCATCCTCAATTACGCTCAACCCTTCTCATGCTGGGGAATAAAAATGGACACCAATCTCTCCTTCTTGTTCTCTTTCATGTGGGGGCCCATGTGATTAAGGAAGATGTATTATTTCCATGCACTTCTCCATAGTCCCACAGTTGTAAGGGTTCCCGATTGCACCTTAGAATTGAGGACCCCCATGTGCAGCGGTGCTATTATACTAGGAAAGATAAAGATGTATCCTCCTTGAGGCTGTTGTTTAAAGGAAGCATCGTGTGTGTCTACATTTCCTGAAGGGAAAAATAAACATTTTTGAACATCTATAAGCCACAGTGTTTTGGACATTATCTCACAAATAGACGCAACAAACTACTTAGAGCAGTAGTATTTACATTTAGAGTTAAGTTCCTCAATCACATTCACCACCTTCCAAGTGCTCGATAAATGCAAGTGCCTAATGACTAGCACACTGCACAGCACTGATAAAAAACATCTCCACTGACACAGAAAGTTCTGTTGGACGACACTTGTCTTCTCCTCATTTAAGATTTTCCACAAAAATGTCTGCAGAGTTACACTTGTTCTTCTGGCACAATAAAGATAAACTCTTAAATCTGTTACTAGAGGGATGCCTGGGTGGCTCAGTTGGTTAAGCATCTGCCTTCAGATCAGTTCATGATCTCAGGGTCCTGGGATCGAGTCCCACATCGGGCTCCTTGCTCAGCGAAGAGCCTGCTTCTCCCTCTCCCTCTGCTGCTCCCCCTGCTTGTGCTCTCTCTCTGTCAAATAAATAAATAAAATCTTAAAAAAAAAAAAACTCTGTTACCAGAACCCTATAGCCTTCTGCCTGTGTTCTCTGGTAGCTACCTTGTTTTTCACCCCTACAATGTTCTACCCTATACCTGCCTGCAGAGAGCTCCAGTCTTTCATCCCTGACTACATACTCACCTCTCCTGAATGACCGGCAAAAATTTGGATCAAAAAAAGACAATAATCAGGGGGGCGCCTGGGTGGCTCAGTCCTTTAAGCATTGGACTCCTGATTTCAGCTCAGGTCATGATCTCAGGGTAATAGGATGGAGCCCCATGATGGGCCCCGTGCTCAACAGGGAGTCTGCTTCTCTCTCTCTCTATCTCCCCTTTCTCCCCCTGCCCCCCCAGTGCTCGCTCTCACTCTATTTCACTCTGTAAAACAAATTAATTAATTATTAAAGAAAGACATCAGGGGTGCTTGGGTGGCTCAGGCAGTTGAGTGTCCAACTCTAGATTTCAGCTCAGGTCAGGATCTCAGGGTCCTGGGATCAAGCTCCGCATCAGGCTCCTCACTCAACATGGAGTCGGCTTGGGAGTCTCACTCTCCCTTTCCCTCTGCCCCTTACCCCTCTCCCCCCGTGCTCACTCTCTCTAAAAAACTAAAAATTAAAAAAAAATTAAAATATAAAAGACATCGAACTGTTACACATATGAAATACTACTGTTGTCTCCTGGAAATTCTTTGGCCTATATTTAGTGTGACTCCCAGGGCAGCAGCAGAAGTAAAGTCTATGCCTCAGCTCAGGAGACATAAGGAAACTGTGTGATGTGAAGTTCATGATAGTAAATAACGTAATGGTCTTAAAAATATTTAAAAGAAGGAGGAGCAAGATGGCAGAGGAGTAGGAGACGTAAATTTAGTCTGTCCCAGGAATTCAGCTCAATAGGGATCAAACCATTCTGAACACCTACGAACTCAACAGGAGATCGAAGAAAAGAATAGCAGCAACTCTCTGAACAAAAAAGTGACCACTTTCTGGAAGGTAGGATGTGGGAGAAGTGAACCCGAGGCAATATTCGGGAGGATACACAGTGGGGGAGGGGGCCTCCGTCGGCCACTTCTGGCAAGTGATAGAGCAGCAGGGCACAAAATCGGAACTTTTAGAAGTCTGCTCCACTGAGGGATGTCGCTCCAGTGTCTAAGCAGGTGGTGGAACCCTTGCTGGGACAGTGTGGTCTCAGGACCCTCGGGGTCACAGAAAGACCAGGGGTGCCTGAGTGCAGCAGAGCTCCCAGGTATCGAGCAGGGAAGCCAGCTGCAGAGACGGAGCCGGGGCATGGTCTCTGAGCTCGGGGTTGCCATAAACCGTGACCAGGGCACAGTCGGGCCACTGCTCCTCCAGCAGGGACCCAACAAGCGGCAGATCCGGGGAGACTCCCTTTCCTCCCCTGGGAGGAGTGGCCCAGGAGAGCACGGCAGGGATCTGCTGGGTTTGGAGACTCCACACTGGGTCGTGCGCCAGAGATAGAAGCGCACGGTCACAGGCCCGGGTGAGCACAGAGTGCAGCTGGAGACCGGGGAGACGGGAGTGACTGACTGCTTTTCTCTGGGGGCACATTGAGGAGTGGGGCCCCAAGGTCTCGGCTCCTCCGGGGTGGAGATTGGGAGGCCAACATTTTCACTCTCCGCCTCCAAAGCTGTACGGAAAGCTTGCAGGGAACAAAAGCTCCCGAGAGCAAACCCGAGCAGATTACTCAGCCCGGAGGGGCAAGGGCGGGGCAATTCCGCCTCTGGCAAAGACATTGGGAACCATGGCAACAGGCCCCTTCCCCAGATCAGCAAGAACAGCCAGCCAAGACCAAGTTGACCGATCAATGAGAATGGCAGAACTCCAGTGCTAGGGGAATACTGCACATAGAATCCATGGCTTTTTTACCATGATTCTTTAGTCTTTCAAAGTTAATTTTTTAAATTTTTTTTTTTAATTTTTCTTTTTCCCTTTTTCAACCAACATCTTATCAATCCCTTTTTTAAAAAATCTTTTTTATTTTTCATTTTTAGAGTCATATTCTATCACTTCATAGTAGTTGACCTTATTTTTGGTATATATATAAGTTGTTCTCTCTTTAAAATTTTGGATACAGTTTCTTCTAACAGACCAAAATATACACTAAATCTCTAGTGTATGTCTTTGTTCTAGACTCCTGCCTGATCACATTCTCTCCCCCTTTTTTTTTTAAATCCTCCTTTCTTTTTTCAAACAACTTCTTATCAATTCCTTTTATAAAATCTTTTTATAATTTTCATCTTTACAGTCATATTCCATCCCTTCATCGTATTTACCCTTATTTTTGTATATATATGAACTTTTCTTTCTTTAAAATTTTCGGAGGCACTTTCTTCTAACAGACCAAAATACGCCCAAAATCTAGTGTGTGGCACTGATCTATGCACTAGCCTGATCATATTTGATCATTTTCTGGTTTTTGTTTGTTTGTTTGTTATCTTTTTCTTTTTCTTTTCTTTTTTCTTTCTTTCCCTTTCTTTTCCCCGTTTCAGGTCTCTTCTGATTTGTTTAGTGTATATTTTTCTGGGGTCATTGTTACCCTGTTAGCATTCTGTTCTCTCATTCATCGATTCTCCTCTGGACAAAATGACAAAATGGAAAAAATCACCTCAAAAAAAAAGAACAAGAGGCAGTACCGACTGCCAGGGACCTAATCAATACAGACGTTAGTAAATGTCGGACCTAGAGTTCAGAATGATGATTTTAAAGATACTAACTGGGCTTGAAAAAAGCATGGAAGATACTAGAGAAACCCTTTCTGGAGAAACAAAAGAACTAAAATCTAACCAAGTCGAAATCAAAAAGGCTATTAATGAGGTGCAATCCAAAATGGAGGCTCTAACTGCTAGGATATATGAGGCAGAAGGGAGAATTAGTGATATAGAAGACCAAATGATGGAAAATAAAGAAGCTGAGAAAAAGAGTGATAAACAACTACTGGATCACAAGGGCAGATTTCGAAAGATAAGTGATACCATAAGATAAAACAATATTAGAATAATTGGGATCCCAGAAGAAGAAAGAGAGAGAAGGGCAGAAGGTATCCTGGAGCTAATTATAGCAGAGAACTTCCCTAATTTGGGGAAGGAAACAGGCATCAAACAGGAGGCACAGAGAACCCCCCTCAAAATCTAATAAAAATAGGTCAACACCCCAACATCTAATAGTAAAACTTACGAGTCTCAGAGACAGAGAAAATCCTGAAAGCAGCTCGGGACAAGAGATCTGTAACCTACAATGGTAGAAACATTAAATAGGCAACAGACCTACCACAGAGACCTGGCAGGCCAGAAAGGACTGGCAGGATATATTCAGAGCACTAAATGAGAAAAATATGCAGCCAAGAATACTATATCCAGCTAGGCTGTCACTGAAAATACAAGGAGAGAAAAAAAGCTTCCAGGACAAACAAAAACTAAAAGAATTTGCAAACATGAAACCAGCCCTACAAGAAATATTGAAAGGGGTCCTCTAAGCAAAGAGAGAGCCTAAAAGTAACATAGACCAGAAAGGAACACAGACAATATACAGTAACAGTCACCTTACAGGCAATACAATGGCACTAAATTCCTATCTTTCAATAGTTACCCTGAATGTAAATGGGCTAAATGCCCCAATCAAAAGACACAGGCTATCAGATTGAATAAAAAAAAACAAGACCCATCGATAGGCTGTCTGCAAGAGACTCATTTTGGACCCAAAGACACCTCCAGATTGAAAGTGAGGGGGTGGGGGCGCCTGGGTGGCTCAGTTGGTTAAGCGACTGCCTTCGGCTCAGGTCATGATCCTGGAGTCCCGGGATCGAGTCCCGCATCGGGCTCCCTGCTCAGTGGAGAGCCTGCTTCTGCCTACTTGTGCTTTCTCTCTGTGTGTCAAATAAATAAATAAAATCTTTAAAAAAAAAAAAAAAAAAGAAAGTGAGGGGGTGGAAAACCATTTACCATGCTAATGGACACCAAAAGAAAGCTGGGGTGGCAATCCTTATATCAGACAAATTAGATTTTAAACCAAAGACTATAATAAGAGATGAGGAAGGACACTATATCTTACTTAAAGGGTCTATCCAACAAGAAGATCTAACAACTGTAAGTATCTATGCCCCTAACAAGGGAGCAGACAATTATATAAGCCAATTAATAACAAAAGCAAAGAAACACATCGACAACAATACAATAATAGTGGGGGACTTTAACACGCCCCTCACTGAAATGGACAGATCATCTAAGGAAAAGATCAACAAGGAAAGAAAGACTTTAAATGACACACTGGACCAAATGGGACTTCACAGATATATTCAGAACATGCCATCCCAAAGCAACAGAATACACACTCTTCTCTAGTGCCCATGGAACATTCTCCAGAATAGATCATATCCTAGGTCACAAATCAGGTCTCCACCGGTACCAAAAGATCAGGATCATGCCCTGTATATTTTCGGACCACAATACATTGAAACTAGAACTCAATCACAAGAGGAAAGTCGGAAAGAACTCAAATACATGGAGGCTAAAGAGCATCCTACTAAATAATGAATAGGTCAACCAGGAAATTAAAGAGGAATTAAAAATTTCATGGAGGAGCGCCTGGGTGGCTCAGATGGTTAAGCATCTGCCTTCGGCTCAGGTCATGGTCCCAGGGTCCTGGGATCGAGTCCCATATCGGGCTCCTGGCTCAGTGGAGAGCCTGCTTCTCCCTCTCCCTCTGCCTCTCCCCCTGCTCATGCTCTCTATCTCTGGGTCTCAAATGAATAAAAAAATCTTTAAAAAATAAATAAAAAATAAAAAAATTCATGGAAACAAATGAAAATGAAAACACAACTGTTCAAAATCTTTGGGATGCAGCAAAGGCAGTCCTAAGAGGAAAGTATATAGCAATACAAGCCTTTCTCAAGAAACAAAAAAGGTCTCAAGTACACAACCTAACCCTACACCTAAAGGAGCTGGAGAAAGAACAGCAAATAAAGCCTAAATCCAGCAGGAGAAGAGAAATAATAAAGATAAGAGCAGATGAAATAGAAACCAAAAGAACAGTAGAACAGATCAACGAAACTAGGAGCTGGTTCTTTGAAAGAATTAACAAGATTGATAAACCCCTGGCCAGACTTATCAAAAAGAAAAAAGAAAGGACCCAAATAAATAAAATCATGAATGAAATGAGTAAGTCAATCAGAGAAAGATATGTATAATATGACCTCACTGATATGAGGAATTCTTAATTGCAGGAAACAAACTGAGGGTTGCTGGAGTGGGGGGTGGGGTGGGAGGGATGGGGTGACTGGGTGATATAGACACTGGGGAGGGTATGTGCTCTGGTAGCGCTGTGAATTGTGCAAGACTGCTGAATCACAGACTTGTACCTCTGAAACAAATAATACATTATATGTTAAAAAAAAGAAGAAGATAGCAGGAAGGGAAAAATGAAGTAGGGGCATCAGAGGGGGAGACGAACCATGAGAGACTATGGACTCTGAGAAACAAACTGAGGGTTCTAGAGGCGAGGGGGGTGGGGGGATGGATTAGCCTGGTGATGGGTATTAAGGAGGATACGTTCTGCATGGAGCACTGGGTGTTATGCACAAACAATGAATCATGGAACACTACATCAAAAACTAATGATGTAATGTATGGTGATTAATGTAACAATAAAATTAAAAAATATATATTAAAAAAATGTTAATGAGTGGAATGTCATTATCAAGCAAGCAAACAAAAAAACTACACCTGAAATAGAGTTCCATTTTAGTTAGATTTCCTTGAAGTCCAACGGCAGTACTGGAGTGCTAGCCCACAGAATGCAGGGTGGCGCTGGGCCTCGGTAAGTTGGTGAGTTTTCATCTAAATTGTACCTTTTATGGTTTAGACATTCTCTGTTCTAACAAAGAATACATCTCACTAAGTTATTACTCTGTAGGTCCCTAGAATACATGATCACATAGCCCGACAGGAGGCTGGGAAGCGCTGTGAAAACTCTGATTAGGCTGAATTTTGAAACAAAGGATTCAGAGCCGTTGTCAAGGTCAGCTGCTGCACTGGTTGGCTGTCTGTGATAATGGGCCACTTTCTACCTTGAAAGAATGAAGAAGGTTTTCCTAGAGTATTATATTACCATTCAGAGGACAACACTACCTTAAAGGGTAGCAAAAATAAATTGTATTGTCACTTCTGTATTTTAAAAATGCTTCCCTTTTAGAAATACCACAAATGCTTTAAAAGTCATTTATTTCATATCATTTATAAGCCAGAAGTTCTCAGATCTTTGGCAGTTCTTCAGGCCTGGATAGAGGTGCTGTTTATCCAGAATGCACCTGACATGATCTCCTGGTTGTTCAGGTTGTCCTGCTATCAGTGCGTGTGCAGCACTACTATTCTTTCTTTTTTAAGATTTATTTATTTATTTGAGAGAGAGCGAGTGTGAGCGGGGGTGGGGGGGTGGGGCGCAGGAGGCAGAGAGAAAGAGAGAAACCCAAACAGACTCTGCACTGAGCTCAGAGCCCAACACGGGGCTCGATCCCACAACCACAAGATCATGACCTGAGCCACAGTCAAGAGTCTGAACTGACTGAACCACCCAGGTGCCTTGGCAGAACTAACTATTAAATATTCTGAAAATCACTCCTGGGTACAGATCCTGAAATTTGTCTTTTTTTCTTCCATTGTGTAACTGAGATAGTAAATGTCCAGCTTCCAAGTGCTAAATTTAATTGCCGATCTGTTTGCATTTTTAGCTCTAATCCAAATTAGATAAATGGAAAATCCACCGCGAAAGAAAAACACAAATGGCACTCTTCACAGTCACTAACCAGTGTATCACTGCTTGGCAAACAATTGCTAAAAATTGTTTTGAAAATTTACACAGGTAAATTTATGGAGACAATTATAGAATTCTAAGACAAGTTCTTACAAATTATGTGTTCTTTTTAAATTTTATTGTGCACTTTTTTTTTTTTTTAAGTAAAAGAAAGGTAGACTCCCACGTGCAGTGCCTCAGTGGATGTGTCTAGAGTCTTGGAAGCTTGACTCCCCTACATTCTCCCAAAAATGGACCCTGAGAGCGTGTCTGGAGGTCCTCGCAGGGAAACGCAGCTACTCACATACCCGGGAGGTAGTATGGTCCTCCTCTATCAGGGCGGGTCATCCTCTTCGACCAAGCACACCACTTTGGGAGGGACGCACATGGAGCTGTGAGGGAGGCAGGGGACACCCACCAAGGGAGCCAGACCACCAGAAGCAACCCTGGTGACCAATGGGGTGACAGAAGTCACAGCCAGATCACCCTCACATTCTACTGTTGGCAGTTCTTGACTATTACAATAGAACAGTTTTTATCCAGGGAAAAACAAATTAAAAAGTATTTGTTTAATTTCACCAACATTTAACATTTAAAAGACAAAGTTCTGCTAAGTACAGAAACTCAAGCAGCTTTATTTTTTTTAAAGATTATTTATTTGTTTGAGAGAGTGAGGAAGAGAGGGAACACAAGTGGGGGAGGGCAGAGGGAGAAGCAGGCTTCCCGCAGAGCAAGGAGCCCGATGCAGGACTCGATCCCAGGACCCTGGGATCATGACTTGAGCTGAAGGCAGACACTTACCAGGTTGAGACACTCAAGTGCCCCGAAACTCAAGCAGCTTTAAAAACTGGAGTTAAAACTTTTACATAAGTTCTATTAACAAAGACACCCTAGCAGCAACAAGCACAACTAGCATCCAGCTCCAGGTTTCCAATACCATTCTCTAATAAAAGAAACCAGGCTTCTTGCAGAAATGGCTGATTCTAGGACTAGAGCAGGAAACACACAGGACAAGCCTGGAGCATTTTGTAGATCCAGAAAGGAAGGACGTGCTAAAAACAGACAGACAAAAACTGCACAAAGATGGGGATATGTCAAAGGTACACAGGAGCCAAGTGAAAGAGCTCCCAACAGCCAAAGCTGGAATATTCTGAGCAGCAACATAAGTAAAGAGGTACTGGATTATAACCCAAAATGTAAAGGAAATGTCCATGAGTCCATACTGATACAATTAAATGACTAAATAAAGGAGAAGAGGCCAATCTCCTACACAGGAAAATTGCAAATAATTTATGTAAATACTTCTCCTTCAAGAATGGGGACCATAGGGTTGCCTGGGTGGCTCAGTCAGTTAAGTGTCTGCCTTCGGCTCAGGTCATGATCTCAGGGTCCTGGGATCAAGCCCTGCAGAGGACTCTCTGCTCAGCAGGGAGCCTGCTTCTCCCTCTCCCTCTATCTGCCACTCCACCTGCTTGTGCTCTCTCTGTCCCTCAAATAAATAAATAAAATCTTCAAAAAAAAATTTGTTTGTCTGACATTATAATTGTGGTAAAACCTGTAGACTGATCAAACTGCCTCTATCCATTTTTACTATTATGTGCTTGCCCCGTAGACAGTATAAAGCTAACATGGGCCCAAGCCTTCAGTTACATTCAGAACAATCTTCACTTTCCCACAAGAGAGAATAAGACAAATAAGTCCCAATCAGGCATGACTTTCTTTTTTTTTTTTTTTTTTAAAGATTTTATTTATTTATTTGACAGAGAGAGACACAGCGAGAGAGGGAACACAAGCAGGGGGAATGGGAGAGGGAAAAGCAGGCTTCCCGCAGAGCAGGGAGCCCGATGTGGGGCTTGATCCCAGGACCCTGGGATCATGACCTGAGCCGAAGGCAGATGCTTAACGACTGAGCCACCCAGGCGCCCCAGGCATGATTTTCTTATCACATGGTAGCCACGAGTAGTAATGACCCACCAATGTGTTGCACTGAATAACAGTGGGAATAAGCCTTTGGCAACCTGTTCTCCACTCACAGGCAGGCAGGCTCACCTTCCCAAGAACAGATGTAACCAGCAATGTGATCAAGGCCTCTGAGCAAAGTGCAGAACTGGTTTTAAGAGCTGTCAGTAGAAGCGCCTGGGTGGCTCAGTCGTTAAGCATCTGCCTTCGGCTCAGGTCATGATCCCAGGGTCCTGGGATCGAGCCCCACATCAGGCTCCCTGCTCAGCGGGGACCCTGCTTCTCCCTCTCCCACTCCCCCTTGCTTGTGGTCCCTCTCTCTCTGTCAAATAAATAAATAAAATCTTTAAAAAAAAAAAAGAGGTGTCAGTAGTTTCACATGATATGAACACTACCTGTTTATTTCTATTATTCAGATGAGGCCAATGAAATCCTAGTCTTTCTACAAGCAAAGCTTATTATAAGAAAAAGGAGTAAAACGGATGTGATGAAAATATCAGAATAACTTTCAATAAAAAATGGTCAGGGTGAGGTGCCTGTGTGGTCAGTAGGTTGGGCATCTGCCTCTTAGCTCAGGTTGTGATTCTGGGCTCCCTGCTCAGCAGAGAGTCTGCTTCTCCTTCTCCCTCTGCCCCGCTTGTGCTCTCTCTCTTTTGCTCACTCTCTCTCAAATAAATAAAATCTTTTTTAAAAATGGCCAGGGCTTATAGTGTTATTTGTTTAAAAAAAAAAAAAGAAATTGCACATTATAAGATTTACAACTTTCCTACCAATGAATGCTTCACAGATAAATATTCATGCAGCAATTGCAGTGGCTTTAGCAACTAAGACAGTCATTAAAGGCTTGTCATCTTGGTCCAACAATGCCCCTGGCGCCTCTAAATTATTAGATCTTAGTCTACAGCTTTGAATGCTGCAACAGCAACATAAAACAGAGAAATAAATGACCAGCATGAATAATCAAAGGTCACAATTTTCAGCAAAAGTTCGAAATTTTCTAGTTTCACCTACTTGGTAATATAAAACTATGTTAAGAAACTGTCTTGACCAGACTGAATAAATAAAAAGATGAAATTAAGTGAAACACATGAAAAGTCTGAGAGTCACAGGGCTTCTTTAAAAAGAGTATAATTAACTAACAGGCATTAGAGGGCTTTTTTAAAACTTAAAACTTCTTAATTAACTGTTTTCAGAGTTAGATGAACTGTCACTAGGCTTGTACCACATTTAAGTTGGGACTGGGCCCCAGGCTACACTCCCCAAGAGCAGCGGTGCCGGGAGCGGATCCCACCATGAAGCCAGGGAACGGGGCTCAGAGAGCGCCACCCCAAGGGAGCAGAAGAGCCCAGCTCTCTCTGCTCAAAAAGCACCCCAGCACTGAGCACTGGGTGTGTGAATAGGAAGGTAATCAGTAAACAGATGAATATACCTGCGTGTGAAATTATTCCCACTCATGTGTGCTAGTCAGGGGGCTTTGGATGTAAGCAACACAAACAATCCTGCTAATCTAAGCTTAAAAAAAAGAGAAAGTATTGACTCTTAAGGGACCAGAGCAGGGGCAGGGCTCTACTGGATTGTACAGGATAGTTCTTCCCTTCGGGACACTATCGTACATGTTTGCACCATGTCACTCAGCTCAGGGATTCAGGAGAGCACATCTGACCGCCTGGCTTGCGTTGCATATTCACCAGGGGATCTCATTACTGACACCTACACCACACTTTGATCCAGGGATGGAGAAGGAGGCATGCGAAGCAAACGTGGGGTGCTCGTCCTAGAAAGGAGAAGTACGGATGCCAGGCAGGCATGAGCTCATGGACGCCCTGACGAAGGAGCAGTGGGTCGTAATAACAAACCAATCTCCAGGCACGTTCCTTTTCATCTATCTGTTCCAAATATCCAAACAGTCTTGGAAGGTGGACATCAGAGCCCCATTTGATTAGAGTTGGAACTAAACTTCATGGAATTTCAGTTACTTAGCTAAAAGCATGTGGAATCAAACCTAGGCCTTACATTCTCTTCTGCCTCTCCACAGACATGCAAGTTTCTTATCTAAGTGTCAAGATGTGAAACATTAAATCCATATACAGTCTCAGAAATGCAAACCTGGTAACCAACAGTGAAGATAAGGACTTCTTGCCCTCATATTATCCAGGTTTTTTCACATAATATATACAGAATCCTTTTCCTTCCATGAAAACGTTATTCCTTTATATATAAACCTGCAGTTTCCATGGCTAATGACAATATACAGATAACAAGGTAACAAATGCAATCCTTAGGAACAGGTTAATGAATCTGCTCACCTCTCTACCAGCTCAGAATGCCCCCTCACTAGTTCTATCAGGACATATATATGGTATTGGGAACAAGGGATCCCAGGTCAGAATATAGCACATTAGGCAAAAATCAATAATCCCTAAGGGCAAATCGTCCACCCTACTAACAAGGGGCCAGAAGCAGGAGCACGTTTTAAACCAGTGCAAGCCCAGCATTTTTCCCCTATGCAGAAAATGTGGGTTCATCTCTAGATCAGTTGAGGCACAGACATGCAATTCACTTTATTATCTGGGTCACTGTATCTGTAACCTAAGCAGATGGTAGGTGTGTTTTATGTGAAATATTTAATTAGGCCATCAGGAATGTGGTGGTACCAGCTGTTACGGCCTGCTGACCTTGGTAAAGGAGGAGATATCAGCAAAATGAGGATGACCACGTTCAGAGAAGTCCAAGAAATGGAGCCTGTTGATGAAAATAAAAGCTACTCCAACTTAGTCACAACGAAGGCAATAAATGTTTGCCCAAGCACAGTGATCTGGCTCACATCACTCACCATCAGGCCCTCTGGGTTTATTAAGGACTATTTTTTTTTAAGATTTTATTTATTTATTTCTCAGAGGCACAGAGAGAGAGAGAGCATGCGCACACGAGACAGCACGAGCGGGGGGGCGGGGGTGGCAGGAGAGGGAGAAGCAGACTCCCCACTGAGCAGGGAGCCCAATGTGGGACTCGATTCCAGGACCCTAGGATCATGACCTGAGCTGAAGGCAGATGCTTAACCGACTGAGCCACCCACGCATCCCTATTAAGAACTATTTTTAAACGATTTATACTGATACGTACAAAGGAAAAACTCTGGAAATATGTACTTCATAATAATAGGGGGCCCTCTCATGCTCAAGCTCTCTCTTTCTCTCTCAACTAAATAAAATCTAAAAAAAAAAAAAATGGTTCTTATTTCTAGGTGATGAACTTACGGGTGAGTCTCATTTTCTTTTTCTATGTACTTTTATGATTTCAAGTATTTACTTTAAAAAACCAATGACTTCTACCCATTTATGTCTTTTCATATAGTACCCGAGTTCCTGAAACACTGCCTTAAGAATCCATTTTTGGTTATTAAAAAAAAAATCCTCTATCCTTTCTCACTTACATTTAAGCAATTTTTCATTTTTCATAGCCGACCTCCCCAACTGGCCTACAAAGCCCTCCAGTATCTCCAGTGCTGGATTCTTCTTCCAGGTCACATCAGGGGACTCCTGTTACAGCAAATCCCAGGCTAGACCTCGGACCCACCCACAAGAGTTCTACTGGAACCACGTGAATGCCTCACCTTTCCTCAGAGGCTCTTGCACTGTTCCTCTGACCCCTCACATCTCTTCAACCAAACCATGGAGATGTGAAGCATTAATCCACAGTCTCAGAAATGCAAGTCTGCCTTGAAAACAAGAGTTCTTAATAACAAGGACTATCTGCCCTCATCTAACAAAATGGAGTCAAAATCCTCTTCCATTCAATAGAGAGAGAATATAAATATATTAACTTGCTTACATAGAAATGAAAAGTTTGGGGCGCCTGGGTGGCTCAGTCGTTAAGCGCCTGCCTTCGGCTCAGGTCATGATCCCAGAGTCCTGGGATCGAGCCCCGCATCGGGCTCCCTGCTTGGTGGGAAGCCTGCTTCTCCCTCTCCCACTCCCCCTGCTTGTGTTCCCTCTCTCGCTATATTTCTCTCTGTCAAATAAATAAATAAAATCTTTAAAAAAAAAAAAAAAGAAAAAAGAAATGAAAAGTTTCTGTGGCTAAGGATACAATATGGTGACAAATCAGATCCAATCTCTCCTCAAAGTCTTCACAAAGAAAAGAAAGGCTAGAAACAAATAACACCCTCAATTTCCTGCCCTTTTCCAGAGTGAATCCCCGGGGGCTGTTTCCCCCCCCCACTGATAATTCAGTTACAGTAATTCAATAAACTTTCATTGAACTTTGGGCCAGATGTCCACAAGATGCTGGGGACTTTTCTGGGCAACAGAGTTGCCTGCCCTCACAGAGACAATGGTCACTGCTACTTCTGCTACCCTGTCCTCATCCTGGCCAGGGCTCCCCTATAGGAATCAGCTTGTGCTGCCTTAATGAAGAACCACAGACTGGTTCTGGCTTATGCAACAGAAACGTCTTTTTTCTCCGTTCTGGGGGCTGGAAGACTGAGACCATGGTGTGGGCAGGTTTGGTGTATCCTGAGGCCTCTCTGCTTGGCTTGTGGACAGCTGTCTTGTCACTGTCCTCACATGGTCCTCCGTGTGTGTGTGTGTGTGTGTGTGTGCGTGCGCACGCGCACATTCCAATGTCTGTCTTTCATAAGGACACCAGTCAAAGTGGATTAGCGCTCCACCCTAAAGGCCTCCTTTTAACTCAATCACTTCTTTACAGACCTTATCTCCAAACAAATTCACATTCTGAGGTAAATGGGGATTGAGATTTCAATATATGAATTTTGGAAGAACACAGTGTACCCATGCCACCCCCTCTCCTTGGGTCCAGTCTCTCACTTGGCCCTGGCTACTTGCCCTCAGTAAATAACAGTCTCAAATCCTGTTCATATTTTAAAACACTAGCAAGCCTCCCTAGCCCTTATCTGCCCCAGGTTCTATCTGGCTGCTTTCCTTAATGGTGGCAAGATGTGAAAATACCCTGAACTAGGAGTCTCCAACTCAAATTAGAAGGGCAGACCATCAGTGGGCCAGGTGGAGGAACAGAGGGACCAATCACATCTGAAGGTAGAAAGGCAGAAGCCATAGGCCACTGCCAGCTAACTGTACTTAAGTGTGAAAACAGGAAAGAGGACTTCAACCACCTCCATTTTTTACCTCAACCTTTCTAACTGATTCAGTTCTTCCCAGTTTATCTCTGAACTCAGGGAAAAGACCCTACAAGCAAAGCATTCCCTGACGGGAACTGAGAGTATCCCCTCAAGCATCCCCTGCCCACAAACAGTATACTCAGTGGATCTGCCTGTAGCTCGCTGCAGTCAGCCTGTCCTGAGTGGTGATCACTCTGCTCTTCCTGAATACACTTATAGTTTATGACAATTTGGAGCCTGCCTCAGTTTACCTCTTTAATTAGGTAGACATACCTAACATCCTATATTCACTTTAATTTCAAAAGGGAAATCAAGGCTCCCACGTATTAGAATTACCATTTCAGCCAAGGTTCTCACACCACACTTGGAAAATGGCCCTCATTTATCCCTGGTGTGGCATTCATAGTAAGAATCAGATTTTCTCCTGAAAATTTTACATGAAATATTATTTTTTTTAATAGAAAGAGAAAGAGATCATGCACCTGGGTGGGGGCGGGGAGGGGAGCAAGCAGACTCCGGGCTGAGCACAGAGCCAACATGGAGCTCAATTTGAGGACTCTGAGACCATGACCTGACCTGAGACCAAGAGTCAGACCCTTAACCAACTGAGCCACCAGGCAGCAATGAAATAATATTCTTTAACTATTCAACTACATGTGAAAAGAATAGAAAAAAAATAGAACACTCTAAAAATATATCTTATAAAAAACTAGAAACAATTTAAACCCTAAATGAATAAAAAGAATAAAATTTAAAAATTAAACACACACCAAATTTTATTTACCCCTTTATTTTTATATTCAGCCATCCTGGAAATCTGAATTACGTGTCCTCAAATGTTTAGATACTCTCAAAGAAATCAGAAAACTATTGGTGACCCAAACTACTATTAAAACAACTATCATATAGCACAAATGATACATAACTATACATCAAAATAGGGAAGAAAATTCTACACTGAAGTGAACATTCCTCCATAAACCAACATGAAATTTTCTTTAAGAGGAGTTCTGAAATATCTACTGGGAAAAAACCCACATGAATTCGGTGGGTAAATGAACTAGTTGAATAAATTAAACAGGTATTTGTGTGTGCTGAATATCCCAATCAAGAAATAAATCGAGTTAGCATCATTCGGAAAATTCTAGTGGTTCAAAAAGCCACACAAAACCAACAGAGAAAAAACACTGCACAGAATTTATGTGCTTGAAAAAAAAGGTTGCAATTATTATTTTTCTCTTGTGACAAATGCAAAACAAGCAAAATCAATAACCAATTTTATTCTAGATTTTTATCCACTATAGTTCATAAGGGCAATTTGGTATACTCCCTGAACAGAACCCCTGACTCAGCATCTTCCCAGACAAGTAAATCTGTCATTCTAACCAATACATAACTCATCATATAGGGCAGAGAGAACACTTTATATCTAATACTTTAATAAAACTCAGGAAAGGTTGGGAACACCTTAAAACCTTGGGTATTTTAGAACAAATATATCACATTTAAATATAATTTTAGAAACTGTATCATTTCAGCTGATTTAAGAATGATAAAAAGCCAAATTTATGGTAATTGAATCCATATTAATTTTTCAATTAACTTTTCAGAAATAATGATTTGCCACAAGTACTCTCAGACTCAGAAGCTTCCTAAAAAACAAAACTGAGTTTCCCAAACATTTCATTACTGGGCATTGGCCAGGAATACCATCCTATTCCAGCACACAGGCAGGTATTAAGACTTCAAATCACCTAAAATGAACATAATGACAGGTCACTTCTATACAGATAACAGACACTGAATATAAAAATTACATTTGAATTGTTTGCTTTACCCCAGCTATTTGAATAAATGTTTTATATGAAACATCACAAAATCTATATCCTGGGTATAAGTCATTCATACAATTACATCTCTTTTAATTACAGCTTTTCCATGCACCTGTGTGGCTCATTCGTTCAGCGTCTGCCTTCAGCTCAGGTCATGATACCGGGGTCCTGGGATCGAGTCCTGCATCGGGCTCTTTGCTCAGCAGGGAGCCTGCTTCTCCCTCTATACCCCCCAACTTGTTCTCTCTCTCTCTATTGTGTGTGCGTGCACGCATGCAAAAATAAATAAATAAATAAATCTTTTTTAAAAATTACAGATTTTCCTCAACTTATGATGTGGTTATACCCGAATAAACCCATCATCAGTCGAACATTTTATAAAACAAAAATGCATTCAGTACACCTAACCTACCACACAGCATGTATTATTCTACCCTACTGTTAATATGCTCAGAACACTTAAGTTAGCCTACAGGTGGTCAAAATCAAATAACACAAAGAGCCTATTTTATAGGAATACTGTAATGAAAGCAAAAACAATGCTTCTATGGGGACAGAATGTTTGTAAATATGTAGGTTGTTGAACATCATGATCCCATGGCTGACAGAAGATGTGCATTGCAGCCTCTGCCCAGCATCACAAGAGAGTATCATGCTGCCTAGCACTAGTCTGGGAAAAGATCCAAATTCAAAATTCCAAGTATGGTTTCTAATGACTGTGTATCACTTTCACAGCATTGTAAGGTCAAAAACTTGTAAGCCAAACCATTGTAAGTCTAGGACATCTGTATTCTTCAACATCATCAGATTCTATTATCTGTATGTTTCTCTTCCTTATTTTCTTTCACTTTTTTCTTATTTATCCTTGGCCCATGTTATTATGTGAACCTGGTTTTGTAAACCTCAAAATCTCCCAGAGCTCCAATATGGAACACCTAAGTATGTGTCCTCTTGTTTCCATCTAAAATTCACAATAAGGAGTGGAAAAGGACAAGGAATTGGGAGCTACTAAATAAAGCTGATTGGAAACAAACCATATCATATGAATGTGACCCAGGGAAAGGGCCATTTATGGTAACATTTATCAAGGACATTTATATGAAGAGCAGAAGCTGAAAGAGCATCCAAAGAATAGCTGAAGTATATAAAAAATTTAAAAAGGAAAGAAAAACGGGGCACCAGGGTGGCTCAGTCAATTAAGCGTCCGACTATTGGTTTCAGCTCAGGTCATGATCTCAGGGTCCAGAGATCAAGCCCCACATCGGGTTCTGTGCTCAGAGTGGAGTCTGCTTGGAATTCTCTCTCTCTCTCCCCGTACGCCCCTACCCCCACTCGCAACCCCCCCTTAAAAATAAGTAAATAAAATCTTTTAAAAAAAGAAAAGAAAAGATGCTCTAAAGTTTAGAAATTTATCATTATGAGACACGAAACATGTTTTTCATCTCTAAGTGGAAGGGAGACAAATAAATCACAGGTACCTGGTGGAGTTTGGGTTTGCTTAAGAAAAGGTCTGAGATTTGCCTTTTTTGGTTGACATGTTAACTGTACCTACTATTCAATCTCAAGTTGTCACAGGAACCCCATCAATAAGACTGAGACAAGGACCAGAGACCATGGAGCTGGAATCAGTGCACTGTGGGGGTTACTGCTTTGCATTAACTAGTCTAGTTAAATAAGATGTGTAGACTACCTCTGGGGATACAGGAGCAGATCTGCATTCTCAAAATTTTTAAAAATGAAGAGTGACAGGAAAGAATCAGCCTCATTTTTGCAAAATCACCCTGGGAGAAAGGGCTGGGAAAATGAGTGGAACGTGAGGTGAGACCACAAACACTCTTTTGGCTTAAAATACAGGAAGGAAGGTCTAACTGGTCAGGGGAAGAAAGAGGAGCCCCATATCTGTCTGCTTAAATTTTGAGCAACTGCTTAAGTCTTTCTTTATGGAATACAGGAGAAAGCAAAGGATGAGCCTATGAAAACTAAGAGCTTCAGGACAAGGGGCACATTCCTCTGTAGGCACTCAGGACGTCATTTGTAAGGGACTTACTACGGTCATTACCTGTCAAGAAGACTTATGCTTTGTATTCTCAGTGAGATATAAAAAACATGGCTCCTAAAAGAACAAAAGCTAGGGATGAATATGATTTGCAAAGTCAACAGGTTGAGTTGTAAAGGAAAATGGCTATGATTTTATAACAATAAATGGAAGTTTTTTTAAAATTCACATCCAGGGCAATAA
Source organism: Mirounga angustirostris (assembly GCF_029215605.1). Classification (NCBI taxonomy): domain Eukaryota; kingdom Metazoa; phylum Chordata; class Mammalia; order Carnivora; family Phocidae; genus Mirounga; species Mirounga angustirostris. The sequence goes on from NW_026991714.1 coordinate 64,793,639, forward strand.
AAGCAAAAAGGACAATACAGAAAATCAATCCTGAAGAGTAGATGACAAATCAGAGAAATTCTCCAAGTTATTAGAACTGAGGTCAGCAAACTACAGCCTGAAAGTCAAAGCTGGCCTGCCATCTGTTTTTTTAATATCCTGTGATATTAAATGGTTTTTACAGATGAATACTTACAATCAATCAATGATAAGGAGCTTTGAACCCCAATTAATCAAAAACTTCTCTCCCCCAAAGAATTATATTCCGCTCATAAGATCGATATTACCAAAAAAAAAAAAAAACCCAAACAAAATTCTACTCATTATATTTTGAATTTCATCAATAAAAAATTTATAGAAATTTGTTTTCCCGTGTTATATAAATGGCTACATAATATCCTCAATTTTGCCTCATGGTTCACAAAGTATAAAATATTAATTATCTGGCTCTTTACAAAAAAAGCTTTTTGACCTCTGCTTTAGAGGAAAGAGAGAGATCTACAGGCTAGAAAAAAGAAAATGGCTATGGGTTCAGGGAGAAGAAATCCAACCAATGAATAATGGGTGTTTCAAAGAAGAACCAACACAAATGGGAGTGATAACCAGAAATATACTTCAAATAACTTTTTCTGATCTAAAGAAATGGCTAAATCTGACATCAAAGGGGATTTCAGAACATTCGGCATAGGTAATTCAAAGTGACTTACACTTGAGACAACCCTTAGTAAAATTTTTTTTAATTTTAAGGTTAAAGAAAAAAAATTCTGACGACATACAGACAGGGTTGGGGCAATGATAGCAGGACAGGTTGCCCAGGAAGAAGCAAAAACCAGACTGGCCCTGGACTTTCCCTCCACAACAGTAAAACAATGGCATGGCAGAGACACTTTGACTTTTCTCTTGAAGAAAAAAAAATTGTGACTCAGGAATTTCATATTCACATACACTGATGTTTTATGTCTAAAAGTCTTGAAGACACTTTTTCAGAAAACTGACCATCTACCCAAACTTTCTTAATAGGTGTCCGTGTGTATTTTTTTTTTTCCCCAGGCAACAGAGGTGAGTCACTAGGAGTGTAAGGTTGCAGAGCACGGACTCTGGATAGAGACTGGAACTGATTCAGAGTCCTGGCTCCAGAAGATTAGTAAGCACAGACAAATTATTTCAGCTCTTGGTGCCCCCATTCCTTCGTCTGTACAGGGGGCTTATTAATGGGACGTAGCTTAAAACAACATGGAGAAGACTGAAGGTGAGTTAGCTCATCTAAAGGGCTGAGCGCAGTGCCAACGGTGGTACTTTGTAAATACTTAATAAATGCTAGATGTTGCAAAGATTATCCTGCACACTACCAGACAAAAAGAAATTGAGAACCAGAAAAATGGAGAATATGAAGTATTAAAGCACTGATGCTCAAAAACCACAGTTCAGGGACGCCTGGGTGGCTCAGCCGGTTAAGCGGCTGCCTTCGGCTCAGGTTATGATCTCAGGGTCCTGGGATCGAGCCCCATGCTGGGTTCCCGACTCAGCAGGGAGTCTGCTTCTCCCTCTGCCTCTCGCTCTGCCCCTGCTCCTGTGCTCTCTCTCTCTCTCAAATAAATAAAATCTTTAAAAAAAGTTAAAGTCAAGTCGAGATGATTGTAAACGTGGAAAAGGCAAAGAAAAACTCGTGAAGAAGAAAATAAAACAAAAAATTAAAATTCATTAATGATACAGTTTTAGAAGACTACATTTTAGAAACTGGGGGCATTAGAGTCAAACTATATTGTTTTTTCAATATATATCAAAAAATAAATTTAGTTTGTAGATTCTGTAATTAGGTTTCACTTCCAATCAGAGGAGAGCACAAAAGCAAACAAAACCAAGTTCATGTTAGAAAACAGCAAGGAAGCATGAATGTAGAAAACAGGAATCACCTATATGTTGTGAAAATAAATGTAAATTATTTAAACTCTAACCAGGACAAAGAACTTAAAATATTCAAGAAGCAAAATGAACATAAAGGTTAAAAATTAGAGAACAGGCAAAGAAATGTAAAACATAATCAGAACAAAAGCAGAGTTAACAAATTAAAATTAGGTAACATAAAATCTGAGCAAAACCAAGACCTTAGGGCAACTTATATTGCTACCAATCCTATAATGGAACAACTGGGAGCCTTTCATCCTTCAGTAATATAACCTCAAAATATGAAAATCAAAAGCCATTAGAAATGAGTAAGAGTGAAAACAAATTGCAGCAGAAGACTGGGAAACACAGCATTCAATCCACAATTACAGTTGTGGAAGATTTCACCTGCATGGTTGGATTATTAAGCACATCCACTCTGGATCCACCAAACAATATCCTACTTGTGAAAAAATGTCCAAGACAGAGTCTGAACAACTGATCATCTCTGAAACAAAATGATATAAATACATGGACTATATTCCAAAAACTAGAAAGTACTAAACGTAAATACAAAATTCCATCTATCTAAAACTCAAAAAGCATATCTATAACAACATATTTCTTAGAAAATAACAAAAAGAACTCATAGTATAGGCTGCAGCCAACACTGTGCTTATAGTTCAATTCATGCCCTTAAAGGCTTTCATTATAAAGCTGGGGGTTTTTTTGTTTCGTTTTTTTAAAGAAAGGCAAATATATTAAACATTCAAGTTAGTAAGAGCAGGGGCCTTAAGGAAATCATGAGTTAGGAAACAACAGAATGCACATCAAAAGAGCCTGGGTGGCTCAGTCAGGAGACCATCCAGCTCTTGGATTCGGCTCAGGTCATGATCTCAGCGTCATGGGATGGAGCCCTGTGTCTGGATGCACATTCAGCAGGGAGTCTTCTTGGGATTGAGATTCTCTCACTCCCTCTCCCTATGCCCATCCTTGCCTGTTCTCTTTTCTCTCTCTCTCTCTCCATTCTCTCTCTCAAAAAAATAAATGAATAAATCTTTTTTAAAAAAGAATGTACATTAAATAATGGAACAGGAAGCTAAGCACCCTCTTTACTACAGTAGTAAATACATTAGCGATGGGGCGCCTGGGTGGCTCAGTTGGTTAAGCGACTGCCTTCGGCTTAGGTCATGATCCTGGAGTCCCGGGATCGAGTCCCGCATCAGGCTCCCTGCTCAGCGGGGAGTCTGCTTCTGCCTCTGACCCTCCTTCCTCTCATGCTCTCTGTCTTTCATTCTCTCTCTCTCAAATAAATAAATAAAATCTTTAAAAAAAAAAAAAGTTTAAAAAAAAATACATTAGCGAAAAATCTAGACAGGCTTAACAACAGAGAACCATATTAATTTTTGCATATTTTTTCCAGGAATATTTCTTTTACTATCAAAAGCCACATTCATAAATACTGTAATGAAATGTGATAATGTCTTTAATGATAAATGAAAATGTGGCATATAAAATTATATACGTAAAGTAATAGCAACTGTGTGATAACAAAAAGAAAAAATACATAAACACAGAAAAACTGCAATAATATCTACAGGTAAAAACATGAATAACATTTTTAAAAACTTTTCTATATTTTCCCTATTTTGTAAAATGGGTATTCATTACCATTATAATCAAGGAGAAAATCGCAATATTTTTAAGGCAATTGAGTGCCGTTCTCACCTTTTTTTTTTAAAGATTTTATTTATTTATTTATTTATTTATTTATTTATTTATTTATTTGAGAGAGAGAGAGAGAGAGAAACAGCATGAGAGGGGAGAGGGTCAGAGGGAGAAGCAGGCTCCCCGCTGAGCCAGGAGCCCAATGTGGGACTCGATCCCAGGACTCCGGAACCATGACCTGAGCCGAAGGCAGTCGCTTAACCAACTGAGCCACCCAGGCGCCCTCTCACCTTTTTTATTTTTTTAATTGAAATATAAATGATAGGGCGCCTGGGTGGCTCAGTTGGTTAGGCGACTGCCTTCAGCTCAGGTCATGATCCTGGAGTCCCAGGATCGAGTCCCGCATAGGGCTCCCTGCTCAGCGAGGAGCCTGCTTCTCCCTCTGACCCTCCCCCCTCTCATGTACTCTCTCTCATTCTCGCTCTCTCAAATAAATAAATAAAATCTTTAAAAAAAAAAAAGAAATATAAATGATATATAACATTATATTGGTTTCCAGTGTACAACATAACAATTTGATACTGGTATACATTGCAAAATGATCACCAGAGTTAAGTCCAGTGAAACATCCATTACTATACAAAGTTACAAAATATTTTTTCTTCTAATGAAGATTTTTAAGATCTACTCTCTTAGCAACTTTCAAATATGCAGTACAATATTATTACCTATAGTAACTAATTGGACATTAAAGCTTCAGGACTTAGTTATTTTATGCCTGGAAGTTTATACCTTTGGCCTCCCTTTGCCCATTTCAACCATCCTCCACCCCCCATCTCTGGCAACCACCAATCTGTTCCTTGTATCTTTGCAGCTCTCACCAGTCCCGTTACCGCTATTCAAGTTCACATTTCTGTTTTAGGTGCTATTAATTCTTCTTGTACATTTAGAAATATTTGAGGCATTTTTAAAACTACACACTGTTGGGGCACCTGGGTGGCTCAGTTAGTTAAGCGTCTGCCTTCGGCTCAGGTCATGATCCCAGGGTCCTGGGATCCCATCCTGCATCTGGCTCGTTGCTCAGCAGGGAACCTGCTTCTCCCTCTGCCTGCCACTCCCCCTGCTCATGTTCTCTCTCTCTGTCTCTCTCTCTGACAAATAAATAAATAAAATATTTTAAAAAAAGAAAACAGGGGCGCCTGGGTGGCTCAGTCGGTTGGGCGTCTGCCTTCGGCTCAGGTCATGATCCCGGGGTCCTGGGATCGAGCCCCGCATCGGGCTCCTTGCTCTGCGGGGAGCCTGCTTCTCCCTCTCCCTCTGCTGTTCCCCCTGCTTGTGTTCCCTCTCTCTCTCTGTCAAATAAATAAATAAAATCTTAAAAAAAAAAAAAAACACCATGTAATTTTCAAGTCTTTTGAGATGAGTGATCAGTAACTGTCCTGTGCCTTTTTAAGTCAGTGCTGCATATCAAACCACTGTCTCCCTTCAGAGGCCCAATTAAACCTGCACATTCCTCAGTGACACTGGCTCTCATGAAGAGCCACACAGGCAGGACTTCCCAGGTGACTTTGCAACACAGCTTGAGTTATTTTTCCATCAAGATGCCAAATGTCAAAATAAGCCCAGCTATTTGGGAGCTGTCATGTTTTATTAGAAAAATTATTATTTCCCTATAAATCTGTGATTTCTAAAGTCTTAAGAGACTTGAAACATTCTTAAATGTAATATTGCCTATATCTTGGTGCAATGGCTTTTCATCTAGATGAATATCCCTCTATGTATATAAAGTATGAAGGAAAATCAACTTGGTATACAAAAATTCAAGTGACGAGGAACTCTTTAGATGCAACTATTCTATAGAATAAGATTATGCATTTTTGTTTTGGGTCTATATAACAAAATAATTCTAGAATGATAGTTATCTTTGCTGCATATGCTAAGTGAAAGCACAGTTATCTCTCTGCATGCACTTTTTGTTTCTGCAACAGAGCTGCTGCGAGAACCATCACGATGGCAGCAAATTAAATAAGGGGAGGAGGAGAGGCCCGGGCATCGTGAACAAGGCCAGGATTATTCCACTGACATCATGTGGTGAAGTGCATTACCATGAGCTGATGTCACCACAAAATGTACATAGATACTATTAAGCTGAAATTAATCTAAACATGTGGATGCTTCCTTTCTCATTAACTCTGCATTGATAATAGAGTTAAATATTCTAAACAGTTCATTTCAAAGAGATTATGACTCTTTGCCAATACTCAAAGTCAGTAATAACTCTTCAAATATTCATTGCTTGTCATATTCTAAATACTGAATTCCTGGATGCAAATACACACGTCCTATTAGCACTAATGGAAGTTACGTATTTGCACCAAGGAGAGAACATACATCTAGGAACCTGTTCTCTGTTGCTTCTAGGCAATCATGGTGCATTTTCTCTTGTGGACAAAATAAAAATGCATTGCTAGTTATGTGGAACAACTCAGGTGTTATAGGCACTTCTATAACATATAAGAATGCATTAGCCATAACCAACTAAAGTCGTTTTGGGCTCATCATCATTCAAGCTGAATTAATAATATTAACCAGCGTGTGGGATGAGGGAAAACACAGTGCAGAGCAACATTAAAACCCCTTTCCACCCAAGCATAATTCATTTTGATCTTTACTACTTGATTCAGCTAAAGGTCAAACCATATATGATGGTTTAGATCCAGAAAATATATTATTTTGCTGTGCAGTATGGTCTAAAATGAGGGCAACTAATTTAAAAATGGAAGCAATTTGGGAAATAAAAATGAAATGAAAAATGTCTCCATTATGAAGCATATAAATTAAGTTCTACTACTGATTACTGCCAACTTTTAAAATCTCCCCACTCATACTGGTAATGCCTTAATTTTCTTCCTGTTGTGTTGATACCTTCAATGAACAAGCACTCTGGTGAGGGACCAAAACCAAGGTCAGAAATGTTAGTGATGATAAATGACAGACCTTAATAACTTTTGAACAGTTTTAAATGTACAAGTCATCTATGAGTCATTTAGCTTGACAGATGAATGGTTAACGAGCTACAAAAACTACTAAGAACCACGTGTTAGTCCATACTGCTACATGGCATGAGGCCAAGATCTCAAACATGGTGTAATAAAGAACAAAACTGGGCACTGGAGCATATATAACTGGAGGAAGAAAAAATGAATCATCTTAAAAGACTATATGAAAAATAATTACTCAATAATTTACACAAATAATGTATAAGCACAAAAGCCAGATTCATGACCAACAGACCACTGAAATGTTACCAGGTTTGGGATAGAAAAAATTAGATGACCAGTAGATTCAGGTGTTCGCTTGTTCATCTGTGGGGTTTTGTTTATTTTGTCTTGTTTTTGCTTTCAATGAAAGGCAATGTGAAAATTTTAGTCTTTATTGCAGGCTGTTTGGATTGGGGCTTGTATACTAGGTGTGTACTCCCATTTTTTGCTTTTGGGTGAGTCACAAACAGCAATGGTAGGCTGCCTTCCAACATCCTCCTGGGGGACATCCACAGAGCCAGTTCTGGAAGGACCCCAAATTAGTCTAACCCTGCAGAATCAAAAGGACTTCTAATATGGAGAGACTTAAGAATCAAACTAAAAGGGGCGCCTGGGTGGCTGAGTCGGTTAAACGTCTGACTCTTGGTTTAGGCTCAGGTCATGATCTCAGGATCCTGAGATGGAGCCCAGAGCCTGGCTCTTAGCTCAGTGGGGAGTCTGCTTCTCTTCCTCTCCTTCTGCCCCTCCCCCAGCTTGTGCTCTCTCTCTTTCTCTCTCTATAAAATAAACTCTTAAAAGAAAAAAGAATCAAGCTAAAAGAGGCACAGATTGAAGAAATTATAGTTTCCCCATTATTGAATTAAAACTCACAAGTGACATCTTGCCTGGTAACAGTGAAGAAATTTTCACTAATCCATCCACTTGAGTATTTCTCAAGAGGGGTCCTCCTACCACCAGTATATCACAATTACTCAGGCAGCTTGTCGAAAATACATATTCCTACCTTACCTTCCAGGTCTTAGGTAAGAAGACCACCAAGAGTGGGACTGGGAAAGTCTTTCAACAAGCTGCCCAGGAGATTCTCATGTGCCCTAAAACTGGACAGCAATGGTCCTCAGAGGAAGGCCCAAAGGGCTCTTCACGACACCACATTTGCACCTGCTGCTGCTAGTTCCCCTCTCATTTCCTACATCACACCGACCGTGCGCATGTCAGCAATACAAGAGATACCAGACTCTTAAGAGCAGCATGAATGAATGGATAAATGCATGTATGGATAAGTTCATAGTATTTCTGAAATAAAACAGGAATTCCGACTCCATTAGAGTTGGCGCTACAAATCCATTCACAGCTCTCTAAAAATCCCCACAGTGCTCCAAATTTTTCAGCCTATGTATCTGACACTCTGGTCTGAGCTTCTCAAATATTGATCACAGTCAACTGTGAAAAAAGGAAATGCAAGGCTGTGATTCTGGTTTCTCAGAAACGTCACGATGCTCTACTGCATTCTACCCTGCATAGCAGGCTGGCAGACACCACCACTGTCCCAAGCACAGCTGCTGGGAAAGTCGTTGCTTAGCAACAGCAATCAATGCTGTATTTCCTCTGCACCATTTTCCTAAAGATTGAGAGACTGCTCCAAGGTATTATTTTCAAATACCTTCTGTTTCACTGACCAAACATGTTTGTTAACATTTCTAATATGCAAAAAAAATAAATAAATAAAATAAAATCAGGAACCAAATCAGCATGAGACTTCAAGAGAAGAGAATGAGAGGTCAGTATAACACAGGGTGTTTTGGGATTTGTTTGATGAAGAAAAATTCTTTGACAGCTCACTGACTTTATTTGCTATACCCTTTCATTCTGCCATTTTAGAATTGATTTCTGCTAGCTCCTGGGAGATGAAAGCCATTAGCATTAATTATCATTCTAAATGCAGATCCACAAGGTACCGCCATAAAACACAAAAAGCAAAGGATTTTCAGAATCTGGTTTAATACACATCTCACATCTCTGTTAAAACTCGTGTCTCGGTTACATTCTTTTTTTTTTTTTAAGATTTTTTATTTATTTATTTGACACAGAGAGAGAGACAGTGAGAGAGAGAGCACAAGCATGGGGAGCAGCAGGCAGAGGGAGAGGGAGAGGGAGAAGCAGGTTCCCCGCAGAGCAAGGAGCCTGACGTGGGACTCAATCCCAGGACCCTGGGATCATAACCCAAGCCGAAGACAGATGCTTAACCGACTGAGCCACCCAGGCGCCCCGTGTCTTGGTTACATTCTTACACTAGCAACATTTTCCAACATCCTTCCTCTGATAGTACAAATCTTTCAGATGGGCAATGCTTATAATTTAAATTACTCGCTGCTTCTGATACAATTTACAAGCTAAATTCCATACACACAATACTAACACTGACTTTGGAGGAGAAGGTAAGATTTTTTATTTCAAATACACCAATATGTCCTACCAGTGAATGGATTCTTCATACAAAAACAAGAGCATTATGTGATGCTTTCCAATAAAAAGAGTTGATATTTGTTTAAAGTACATATACAGATGTATTAGTCAGTGGTGGAACCCATTCAGGTGGGTATTATGTAATAATTATTTTCCACATTATTGAGCATCTATTATGTACAAATCTCTATGGGCAGCATAAAGATGAGTAAAATGTGATCCCTGTACAAATCATGCTAGAAACAGTCACATCAATAGTAATACAGAAGAATATGGACATTACCTCAGATATTTGTTTAGTTACAACAAATGTCCCAGTTAATATGGGTTGTATCTGCAACACAGACTAGATAAATAAAACAGAGTCCAAAGCCTTTATTTTTTATGGTAACATTCAGTATTGGTAAGGATGTAGTGAGATAGAAATACCACCATGAACTATAAATACATCAGGCCAGTAAAGTAAATCAAACCTTCTGAAAAATATTTGCCATATGTAATAAAACTATTTAAAATATGCATATGTTGAATTTTGACATACTAATTAAATATCTAATAAACTATGTTAAGGAAATAATCAAAGATGCCAACAAAAAAGATTTATTTCAGATATATTTAAAACAGTAAATACTTATATACCCAAATAGTAGAATGATTAAGCAAATAATGATACAGCCATATGATGAATATTATTAAAATATTTTTCAAGAGTATTTTATAAGAGCTAGGGAGTATAATACTAAGGGAAATAAGTCTGTCAGAGAAAGACAAATATGTGATTTCATTCGTATGTGGAATTTAAGAAGCAAAACAAACAAGCAAAAGAAAAGAGAGAGAGAAAGAGTGGGGGGAGGGGCAAAGGGAGAGGTAGAGAGAGAGAATCTCAAGCAGACTCCATGTTGAGCGGGGAGCCAGATGTGTGGCTCAATCCCACGACATATGAGATCATGACCAAGCAGAAACCAAGAGTCAGATACTCAACTGACTGAGCCAAACAAACTCCACCAAGAAACAGACTCTTAATAATAGAGAACAAACAGGTGGTTACCAGAGGGGAGGTGGATGGGGGATGGGTGAAATAGGTGAAAGATTAAGAATACACTTACGATGAGCACTGAGCAATGTACAGAAGTATTAAATCACTACACTGTATACCTGAAACTAATATAACACTGTATGTTAACTATACTGGAATTAAAATTAAAAACTTAGTTTATTAATATATATATCAGAATCTTACTTGAACTTCTATTTACAGATTTTTAATTTTCATCTGAGAACTTCAGCCCTTGGGGTCCCTGGGTGGCACAGTCCATTAAGCTCATGATTTCAGCTCAGGTCATGATCTCACGATCCTGGGATTGAGCCCAGCATCCAGCTCTATGCTCAGCGGGGTGTCTACATGAGATTCTCTCTTCCTCTCCCTTTCCCTCTGGCCCTCTGCCCTGCTCACACTCTCTCTCTTTCTTTCTCTCTCTCAAATAAATACGTAAATCTAAAAAAAGAACTTCAGCCCTGGTCTCCTAAGCACTGACAACTTGAGTGATAAAGTATTTAAGTTTCACAAGTATTTTTGGATCAACAATTTGCATTTCCATAAATATGTGATAAAGTAGGTCAATATTTTCACAGAGGGCAGTTACAATAAAGTGTATAAGATAGCCTAAAGAAAATTATTTTTTAAAAAGATTCATTTAGTTATTTGAGAGAAAGAGAGAGTGTGAGTGGGGGGCGGAGCAGAGGAAGATGGAGAGAATCTCCAGCATGACAAGGGGGCTGGATCCAATAACCCATGAGCTCACGACCGGAGCCAAAACCAAAACTCAGAGCCTTCACTGACAGAGCCACCCAGATGCCCCATAAAGAAAATTATCTTTTATTTAACAATTCAACAAATATGCACCAAGCACAGGGCATAAAAATAGATGGGATACTGGGGATACACTTCAGTGACTTGCTTTCCTATGATGACCTTCTGGAAGACACAGGGCCCCCAGGCACAGCATTTCTCTTGTATCAGAATATACCACCTGAACACAAAAGAAGTTTCTAGTACAGTCTGAGGCAGGTGATTATGGTATCTACAACTGCTAACTGCCTCCCACCCCTGTCCCGATCATCAGTGAGACTAAAGGGTCCGGGATGCAGAGAAATAAATAAAATTAAGAGAACCCTGTCAACAGAAATTGGTATTTTTGTAAATCTTCCTATAAACTTTATATTATATACACACACACACACACACACAATATATATTCTTTTTCTCAGTGACTGTGGGTGCTGCCAAAACACATTTCTCAGCCTAAGAACTGTGGGGCAGACCTTTCCATCTTTACACCAGCAGAGAGTATGTTAAGACCTCCAATATCAAAGAAGGAAACTGGAGTTTTAAATCGTGAAGTAACTTGACTGGGGTCACCCAGCTAATCGGCAAGAAGACAAAACTCAAGCCGAGGTCAGTTACCTCTTTAAGTCAGTGCTCCTTCCCTTACAGCACATGTGACATCTGGGTAAATGGATAGGAGAGAGGTATCCATTTCCAAGGAGCAACATGGCCAAGAAAGGGAAGCAGAAATGAACAAAATGTCCTAAGGTCCCAAACTGCCCAGTGTACTAGAACAGGGGCCGTGGGACATGCCGCTTTCTGCCACACCCGTCCCATCCACTGTGCTTCCATGTAAGGACAGGGGCCCTGTTCCAGGTCAAGATTAGTCACACCCTGATGCTCCCCTTCCTGGCTCCACCCCCCCTTCCAGCTTGATGATCTCCCCATGACCCCTGGGACCATCGAAATATTTGTAGTGACCACGGGCTTGAGTAAACCCCAGTTTTAAATTGGTCAGTGAATAAAAAAAAAAAAAAATTCCTCCTGTCCTGCTCCTCTCCCTTCAAGAAGTGCCTTTCAGTGACACCCTGGGTTTCCTAGCTTATAGTCTCTTCTGAACTCTGCTCTCAAGAGCGCTGCTGGCTCCCATCAACTGCCCTATTTGCTGGTTCTCTTGTAACAACAAAACCCCCCTTCAATACCAGGAGGCAAAAGATACAGTTAACTGGTCATGGCTTAACCTTCTATGTACTGAAGTAAACACATACTCTCCTTCCCCCCACCCTCCATAATCAACCAGACTTTCTTTTATTCCAAAGAAGAGATGGTTGTCCTAAATGGAACACGATCTTCACAATGCCAAGTTGTGAATAACGATACTGAAAAAGTGAAGGTAGGAGTCTTCAACTCCAGTCAGAGATTAGATTTCACATCCAAGGTCACTAATCAGTAGGGAGGTGATTTTTTTTTTTAAAGATTTCTTTGGTAAAAGCATGCAAGATGATGGGCATCTAGGTGGCACAGTCACAGTTACACAGCTAACTCTTGGTTACAGCACAGGTCGTGGTCTCAGGGTCCTGGGATCGAGCCCTGCATAGGGCTCCCAGCTCAGCAGGGAGTCTGCTTGAGATTCTCTCTCCATCTGCCCCTCCCCCCCAAAATAAATAAATAAAACTTAAAAAAAAAAACAACCTTTCCAAAGACAGCTACCAGGATATTTAGGTATAAAAATCACAAATAAAATCTTCTGATTACTGAGGAATGATAGTTAAAAAACACACAAAGACGGATGGAGAAAAGTAACTTTGCACCTAAACTACCTGAACCCACAAACATACATGCCCATGTTCGTGTTAATGGTATTATAAAACCATATATATGTGTCAGTGCACACACACACATACTCTATTATCAAAGTCATTTTCTACTATGTGGTAAGTTAAAATTCATGGATATACGTTATTTTCTTTCTTTCTGTTTTCTTTCTTGCTTTTAGGTTTCTACCTCTCTAAAGAATGCTTCTGCTGAGCTTTCTATTTTTTATTCATTCAAATTAAAATGCAATGATTTACCAGTTATTACCACAATAGCCATAGACATGTTGAAGAGAAGCTCATGATTATAATCTGCCCAATTACTGACGGCTAGATAGCATGCCGAAACACAGTGTTTTGAAAGGCAGCTTCATTTCGGATGGAGATCAGGACAGCAATAAAACAGTTTCACAGTCTCTTCACTAAATACATCTTTGTTTGCATGGTCTATGTATATTGTCATGGGGCAGGTGCAGGAAAATATAAAATATAAATATTTAAAATCCTACTGAGCTGCTGCAAAGTCAATGACAAAGAAAAATACAAACGTGAGGGCTTCATGTGTACAGCTAAATACATAAATAACTACGAAATCACACAAAAAAGCAGCACATCCACATTTCTTACTTGGTGCTTATCATAATTCAACAGCAATATATTTTTATTAATCTTGAGCCATTTGAAAAGTATGTCAAGCAACACTAACTTCAAGTCTTAAGCCCCAAATAAAGTTACCAGTATTGAGCAACATCATTAGATTTGCTTTGTATTTAAGAAGAAATCATTATCCAGCTGTCTTTGCCCACAGAGCAACTTGAATCACCCTTAGTCTTCATGCACCCAGGCTGACCAGCAGCTGTACACAACAGGGGTCAGCAGAATTCAGCTGCTCCAAGAAAAGTCAAAAGACACACTGGTTTTGTTCTGTAAAGCCAAATACCTTTTTTGTAAAAGGCTACCCAGAGGTGGAATCCTGGTTGACGTCAGTCCACTTACCTGACAAAACTTAAAATTATAACTACTTGGATGAAAGTCAATGAGCTAACCAGCTTTCTATCTTCCACTTGGAGGTACAACTTTTTGAAAAGGACAGAAAAATAGGGGCGCCTGGATGGCTCAGTCGGTTAAGCATCTGACTCTTGGTTTCAGATCGGTCATTAGCTCAGGGACATAGGATCGAGCTCCATGTTAGGCTCCCCAGTCATCGGGGAATCTGAGGGAGATTCTCTCTCTCCCTCTTCCTCTGCCCCTCCCCCCGTTCATGCTCTCTCTTTCTCTCAAATAAATAAAATCTTTAAAAATATAAATAAAAAGGACATAAAAATAGTTTTCCTACTAAATTATAGTCCTTTAAATGCATACTCAAATACTCAGCAACTCACAGGGAAAGTGAAAAGAAAGCAAAAAGATGGAGTAACTCTGGCTACTAGAAAAAACAAAGAGGAGACTTCAATAAAGCATATTTCCATATCTGAGACTATGTATACTGAACCAAATAACCCAAAGAGCCCTGCTGAAAAATACATTTTGAAATGTATCACTACATTATTTGTATTCTTATTTTGGAGTAAAAACATAAAAGACATTTAGGGACAACTGGGGAATTAAATACAGATTAGGTATTAGGTAAATATCAGAGAACTGGTATTCACCTTCTAAGGTGTGATATGACAGTGATTCTAAAGCAGAATGTCCTTATTTTTAGAAGATGCACAGCAAAACATCCAGGGTCAAGCTTCATGATACCTGCAACTGACTTCTAAATGGGTCAACACACACACACACACACACACACACACAAACACACAGAGCAAATATGCAAATATGACAAAATATTAACAACGACTCTAGGTGATATCCTTCCTATCTTATCCTTTTATCTCTTCATGATTGAAAGTTTTTATAATAAAAGATGAAGAAAAATTAAAGCATATAAGAAACTCCATTAAAAAAGAGAAAATTGAAAAATAAAATAAAATTCATTATTGCGATCCTAATACAGAAAAGTTACATTAAAACAAAAGCAGCAAACCTGAGAGGTTAAATAACCTCTCCAGGTAGCTTTCTCCCTGGAAATGTCTGGCTAAGCCAGGGACCCTGAACTTCCCCCTGACAGATGCCTGGGCCACACCCAGAGTGGGAATCGAAAACCACACTCCGGAACAGACCTGGGCTCCAGAGCATGACACCCTTAGAATGAATTACAATAAACCCATTCCAAGTGAGGGGCAGCAGGGAAATTGCCCATCTAGACCTGAGCAATGGATACACTGGGACACATTTTTTCTAGAGAACTTAAAACCATAACTTGACAATTGGCCAAGCTTACAGCCTAAATTAACATCTTTCCGGTCCAAGAAGCCTCAAGCACAGAGATTAACCTTCAATGGAACCATGGCTGTTAAAGCCCTAGGTAGCCACCAGAACAAGAGCAAGTTCACTCTGGATGAGCACACCTATAATACAGACTTCTAAGAATTTCAAAAGAGCTTGACTTACGGTTTAAACACACACACACACATAAAATAAGGAAAACAAAGACTAATGAGAAAGGCTCAATAAAAATATATCTGAATTAAACTCACAAAGATCTCATAATTTGGACTGTCAGAATTTAAAGTAAGTGTTTAGTATGTTTAAAGAACTCAGAAATTGAAAACATGAGAAAGGATAAAAAAATGCTATCATGTCTGAGCCAAAAAACTTCTAGAACTAAAAAATACAATTATAATTAAAATGCTAATTTAAAAGTTGGCAACAATCCTTAAATCCTACAGCATCAAATGTTGGCGAAGATTTGAAATAATGTGAACTCTGATACACAGATGGTTCAGTATAAATGTATACAGTCCCTTGGGAAAATGATTCTATGTTATCCTGTGAAGCTGAGATAAGCATACTCATGGCCCAACAATTCCATCACAAATTTTACATCCTACAAAACCCCCTGTACACATTCAAGAGGAGATAAGTTCATGAATGTTATGGCACTAAAGTGTGTAATAGTTAAAAGGAAAGCAAATAAACTAGGATGTATCCACACAGTAGAAAACTATACAGCAATGAAGCTGAATGAGATATAGCTATATTCATCATGGATAAATTTCAAATTACTGAACCAAAAAAGGAAGTAGAAAAAAGAGTAAGTATAACCTGACACCCTTTAAAGGAAGTTAAAAACATATAAAGCTAAACCAAATAGTGATTGTAATACACATGTGAAAAACCATGAAGAAAAGCCAATGAATGATAACACACGATTCAAGATGGTGGTTACATCATGATAGAGAGAGATATGACAAACGAGGAGTAGATGCAACTTCACAGGTACTGGTAACATTCTATTTGTTAGGCTGGTTGATTGCTTTACAAGTTTTTGTTTACTGTTATTTGTGTCTTAGAAACATTTTTTCTATATATTCAATGGTAAAAATTACTTAATGAAACAAAAAAGGAATAGAATACATGCATATCCTAACCAAAAGCATAAAATTACACCTTATAGCAAAAAACATGCCTTAGAAAAAAGGAAACTAGTTAACATTCAGGACAATCACAGCAAAATATCCATGTGCATCAATGTATAGGATACTGTGGTAAGTAGAAGACCACTTTTCTCAAGGAGACATCCATTCTATGTGAATGCCTGGGAGTCAAGCCTATCTGCAATACAAGCTTACACTAAATAATCAGTGATTTTCCTTCTCCCATTATTTCTGTTCATTCAATTCCAACTCTAATGATCTCTTATAAGTACAATTTTTGGCATCTGTTACATTCTTTTAAACCCAGCCTTAACTTTATTTGAAAATCTTAAATTTTCCCAGAATGATACTACCTCTTTCCACATAAATTGACTGGGCTATGACTTATATTGTGTTGTTCTGTGTTGTTCATCATAATTCACGCCAGAGCTAAATCTGCTATTTTGACAGTGATGTTTTGGCTAGAAGCTGAACAGATGGATATTTTTCTCTGTTATGAATATTTGCCAACAATCGGAAGGGTGTAAAACTTATTCTCAAGAAACCCAAACATAACCATGAGGAGTCTAACAAATAATTAAAATATCCACTGTTGCAGATACAAGTTTCCACAGAAATACAATCTGTAGTCAGAAATTTTGATATAAAATGAGAGTTAATTAAAAGAATACTTTGGTAATGTCATTAAGTTAATGCTACTAATAATCATACTAGAACTTGGAATTTATATAGGTATTGTGTTCACACTCACCTGGTTCTTATGGTTCTATGAACTAGATATTGAGGTATTATTACCCTGACTTTATATAGACAAGGAATAAAGCATGGGGAGGAGGACATGTTATCCTAGAAAAGGACTGATCTCAGAAATCAGACCTGGGGTCTGAGCTCGTCTGTGCCTCATTAGCTGTGTAACTCTGAGCAAGCAACTTAATTTTCCAGAGCCTCCATCTCCTCATTTGTAAACAGGCAGAGTAACACTTAGTACACAAGGTTCCTGTGAGAATTACATGAGATTTATAAAAGTTCCTAACAAGAGCACCTGCCATAGAGTAGGTTCTTAAAAAATAAATCCTTCCTTAAATAATACTTCAGTAATGAAGTCCCAGTTGACAAGAAAAACAGAATTTTCATCTTTACTCCCTTCCAAAGGAGTCAGGGGTGACTGAGATTTAGGGCAAGAGAAAAGTATATACCTAAAACATCAATATAAACTGGGGGTTTTAAGGAGCTCTAAACACTGGACAGTCACACTCCAGTGGCTTCTCACAAACATCATGAAGGAATGGACAGAGTCTAACAAGCGGGTCACTAAGTAGTTTAGAAGAGACTGAACTGAACTATCAGTAACACTCATGACTCATTTGATATTAAACCACATAAACTGTAATGTTATCTGACATTGAATACATGCATTCCTTTTCTACACAGTTAAATAATAACTCCAAATGTCACATACAAATAGCCCTCGACATTCATTCACAGATTCCCTGTTTCTGTTATCGATGATTTATAATTTATGGACTCCTCCCTGGTGCTTCAAGCAGACACCTTCAGCCCAACTCCTGTGGCTCATGGTGGGGGAGGGCAGCTGCAGTCTCACCAGGAAAGGTGACTGTAGGCAGGGATGAGGGCAGAGCTGAGCACAGGGACACCAACGGGCTGTGAAGGCATATCCACCCACAATGGTCTCAGAGAAAAGAGACGGAAGTGTCACAAGAGAGTGGAAGTAGTGACGTTCTCAGATCCTTCCAACTTTCACGATTTTAGTTTCTTGCCCCTGTATTTCCTGCTTGTGAGTGACACACAGTACTTCAGAGTACTCATTTGCTTATTCTTCAAAATGAAATACTGAAAAACGGGAGTCAAAGTCACAAGAGAGGAGGTCCACTACCCCCTTGCTTCTCTTATGAACGAACACAGTGATGTAGTGATTGAAGACACACACAGATCTGCCCTGACCTTGATGTCACCTTAGCAGGTCTGCCCCTTCTCGGTTCCCCATCTCCAACACATAGCATGTAGTTCATCTTGCCTGACAAGCACAGTGGATTGGAACTGTGCATTTTGAATGGTCCTTTAGGTTATGAAAAACGTCAATAATTATTCAGTAAATGTGCTAGAATGGCTAAAATCTATAATTTCATTAGTTAACCTTAATCACATCATAACATGCTGTTTGACTTATTTCCAAAACCAGTTTTCATTATAATCTGAAAAGAACTGAAAAATTGTTTTAATTGTAAAGACCTCTCTTTCACTTGTAAGAAGACTTTAATCCATTTCTTGGAGAGCATAATTCAAGCATCATCCATTTAGCTCACGGGTTAGGGGTTTTTTGCACACTGCTAATATAATGAATAAGACTGGCTAGGACTCTATCCTCATGCAGCAGAAAAGCAATAAACAAATGAACAACCACATTTTAGACAGTGCTAATGCTCAGAGAACGTAATATAGATTTAATGGGGGAGCCCCTCTAGATTGAGGGGTCAAGAGAGCTCTTTGTATACTGTGGGGATAACATGTATACTGAGGGGGTGACATGTATACTGAGACCTGTACACCTAAGACCATTCCAATCAGAGGAACTAGCAATTGTATGGACCGTGTGTTGGAAACAGCCTTGGTATATTAGAGGGACAGAAAGACGTCTAGGGTGCAGTAATTTGGTGGAAGTAAGCTGGGAATAGATATGTTAGTACTGAAATAACATTAGAAATTCAAACTGAATTCCTTTTTAAGTTTTTTTAAAATTATTTATTTAAGTAATTTCAATACCCAATATGGGGCTTGAACTCAGGACCCCAAGATCAAAAGTCACAAGTTTTTTTGACCAAGCCAATAAGGTGCCCCAAGAAATGCACATTGTATTCTAAGTGTGATGATAGTTAATGAAAGGTTTGGGGAGAAGGGGGAAGTAAGGCCTAATTTACATTTTAAAAGATCACTCTGGGAGTGCCTGGGTGGCTCCTTCAGTTAAGCATCTGCCTTCAGCTCAGTTCATGATACCAGGATCCTGGAATAGAGCCCCAAGTCCAGCTCCCCGCTTACTGCTTCTGCCTCTAACAATCCCTCTGCTCATGCTCTCTCTCTCTCTCTCTGCCTGAAATAAATAAAATCTTAAAAAAAAAAAAAGATCACTCTGGTTGCTAGGTGGAAAGATTATAGAAGAACAGGAAAGGAAGAAGGAAGACCAGCGAGGAGACTACCA
The DNA here is from genome assembly GCF_029215605.1 of Mirounga angustirostris. NCBI lineage: Eukaryota > Metazoa > Chordata > Mammalia > Carnivora > Phocidae > Mirounga > Mirounga angustirostris. Next base: position 64,813,012 of record NW_026991714.1, read on the forward strand.
TAATTGTTCAGACAAGATATGATGTGACTTTGGACTACAGTGATGGCAAAAAACAAAACAAAACAAAACAAAAAAAAAAACAAAAAAAACGGGGGGGGGGAGAGAAACAGATTATTGATGTATTTGGAGGAACTGCTAACAGGAATTACTGAAGGATTAGAATGGGAGTGGGGGTGGTGGTGACAGAAAGAATTAATCAAAAGTGATGAGGAGCAACTGGATGGCTCAGTTGTTTAAGTGGCTGATCAGGTCATGATCTCAGGGTCCTGAGATTGAGTCTCCCATCAGGCTCCACACTCAGCAGGGAGTCTGCATAAGGATTCTCTCTCTTCCTCTCCCTCTGCCCCTCCCTTCCCCCCACCATGTTCTCCCTCCATCTCCCTCTCTCTCTCTCAAATAAATAAATAAATCTTTAAAAAGAAATCCTATATTCAATTCAAATAACCTTCCTTCATGGGAAATATTAACCAAGTCCAATTTCCCATATATCCCATGGCAAAATGGTAGACCCAGGGAGAACTGAGGTAATATTTTCATTGGAGTATATCACAATACATGATTAGATGTACTTTTCCCTTTTTCTACTATTAGTGGACAAAGTTTCTATTTTAGGAAATGCTGATTACATATTCTACCCTTCTCCACTTCCTCTCCAGCTCATGTACTTAAGAGCCTTCCAAAGGACTAAATAACACAATTTGGTGGTGGCAGAAACTCCATCCTAAGATGCCAGGCTGGAGAACTGAGTCCGTTTGCAAGTTACTAACAGTTTGAACTTGAGAAGATAACTTCTCCAGCCCCTTTACTTTTATGAATGAGATAAAAATAATACAAGTGTACACATAATTATTCACACAATTTTCTAAGGTTCCATCTGCCTCTAAAAAATCTATGATAAATATATTTACAAACTAGATTTGGCATCACATATTATTATTTATGCTTACATAATATATTTCCTTATTTCAAAGTTTACTTTAGAAGACCCTAAAACAGGGCAATTCAATTGGCTTCCATGTTTAATTACCACAAAATAGTTTATCTTGGAGGACTCCTGGGTTAGTATCATTTTTTAAGGGAAGGCAACACTGATAGAATACTGGACTGTGTAGTACTTCTTCTACACTAATCTCCAACGTTTTGAGGCATATGAAAATCAAGTATGACAAGAAAAAGAATTAAATAAAATCCAAGTAGGTAAGGAAAAAGTAAAACTTTCACTATTTGCAGATGATGTGATACTATATATAGAAAACCCTAAAGACTCCCCAAGAAGTTATTAGAACTGATAAATGAATTTGGTAAAGTTGCAGGAAATAAAATCAATGTACAGAAATATGCTGCATTTCTATACACTAATAATGAAGCAGCAGAAAGAGAAAGTAAGAAAACAGTCCCATTTACATTTGCACTAAAAATAATAAAATAGCTAGGAATAAACCTAACCAAAGAGGTGAAAGACCTGTAGTCTAAAAACTAAAAAACACTGATTAAAGAATTTGGAGAGGACACAAAGAAATGGAAAGAAATTCCATGCTCATGGATTGGATGAATTGTTAAAATGTCTGTATTACCCAAAGCAACCTATATGTTTAATCCAATCCGTACCAAAGAACCAACAGCATTCTTTACAGAACTAGAAAAAACAATCCTGTGATTTGGAACCACAAGTGACACCGAAAAGCCAAAACAATCCTGAAAAAGAAAAACAAAAAGAGGTGTCACAATTCCAGACTCCAAGATATATTACAAAGCTGCAGTCTGTCTCTCCCTCTCCCCCTCCCCCCCATCCATGCTTGCGCACGCATGCGCGCTCTCTTTCTCTCAATAAAATCTTTTAAAAAATAAAAAAATAATTTAAAAAATCAAGTATCTGATTCTGATAACCACACGTCCTTTTGTGCATGTATAGTACTCACTGGTGATATCTTCCGTATCTCAGGGCCTGCCTGCAGTTCCAGCTGAATGGCAGCATAAAATCCCAAGTAGCCATAAATCTTAGCATCTAGATCACATTTTTTATATTACCTGAAGGGCAATTTAGGTTCCAATGGTTAAAAAGTTCAAAGACCTCTATTCTACTGACTTACCTTTACGTATGAGCTTCATAGAGAGAGAAAAACAAGATGTGTGTTTTCTAGCAACACTTATCTGATTTCATGAAAATAATTAAAAGTATCATCTGGACTCAACGTTTCTTCTAAAAGAAGTAATGCCTCTTTTAGGGCGCCTGGGTGGCTCAGTTGGTTAAGCGACTGCCTTCCGCTCAGGTCATGATCCTGGAGTCCCTGGATCGAGTCCCGCATCGGGCTCCCTGCTTGGCAGGGAGTCTGCTTCTCCCTCTTACCCTAACCCCTCTCATGTGCTCTCTGTCATATAAATAAATAAAATCTTTTTTAAAAATTAAAAAAAAAAGACATAAGGCCTCTTTTAATTGTATTTTTTTTTGGATACGTTTTAGAAGTTTTTAGAAATTACCATTATCCCAGGAAATATCCATTAAAAAATGAATGAATTAATGAAGTGGGATTTTGGGGTCATAAAATTTTTTCAGATAAATTTAGAAACTACATTAACATCCTTTAGACTAAGAACAGCAATTTAGTGGGCTGAAATAATCTCACAAATAAAGCTCCAATATTCTTTTTACATTCATTAATGATAACTATTATCCTAACTCTTCAATTAGTGGTTCATTAATTTAAAACTTAAATTCATTATAGGAATAAATGATGTCAGAACATCTCCTAATATATTATCTTGCTTATATACAAAAATTCTACACCATTATTCTCCTGAGAAACTCTACATTTGGTTTTTGTTCTTCATCTTATCATCCCTGCTAGAATTCTTTGAAATCAATTTGTCTTACTAATTAAAAATAAAAAGGATTAGTGTCAATTTAAATGAAATAATTAGCAATAACCTGTTTAATAATGAGTTTAGTGTTAATAATATGTTACATTGTTTCAGTCTGCCTGCCAGAGAAAAGAGTAACACCAATAATTTATTGAATCCTAAGAAAATTTTTAAAAATTTAACTCTTATTATAATTATTATAACTGCCCCTTATCCACCTCATAGAGATGTTATAAAGTTAAATAACACACTGTTCAAGTATTTTGAGCTTTTCAGAAAATGACATGACTAGAACTATTTCAATATCTATGAACACCTACAACAAACTTATATGGATCTTCAGTCCTAAAAATCTGGGCCTTACATTTTCCAGATGAACCCCGAAAATGAGGCATTGTCCAGAAACATAAAAAATTTCGATATCATGGTATCTAAACACTAATTTGAGGAATGCTTTAGGATTTTTTAATTTGATAATTCACTAAGACTTTAAGAGCCACTGCTTTTCCTATATTATCTTGTCCAGATAACTCTGCTTAAGATTTTTCCAATTGTTTCCTATGATCATATGATCAATTCATTAATTTTTACACTGCTATGATCTTTGGATTAGTAATATCAATCTTTTTTTTTTAACAAGTAGGGAAACCAAGGTTAAAAGAGAAAAACTGGATTTCTCTCTATAATCCATACCCACCCCCAGAAAGATGTAGCTTGCATGCGCACATTCAGTACAAAAAAACTAACACAGGTTTTTTTTTTTAAGTTTCATAAAGAAATCCTAACTTAAGAAAAAATGAAAGGAAACAGGGAACCAGGAGTCAGGCTGGTATATGAAACACACGCAAGGCAGGTCACCAGTTTGGAGAGATCCAGTAATAGGTCCAAATACTACAGAGAAGTTTAAAGCAAAGCTGGAGACAGGTTCAGTGTTTGTAAGTCTCAGGTTACCATTATGTCCTCAGGCAAAGTTAGCTGCAAAATATATTGTCATTATTATATTGTTCAGCTTATTTTTATAATTAAAGAATACTACCATGATCCTTGTGTCTCTCCTGATTAAGAAATTCTTCCATTCCAGCACTACTATATGATTTTCTGCAATGATAGAGATGTTCCATATCTGCACCATTAAATATGGTAGTCACTAGTCACATGTGGCTATTAATATGATTAGTGCAACCAAATAAACTGATTATTAATTTGATTTTTTTTTAAGTAGCCAAATGTGGCTAGTGACTACCGTATTTGACAGTGAAGTTTTTTTTTTTTTTAAGATTTATTTATGTATGTATGTATGAGAGAGAGAGAGTGAGAGAGAGAAAATGAACACAAGCAGGGAGGAGGGGCAGAGGGAGAGGAAGAAGCAGACTCCCCACTGAGCAGGGAGCCAGACACAGGGTTCCATCCCAGGACTCCAGGATCATGACCTGAGCCAAAGGCAGACGCTTAACCGACTGAGCCACCCAGGTGCCCTGAGAGTGAAGTTCTAATGTGTATGTGTGTATATAAATTTCTCTCTTATGGTGGTACCTTTCTCAGTTACTCAGCTTCCTAATTCAGAGAGAAATATTTTTCAGTTGTGGCATATTTTCATCTAAATATTTTAGTTAAGTTTCTAATTAATGCATTTTATTCCAAAGAATTTTTCAAATTATAGACTCCATATTCTCAGTGAGAATACTGGGTTGTTGACAAGCATATCTGATACACTCAGATTCTGGTCTTCACTCATCCCTCTAATCTTTCTACCTCAAACTATGAATCATTTTTACCTCCTTCTCACTCCAGCTGACATTCCACTTTCAAAGAGGTATGTTTTCTCTCCTGTTTCCTGCATTTTTGATACAGCTTGTGGACATGTGGAGAGTATAATAAAGATGCTGTCCAGAAAGCAGCTTCTGTAGTCCGCGGGCAGATAACATCAGCATCAGCAATACATGTATTTAATAAAGTAATAAATAGATATTCCTATTACAGGGAACACCATAAACAAAACGCAGGTGTGATTTTTTTTTAAGATTTTTATTTATTTATTTGACAGAGAGAGAGAGACAGTGAGAGAGGGAACACAAGCAGGGGGAGGGTCAGAGGGAGAAGCAGGCTTCCCGCGGAGCAGGGAGCCTGATGCGGGGCTCGATCCCAGGACCCTGGGATCATGACCTGAGCCGAAGGCAGACGCTTAACGACTGAGCCACCCAGGCACCCCCGCAGCTGTAATATTTTTAAAGACTCAAACAAGCATCGACATAATAATTCCAAACTCCACATTAATAACTGGCTTTGTGTAGTTAACAAAACGCATGCATACCCACACTCACGTTTATATACACAAAAAAGAAAGCACTGCTTTAAATTGCAAGGGAAAATATCAAAATGAGATTATAACACATTTCATAATATCCTAGAGATAATATCCCTTACATTTCAAAATGGCCTTAGTCATCTGGGGCGCCTGTTGTTCATCAGATATGGCACGTGACACACAAAGACATGGCACGAGTGACAATTACTATTTTGGGTACAAATCGGTACAGATCACACACAGGATCCAATACCAGTCAACTTCCCACAGCAAATCAATTTTTCAAAATGAAGGGTCCACTCAGTGTTAATGTTGTGTTAAGGATGCGAAATCAAATGAAACGGGACAGAGTGACATTAAAACATTTTGTGGGGAGCCATGAGCAGATTTTATGAAATTTCACCTAATTCTGCTATGGCAACAGTTGTATTACATGCGAGCATACTATAGGAAAAATACAGTATTTGCTCTCATACTCTAGCGCTTTGATCATCTCATAGTTTGACTTAAAAGCCAGTTTTTCATTCCAATGAGAATATGTATTTGAGATTTAGAAATGATTAGGACATTTACATTTATAATAAATCCAATGCAGGCCTCTTCCTCCAGAAGGTCTTTTGTGACAAGACGCTTACCCAGTGGTTAGGGGGTTAATGAACAAAATGGATCACTGGACTGAAAATAAAAATCACTATTAAAAAAAAAAATGCAACACCAGGAGAATTAGGCACTACATAATACTGTAACCACTGAGAATTCTCAACAGTCAAATAAAGCCTTATAGTGCCAGCATTTTCATTAGTTCTACAGTAGCGCAGGATGCAGCGTGAATTACAACGAGAGCTGAGAATGCCAAGTCGGCTACCTTAAAAGAACACACTATACAGAGAAAGCACTCTTTCAAGTCACACTGGGACACTTACTGGCCTCGCAGACCACTCTGTGCTTTAAATTTTAGTACCTTAAAATATCTCACAGAACAGAATATTGCATTTAACCGCCAAGACAATAAATGCTAAATCGCTGACTTAGTGAACTATGCTTCGTTGTACATGTTAATGTAAAAATATGGAATTCTACAAATCAGTTAAAACTTGGTCACGAAACCTCTGTAACAACACAATTTGGACTTTGAATTATGTTTACATTGTGTGTCTATTTAAGCACATGCAAAGTAAAGAAAGAGACGAAAACCCATACGAAGGGAGGAAATCAGGATATTAGCTATGGCGGACATACAGAGATGCAAGAGTACTTCAAAGTGAAACATGACATTAAATCTGATTTTGTGGGCACCTGGGTGGCTCAGTCAGTTAAGCAACTGCCTTTGGTTCAGGTCATGATCCCCGGGTCCTGGGGTCGAGCCCTGCGTTGGGCTCCTTGCTCAGTGGCTAGTCTTCCTCTCCCTGTGTGATCTCTCTGCTCTCTCTCAAATAAATAATATCTTAAAAAAATAATCCTTATAAATCTGATCTTGCAACAGAGGTTTATATTTTTCTTTGCATTAGGCTCCTACTCTCCCAGTTCTCAAAATAGGTCTTGTGAACTACCAACTTCGGGGGGAAGAAAAAACAAAACTCCTACATCTCATTAACAGATCTGCTCTTAAGTGCAAGGCTGAGGTAGAAAGTGTACAACCACAGAAAACAAGACCTAACACTGTTTTATCTAGTATAATTGGAAATATCATAGCGCTACCACTAGTTTCTGTTCTTATCATCCTATGTGTAATCCCTTCCAGTTCACTGAAAGTAAAGAATTGTTCTCAATTTCTGCTGGAATAGGAATAACACTTTTTCTTCCAGCCAGATAATGATGCCCTTCCTTTATATGTTACTGAAGTGTTATTCACAGAGGAAGATGCAGAATTATAAAATACAATCCCTGCTCTCAAGTTATTTATCATCTGGTTAGGGATACATAACCATACATAACTGTATAGGTTAATTAAGTGCAGCTGTGGTCCTCAGCTGGGCAACAGTAAGGCTCTGGGGGAAATATATATTCACAGAGAGCCCACTCATCAGGCTCAAGGCAGAGTCTCTCTCCAAGGTTCCAAATTCCTGACACTGTCCTAGAACCTCTGCGTGAATTTCCCCTCTGGAGCAAATGCCTAACCTCTCAACAGAGAATGCTGAGAAAAGACTGCTTGGTCATTATAGGGGGTACACAAATCCAACCGCTCTCTAGGTGCGCTGCCCAGCCCAGGAGCCCTGAGGCACCAGCTCAGCTCACACTTTTTCCCCAAGGTACTTTTATGCACACTTTTCACCCACTGAGTACTTGGAAGTGTGGCCTGTGCAAGTGAGGAACTGAATTTGGTATTTAATTTAGTGAACTTAAAATTAAACAGCCACAGTGGCTAGTGGCCACAATATTAGAAGCAAGACGTAAAGCATTTCCATCACAGAAAGTTCTATTGGATAGCCCTGCTCTATAAGCTAAACTAGAGGTGTATGATACTTGGGTATATACATTCCTGAAATATCTCATGGTCTGTAAAATCTTACACTATGAGGGATTATAAGGCAGAACACTCAAAAACCGTGCAATATTGTAACCAGAGCCCTAAAGAAATCCTAATTAAAAAAAAAAACAAAACCTAGAACCATTTAAAAAAGACACTTTAAATTCTTAATAAAGAAATAAAACAGTAAATACATAACCAAACTTTTAAAGTAAAGGGGAAGGTAGCTTGAAAGAAGGCTGTAAGAAAGGTGTCTATGTTATAGAAATGTAAAAAGACTACATGCAACTGTGGCCAAATCAAACGAAAGAGAAGAGAAGGTGAAGGGGCCCGAGGTTCACGACTGAGTCGTGATTGTAGGTTACTATTGATGGTTACTGTGCTTTGAGATCAGCTGCTACGCTTGGTGACAAGAACGATTAACATGCCAAGAAAAATCACCTGTAAACCAGAGAGACGGGTACATTCAGTATCATTCCCCTATGCATGAATTAATTCTGTGATAGAAACATGAATAGTGATAGAAAAGGCTGCATTGGTCACCCGGGTTCTTTTGGGTGCCCTTGAGCTACCTAGATGACTCTGGCCACAGCTCCGCCCCCATCTTGGTCTGTCAAAAACTATGCCCCATTGTTCAAGGCTTTTCTCAATTGCACCCTCCTTTACTGAGGCTTTCTTGATCATCCCAACCTCCCATCAAAATGTCAGGAATATACATTTTTTCCCGAAGATACTTCTATGCATACTTTACATAAACTTTAATACAGAAACAAGTCACTATCCTTGTTGTAGGTATGATGATTACTAGGGATGGCTTCAGAGAGCTGGTAGAAATGAGGAGAGGAGGCTACTTTCCCAGAACCTGGCAACACTACTACTAAGAGGATTATAGTTCCAATTCTGCTACTTGCTTCCGGGCTGATCTTGGACACATCATTCCCTTCTTGGGGCTTCAAACAATCTCGTTTTTCAAAATATCTTTACTGAGTGTTATAGCTGCAAAAGTGATAGAAAGCCCCTGTAAACCATTATATATGTACAGAACTGGAAAAAGAAGTGAGAGTAGCTACGTAGCCTTCTAGACTTTTTCTCACATGAATTTTTATAAACATAAACTTTTTTTTTTTTAAGATTTTATTTATTTATTTGACAGAGAGAGACACAGCGAGAGAGGGAACACAAGCAGGCAGAGTGGGAGAGGGAGAAGCAGTCTTCCCATGGAGCAGGGAGCCCAATGCGGGGCTCGATCCCAGGACCCTGGGATCATGACCTGAGCCGAAGGCAACCTCTTAACCGACTGAGCCACCCAGGTGCCCCGAAAGTGTCCTTTAAATTTTTTAAGCTAGGAAAGTAATACGAAACTAGGCAAGTAATATATGCATATTGGGGTTTTTTTAAGTATAAAATGAAAATTTTCCTTTCTCCAAAACCACTCTGAAGGAAAAAAAAAATTTCTAAAATGTAAATTTTTCCGTTCTTCTTATGGTTACTATTATACTTTTAAAGAAAAGAGAGAGGCAAACCAAGAAACAGATTCTGAATTCTAGAGAACACACTGCTGGTCCCCAGAGGAGAGGTGGGGCGGGGGGGGGGGATGGGGGAAACAGGTGATGGGCATTAAGGAATGCACTTGTCATGATGAGCAGCAGGTGATGTATAGAAGTGTGGAATCACTGGGGCGCCCAGGTGGCTCAGTCGTTAAGCGTCTGCCTTCAGCTCAGGTCATGATCCCAGGGTCCTGGGATTGAGCCCCGCATCGGGCTCTCTACTCCGCAGGAAGCCTGCTTCTTCCTCTCCCACTCCCCCTGCTTGTGTTCCCTCTCTCGCTATGTCTCTCTCTGTCACATAAATAAATAAAATCTTTAAAAAAAAAAAGTGTGGAATCACTATATTGTACACCTGAAATTAATACAACCCTATATGTTCACTAACTGGAATTAAAATAGTAAAAATAAAATACAATATTTAAGCAACAACAAAAATTTTTTTAAAAATAAAAGATAATACGGTTATCCTGTATTTTTGGATTTTTGTTATAGTATTATTTTATTTTATTATTTTTTTTAAAGATTTTATTTATTTATTTAATTGACAGAGAGAGAGAGAGACAGCATGAGAGGGAACACAAGCAGGGGGAGTGTGAGAGGGAGAAGTAGGCTTCCCGCCGAGCAGGGAGCCCGATGTGGGGCTCGATCCCAGGACCCCGGGATCACGACCCGAGCCGAAGGCAGTCGCTTAACCAACTGAGCCACCCAGGCGCCCCTATAGTATTATTTTAAATTGTCAGGGTTTATTTATAAACCATTAAACTCTTGGGGCGCCTGGGTGGCTTAGTCAGTTAAATATCCAACTCTTGATTTCAGCTCAGGTCATGATCTCAGGGCCGACAGATGGAACCCTGGGTCCCACTCTGTGCAGGGCATGGAGCCTGCTTAAGATTCTCTCTCCCTCTGCCCCTCCCACCCGCTCCTGTGTACTCTCTTCTCTCAAAAAAAATTTTTTTTAAGTTAAGCTCTTTTCTGTAACTAGAATTCAATCCTCTGTACTTTCTCAGTAGTTGATTTTAGGAGACCAAAAACCAATAGATAGCACTTACAAATATTATTAATCATGAACCCAAGTATTGTGGATAGACCCACAGGGGAAGAAATGCAACCCTATGCCACTGAGTCTTTCCTGTTTAAAGGAAAATGTCCCAAGAATCAGGGTCGCATGAATTCCATTTTTTGTTGTTGTTCCTTTGCTTCACTTCACCTATAAATCCTTTTTTTTTTTTTTTTTTTTTTAAGATTTTATTTAGGGACACCTGGCTGGCTCAGTCAGTTAAGCATCTGCCTTCAGCCCAGGTCATGATCCCCTGGAATAGAGCCTGCTTCTCCCTCTCTTCCCTGTTTGTTCTATCTCTGTTGCTGTCCCTGTCTCTCTCTCTCTCTCTCAAATAAGTAAACAAAATCTTTTTTTAAAAAAGCAAACAAAAATTATTTATTTATTTATTTGGGAGAGAGCAAGCAAGAGAGCAGGGGGAGGGGCAGAGGGAGAAGGACAAGCAGACTCCCCGCTGAACAGGGAGCCAGATGCGGGGCTCGATCCCAGGACCCCGAGATCATGCCCTGAGCTGATGGCAAATGCTTCACTGAGCCCCCCAGGCCCCCCTAAATACATCTCCTTCTTACATCTAAAGTAATATGCTTTCTTGGATTCCTTTATCATGTCGTTGAAGTAACTCCCCAGACGTATTTCTTCATATAGAAGTTTGGATAATACATAGCTTATATCTCTGCATATCTGAATATATATATGTTTTAAAGATTTTATTTGAATTTGTTTGAGGGTGGGAAGGAGCAGATGGAGAGGGACAAGCAGACACTCTGCTGAGCACAGAGCCTGACGCGGGACTCGATCTCAGGACCCTGAGATCATGACCTGAATGGAAACCAAGAGTTGAATGCTTAACAGACTGAGCCACCCAGGTGCCCCTTGAATATATTTTTATTGTTACCTTCTTTTTTTTTTTAAGATTTTATTTATTCATTTGAGAGAGAGACAGACAGAGAGCACAAGCAAGGGGAGGGGCAGAGGGAGAAGCAGGCTCCCTGCTAAGCAGGGAGCCTGACCCCAGGACCCTGGGATCCTGACCTGAGCCAAAAGCAGATGCTTAACCATCTGGGCCACCCAGGTACCCCCTTTATTGTTACCTTCTTAACTAACAAATAGCTTGGCTACATAGAATTTTGGCTCAAATTATTATTTTCCCTGAGAACTCTGCAAGTATCACTTCGTTATCTTCTAGAATCCAACGAGACTTATGGGAAATGTGATTTTAGTCTAGTTCTTGTACTTTTTTTTAACTTACAGTTTTTTTCTCCGTAGAAGTATGTAGGTATACATACTTTTTATTCTATGAAGCTCTCAGGGTAGTAATAACTGAGTATTAGATTTTTTCATCTGACTCAAAACATGGTGAATCCTTTCAATCTGAAGACCGGTGTGCTTTTTCAGCTCTGAAGAATTCTTCAATGATATGTCATTGATTATCTCCTCCCCTCTGTTTTGACTATTATCTGCTTCTGGAAATCTTAAGAGAGGGGTGTTGATCTTCCGAGATGTTAACCTCTACATCTTTTAGTCTGTTTATTCCTCCCTGTCCTGGGAGATTCTCTGATCTGTCCTTTCAAAATCAATCTTTGGCTCTATTTATTCTAGTAGTTGTCCATACATTGCCTTTATTTTTGAGATCCTACTGCACTTCCTGAGAAAATGTTTAACTATTTGAACATCGCTTTGGTTCCCACTCTGAAAGGTTGGTATAGGAAGAATTCTTGTTCATGGACAGAGAACACAGCACACTGAGTTAAGTCAGAAACATTTTAGAGAGTGTTAAAAAAAAATTCCCCTCTTATTTGGAGGTAGATGATGTTTTTAACTATAAAAGTCAACCAATCTCCCAATCAGATGTGAAATATAACCTAAAATGTAACCTCTTATCAATAAAAACTTCATACTCGGTGCATGCATACTTTTGGACAGTCAAATTTAAAATGTGTGTCCAGGCAACCACGATTCAACTGGCCACTGTGAGAGATACGGCCTATTCCTGTGGTTTAGGAGAAGGATAGTCATAGGAGGAAAAAAGGGCAGAACACACACTCTCACACGCGCCCATGTGCACACACAAAGTAATTTAGAGTCCTTGCTAAATTACTTTCCATGTAAAAAAATGTATTATCATCTCTTACTAGGAAACACTATCAGAAAACACTTTCCTCTTTCTTTTTACTGGACTCTAAAATACACTACACAAGGGGTTAGCTACAGCTCATGCATCAGCCACTCATCACTCACCTCCAACACCTGAAAGAGTCCAAAGACACTTGCATGCAAATTTGTTGCACTTTTCACTTTCTTAAATGACCCCATTTTAAAATGCATCCTGGGATTCTCTTATCTACATATTAGAATTTCTCATTCTGGAGTACTGACTCACTTCATTAGGGAAAATGAAGCTTTCACTGGTGAATGTGAAAACAGTCTTGATTTTCTGGATCATTTTCTCCCATTCACTCCGGATAATGCCACCCTAAAAACAGAACTCATGCAAAAGGGCAAACTGAAAGCATCATCGGTGTACACCATAATCATTTATTTATATATTTTTAAATGCCTTACTTCGAATAGAAAAATAGCTTTAGAGCCCTCCATGATCTGTACCACAGCTAACTCAATTTGACAGTGGAAGATGCTATGCTGGTCTGTAATAGCAGAGAAAAAACATAGGCTATAAGAGCAGATCTTCTGTATAGAAAATCAAAATTCCTTTTGCTTCATATTTTTTAGTACTATAAAAAAGGACAGGAAGCACTACTGATACTAGATTTTTTCAGTGCTTTCTGTTGCCCACTATAAACATTTAAATATGCTTTCGTTTACGGCTTAGCTACAAGTTTTCTGTACAGAAAAAAAGTATTTCAGTTCTAATACGAATTGGGTTTATATGGAGTCCATCTAAACATTATTCACGAAATATTGTGAACTCATACAAAAATGGTATCTCAATGATCTGCAAAATGCTGAGGTTTCCTGTTTCCATAATTCTGCTATCAGACCAGGCAATGCGTTCATCTCTGGGTGGAAGTCTGCCTTTCAGGCATCATTAATGTTTTAGATTTTCATAAATTCTACTATGGCCAAACAGACCAAAAACCTGGACTCTGTAAAGTTCCTGAAGGAATTAAACAGCTACTAAATTTTATTTTTCCTTTTATAGTTTCATTTCCAAACAAAACTTCCAAATGAGAATAAAAATTGGGGTAACACCTGGGTTGCTCAGTTGGTTAAGTGTCTGCCTTCGGCTCAGGTCATGATCCCAGAGTCCTGGGATTAAGCCCCACATGGAGCTCCTTGCTCATCGGGGAGCCTGCTTCTCCCTCTGCCTGCCCTCATCAAATAACGGAAACTTTTAGCTAAGAAATTAAAACTTTAGATTTAAAGTAGAGAATGTTTGAAAAATGTTGTGATTTTGAGTAAGTCTTTTTATTTTCTAAAAATTTTATTTTTAAGTAATCTCTACATCCACCACGGGGCTGGAACTCACAACCCCAAGATCAAGAGTTCCCATGCTCCACAGACTGAGCCAGCCAGGCGCCCCATGATTTCTGAGTAAGTCTTATGACATTTCCGCATTCCTGTTGGCTAAATTAACATTAACTGATTAACATTCCTTCTATACCAACAAACCACGGGGGGCCTTATTCTTCAAGATCACAAAGGTGATTCATTCATGCTCATACTTTGCTTATGAATACTCCAAACTGTATGAAAAGTAACAGCTACATTTTCTTCAACTCTATACATGTAAGTTTAGTAGGAATGCAACCACGGATCGCTTCTCGGCCTTTTGGCTAAGATCAGGTGTAGGAATGCAACCACAAAAGAAGCTATTTTAGGGGCGCCTGGGTGGCTCAGTCGTTAAGCGTCTGCCTTCAGCTCAGGTCATGATCCCAGGGTCCTGAGATCGAGTCCCACATCGGGCTCCCTGCTCGGCGGGAAGCCTGCTTCTCCCTCTCCCACTCCTCCTGCTTGTGTTCCTACTCTCGCTATCTCTCTCTCTGTCAAATAAATAAATAAAATCTTTAAAAAAAAAAAAAATAATAAATAAATAAATTAATTAATAAAAATTAAAAAAAAAAAAAAAAGAAGCTATTTTACTAACTTAGCCATGTTTTCCTCCACAGGAAATTCATTTGATTTTGGCAATAGTGATAATGAAATTATCTTCTAACTTCTTCATTTCTTTGTTTTTCATTTTGTTATTTCAGCATATTTGTACTCCAGTTTGTTCCCAAAAGTGTTTCAGAAAACCTGCACCAAAATCACAAAAGATGCATTAAAAGTATCCAGGGGGAGCCTGGAGTCAGTTGAGTGGCCAGCTCTTGATTTCGGCTCAGGTCAAGAGCTCAGGGTCCTGGGATCCAGCTCCCAGGTGGGCTCTGCGCTCAGCGGGGACTCTGCTCAAGGATTCTCTCTTCCTCTCCCTCTGTCCCTATCCTCTCTCTCTTTCTACCAAATAAATAAATCTTTCTAAAAATGTTTAAAAAAATAAATAATAATAAAAATATCCAGGATAAGGAAAATATAATTTAACTAGGAAACTAAGACCAAAAGGGTTCCCAAACTCAAAGACAGGATCTTAAGTTCAGCAAATATTTTCGTCTTTTCATGAACTGGAATGTTGACTGTTACCAGACAATGTTTTCACTTCTTTTCTAGCTGCTAGGAAAGTCAGGGCTCAGGTTTACATTGAATTGTTATGGCTTTCTCTTTAGTCAAAAGAAATTTGTATATAATTTTTCTCTTCCCTTCCCCTTTACTACCTGGCTTCTGTCTTAGTCCTTGTGGCATGACCCCAGATCTTACTGTACCTGCAGTTTTACTGTAAGTTAGAAATGAGGAATCTAAATGGAGCACTCCCATTTCCCAGGGTCACACCACAGCTGTGAGGTGCGCCGCAGGATGGCAGGAGCCACTCAGTATCGAGCAGAGGGTACTGACACAGGTGAAGTGCTAGGTAGGCCCAGGTGCCTCTACCCCTAACCACATGTCAGGGCCCCTCCTCTATCTCCCTTTTCCTGAAATAAGTAATGCAGAGTCCCCAGACTGGCATAACTCTTGCATTTTTACCAATATCACAATCTTAAAGTGATCTGAGTGTTTTGTTTTTCTTTTAAGATTTCTATTTATTTATTTGAGAGAAAGAGAGACAGAGCACAGCCCTGGTGACCAATGCCTAACCCAAACTGGACCAGATTCCCATTTGAGGTAAAAAGGACTGAAACAGAGACAGTGAGAGAAAGGAAATTGGTGGAGTCACAACTATGGGAGCATTTTGAAGAATGAACAGGTCCACAAGTTCTGGCTTGCTACCAAGGAATTCCTGATACGAATAAAATATTCCAGAGCCCAGCTAACTAATGCCCCTTTTACTTAAGCTAGCCAGAGCTGGTTTCTAGTACTTTCAACACAAAGTCTCTTAATAAGAGAAGAGAGAAGTCAAGTGGCAGGAATATCTTGAGGCCTTGAATGTGGGATCACGGTGAGTCATTCCAGTCCAAACGGCAGAAGTTAGCTGTGGTTTTATGAGTTTAATGCAACAGAGGCTTTCCCTTTCGCTAAGCCTAGGGGATGTATCTTGACCACAGAGAAATATACCTTGTATTTCTTTTTTACCAAACTTCAAGTGTGTCAGACTGGAGCAGGGCAACGCTGGGATGACCCCAGTCACAGCCCACTCACTGTAAGGTATGTTCAAACTTCCCTTCACCTCTCCTTTTCCCTTCTTTGGTTGAAATACCTTCTACGTTTTTGTAAGATTTCTCATTTAAATGAAGACTGGTGCCTCCTCCTATATTACGATCACTTTCTTAATTTATTTTATAAGTCAAGGATTTTTGTCAATGAGAATTTTCTCTAGCCAGACATATGTATGTAAATTTACATACACCAAAGTCCTATCTGTTGAATTCAGTACTGGGACCATGCTGTTAAAAAAATAAATAAGTGGGGCGCCTGGGTGGCTCAGATGGTTAAGCGTCTACCTTCGGCTCAGGTCATGATCCCAGGGTCCTGGGATCGAGTCCCACATCGGGCTCCCGGCTCAGCAGGGAGCCTGCTTCTCCCTCTGACCCTCTCCCCTCTCATGCTGTTTCTCTCTCGCTCGCTCTCTAAAAAATAAATAAAATCTTTAAAATAAATAAATAAATAAATAAATAAGTAAAATAAATAATGGCCATCTCTCTCACCGATTACATTTGCTTCTCACAAGATCTATAATTTGTAAGAAAGGTTTACTCCAGGGAACTCGGTGGCCATGGAGCCCGGATGACCTGGGTCACATGAGAAGCATGGGAAAAAAAAAAAAAAGAGCAATTCAAGAGATAATAAAGCCTGAGAAATTACCAAAAAATGAAATTAGAGAGTGGGAGGTGACAGCCAGGTTCCCTGCTTCACTTACCAATTTAGTATCCAAATGAGAAAAATGAAAGGTAGAGTTTTGTCCATCCATCCACAGGATAACTGGGTGATAAGCTTTTGGCAAATGTAAGGGACCAGACTGAAGAGCAATCTTTTTTATTATGCAGGTAACAAATGGCTAAATAATCAGAGAATGAGAGAATTTCTCTTAATAACCTAAAGGATTTGGGTTCTTCACCTTAAGATCATGTCACCACCTGTGCCCAGTTTGAATTACAAACCAGTATAGCATCCTCATTCAAGGTGGAACATTAATATTGATGAGATATTCTGACCCAAGAGAGAAATAGGGTATGAAATCAAAGGAATTTATTTCCCAATTGCTTAAACACACACAGAGACAACAAATCAGGGTGAGGTGCTCATTTGGGTGGGGACTAAAGTGGGTAAATAGGTACTTTTATTTCCTTCTGATAAAATTACTTTCCTGGGGGCGCCTGGGTGGCTCAGTCCTTAAGCGTCTGCCTTCAGCTCAGGTCATGATCACAGGGTCCTGGGATTGAGCCCCGCATTGGGCTCCCTGCTCAGCGGGACAGGCTTCTCCCTCTCCCACTCCCCCTGCTTGTGTTCCCTCTGTCACTGTGTCTCTCTCTGTCAAATAAATAAATAAAATCTTTTAAAAAAAAATTACTTTCCTGAAATTGGCACCCAGGGTGGTACCAGGCTCAGAATGGTTTAAATACCTCCTATGTTTTTGTAAGATTTCTCTTACACCACTCAATATGAACCACTCAGTAGGAACATGGCAAGAAGCTGGCAGCCACAAGGAAAGGGGAAAAGGCCAAGACCAAGACTCTAATTAGCTAGGAGGAGTGGAACTCATTGGACAAAACTCACAGATTGAGTGAAAAGAAGCTGATTCCCTGATAACCATGGTACTTGGCTCAAAAATGGACATTTTCAGCTCACAAACCCCAGCCTATAGAATAATCCTCTTTACACACACTCGCCCCACCGAGAGAGAGAAAGAGAGAGAAAACACCAAAAAACTTAACATCATAAAGATACTCAAATATAATATATATAATATACAAATAAAGGAAAATAGAAAATTTTAACTATATAGAAATTTCTTGCTCAATGGTATTCTTTATATTGAATAAAGCTTATTAATATAAACTGTAGCCACGGAAATCCATTTATTATATTGAACTAGTCATTGCTCTAGTTATTTAAATCAGATTCTACCTGGAGTGTAAGTACATTTTCTATTGGACCATCCAATTGAGTCTATCTGAGCGGCTGGGGTTCCTGTCATGGTAGAAAGGGCACTAATCCCAAGTATTAAGTTTTCCAAAGTATAGTCATTATCCTAAGTGGAGAAGTTCAATCGACACTTCGCATTATTTCAGAACAAGTATAACTTACAAAGAGAGAATTGCTATATACGCATTTGTTACGATCAAAGAAGTTTTGAAGCTCCCTATCTACAAATGAATTATATCAAATGCAAAAAGAATATCACTTCAAGGCACTTCATAATGTGCATTAATAGTACATCTGTGATTTTATCCAATCTCTACAACAGCCATATTAAGTTGCTATTTTTAGCATCCTCATTTTACAGATGTGGAAACTGAGGCACAGGGAGATGCCCAAAGGACACCATGTTCTGCCAAGTTCAAACACAATTTGCCAGAGTCCAACACTGACACTGTCAAATATGATTACAATACCTCAAACAGGGGTGAAGACATCTAAATTCCAATTCTTCAATTAAAATATTTTTTTAAAGATTCATTTATTATTTTAGAGAGAGAGCACAAGCGGGAGGGGCAGAGGAAGAGAGAATCCCAAGCAGACTCTGTGCTGAGCATGGAGCCCGATGCGGGGCTCAATCTCACGACCCTGAGATCATGACTTGAGCTGAAACCAAGAGTCATTCGCTCAAACGACTGTGCCGCCACCCACACGCCCCTACAATTAGAAAATTTTTAAGAAGAAAAGAACATTTGGCATATTTCTTGGTTAGTTATAGATGTTAAAATACCCAACTACTAAATGGATTAACAAACCAAATGCTATTTGGCGAGTAACTTCCTGCTCAGGCCCAAAGGTTCCAGTTATAACTCACTTGGATCTGATCTGAATTCAGGCTGTTACACCGCTTGCCCACTTGTGCTGGGTGATTCTGCACTGAGCCCCAGAGGAACCGCACTGAAAAATTAGCTGATCAGTGTAACAATTTGCCAGACGCTGGGCTGAAGTCTGTGTGTGGTTCAGTGGGAAATAAAACCCAGGTAGTAGCAGAATCTGGGTAAGTACTGCCTGGACTGGGTAACTACTATGAGTAAGTGCTACCTCAGAACTATACTATGTCTTCACAAGCGATGGGAACATACCCTTTCCTGCTTTCACTGCCTCTCATCACCCAAATCTCTCCCACCAGGAAGATTCATTCTTTTGATATAAGGTTTGGGACTCAATTGAAATAGTTCATGGGGAGCGAGACTATGTCCTTTGAGAATAGATTCTGAAGTATAAGATTAGGACAATGAGCCACTGATGAGGTGTTTGTGGGCAAACTGTTTCACGTAACTGAAAAACCATCACAAGAAAGTGAGGCTGGGGCCAAGAAGACAAGAATTGATGACTTACCAGTTTTCCCCGACTGTTCCTGAGCACATCAACAAATCATGCTCTCTCACCAATGTAACAGACACAGGAAAAGTCTGGTCACAAAGCAGATGCTGAGCTCTGACATTCTGATTTTTGGACGATGAAAAGATTTCAGAAAACTTAAAAATCTTCCTGTCTCATCTAAAAATTGTCCTTCTTTCCAACTCAAACCTTCTCTGAACACAGAGACAATATTTTAAGGTAAGTAATTTTGGCCCAATCAGCGTACATAAACGAATTTATCTAAGTCTGGAAACTCAGCTTCATTTCAGCTCTAAGTGCATGCTTTCCCAGCTTCACAAAGATTGGCTACCCTGCATGGTTTCCCTGATAAAGCTTAGCCGGACTCATCTTTTCCAACAGCAATTACTGATCAACATTTAAATACTTATTTTCTAAAATCAAAGCTGTTCCAGTGGTGCCCAATGCTCATGTTCTCCACCTTCCATGATCACCGGGCCGCTGGGCTCTGAAACCCTGCAGAGCCATCTCTGCCACTCCAAGAATGAGGAAACCACCCACCTGATTCATGGAGTTGTCCTGAGGATCAACTGAGACTGTGAACCAGATATGAAAATTGTGAAGGAGAATAAAAACATAGGATGATACTGGTGTTACTGTTACTCAGTATTCCACACAAAATATGGAACAGACACGAAATTAACACAAAATTTATTTCCAGGTTTGAATTCATGGAAAAGTACCCAGCATGGACTTTACATAGTCACTTAAATTTTGTCTTTAATTTCCTCAATGCACTGGAGAAAATATTTCGGAAAAAAATAGATCTTATAAAAATCTTGATGTCAAGGCATGTTTGGGAATCATTGTGCAGCATGATAAACAGTTTTACCTAAAGCAACATCAAAAATACACCTGCTCTTTCCCCTTAAAAAAAGATGTGTGTGTGTGTGTGTGTGTGTACATGTATGCATTTATTTGCAAAACTAGCTTTTCTTATCAGTTAATAAGATAGGATCGCATTAAGTCTACTGCCCTTACTTTTCATTACAATATCTGCTTTGGCAACTGTTTCTTAGATATGATATTCTATGAACTCTCAAGTTAGTTCCCCCTCAAATAAGGGATCTTGTTCTTTCTATATTAAACTTTGTCTCTTTTCTGCTGAGAGCAGGTCCCCCAGGTATTCATGTCTGCTCCATGTTAGCTCAATTTCAAACTGAGTCACCTTTGGCCGATGCATTCTGGAATCTGTTAATAATTTTAAGCGTTTACAGGATGAATTCAAAGTGTATTCCTTTCCCTTCTCCTTTTTCTTCATTCTCCTATCAACTCTGCTTTCCTCTATTTTGATACATACCTGCAAAACCATCTCAAAAATCTTAAGAAATCTAAAATGGAAAACCGGACTTCTCTATATTTGTATGTTCCTCCTTACAGATCCCCCAGTCTAATAATACTCTCTTCTCTACAACTTCGGTGGCCCTATTTAATCTACCCTCACTCTGGGTCTACCGCCACTCCTCTGAAATTTCATTTTCATAGTCCAGCACTCACATCTTCAACTGTTTGACAAATTTGGCTGTCACAATATATCTACTTAAAAGCAACTAAGCTCAGAACACTATTTTTAGTGACTGCAAAACTACAGAACACAAAACAGACAATTTTTCACAGAAGCTAGGTATAAAGATATAAAGACAGATAATGTCCACACTTCATAAGAGAATATTTCAAAAAATAAAGCTTCACCAGACCAAACAAGTTTACAGAAAACCAGTAAGACATCATTACATTAAATAGTACCTACAATATTCCAAAAGCTGCACAGTGATAACATCAGAAATAGTCAATCTCTTAATCTCAGGAAATAAACTGAGGGTTGCTAGAGCGGAGGGGGGTGGGGGGATGGGGTGGCTGGGTGATGGACACTGGGGAGGGCATGTTGAGCACTGTGAATTGTGTAAGACTGATGAATCACAGACCTGTACCCCTGAAACAAAGAATATATTATATGTTAATAATAAAAAAATAAAATAAAGAAATAGTCAATCAACTTATAACACTGACAAAATGGTAGCAAACTCATATGTTTCTTGAGTTGGAAATTAAATTACAATTGAAGTTCCTTTCCATAAAGCTGTTTTCATGCACTTAGAATTCTAACAACCAAAACAAGAAAAAATAAAATTGATAGACACTTTTAAAGATGATTATAACACTTTGGACTGTAAATACTACTCCCCTAAATCAAACTTTTAAAAGGCAGCCACCTGACACCAAAACAATGGCAGCAAAAGCAAAAATAAACAAGTGGGACTACACCAAACCACGCTTCTGCACACAAAAAGGAAACAATCAATAAAATGAAAAGGCAACCTACTGAATGGGAGAAAATATCTACAAATCATATAATTGATAGGCAGTTAATATCCGAAATATATAAAGAACACATATAACTCAATAGTGTGTGTGCATGCACGTGCACACATGCACACACACACACACACAAAGAGCAAAGACCCGAACAGACATTTTCCAGAGAAGACATACAGGTGGTCAACAGATACATGAAAAGGTGCTCAACATCACTAATCATTAGGAAAATGCAAATCAAAACCACAATGAGCTATCACCTCACACCTGTGAGTGTAGCTAACAGAACGGGTATTATCAAAAAGACAAAAATAATAAGTGTTGGTGAGGATATGGAGAAAAGGAAACTCTTGTGCACTGTTGGTGGGAATGTAAATTGGTGTGGCACTATGGAAAACAATAGGGAGATTCCTCAAAAATTAAAAAAAAAACTATTATAGGATCCAGCAATTCCACTTCTGGGTATTTATTTGAAGAAAACAAAACACTAACTGGAAAAGATATCTGCACCTGCAAGTTCACTGCAGCATTATTTACAGTAGCCATGATATGGAAACAACATAAATGTCCATCAATGGATGAATGGATAAAGAAAATCTGATACACACACAAACACACACACATACACACACACAACACACACACACACAACAAACACACACACTGAGGAATATTATTCAGCCATAAAACCAATAATCTTTCCACTTGCAACAAGCTGGATGGTCCTTGAGGTCATTATGCTAAGTGAAAGAAAGACAAATACTGTATGATCTCACTTTTTTGTGAAATCCAAAACAAAAACAAAAAAAACCCAAGCTCAGAGATACAAAGAACAGATTGGTAGTTGCCAAAGGCAGAAGTTGAGGGGTGAGGGGGGCAGGCGCGAAATGGGTGACACAGGTCAAAAGATACAAACTTCCAGTACTAAAATAAGTAAGTCCTGGTGATATAATGTATGGCATATAATGTATAGCATGAGAGATTATAGTTAATAATAGTGTATTGCATGCATATTTGAAAGTTGCTAACAGAATGGATCTTAAAAGTTCTCATCACAGGAAAAAAAATTTGTGACTATATATGGTGCCAGATGTTAATGAACTTACATTGTGGTGATCATTTCACAATACATTCAAATATCGAATCTTATGTTGTACACCTAAAACTAATATAATGTTATATATCATTTATACCTTAATAAAAAAGTAGTCCTGGGCGCCTGGGTGGCTCAGTTGGTTAGGCGACTGCCTTCGGCTCAGGTCATGATCCTGGAGTCCCTGGATCGAGTCCTGCATCGGGCTCCCTGCTCAGCGGGGAGTCTGCTTCTCCCTCTGATCCTCCCCACTCTCATGTGCTTGCTCTCTCTCATTCTCTCTCTCTCAAATAAATAAATAAAATCTTTAAAAAAAATAAAAAAATAAAAATAAATTAAAAAGCAGCCCTGTTTCAGTGGATAGTTAATAGCTTTACAAGACCAATAACCTAGGATGAAAGCCTAAGAGCTGACTACCATAAGCTCTTCTAGAAATTAAATACACCCTATGCATAGATTTTTAAGTTTGTTTCAGATGTGATTTCTATTTTTTTAATTTTTTTAAAGATTTTATTAATTTACTTAAGAGAGAGACATAAATAGTGAGAGAGAGCATGAGTGGGAAAGAGAGGGAGAAGCAGACTCCTCACTGAGCAGGGAGCCCAACGTGGGGCTTGATCCCAGTACCCTGGGATCATGACCTGAGCCGAAGGCAGACACTAACCAACTGAGCCACCCAGGTGCCCCTCAGATGTGATTTCTTAAAAGAAAAAAAATTCAGTTGGTAGAACCAAAACAGATATGAGTGGGGAGTAGTCTATTTCAGTTGGACATAAGGATTGTGTTGGCTGGATTTGGATTTTGGGGGTGGGGTGCGGGGGCTTCACAAGGGAACAATTTTTTCTGATAATGAAAAGCAACCAAGCTGATATTTTCAAATGGTAGTATCTTCCCTGAGATATTGGTTTTTTTTTTTTTAAAGATTTTATTTATTTATTTGAGCGAGAGAATGAGAGACAGAGAGCACGAGAGGGGAGAAGGTCAGAGGGAGAAGCAGACCCCCCGCTGAGCAGGGAGCCCGATGTGGGACTCGATCCCGGGACTCCAGGATCATGACCTGAGCCGAAGGCAGTCGCTTAACCAACTGAGCCACCCAGGCGCCCTTCCCTGAGATATTGTATAGGTAAGTTGTAGATATAAAATACCTTCAACAAAATGTTATCATTTTGTGACTGGAGCTCATCTCAAGTGCAACAACCTCTGGCTGGCATCCCTAAGCAGGTCCCTCAAGCGGTGTGCTATTTCAGTTGACTCTCAATGGCTCATCCTTCTGTTCCCAATTCTCTACCCTACTGAAGGACTGATAAACATATATATATTAATATCAAAAGATATCACTTGGGGCGAGTGGCGTAGTCGGTTAAGAGTCTGCCTTCAGCTCAGGTCATGATCTTGGTGTCCTGGGATCAAGCCCCACATCGGGCTCCCCGCTCAGTGGGGAGTCTGCTTCTCCCTCTGTCCTCTGTCCCGCCCCCCTGCTCATGCTGGCTCACTCTCTCTCACTCTCAAAGAAATAAAATATTAAAAAAAATAGATAATGCTTATGCAGTATCTGCTAAGTGCCAGGCACAGCTGCAGCTAACAGTATCAGGCAGGAACTATTGCTATACCCATTTTTTCAGATAAAAAAACTGAAGGACAGAGAGATGCGCAACTTGCCAAGGTCACACAGTGGTATGAACAAATCATGTATCTAACTACACTGACCCTAAAATATAATGAAATAGATTTATTCTCTGTTAAAGATTTCTGTTTACTTCTGCTCCAAGTAGCACATTCTGTTCATTTTAGAGTCATCCCCTTTACATAAAGCAGCTTTCTTTTCAGATCCATTTATAGCAAGATTTTACTTCAAATATTAAACTCATCACTGGGTACAAAGCACCTCGTTTTCATGAGGCCCGCCTTGGTTACTGTGTGGAATGCAGCATATATGAAGTGGAGGCATCTTTTATAAAGGAAACAAGTACAAATTTCCCAAAAGTTACTGAATTTGTGGATTTCAGTACAGATTGTGTCTGAAATAGGCATATTCATACATGACTTATAAATCATTTAAGTATACACTAGCAGAACAAAGCCTATTAATCTATAGTAAATAAACACACACAGTTCTATTACAATACATAGAAGTCATCAAGCAGACAATATTTTTTTCATTAAACCCTGAATCACTGTGACCTGCCCACAGCGTGAAATAAATTAATGTTTAATATTTAATACCATGTGATGGCAATACTAACCCAAATGTGTGTTTTAAATTTTATGTTATTTGACTTTTCAATTTTAATTGAAAAGTACTGCTAAAGGCTTGAAAATATGTGCCTGACAATAGCAGTTTAAATTTAATAAATATCTCTGGCTTTTTAATGTCGCCATATAGTCATACCATTTTACCCTTTAATGATGATTTGATTCCAATTTCAGAAAATGGGAGGAGGGGTATTAAAGATAGGATCATCTTCAAAGACATTAAAAAAATATATAGGAAGGTCATCAATATGACCTATGGGATTTAAACAATTATATATGAAATGATTGGATGAGAGATCAAAATTTTTGAATGATAAACTCTGAAAATAGATAAAGCACAAAATACATTATTAAGATATGGATTGATCTTAGTAAGTAAAAAGACAGGTTTGCATCTAATACAATTCACACTAGCAATTTTTCATAAAAACAGAGATAGGGACCAAAACAAATCAGTTCATTGTTTGCTGGAAGGAAAAACAGACCATTTTCTCTTCCTGTTGGAGAGAGAGGAAAAAAAAAACAGTCTTTAAAATGAGTGGCATCTGTAGGGAGAGACACAAACAGGAGCCTACGTCAAATATACATCATATCCCGTTGCTATCTCACTCAGATTCATGTCTATCAATTTTAAATTAGGAGAGAAAAAATGCAATAAATCTGTTTATAGGAACCACATTGTTTGTAGAAGTGAGTAAAAAATTAGCTGTTGAAATTTCAATACCTATCCATCTCCTGTATTCACAGTTTTATCCCATAATAGAATTCTGCTGCATCTGCTCATTCCCATGTTCTCGAACTACTACAGAGGGCATCTCAATGTAAAAAGACTTGATGGGATTAAGCAATAGTGTATGAACTCACAGAACAAAAGAAGAATGAGATAGGAGTGCAGAAGCTGGGGAGTGTCTGGGTATGTTTGTACATGTGTGTTTTCTTCTTTATTTTTTATTTTTTTTAAATTTTATTTTTTAAGATTTTATTTATTTATTTGACAGAGAGAGACACAGAGAGAGAGGCAACACAAGCAGGAGGAGTGGGAGAGGGAGAAGCAGGCTTCCCGCTGAGCAGGGAGCCCGATGCGGGGCTCGATCCCAGGACCCTGGGATCATGACCTGAGCCGAAGGCAGACGCTTAACGACTGAGCCACCCAGGCGCCCCGTGTGTTTTCTTCTTAAAGAGTCCAAAAACCCTTCTTCGGATTATCGCTGAAGCCCAGAGAGAATTTGAAAGCAAATACAGGGACATTAACAAGTGAAGTCCAACCTCACAGCACAGAGAATCACCAGTCCTAAACCTTAACACTCCTTGAGAATAGGGATACTGTGTTACTTAGTTTACACTCTGTGACTAACAATGATTAACTATCTAATATGAGCCAGACACAGTCCGGGGCATATTCCCTTATTTTAACTCATTTAATCTTGACAACATCCCTCTGATGTAGATTTTATTAACCTTTATTTCAGATGAAGAAACAAACTTGGGGACAATAACCAATTTGCCCGGTTTAAATAGACCACAATTGCAACCATTAACCCCATAATAGAAAAGAATAATTTCCTATTATTAGGAAATAATAAGTATTTCC
Organism: Mirounga angustirostris; assembly: GCF_029215605.1. Lineage (NCBI taxonomy): Eukaryota > Metazoa > Chordata > Mammalia > Carnivora > Phocidae > Mirounga > Mirounga angustirostris. The sequence goes on from NW_026991714.1 coordinate 64,839,563, forward strand.
TAAGGTTTTTGGGGTTTTTTTTAAGGATTTTATTTATTTGAGCGAGAGCAGGGTGAGGCGCAGAGGGAGAAGCAGATTCCCCCCTGAGCAGGGAACCAGATACGGGACTCGATCCCAGGACCCCGGGATCATGACCTGAGCCAAAGGCAGATGATTAACAGACTGAGCCACCCAGGCAGCCTTCTAAGTGTTTTCTGTAAGCTCCAGGTCCTGTGCTCAGCACAGTGTCCACTCTACATGTCTATTTCTCTTTACTGCACACATAGCCAGTCCCTGACTCCAGCACACTGCCAAGTCAATAGGAGGTTCTCAGTGAAGGGTCACTGAACTGTTTGCTTAATTATTTGTCCCCACAGAACATTTAAATAGATATTTGGCCCCCAGATTATATTATCTTGAAACATCTTACGATTCAGCACTAAGATATATTTTTTAAATTATTTTTAAAAAGGTAAGTTATTTCACTGATTATAGGCATCCAAGAAGCCCACATCCGGTGGCAAATACCTACACTTCAAAGTAATACAATCACAGAGAGGAAGTGTGCAGAATGGTATGTACATCATGCATATTTCACTCAACTAGTGTATAAATAAACCACCACACAGAATCTAATTATTTCAAGAGTATATGATTGGAATACTCATTCAACTACAAACATCACACGGGTATGGTCTTCTAATGATTTTTCACAGACTCAGGGCATAATGCATAGTGTATGCCAAAAATGCAACATAAAGAAGCTACGTAATGTAAAGATTACTGCACGGAGGGGCACCTGGGTGGCTCAGTAGGTTGGGCATCCCACTCTTGATTTTGGCTCAGGTCATGATCTCAGGGTCCTGGGATTGAGCCCAGCCTCAGGCTCCCTGTTCAGGCTCCCTCCTTCTTCCTCTGCCCCTTCCCTTACGTGCTCTCCCTCTCCCTCCCACCCTCCCTCCCTCTATCTCTCTCTCTAATAAAATGTTTAAAAAAAGATTAATGCATGGATTACTTTGTGGTCAGACACATAGAGGAGTTTGGATGCCACCTCTGCCATTTCTAAGTTGCTTCATTTTAGGGAAGTTACTTCACTTCTGAAGCTTCACTTCCTATGTTGTAAAATGCATTTATAATTACAATCACTTCTAGTGCACACATCAGAGATTATTGCAAGGAGGAAATGACATGAGGTATGTAAAATATTTAGCACATGCCCAGGTCACCACTAGGGCTCATTAAACGTTAGCTTTGTGTTGGAGGAGGAAGTAGGAAAGCTGGGAAATAAATTTTCTGGTAGGCATGGGGTACAGCAGGTGAGACACTGATCACCTTCTCTCTATTCACTAACCTTTAAAGCTTCTCAGTATGCAGCAAAATGTATGCCCCTGAGTCAGTAGATCTCCATAATGTGCAATACCAGAAAAATCACCTTATTTATCTTAACAACATTCTCCTTAACACTCACACACACACACACACACTTTTTTACTATCATTCAAGCTAACTGCTGATGATATAATAATAAAAATGGGAAAATTACTAAGTTCCTTCTGTACAATTCTATACTCCCTCAATGAATTATGCCTTTTCCTTCTAAAAAGAAAACACCAATTTCTTCCAAAGGCATGAGCAAACCCAAAATGTAGTGATAAATCTAAACATTTTTAAAAAAATGCTTCAGAACAAGTCAAGATACAGACTCTCAACTCTAGAGAACAAACTGATGGTCACCAAAGGGGAAGGGGCTGGGGGATGGGTGAAATAGGTGATGGGGATTAAGGAGTGCACCTGTCCTGATGAGCACCCGGGTGCTGCATAAAGTGTGGAACCACTAGATTGTACACCTGAAACTAATACAACACTGTATGTTAACTATACTGGAATTAAAATTTCTTTTAAAACTTATACATAGAAACATTAGAGACAAAAATAAAAATATAAAAAAGTCTCAGGAAAAGAAATTACATTAACCATTTATTCGTATCTTAAATGAAAAATGCATAAGACTGTAATTGACTGGGCGCCTGGGTGGCTCAGTTGGTTAAGCGACTGCCTTCGGCTCAGGTCATGATCCCAGGGTCCTGGGATCGAGTCCCGCATCGGGCTCCCGGCTCAGCAGGAAGCCTGCTTCTCCCTCTCCCACTCCCCCTGCTTGTGTTCCTGCTCTCGCTGTCTCTGTCTCTTCAAATAAATAAATAAAATCTTTAAAAAAAAAAAAAGACTGTAATTGACTAACACAATTATACTCCTTCTTGCAAGGTGATGCATAACTAATCTTTTATCTCCAAATTACTTTAAGTCAAGCTAAATATTTACCTGTAAGATGCCTATATAACCAATGGATCTATCAAACTTTTAATTTCTGAGTCTTAGCCAAAAAACCATTATTACCCCAATAGAACAGAAATAAATGTTTTATTTGTTTGTTTTTTAACTTTATAACCTACATATAGGTAAGACGGAATTTAGGATTAAAATACAGGCTTCAAGGGAAGACAAATCGATGGAAACTTCTCCTTCAAAAGATTTTATTTATTTATTTGAGAGAGAGAACACACGAGAGAGCATGAGTGGAGGGAAGGGCAGAGGCAGAGAAAGAATCGTTAAGCAAACTCTGCACTGAGCATGGCGCCCTACCTGGGGCTTGATCTCATGACCCTGAGATCATGACCTGAGCTGAAATCAAGAGTCCAACCGCTAACCTAGTGAGGCACCCAGGCACTCTGAAACTTTTCCTTTTAGAAATGAAGTCTATTTTACCCAAACCAAAAGCTCTTATTTGATTCTATCTCTTGAATACTCATCCCCTTTTTTAATAGTATATCAATTGTTCTCAATACAATAATTCAATACACCCAGGGCCCATTTTCAGTATCCTTCTGAGCAAGCTATAGTAGACAGGAACAAAGCACAAGCTACCTGTTTAAAACTTTGCCAGACCTAGCACAAATGCTAGGTCTCGACAGCCCGGAACAGTTAGTTAGTAGTCAGACATGTGGGCATCCAGCTCAATATGTGGTTGTAAAGACTAGCAAAACGGACACATGAGCTGTGGCAGGTACCGGGAGGGCAGGAGGGCAAGGAGACCCATCCGCAGGATAATCCTTGAACACTGGCAACTGCTCTGAGGTCGTCCAAAAGAAGATCAAGCAGTTAAAAAAGAAATCGAACACCCCCTCCAACCTCTCTTTCACGCTGCCGGAGGGGAGGCACAGCTCCCACCAGGTTATTCTCCTGTACAAAAGGTCGCTCCTTCACCTGTGGCTCCCCGATTTTCCAACCTTGCTTCAAGAAGAAACCCCCACGGTTCTGCAGAGGTGCTGAGGTGATGATAATGAAAGACAGAGAGCAGGTGGGAATCCAGTGTCGCTATCAACCAAAACAACTCCATTTCTATCTTTCTTATACTCTGGGGTTTGGGTGAAACACCAAGAGAAGAAAACTCTGCTGGTAAATAAGAACTGAAAATGGCTGTCCTGACACAAAGGGCTCTATCTTCTCCAGCTGCTCAACGGGACGTTGTAACCAGATGCTACAGTACCTTTCAAAACATACACGGGCCACTCCCATCAATACAGCTGGGCTCTGCAAGTTCCTTGTACATCTTCATTGCAACCATTAACCCCAGCCTAAGAAATGTCGCTTTGCTTGCCTTCATGCACTTCGTTCAATATATTCTACACAATTTCTGTGGACAAAATGCTTTGTGAAATTAGAGGTGTTCCTACCTTTGAGTAGCTTTCAGTTTAGTGCATAAGAAAACAGACATAACAATGCCCACAATATAAATCAAAATAAAATCAACATTAAAGAGAACGCCAAACACCCAAAACTTCAGGAGGAAAACAGGGGAAAAGCAATTTTTTCCAGTGGAATCAGAAAAGGCAAGGATGTTGGAGCTGGATCTTGATGAATATGGGTGGAGAATATAGTGAAAAGTCAAGTCCCTATGGCATAAATATACAAAAGTAAAAACATGCCAGAGTCCCTGGCACATTCTGGAGATGGATGAGCAGGTATGTGGCTGGAGTAAATGGAGCACTGTAGTACACTATTCTGGAAGAAAACCCTGGGCCCACGTCGTTGAAGATTTAGAATGCTTTGATAAAGATAACCCCTAATTTGACAGAGCACTTTACAGTTTATAAATCAGTAATTTAAAACATAAAGATATAATAATTATAAAACAATTTTTAAATAATTTCCATCAATCATCACAACAATCCTATCAAGTTAGTAAGTTAGTTAGTTATTCAGGGCAGGGGAAGAAGGAGAGGAACAGAATCCTCAAGCAGACTCCATGTACCAGAGTGGAGACCGACGTGGGGCTCGATCCCATGACCCTGAGATCATGACCTGAGCTGAAATCAAGAGTCGGATGCTTAACCGACCGAGCCACCCAGGTGCCCCACAACCCTACCAAATTAAGCAGGGCAAAGATTATCAAGCTTATTTGACAGATGAAGAAAATGAGGTAAATGAAAACATTAATATGTATTAAACACCCACTATGTACTCAGGCCTTTGCAAGGTGACTAGCAAATATTATGACCCTTGAGATGAAGAATGAGCATCACCCCAACCTTACAATTAGGAAAACAAGCTCAGAGAGGTTGAGAAGCGTGTCCAGAGACATGTGATCAGTAGTGGCAGATTCAGGACTGGATGAAGATGACGCTTCCAAATCATGCTCTGCCCTGACAAAACAGTGTCCTTTGTATTGTGGAGGCAAAAGGAGGGGGGCAATTTTTAGAGCCTTTGAGAGCACTTACAAGATCTGAACTGTTTTTAAAAGGGACTCTTAGCAGATTACCAAAGGAATCCAGATGAGACGCCTGGATTGGAAATAAAGCAAATTGTTAGGATGATGGAGCCGATGAATGTGAGCGTGAGCCACAGACTAGAAATGACCCCACAAAGCTGGACCCCAGGCAGAAATGCAAATTATATCCAACTCCCATGACTCTGTCATAGGATCTTATCATGAGCCTCTTCTGGACTCTCACTATCCTCCTCGTGACGACCACACTGTGAAGCACTTACCAGATTTCATCAAACCTAAATGCCACTGATGGTAAGACGCACCCTTATTTACGCACCACGAGGAAAAAACAGTGTTAACCTAGAATATGCCGTTGACTTTAAAACACACACTGACTTCAGGGGCGCCTGGGTGGCTCAGTCGTTAAGCGTCTGCCTTCGGCTCAGGTCATGATCTCAGGGTCCTGGGATCAAGTCCCACATGGGGCTCCCTGTTCAGCGGGAAGCCTGCTTCTCCCTCTCCCACTTCCCCTGCTTGTGTTCCCTCTCTCACTGTCTCTCTCTCTGTCAAATAAATAAATAAATAAATAAAATCTTTAAAAAAAATAAACACATGTTAAAACAGACGTTAAAAAATGTGAAAAAGAAATCTGTAATTGGAATTGATGAAATATGGTAACATTTCTGTATTTTTTTCAATATGATTTTATTCTCACCCTCAACAAGATACTAAGACCTGGTCTTTCAAGGAACAACTGTTTAATGCCATGGCCTCCAACATAATGCAGGGCAGTATAATTCATCATTCCGAGGATGCATGCACTGTCTTCCCAGACTAAGCACTTGCAGTCTGGACCCAATCCTTCTCTGTCCCAAACTTAAAGGAATTCTTAAATTCCTGACATCTAACATCTAGCTGGCTACTCGACTACATTACCTGCTAGTGACTGCTGTAAACAAGAAAGTGAAATAAGCATTTGCCAAGAAAGATGATGGTGGGGGTACTGCTAGCAGTGATGACAAATGTTATTTACCAAGTATTTACTATGTTCTACACGCTTTACATGGATGTTGACACTTCATTCTCGTGATTCTACAATGCATATGTTACCAGCAATCTTATCAAACAAAATCAGCTTCCAACTGATAATTTGGAAGAAATGAAAACCTAGAGGAGAGTGAGTTTTATTATTTTATTACTTTTTTAAAGATTTATTTATTTATTTTAGAGAAAGACAGAAAGAGAGCAGGGGAGGGCCTGAGGAAGAGAGAGAGAATCTCAAGCAGACTCCCACTGAGCATGGAGCCCTACATGGGGCTCTATCTCATGACCCTGAGATCACCACCTGAGCCGAAATCAAGAGTTGGATGCTTAACTGATTGAGTCACCCAAGAGCCCTTGAGAGTGAGTTTTAAATCAAAGATCCCTAGGAGGAGAAATATGCCTAAGAAATAATCCTGCTAACTTTTGTTTTTCCGTTATTTTGTGAAACATTAATTTAACCCCTGTTAACTGCTCTTGGACAGTTCTTTGGATCAAACTGAGGCACCTGGTCAGCAATATATTTATTTTTAATTTTTTAGAATAAATTTTTGTGTCATGAATATGAGCCAGCAGGAAGAAACAAAGCCATGGAGAACCTGCAGTCCTTATTCCTAAAAAAAACACATCTTAGATTGAGTGGCTCAGTTGGTTAATCATCAGGTTTCAACTCAGATCATGATCACAGGGTCATGAGATTGAGCCCTGCATCGGGCTCCACACTCAGTAGGGACTCTGCTTGAGATTCTCTCTCCCTCTCCTTCTGCCCCTCCCCCTCACACTCTCTCTCAAATAAATAATAAATAAATAAATAAATAAATAAATCTTAAAAAACAAACAAACAAACACATCTTTCAGGGATGATAGGTCTTGGGATATGTGCATGTCAGCAAGCCTTAATATAAACATGAAACAACAATGAAAAGCCAGCAAATCAGCAGGAGGAATAAACATGTCAGAAACATGGTGGCCTTCAGTGGCCATCACATTATCTTCACAAATGAGCTATCATCCAGCTTAAATAAGCCTTCTCCCATGGGGACATCTCAGTGAACGCAGGGTCAACAGAAAATACTCCCACAGTGCTTGCCTTTTTAAGTAGGATTATGTGGAAGTACCCGAAAATTACTCCCATTTGGGAGAAATACTCCCAAAGGTATTGGGTTTGAGAATCTTCTGTCCTGGATTAGCCAGTCTCACAAATGTTAACATTCAGGGTCCATATATTTGCTATTTATAAAAAAGCACATGCAACTGACTACCTCCTTAGAATTTTGAGCTTGTTCCTCAAGACACCACAAACTTTTTCAAGTCCTTCTGTGCGCTGAAAATCTCATTTCCGCAGGGGATCATATGAGCCCCCTTTAACAACTGTTCCATTTCAGTCCATTTATAACAGGCATCTGATCAACTTTCTGCTCACCATATATCAAAGCTTATGATCCCTAAAAAAACTCAGTTGTTTTTTTTTTTTTTTTGAAGGGCAGGGCAAGACCTCTACCAGGGATGCCAGGCCTTTCCCTTCCCACCCATGTTCTCTTTTCTGTCAGGCAACTTTACGTTCATCCTGCAAGGACCAGTGCAAATGTCATTTCCAAACCATCCTAACAGAATTAAAGGTTCCTGCCTCTGCATCCCCAAACTATCTTGCTCACGCTACTATTGGAAAACTAATTTGTTATAGTAAACTGTTTGTATGCCACATAATGAAGTCTATGAAGACAGAAAACATCACTTATTCATCGGTATATGTCCAAAAAGGACCTGACACAGGGCAGTTATTCCATAAATTTTTGATAAATAATTTTAATAACGTGACTCAAAATCTTTACTAACAATTTTATTTCATGTAAGGAAAATATTAGTCTTTGAAATAGTAATGAGAAAAATAAAATATCCTTTAAAATGAAAACTCAAACTGGAGTAAAATCCCAACTAAACAATATAAATTACAGAAAATAATATTTTCCTTTTCTCACTCATTTTCTATGGTTTCTTAATTCTCTTCTATTAAACAACTCTTGGGGGAATTTTATTTATAAATAGTAATATCCAATTTTATGAATCTGACAAATGTCCTGCTCCGAAGTAACAGAAATAGGTATTTAGTGCTAAATAATACAAAACTCACTGTGCAACTTTTTATCAGACTATTTGCCTGTCTTTTCAAGACAGAAGAGAACAATATTAAAATAAATTTGCATAGCCTAAATACAAACCAGGCTAGAGATTACTGAGTATATGCTTGGCCAAAGGGAGGAGATGGACCACGATTATAAATATACCTAGATAATTCACAAAGCTAATAATCATGAATTAACATATGAACTGAAGCTGATGAACTGAAATTTTATCAGTTGATAAAATAGCTGTAAATCTATATTCTAGACCCACTTCCGCAAATAGAAAAAGTGTCTTATGTTATTTGATTATTTCCAGTCCATGGGCAAACCCCAAAAGCATCAGATGAATAATGCTTTGGGGAAACATTTTCAAATTTTCATTGAGCATACCCCTGTACTTCTCAAATGCCAGCAAAATGTTCCTGATGGACAGGAGCAGAGAGCTCTTATCAAAGAACTCGCTGTTTACATGAGAAAGCCTCCTTTTCTCTGTCTGTGGAAATCTCCCTCACTCTTTAAGAACTCCATGGGCACCTGGGTGGCGCAGTGGGTTAGCATCGGACTCTTGTTTCTGCTCAGGTCTTGGTCTTGGGGTCCTGAGATCCAGCCCAGTGTTGAGCCTCGCACTCAGCACAGAGTCTACTTGGGACTGTTTCTTGCTCTCCCTCTGCCCCCACCCCCGGCTCTCTCTCTCTCTCTAAAATGAATAAGTAAATCTTTAAAAAAACAAAAAACAAAAAAGAACCAGCACCAACATCACAAGTTTTTAAGTCATCCCTAATTCTCCTCACTATCCAACCAGAAATTACGTCCATACATCTTCAGACCACTTTTTTTCTCTATCTCTTACAACCTTTGAGATAGTCTTCTGGGAATGTAACCCCAAGGCAGGGACTGCATGTTACGCAGCTGAGCACAGTTGCACACTCAACAATACTTGCTGAATTGAAAGTAAGCTTTCAGTCAAGTTCAATTCTGGCTCCTCAGTTAAACAAACTATATCCCCAGACCAAGCCCAAGGTCCCTCTTCTTTGTTCTGTCTGCCCCTAAAAAAGTAAGGTCCTTTCTGTCTTCCCCTGTGAACAAGAGAGAGAATAGGCCTCATATATTCACCATTCCCCAGGTATGAGGTTATATAACATGACACACACTCAGATTTCTCTCCAGATACCTCTGAGTTTTTGAAGCTTCTCTTTCTGTATCATTTCTCATGTATTTTATCAAAGAATCATCAATTGAGAATCATATCACTGTTAATAAAATGGTCCAAATTCTAATTAATATCACCATTAATGTAATAACTTGGTTAATCTGAAGTAGCAGAAGAACAAAAATTTACAAATTCTCTTTACTAAATTAGAATCAATACAAAACAACTATGTTGTCAGCACCGAATTAATAAAATCTTCCCTTGGCCCATGCTGCTACATCCCAGTAATCCCACTACATCCCACTGTGTACCAATCTAAAGCACACCCCGGAGGCCCAGGGTTAAGTCCTAGCTCTTTCCAGAAGCCTCCCAGTTCCCTCTCTTTGCTCTTTGACTGATTTCACCCTTTCCAGATCTTCCGCTCCACTTAGTAGGTATACTTAATAATGAGACAATAGCCCATATTAACAACTCAATAAATATTAAATTAAATGACTTCTATGTTATCACTATAAGACTTGAATTGTCTTAATATTGTGATGTTAATATTATATTCTTATTTTCTAGATTGAGACACTGATGCTCAGAAGTTAAGTAATTGGTAGCAAGTGATGGAGGCAGAATTGCAATCCAGGTCTGTCTCCTTTATAAATTCATATTCTTTCTCCCATAGCACAGTATGACTCTTGAATTTATTCTGTCAAGTATTATTCTTGAATGACTCTAACAGTGTTGGCTTACCATTTCTAGTTCATTACTTGTAAAATTTAATTCTGACCTGAGCACAGAGCAGGAAGGCAAAGCTGAGACCATAGTTACCGGTTCTCTGAATGGCCAGAGGTGTTTTTATGTTGTGCTCCCATGGGACCTGGTGGACTCCCAGACTGCCTGTATCTGTAGTAAGGTATTTAAGGGTTTACAGGCTAGTCAACAAATCTGGGTAGATTTGGACTGGATGGAAGGGCTCTCAGCTTGAACTGGTGAAAATTGGGAGTTAAAGAATTTTGTAAAAGTCAACATATTGCTTTCAATTATATACAGTAATTTAACTATTTTTTTATTTTACTTTTTAAAGTAACTCTATTTTATTTTATTTTGAGTATAGCTGATGCACAATGTCACATTAGTTTCAGGTGTACAACACAATGATTCTGCAACTCTACAAATTATGCTGTTTGCCACAAGTGTAGCTACCATCTGTCCCAATACATCACTCTTACAATATCATTGACTGTATTCCTGTGTTGTCCCTTTTATTCCCATGATTTATTCATTCCATAACAGGAAGGCTGTAATTCCTCTTCCCTTCACCCATTTTGCCCAACCCCCCAAGCCCCTCCCCTCTGGCAACCATCAGTTTATTTACTATATTTATATATCTGACTCTGCATTTTGTTTGTTTATTCATTTGGGTTTGGTTTTTTTTTTTTTTTTACTTGCTACATTTTAATGTATGTTGAGTCTGTAGTAATGGCCCCTTTTTCTTTTTCTTAAAATTTTATTATGTTATGTTAATCACCATACATTACATCATTAGTTTTTAATGTAGTGTTCCATGATTCATTGTTTGCGTATAACACCCAGTGCTCCATTCAATACGTGCCTCTTTAATACCCATCACCAGGCTAACCCATCCCCCAACCCCCTCCCCTCTAGAACCCTCAGTTTGTTTCTCAGAGTCCATAGTCTCTCATGGCTCGTCTCCCCCTCTGCTTTCCCTGGTTGTTTTTAAGATTCCACTTATGAGTGAAATCATATAGTATTAGTCTTTTTTAGTCTGATTTACTACACTTAGCATAATACCCTCTGGGTCCATCCAGGTTGTCTCATTATAGCACAATCTCATCCTTTTTTATGTGTAAGTAATATTCCAATGCATTTGTGTTTGTATGTATACATATACATATACATATATACATATACACACACACACACACATACACATATATACATACACGCACACCATATCTTCCTTATCCAATTGTCTGTTGATGGACACTTAAATTGCTTCCATATCTTGGCTATTGTAAATAATGCTACGATAAACACAAAGTTAAGTATATGTTTTCAAATTCGTGTTTTTGTTTTCTTTGGGCAAATATCCAATAGATGAATTACTGGATCATACAGTAGTTCTATTTTTAATTTTTTGAGGAACCTCCATACTGTTGTCCACAGTGGCTGTGCCAACTTACATCCCCACCAACAGTGCACAAGAGTTCCTTTAAGTCCACATTCTTGCCAACCATTGTTATTTCTCATCTTTTAGATTTTAGCCATTCTAACAGGTGTCAGGTGGTATCTCATAGTGGTTTTGATTTGCATTTCCCTGATGATGAATGATATCAAGCATCTTTTCATGTGTGTTGGCCATCTGTATGTCTGCTTTGGAAAAATGTCTATTCATGTCTTCTGCCCATTTCTCATTCAGCTTGTTTTTGGTGTGGAGTTATATAAGTTCTTTATATATTTTGGATATTAACTCCTTATTGGATATGGCATTTGCAAGTATCTTCTCCCATTCAACAGGTTCTAGTTTTGTTTTGTTGATGGTTTCCTTTTCTGTGAAAAAGCTTTTATTTGCACACAACATGAAACTACTAGATGTAATAAATGGATTCAGTAAAGTTGCAGGATACAAAATTATTACACAGAAATTGGTAGCATTCTTATGCAATGATAATAAAGTAGCAAAAAAAGAAATGAAGAAAACAATACCATTTACAATTGCACCAAAAAGAATAAAATACCTAGGAATAAACTTAACCAAAGAGATGAAAGATCCATACTCCAAAAACTATAAAACACTAATGAAAGAAACTGAAGAGTACACAAACAAATGGAAATATATATTCCATGCCCATGGACTGGAAGAATTAATATTGTTAAAATGTCCAGATTACCCAAAGCAATTTACACATTCAATGCAATCCCTATCAAAATCCCAACAGCATTTTTCACAAAACTAGAACAAATGATACTAAAATGTGTATGGAACCACAAAATACCCTGAACACCAAAGCAATCTTGAGAAAGAAGAACAAAGCTGGAGGCATCACAATTACAGATTTCAAAGACATACTACAAAGCTGTAGTAATCAAAACAGTATGGTACTGGCACAAAAACAGACACACAGATCAATGGAACAGAATAGAGAGCCCAGAAATAAACCCACAATTATATGGTCAATTAATCTATGACAAAGGAGGTAAGAATGCACAATGGGAATAGACCGTCTTTTTAATAAATGGTGCTCTGAACCACACAGCTAGATGTAAAAGAATGAAACTGGACAGCTTTCTCACACCAAACACAAAAATAAACTCAAAATGGATTAGAGACCTAAACGTGAGACCAAAAGCCATAAAAATCCTAGAAGAGAGCACAGACAGTAATTTCTCTGACATGAGCCACCACAACATTTTTCTAGATATGTCTCCTGAGGCAAGGGAAACAAAAGCAAAAATAAACTACTAGACCTAATTTAGCTATTTTAAAGTAAAGATAAACAGACATATTTGGAGAATGGGGTCCTCAGCATCCAGTAACACTGGCTTGAAGCAAGAGCCCCAGGATAAAACACTGGGTTGAATGTCAATGTGCTCACATCAGTGTTTTATTTTATTTATTTAATTTTTTATTACTATGTTCTTTCCAGAAAAACCAGGCATTAGAAGCCCAGATGTGAAACTTAGAATAACAAAACCAAAGGAAGAATATATCAAAGGTAAAATTTAGATAATATGGAAGTATATTACTATCAGAATCGCCAAAACTGTAAGATACAATAAATATGTATTGTTTAAGCCAGTAAGTTAAGTGGCCATTTGTCAAAATAGAAAGTTAATACAGGGGCGCCTGGGTGGCTCAGTCGTTAAGCGTCTGCCTTCGGCTCAGGTCCTGATCCCAGGGTCCTGGGATCGAGCCCCGCATCGGGCTCCCTGCTTGGCGGGAAGCCCGCTTCTCCCTCTCCCACTCCCCCTGCTTGTGTTCCCTCTCTTGCTATGTCTCTGTCAAATAAATAAATAAAATCTTTAAAAAAAAAATTAAAAAAAAAAAAAAAAAGAAAGTTAATACAGACAAAGGAGATACTTCAATGGTTAAAAAGAAAAAACGCACCCAACAAAGCAGGCTTTCTCATCATAAAGTGCTAGGCAGAGCTGCTTATCTGTTGTCCAGACATATAACCACCACCTCTTAGGTGAACAAGTAATGCTGTCCCATGTCCTTCCTGACACCACAGTAGTCCAGCATCTCTGAGCCCTGAAATGCTAATACACATGGATCCCAGACCTCACGATCATCCCCAAGAGCACAGGAGTTACCTACTCTGCTTGCAAGCCAGTGCCCTATTCCCTTCTGAAGAGACACACACACTCTCTTGGCTCTAACATCCCCAGTGGACATGGCTCACGACAATCCCAAAGAGCCACTAAAGCCTAGATGGGAGCCTGCTGTGACCAGTCCTTATGTGCATGGAGTTCTATTTTACAACTAAAGAAGTGTGCTATAAGATAAAAACAGGTTCTCAACTTCTGCAATACATTTAGCATGAAACTCAAATATGCAAAATAGTGAAGAGACAAGTATACAGTATGGAGGGAAAAAGACAGTGTGGTATCAGGGAAAAAGAAGAATGTAGGAAATCATAAGTGCTTTGCCATCCACAGCCCTGCCCCTGATGCATCACACAGCCTGTCATCAAATCAGGGACTTATGACCCTGAAAGTGTCTTCCAGGTCAAAGAGCCCATCATTCTCCAGTCTCAACATAGTTCAATAGTTAAAGTAAGTTATAAGGAGCCACAATCGGGGGGCGGAGCTAACTAGGGCATCAAGAAAACAACTATTCCATCTGCTAAGAGTACTTATTCTCAGTCACTAAGATTAGCCTGCAGGACTCTGAGTTCTAACACACACTGTGTTCTTAGCATTTGGGAGCCTAGTTATATAAATATCAACTCCATACATCTAGGTTGCACAGAAAAGTCCATTCGAGTCCTCTAAGATAACCTGCAGCTATTCTACACATATCCCTTTGTTATTTTACTTGAAGTTTAGTGCCCAGGAGTAATCATTCCATGTCCTATTTCTTATTATAAATGTAACTCTGTGAAATATTGACATTTTATATGCAAGCTATGACTAGTGCTAGTTTATCTAAATAGCTAGCCAGCAAAAAAAAGGGGGGGGGCAGTTTAAAGTACTATGCTATAAAAACCTTACCAAGTAACTAAGATCAAAGAAGTGCACAACATATTTGCAGGCATCTTCTGGCAAACATCAATACAAAGCAGCAAGGAAATATGAGTTTGGCTGAAAGTCCTAATGCTGCCATATCAGAGAATAGACAGCTAAAATCACCTACTATTCAGAATTTATCTTCTGTTACTAATAGTCTATCATCCAACAAAAATGGTGAAAGATTTTTACCTAAATTTTTGGCAATTCTTTGCTATAGCTTGAAATAAAAAAGATATTTGGACTATATGTTTCAGTTTCTATTTTCATTCCACTTTACAGAGAAGGAACACAGCCTGTGCTTGCAATTTAAGCTGGTATTAAACTGACCCCTGCTGCCCTCCTTCCTCTTCTGTTTCTGCATTTATCAGATAGTACAGCACCTAATCGCATTCCGTAGCTGAACCTGCATTTGATCAGTCCATCATATCAAAAACATGACCTAGGAAAAAGACGGTCAGTCCCACCATTGCAAGTGGAAGGATGCCTCCCTTCCTCAGAGCTTTGGTTATTATATTTGCAAAGACCTAGCAATTAAAATCACACTAGTATTCCACAGAAGTGTTTCTTTTTCATTCTACAAATAAATTCAATCAACACACATTTACAGGTTTTTTTGTTTGTTTTGAGAGAGAGAGAGAGAGAGAGAGGTCCACAAGAGCTGGGGGGATGCAGGATGGTGCAGAGGGAAGGGCAGAGAGAGAATCCCAAGCAGGCTCCACACCCAGCACAGAGCCCTACTCGGGGCTCTATCCCATGACCCTGAGATCACCACCCACGCCAAAATCAAGAATTGGATGCTAACCGACTGAGCCACCCAGGCATCCCCAATTACAGGTTTTGGGAAAGACAACAGAGAAGCAAGATACTTAGAATTAAATCACCTGCCTTCCAATAATTCACAGGGATCTACTAATCTTTGAAAAGATACATTTCAGAATTCAATTCTAGTTCATGACTGGGTACCAGAAAGGTATGAAGGAAGCAGGGCTGGGCGCCTGGGTGGCTCAGTTGATTAAGCATCTGCCTTCAGCTCAGGTCATGATCCCAGGGTTCTGGGATCAAGCCCTGCATCTGGCTCCCTGCTGAGCAGGGAGTCTGCTTCTCCCTCTATTCTTCCCCACCGCTTGTGCATGCTCTCTCTCTCCCTCTCCCTCTCTCAAATAAATAAATAAAATCTTTAAAAAGAAAGAAACAAGCAAGGCTATCATAAATGTGGTGGCATATCCTGCCTCCTGGGCCTCAGTTCACTTGAGATTCTTTACTAAACCAGCAGAGAAATTCGATCTCTTTCATTTTTATATATCCACTGTACTTCATGAATAATAACAGCTGCCCTTTATTGATGACCTATTATACATCAGGGACTATGGCTTGGTGCTTTCCAGACACTGCTGTATTTACCCCACTTAATAACTCCATGAGTTAGGTATTTTTATGCTTACTTCATGGATGAGGAAAGCTCCATTCTAATATCGATCAAAACCCACTACAATGTTTTTCTTTTCCTTTTTTTTAAAGATTTTATTTATTTACTCAACAGAGAGAGAGAAAGACAAGGGTGGGAAACAGGAGAGGGAGAGGGAGAAGCAGGCTCTGCGCCGAGCAAGGAGCCAGATGCGGGACTCAATCCCAGGACCCTGAGATCATGACCTGAGCCGAAGGCAGACGCTTAACCAACTGAGCCACCCAGCGCCCCTACAATGTTTTTCTTTTAAACAGACGTTTCTCCTCTAGAAGAGAGTGAGCATTTTATCGCCAAAGGCAAGGGAAGCAAGGGCAAAAATGAACTATTGAGACTTCATCAAGATAAAAAGCTTTTGCACAGCAAAGGAAACAGTCAACAAAACCAAAAGACAACCGACAGAATGGGAGAAGATATTTGCAAATGACGTATCAGATAAAGGGCTAGTATCCAAAATCTATAAAGAACTGATCAAACTCAACACCCAAAGAACAAATAATCCAATCAAGAAATGGGCAGAAGACATGAACAGACATTTTTCCAAAGAAGACATCCAAATGGCCAACAGACACATGAAAAAGTGCTCAACATCGCTCAGCATCAGGGAAATCCAAATCAAAACTTCAATGAGATACCACCTCACACCAGTCAGAATGGCTAAAATTAACAAGTCAGGAAAGGACAGATGTTGGCGGGGATGCGGAGAAAGGGGAACCCTCCTACACCGCTGGTGGGAATGCAAGCTGGTACAACCACTCTGGAAAACAGTATGGAGGTTCATCAAAAAGTTGAAGATAGAGCTACCATATGATCCA
The DNA here is from genome assembly GCF_029215605.1 of Mirounga angustirostris. Lineage (NCBI taxonomy): Eukaryota > Metazoa > Chordata > Mammalia > Carnivora > Phocidae > Mirounga > Mirounga angustirostris. The sequence continues at coordinate 64,856,142 of NW_026991714.1, forward strand.
GCAATTGCACTACTGGGTATTTACCCCAAAGATACAAATGTAGGGATCCAAAGGGATACGTGCACCCCGATGTTTATAGCAGCAATGTCCACAATAGCCAAACTGTGGAAAGAGCCAAGATGTCCATCGACAGATGAATGGATAAAGAAGAGGTGGTATATATATACAATGGAATATTATGCAGCCATCAAAAGGAATGAGATCTTGCCATTTGCAACGATGTGGATGGAACTAGAGGGTGTTATGCTGAGCGAAATAAGTCAAACAGAGAAAGACATGTATCATATGACCTCACTGATATGAGGAATTCTTAATCTCAGGAAACAAACTGAGGGTTGCTGGAGTGGGGGTTGCGGTGGGAGGGATGGGGTGGCTGGGTGATAGACACTGGGGAGAGTATGTGCTATGGTGAGCGCTGTGAATTGTGCAAGACTGTTGAATCACAGATCTGTACCTCTGAAACAAATAATACATTATATGTTAAGAAAAGAAAAAGAAGAAGAGGATAGCAGGAGGGGAAGAATGAAAAGGGGGAATCGGAGGGGGAGATGAACCATGAGAGACGATGGGACTCTGAAAAACAAACTGAGGGTTCTAGAGGGGACAGGGGTGGGAGGATGGGTTAGCCTGGTGATGGGTATTAAAGAGGGCACGTTCTGCATGGAGCACTGGGTGGTATGCACAAACAATGAATCATGGAATGCTACATCCAAAACTAATGATGTAATGGTAATTAACATAACAATAAAAAATTAAAAAAAATAAGAGAGAGTGAGCGTTTTAAGAACAGGGGATTATATCGTTGCCATCTTTGTATCCCCAGAACCTAGCACATCCCCAACACCTGGCACATAATGGGTACTCAAAATTTGTCTGCAGAATATATGAATGGCTATATTGCTGCAGGAACGTGCCTTCTAGCTGCATTCTATGTGCATGACCTGTGTGTGCTTAAGCCTTGAGAAAGTAGCGGAGGGGAAAAAAAAGAGAAAGAAGTTTTGATTCCTGAACACAGACATCCATACTTAACTATGGCAAAAAAGGAAGCCCCCAGACATGAGTAAACAGAATTCTATGGAAATAGAGCTTAACACGTCAGTTAAAAAGCAAATAGGAAAAGGACTCCTACATCAGAGGATGATGACACACACAGGTGCTGGACTTTCCTGGAACTTGTAACCAATTAAGAGAGATGAAGAAAAGAAGAAAATCATGAAAATACAGTGTAGAAATTTTTTTTAAAAATTTAATATTTTATATATTTATTTATTTGAGAGAGAGTGAGTGAGAATGTGAGCAGGGGGCAGAGAATCCTAGCAGACTCCACACTGAGCACAGAGCTGGACGGGGACCTCGATCTCACGACCCTGAGATCTTGACCAAGAGTCGGACACTTAACCGCCTGAGCCACCCAGGCACCCCCCCAAATTTTTTATGTCCCCCAAAAGCTAATGCATTTTTCTTTTCCTCACTTCCCCTTATTTTTCAACATCTCTTTTCTTGCACTCCAGACAGGTGAAGATAAATGAAGTACAGTAGTTAAACTTCTTTGTTTGGTTACAAATGATCTTTTGTATCAACATTATTGTTATGTAAGCATTTTTAATATTGCTTCTAGCAGATGAGACTTCTGCTTCAACATATGTTATGGGGGAAAATGGTAAAAATGTATTCATGACTAAAATAACTAAACAGTATACAAACACTGCCTAGAAAATACTGTAAATGAATCTGGTTTGTTGGGGTTCTTAAATAAGGTAAAACTGAAGATGCAACCTCTCTCCCCAGACAAGAATGAATAACCCCAGAGTCTCAGGACTGTCAATACTTTCTATGTCCTCCTACCTGATAGCAAACCACGGCTCCAGTTCATTCCTTAGAAGAGACTGGAGTTTAGCCTCCTCTTCTGCACCTTCCCTGACACAGCAGAGCATGAGTCAGGGGAAATCGGATTCTTCTGCTCAACAACAGTCGCCCTAAAAATCTGAAATTTATTAAGGAAACATGCAGCCCCTGTAGAAATTAAAACAATGGTCAAGTTTCTGGGCTCTGGGTTCAGATTGCAGTAGTAATCTCGGCCAAGGCACCTACCTTTCTAAATCAAATATAATAAGATTGCCTGGACTGTCAAACCAAGTTATTACAAGCAAAGGGCTTAGCATACTACCTGGAACATCAGTGTTCAATAAATGTTAACCCCATAGGACTTCCCTCCTAAAGTCTTGGCCTCAACTCTCAACCTGAACAAAAAGATAGGCCCTCAGAATCCTTACTTTGGCCGGACCTAACTTTCAATGCACTCAATGAGTCCATCATACCTTCTTTCCTTCCTGTTCCTTTCCTGCCGATAACCAGCGCCACAGGAAAGCTTCCTTTGTTCACATATAAATGACGCTCCCATTCATATATGCTTGTGTCTTTGTATATGTCTTACTTTGGTAACTAGACGTCTCAAATTAGCCAGTGTGAACAAAATTTCAAACATTCTGGTGCACCGGTCCCTTAACGACGCTTGCTTCTGTGGACCAGAAAAAATCTCATTGCCATACCTGTAACGTCAAAAGCACAAGATTGTGCATAGAATTTTGAGCCCTTGCAGAAATCTACCAGGATTCCTGCTTGCTGTATCTTTAGAATTTATAACTCCCACTCTTCACACTACCCAGCCATAAACAAAGACCACAGCACATTCCAGATTTCAGACCCCATGACAACGGTGACCTACACACAACCTTCAGAGATGCCATTCATAACACTCCAACTTCCAATAATTGATTAAAATGTAAGAAAAGGAGGTGTTTACATCCGATGAGATGTTTACATCCGATGACGTTTTTAAATTTTACACATCAATATTTAAGTAAAACAACAAACCAACCGGCATGAAAATTAAACATTATAAATAGCTCTGGGAAAAAAAAAAAAGACTACAAATATTTCATCGACGTGAAATCTTGCTGCAGAGGTGCATCCCATGTCACCTACAGCCTGAACCACTTCCTCGGAGCCAATGTGAAGCATGCCAGACAGCAGGCTGCCAACATGTATGAGGCTGTCAGCTGCGGTATACCAGCGCTCCGTGGCTGTTCGACTAGGATGTCCCAACAGGCCAGTGCCGCAGTCCTGCATCCAGCCTCTGCTGTCGGTCACAAAGGCAGAACAAAGAAAGCGGCAGGCTCAGAGTTCAGCACTGCAGCACCTACACACTTACCTTCCCGGATCACCTGGTCTCCAAGGTGAATCCTCCCCCACCCTGAAACGGGAGCACAATTTCCATCCTCCTAGGTTTCGGAATCTAAAGCAAAGCCTCCACCCAACGAAAAGCTTCCTGAAGGTTATTAATAAAATCTTGCCTTCTGGCACTTGTAACGCGACAATGACAAACCCCCTCCCCCGTCAGTGCCTCTGACCAGCAACTACTCTCCACAGGCTTGGGAAGTGGAGACTGATGTGAAATTTGCTATATAAATCATTCTCCCAAGTTTTCACTCAATGCAAACTTCTCAGGATGACACAAGACTGAGAGAAGGTCAGTACTCACTTTCTGAGACAATTAGTGCTGGTTTTCTACAAATTCCCTGAATGAAAAAAAATTCTTTATTTTAAAAATGTGTATGTAGTAATTAATAGTTTACCAATACAGTTGTGAATAAAAGACACCGTTTTTGTTCCTCTTTGTATATTTAGCACCTAATGTGGTGCCTGGCACATACCAGAAACAAAGTATTTGTTAACTAACGAGTAGATTTCTTGCCTCTCAAATGTTTGATAATCAGACTTTTTGAATTCAAAATTCAAATGGAAAAATTTTCTCCCATTGACTTTCATTATAAAATTGGAGTGGTCTATCTTTGGAAAGTATTTGACCCCAAGACATAAAATAATAAAATCCACATTTTAAAAAGCATTAACAATCATTTTATGGGGTGCCTGGGTGGCTCAGTCATTAAGCGTCTGCCTTCGGCTCAGGTCATGATCTCAGGGTCCTGGGATCGAGCCCCGCATCGGGCTCCCTGCTCGGCGGGAAGCCTGCTTCTCCCTCTCCCACTCCCCCTGCTTGTGTTCCCTCTCGCGCTGTGTCTCTCTCTGTCAAATAAATAAATAAAATCTTTAAAAAATAATAATAATAAAAATAAAAAAATAAAAAAAATAAAAAGCAACAATCATTTTAGAACTTCATGAATATTAACTGGCTAGATAATATTAATAAAGACAATCTCCAAAAGTCTGATATTTAAAGTCTAAAACTGTTCTGAACTTAAGATACATTTTCTCATATAACTGGTATTTTGAATAATGATTAGGTCAGATGAGCTAACAATTTCATTTTACAGTTTCGTTATAAGTTTAAAAACTTCTGTAGAAGCCCATGACTCTAATCACTATTTAATAGTTTATATTTTCTAAAAATACATTTGACATTCTATCTCTTAGTCAAGATACCAGAAGAACTGACCTCCATATCTAAACCTGGCCAGAGTGAAACAGATTGGCTCAAAATCCAGTTGCATCATTTCCTAAGTGACCTTGGGCAAGTTATATACTAAACTTTTCTGCCTTAGTTACCACACCTCTAAGATGGAGACAACACTAAGTTATGGGAATATTATTCTTGAAATGTATTAATTGCTCTGCTTTTTTGTGTTTCCTTATACTGGACCCTGCCTCTGTTTTGTCAAAGGCATCCATTTGCCTAAGGGATGCTTAAGTTTGTTGAAATAAAACTACAAAGAGAAAGGCTCGATACTAAGTTTTGACACCTGGAAATCATTGTTTTAAGTCAACAGCAAGACCACATTCTTAAAAGCCAATTCTTATCAGGAGAAAATGTGTTTTCTAAATCCCTTAAACATCAATTTTAACAATTAGGATTTAGGGAGGCACAAGAACCTCAGCGCTGGTGGTGACCCGCTTCCCTGAGCCTACCCGAACATTAGAATCACCTGGGAAGCTTTTGGACCATTCTACTGCCTGGCCCCACCCCAGACATTTTGATTGGTCTGGGATGAAGTCCTAGGGCATTGGGCATTTTTTTTTAAAGCACCATTGGGTGATTTTAATGCGTAGCCCAGATTTAGAATCACAGCTCTAAGAGAAGCTTCCCATGGTTCAAAACTGCCAACACAGAACAGGAAGCAACACCCAGCAGTGGCCTCCCAGCCCCCGAGAGCCATGCGCATACAGGGTGCTGGGGATCTGGAGCTTCTCTGTACCCCAGTGGGTCATGTGGACCCATGGCCAGGACGGCTGGAAGTTAGAAGAATGAGGACAGGGTGGAGTGATCATAAGAGAGGCAAGGCCAGTTCAGAGACCAGATTAGTTAAACCACCTGGGGCAGAAATGAGTAAGGACCAGAGGACGGACCTAGTCCCACTGTATGAGAGCAAATGCAGGAGAAAATGCAAAAGATTGAGCATTTACCTGAAAGACGCTGAGTTACACAAGAGAAACAGTTCAAACTAGAAGGAACATAGGCATCATGAGTTGGCAAGTTGGTCGGAGTCCTGCCCGTTCCTCCCCGTCCCCTCTCCCCACTGAAGTGGAGGCTTCAGAGGAAAAGGAACTCAGTTATAGATTATAAAGAAGCCACTGTTACAAAGAACAAACTGAGGGTTGCCAGAGTGGAGGGGGCTCGGGGGATGGATAGAGTGGGTAAAGGGGATTGTGGGGAGGGGGGTGCAGGCCTCCAGTTATGGAATGCGTAAGTCACAGGGTTATAAGGCACAGCATGGGAAAGGGAGTCAATGGTATTACAACAGCATTGTATGGTGACGGATGGCAGCTACAGTCGTGAGCAGAGCATAATGTATCCAGTTGTTGAATCACTATGTTGTACACCTGTAACTACTATAACACCGTGTGTCAACTATACTGCAATTTAAAGAAGCCATTGTTATCAAAACTATCCAAACTGTGAAATAAGAGAGCCACATGCCCTTTCAGTGTGGTACCAGGTACCGTATTATAGGCTTGCCCAAGGTTTCATTCTCTAGAACAATGCCCCTGGTTTGATTTCGTTTATTTACTATCCCATTGGAGTGCAGAGACATGGAACCACAGGTGAACTTGTAGGTTTCTGGCCCACAGAAAGGAGAGCCCTACAAGTTGTGGATTTACTGCCTGTGGAACATTATACCAGCTTTGTCTCTCCAACCTAGTGATCTTAGTTCAACTTTGTTTTTTGATGCCAAAACATTCTTGGAACCATCATTAATCCTCACCAGCTACACCTTGTTAATAAGTTAATAAATCACTGACATATTACAGTCTGTATGAGAGTCAGGTTTTAACATTTTGAAAATTATACTTTAATAGTATATTTTCTCTGCAAATTGAGTAGTGTATGTAATTCTATCACCCACTGACAATGATCGCAAACGGGTATTTTACAAGATAATTCAAGTAACGCGCTTAGCACAATGCGTAGTACATAGTAAATGCTCAGTAAACATGTCATTATTCATAGTTGCTAAAGGAAAAGGGGTATTTTACCTGACCCCTCGCAGTAGCCATGAACTCACCAACAGGGTGGTAGTGGCAACCCAGATAAGTAATTATACATGAAAGGATCCTTCAATAGGAGACATGCACAAGTATTATGAATATTGGAGCCACTCTGCTCAAAAGAATTCCCAAATGATCAATGCAGATGGTGAGAATCACTTGTGTATTTTTTTTTTTTTTAAGATTTTATTTATTTATTTGACAGAGACAGAGACAGCGAGAGCGGGAACACAAGCAGGGGGAGTGGGAGAGGGAGAAGCAGGCTTCCTGCTGAGCCAGGAGCCCGATGTGGGACTCGATCCCAGGACCCTGGGATCATGACCTGAGCCGAAGGCAGTCGCTTAACCAACTGAGCCACCCAGGTGCCCCACTTGTGTATTTTTTTAAAGATTTAATTTACTTGAGAGAGAGGCAGAGAGACAGGAGCATGAGCAGAGGGAAAGGCAAAGGGAGAGGGAGAAGCAGGCTGTTAGCTGAGTAGGGAGCCCGACGAGGGGCTCGATCCCAGGACCCTGGGTTCATGACCTGAGCCAAAGGCAGACGCTTACCTGACTGAGCCACCCAGGAGCCCTGAGAATCACTTGTATATTATTCACAATCTGTGTGCAGACCTATTGGGAGAAAACAACCCTAACTTAGCAAGATTAAGTATAAGGCTCTGAAAGAAGCCATCTTCTTGGTGACAGAGTGTGTTCCTCCATACTTTAAGGGATGTTGGGATGATATTCAAAACATAGGTGACTGATTCTGGCTACAGGAGAAAAAGCAATACAGTAAAGTTAACTATATTACCATGTGAACAGGGAGGAAACTAGTCAAGGGAAGGAACAAAAGCCATCAAGAAGGAGAATATGTGGTTAATTTCTGAAATTATCAATTCCATGGGTATGATTCCTCTCCAGGAAGTTTCTTTCCCCATGAAGTGCACCTGTAAAAACAGTAACTTGTCCAAACTTAAAACTGGGCTTAGAAGAAACTTCAAGGCTTGGCTTTGACCTTAATTTAGAGAGTGAGAGTCTCACATCAACACACTGCCAAGGCCATCCCCACCTGGTGATCTTTCTTCCCAGTGCTTTTCTCTCAAGTGTCTGGAGGTTTGTTCTTCTGATAACAATACTCAATACTATGATCCACAAAACAGAAGTACAAGCACAGACACTTCACAAAATGAGGAGAAAAAAATTAGATTCTTCTTTTTCTCACTCTCTTTCCCCTTGCACAGATAGAGAAGAAAAACCTAGCTTTATTCTGAAGAAAACACTCATAATTACACACATGGTCATCATCATTTCCTGCACTGACTCCTGGTTTCATCTCAACTATTCTACCACCTGCTTACTACAAAGCAGTTAAAAGTAAAGTAATAATTTATACACAAATTTCTGAGGTCATATACTTCTTTGAAACCAAGCAATGTTACACGCTACAAAATACTTTGTTATCTTGTGATGGTACAATTAAACAGGCTTTTAATTCAAGAAAACAGAAAATACGTAGTTTAATAAAATGATCTCAACAAAAAGATTCGAGAATATTGGCATTTCTATATCCTTCAGAATATTGATGACTATATGGTCAGGATGAGCATCGGTTACAAATTATGTGTACAGCTTGCTAACAAATTAGGGAAATGTTCCCCTTTGGTTTCTTTCCTGACTACTTGTAAAATAATATTCACACACAAATTTGCAATTCAAATTCGATGTCTTAGGAGTATATTTTGCAGATCATGGTCTGAGAAGGGAGAGAGTGAGCTAATAGTTGCATAGAAAGTATAATTTGCTGCTGGCTCTCAGCCAGAAACACTAGACCAAATGTTTAGAGACCATGAGGCATCTAAGCAAGCCCAGTGCATCTGGACTTCTCAATACTAGTTGTTGCTGATTATATGTGGACCTCCAAGTAAAGGGCCACATAAATTTGAAATTCATGCATTTAAAACTGTACTTATTTTTTTCACAGAGGACAGAAAGGGAAGCAATCTGAAGGCCCTTTGCGAACATGTGCAACAACGCTGACAAGAAGTGCCAGTGATTTAAGCAACACTAATAACCATATGTCTGGACCTATGTTCGGCTGTAATTTACATATTAAGTATAAGCTTTTATTTTCATACTTGAGAAAACATGCCAAATATTCAGTATTTATTACCATAGTTAACTTGCAGAATGAGAAAACTAATTACAATAGAAAGAAAGAAATATTGGTCTTGGGAAAAAATGACTTTGATTTCCATACAGGTGGGTGGTAAAGGAGTCATTACTACCTCCCCAATCCAATCCAGCTTACGTACTTACTTACTTACTTACTTACTATAACTGTCACATATTAAAGCAGATACAATCACTACATGGGCAAATAGCCTGCCCATAAAAATCTGCTCCAACATACTAAGTCATTCCAACATAGCACAATACAATTTTTGTAGGTATGCACTGCAATAAACCATGTGACACAATAAAGGCTTGGCACGTTCCAAGTTTTCTCAAAGTACTATGAGCAATACGGTCAACCCAGGACTTGAGAGCATGCAGGGGTCAACAGTCCAGGCTGAAATAAAAGTCTTTGTGACAGAAAGCAACAGAAAGTAAATTGCTGAGCAAATGGCAGAGGGAGATTAGGCAGGGAGTACCTGCCTGTTTAAAAAAGCCTAAGGGACACCTGGGTGGCACAGTCAGTTGAGAGTCCAACTCTTGCCTTCGGCTCAGGTCTTGATCTCAGAGTTGTAAGATCGAGCCCTGCATCGGGGTCCACACTCAGCACAGAGTCTGCTTCTGATTCTCTCTACCTCTGTCCTTCCTGCTCATGCTCTCTCTCAAATAAATAAATAAATCTTTTAAAGAAATTAGTAAAAAAGGCAATAGCTAACCATTTTCAAGAAATTCATTTTAGCTGACCATAAGTGTTAAGACTAATAACTGAAGCATGAGCTGAGAAAACCCACGCACAACATCAAGGAGGACCACAAAGAACAACAATCGCAAGCTTCCACACTCTGCAAGTCAACACCTGTCACTCTCACTGCCGGGACACCTGTGCTGAAGGAGCACCGCAGACACACCAGACCACACAGGACATCATTCCACGCGTGGTGGGAATCACGAGACCCATCCACAGGTCCTCATCAAGAAGGGATTGTGTGAAGTGTATCAAATCGCCCCCTGAAGAAAAGTATGGGTACACAACCTAGCGGACAGTCTTGTCCACGAGGGCCCAGCACTGGGGCCACTTCTGAGTGGTGGTGATGTGCAGTTTGTATGACAAATGGTTCACTTCTTCTACCTCATCTCTATCTCCCTACGGACTCACCCTAGAGCATCTGGAGCTCCTAGAAGGCGATGCTTTAATGTAAGTATGGTCAGTATGCTTCTTATTAAACTGCTATTTCTTTGAAGCTGTTATCAGAAGGTGAGTTAAAAACTTAGGCGACAGTGACCTCAAGGTAGTATTATGCACACACTGGCATACGCATTGTGCTTCTGCACTGAGGCCTTCTACTGGTGAGGCTGCTGCAAGAAACTTCGCAGTTAGCACAAGAGTCTCAGAGGGAAACCCAGGACCCAAGGACTCAAGGTTAATTCCTTTGCTCTCACCTTGTCAGAAATCTCACTCCCTGACTTGTCTTTAAATTTGCATCATTACTGGTTCCCTAGCTTATATCTCTTTACAACAACCAACCAACCACCTACACTCCCCTTCTAACTGCCATCCTATTGTTTTCCTATTCACAGCCAAATTTCTTTAATAGATCCAGCACTCAGGGGCACCTAGGTGGCTCAGTTGGTTAAGCCTCCGACTCCTGGGCCTTCAGCTCAGGTCAAGATCTCTGGGTCCTGGGATCAATCCCCACAGCAGGCTCCATGCTCAGTGGGGAGTCTGCTTGTCTCCCTCTCTCTGCCCCTCCCCCTGTCCGTGCTTACTCTCTCTCTCTTTCTCAAATCAAATAAATAAATCTTTAAAAAAAAATGAAAAGATCCAGAACTCATCACTCTCTCTAAGGTGCTCTAGCAAAGCTCACTATAGAATGCTTTATTATTGAAATCAATTAATACTTCAGTCCTCATCTTAATTGACCCCTCTGCAGTAGGAAAACTGTTGACTTCCTTCTGGAAACGTTTTCTCTCCTTGCTCTCCAGGAGCTCCTCCAACTTCTCTCCCTCTCAATCACCTTTGCTGGCTTCTCTTTTCTCAGCCGGCCTCTAACTAGCCCTGTTCCACAGGGTTCCCTCCACACTCCCTCAGTCTTCGTTTCCACCCCCTCCCTGTATTACTCCCATTTCCACAGCACCAGCCGTCAGCTATACAGTTCTGAATTTTCAAGTCTCAATTTCCTCCCCAAATCTCTCTGGAGACTCAGTTCCATAGGACCAGCTCCCTTCTGATGATGTCACCTGGGTGCCCCACAAGCATCTCATATTCGACATGTTCAAAACAGAACACATGGTCTACACAGGCCCTCCCTCCCATCTCCCCATTCCCCTGCTGTCAGGTCCTCTTGCCGGATCTGTTGTCTTTCTGAAAGGCACAACCATGCACTGCCTGGGTTTGCCAGGCTAGGGACGTGGGCATTCTCTTTACCTCCTTTCCTCCTGCCGCCTATACGGGCAGTCTTCAAGCACTAGCACACCTCCTGCCACAGCCCAGGGCCACACGGGGCGGGCCTGTATTTGCTTCCTGCAGTAGCCCCCAGCCTCAATTTTGCTTTCCTCCAACCCTCCTCCAACCCTCCTTTAGAAAGAGGTTTCTAAAGTGCACATTGAATTCCCCAAATCCCACGTCTCTTGTCAAATTAAAAATCTGTAAATGGTTCTCCTTCAAGAAAAGGTCCAGCTCCCTGGCTCCTGCCTGTCATCTGCCACTTTTCTAAACAATTTCCTGCCTCCTGGCTCTGCTCAGGCCATAGTGAATCATGCAGCAGTTTCTAAAAAGCAAAATCTTTTCTATCTATGTGCTGGCAAATGCTGTCTCCTCTGCTTGAGAGCCCTTCTCCCAACTCTGTCTAGCTGCAAAGACTTTGAGACATGGCTAAGAGGCTTTGTCCTACCCATCACTTTCCTGGACACCCACAGGCTGGGTGTGATGCTCTAAGGGCAGAACCCCCTATTACAGTACCCCTAACGGTACTGTGACTGTCCTATTTGAGGAAATGAACCAAAACTCAACAATCTTTATACAAAGATTGTAACCAAATCTAAGTGACTAGCCTAACGACCACTCAATAACTTGCATTCAAAGACTAGAAAAGGAACAGATAATCATTTGCCTTGAAGTCTGCATCTGGTATAATGCCTGTGGGCACCTAAGGTACAAAGGTGTTGATATCAAATTATGTATTTAGATCTACAGAGTAATAGGTTTCTTGCTGTTTTGTTTTTTTTTTAAGATTTTATTTATTTATTTGACAGAGAGAGACACAGCGAGAGAGGGAACACAAGCAGGGGAAGTGGGAGAGGGAGAAGCAGGCTTCCCGCGGAGCAGGGAGCCCGATGCGGGGCTCGATCCCAGGACCTGGAATCATGACCTGAGCTGAAGGCAGACGCTTAATGACTGAGCCACCCAGGCGCCCCTTCTTGCTGTTTTTTAATCACCAGTAAAGGGTAAAAGAGTGGAATAGTCTGCAGGCCTTAATAACAAAGTTATTTGATGATGTAGTAAATATTTAATAAAACATTATATATACTTGAACATGTTCAGGCACCTTCCAAAGAGCCTGACTACACAGTCAACCAAGCCATGAGCTGCAGAGACAGTATTACTCATCTCTGCATGCTTATGTCCCTGGCCCACAGCACCCACTCAGTAAGCTCTGATGAAAGCCTGATGGATGAGTGACTATAAAGAAAATTACAGCAACAACTACAAGCTACCATGATGCAGAATTAATAATGTCTATTTTCTCACCTATTCTAGATCCAACTGATCTACAAATGGCCAGTCTTACCAAGGGCAAACTAGCGCTTCCTGGAAGTATTCACCTCAGTATTCATTTATTCAACACATATCCAGTGCCTACTGTGTACCAGCTGACATGGCAGGCACAAGAATTAGTGAGAAAGCACTGGAATAGAGACAGACCCCTCTGCTGCTAAGACCACCAAGACATTGAATAAGTTGTGTGATCTGGGCAAACCAAGCAGGCTCTCTGCTTACAAACACCATCATATAGAAATTGGGACTAATAGATCTATTCCACAGGGCTATTGTGGGGGTTAAATGAGGTAATCCATAAACCCATACAGAGCACAGATATTATTCTTTACCCACCGTGAACAAAGAACAGTAATAAATAGTTTATGTATTACTTTATTAAAACTCATGACACAAATAAGACAGAAATTAATACCCCCACTTGTAATTTTTAGAAACAGTCCCCAGGGAACCTAAGCTATTTTCCCAAGACCACTCGTGCAGTTTAGTAGGTGGCCAAGTTCTTTGGTGTCAGATACAAAAACCCGATTCTCTTCACTCAGTGGCTCTTGAATATCTCCCCTGTAAAAGATCCCACACCAAAGAAAAGGAGTAGAGTTGAGAAAGCATCAGTCTTCCTAACATAGGAGCTGAGAAATTCTGAGCAAAGTGCCTAGATTAACTGTTTTCTTACTAAAGAACAATACTTTTCTTCCTGGACACAGGGTAATGCCAACCAGAAGAGGCAGCAAAAAGTTTTCAGTAAGGGAAAGGTCCCCAATGTCATAAGTTCTTCTTTTTTTTTTTTTTTAAAGGTTTTTTTTTTTTAAAGACTTTATTTATTTATTTGAGAGAGAGAGAATGAGAGAGAGCAAGCACATGAGAGGGGGGAGGGTCAGAGGGAGAAGCAGACTCCCTGCTGAGCAGGGAGCCCGATGCGGGACTCGATCCAGGGACTCCAGGATCATGACCTGAGCCGAAGGCAGTCACTTAACCAACTGAGCCACCCAGGCGCCCCATAAGTTCTTCTTTAACAAGAAAATTCTAGGGGCACCTGGGTGGCTCAGTCGTTTAAGCGTCTGCCTTTGGCTCAGGTCATGATCCCGGGGTCCTGGGATCGAGCCCCGCATGGGGCTCCCTGCTCAGTGGGAAGCCTGCTTCTCCCTCTCCCACTCCCCCTGCTTGTGTTCCCTCTCTCGATGTGTCTCTCTCTAGAAAATAAATAAAAATCTTGAAAAAAAAAGAAAATTCTAATATTAAAAACTGTCTGGTTGCCATGGTAACAATCTATTTGCGATCTTGATGCTGGTGGTATTCCGTTATATTTCTCTCAAGGAAAAGTAAACTAGACATGACCAAGAAATTTAATAAAAGTATCTGCTGGACCAAAAGCCAAGATATGACCGTTTTTAAGCAATATGACAGGATTAAAATATACAGCAGAAGACCCTCAGGTTATAACACCAGTTCCATCAATAAAATTAAAAGATTTTGACCTTGACACCAATACAAGGTATAGCCATATGATCTGGAAAACTCAATTCTCTGAGCAAGAAAAATAAATCGTTAAGCAACCAAGATGACAGCCACAGAACAAGAAAGTCAGAATTCATCAACAAGAGAACAAAATCAATTCTCAAAGGAAGTAAAGACTAAATTTCTAGTGAAAGCTCAAAGGTTTCATTTTACTGTTTTGTTTGGTGTGTATGTGTGTATTTATGTGTGAGGAGCTGGATTTTGAACTCTATGCCTCCTTCTACTTTTCTCTAGAAAACGACAGAGGACATATTCAAAAATAAATTTATTCTAAATAAAAAAGGAAGAAAGTTATTGTTACTAAGTAGAACATTCTGAAGTCTGAACACGCAGGCTCCTGGTACAGACAGGGACAATTTCTATGAGATCAGCACAGCCTCAGTCATGACTAGAAAATCACACAGATTTTCCCTTCTGGTAAGCTTTTCCAGTCATTGTTTCTACAACTATCCAAGAAATGGTAACATTTTCCCCCAAAATCATTCCTTTCTTATTTGTAATGATTTTACAGAACAGTATATACATGCTCAATGTCCTCAAAGACAATCAGAATAAAAACTGCACTCCCTTTACTTCAACAATAAATCAGCTTTGTAAGAAAATATCAACATTCATAACAGAAGAAATTTTTTTCTTCACTGGCCAGCTCTTAACATACACAGTAAGTGTGGATATATATATAAATAACTTTATTTTAATCATGTATATTTATATTATATATAATCCTATATTTCTGTCATATGCTATATTTTACAAATGAATACTTATATATAAAAATAAAATAAATTTACATAGTTTATTTTCTGAAATACAGTCTGAAAACTATGTGTTATCAAATTTCCCATATAACAAGTCACGTTTTCCTTCTACTGTCAATATAAAATTATAGAACCACTGCTCCCCAAACCCCCTAAAAAGGATTAGCTGAAGATATATATTTGTTTTGTTTGGGTTTGGGTTGGGGGTTTTGTTTTTTTTAAGTAGGCTCCACACCCAGCATGGAGCTCAACGTGGGGCTTGAACTCAAGACCCTGAGATCAAGACCTGAGCTGTGATCAGGAGTTGGACGCCTAACTGACTGAGCCACCCAGGCGCCCCAAGATATACACTTTTTTAATTACAGTTAAGATTATGGCACACTTCATAAAATCAAATATTTTAAATTTTATTAAATTCAGGCAAAATATTAACAACTTAAATAATAACATCTATAGCTAGCATAGGCAACATGCTTTTGCCTATTTTTCTCAAAGATCATGGACATTTTGGAAATGTTAAGATCAAAAGTCTCTATGTTGAGGAACTCAGATGGAGAATAACAACATCAAAGGGTAAAGGAAATAAGTGAGTGAGTATAGAGACTTGAGGGGAAGTGGAGATGATCAACCGGGCTGTAAGCAGACTGGATAGTGAGATGAGGATGTGTGGCAAGCATGTGGAAACATAGACTTGGAACTCAAGATGGGGTCCTGAAACAGACAAAGATTCACTCATTGGTGAGAAATCGACAAGTCAATCTACAAAAGAGGATGATACCCCTTAGGAAAACAATGTGTAGAGAAACAAGGCTAATCATTGGGGGAGAGCGATTTTTACAGGTCAGTAGGGTCTGAACAAACAGGACTCGGAAGTCTGGGGAGAAGGGTTTCAGGAAGGGAACACCAACAATGCGTGCCTCAGAGAGCTCCACCAGAACACAGAACAGCCAAGAATACTGGAACCCACATTTAGGATGTAACCACTTACATCAGGACACAAGGCTGAATGACCAAGAAAGTGCATCAGACATCATGATCCTAAGCTCTTAACACCAAAATCAGGAATCCTCAAAAAATAAAAGTCAGTGATTCTGGATTACACAGAAACACTCCTGGTGAGAAAGAAACAGCAGCAGCATTTGTTTTTAAAGCCAAGACCTTGGAGTGCCTGGGTGGCTCAGTCGTTAAGTGTCTGCCTTCGGCTCAGGTCATGATCCCAGGGTCCTGGGATGGAGCCCCACATTGGGCTCTCTGCTCGGCGGGAAGCCTGCTTCTCCCTCTCCCACTCCCTCTGCTTGTGTTCCCTCTTTCGCTGTCTCTATCATAAATAAATAAAATCTTTAAAAAACAAATAAATAAATTTTTTAAAAATTAAAAATTAAAAAAAAATAAAGCCAAGACCTTGAAATTAGTGACTTATATAATGGGAAGCAGCCACCCATCCTTTTTTTTTTCCCCTAGCAGCATAAATAAATTTCTTGGCAATAATAAGAATAGTTTCTCATGCATCAAATGTAAAAAGTTCATTTATGCTTTCTCTGATGTGTAAATGCCATAGATCCATTGCATCGATCAGAGGATGCTATGAATCTGTCTGGAATCAGTAATGCTTTTTAATTAAATTAAGAGATTTTTCCTTCCAAGACTTCCATTTCAGTCCTAAATATGTGTTCTATCCATTCATCCTTGTCTCATAGGACAATGCTCTCCATATTTTACAGCTAGACAGCTTTACTGTTGGCTTCTTGTTAACAGGACATCGTGGGTTTAATTGCCAATATTATTTATGAATTACAATTGCAGGAGTGTTTTTCAGTATGATGAATATTCCATCATCTTTAATTTTTAAAGATGCTTAATATGAAGAGGGATGGGACAATATACTTGTTCTTTTCCTCTCTTGCTACACCCTCTTCTGGAAACACAACAAACAGCATAGGCTTTTTCCTTTGTCTGTTTAAACCTGCAGGTTCAGAGACAGTTTTATCAACAGCCAAACAAAAATAGGAAGGAACTTCTAAGAAGAGATGTACTCATAAAAGGCAAGAAAGCACTTATTGAGATAAAAAGTAATAATTAGCAGCTATTACAGCAGGTGGGTAATAAAATATAACTGCATAGTAATATGAAGCACTACAAAGATAGTAAATTGAAAAAAATCCAAATATTCAATATTAATCTTTTTCTATAACAAAAAGTATACAAACTCAACTAATGCCTAATGGACTGCTTTAAATTTAAAGTATGCGAATATAAGAAAGAAAACTGTGAACAGTATAAGTGGTTCTCCTGTGTCTGCAATACAATTTTAGATATCCTACAGGAGCCGCCACATTTGGTTCTGAGTAGTCCTTCATAAAAAACTGGAGACAAGTTTTAAGTTTTGCTCTAAAAGTAAAAGATATATCTCCATCAGATTAAAACCTAGATCTTATGACTTTAAAAATAAGGCTCTCATTATGTAGCAATGACTAGAACATCATGAATACACAAGAGTCCCTGTGTACTATACTCCATCATATAAAGAAAGAAAAAACATCTCTATTTTGAAAAGCCAGAGAAAATGTCTAGGTGTGCTTAGAATTCTCATGGCCTCAAAAATTTCACAGCGACAGAGTCAAAGTCTCAAGGTTTTACCATGCAAATTCACAACTTAAAAGCCATTAGAATTTTATAACTAAAAAATTAAAATTAAAATTACAAATTGATATTACTTGTAGCACTTATAAGATTGGCAAAAGGATTAAAAAGAATAATATCTCATGCTAGCAAGGTTGTAAATAAACGGTGCATTTATATAGTATTGGCAGAATGTAAAATAATAAATTTATATTGGAGCACAATTTGGCAACAAATATAAAAATGAAGTATCTGCCACAGCAATATCATTTCCATTAATTTATCTTATGCAAACAACCACTTAATTATGTAAATATATATGCATAATGATGTTCTTTGCAATGAAAACAAAAAAATAGAAATAATCCAATAGGGTACTGGTTAATTAAATTTTAATGTTCCTACAATGGAATAGTACACAACCATTAAATAAAATCATACGTGGTGTGTCTACAGGAGTGTATATATTAAGTATAGATACAGATGTAGACCTAACTGTTAACAGTGGTGGTTTCTAAGAAGTTGGGTTTCTGGGGCACCCGAATTTCTGATCTATATTTTTATTTATTATTTTAATTTTTTTATAATGCACATAAAATTCTTAAAACACCTGAATAAATGTTTAAAATAAGTGATGAAATGTATTAGCTCAGTTGAAAAACACATATCTGCATATGTTATAAACAGTGGTTTCTCTTTGAGTCAAAGGATTAAAGATACCTAGAGATATGAAAGGTAATGTGTTGGCTACCTATAGTCTCCTCTTAATACAGAAGAGATAAAAAATACACAAAACTGCCTTTTTGGGGATATAAGTGAAGACATTAGCCCAGCAAATGTTTAATATATTACCAGAATTAAGATGCTATCAACTTGGAGGATGGATGTAAGGTATGAATTTGGGATTTTTATTATTTTTTTTTTCTTTAGAGAGAGTGTGTGTGCATGCAGGGGGAGGGCAGAGGGGGAGAATCTTAAATTGACTCCCCACTGAGCATGGAGCCTGATGCAGGGCTCAAAGTCACCACCCTGAGATCATGACCTGAGCCGAAATCAAGAGTTGGGTGCTTATCTGACTGAGCCACCCAGGTGCTCTGACAAGCTATATGACCCTGGGGAGTTTCCTTCACCTGTCCAAGCTTCTTTATATCCTGCAATACAGGGTAAGAACAGTACTTACCCCAGAGAATTGTTGTGAAGATTTAAAAGATAATATACACAAGGCACAGTACCTGGCATATGGCCTTACTCAATGTTGGCTCTGATCCTTCTCAGTGCACACCAAGTTTGTTTTTTTCATTAGCAATTACAAAGACTTCAGGAAATCAAAGCCTGAGTTTTATTGCAAACAAATAGAAACAAGGGATATTAACTTCAGACTGGAAAACAGAAAACACCCTGCCTGTCAGTGGAGTTCATTCTCCTCCTATAATAACGCTAGCCATTGTAAAAACAGTTTTAGCTTTCCAGAGATACAAGTCCTCTCTGATAATCGATACCAACCCTGATTTTGTGACAAGTATTAAAATAATATCAGCTACAAAATGTACCCATAGGAAACTGAATAAAGACCAAAACTCAAATTTGCCTATAAATTTAAATGAGCACTTGAGGGAAAATCAAGACAAAATCTTAAGAACAAGAAGAGTATAAAGAGATAGTGGGGGAAAAAAAAAACTGTTTCCCATGATCAAAGCACATACATTTCCACCACTCAACAGATTCCAGTCAACAAGCATGTATTAAGCAATTCTTTGCCCTCAAGAATACCCAATTCTACTACAGGAGCCAAAATAAACCAACAAGTTAACCGTGACACAGAATTACCAAGCTCCATGGGAGCCTGACAAAGAGACAGCATACTTCCTGCTGGGTGAGGAACCCATCCAGCTCAAGCGGGGGGCTTTTCAGGTGTGAGTATAAACAAGAAAGTCAGAAACTGAGATTCATTCGTCTAGCAAGTGTGAAATAATCAAACTATGTTTTAATAAGCTGCATGTACAAATTTTATACTATCTATCAAGAGCCTATTTTGTGGAAAATATTATGTTATGTGCTATAAGGAAACACAATATTTCTGACACCTCCTAAGCTTTACAATCCTGTTGGGGAGCATTTTGTATCGTGAATTCCCAAAGGCAACTGATGTGCCTTTTCTATCTTTGTATTCCCATCCCCTTGCCCCATGCCTGCCATGTCACCGGCACTAAATAATGCCTGGCAAACAAGGGAATCAATAAAGGACTACAACAGAAAGCATAGTATTGTATGTGCCACTGATAATCAGAATTAGAAAAGATTATCAGAGGGACAGAGCACCCACAATAGGGTAAATAAGGAAGATGAAGGTGCGTGTTGTTTCTGTCACCTGGCTCTCATTCCCATGTTCCTCTGGATATCACCTTTTCCTCATTATCTGTCTTCCTGCTCCCTGGAGCTAACTCCAGGGGTGGGCATGTGATCCAGGCTGAGCAAACTGAAATACTCCATCCCATTGGTTAGGGCAATTGGTTAAAAATATGCATACCTGACCCAAGCCATGCTTATTAATACAATCACAGCTAATCTTTGGAATCCTGCTTAAGCAACCAAAAAGACAAGTCATTTTTCACGCTGGATTTGGAGCCGAGGGGATGAAAACAGAGCTTCTGACCACCACACATGGGAGAGCCTGTCTGAGAATGGAAGCAACTCCTGGAAAGAGAGCCTAGCAATGGAGGGAGACTAATCCTAATGACATCATTGGAGCCCCTGGATTTAGCATTGCTAAAAGGAGGCATTTTTCAGTTCGTAGCCAACAAATCTCTTTCTTGCTTCATTCAATATTAGACTGGATTTTCTGTCATGTGAGACTGTAAGAGTTTTCACTTAAAGATGGAATTAGAACCCATCGATGAAGAAAGTGGCAGCTTTTCAATAGGGAGGAGATCCCAGGTGGACAGGACTATATAAGCAGTAAGACAGAGTAAAGAAACAGAAGACCACTTCAGTTATAATGACTTTTTAAAAAATCTATAGCTCAAGGGGCGCCTGGGTGGCTCAGTCATTAAGCATCTGCCTTCGCTCAGATCATGATCCCAGGGTCCTGGGATCGAGCCCCGCATCGGGCTCCCCGCTCCGCGGGAAGCCTGCTTCTCCCTCTCCCACTCCCCCTGCTTGTGTTCCCTCTCTCGCTGTGCCTCTCTGTCAAATAAATAAATAAAATCTTAAAAAAAAAAAATCTATAGCTCAAGTTTAGGTTTAGATGAAGTCTGAGAGAATGGGTTGGGGTTAGCTGAGTGAAGTGGGTATAACAAATGGGACTTCTCACACCTCACTAAAAGGAGTGGCTGCTACTCAGCCCAAGCAAACTGTTGCCATTTGGGAACTGACCCAGTCCAGCCACATCTCCCAGTTTTTCAGCAAAAATTTCAATCCAGACTTTATAAAGGTGTTGTCAACAATATGAAAAAACGAATTGACAGTGATATATGGTCTAAATACACAAGTCTATGGACAGGATCCAGCAGTTGGGTTCCTGACTTAGGAGTCTATTCCAAAGGCCAAGATATTAAATTCAAATCCATATAAGAGGATTTGACCCATGTAAAGGTTTTCTAAAGAACACAAGTATATGTATATCCTAAGGAAAGCTCCTCTGACAAAAGAATGGAAGAGAGAATTACAAGTACACAAAAGGAATGACAGACTGAAAGTCTATGACACTGAGCTCCTAGCACAGAAATAGCTGTTGAGTAGATGAAAATAATGGAAGAATCTATGCTTTCAAGGCAGGTGCCCCGAGGTGCTATCCAGGCTCACGCACTTTCCACCTCTGTAAAATACCACTAATAACAGTGTCTACTTTCTAGCATTCTGAAGAATAAATGAGTCAATGCTTATTATGACTGGCAGAATTCTAAGAAAGCTCCCAAGATTCCTGCCCCCTGGTGTACTCACTTCCATATAATAAATGGGTGCTGTTTTAAGCTCCTAAGTCTGTAGCAACTTGTTATCCCACAATGGAAAATGAATACACTTCAAAAGCACTTAGAACATAGCCTGACACAAAGTCCTCAATGAATATTAGCTACTGTTATTGTAGAAGTCCATTAAACTGTACCTTCTTCTGATGTATTTAAAGTAAGATTCTGATTACAAAAATTTGCCCATATCATATCTGCTGGCACAGAAGATGAACACAGGTATGCATCCTGGGCTGGTTAATTTTATCAGTCAACTTGACTGGGCTAAGAGATGCCCAGTTGGCTGGTAGAATATTATTTCTGGGTGTGTCTGTGAAGGTATCTCCAGAAGAGATGGGCATTTCTATCAGTAGACCAAATAAAGAAGACTTCCTTCACTAATCATCCAGGCCACTGAGGGCTTGAATAGAACAAAGAGGCAGAAGAAGGGTGAAATTGCTCTCTTTGCTTGAGCTGAAATAGCTACCTTTCCTTGCCCTCAAGACAACTGTGCTCCTGGTTCTCAGACCACCAGACTCAGACCAGAACTTGCCTTGTTAAGTCTCCCATCCTCATGCCTTTGGGCTTGGACTTATACCATCAGGTATAAGCCTTCAAACTCAGCCTGAATTACACCACTGGCTTTCTAGGTTATCTGGCTTGCAGATGGCAGATTGTGGGAATTCTAAGCCTCCATAATTGCATGTGCCAATTTTTATTTTTTTTTAAGATTTTTTTTTTTGTTTTAAATTCATTTGACAGAGAGAGAGAGCACAAGCAAGGAGAACAGCAGTCAGGGGCAGAGGGAGAAGCAGGCTCCCCACTGAGCAGAGAGCCCGACTTGGGGCTCAATCCCAGGACCCCAAGGTCATGACCTGAGCCAGACGCTTAATCAACTGACCACCCAACCGCCCCATAAAGTTTTTTTTTAAAGCATACTGGATCAACAATTACTTAGCACAGAACAAAGCATAATAATTTTTTTTTTTAAAGATTTTATTTATTTATTTGACAAAGAGAGACACAGCGAGAGAGGGAACACAAGCAGTGGGAGTGGGAGAGGGAGAAGCAGGCTTCCCGTGGAGCAGGGAGCCCGATGCGGGGCTCGATCCCAGGACTCTGGGATCATGACCTGAGCCGAAGGCAGACGCTTAACGACTGAGCCACCCAGGCGCCCCAAAGCATAATAATTTTACTGGTAAATGAAATCCCATATCACATACATAGTATTAAATAATGATATAATATTTTATATGATACTAGTAAGTAAGAAAACAAGCCATAATTTAAAATATATTTGAATGAATTCCTACAGAGCACATATACAAGAGAAATACTATAGTAAAAAAAATCTGTCTGTAGAAAGTAGGCAATAAAACACAATAAATTTGAAAAATTTCTATGGAGTTATCCATAGTGTACATAGAAATATATTTCACTTAAAAAAAAAACCTAGTCCAAAGCATACAGAAAAGTAATGAATTTGAAACGATTCCACCATCATGTACAAACAGTCCATGAAAGCACATATTTCTCTGAATATGAGAAAATGACCAGCAAGAGAAAAGGACCAAAAATATAAAAACAGACTTCACTGAATATATAAGTGAGGAAAAAACAGTGAGAAAAAAGCTACATAAAGATTTTTTATCTTTTTATCTTTTTCACATCACAGCTCAAAGCCTGAAAGCCCACCCATGAAACTGGAATCGGAATATTCTCTTCACCTCCAGCATTTACTACGACAGTCACAGTCATCACTACCTTAAAAATGCCACTTTACAGCACGATCACTAGAGAAATCTGACATTAAGCTTGAACTTAATCTTCTGTCAATATCTCTGCTGCTCATGAGCCATAAGCTTCAAACTAATAAATTTATATCTGAAGTAATAGAGAAATAGCCCTGTGATCAATCTCTGTGGGTTGAGGCTTGTTTGTTTAAAAACTACCAATGAGATAGGAGACTTTCATCTTCATTGAAAATCACTATATTCTGGAACTCCATCACTTGGACCAGCCCTGCAGCCCACCCCAGAGCCCCCATGAGACTTCTGCTTGGTCTTGAATCCCTAAGACAGGCACAGAAGACATGTTGGCACAATTATTTGGAGTAAGGAACATGTGATTTTATAGAACTGTATCTACTGCCTACAATCACTTCACTTCTCCTGAGGTTGCTTCCAGCTTCTATGAGAAGATGTTCTAAATCTCTCAAAATAATTGCAGAGTCCAAAGGAGTTCAGAGGCTCATGTTTTTGAGGGGCACGGACTTCATTTAGTGAAACACTGATTGAAGATTTTGTTTCACATTTAAATCTAAAATCTCACGAGAAGATACAAAATTGACTGAAGAAAAATGTTAAAGTCAAACAATTTAATAGAATTCTAGAAAACCTGATATCAGCACATGCCTCCATATAAGAGCTTCTTTGTTATCTTCAATATAACACAAATTGTCCTTCTAACATAAAATATTACGGGTCATGGTAATTTCACAGCTTCATTACGTTAGAAAAAATTTTAATGGTCAAGTCAGATTGCTTCCATTTTATAATATGCAGATAAGGGCAACTTCCTCATGAAGATGTTAAGGAATGAATATTAAAGAGGGATGGATGATAAAGAAAATAAAACCATTTGAAAAAGGTAATTTGAAATTAACAGCTAAGTTTCCAGTCATATTTAGGAAAATTCCCACTGAAGTTTGACTTTTTATTAATTATCACAGAATTTTAAATTAGAAAATCAAATATAAAAGAACCCAAAGCCCCTTCTGTAAAAAGTACACAAAGTTAGCTTGTCCTCTCATTTTTCTATTACCTTGTCTTAATAAATGAGTATGATACTTAACTGCCCAATCTCCTCTTGAATATGCTCCTGGTACTCAGCAGCAGCAATCAAACCAAATTACTACAGTCGTCGTTCCCTTCAAGCTATGAAGAACGAGGCTTGACAGATGAGTGGGGCACCCCCAGCAGTGATTCGGGAAACCCTTTCTGTGGCATCTGCTCTCATCACTGATCAAAACAGAAGGCTTATACACACTTTGAGTTAAAAAAAATTCCACAGAATGTATCTGCCCAGCTTTTACTTTGGCTATGCCATTATATTCTTCAAAATATTTTTTTAAATACTTAAACTGAAACAGATACATTACACTGTTTTAATGTTCATGAATTAAATAATATTCTCTGGATCCAATATGAACATTTCTGGCTATTCAGAACAGCACAATTTGGTTTCCATCATCTACCTCATCTCCTGGTGAAAATTTTCACAGCATGATGGAGCCACTAACAGGTGTGGCTTTTCAATGGATAATAACTTTATTTAGTGCCTTAGTACAATATTTAAGAGATCACACAAAATACAGAAAAACAAAAGTATGCTTCCGATCTCCTACAGTATAAGAAATCCCCAAATTAAATTTGTGCCACACTCTTCTGGTTAATATTGTAAAACTATGCTTTACAAAAGATTAAATGAGGCAAATGATTTTGATTAAAATAAGACCATTTTGACTTCCTCCCCATCCCGGATACTATCGTTACAAAACACAACACAGTTGTCAAGCTTGCAAAATTCTAAATCACCATGACTCTATAGCTCCTCATGAAACATTCCAAATGTCTTGCTGATTTTCAGGCCAATGACTTAACATACCAATTCAGACAGAAGTAATTTCCAGTTCAAATATGGGAGGGGGGAGGCCATCCTAAGAATGAAGAAGAATAGCTCAGCTTTTCATTAGAAGCAATATATTCTGAGAAACAACTTACAATTTTGGTAAAAATACCAAAAGCCTAATCACTGAACTTCTACTCTCAAGTAAAAAACAATGAAAGTCTTCACACTTTTGGTCCACATGAAATATAAAAATAGCACCAGTGAATTTCTAACTGCTAAATTCAATGCTGAATTTATTCCCTCCTTAACATCTCTTAACTTTCACATGTTGACCATCTCCTTTTTGAAATTCTCTTTTTTCATGGATGCCAAAAAGCCTGAGACCACCAGGGCTCCTGAGACATCTAAAGCTATTCTTTCTCTCTTCATGTCTTTTTAAATGATCTTTCTCCATTTATTTTGCAAAACAGAAAACAAAAAGCAAAAAAAACATAAACTAACAAAAGCCTTTAGCCGAATTTCCCACTTGAAAACTTCCCACTTGAAAACGCTGCTATCCTGAGTGAGGTGATTCCATCAGGATCAGGAAGAGCAGGTGGCAGGGGGAGGGTTCACACAGAGAAGGGAATATGTTTCAAGAAAAATCTTCAATCAACTGCTCCTAACTAAAAACAGTCACATTCATTAAGCATAAAATAGCAGTAAAACTCTTAGATTGCTTCCTCCTTTGGCATCCAGAGTTAGAACAGTCTCATTTCTAGTCCTGGGGTCCCCAACGGCCTCCCTAAATTCTAGGAAGTCAGCACTGATTCTTCCACCAACAATAGCTTGCATTAAAGGCCCAAATCAAATGATCTCTGCACACAAACCTCCATCTCAAGACTGTCACCCATTACCACAGTCTGCTGTAGGATATTCTGAGAATCCACAATGTACTGAGCTTGGTGTAAAGGATTAGAAAAAGGGAAGGATGACATAGTCCTGCTTTCAAAAAACTTTCAATATAATTATATTTATTTACATACGATTCTTTTATGTCTCCCACCAGATGGGACAGAAACTAAGTCTTAACTGTCCTTTTTCCAAATAGTACTGTGGATAGAGTCAATATAAATTTGTTGAGCTGAAATTGATTCTTTCTGACCTAAAATATCCAAGTAAGAATCCCACTGCTTTGTTTTGATCCAATTTCTCTACTTCCCCAATATGTTCTAGAAATAATGGGAGCTTAAAATGACAAGTCAAACCAATTTTTCCCTGCTTCTTATTGCCAATATTAAATATCACAGTGACATACAGGGCTGGGGAAAGAGTTTAGTCCCAGAAGAATGTCCACCTAGCCAACTAGTATAGCAATCTCACAAAACCGCCTACACCAAACCAACAAATCCAAAACAACACCACCATATGACACTTAAAAGGAAGAATGTTTCACATTTAAAATTTATGATAGCACAAAGACTAGAATTTTATGTTCAAAATAAAAAGCATTTGTTAGTGAAAGAGCGATTAAATGACTTCAATGTGAGAGAATCACATTTTCTCATACTTGGGATTCTGCTGTCACTTAAATATAAAGATGGAAAGTACTGTAATGTCAACATTCTAACACAACGTCAAAATAAGCCCCCTACTATTCACCTAGAAAAATGCAAAATTACATATTTGCCTAAGATTTTAAAAGCTTAATTACACTTAAAAGTTTTTAAAGCATTTATTCTATATTAATATAATTAACAGAACATCAGAGTTGTTTCTATTTTTGAGTTGTTTAAAAATATTTAGGGTTAGCAAGTATATTGGCCTACACTCTTCTTACAAGCTCTCCACTTCACAGTGGGCTCAAATTCCAGCAAAACAATGCATTTATCAACACATGTCAGGACGCCTGGGTGGCTCAGTTGGTTAAGCGTCTGCCTTCGGCTCAGGTCAGGATCTCAGGGTCCTGGGATCAGGCCCCATTGTCAGGCTCCACCCTCAGTGGTGAGTCTGCTTCTCCCCCTCCCTCAAGCCCTCCCACTGCTTTCTCCCTCTCTCAAATAAATAAATAAAATCTTAAAAAAAAAGAAACATCTTATCACATTTTGACATGAATGGAAAATATATGCAGATAAAAACTTAAGAACAGACATTTGGATTGTTATATTTCTCCAGGCAAATGCCAGTACAGTGAACTGGCCAGTTTATCACGAAAGGAAATAGAAAAGCTCCAAAGCGTCAAATACATCGGAATTGAACCAAACGGTAGCCTGGAGAAAAATGGGAGTAAGGGTGCCTACTACCCTTATTCCCTCCACTTAGCAGGTAGAGGGTCTCAGGATGCTACTCTATTTCTCATGCTCCGTGTGCACTGTGGTCAATCCAAGCCTGAAGTTATTGGGCTTTGAAATCCCACTCAGAAAAGAGCAAGCTGGACTATGGAGTAGGTATTTCACATAGAAATGCTCCCAGGGACCCTAATCAGGTTTTGGAAAAGAGAAAGCCACTTGCTGACTGGCTTCACGGCCAAAAGGCTTGAAGAACCAATTCCATAACACTCTTCCTACGAATTACAATTTAGCAAGGCACAGCCTACCTCATTCTAGAAATGTAAGTGCAAACAAGCCCCATGAATTTGTTGTCTATCAAAGAAACAACTGGTCCCTGCAGAAGAAAAAAAAAAAAAGCAGATTTAACTAATCGCAAATGTACTCTGCTTTAGGGAAATCTAGACATGACATGCAGAAATCCAGGTTTTTAAAACAGAACAATGAGCTTACCAAAATAAACCTTCCTTCACAAAAGAATCATAAAGAACTCTGATAATCTCCAATTTTCCTACTTCACACAACTTGATATCTTATTTATAGAAATTAAATTTGCAAGCAAGATTTTCAGGAAAAAACACACCATACAATATACCATTTAATCCTTTGTTTATCATTTGGCTATAAGGATAATTACAATTTGTCACTTGGCAGTTTTTTCAGATCTGCTTTTTCAAAAACCTCTTTGATTCTCCAAAGAGGACCAGAATTATAGGAGACAAAACTACCTAAAAAGACAGAATTCCATGAAGAGACTGGGAGGAAAGACTCCCAAAACATCTGGATGTGAAATGCTGCCATTCATCCTTGGCCGCCGATCGGTTCTGAGGGGCTGAATGGAGCCTTTGGCTCTTCCCTTCTATGATAAGCTGGCCAACTCACCAGCACCTGGCTGGAGGGATTAAATTACACCCAAGTGCCTGCTCTGATTTTTTTTATCCACTTATATTTTATGCTTTTACCTTCCCATAATATGCCATAAGGGCACATGATATATCTCAGGGAGTTGAGAAAGGCTTCTCAGAAAAGGGGGAATATGAAATGAATCTTGAAGAATCAAAAAAAAAAAAAATAGTGCCAGGAAGAATGGGGAAGAAACTATACATGCAGAGGTCAAAATTAGGGATCTTGATTGTTGGGGAAATGACAGATGGCAAGCCTTCAGAGCACCCTGAATCCACCTCAACTAATGCTGATGAGTACTCAGAAACACATGGATGATCACACTCATAGAGACACTACATTATTCTATAATTGAAAACATGGAAGTGTTTTCAAAAGGACTTTTCAGTGCCAAAATCAGGGGCACCTGGGTGGCTCAGTTGGTTAAGAAGCTGCTTTTGGCTCAGGTCATGATCTCAGGGTCCTGGGTCTAGACCCACTTTGGCTCCCTGCTCGGTGGGGAGTCTGCTTCTCCTCTCCCTCTTCCTCTGCACTCCCCCCACCTTGTGCACCCACGCATGTGCTCACTCTCTCAAATAAATAAATAAAATCTAAAAAAAAAAACCCAAACCATCCAAGTCTGAACATTCCTTGCCATATGGAAAATACCCTGCTACTCCAATAATCTAAAAGGTAATTCTCTTTAACTATAGAGAATAACGCCTTGCTTCCATAAAAGGCAAAGGATTTGGCAAACTTCTCTTGGTTGACTCTGAAGTGGTAAGAAGTGACAAAGATCATCCAAATCTCACAATACAGAGGAAATATTTTCAGCTCAAAAAAGTTATCTTGATATCATCATTGCTCTAAAGAAAAGCTGGAAGCCTGACTGCCAACCATTAGCAACACACATGGATATCTTCCAGGAATGGCTTTCCAAAGTCTGATCATATCCCTGTAATTATCTAATATCAAATCCAGCAGTGTTGACAAAGCAGAAGCCCGCTCAACTCCTGCTGATGATCATTACTCAGAGCTAAAGCTCCTTTATCAAATCAGAATGACTTACAAGTAGAAGCTCACTACCTCAGGAGCCAGAGGAACACAATGATCTCCACCTCATTGCTTACACATGTACACACACACACACACACCGGCCGTAACCGGGCCTTGCTGACTTGTCACTGGCTCTGACGGCCTCTCTCCTCGAGTGTTCTCACACACATGGGCAGCTCTACACGTTGGTTAAAAAATACCCTAGCCTGTCAAAAATAATTCCCTATCCAGAGAATGTACTTGTCCTGCCTACCTTTATTTGTTACCGTCACAGCAACATGCTACCACTAAGGTTTGGCAGTTTGAAGAAACACTGACAATGCAACAATATAAAGGAGTAAAAGGTACATTGACAGAATCTGTGCAATTTCCTGGTCACTC
Source organism: Mirounga angustirostris (assembly GCF_029215605.1). Lineage (NCBI taxonomy): Eukaryota > Metazoa > Chordata > Mammalia > Carnivora > Phocidae > Mirounga > Mirounga angustirostris. Next base: position 64,885,665 of record NW_026991714.1, read on the forward strand.
TGCAAGGTGCTAGGAAAATGGTTACATGTCTCGAGTTACAGGTAGCCAGCTCTGGGAAATAGTATGGGATGAGGATTGCAGAGTCCTCAAATGCCATACTTTAAAAGCTTGATTTTATACAATAGGCAGTAGGGACTCAACAAACATTTTTAAGCAGAGGATTCAAACGATCAGATCTGCTTTAAAATATATATATATATGTATATCAGAATATAAAAGAAGTGACAAATATCATCCAAATCTCATAATATAAAGGAAATATTTTCAGCTCAAAAAAGTTATCTTTATAGGAAGATAGAAAGGGCCTGAAGTGGGTCAGTGGCAAAAAAATATAAAAAGAAAAGAACACAAAAGCAGCAGGGCATCTGGAAGGAAGGAAAGAGGGAAGAACCAGAGGTCCCCCCCTGAGGTTTCAGGCATGGATGACTTAGGAGACTACCATGCCAAGAAAAGAGACAGAAAAAGTGGAAAAGCAGCATGTCTTATTGAGGACAAGATAGAGTTTAAGTATCGTTCATGATAAATCTGAAGTTAAAACAGATCATGCAAGGGAATATTGTAATTAATAAGTAGAAAATATAAGATTGGACAACAGAAGAAATAGCAAGACTGAAATTGATGCTTGGGGTATTTTCAGCACACAGGCAGCAGGGGCACTGGAATACGGACATTCAATAAGCAAAAAGAGAATAACCAAATAATAAGTTTTTAAACAAAATGGTAAGAAATGTAGGAGAATCAGAGGGAGGTCATGCCAGAGGCCAATTAAAAGATTTCCAAATGTGGGGCACCTGGGTGGCTCAGTCGGTTAAGCGGCTGCCTTCGGCTCAGGTCATGATCCCAGGGTCCTGGGATCGAGCCCCACATCGGGCTCCCTGCTCGGCGGAGAGCCCGCTTCTCCCTCTCCCTCTGTCTGCCGCTCTGCCTACTTGTGCTCTCTCTCTACCTCTGTTAAATAAATAAATAAATAATCTTTAAAAAAAAAAAAAGATTTCCAAATGTTATACAATATCACACCTTAAGATCTGCACATTCCAGGTTTTAGTTGATACTCTTCTTAGAATCTTGAAGGAAAACAAGAAAACCCAAAGTCGCCTACTATTACAAAAGACTTCTGAGGCACCAAAATAACATTCCTTACCAACTTCTGCTCTAAACCTGAAGGTTATGAAGCATGAATAGGGCCCCAGGACATCAACCAATAAATTGCATGGACTCCTCAGATGATGACTTGGTTCTGCCATTTCAACAAAATGCTGCCAGCCGTAGCGGGGAATAGGGTAAGAAAGTGCTGTGAGGGTATTTTTCATCCTGGTCCTAATTCAGCTGATCCCTAATTAAACAGCTCTGCATAAAGAGTGCCTTGATAAAATTTTCCTACAAACATCAAAACTAAAAACAAATTATTATTTTCTTTAAAGATTTATTGGTTTTTAGATGGAGGAAGAGGGCACAAGCGAGAGGGGCTGATGGAAAGGAGAGTCTCAAGCAGACTCCATGCTGAGCGCGGAGCCTGAGGTGGTCTCGAGCTCACAACCCTGAGATCACGACCTCAACCGAAATCAAGAGTGGGACGTTTAACCAACTACACCACCCAGGTGCCCCAAAATCAGATTATTAATTAAAACTTGAAATAGGGCCCACAACTGCCAAGCCTGGTCAAATGTAGTTCCAAATGCTTTTCTTTTACTCAAGTTATTTGTCCAAAAGTGGTATTTCTGAAATACCTGCCTATCCCATTAATATCAGGTATAAATTTTAAGGTCACATAACTACTCCTCAGAGAAAAAGAAGTGCCCAAAAAGGTCGAAGAGGATTTTCTTCTATATTGCACATATATTCTACTATATTATAAAATATTCTAATCTGTAAATGCAAATATTTATAGAATCATTAAAAAAGCCACCTCTAATAATGGCTTGAAAATGAGACAGATCCAGGCTAAAGGCTCTTGAATAATTAATGTTTTAATATTCAGTACTTCAAGGTTATGGAACCAGATTTCACAAAGTAGCTTAACTCCATGCAAATTCCATTCCAATCACCTTTACTGTCACCTAGAGTTCTGGCAGCTTCAGCTCAGAAACATTTGATATGAAAAACCCACCCTCCTCCCACACACCCTACCAGCACTTATTTAGATTTAAATATATGAGGGAGAGAGGTGTGTAAGACAGGATGTACCACCTGTATGAAAATAGCAGAAATCCTAATTAAATAACTCAGAGCTTTGCCTATAGCACTACTTTAGTATTAGTGATAGAAATCTTATCAAATATTCTCATTTCACTCACCATGGATTTCACTCCTAGGGCATAGAATAGTTCATGATTAGAGCTCTAACACAGAACTAACATAACGCAGAATGCAGTATGGTGGAATAAGGGGAAAATCTGAGATTAAGAGAGCCAGGTTAAAGCTCTGGCTTTTTTTGTTTTTAAAACAGTGTGACCTTAAGCATTCCTCATCCGCAAAAGGAATAAAAACAATAATGACTCAGAGGGCTGTCTGTAAGAGCTATAATGTGATTATAGTTGTTAAGCTACACTGTAGAGTTAAAAAAATAAATTAAATAAAATAAAATGAAATGAAATGAAATCAGGGTAGTGGAGCACCGGGCAACTCATGATAGATCCTTCAGTTGTCTCTTGATCTACCGATGTAAGACAAAGACCAGGATCTAATATTCATTGGCTTCTTGGTTGAGTATGGGACAGAAGATGAAGAACAAATCCACATACTGTCAAGTATATGATACAGCAGTTCTGTTTATAACTGAGTTACTGAAGGGTACCTAGCTGGTATGGAAAGCCATAATCACTTAAACATAGACTCCCTGAGACTGAAACTCATCATTATACAGATAATCGAATCTATTCTAGTTTCAAATGCTGACACAAGTAATCCTACAGTGTAACTTATTCATACTTTTCTGGCCTTATACAGATAACCTTCAATATAAGGAATGGAGGGTGAAAGGGGGAAAACTGGTAGATATTTATCAAAGGGCACATACTTCCAGCTATAAGATGAGTAAGTAATGGAAATCTATTGGACAGCACGGTGTTTATAGCCAATAACACTATATTATATATTTGAAAATTGAGTTCTTATGTGTTTTCACCATAAAAAAACAAATGGTAACTATGTGATATAATGAAGGTGTTAGCTAATCTGAAATCATTTTGCAATATATGTGTAGAAAATCAACATTCTGGGGGCGCCTGGGTGGCTCAGTCGTTAAGCGTCTGCCTTCGGCTCGGGTCATGATCCCGGGGTCCTGGGATCGAGCCCCGCATCGGGCTCCCTGCTCAGCGGGAAGCCTGCTTCTCCCTCTCCCACTCCCTCTGCTTGTGTTCCCTCTCTCGCTGTGTCTCTCTGTCAAATAAATAAAATCTTTAAAAAAAAAAAAAAAAAGAAAATCAACACTCTGTATACCTTACATGTACATAATGCTATATGTAAATTACATACCAATAAAGCTGAAAAAATATATATATAAGGAAGAGATATTGCTGAAAAGTTGTTTGTACTGCTAAATTGTTTGTTGTATCACATTTTTACTTCAACTTAGAAGCTAGTTCTTGAGTACTGGGCATCAACTAACAGAAAGAACATTTGACTGAGCTCAAAGGACCTACATTTTGGAGCTCAAAGGACCTAAACTTTAGCATTCTTCCATCACCAGGTGACTACCTGACCTTCTCTGAGCCACAACTGATGTATTGTGGCAAGAGGAGCAGAGAGGCCATGGACCTGGATACTTCCTGTGATCTTGTCAATCCTAAAATTGTCAGCTTCTGTGTTGAAGGAGGGTACTGGGTACATGATTCTGTTCTCACTAAGTATAAGCAATGAAGACATATAACCAATAAAAATAGAGAATATTCACAGTTGCCAAGTGGTTGGCAGAGCAAATGCCAGTGACCACTGATTTTACAACAGGAACAGATTAATCCTAGTCAGGTGGATTTCATCAAAGATTTGCACTGAAACTTTGGGAAAAAGAAGGACCTGGATATAAAGGATAGGGGAAGATATACTAGCCTCCTTCCATGATTACCATGAATACCACAAACTCAAAGAGCACCAGCCCTACCTTATACTCATGGAGATAATTCAACCTGACATGACATGCTGATCCTGAATGAAACCCTTCCAAAGACAGGTAGCTCCAAGCTGTGTCAAGGCAGCCTGATACATGGTTGGACCACTCGAATATTAAAGCTCTTCCAGATACTGAGTCATAATCAACTTGCCTAATAGGACAAGACTTTCCTTCCATCCCTCATTATTTCATAAATGAACACTTAGCTGAATATGTCTCTTTAAACATCTAACACTAGGTACTGAAAATAAAAATTTTAATGAAAATTGATCCTTGACAGAGACTAGTGAGGTTTTGTTCTCTCTTGATAAGGACATATTTGTTAATCTGGCTTTGAGAAGCCATCCCCAAATTCTCTTTTTTTTTTTTTTAAAGATTTTATTTATTTATTTGACAGAGAAAGACACAGCGAGAGAGGGAACACAAACGGGGAGTGGGAGAGGGAGAAGCAGACTCCCCGCCGAGCAGGGAGCCCGATGCGGGACTCGATCCCGGGACTCCAGGATCATGACCTGAGCCGAAGGCAGTTGCTTAACCAACTGAGCCACCCAGGCGCCCCCCAAATTCTCTTATATTTGTAATACCGAGTCACTTATTTTCCATATCAAATAGCAATGTCTAATTTCTGCCATTAAAATCTCACCCTGTTTCTGCTGGTTATAAAATGTAATAGAGCAGTTTATCATAATTTTTATTATTATTCAAAGTATACCCCTAAAACGTATTTTTTTTCTCCCACGAGAGGTCCTTCTCATTCCTAATAGAAATAGTCAAACCACAATATGTAAGGTCTGAGCACGATATCCATAATTTTAAAAAAGATATCAAGAATCAAACAAAAACTTTCTGAACTTGAGATACATGGTCAACATTATTTCTACCAGAAAATTGTATCTTTACATTTCATTTCAAGGCAAAATAACAAAATATAACACCAGCAGTTAAAAAACAAAAAACTAAGAATGAAAGTGTAAGTACTTAAGACATTAATAAAGTACACGCTTTTTTCTCTTTAACAATTTTATCTATTCCTAACCTTTAGTGCAATAGTACATCTATCCCACTGTATTACTGAAATGAACCACTTTTAACTTACTAAGTTAAATCTCCTTGGAATAAAAAATAAACTCAAAAATCAATTACTGTACACTACTGTGCTACGAACATGATTGGCAACTGTAGAGCTAATGGCTTGTTGGAAGGTAACAGATAAAATATTTTCTATCCTTTTTCTTTTTAAAGACTTATTTATTTGAGAGAGAGAGAGAGACAGCACAAGCAGGAGGGGCAAAGGGAAAGGGAGAGAGAATCTCAAGCAGACTCCATACCCAGCACAGAGCCTGATGCAGGACTCAATCCTATGACCCTGAGATCAGACCCAAACCGAAACCAAGAGTCAATCACTTAACCAACTGCAGCACCCAGGTGCCCCTATCTTTTGTTTTTTAATTCTCAGAGAATTTTCTGGTAGCATATATTCTGCTTCCTTCTGAGTGCAAAAATTTCTCTGGCTTACAAAGAATAATTCAAGAGATGACAAACAATGGTCCATGGCCCAAGTCTGGCCCTCCACCTGTTTCTGAACAGCCCGCAAGCTTAGAGTGTTTGCCTACATTTTTAAATGTTTGTGGTGGGGGGAATAAAAAGAATATTGGGGTACAAGTGAAAAGTATATGAAAATCAAAGTTCAGTGTCCATAAACAAAGTTTTATTAGAACGCGGCCCCCCTGTTCACTTACATGTGTCCCAGGGAGGCTTTCCGGTGCCAACACTGGAGTTAAAAAGTTGCACTCTCAGCAGACACTACAAATTGCCAAGATACAGTAAAAATTCACTTTTGCCTCTTGGCCTACGAAGCCATACTGACCATCCGGGCTTTTAAGGAAAAGGTATGCTGAACTCTGTAATAAGTAACATGATGATTCATCATTTCCTAAAGAACTGAAGATAATGGCAGCCCCTCTGATCCTGACCTATCAACGAACTTACTGAACTTCTTGGATTTTACCACGCTAAAGTCTTATATGCTTGTAGTAATGTATTATTTTTCAGACATATTTAACAAAATACACTCCATAAAACAAAAAACTGGACAGTTTTCATGCAGTCCTTCATTTAGTCATCAATTAAATACCTACTGCATACCATGAAGATGGCTAGGGATTCAAAATGAAATGTAATTCCTGGTGCTAAAAAAGTCACAGTTGAGGAGCACCTGGGTGGCTCAGTCGGTTAAGTGTCTGCCTTCGGCTCAGGTCATGATCCCAGGGTCCTGGGATCAAGCCCCATGTTGGGCTTCCGGCTCAGCGGGGAGTCTGCTTCTCCTTTTCCCTCTGCTCCTTCCCCTTCCCCTGCTTGTGTTCTCTCTCTCTCTCTTAATCTCTGTCAAATAAATAAATAAAAACTTTAAGAAAATTTTAAAAATTAAAAATAAACTAAAAAATCACACTCGGGTAGGCAGACTCAGCACTCCAGTTCTTGCCACTGAAGGAAAGGCCAAAGCAAGGAAAGCAACATCTGCCATTTCACCATGACATATTGTCACTTAAAAAATATTGCCTCTGTTAATGGCAGGTTGTACACTTAAACAGAGAAGGCAACAAGGCTTGGCAAACATCTTGGTTTATCCATCAATAGTTTTAATTACAGCATTAGCCTTTCATAAGCAATTAACCTTGACCAACAGAGATATGAATAAAAATGCTGATTAAGAATTTACTAATTATCCTTCCCAACTTCAGAAGTTCGCTAGCATCTGGTCTTTATAATAAATATACACCAACTCATCATAGGTTATTTACACTTAAATGAAGATTAACTGAATGGCTAAAAATGAAGAACATGAAACACACATTAAAAACACAATAACTTGTTTTGTTATGAAAGCCCAAGTGTCCTACAAATGTCACTTTACTTGGAAGAATGTTTTTGAGAATAATAGTCTCTTGAACCTACACAGAGATTCAATTTATTGTAATAAAAAGAAAACCATATAGGGCGCCTGGGTGGCTCAGTTGGTTGGGCGACTGCCTTCGGCTCAGGTCATGATCCCAGGGTCCTGGGATCGAGTCCCACATCGGGCTCCCGGCTCAGTGGGGAGCCTGCTTCTCCCTCTGACCCTCTCCTCTCTCATGCTGTTTCTCTCTCGCCCACTCTCCAATAAATAAATAAATAAAATCTTTAAAAAAAAAAAAAAAAAAAAAGAAAACCATATAAATCATAAGTGCATCAGCATTTCATAATGTGAATGCCAGGATCTGCATGCAGTTAAGCATCTTGGCTGTTTGCTTGTTCTCCTTAAAACCAGAGGAGAGGTAACATCCTGACAAGCAAGTCTTCTAGCAGCTGTGCTGAGCAGACACAAGAGAAGTCTTATCTAGCAGCTACCTCCAAACCAACAGATACAAGCACCCCGGTGATCAGAGGTTAGCAATCCTGGTGTGTCTGCTCGCTTTGAGTAGTAAATATTTAATGGCATATTTTTCCTTAATGGAACCCAGGCACATCTGATCAGTCTCTGGGATCATTTAGTAATGCAGTCAAAGTTATCATACTGACATTTCACATCAACTTTGTGATTAGAGAATTCATCACTTTATTAATTCAAAAGATTGCTTTCTTTACTACTTTATAACATGCTACAGTGGGGAAACCCAACTGAGCTGATCAACAAAAAGGCTCTAAAACTTGGTCCTACTTGAACTTGAAACCCTCAAGTGGCAAACATACACACTCCTGACCTTTGAAACTAACAGAAGTAATATTCTGCCCACAAATTAGCCTACCACCAACACTGAAGTAATAAAGGCACCACTAAATCTAGAATAAGAGGGCTAACAAAATTTTAAATTAAAAACTGAATATATCAAGAACAAGTTTGTTCCTACTTTCTACTGAGGCACGATGCTCTTCAGTGAATAAAAAGGACCAAAAAATGATTATTTAGTAATTTTTCCTTCTTGCTGATTTTACACACTTTACTAAAATTATGAGGTTATGGCAGAATATAACATAGATTTGTAACACTCTCAGCACACAGCAGCCAAATATAAGTATGCAGACTCGGATATACTAATATCATTAGTATTTTCTTGTGTCTTGTTTCTAACATATCTCAATCAAAAGTATTAAATTACTATTTCTTTTCCTATTATGAATTAGCAAGATTCTTGTGTGAACACATTTTCCACTGCTTCTCCAATAAAAAAGAACTCTCTCCCAGTAAAAAGCAATTTGATCAGGATAAAAATGAATGGAAATTTTAAGTACCATAGTACAAAAAAACCCTTCCCATTTTCAAGTCTGTACAAGCACAGTGTATACTGCAAAACCAGCTGCAACTAATAACATTAAAATTTAGAGTTTAGAAAGGCAGGCTCTGGAGGTCACATATGTGCCCTAAAGAATAAAAATAACATGCTACCAGAATTATTTTGTTTGAAAGGAAAAGGGAGAGAACATCTTCTCAAACAGATGTGGACTTTCTAATCAATAAATTCTGTAGCAGTTGTACAATATTACAGAGTTAAAAAGTACTTTGCAGAGTGCTCTGGAAACACAATGACACGTTTTGTGGTCAGGAAAGCAACTTCAATTATAGTTGCTTCCAATTTAATGTCTGTTTTTGAGACATTTTATGCAACTAGTTCATTTTCTATTTTATTGCACTGATCCTATCACATCTCTAATCGGTTTACCAAATGCATTTTTAGAAAAGAAAGCTTTAAGTCCAGAAAAAATAATTAAGTATATGTTTCTCGAACTCTGCATAATAATCTCTAAAAAATCTATTCTTTTCATAGGAAATAAACTCAAACCCAGGTCTACTGACATTAAGTTGGCATTAATAACCATTATAAATAACACTCAATATACATTTTGAGGGACAGAATACAGAAATACTACACATTCCATGCCATTTCAGTGAATTATAACATGATAATTAATGAATCTTCTAAATTCATTTCATCCTTCGAAAATGCATGCGTGAGAAACACTTCATTCATCATGGGAAGCTTACCTCTGTATGTCCTTTGTGACATCTCAAGGAACTACTTTGTTGTTAATGAATGCAGGAAACAGTAAAAGATTCCCATTCACAAGAGCTATAGGTAATTCTCAGCATTTCAAGAGACACCAGCACTGGGCACAGCTGTGAGCCCCCCTCTGGGACTCTGGTTTACACTGAGTCGCAGACTGGCTCCTGACACAGGGAGACATAAAACACTGAAACTTTAGACCCAAATAAAAATTAAGCTGGGAGGTGGGGCCAGCAGTAGTTGAAATTAGTAATATGTGTTACACTAAGTACTTCTGACTTAATCCTCACTTTCATCTCTGAAGTAGATACGATGATGATGATGATTCCCATTAACAGATGAGGAAATCAAGACCAAGGGAATTTCATTTTCTAGTCTCAGAAAACAACTTAACCATCATACTATTCAGCATGCCATTTAAATTTGCCTTTCTCAGGGTGCATGGGTGGCTCAGTCTGTTAAGGGTCTGCCTTGGGCTCAGGTCATAATCTCAGAGTCCCGGGATTGAGCCTGCATCGGGCTCCCTGCTCAGTGGGGAACCTGCTTCTCCCCTTCTCTATGTGTGTGCATGCACTCTCTCTCTCTCTCAGATAAATACTCTTAAAAAATAAAAAAGAATGAATTTGTCCTTCTTTAATTGTTATTCTCTTGCCCTTTAAAGTTTATTAAGAGTAGTATGAACATTTTTCTGTATTTGTGGCAAATATTTAGAACTCAATCAGTAGACTGAACCATAGTAGCTGTCACACTAAGATAAATCCATTTTGAAACCTAACCCAAAATCTCGTTTGTAGATAGAAGTGGAAGAAAAGAAGTGTGGGGTGGGAAGGAGAAGGGGCTCGTAGAAATGAAGATGTGAATCTTCTCTAAACAATCTGACAAAGAGCCAGCAGAGGTGAATCTGGCCTCCATCTCTCATGACCATAGAAATAATCGCACGTCTCCTTGCTTCTCACTAACAAGTATTTCCAACGCGCCCCACACCTTGGCCACCGCCATTACTCTCAGCAGCACCCACGGCCTTCCTCACACTCAGAGCTTCATTTCCACCCAGCCACACCCTCCATCCACCCGTCCCCACCAGGTAACACACAATCTAAGCTTAAACCCAGCAAACTGCTTTGAAAATAAAGCTCCAGCAAATCACTGCAGCCTCTCCATCCATCCGTTACACCATCACTCTGCAGCCCCTTCTACAGAGATTCTATAGGTTCTATTACCCTCACAAATTTTCTATTACCACCTAATGCAAGCAAACATTTTAAGCATCAAGCTTTTATTCAAATTCTTATTGTAGTCACTAAATATAATGGAAACATGCATTCCACAGTAATAACTACCTTTTTGGATCCCAGAAGAGGTCAGTATGTTCTCAGCTTGGGAAGGCAGAGGAGTCAGCACCCCTCACTCCCACCAGCATTTGCAGACCATTTGTCTGTGACTGTTTCCCTATACCAAACTCTCTTCTGAAATTCATGCCATTAATTTTACTTTCCGGGGCGCCTGGGTGGCTCAGTTGGTTAAGTGACTGCCTTCGGCTCAGGTCATGATCCTGGAGGCCGGGGATCGAGTCCCGCATCGGGCTCCCTGATCGGCAGGGAGTCTGCTTCTCCCTCTGACCCTCCCCCCTCTCATGTTCTCTCTCTGTCTCATTCTCTCTCTCAAATAAATAAATTTTTAAAAAAAAAATCTTAAAAAAAAAAAAATTTTACTTTCCATGTGAAGTCTTCCTGGATACCCTCCCCTAGAAAAATTTCCCCTTCGTATGTCTCATGCTATTTATTTATTTATTCATTTATTTTTTTGGAGAGAGAGAGAAAGAAGGTGGGGAGAGGAACAGGGAGAGAGAGAATCTTAAGCAGGCTCCATGCCAAAAGTGGAGCCCAAAGTGGGGCTCAATCTCACAACCCTGAGATCATAACCTGAGATGAAATCAGGATGCAGACAAATAACTGACTAGAGCCACCCTGGCGTCCCTCACGCTATTTAATTTTTTTACAGTTAGGCAAAAAATTCATAAGTGGACAGAATATATTTATAAAGCAAACCCCTACAATCTAAACCCCAATTGGCCATTTCTATTCACGGGCCTGTTTGTTTATGTGGGAGTGGGGCAGGGACATCCACTATCACCACTGCTATTCAACACAGTACTAGAAGTCCTAGCCTCAGCAATCAGACAACAAAAAGAAATAAAAGGCATCTGAATAGGCAAACAAGTGGTGAAACACTCACTATTTGCAGATGATATGATTCTTTATGTGCAAAACCCCAAAGACTCCACCCCAAAAATGCTAGAAGTCATACAGGAATTCAGTAAAGTGGCAGGATATAAAAACAATGCACAGAAATCAGTTGCATTTCTATACACCAACAAGACAGAAGAAAGAGAAATTAAGGAGTCGATCCCATTTACAATTGCACCCAAAACCAAACCATAAGATACCTAGGAATAAATCTAACCAAAGAGGCAAAGGATCTATACTCAGAAAACTATAGAATACTCATGAAAGAAATTCAGGAAGACACAAGGAAATGGAAAAACGTTCCATGCTCATGGATTGGAAGAAAAAATATTGTGAAGATGTCAATGCTACCTAGAGCAATCTATACATTTAATGCAATCCCTATCAAAATACCATCCACTATTTTTCAAAGAAATGGTACAAATAATCGTAAAATTTGTATGGAACCAGAAAAGACCCCGAATAGCCAGAAGAATGTTGAAAAAGAAAAGCAAAGCTGGTGGCATCACAATTCTGGACTTGAAGCTCTATTACAAAGCTGCAATCATCAAGACAGTATGGTACTGGCATAAAAACAGACATGTAGATCAATGGAACAGAATAGAAAGCCCAGAAATGGACGCGCAACTCTATGGTCAACTAATCTTCGACAAAGCAGGAAAGAATGTGCAATGGAAAAAAGACAGTCTCTTCAACAAATGGTGTTGGGAAAATTGGACAGTCACATGCCGAAGAATGAAACTGGACCATTTCCTTACACCACACACAAAAATAGACTCAAAATGGATGAAAGACCTCAATGTCAGACAGAAATCCATCAAAATCCTTGAGGAGAACACAGGCAGCATCCTCTTCGACCTCAGCTGCAGCAACTTCTTCCTAGACACATCGCCAAAGGCAAGGGCAAGGGCAAAAATGAACTACTGAGACTTCATCAAGATAAAAAGCTTTTGCACAGCAAAGGAAACAGTCAACAAAACCAAAAGACAACGGACAGAATGGGAGAAGGTATTTGCAAATGACGTATCAGATAAAGGGCTAGTATCCAAAATCTATAAAGAACTGATCAAACTCAACACCCAAAGAACAAATAATCCAATCAAGAAATGGGCAAAAGACAAGAACAGACATTTCTGCAAAGAAGACACCCAAATGGCCAACAGACACATGAAAAACTGTTCAACATCACTCAGCATCAGGGAAATCCAAATCAAAACTTCAATGAGATAACATCTCACACCAGTCAGAATGGCTAAAATTAACAAGTCAGGAAACGACAGATGTTGGCGAGGATGCGGAGAAAGCGGAACCCTCCTACACTGTTGGTGGGAATGCAAGCTGGTGCAGCCACTCTGGAAAACAGTATGGAGGTTTCTCAAAAAGTTGAAAATGGAGCTACCATACGATCCAGCAATTGCCCTACTGGGTATTTATCCCAAAGATACAAACGTAGTGATCCGAAGGGGCATGTGTACCCCAGTGTTTATAGCAGCAATGTTCACAATAGCCAAACTATGGAAAGAGCCTAGATGTCCATCAACAGATGAATGGATAAAGAAGATGTGGTATATATATATATATACACAATGGAATATTATGCAGCCATCAAAAAATATATATATAATCTTGCCATTTGCAACGACGTGGATGGAACTGGAGGGTATTATGCTAAGCGAAATAAGTCGATCAGAGAAAGACAAGTATCCTATGATCTCACTGATATGAGGACTTCTTAATCTCAGGAAACAAACTAAGGGTTGCTGGAGTGGTGGGGGATGGGAGGGACGGGGTGGCTGGGTGATAGACATTGGGGAGGGTATGTGCTACAGTGAGTGCTGTGAATTGTATAAGACTGTTGAATCACAGACCTGTACCTCTGAAACAAATAATACATTATATGTTAAAAAAAAAAGAAGATGGTAGGAAGGGAAAAATGAAGGGGGGGAAATAGGAAGGGGAGACGAACCATGAGAGACTATGGACTCTGAGAAACAAACTGAGGGTTTTAGAGGGGAGGGGGGTGGGGGGTGGATTAGCCTGGTGATGGGTATTAAGGAGGGCACATACTGAATGGAGCACTGGGTGTTATACGCAAACAATGAATCGTGGAACACTACATCAAAAACTAATGATGTAATGAATGGTGACTAACATAACATAATAAAATAAAATTTAAAAAAAATCACACACACACAAAAAAAGAAGATGTGGTTTGTATCTACAATGGAATATTACTCAGCTATAAAAAAGAACGAAATCTTGCCATTTGCAATGACATGGATGGAGCTAGAGTATAATGTTAAGTGAAATACGTCAGTCAGAGAAAGACAAATACCATATGATTTCATTTATATGTGGAGTTTAAGAAACAAAACAAATGAGCAAAGGGAAAAGGGAGGAAGAGAGAGAGAGAAATCAAGAAACAGACTCTCAGCTATAGAGAACACACAGATAGTTCGGAGGGGGGGAGTAGGTGAAATGGGTAATGGGGATTAAGGAGTGCACCTGTCATAATATTCACCAGATGATGTATGGAAGTGTTGAATCACTATATTGCACAACTAAAACTAATACCACACTGTATGTTAACTTAAAAAAAAAAGATGAAGACGAAAAAGAAAAAAGACAAAAAGCCTAGCGAGAATGAATCATGACCTCATCCTCCACTGAGCCCTTTTGATTCCAGGCAAGTTCAAGTTTAACATATATAACATATCCCGAAGTAAGACTTTTGACTTGCTAAGGTTTTTGCCTTGGTAGATAATTTTCTGATTTATAATTAGCCACATGTTTCTATAATCTGAATCAAGAATGCTTTGCACATGGTAGGCCTGCCAAAAAAAATTAAAAAGGTCTGCTTAATTTAATAAGTGAATTCACTAACTTCTCAGGTGGCCAAGAGGCTTCATTATAAAAGACTAATTGTAAGGAATGTTTGGAAATCTGAATTTTAAATAAAGCGCATTTGTCTGAAATCTAAGTATCAAAAATATCAGATGTAAAACAAGTTTGAAAATTATTGAAACCAGGTGACAGAGACATGAGGATTCATTGTACTAATTTCTCTACTTTCACAAATGTTTGGAAGGGTCCATAATCAAAAAGTAAAAAAATTAGGATATAAACAAATATAGAAAAGGTCTCAGAATTCCTTCTGCCTTAAGTGACCATGAGATGAGCTAAGATATAAGGTTAGCATGTCTAAAACCTGCATAAAATCAGAATGAATATAAATGAAGGGGACCAAAAGCAAAACATAAAACAGGATTTTCTTTATTGGGACCAGGCAAAGCCAGCCTTCGTCAAAGCATAAACTGGAAAGTTGGTGCATGAGGTTGAGAAAGGCAGGGCAGCCTGGAACTATGCCTGACAGTCTGTATATCTGTGGGCTGTGGGCAGTACACACTGTGGGGTCCATTCCTCTCTGGTTAATTCTATGCCACTGAGACAGGGAGAGAGGCATAGGAATAAAATCCTCTGCCCAAGGTTCTCCAACCACTGCCAATGCATTTGTCATGACCTGCACCATCACCTTGCAATGTTAGCAGCTCATCCCTGAGGTATACATGACACCAATTAGTTTAATATTAGACTATTCTATTTTTTTAAGATTTTACTTATTTACTTGACAGAGAAAGAGACAGAGAGAGAGAGAGGCGGGCAGAGGGAGAGGGAGAAGCAGACTCCCTGCTAAGCAGGGAGCCCGACTCAGGGCTCGATCCCAGGATCCCGGGATCATGACCTGAGCCGAAGGCAGACACTTAACTGAAGGCCGACACCTAACCGACAGAGCCACCCAGGCACCCCTAGACTATTCTATTTAAAAAAAAAAAAAGATGACAAAGAAGAAGAAGGTGGGGAGAAAAAGAGGAGGAGGAGGAAAGTGATCTCTTTTAAGGACATATGTATAAGCAGAAAACTAACAGCAATTTATAAAATCTTAATAAAACTTTTACAAGGAAGTATAGGAGCGATAGGTTAATGTTGCTTTAACCTAATTATAAGGAAAAAATCACAGCTCTGAGTCCACTTTCCCCCCAAAATCTCAGAGATGTCTGTCTTCTACTTTCGTGACAATAGGAAATACGACTATATGGGGAGAAGGGAGAACATATTACTAAAACTTTCTCTACTTATTCACAATGACAGAACTTTTCCCTACACAGCATGGAAAGAATTTCACTGTGAGATATATGAAATTAAAATTTTTTAAAAAATAAGAGAAATAAGAGAGCAATTCACACGTTACATTGAGCAATAGAAAGTATTTTTAAATATTTCCCATAAATACTAGTAGCACCAGTAATTACCACTTGAGCAATTTCTAAAACAGAAACAACTGTCACGAACAGCCACGGACTTAACACTAGGAATGAAGGTACAGTCAACACAAGGCGTATTTTCATCTTTCAGGAGGTATCACTCTGTAGAGCGCCTAACATCAAAAGCACCTGTGTGTATTGTACACACGATACTCCTAAAGGCTATGATTTTCAGAAGGATGTGAAATAAACACATGAGACACTTCTCATATGTATTATAAGTAAACACTGTATTTTGAAATCAGTTTTAAACTGTAGACAAACCAGAATGTAATGCTAAGGTGATATTACCAGAAAATCATAAAAACATACTCTGAAGTATAAAAATACATTTGAGAAAAACAAGAATAGCAATCACACAAATCACTTTTGAATTCTTAGAAAATGGGTAAATTACAAAACACACTTTAAAAATATTCATGGGATTAATATATTAGTAGATGTGCACTTATGAATTGTCACACCAGTGGCAAAATCACCATCAAATGTAAAATTTTACTTGTTATTAAAATATGGTCAATATTTAAGCAAACCAAAATATGCAATATGGGAAAGCAAGGACAGCAAACACAGAGCAGCAGTGGGGATATTATCTGATCCTTTTTCCTTATCCCAGGGCAGATAGCAAGGATCAGCCAGTGCATGCTTTCTCCCTGGGCCCAAACAAACCATCAGAATCATTTCCAAACAGAGCATGTCAGGTAGCGACTACCAAGAGACCACACACAAAAATATGAAATTAAAAGACCAAAATTCAAAGACCAAAATCCGTCACTGAAACAACATCACAAACCTGAATGCAATGACAACCTTAAAAATCCATTAGTAAGAAACAAGGGAATAGGGTGTTTTCTCTGGAGAAAAGCAAGCATACTCTTGAGAGTATGAGAGAGCACTTTGCGTGCTGACAATGAACATACGCAGGCCAGGAATAAGAGTACTGATAAAACAGAAAAAGTAGTAATACCCTTTTCAATATAAGCAATACATTCTCTCATTCTCTACTCAGTAAGGTAGGGGAATGATTTAAGGCACAAAGGGTCCTAAATTTTCATGGATCAACAACAAAATAAGAAGTAAAGAGTTGATTTACGGCATTAACAAAGATATCAAATACTTAACACTTACTTTTGCGAAAGCTTCAAAAATGTCAAAGGAAGGTGGCAGCTGAGAAGCATCCTGGATTTCTTCTCTCATGAAATGTTGAAATGTCATTACGAGTTGCCTGAGGCCCTCTTTCTTATCTTCAGTCATTTTGTTAATATCTTTTTTAAAGAGAGAATAAATAGCACAATCACACAGTAAATTTTTAATGGACAATTTTCAGGTGTTCAATACTAGCTGTTAAACCAGATTTATCCTCTCTAGATTTCATTCTGACAGAGAGCAAATACGTTCCTTTTTTATTTTTTCACAACTACATATTACAATACATACATTATCAATTAAATTGCACCAAACTTCATCTACAATGTAAAAGCAAATACCTATCCAAACAAAATAAATACATGTACAGATGAAAAACACTACAACCCAAATCAGGAAAGATGTGTGTTACAGGTCCCCCACATCACCCTGGACATCACAAGTGCATCAAGTCAAGTGAATTTAAGCAGATCTTCCCATGAAACAATTTTCAACCAGGTCATGACCAACTGATAAACAGTATATCTCAAAGGAAAAAACAAAACCAAAAACAAAAGAAAACAAAAAGTAAAAAGCTCAGCTAGAGTCCAACTGGTGAAATGTGTCACATAAAAAGTCCATTGAGAAGAAAACAGGGACCAACCCAAGAAATCTCGACTTCAAGTTATTTCCAGACTGAATAAACAAGATGCGGTGCTGCTAAAACCCAAACAGAAGGAGAAGGTTCCAGAGCGTAGTTGTCAAAAAATCACTCCATTGAAAACTCAATTTAATTTTTACCACAAAAGGTGTTAAGGCTAAGAGTGTACAATTAATAATGTTTGAGAACATTTCACTTAAGACAGCATGGATGACACCACTACTGAATAGGGCTACAATTAATAGTAAGACTCACAGCAAGAGACGTTAATTACTTAGCAGTAATATAACACAAAAAATGACTAATTAGTTCTCTATTAAAACTGAAAAGATGTATCAAGTTGAACTACAGCATAATTCTGGGGCTCATGTCAGCTCTACATATTCTTTTTAAATTACTTGTTCAACAGAATTAACCCAATGATTTCTTAAATAATAATTTATTATCATTGGCACTTAGGATCCCATAACCATAAATCTGTACTAGATCATTTTCGTATTTGTCTCCACCCAGAAATATTAAACTCTGTAGCAAAGTTTACTCTATGAGCTCTGGCTACTTTGGGGTTGAAGTCATGGACAACCTCACTGAAGGGGATCTGTCCCAGTATGAAAGGAACATAAACCCTACATTGACTGAACACTCAGATTGGAGGGCCTGTCAGTATTCCCAAATATCCTGGCCATCACCACAGGAGTAGAAAAGAAGAACAATGCACAATGCTGTCAGACAGCCCAAATCACCTATACCATCTACTTTTCCTCTAATCTAAAGGACCATGGGGCGCCTGGGTGGCTCAGTCGTTAAGTGTCTGCCTTTGCTTAAAGTCATGATCCCAGGGTCCTGGGATCATGCCCCATGTCAGGCTCCCTGCTCAGCGGGAAGCCTGCTTCTTCCTCTGCCACTCCCCCTGCTTGTGTTCCCTCTCTCGCTGTGTCTCTCTCTGTCATATAATAAAATCTTTAAAAAATAAAATAAAAAAATAAAAATAAATAAAGGACCAGTGACCCCAAATGTTCCCTGGAACCCCCTTGTTCACATCACTGTTCCCTGGCATCAAAAAGAAACAAAGATCAGGTTCTAGTACTTTACAAACTCCTAAAAGGCCAAGACTACCCTAGAATAAATTAAATAAGCTAATGTGTCAAGCATATATAAAAACATGAAAAGGTTTGTTAGATTTGCCTCACATAATAAGGAGACAGAAAAACAATGTTAAAAAGAAAGCAATGCACAAGGTCAGCAAATAAATGATAGGATTCTTTTGGTGCTGATAGACAATCACTTACTTGACTCCAGATCATAAAATGAGTAAAGTTTCTCCGATTCAGACGGTGTTTCTTCCATCTATGAGGCAAAGGGGGAAAACACCAAAAACAACTTCAAGTGCTCCAATATATCAATGAATAAATTTGAATCTCTTTAGATATTGAAATGAAACTCTATTTAATGAGACAATGCTGCATATATTCCTCCTCTTCATCACTTTCTGAGAGTTGAATTATTCAATCAGTAACAATTTTAAAATAAAATCTGTTATGACTTACCCCATCAATTTGATTTCCAATTGGAAAATTCTTTTATAAGAAGTTCTCACACTTTTATTTCTTTTCCCCAGCTCTACCCACAGACTTGTATCACTGTAAGGATTTTACTACTAATCATTATAGAAAAGCAAAGATGGATGAATAAAAATAAGAGTTTACCACAAACTGCAACCTTCACCAAATTACCTTACCTTAAGTCAAAAGTCATCAATGTCCTTATCTAAAACATAGGAGAATCATAGATTCCCTGGGTTCCTGTGGGGATGAAATGAGGTCTATCCTGTAAAGCAATTAGCACGGGGCCTAGAAATCCTAAGTGCTCAATAGACCGTATCTATTATTATTATTATTATTATTATTATTATTATTATTATTATTATTGCCTAGAAATCCTAAGTGCTCAATAGACCGTATCTATTATTATTATTATTATTATCAGTGCTTTCTATTAGATTCTGATCCAGTAGGTCCTGGTTCTCTATCATTCTGATATTAATAAAGTAAAAAAAAAAGTTCAGCTTCAAATATAATGATCATACTTTTAATATCTAGCAACTAAAGAAATGCATAACAAAGTTGATCTGAATTTATTAATGCTTTGAAATAAATTTGTATTTTTTAGTTCCACACAATATATATATTTGCAAATTAGTAGCTAAATATATGATAGGTGTTATATACTCAGTCCAAAGACAATTCCCATTTGGTATTCCACATCCAGATTTTTTAGAAGTGAGATAAATTGATATATAACACTGTGTTAGTTTTAGGTGTAAAAACATACTTTTACATGATTAAAACTCTCTATAAAATTTTATAGCCTTCCCCTACCCCAAAAAAGTCAATAAACAACAGGACAGAACAGAGCTGGAGCCTGAAATAATTTGAGAAAGAGACATTCACATGAAAGCTTTTGGTAAAAGGGAGTCTGGAGGGTATCGCCACAGAACCCAGTGTTGGTTTAGGCAGAGTAGGGGAAAGACTGAAAAAGCAATCTCAGTGAAACCTGTCTATAAAAAAAAAAAACAAAAAAAACCACTCATCCATGTAAGAGTAATTATCATCATCATGTGATTAATAGGGAAATGACAAGTTTTTGTCTTAAGATACTCCTTGGTATAATCTACCTTCTACCTTCACATGGGTTTAAAGTAGGCCTTAAATAATAATAATGAGGCACCTGGGTGGCTCAGTCGGTTAAGCGTCCTACTCTAGCCTTCCGCTCAGGTGGTGATCTCAGGGTCATGAGACTGAGTCCTGCCTCCGGCTCTGCACTTAGCAGGGAGTCTGCTTAAGATTCTCTCTCCCTCTGACCCTCCCCCCACTCACACCCTTTCTGTCTCTAAATAAATAAATAAAATCTTTTAAAAAAATATATGAATAATACATACAACTGCAAGTGCTTTGGTTAATTAAAACCCAAGCATGGGGCGCCTGGGTGGCTCAGTTGTTAAGCGTCTGCCTTCGGCTCAGGTCATGATCCCAGGGTCCTGGGATCGAGCCCCGCATCCGGCTCCCTGCTCCACGGGAAGCCTGTTTCTCCCACTCCCTCTCCCCCTGCTTGTGATCCTGCTCTCACTGTGTCTCTCTCTGTCAAATAAATAAAATCTTAAAAAAAAAAAAAAAAAAACCCAAGCATATTTCATGAGTTTTATACTCACAAGTTTGAAAACAACTCTGCCAAGCAGTCGAACAGAATCCGGGGGATACCTGGGTTTGCAGCTTTTAAGGCATTTGCATTCCCACTTGTGGTCTGGCCAACCTTTTTTCTGTTAAGACAAGAGTGGGGAGGGCATATGTTGTAACTTTCATTTACACTGGTTTTGACGTGGAGAGTCATCAACATTAATTTAATGTCAACAGCCTAAATATAACTGCAAAATAGAAAACGAAAGCAATATTCTAATACTATTAATGATGCAGAATCTAGTCTTTTCTAAGCATGTAATTACCAGGCGTGGACATCAACAATTCTCCTCCACCTCTGCCCTTTAATTTACCCCGTGGTTATTACCTGGCTGGTGGAGTCCAAGGAAGAATCATTATGGCTTACTTAATAATTTATAAGATAGTCTTTTATCTTTTAGCTGATTAAATAGGATTCAATAAGAGGCAGTAATTTTGAATACAAAAAGAAAATATCACACCAAATTAGAAAATAAACACATGGTTCAAGAAGATCAAAACAGGGCAGATAGCCTTCTGAATTTCTGTGCTGCTTTAGAGAGTATAGAAGTATCAGGGGCTAATATAACAATAAATATGAAACCTTTTGTTTTTGAAGACCATACAGCAAGGGGTTATTAACTAAAATGACCAAATGTCATTTGCCCAGGACCGCTGTGGTTTATTTATGTTGTCCTGGCCTAATCATTAATAGTACCCCTTTTCATTCTGAAAAGTGTGCTGTGGATGATAAATTATTCGGTCACTTAACCCACAATCCTACCTATGTGCTGGTGTGGCTGAAAAGACCAACAAGCCAGTCACCAATCCCGCATCGCTGAGAAGAGCCAACAGTGGGGAGGAGGACACTGTCTCCCTGAATCTTGGAGTCAGAAATGTCATGGCTCCTTCACAGGGAATGACCTCTATAGAGAAATACAATGCAGAGTATCTAAGACTTAACCCTGGTGAGTGGGAAAAGACTCGACTAAATGTCTGATAGGTTCTATTCCAACTGAGAGCTGGAAGTTCCATCACTGAAATGCCTGACACTCACACACATTCTTGCTTCAGAAACTGTAAATATGCCTCCCAACTTCTGGCCCTATAAAATCCCTCCAGGAGGAACTCTCTCTTTTCTACCTATAGCACAAACACGCAGTGCAACCAGAAATACAAATCTGGGGACACCTGGGTGGCTCAGTCGGTTAAGTGTGTGACCTTGGCTGGGGTCGTGATCTCAGGGTCCTGGGATGGAGTGCCACATCGGGCTCCAAGCCCAGCGGGGAGTCACCTTGTCCCTCTGCCCTCCCCCTACTCGTGCGCTTGCGCACGCTCTCTCTCTCTCAAATAAATACATTTTTTTAAAAAGTCAAAAATGATGCAGCTACTTTGAAACTGTGAGTTTCAAGCCAGCATTTTGCTCAGAAAGACTGCCAGTGTTGAGTTCCTGGGTGAAGGTGTGGCTTGTCTGCTATTTCCTACAAACCCAAATCTTGAAGGCAAGGTTTGCAAGGGGTACAATACTTCTTTCATCAACTGAACCCATGACTGCCTCACTTCATTTCTTCTTATCCACTACAGCAATGCTCTTAATGTGATGTTTGTGATCTTTTTGCTTTTTTAGTATTTATACTTCACTCACTTCTAAACAAGACTGAGTTGCTTCCAAATGAAGATGTATATGAAGTAAGGTTGTAAAATTAGAAATGGAAAAATGTTGAAGTTACAAAAAAAATAGTCCTCAACCATTTACTTAGCTTTCTGCAGTATGTCAGACACACGGCTAAGCAAATAAAAAAGGATATTTCATTTGATTTTTCACAATAATACAAATGGTAGATATTATCCTTACATTAAAGATGACTAAAGTAAAGCTGGGTGGGATCTTACCACCAAGCTACATAAACACAAAAGAGAGTAAAAATTCTTAGTATCCTACTCATGAGAGCTTGATAATCACCATACGTTTATTTGATTTGCTTTTTGGCAAGGCAAAAAATAAAGCATAATGGCTTATATAATTCTCATCTGACAGAAAAGAAAAACACAAGCTTTACCAAGTATTAAATCACAAGAGGAATTTATTCCAAGAATGCCAATCAACGTACTGGACAATTATAATGGCCATCATATAGCTACTTTCAATGTCAGTACTCACTAAACTGCATAATATTAAACTGTAAGTCAGTAAAAGAAAATGTTTCTATTATTTAGGGGGCTAGTCTTAGACCACCAATTAGCAATTTATCAACATGGGTGAGATCTCTTAAAAAATTATGTTCCATTGTCAATTAAGTTTGAAAACCGCTACATAATACACACCCTGCTTAGAGAATGGAAGTAATTTAGTTTGCTAAAAAGCTCTGCATGAAAGAAACTTGTATAACTTAGTTAACACAGAGTTTCCTGTGATTGTTACGGCCATCCTTTGGGAAATTAGGTTGGTATATATGGACTCAGATATAGCTATTTACTTTCTTTCCTTCACCTGATCTTTCAGCGAGAGTGGGTTTAACAGACAAATTCATGATCATTCACACTGATAGAAAACTAGAGTGCTAATATTTTTTATTTCTGACTGACGGGTGAACCACAACTTTGGTGGAAGAGTTTTCATTTAGTATTAATAGTTGAGAAGGCTGATAGATGCCCTCATTGGACTGGCTGTGTAGGCAGGAATGAACCACAGTACGAATGGGTCTCTGAGAAAGCCCTCTGGCCCTGTTCAAAGCCTGAGCAAGTGTACAGATGACAAAGGATGGCACCTAGCAAAAGAAGGTTGAGACCATTTGGACCAAAAAAAATCTAAAAAGAAGATTTTATTCAACACTTGTAAGTACAAGAGATCATCCACAACTCCTTTGTTATGTTCTGAGCATCTCAGTCTCCTGCTAGCTTACCACAGTGAAGTAACTACAAAATGTACCCCTAGGTAACGAACCTGTTGATCGGTTAGATAACATTATTTAGAATTAAACATCCAAATTTTGGAGAATTCCTGTCAAAACAACTTTAGGTCTTCAGCATAATTAATATTGCACTCCTATTTCTCAGAAATTAGACTAATTAGAAACTAGACAGTATGCTTCTTAAAGCTATTCCTAAATCAATGCATGAAAACACCAGAGAACATACTTATCTTCCCATTTGTTTCAGGAAAAAGATACTCATTCTTTTCATCTAAAAACCAAATTAGATCTATATAAATATAGAAAGTAATCATACCACTTAAAACTGGTCTATAGCATAGTGCCAATGTACAGCCTACTTCATATCTCTCCATGATATTAAAAACCATGTTTTTGGGGCGCCTATGTGGCTCAGTTGGTTAAGCGACTGCCTTCGACTCAGGTCATGATCCTGGAGTCCCGGGATCGAGTCCCACATCGGGCTCCCTGCTCGGCGGGAAGCCTGCTTCTCCCTCTCCCACTCCCCCTGCTTGTGTTCCCTCTCTTGCTCTCTCTCTGTCAAATAAATAAATAAAAATCTTTAAAAAAAAAAAAACAAACATGTTTTTAAAACAGTAATTATTAGGATTTACTGCTCAGCATCACCATCGCATCTTACCATACGGCTCCCTAACAGAAGCATACCACAGAAAAGGCTTACAAAGCAATCTCTTTAATAACCCCATTTGACACTGAAGCAAAACCTCACAATCTCACAAGAGCATTATCTAAATTGTACAAACTTTAACCTTGGTCTAGACATCAACAGCACATAATATATCTGCCAGTTTTTCAAAGACAACCTCCTTGATTTACTTTTTCCTATTTTCTTCCCTCACTGCAATGTGGGATGTAATTAAGATTTTTTTCACAATATTGGCTGCAATGCTTCCTGTTCTGAAAGCTGAACATTATCAATGATGTACAATAAGCACAAATTAGCATGAAAGACAAATGAAATTAAAATATTGCATTAAGATACAAAGACAATGGGAAAAAGAATTTTGGATGGAAAAAGGAAATGAAGACATCTACAATGATTCCCCATGTCAGTACATACAGGACTCAGAAACCACTCTGGAAATCTCTATATTTTCATGTTCTATAGTACTTATAGTGACTCAGAACAAAAACTAATTAAGTAAACCAGTAGCTCCCAGTGGGGGTAACCCTAATCTTGAGGGTTGTTTGGAAAATGTATGGGAGCATCCTTATTTGTTAGGATGCCTGGGGAGAGACATGGGCACTGAGTGGCCAGGAACCAGAGATGCTGGACATCCCACGTGGGATAGCTCCATACAATGAAGAATCAATTCTTCCAGGCGCCTAAGTGGCTCAGTCAGTTAAGTTTCCAGCTCTTCATTTCAGCTCAGGTCATGATCTCAGGATCGTGGGATCGAGCCCCACATCAGGGTCCACACTCAGTAGGGAATCTGCTTAAGGATTCTCTCTTCCCCTCCCTCTGCCCCTCCCATGGTTTGCATACTCTCTCTTTCTAAAAAGTAATAAATAAATAAATCTTAAAAAAAAAGAATCAATCATTCCAAATCCAAGATGACTTTTAAATATCCAATCATTTGAGCCTGGTTTGGGTAAAACACATGACCTGGGCTCAGCAGATATTTTTTCTGTAAGAAGACCAGATTCAATGATCTTGGAAGGCAGCCTCCCAATTATAAAATCGATGACTCTGTAATATCCATAGGAACAGATATCTGAATTATGTCAAAATAGGTCCGAAACTTGCCCACATTAGGCTTACATAGCTGAAAATTTGGAACAGTATTTTTTTCAAATTTTGGATCATTAAGGATGAAGAAACTGGCTTAAAATATACAAACAGAAAATAAATTCTTTTAAGTCATTTATTCAACAATTTTATCACTAATACCACTAACTGAACATCTTCTGTCTGAAAGACTGTTATGATCTTTTTACCACATAGTCATGATCCATTCCACTCACAAACAATATTGACAGAGATTTCCTATGAGCATAACTTGGGATAGTTGAGTTGCCATGAAACTTGCAGGAAAGAAAAGAGACCCAACAGCTATCCAGTCCCTCACAAACCATTTAATAGCAAATAAACAGTATCTCCCTCTTCATGCTTCAAAAGCAGTCCAGTATTGAATTTCAGGTTGGCAGATACACAAAAGTCTAAAAAGTTGGAAAAAGAAAACTGGAAAGCTAAGCCAGGTGTCTCAGCTGACTGACAGATATTGATTAAAATCTTGCATAAAATCTCCTCAGAGCACACAAGAGACCTAGTGATAGACTTTAGACTTGCACTTTCAAAGCTTACTGAATGCTGCATCAAGTGTAGAACAAGAGTGCCTTCCCACTAGCCTCAATCAAACTAGACAGATAGACCCAAATATAAAGATGGAGTAAGGCAGGAGAATTGTCATAGGGCATCAAATTGACAGAAGAAACAAGAAAAAGTATTCCTTCTTCGGAAAATGGAAATTACGGTCTCCTGGTTAACTGAGGAATCATATAATAAATAATAATATTAGTACCCCAAAGTGATTCAGTGATCATCTAGTGTACGATTCAGGTCAAATCCATTCTGCCACCTGCTTTTATAAAGTATTATTAAAACATAGCCACCCTTACAATCTACACTCCCTCCTTTCACATGACAATAGAGTTGAGTAGTTATGACAAATCTATAGCCCACAATGCCTACAATATTTATTATCTGAACCACTACAAAAACGTTTGCCAACCTCTGATCTAGTGAGAGATCATATGAAGATGGAAAGACCTAATTGATATATTTTAGCTAGAAAGGCAAAATAACTCATTTACCTCTACAGACTTCCAAACTTCTTTGAAAGAAACCTCCATGCTGGATTAATCAGAATGTCAGCACCAAGTTCTAGAGTAACATGGTGATGGAGCACATGTATTTTAGCCCCTGGTACAAGTAATTATCAAGTTTTTAACTCCCAAAGTGTATTAGAATGGCCGTCAATGAATGAGGAGTTCAACATCATGTCTAGAAAGTGGAGGTAAGAGAAGCTACACAAACAGGACAGTGGAGGCCACATCAAATGGCAGTTACCCTCAAAGTCTTTTCTGAGAGGGGAGCCAACCTACCAAGCAGAAATCCAACAGGAATCTAGCACCAAAGAGTTTATGTCGGGCACTGAAGGGGATTGAAAAGTAGCATTAAAAAGAGAGACTTAACCAAAAGTCTGCATGGTACCAGTCTGAAAACACCTCTTTACTGCTGGAATGATTTTGAGTAAGCAGAGGAGTGTCAAAATGGAGAATCCAGATAAATTTGAGGAATTTGAGAAACAAGACAGAGGATCATAGGGGAAGGGAGGGAAAAATGAAGTAAGACGAAACCAGACAGGAAGACAAACCATAAGGGACTCTTACTCTCAGGAAACAAACTGAGGGTTGCTGGAGTGGAGGGGGGTGGGAGGGATGGGGTGGCTGGGTGATGGACATTGGGGAGGGCATGTGCTATGGTGAACGCTGTGAATTGTGTAAGACTGATGAATCACAGACCTGTAACTCTGAAACAAATAATACATTATATGTTAATAAAAATTAATTAATTAATTTTAAAAAGAGAGAGCAGACACGAGGTGGATAGGGGTGTGGGGAAGGGGAAGAGGGAGAGAGGGAATCTTAAGCAGGCTCCATGCCCAACACAGAGCCAGAAACAGGGCTCCATCTCACAACCCTGAAATCATGACCTGAGCCAAAATCAAGAATCAGACACTTAACTGACTGAGCCACCCAGGCACCCCTAGACAGGACCTATCTTTGTGTTCCAGAACAGAATGTAAATATTAACCTTGATAATACAAAAGTGAAGGTACAACTGGCAAATTATGGGAAATAGGGTGATAAGAGAGGGATCAGTGGGAACACTAATATGTTCACCTTTAAAAGGAGGGAGTCAAGAGACACTGTCTATAAAGCAGATCCCCCTTATCCAAGAGGGATAGTTCTAAGACTCCAGTGGATGCCTGAAACTGCAAATAGTACCAAACCCTATATATACTACTTTTTTCCTACACATACACACCTAGGAGATGTGACTAACGGGTAGTATATACAGCGTGAATATGCTGGACAAAGAGATGATTCAGGTCCCACATGGGAGGAATTGGACAGTGTGGGACAGCGCAAGATTTCACCACGCTTCTCAGAACAGCATGCAATTTAAAACTTACGAACTGTTTATCTCTGGAATTTTCCATCTAATATTTTTGAGATGCAGCTGACTTCAAGTAACTGGAAATGCAGAAAGGTTAATTGTGGCTAAGGGGAGATGACTATTCTTGATAAAACATAGATGGAGGTTTGCCCATATTGTTTAAAGTTACAAACTCGAGAAGGGGAAATTGATCCTAACAGATGTGTAACAGTTATCCCGAAACTAACAGGGCCAAAGCAGATTTTTCCGATCTGAGATGTCTTACATAGTCTTCCCCACATCATAAATGCAATCATCATCTTCCCAAATGCTAAAGCCAAAAACAAGTCTTTCTATATTCTTCTTTCCCTCCCCATCCCATATTCATTCCCCTTTTATTTTTTTTAAGATTTTTTTTTTAAAGATTTTATTTATTTATTTGACAGAGAGAGAGATAGCTAGAGCAGGAACACAAGCAGGGGGAGTGGGAGAGGGAGAGGCAGGCTTCCTGCTGAGCAGGGAGCCCGATGTGGGACTCGATCCCAGGACCCCAGGATCATGACCTGAGCCAAAGGCAGATGCTTAACGACTGAGCCACCCAGGCGCCCCTCCTTTTATTTTTTTCATGCAGTCCCCGCCCCTCTTCTGAGCTCCACACAAGCATATCAGTTACCTATTCAACATCTCCACAAGTATGTTCAATAGGCACAAACTCAAAACTTGGGTATTAAACTTCCCCTCCCAGAACCTGCTCTTCCCTTAGATTTCTGTAAGTCACTAAATGGCACCACCATTCACCCAAAGCTGCTCAGGTCAGAAAGTTGGAAGTCACCTCTGACTCTTCTTTTTGCCTCACCTCTTACATCTAACCTATTGGCAAACGTTCAGCTACACCTTCAAAATATGTCTCAGATGCAATCATTTCTGAAAGCCTCACTGCTACTATTCTAATCCAAGCCATCCAAGCTCTTGACTAGATCAGTGCTTAGCACACACTGAACTCTCGAACCAATGAATGAATATTCAGCATATTCAGGCAATGCTTCCTTCAAATCTGCCTGATCCTCTTTGGTGCCACTACTGTAATCCTAGCCACCATCATATGATGACCAGATTACTATCATAACCTCCTGACTGGCTCTTCATCCCCTACCTTTACTCCTCTGTAAGCTATCCCCACAGCAGTCAGAAAGATTCCTTTAAAATCTCAATCACACATTAATAATGACCCTCCTTCCCCCCTTACAACTCTGTAGTAGCAGCCCATCACACACAGATGTATATTTTTATGTATATTTTTAGCCATAGCATATAAGGGCCTTACCATAACCCAGCCCCTCCCAGCTCTCCAATCTTATCTCCTACAACCTCTGCTGCTGCCCCTGGTCCACCCTCTGGCCTTCTTTTTTTTTTTTTTTTTAAAGATTTTATTTATTTATCTAAGAGAGAGAGAATGAGAGAGAGCACATGAGAGGGGGGAGGGTCAGAGGGAGAAGCAGACTCCCTGCCAAGCAGGAAGCCCAATGCGGGACTCGGTCCAGGGACTCCAGGATCATGACCTGAGCCGAAGGCAGTCGCTTAACCAACTGAGCCACCCAGGCGCCCCACCATCTGGCCTTCTTATCCTTCTTGAACACACCATATTCATTCTTGCTTTTCCATTTGATGTGCATCCAGCCTGAAACTCTTTTCTCCCAATCTTGGCATGTCTTGATTACTTCTTTCAGGTGTCCACTCAAATGCCACTCCTGACAGGTCTTAGATTGACAGACAGATTAAGAGATGATAAGACAAGTAGATAGACAGGTAGGTAGGTAGGTAGATAGATAGGTAGGTAGATAGAGACAGATCTCGTTACAAAGAGTATAGATATATCTATATATTTCTCCCAATGTCTATACATTTGATATACAGAAATATGTATACAGTGTGTGTACATAGGTACACATATATGTATATATGTATACACAAACACACAAAACAACCTCCCAATCTCTATGCTTTTACCCCCTTTATTTTAGGCACAAAGATAATATTATATATCACTTTATTAATTTATTACCTGCCTTACTGAGAAAATATAAGTTCCATTGGGCAAAGGCTTTCTTTCTGTGTCTTGTTCAATAATATTGTGCCAGAGCCTAGAAAAGTCCTGGTGTTGACCCTATTTGCTAAGTAAATCAGTGGATGGATGGATCCATAATCAGGTCCTTCCTATCCTCACTCACTAGCCTCACCTCCAACTCCTATTTTTTCCTGTATTTATTTTTTTTTAAGACTTAAATTTTTTTAGTGGAGTTTTAAATTCACAGCAAAATTGAAAGGATGGTACAGAGAGAGGATGCCCATATACTCCCTAACCATTCCACATGCACAGCCACCTGTATTATCAACATCCCCACCAGATGGGACATTTATTACAAGGGATGAACCTACAGTGAAATATCATTATCGCCCAAAGTCCACGGGGAACACTGTTGCTGTCCGTTCTATGGGTCTGGACACATGTACAGTAACGACTATCCACCATTATCCAACTCCACTTTCTTCCTCTAACATGACAAGTTTGTTCCTGCTTCAGTTCCTTCACATCTGCTGTTCTTTCTATGTAAAACATCTGTTCCAGAGCTTTCCATGGCTGGCTATTTTTGGCAATTAGATCCCAGGTCAAATGGCACCTCTACAGGAAGTCCTTCTGTAATCACCTTTTCAAAGGTGAGCTCCTGCTCATCCAAAGCACATTCACTCATATAATTGTGGGTAATTGTCCCTATCTGTCTCTCCCGCATCCATAATATAAGCTTTAGGAAAGCCAGGATCTTCTTCACTTGCTCACTGCTAACTGCCCACCACCCCAACCCGCAGAATAACTTAGAACAGGGACTAGCTAGTAGCTACTCAAGAAATATCTATTGGATAGGGGCACCTGGGTGGCTCAGTTGGTTAAGCAGCTGCCTTCAGCTCACGTCATGATCCCAGGGTCCTGAGATCGAGCCCTGCATTGGGCTCCCTGCTCAGCAGAGAGCCTGCTTCTCCCTTTCCCTCTGCCTGCCACTCTGCCTACTTGTGCTATCTCTGTCAAATAAACAAATAAAAAATATCTTTAAAAAAAAAAAAGAAATATCTATTGGATAAACTCTGGAGATAACTATATAGGAAGAGGGAGAAGAAGTAGATGCTGACATAGGTGAGCTAAATCCCCTTATCTACCAGCACAGGAAATCAATGGATAATGCCTACACAGATGGGTCAGGAAATACTTCCCCACGTAGATTCTAAAAAGAACCAAACTCAGATACAGAGAACTGAAAGGCAGTTGCCACAGGCAGGGAGTACGGCATTAGGGAAATGAGTGCAGTGATCAGAAGGTACAAACTCCAGGTTATAAATTTTAAAAGTCTTGGAGATGTAATATACAAGACGGTGACTATAGTTAATAATGTGTGTGTATGGGCACCTGGGTGGCTCAGTTGGTTAAGCGACTGCCTTCGGCTCAGGTCATGATCCTGGAGTCCCGGGATCGAGTCCCACATCGGGCTCCCTGCTCAGCAGAGAGTCTGCTTCTCCCTCTGACCCTCCTCCCTCTCATGCTCTCTGTCTCTCATTCTCTCTCTCGCAAATAAATTAAAAAAAAAAAAATCTTAAAAAAAAAACTGTGTGTGCACATGTGTGTATGTGTGTGTGTGTGTACATACACACGTATTTTTTAAGTAGGCTCCATGCCCAGCATGGAGCCCAATGCAGTGCTTAAACTCACAACCCTGAGATCAAGACCTGAGCTAAAATGAGGAGTCCGATGCATAACCGACTGAGCCACCCAGGCGCCCCAATACTGTATTGTGTATTTAAAAATCTCTAAGATGATAGATCTTAAAAGTTCTTATCACAAGAAAGATTATAATTATTTGTGGTGATGGACGTTAACTAAACTGATCATGATGATCATTTCATGATATATACATATATCACATCATTATGTTACATACCTAAAACTAACACAGTGTTGTAGGACAATTATATTTCAACTAAAAAAAATAAAAAGAAAGATTACTATGGACAGATTATTTAAAGATAACGTAATGTTTCAAAAACTAATTCCAACCAATGAGTATCACTGATGAATGTATTCATTCATTCACTGAACCAATCATGTTACATCTGCATCAGGGAACAATAATGTACCCCCTGAATGAGCCTGGCTATCTAACTGCAGAAATGGCCAATTAAACCAATAATTAAGATAATTTCTGTGTGGGGGCGCCTGGGTGGCTCAGATGGTTAAGCGTCTGCCTTCGGCTCAGGTCATGATCCTGGAGTCCCGGGATCAAGTCCCGCATCGGGCTCCCTGCTCGGCGGGGAGTCTGCTTCTCCTCCCTCTGACCCTCCTCCCTCTCCTGCTCTCTGTCTCTCGTTCTCTCTCTCTCAAATAAATAAATAAAATCTTTTTTTAAAAAAAAAAAGATAATTTCTGTGTGAATAAGGAGGGACACAAACTAGTCTTGGGAGTTTAGGAAAGGAGGGAATGACATTTAATCTGGGTTATAAAGGATAAGTAGAAGGAGTTCAGTAGGTAGGGGGTCAAGTCTGGGTCCAAGCCCAAGGACTCACATAGTCAAAGGCTCAGAAGTAAAAGCGTAGCAAAATCCACAAGCTTGAATTTCATCCTGAGGAACAGGGCCAGGCTTTCCGCTAGCGAGTGACGGCCATGCTCACACTCTAGAACAAAATGATCGCTCTGGCTCCCATGTAGGAAGGAGGAAAGGAGGGGGCAGGAGCACAGACTGCAGTCAGTGTAGCATAGAGGTCAGAGGCACATGCACACGAGAGCTGGTGAAGAAACTAGAGAAGTGAACCAATTTAGATCTTAAGTAGTAAAATCAGCGGGACATGTTGATTAACTGGGCGTGGGGCCAAGAAAGGACATCAACTGAAGATGATTCCAGCCTGACAACTCAGACTGCTGGGTGGTTGGTGGATTATTCACTGCGGTTGAAAATCGAGAACAAAAGCAGTTTTGGGCAAAGATCATGCACTGAGGTCCTGCTATATGGCACTTGAGATATGGGTGCACCACCAAAGTAGAGGTACCCCGTAAGGCATGGGTCTGGTTCTTGGGAGAAAGGAGAAGGCTGGAGATGGAGTCTCAAGAATGATTAATGTACAGATGCCAACTGAAGTCATGGGAGCAGATGGGACTACTCAGCAGGTGAATGCAAAGTGAGCAAAGACAAGCTTGGGGCCCCAAATGTTGGTAGGAGTCAAAAACTTAAATATGATCAAATAATTTCAACCTTTACACGGTATTCTCTTTTTATTTACAATTAGATATGAAGCCAACTTCCCTACAGAACACTCAGTTAATGTCCTATCAGTCTGAAGCCTGGCACAGAACTATTTATGAAAGAAACAAAGGGCTTGGTTTTCTCCATTATTACCATTATTGAGTGTTATATTCTAGACCCCCAACTTATTAAATCGTCCTGTTAGTGCTGACTAATACTAGATTCATCACAAATAAATCAGATCATTCTATAACTAAACATAAAGTGTAAACCCACAAATAAGACTCACATTTTAATTTTTTTGTTAAGATTTTATTTATTTATTTGACAAAGAGAGACACAGGGAGAGAGGGAACACAAACCGGGGGAGTGGGAGAGGGAGAAGCAGGCTTCCTGCTAAGCAGAGAGCCCGATGCGGGGCTCGACCCCAGGACCATGAAATCATGACCTGAGCTAAAGGCAGACTGAGCCACCCAGGTACCCAAGACTCACATTTTTAAAGAGGTCTATAATTACTAAATAAAACAGACCCTCACCCTGCTAATACTTTTTAAAAGTATATAAATTGTAATTTGGTACAGTACACAGCTGCTTATTTTGCTCAGCAGTTAATTCAATCAGAAATGTAGATATTATGAAGCAAGTTAAATCCAGAAGAAGTAAAATAATAGTGAATTTGCTTGAAATTGGTTTACTTGTTAGCAACATTGCAAATTTTGAGTGTGCTTTTTTTTTTAAGATTTTATTTCTTTCAGAGAGAGAGAGAGAGAGGGCTTGCGCACATGCAAGCATGAGCTAGGGGGAGGGGCAGAGGGAGAACCAGGCTTCCCGCGGAGCAGGGAGCCCGATGTGGGACTCAATCTCAGGACCCTGCGATTATGACCTGAGCCAAAAGCAAACACTCAACTGACTGAGCCACCCAGGTGCCCCTGAGCAGCATGCGTTTTTAAAAGAAAACTTAGCCCACTCCTCCTCTTTCATTTCAAAATCACCTATGATGCTCTGGTTATACAGAAATCAGACTAGTTCCCATATATAAGCCCTCGATCGCAATGTACGACACATCATAATAAGGTATCCACAGAGGAATTACAAAGCCACTGATGACAAAACACTCTCCAGTGTAAGAAACAATAGTGAACATAGCAGTCAATATATACATATATGTGAACACTAGGTATGAAGTGTAGATGAACAGTTTTGTGTGTACCCTCCACTCACAAAACAAACACATTGAGATTACCTCTAGAAAACAGAAGTAGGAATGGGGAAGGAAGCTGGAGGAAACATTCACTCTTCTTACTTTAATTTTCTGTTTAAAAATGAAATGTGAAAACCAGTAACACTGAATCCACCCTTATGGGCGTGAGGGATATCACGCCTCATAATACCTCAATAGCCTCCCTCACACGACTCATTGATGCCATGGCCCCACACATCAAATGCTAAGCTAGGGCGCCTGGGTGGCTCAGTTGGTTAAAAGACTGCCTTCGGCTCAGGTCATGATCCTGGAGTCCCGGGATCGAGTCCCGCATCGGGCTCCCTGCTCGGCAGGGAGTCTGCTTCTCCCTCTGACCCTCCTCCCTCTCATGCTCTCTGTCTCTCATTCTCTCTGCCTCAAATAAATAAATAAAATCTTTAAAAAAAAAAAAAAAAAAAAAAACAAATGCTAAGCTAATGAACCAAAGTTATGTCCCTCCGGGGCAAATATATTATAGATTTTATGCTACAAATTCACATCCTCTATATCAATTTCCATTCCGAGGGCATTTGCCTCCTGTTCATTACTGTTCATAGTTCAGTTTGTCAGTTTAATTTTGTGCTGCTTTGTAGGAATCCACAATAATTACAATGTTTAATTCTGTACCTGAAGGGTAAGCTAAACAGGGCAGTTTAAATGCGTATGTTCTGGCCAATCTTTGACTCCCATCCCGCCTCTACACATCCCCATCCCCCTCACACATACAAGCATATGCCCTAGTTGGCTTATATATGATATCTTCCATCTTACTAGCTATTTTCCCATTACTTTCTACAGTATATCTGACGATGACATTATTATTGATGCTACAGTAAACAGTTAATATATGTGGTCAAAGGACATGCACCACAATGAATCAAAATGACATATCCACCCACCAAACTCCCTCAACACATTCTAATCAAATAATGTTTTTTTTTGTCATGAGTGTACTACAAAAGGAGGAAGTAGCATTGGAGAAAAAACATAAAAACTGGGAAAAATAAAAGTAAATGTTTAGGTCATTGAAACTGGAAAGAAAGTTCATCCAGAAGATATATGTAATTTGTCGGTTCTATACATAGTCTTCTTAATTTGAAGTTCCTTGAAACGAATCTCAGTTTCACATGAATAAGATAGATAACATCACCATAAAATAGTCTATCTAGAATTTATCTTGTAGGAAAAAGGATGGCTTTGTTTTCATAATTTCCTTTTTCTTATTATTATTACTAATGATCTTACATAAATCTCGTATCGTTCCGTTACAGAATTTTTGCTTTACAAAATGAGGCAAAAGTAATCCAATTATTTTTCACATTCCCTATTTTTATTAGGGAAGTGTTACTTCAAACCTTCTATTTTAGTATTTTTTGTTTTGTGTTCCTTGGGGATTGAGTTGCACCCTTATTAAAAACAAAACAAAAGCCAGGAAAAAATATGAATACCACAGGAAATAGAAAGCTACACCTAATCAGAATGTTAGAACAAAAATAAAATTTGGGCTTAGAAGAGAAATTAGAACTCTGGATCCAAATTCCACGGCCTATTAGGTATAGGATGTTTGGCAGGTTACTTAAAATTCTGTAGCTCAGCCCCCTGACAGGTAAAACAAGCACAATGGTAGTAATCTCCCAAGATTCATATAGGAGTAAACAAAATAAAACAGTACCTGACACACAGGAGAGATCTTGTAAATATTAGTTCTTATTAGTAGTACAGATTAGGAAGCTGAGGCCCAGAGAATTACCATGCTTTCTTCGGAACAATTTAATGAGCTAATGGCACAACGGTCATTAGAACTTGGGTCGTCTGATTAATTTGTATGCTTGTTTGCTTAGGTTTCTTCTCTCTTAAGATCACTCTATTTGCAGTCTGGAGAAATTACTTTCATAGGAGAAAGTGAGAGAGAGAGCGAAACTCCCTCAGATAAGCATAGCCTAGATGCCGAAAAAGGAAAAGAGGAACACTAGGTGTCCATGTGTGCGTGCACACACACACACACACACACACACCAAAATAAGAAACAAAAATGATGGGTGGAAGGTTGAGAGCAAGTGACACAGACACAAAACCTCCAATTACTTTATTATGATGCAATTCATTACAGCATAATTACATTTCTTATAAAATGATTAATCATAAGGTTAGAAGAAAAGCTTATGTTGAATGTTAATTATACACCCTTTAAAGAATTTTAAAGACATTAACAATGGTAATCTCACAGACTCTCTGTCAGTTGTCCTAAATTAAACTCTTGGAACGCAATTTGGCACTATCTTTAAAAATTCAAAATCATGTATCCTTTTACTCATCGATACAGCTGGGAAGAATTTACCCTACAACTAATTTGTGAAGTGTGCAGAAATGTGTACAAAAAGATGCTTGGTCCATAACTGGCAATACCAAAAAAGTTAAGCATTCATTAAAGAAGAAGTAACAACTGTGGTGCGTTCATGTAATGGAATCAGTGGGATGAGACCAAAGGGTCCTCTGGACAGGTTATAAAATGAAAAGGAGAATTTAGGTATATAAGAATAACCCATCTCTGTTTTTCTAACAAAGAGAATAAATATTCGAATGTGTTAGGAGTAGAAAATGTTGCAAAGACCTAAGAAACTAGGTATCTCTGGACAATGGACTGAGGTCAGGAGGACAAGAAGATAGGAGTGAACATTTTTTTTCATGATATATGGATATTACGTATTTAGTTTATATATATATATCATATAAATGATACTTTACCATACACACTGATTTTTAAATTAAAGGAAAATAAGTTAAAATAAATCAAAGATTATAAAAAACAAAACAAAACAGAAATAGGCCAATGGGCATAATGGAGCACAAATTAAGAGCAGAGAACTTGAAGGTTTCACTTACATAGAGTTGAACATTCCTTTTATTTATTCATTTATTTCAGAGAGAGAAAGAGAGAGAGCATGTGGAGGAAGGAGCAGAGAGAGAGGGACAAGCTGACTCCACGCTGAGCTGGGAGCCCAACGAGGGACTCGATCTCAAGACCCTGAGCTGAGCCAACTGAGCCACCCAGGTGCCCCTGTAGCTGAACATTCTTACCTGACACTTAGCGCTACAGTATTTTGCAACTCGGCATTGAGAACACCGCATCAGCTTTTCCTTCCTGTTAAAAAAAAAAAAAAAAAAAAAAAAATTCACATTAGGAAATGAGTGAGAACCATATATGTTTGAAGAAAGAAACATAAATCAACATACTGATGCCAATATTTTCTGCTCACCCCACTGTACGCTCCTGTAAGATTCAGATTTTCACATTGATAAACATCTTTCATCTTCAATGTAAGACATGGACATAACAGCTAATGGTCCCTTTTTTAAATTGTGGTGAAAAATATGTAATATAATATTTACCACTTTAAACATTTTTAAGTATATACTTCAGTGTGTATTAACAAGTTAAAAAGTCAAGGCCCAAAATGGAGTCGCTTTTCCTAAGCCCTATTATCATGTTTGAGACTTAACTACAGTTTTGGCTCTTCCAAAAATGAAATCTTAAACCAGTCAATCACGGGTACTAGTTAGGTAACCTGCTTGGTAGACCCCTGGTCTCCCCTAAGGAAAGTAACCCACTTTTCACCTAGTATAATTTTCTTGTTGCTGCTCTCTCTGCCTAGAGAAGTCTTTCATTTTGTACAGCATCTCAGGGCTAGTTTCTATCTGCTACATTGGATGCTGCCCAAATCATGAACCACTAAATAAAGCCAATAAGATCTTTAAACTTTACTCAGTTGAATTTTGTTTTTTAGCAAATGGCATTAAGTACATTCACTTTGTTCTGCACATTACAACCACTAATGTTCATTTGAATAAAAAATTAATTAAAATCAGAGATTCCCATTGAGAGCAAAAATTTTACTCCACAGAGGTTTTAACTCTCCATATGAAATACAGAATCCAGTCCCATCAACTAGTTGAAGTATTCTATACTCCTCAGATATAAAAATTTTGTAAGTCTTAACTTATCATATAGTTTAATTATGAATATACTCCTTCTGGAAAATGATTTTAAAATTCCATTAAATCCAGTTACTTTAGACATCCTGAATTGAGATGCTCTAAAGATACATCCCCCTAAATCACCTGTGTAACAAAAAAGCAAAAATGAAAAAGTTGAATTATAAAATAAGAATAAATGTGATGATAAAATTAATAGTGACAAACAAAAGGCAGGAAGGACTGTGGATAAATAGAGGGTACCCAAGAGCATTAAAAGTCAAACTGTAATATTACTATTAGTAACAAAAAAAGAACAAATCCTTCTAAGCACTTCTAATGCACCAGGTACTCTTCATAGATTTTTACATCGATGACTTACACTTACTTTCAAACAGTC
Organism: Mirounga angustirostris; assembly: GCF_029215605.1. NCBI lineage: Eukaryota > Metazoa > Chordata > Mammalia > Carnivora > Phocidae > Mirounga > Mirounga angustirostris. The sequence continues at coordinate 64,924,385 of NW_026991714.1, forward strand.
CTATAAGTAAGCATTCTTATTATGACAACTTTACAGATACTTTAATTCATTTTCAAGAGATAAAAAGTAAAGAGCAGTGCAAACACCATAAAGGGCAGGTGGCAGGGATACTGAAAGGGTAAGCAAGAATCCTAAAGAGAATAGGAACCTAAACATACCTTCACTTCTGGGACAGCGAGGGTCAGACATGGAACATAAAACACAGGGAGAGGTTAAAATCTAAGTAAAGGGAAGCCAAAATGCCTCCCTTCACCAAGTATAGAATTGTAGCCGCCACATATCAACACCCCAGGCAACAATGCAAACCCAGTAATCTGGCCTTCAAGTTCTTGGCTTTGACCATCAACCATATTACCGCTCTTGGATAAAAATGGATACAAACAAAATCCACCACGGGGCGCCTAGGCAGCGAAGTTGGTTAAACAAACAACTTTGGCTTTGGCTCAGGTTGTGATCTCAGGGTCGTGAGATCAAGTGCCAGGTCAGACTCCGCACTCAGCACAGAGTCTACCTGAGATTCTCTCTCCATCTGCCCCTCCCACTCATGCTCTCTCTCTCTCTCTCCAAAATAAATAAACCATTTAAAAAAAAATCCACCCACTGGCTTTTTATGAGACACACTTCAAATAAAAGGACATACAAAGGAGGATGAAAACGATATGCCAGGCAAATATTAACCTGAGAAAAAGCCTGTGTAACTACATCAATTTCAGGGGGAAAAAAGGACTTTACAGTTAAAGATCTTGTCAGAGATGAATAAAGTCAATACTCAATGATAAGAGACTCTGATCCCCAAGGTGTAGGAACCTAGTGACAAATATACCCAGTCTCAAAATATAAGAACAAGTAACAGATCTGAGGGAAAAATGACCAACACAGTAAGTTAATACATGTTAAGGCCCTTAAAATAGTGCCTGGAATATAGTAAGTACCATGTAAGTATTAGTCATACCTATAGAAAGATATAAAGTCTTTTTCAGGAATTCACAGACCAAGCAGATAAAGAATAAGGAGCTGAATAATTTATTTGATCTCATAGTAAGTACAGACCCTTACACCTGTTATATTAAGTATATTCAAAAACTCCTTTTAAGCATCCACTGATCATTTACAAAACATGCCCAGAAAGTAGACCACAGAGCAAATTTCAACTCACAGCCCTGAGATCAACAGTCACACGCTCTACTAACTGAGCCAGACAGGTGTCCTGAAAATACGAGATTAAATAACGAAAAAATATAAAAACTTGTGAGATAAAGCAAACATCATACTTACAGGAACATTTGTAACTTCAAATGTTTACATTAAAAAGAAAAACTGAGGGGCGCCTGGGTGGCTCAGTCAGTTAAGCATCCGCTCCTGATTTCGACTCAAGACATGATCTCAGGGTTGTGGGATCAGGCCCTGCGAGGGGCTCTGCACTCAGTGAGAAGTCTGCTTGGGATTCTCTCTCTCCCTCTGCCCCTCCCCCACCCCTCTCTCTCTCAAATAAATAAGTAAATCTTAAAAAAAAAGAAAAACTGAAAATCAAGGAGATAAACATGCAAATCACGAATTTAAATGTAAAAATAGCAGAAAACAAAGGAAAGCAGGAAGTTACACGACAAATCCACAAAACGAAATAGAATACAATGACATAATAGAGAAGACCGATAACATAAACAAATGTCTTGCAAGATTACATAGGAGGAAGTTTACAAATAAATAACAAAATGGAATGGAACTCAAGATTCAGTAGACTGAAAAACAAACAGGAGAGAATTCTGACAGAATTTTCCAATCTCCTTAACTCTCCCCATAAAAAAAATGACAGTGCAAGTAAGACAGCAAACCTGAGTATCACTCCCCGCCCTGGGAAACATCCCAACAAACCCAAAATATGAACGAGGAGAGGAAACCACTACCAGCTCTGAGACTTAAATCAATATATTTGTGGGAGAAAAACAAAGAAGGCAGCTGGGCTCCCAATAAGCCTGAAAACAAAAGAAGCCCCAAACTGCCAAAAGATACCCAGTGTGTCCAGGCACCCTGAGAACAGGTAGCCAAAAGCGGGGGAGGATGCTTTGTGCAGGAACAGTCCTGAGGATGAGTCACTGGGGTCCCCTGAATGCCACCTTCCTCAGACCTGGCTCTTCAGATTTTCCCTCATCTCCCTCTTTCTGGTATAAGTTATTCAGAGGCAACTTCTGTTCCTTGCAAATTAAAAGCCCCAGCAGTATGAAGTGTTTCTTCTCAATTTTAAAAATTAATGAGCAGAATCAAGATACCTCAGGTCAGTGATGAGCAGGTTAGCAAGTCAAACTCTGTCCTCTCCCTCCCATAGCTACCAACCCAGAGCTTTAATGAATTTTAACACAGAATGTTGGCAAAGTAAATACCAAAATTAGTCCAAGTGCCTAAATAATTTAATCATTTTGATGTGTGAAGGAAACTCCTTGAGTTATTTAAATGTTCAGTTATTTTTATATATCAAATAACTAAGCAAATTTTTCTCAAGTTTCAAAAAAAGGTCAACTGAATCCAAGAGAAAAGTTTGTGTGTTTGATCAGAAAACCACTGAGCCTTGGTAGAGTTACTGCTTCTCTCTCAGGGGGAAGATTCAGAGCAATAGCATCTTGTGAAGCGAATTCCAGCCCTGCAAAGGGGAATGAGTTAAATGACTTTCCTTCCAATACTAAAATGATTTGGTTCTGCTTCTCTTGTACAGCCAACAAATATAAACTAGATTTGAAGATGACAAAAATGGTGCACGTTCTAAGGCAAATTGCAGTAGTCTCTGAGGCACAGAGAAGTAATGAATACAGAATTTTCACAGATTGCAGAAACATCCTGCTTGCAAAATAATTAGCTCAGGTCCAAATGGACTTCCTGAACAAAAAGCAATCTGCCCCTCCCCACCACTCATGCGCTCTCACTCTCTCAAATAAATAAATAAAATCTTAAAAAAAAAAAAAAAAGGGCAAAGCAATCTAAGGAAATAGGTTAGCAATGTATCAGTAAGAGGAAATGAATAATTTTTTTACCTCTTTTGCCCTCTCCACTTAAGAGATAAATAGTATTCTACCCCCAAATAGAAGATATTAAAATTATTTTACACCAAAATCAGTGTTATCTTTAACTCTACCCACTAAAATAGCAAAAAGGAATCCCCTATCACTTATTCATGCAAACTGTGATATGCTGTAGAACAGTGTCAAATCACAGAAAATTCTTAGGTTGCTCAGTGCCCCAGATACAGTGTGGTTCATAGAGCAAAACAAGTCCTCTCTTCCAAGTAAAGTCTGGGACATAATGAGTTTCTCCAACAGCATAGGCAACAGAAATGTTGAAAGGAAATGAAAACAGAGCAAAATTACTTATTCTTCCAGTATACAAATTAAGAAGTTATATATGAATACAGGAGAAACCACTGTCTCTAAAAAAATCAAAGAAGAAATGATTAATTGGCTCCTTCAAATCACAATAATTGGGGTAATATTTAAGGGAATGTCTCTTTGTCCCTGGTTATCAGCGGGAGAAAGTATCCCAGGGTTTAAAACTCTGCCCTAAATTAATATGGGCAGGTGCCAGGCAGAGGAAAAGAAGTTTCCTGGAAAGAATATAGAAAACAAACAAATTCTAGTGATTGAAATTCCCACCAGCGTGGGCACCTGCAGAATCCATTTTAAACTTTGTGTAGAGAAAACAGTGTATCTACAACACATTCATATATGGTATGCTTAGTACACAGGCAATATGTCTTGATCCCCTAGAAGTCTCCCAGTGTGCCTTGCAGAAGAATCTCACTGTTGGCCAGTCTGGCCCAGGCAAAGGCTCAGGAACCACAAGGAAGCTTATGGTTCCTGCCCTCCAAAGCAACTCATTTGGATGGAGCACAGCCCTGTACAATCAGAAGCAAACCAGAGTACACTATGTGTCTTTGCAGCTGCTTCTTCTGAGCTGAAGATCCGTGGCCAGAAATCTTTTGCACATCTCTGTGCTTTTTCAAGGACCAAAATTTAGTTTATGGCTGATCACTGTGACCTCTGAGAAGAAATGTGAGCTAAGAAAGAGAACAGAGCTCATTAATTAGAGTCTGCATCACTTACACTCGATAAAGAGTGTTGACCATGGGATGTCTGATGTAGTACCCCCTGCCTTAATACAAGGTTTAAGGAAGATTCTCTGAGAACAATCCCTATGAAAATATTCCTTCACACAATTAAGACATAAAATGCTCTGTGGAGTATGAGGAATATGAACTGTCTTATGAATAAAGATATCTAATTTTTTCAAAGGCAAAAACCAAATAATTAAGTGAATGAAGTCTAAATATAATTTTTAAAACAAAGAGAGCAAAGAAATAATATTTCTTTAAAGAATTTTTATGTTTGTAAAGAACATTGAAATCTCAGAATCCTGACTCATTAAAAATGTTAATGTCAGGTACCTGAGTACTTGGCTGTTTCCCCATGGAAATTTCTGAAGCAAATGAAATTCTCCACTATGAAAAGGAGATTATCCTAATAAAGTCATGCAATTCTATCCAAGGGTTGTACAATTACTTTTACTCTGACCAAATAAAATACACTGTAAAATGCTAAACATACAGAGCTCCCTTTGGCATAAATATTCATAGTAATACAGATAAGAAATCTTCCATTTTTGTTTCCAGATGGTAATTATGTTGGTATGGGCCCAAAGGCTTCTTTTTAAATTAAAGAGGTTCACATCCACCATCCAGCTAACTATCAAATAGTTTTTTTTTTTAAGATTTTATTTATATAAGAGAGCAAGAGTGAGTGAGAGAGCACAAGCTGGGGGAGAGACAGAGAGAGAGGGAGGAGACTCCCCACTGACCGGAGAGCCTACACTGGCTCCATACTGGGCTTGATCCTGACCCCAGGATCATGACCTGAGGCAAAGGCAAACGCTTAACTGACTGAGCCACCCAGGCGCCCCTCAAATAGTTCTTAATACAAAATAGCAGATGTGGTCAAAATAACACAGACTCATAATACAGGAAGGCAGAATTGGTTTGGATTCATTTTTCTACATCCCCTATCACTTTATTTCAGATTTCTAACATTCAAAGTACAAAACAAGAAAACATAATGATTAATATTTCAGGAAAAGAAATGAATCTATGATCCACAGTCACCATAACTTCCTGGGCAAAACACAAGCAATTTAAACCCACATTAGTGCTTAGAGAAAAAGCATGGCAAAGCATCTGAGCCAAATGAGTTAAGGGAGGCAGGGCATCTGACTTGGGTACTTCTCTTTCCACTGTTCTCTGGCTCCTAAATTAAAGCTATTGTACTTGGAGAGATAGTGCTACCTGATGAACATAAACTTCAACTGTTAATTCAGCAAGGGTAAAGTAACTGGCCACCAGGTAGACAGCACCCTGCAAGGTCCTGTGTTGATAAATGCAGAGAGGGCACGACAGTCACGGCTCCTAGGAGCTCAGGATAAACAAGGACAGATCAACACATACCACTTGCAGAACAAGCCACAATACAAAACCGAGTTCTGAGAAGCAGCACAGACTATAGGACCTGAGTTGAGATGAAGGAAAAGTCACATTCTGATAAAAAGTGACTAAGAGAAGATGGTAGGGCTGTTGTTAAAGAAAAGGGAAGTCCCCATTACCTAAAAGGGAAAATGTTAGAGCAGTCTAGAGTTCAAAATCGGCACTGCAAGTGCTATGATCTGAATGTGGCCCCAACAACATTCAGGAGTGGAAATCTTCATCCTTAAATGTGACAGGCGCTTAGCTTATTAGGATGGAGCCTTCATAAATGGAATTAGTGTTCTTTTTTTTTTCTTTTTTATTTATTTATTTGAGAGAGAGAGAGGAGCAGGGAGGAGGAACAGAGGGAGACAGAGAAGCACACTCACCATCGAGCAGGGAGCCCGATGCAGGACTCGATCCCAGGACCCTGAGATCATGACCTGAACCGAAGGCAGACGCTTAACCAACTGAGCCACCCAGGCGCCCTGGAATTAGTGTTCTTAAAAAGCACTTCTTTTTAAGCAAGAGCCCCCTCACCCCTTCTACCAGGTGAGGACATAGCGGGAAGTCACCCGCTATGAAGCAGCAAGAAAGCCTTCACCAGAATTGGACCATGTGGCACCTTGAGCTTGGCCCTCCCAGCTTCCAGAACTGTGAGAAATAAACTTCTGGTGCTTAAAAGTTACCCCGTCTGACCTTTTGTTAGAGTAGCCCCAAGGAACTAAGACACCAAGCCCACTCCCTACTGGCAGCGTAACCTTGCAACTTCCCTTGGCCTCAGTTTCCTCTCTGTAATGTGGAAGCAGCACATCACCAGTAAAGGTGTTGGCTGGACCACATGAGATCATCGGTCCAAAGACCCTGCTCACGCTGCACCAAGCACACCATCCAGCACAGAATTAAAACTGAGGTGCTGAGAGTAATATTTTCAGAGCGCTCCAGATAATTTTGTCTATTTCTATGCCCTTCCTGAAAAGAGCTTCTTATATACCTCTCCCATGATTGCTAAGAAAGCAAAACCTACAGGTGGGACAAATCTGGTCCTCTCCATGCACGCCCACAGACACTACACTAGTACCATTTTTTACTTAGCTCTGAATCCCAGGTTTTACCCTCCTAAGTGTTTCACGGCTCAATCTACATTCACTGCAGTTTCTTTACCATTATTTTTAATTTGGATCAGAATGATTAACTTGAGTGGTCTGATTCAAGAAGCTAAAGACATTTTAGGAAAGTTTATTTGTGGAAATGACAATCAGAGAGGATTGTTACAACTTCACTAAAATTAAAAGTCAATCACGAGGGCGCCTGGGTGGCTCAGTTGGTTAAGCGACTGCCTTCGGCTCAGGTCATGATCCTGGAGTCCTAGGATCAAGTCCCGCATCGGGCTCCCTGCTCGGCGGGGAGCCTGCTTCTCCCTCTGACCCTTCCCCCTCTCATGTGCTCTCGGTCTCTCTCATTCTCTCTGTCTCAAATAAATAAATAAAATCTTTAAAAAAAAAAAAGTCAATCACGACTCCTGACATTGTTTTCTTGACGCAAGGTAACGTCTACCACAAGTTAAAGAGAAAACATCTTTACAAGAGCACAGACTTAAACTTTCCTCACTATATGTTTCTCTGCAAAATTTAGCATTATGTGCTCAGGCCCCTCTTCATGTTTAAAACTGGTGACTTACAGCTGTTTTTCAGGCAAAGCATATGAGTAAACTGAAGAAATTTGTGACCAAAATGCAATGCTGAAGAGGGATCTGTTCTAACGACGACATCTGTGTTCCTAAATAGGAAACCTCTTAAGCTCAGTCTAGTAATACGACTCTGGTAAGTCTAAAAGATGTATTCAATTTCCACAAGTCTTCCAGAAATCCAAAATAAGAAAAATGTGAGAAATAAGAAAAAGATGTGATTTCACCCAAAGAGTGAAATCAGAAATCCTTTAAACATATAAGCATTGCTAGTATAAATATCACCCAGCATATATAAAAAAATAAAAATACTGTGAGGGTAGAATTTCAAAGATGTATAAGAATATTTGATCAACATTTTCAACAATATTCTATGACCTAAGTGTTCAAACTAGCAAAAAATGGTCACCTTGATTTCAGTTCCAGGAAACAGTTTGTCACAAAGGAGGAATTCTCTGTATCTTCCTCTAATTAAAAAATGAAACTTAGGAGCACCTGGGGGACTCAGTCGGTTAAGCATCTGCCTTTGGATCAGGTTATGATCTCGGGGTCCTGGGATCGAGTCCCGTATCGGGCTCCCTGCTCAGTGGTGACTATGCTTCTCCCTCTCCCTCTGTGATCTTTCTCGCTTTCACTCTCTCTCAAATAAATAAATAAAAATCTTTAAATAAATAAATAAATAAAATAAAAGTATCACGAGAGTCTCTTGCCCCCCCACTCATGCTCTCTCTCTCAAATAAACAAAATAAAAATGAAACTTAACAACACCATGAATCTAGTTTAGCTTTAACAGCAAAAAAACCAAAAGCCAAATTCACTATCTAATTATACTAATCTCTTCATTTCAGAGGCCCAGAAGCATTTTCTCTTTCTGCCTTCTTTAAAAATTTGCCCTTCTATTTTATAATTAAGTATATTACTTTGTTTAACTTTTAATTACAAATTTCCTCAAGTAGTCTTGGAAATAAGGATAATGAAATCTCAAGTAACTCATTCTCTCTTTTGGAGAACAAAATGAAACTTTAAGTTTATAAAGAAAGTGGACAGGGCGCCTGGGTGGCTCAGTCGGTTGAGCATCCTTGATTTTGGCTCAGGCTGTGATCTCAGGGTCTGGAGATTCAACCCCAGATGGGCTCCTCACTCAGCGGGGAGTCTGCTTGAGGATTCTTTCCCTCTCCCTCTACCCACCCCCAGTGGCGTGCTTGCACGCTCTCTCTCTCAAATAAATAAGTAAATCTAAAAAAAAAAAAAGAAAGTGGACTATGCTGACCTAGTCCCCAAGTAAAAATAAACGTTAAGAGTCCTTAAGACACACAGAATTAAATGTTACACCTGCTAATGCATTGTAATTAAATAAGTTCATAAAGACTTGTATAGAATAATCATTAGCTGGCAACCATGCAATGAGTTAATGGGTCAGTGAGGGGGGTTTTCAAACCTCTGTGGTCCTCCTAAAGGGAGCAGGTGGTATGGTCAATACTGGGCTCTCCCACGGCCCCAACTATCAACCTCACAGATTCCATTTATCAAATGAGGACATTGCTTTTCTCCAAACACTTAGGTGAGATTTTTGGAATGGAAATTTTGCTTAAAGTAGGTATAGAAAGGTAAGACAAATACCAGAATTTGGAACATTGAGAAGACCTATATAGAAAAAATAGGAGAAACTATGACAATGTACCAAAATTGAAGTTAGAAATGTACTAGAAGGAAATTTCATTTGCCCTAAAATTTGGACTTAGGCTCCCAGGTATGGAATAGCGAAGGTAAACTGTGCAGAAAAAATTCTAAGAGAAAAGCACTTTAATACTGGATACTTCATTTATTATTCTGCAACTACAGGTAATAAATATACTTCTTTGTCCCTAAAGTTATTCTAATATAAAATAATAGTCATGATGATAATAATAAAAATAAAAACTCCCTAGAGGGGAGCCTGGGTGGCTCAGTGGGTTAAGCATCCAACTCTTGATTTCGGCTCAGGTCATGATCTCAGAGTCATGGCTCAAGCACTCCATGCTCAGCAGTGGAGCCTGCTTGGGATTCTCTCTCTCCCTTTCCCTCTGCCCCTCCCCCTAATCTCTCTCGCTCACTCTCAAATAATCTTTAAAAAATAAAATAAAGCCAAAAGATAATAATATGAACTAATAATAAAGATTGTACTTAATTTTATTACATATTTGTAAACAGAAATATACGACATTCTCAAAAAAATCGTATTATTTTACACATGCGGTAAGGGATATTTGACAAATATATACTATCTGATCCCTATATAATTATGTATGAATGTGTGTATGTATGTAATAAAGATTTATCACAATGTATTTTACAATTCCATACTGATAGAATTAACATCATATCCACCCTGATGAATATCTGGGTTGATTCCAATGTTTTACTATTATAAACAATGCTATACTGAATACTTCCATTATGCAATGATTTTCAAAACCATTTGATCTCATTCGGGATTTAAAAAGACTAAAAGGACTATAAAGAAGTTTTATTTATGTGGGTTATATCTATAAATATTTGTATAGCTATAAGTATTTACCATAAGAGAGTAAAACTAATAAATTTTAAAATATTAATGCATTTAATAATCCCATTATATGTTGACATAAATAATGTATTTCTATTAAAAAAGATTTTCTGAAACAAAAAATAGTGAGGAGAGCGGTACTATTTTGCATTTTTTAAAATCTCTTTATTGCCTGGCTTAACAGAAGGCAGCTGGATTCTCACTTCTGTTTCTATTGAATAATCACATGTCATATTACTCCTAGAAAATTCCACTGTATACACTAGTGACGGAATGAGACTTAAAAAGGCAAATAATGACTTAATATTATTATAAAAATAGCTTTCACCTTCTAGATCCCTTGAAAGGACCTTGGGGAGCCCACTCTGACTTCCATGGCTTTAGAGTACATTTTCCTAGATGAGGAATGGCTCAGGTTGTGCAAATGCACATCCTGAAGGTTTTGCATTTTGACAAATGCATCTCCAAAGTGGTTGCAGGAATTTTACACTCCCACAGCAGTTTAAGAGTTCCCTTAAATCTATGTTTCGTGAACGCTTCAAGTTGTCAGTCATTTTACTTTCTGCCAGTCTGAATGATATGGAATGTTATCCACTGTGGGTTTTTTTTTTAAATAAAGATTTACTGATTTATTTGAAAGAAAGAGAGAAGAGAAGGGGGGAGAGTCAGAGGGAGAAAGAGAGAAGGAGACCCCATGCTGAGCACAGAGCCAGACCTGAGGCTAGATCTCACCATTCTGAGATGACGAATTGAGCTGAAACCAGGCGTCATCAGAGGCTTAACCCACTGTGCCACCCAGCTGCCCCTATATCACTGTTTTTATTGGGCATTCTCCTGATAAGCAGTCAGATTTTGACCAGCCTATTCAAGTTCATTCACCATTCAAGGTTTCTCTTCTGTGAATTACCTGTTCATAATATTTACCCATTTCCTACTAGGTTGTCTTTTTAAGAGATTAAACTCAATTTATTTTTTAATAAATTATTGACTGTAATTTCTTGTCAGATGCATGCTTTGTAAACTAATTTCTCACAGACTGTGTCTGTATTAATTTCTCAACTAGGCACTATAAGAGAATATAATACAGTAAACCCTATGGCCTGGAACTGAATTCTAGTTTATCACCTAGTAGCTATGTGATACTGAGCAATTTAATCTCTCTAAACCACTAAATACAAGTGAGAATATTAATAGTACCAACATTACTTGGCTGTAATGTGAATTAAGTAAAACATGTAAAACTCTTAACATTGTGTTTGGTTCATAAAAAGTGCTAATTAAATATTAGTCTTCTTATCATCAGATTATTATTATTCCTTTAAGAGATGTTTTTAATAGTAAACTCTCAGGGCGCCTGGTGGCTCAGTTGTTAAGTGTCTGCCTTGGCTCAGGTCATGATCCCAGGGTCCTGGGATCGAGCCCCACATCGGGCTCCCTGCTCCGTGGGAAGCCTGCTTCTCCCTCTCCCACTCCTCCTGCTTATGTTCCTGCTCTCGCTCTCTCTCGGTCAAATAAATAAATAAAATCTTTAAAAAAAAAATAGTAGGGCGCCTGGGTGGCTCAGTTGGTTAAGCGACTGCCTTCGGCTCAGGTCATGATCCTGGGGTCCCAGGATAGAGTCCCGCATCAGGCTCCCTGCTCAGCAGGGAGTCTGCTTCTCCCTCTGACCCTCCCCCCTCTCATGTGCTCTCTCTCTCTCTCTCATTCTCTCTCTCAAATAAATAAAATCTTAAAAAAAAAAAAAAGACTTTTTATACCATGGACTGTGATAGTTCTGGAAATATACGAAACAAAAGACATAGTTCTTGCCTTCAAGGACAGTTGGTGCTACAACAGAAGCAGACTAGCAGGAACAACAATAATGCTTACCAAGCATCTATTATGTGGTGTCAGCTACTGTGCTAGAAACCTGTAAGAGTAGTAGATGAAGAGTCGCAGAAGTAATAGTTATCAGTCATCACAGGTCCTAGGGTATGGACATAGAAGAGGCAGCTAAATTGCGGTAAAGACGATCAGAAGTGGGGATGAAGAGGCCAGGTGTTGGATGGATGTTCACCTCACCAAGAATGACAACAGGAATAATGATGAAGAAAAAGTGAGCCTGAATGTAAAGAAATCACTGGAAGGTAAGGTAAGGGGGAGGTATGATGACAAATGCTTCAAAGGAGCTGGCAATTTTGAGGGAGAAGAAAAATTATCTCAAAGCAGCAAAGGGAGCACTCCGTTTCTCTAGACCCTGAGATACTTTTAGGGTAGGAAAAAGCAGCCACTACTTGGGAGGATAGGAAGCACTGTCCTCAGAAGGCAGTCAGGTTTCAGTTAGAGCAAGAAGGAGAAGGAAAGGGGCACCTGGGCGGCTCAGTCAGTTAAGTGTCTGCCCCTGGCTCAGGTCATGGTCTCAGGGTCCTGGGATCGAGCCCCAAGTGGGGCTCCCTGCTCAGCAGGGAGTCTGCTTCTCCCTCTCCCTTTGCACTTCCCCCCACTTTCTCTCTCTCTCCAATAAATAAATAAAACTTAAAAAGAAAAAAAAGGAGAAGGGAACACTCAGAGGCATTCAGGATATGGAGGTTTGAAGATGAAAGAATGTGGGCACCTGGGTGGCTCAGTTGGTTAAGCGACTGCCTTCGGCTCAGGTCACGATCCTGGAGTCCCAGGATCGAGTCCCACATAGGGCTCCCTGCTCAGCGGGGAGTGTGCCTCTCCCTCTGACCCTCCCCCTTCTCATGTGCTCTCTCTCTCTCTCAAATAAATAAATAAAATCTTTAAAAAAAAAAAAAAGATGAAAGAATGTTCCAGGTGATATAGAAGGTGGGGGACAGTGTTGAGAAACGGTGAAGAATCGAGCTAGATTAGGGTAGACACAGAGCCAGATGGAGCTAAGGCTGGTACTGATGGATAACTTTACATGTTATAATTTCAGAAGCCAAGCACATTCCACCAAATGCTGCTCCTAAAATATCCCTAATGCAAAATGACAAAAGTTATAGCCAAAATATGTAACAAAATTCCAGGAAAATTCAAGAGCAAAAGCAGAGCACTAACAGAAGCCAGGTAATAAAAAGTGGTAAGTGAAACTGGAAATACAGAATGAATTAGCTGAGTAATTAATAAAAATTAAATTAAGTAATTTTCCTGGGTTACACCCTAGGCACTGATCTCTTCAAAGTCCATAGTCTACAGTCTTAAGCAGTGTGCCAAATGCCCAGTTATGAGCTTCTTCTGAGAGCCAGGCAAGAGGTGGCAAAGCCTAAATCAAGGCAGGGAAAGTCAAAATACAGGTGGGATAATGGTTACAAAAATAATCAAGAGCTATTTTTGAAAACAACCTGGCAGCTCCTCAAAAGGTTAAATACAGAATTACCCTGTTACAGCAATTCTGGTCCTAGGTATATAGCTAAGAGAAAAGAAAAAATACGTCCACACAAAAATGTGTGCATGAATGTTCATACCAAAGAAGTGAAAAGACTCCAATGTCTACGAACTGATAAATGGGTAAATAAAATGTGGCATATGCATGCATTGGGCTATTATTCAGCCATAAAAAATGAAGTAATGATACATGCTACAACATGGATGAACCTTGAAAATGTTATGCTAAATTAAAGAAGCTAGTCACAAAAGAAATCACATATTCTATAATTCCACTTATATGAAATATCTGGAACAGACATATCCATAGAGAAAGAAAGTAGACTAGTTGCCTAGAGCTGAGGTGGTAACGAGGTTAACTGGGGTAAATGAGAAGTGCCTCTAATGGGTTCAGAATTTTTGTCATGATGATGAAAATGTACAAGAATTAATTGTGGTAGTAGTTTCACAACTCAGTGAATATAGTAAAAACCACTGAACTGTTTACTTTAAACAGATAAACTGTATGGCATATGATTTATATCTCAATAAAGCTGTTGCCCCCCAAAAAAGACAACCAAGAGATGGCTATATCCCTCTGGTTAGTTCAGTTCTATTCTAATGTCTGAGCAGAACAAAGAATGTTGGGCAAAGAAAACTCTACTTCTAAGGTGAATACAGCCAGCCCTTTGCTTCCATTACAAAGAGAGAGCAGTGGGACTTCCACACAATGGCTAGATCCCGCATGGACATATTCCAATCTCTGATGCCTCAGGGCTCACAGTCTGTTCTAGAAATGGAGGTAAAGCCTGCACCACCCTTCACATTTCACACTTCTCTTACCTTCTCTCTACACGGCTACTAGGGAACTGAGCAGACTTTATCTGACATAAACAAGAATACTCACAAAATAGACACTAGTTTAGGGAGTCCCAGGAAAGGCTCTCTATTAAAATAAAAGGTTTAAATGCAATCTGAATCAATAGATTTCTTTATTTCTTTAAGGATGAAAGCCGTGGAAGAGTCAGTGAACACAGGATATGCTTATATACAAACGAAGATACATTAAATAATTCATTTAAATTACAACATAACAGATACAGATGAGAAAATTAACCAAGGATAGCACTGAAGAGATTAAAGACACTGCCTGGTGACAACACGTGGAGAAGAGAGCCAAAGTCTGTCAATGCTTTTGTGCAGAGTACCATACACAAATTGCAATCAAGTTAAATAGAAGACTTCAAGATGTTCTCATACTATGAAGACCAGTGAACTCAGACTGCCTGACACATGCACTAAAGGCAAAGCAGACTTCCTGAAAAGCAGGATGCATGCGGCCATGAGTGTCTCCCACAGTGCCCTGCACATCTTACACAGTGAACAAATGTGTGTGAAATGAATAAAGGCATTTACATATAAAAAGTACTATCACCTAGACCTCCAAGACCAGTAATGCTTGAGACCTGTAAAAGAAAATCACAGCAAGTTTTTCCAAGATGGTTCTCTCCTAAATGTCAAGAGGCAACTGTTAGAATGGTCAAAGGATGGCTCTTTGTGCTTCTTACACCTTGTATCTCACAGATAAGTGTAAAATAGTCTCTACCTTCATTCAGATAACTATCCCAACAAACACAATACAGTTTTCAAAATTTTATGTTAGAAATCCTTGGTTTAGGGGCAAACTCAAAATTCTAACCTGGTAATCACACATACTACTTATAGACTGAGTGTGCTAGGAAAAAAAAAGTGTACAACACTATGTTTTTCCCATCTGCTTATATATACAGATTTTAAATTTAATAAAAGTTCATAAGTGAAAATATGTGCACACACAGAATAAATGACTTTTTTGAAAAAAAATTATCTATTTATATGAGAGAGAGAGAAAGAGAGAGAGCACAAGGGGTAGGGGCAGAGGGAGAGGGATAGTCTTAAGCATAGTCCACACTCAGTGAGCAGGCTGACACAGGGCTCAATCTCATGACCCTGAGATCACATCCCTGAGATCACAACCTGAGCCGAAATCAAGAGTCAGATGCTTAACCTACTGCGCCACCCAGGCGCACCATAAAATAATCATCCTTTTTTAAATAGCTAACACCCAGAAACATTAGCTACCAAAAATGAAAATTAGAGAGTAATTGTCATTTTAAGAAAAAAAAGGAATTCCTCATATTCACTTTTCAAAAAAATTTACTAAAGTATCTTTTTAAGTGGAACTGTTTCTGTTACACTTAACATAATTAGATTGATATAAATCTTATTTCCACTTGTCATGCCAAGACTACATCGCTAAGCTAAAATAAAAATCTGCCTCTACATATACATAATTACAAATAAAGTTCCTAGCATTCTTAGACCATCGATTAGCTACATAAGCAACTCAGACAATGGGTCCAACCTCTCCGCAAGAGAGGTGTCTCTCCTCCCTCCCCCTTCCCAGGATGCTTGGGAAGTGCAGAGGGAAGGCAGAAAAGATACCAAAGGAATCAGCAACATGGCCTCTGTCTTCACAGCACGATCTACCACCAAGGAGGGGATCTGAATGAGATAGGAGACCCCAGCAGTCACTGCAAGGAGAACTCCTGAGAATATCCTCTTCACAAGATGACAGAAGGCAACAACTACTGATACTAGCAGCCTTCATCTGGGAGGTCGACAACACATCAGAACACTGAATTCAGAATCTGCATCTCAGTAACATCTCCAGGTGATTCGTATTTCCTTAAAGGTAGAAAAGTATTGGTCTAACGTACAAAAAATAGACATACCTTAAAACTGAATTATAGGCAATTATTCTGGATATGAAACCTCTTTGGCTTAAAAATGTATTATCCGTGAAACGGTAGGCAGCAAAATCTAACAAAATCACAGGAAATAAAAGCTGTCAGGATGCTGCTTTTTAGAGGATGGTCAAAATATCAAGATGAGTGACCCTGATTGGTAAAATTTAGGACAAAATACACACACACACACACATATAGTACTGCATTACAACAAACTCAAAGGAAAGTGTAGAATTGTAATCAACCTAATTAATTTAAAACTTGGTAGCTGTCATTTTATGTAAATCTGTTGGAAAAAATAATGATAAAGGAAAGTCTAATTTATTTCACCAACATGAAGCTCCAAGTTCAAAATGTCTAAGGTTTTAATTAAGCATGCAATATCAGAAAACAATGACAATGATACTGTAACCCCAAAACAGAAGGCATTAAAAATGCCCAGAGGAGAGAAGTACAAAGATACTATCGGGTATAGGAGAAAGATTCATGATGAGGGGAAAGGTAAGCAAGAATAAAGGCAAAAGTGAATTATAAAGTTATGAATGCAGCTCACTTGTGCTCCGAAGACTGTAGACAGCAAGCAAAACAATTACCATTTCCTTAATAACTTACTACTCCGAAAAACGTTAAAGTGATTTTTAAGGTCACGTCTTCCCCTCAACGGAGCAATTCTGAAATGAAAGTGAGAAGTAAAAATAGAAAAGGCTTTTAAAATACATTTTACAATGATTTTTCCAAAGTACATCAGTTTGACAAAGACGAAGCTGCCATGAGGTCTGACATCCCGAAATATTTAAAGTTAAAGGATAAAAATTAAAGAAAGACATGATGGAGTCTTCTACTCACTGGGTGACTATTTCACTGAGTTACATTTAGTGGCATATTCATACTCTTCACCTCATCCCCATCCCTGTCTTTATTCCATCAGCATCTATTACAAGACGAAGCACAAAACATGTACTCAGTATTTAGTAAACAGATGAATGATTCACACAGCTTGGTCTAATGATTATATTTATAAGAGAGACCATATAACATTACACACACACACAAATTACAAACCCACAGCCAACCCTTACCACTGAGTACCTTACAAACATGTAAGTCATGGGAGAAATGATAGTAAGAAGAAGTAACAAAACTTGAGGCATAATATTGTCATCTTCGTATATAAGCAGCACCATCAAAATGCATTTTGTCACCTCAAAAGGCAAAACATTCAAGTGGAAGGGCACGTGAAAGATCATGGTCCAGTTCGATCCAAGAAGGACCACTGGACACCAGCTGCTGGTCCACACCCATCATGAATAAGCCTCTCATTCCCCTCATCTTTCCTCCTGCATCTCTCCTCACTTATTCCCACTCGCTTTATCTACCAGAACCTACAGAAAAAACTCCTATCACCAAAACCGTGCTCGTCCTCTTAGCCACAGTAAATACCAACATCTTTGTTTCTGCTACCCTGTCATGCACATTACAAGCATGTCAGCTTTTATTCTACTCTTGATATCTACAATATACAAAGAGGATGTGAAGATGTAGAAAAAAATCTATGGTTATGGAGAAGATGAAGACATTAAACAAAATCAAATCATCTGGAACAATGGATGTGATTAGTATCTGAAAGGAAACACTTGGGGGTACCAGCAGGTGTTTCATAGGAGACCTGATAAAGAGGGTGAAGTCAAAAAGAAAGACAGAGGATGGAAAATGGGCTTGCTTTCACTATATATGCATCTCATATAAAATATTTTCATCTAGGGGCGACTGGGTGGCTAAGTCAGTTAACGGGCTGCTTTTGGCTCAGGTCATGATCCCGGGGCCCAATGTCAGGTCTCCCAGCTCTGCAGGAAGTCTGCTTCTCCCTCTGCCCCTCCTCCTGTTCATGTGCACATGCTCTCTCTCTCTCTCAAATAAATAAAATCTGTTTTATAAATAAATAAATAAAATATTTTCATCTAGATAAACTGGAAAATAACATATATCTATTTTGGAGCAATATTATAATATGGAAATATTCAGGAAAAATATCTGAAGGGATAATTATCTTTCAGATATTTTCTTCTCCCAGGCTACATGTATTGTATTGATTCTTATATTATTTTCTATAACTTTTGACAGCAGCTTTAGGTTCACAGCAAAATTGAGAGGAAGACAAAAGACTGCCTATATATCCCTACCATCCCACATTCAGAGCCTTCCCCATTATCAACATGCCTCCCCACAGTGATCTATCAGCCACAAGTCATGAACCTACATTACTACATCATAATCCTCCAAAGTCCACAGTTTACATTAGAGTTCACTCTTGGTGTTGTACATACTATGGGTCTGAACAAATGTATAATAATATGTATCCATCCTTATAGTATCATGCAGAGTATTTTCACAGCCCTAGAAATCCTCTGCTCTGCCTACTCATCCCTCCGCACAACCCAACCCCCAGTGTCCACTACTCTTTTACTCTGTCTCCAAGTTGAGTCTTTTCCAGAATGTGATATAGTTAGAATCATATACATAGCCTTTTAGGTTGTCCTCTCTCACTTAGTGATATGCATGTAAGGTACCCTATGACTTTTCATTGCTTGATAGCTCATTTCTTTTCAGCGCTGAATAATATTCCACTGTCTGGAAGTACCAGAATTGATTTCTCCGTTCACCTACTGAAGGAAACCTTGGTTTCTTCTTCTTCTTTTTTTTTTTAAGATTTATTTCTTTATTTTAGAGAGAAAGAGAGAGCACATGAACAGGAGGGGCAGAGGGAGAGAGAATCTCTGGGAGACTCTAAGATCAGGACCTGAGCTGAAACCAAGAGTCAGACGTTTAACCAACTGCACCACCCAGGTGGCCCATGGACATCTTGGTTTCTTCTAAATTTTGGCAATTATGAAAAAGGCTGCTATAAACATTCATAGTAGGTTTTTCCATGAACATAAGTTTCTAACTCCTTTGAGGAAATATAAAGGAGAATGATTACTGGATAATACAGTAAAAGTATGATTAGTTTTTTAAGAAACTGCCAATCTGTCTTCCAAACTGGCTGTTCCATTTTGCAGTCCCACAAGCAATGAATGAGAGTTTATGTTAACTCCACATCCTACCAGAATTTGGTGCTGTCAGTGTTCTGGATCTTGGCCATTCTATTGCATCGTAGTGTATCTCATTGTTATTTTAATCTGCATATGATGGTGGAGTATCTTATCACATGCTTATTTGACATCTGAATTATCTTCTTTGGTGAGATGTCTGTTACCTATTTTTTAATCGGGTTGTTCTCTTACTGTTAAATTTTAAGAGCTCTTTGAATACTATGGGTAACAGTCCCTTATTATATGTATATTTTGCAAATATTTTCTCCCAATCGGTGGTTTGTCTTCTCATTCTCTTAACATTGTTTTTGGCAAAACAGATTTTTCAAATTTTAATAAGGTCCAACTTATTATGTTTCATGAACTGAGCCACTGGTGTCATACGTTTATTCCAGAGCTATCTTCTAGGAGTCCTAAAGTCTTGTGTTTTACACTTACATCTATTGTGTATTTTCAGTTAATTATTGTAGAAGGTGTAAGGACTGTTTCTAGAACATTCTCTTTTTGCTCTGGAAATCCAACTGTTGCAGCACCATTTGTTGAGAAGACTATCTATGCTCCACTGTATTGCCTTTGTTCCTTTGTAAAAGAGCAGTTGACTATATTCATGCAAATCTATTTCAGGGCTCCACACTCTGTTCAATAATCCATTCATCTATTATTTTGCCAATAATACACTGACTTAATTGCTATAGCTTTATATTAAGTCTTTAAGTTGGGTGCTGTCATTCCTCCAACTTTATAATTCCCTAATAAGGCATCCTGTGTCTTTTACATCTCTAAACTTTAGAATCAGTTCATTGATATCCACAAAATAACTGACTGGGGTTTTGATTGCTATTGCATTGAATTTATAGATGAACCTGGGAATAACTGACATCAACCTGGGAAGAACCAACATCTCCACAATACAGACTCTTCTTATCCTTAGAACATGGACTATCTTTCCACTTATTTTATTCTTTTTTCATTTCACTCAACAAAGTTTTGTAGTTTTCTTCATACAGATATACATATTTTGTTAGATTTGTACCTAACAATCTTTTGGAAGGGTGCTAATATAAATGGTATTGGGCTTTTAATTTCAAATTCCACCTCCTGGGGCCCCTGGGTGGCTCAGTCAGTTGAGTGGCTGACTCTTGATTTCAGCTCAGGTCTTGATCTCAGGGTCTTGAGTTCATGCCCCACACTGGGCTCCATGCTGGGCATGAAGCAACTTAAAAAAACAGAAACAAACCAAAAAAACACACACAAATTCCACCTAATAGTTGCTGGTATGTAGAAAAGCAATTGACTGGGGCGCCTGGGTGGCTCTGTCGGTTAAGCGTCTGCCTTCGGCTCAGGTCATGATCCCAGGGTCCTAGGATCGAGCCCCTCATCGGCTCCCTGCTCAGCAGGAAGCCTGTTCTCCCTCTGCCACTCCCCCTACTTGTTGTTCCCTCTCTTGCTGTGTCTCTCTCTGTCAAAAAAATAAATAAAATCTTAAAAAAAAAAAAAAAAGGAGAGAAAGAAAGAAAAAAAGAAAAGCAATTGACTTTTGTATATCAACTTTGTATCCTGCAACCTTGCTATAGTTGCCTATTAGTTCCAAAAGGTTTTGGTCAATTCTTTCAGATTTCCTACATAGCCGATCATGTCACCTGTGAACAAAGAACTTTATTTCTCCCTTCTAAATGTGCATCCTTTTAATTTCCTTATCTTGTCTTATTTCATTAGCTAGGCATTCCCAGAACAATGTTGAAAAGGAGCAAGGAAAGGGTGACATCCTTGATCTGTCCTGCACTTACTGCAAAAACTCCAGTTATTCACAACTGAGTATTGAGTATGTTAGCTATAGTTTTTCATAGATATACTTTTTCTAGCTGAGAAAACTCCTAGTTTACTGATGCTTTTATCATGAATGAGTGTTAGACTTTGTCAAATAAGTTTTCTGCATTTATTGATATGATGGTGCAGATGTAATTTTCCTTTTTTTAGCCCACTAAGTGATTTTTTAAAGATTTTATTTATGTAAAGAAAGAGAAAGAGCAAGAGCAGGGGGAGGGGCAGAGAGAAAGGGAGAGAGAGAATCTCAGGTCCACTTCATGCTTAGCATGGAGTTCCCCCACCCAAGGCTGGGTCATGACCTCAGCCAAAATCAAAAGACAGATGCTTAACCGACTGAACACCCAGGTGACCCTAACTGATTTTTGAACGTTGAACCACCATTGCTTACCTGAGACATATCTCACTTCACTATGCTGTATAATTCTTTCTATGCATTTATGGATTTGGTTTCTCAATATTTTTTTGAAAATTTTTACATCTATAATTCATGACAGATACTGGTCCATAATTTTCTTCTCTTATAATGTCTTTGACTGATTTTAGTTATCAGAGTAATGCTGACCTCATGGAACGAGTTAAGAAGTTATTACCTCTGAGTCCATAGTCTCTCATGGCTTGTCTCCCCCTCTGATTTCCCCTAACATGACATAATAAAAAATGAATAAATAAATAAATAGATAAGAACAAAAAAATGGCATTCTCAATGTAAAAAAATATTAATTCTGTATATTCTCATTTATTACGTTAATACCTTGTTTGTAAAATCATATCCAATGTTTTCCTCTAAAATGTAGCTAGATGACAAAATTAAAAAAAAAAAAAAGAAGTATTACCTCTGCTCCTATCCTATTACAGGTTGTAAAAATAATAAAAAATAAATAAAAATAAAAAGGTTTACTTTCTTCCTTAAATGCACAATAGAATTCACCAGAAAAACAATATGGGCCTGGTTGTTTCTGTTTTGGAAAATATTAATTACTGATTCAATTTCTTTAATAGACACAAGCCTATTC
The DNA here is from genome assembly GCF_029215605.1 of Mirounga angustirostris. NCBI lineage: Eukaryota > Metazoa > Chordata > Mammalia > Carnivora > Phocidae > Mirounga > Mirounga angustirostris. Next base: position 64,946,177 of record NW_026991714.1, read on the forward strand.
ATGTATACTTCTTCCTCTGTGTTTTGGCAGCTTCTGTCTTTCAAGAAATTGGTCCATTTCATCTAGGTTATAAAATTAATGGGCATAGAGTTGTTCATAATAGTCCTTCATTATCCTTTTAATGTTCATGGGACCCATAGTAATGTCCTCTTTTTCATTTCTGTTATTAGTAATTTGTGTCTTTGCTCATTTTTTTATGAGTTAGCCTGGTTGGCTTATGGATTTTATTGATCTTTTTGAAGAAACAGCTTCTGGTTTCAATGATCTTCTCTATTAATTTCTTGTTTTGAATTTCACTGGTTTCTTCTATAATCCTTACTGCTTTTCCTCTGCTTAACCTGCAATTAATTTGCTCTTCTTTTTCCAAAACAGAAACTTCTATAATTGATTTTATATATTTTTTAATATATGTATCCCTGTAGTCAGTGCTTTTGCTGTATCCCCAAAATTTTGATAACTTGTTTTCATTTTTAATTCAAAATATTTTTAATGTCTTTGAAGTTTATTCTTTGATTTACATGTTATTTAGAAGTGTGTTGTTTAATCCCCACATATTTTAAGATTTTCCAATAATCTTCCCTGATTTCAAGTTTAATTCCAAACTGTTCTGAGAATACTGTAGAATTATTATTTATAAATTTCTTCAGGTGGGGGCGCCTGAGTGGCTCATTTGGTTAAGCAGCTACCTTCATTCAGCTCAAGTCATGATCTCAGGATCCAGGGATCAAGCCCCTTGTCGGGCTCCCTACTCAGCGGGGAATCTGCTTCTCTCTCTCCCTCTGCCCTCTCCCACCGCTCCTGCACACTTGCTCTCTCTCTCTCAAATAAATAAATAAAATCTTTTTAAAAATAAATTTCTTCAAGTAAATTTCTTCAAGTGTGTTTTATTTCCTAATATGTGATCTCTGTTGGTAAAAATTACAAGTGAGCTTGAGACGAATACCCATTTTGCTCTAGTTGGATGAAGAAGTCTATAAATGTCAATTACATTCATTTGATCGATGGTATTAAGTTCCATTATGTCCTGATTTTCTTTCGGTTGGATCTGCACATTTTTTTTTTTTTAAGATTTTATTTATTTATTTGAGAGAGAGACACACAGCGAGAGAGGGAACACAAGCAGGGGGAGTGGCAGAGGGAGAAGCAGGCTCCCCGCAGAGCAGGGAGCCCGACGCAGGGCTCGATCCCAGGACTCTGGGATCGTGACCTGAGCCGAAGGCAGAGGCTTAACGACTGAGCCACCCAGGCGCCCCTGGATCTGCACATTTCTGATAGAGGAGTGTTGAAGTATCCAACAATGAAAAAGGATCCATCTATTTCTCCTTGCAGTAGAATGAGTTTCTGCATGACATAGATGGATGCTCTGTTGTTCGGCAAACACAAGAACTGTTATTGTTTTGTTTTGTTTTGTTTTAAGAGAGAAAATGTGCACGTGTGTGAGGCAGGGCGGGAGAGGGGGAAAGGGAGAGAGAGAATCATAAACAGGTTCCACACCCAGCTTAGAGCCCCACAATGGGCTCAATCTCATGAGCCTGAGATCACGACCTGAGCCAAAATCAAACAGTAAATCGACTGAGCCACGCAGGGGGGCCCCCGAACTGTTCATTCTTCTTGGAGAACTAATCATTCCATACTTCAATAAAACTCTTCCTTATCTCTACTAACATTCCTTCTTTTAATGTCTACTCTGTCTGGTGGTGCCTGGGTGGCTCAGTCGGTTAAATGTCAGCCTTCAGCTCAGGTCATGATCCCAGAATTCTGGGATCCAGTTCTGCATCTGGCTCCCTGCTCAGCGGGGAGTCTGCTTCTCGCTCTCCCTCTGCCACTACCCCCTGCTTATGCTCTCTCCTATCTCTCCCTCTGTCAAATAAATAAATAAATTTTTTAAAAATAAAGTCTATTCTGTCTAAAATTAATACAACTACTCCTCTTTTCTTATTTAGTATCAGTGTGGTGTATTTTACTCTATCCATTTACTTATTTTAATTTAATGTAACTTGGGGCATCTGGGTGGCTCGGTCGTTAAGGAACTGCCTTCGGCTGAAGTCATGGTCCCAGGGTCCTGGGATCGAGCCCCGCATCGGGCTCCCTGCTCCGCGGGAGGCCTGCTTCTCCCTCTCCCACGCCCCTGCTTGTGTTCCCGCTCTCGCGGTCTCTCTCTCTGTGTCAAATAAATAAAATCTTTAAAAAAAAAATAGTTAATTTTATTTATTTATTTATTTAGCAGGGGCGTGGGAGAGGGAGAAGCAGGCCTCCCGCGGAGCAGGGAGCCCGATGCGAGGCTCGATCCCAGGACCCTGGGACCATGACTTCAGCCGAAGGCAGTTCCTTAACAACCGAGCCACCCAGATGCCCCAAGTTACTTACTTTTAAAGTTCAGTATACTTAACATACAATGTTATATTAGTTTCAGGTATACAAATGTGACTCAACAGTTCTATACATTACTCGGTGCTCATCACAATTTAAGTACTCTTAATCCCCCCTTCATCTATTTCACCCATTTCTCCACCCACTTCCCCTCTAGTAGCCAGCAGTTTGTTCTCTATTATTTAACAGTATACTTTTTAGGGATGCCTAGGTGGCTCAGTTGGTTAAGCATCCGACTCTTGATTTCAGATCAGGTGTGATCTGAGGATCCTGCGATGGAGTTGCACATTGGGCTTCATCCTCAGTAGGGAGTCTGTTTTTCCCTCTGCCCCTCACCCTGCTCATGCATGCTCTCTCTCTCGCATATAAATGTTTTTTTTAAGTCTATTTTTGGTATGTCTGGTTTTTGTTTTGTTTCTTAAATTACACATACGAGTGAAATCATATGGTATTTGTGTTCCTCTTACTGACTTATTTCACTAGATTCATCCATGTTGTTACAAATGGCAAGATTTCATTCTTTTTTATGGCTAAGTAATACTCCATTACTTCTTTATCCATTCATCTATCAATGGACACTTAAACTGCTTCCATAATTTGGCTATTGTAAATAATGCTTTAATAAACATAAGGGTATATACACCTTTTTGAATTAGTGTTTTCACATTCTTTGAGTAAATATTCAGGAGGAGAATTACTGAATCATATGATAATTCTATTTTTAACTTTTTGAGGCACCTCCATACTGTTATTAACTGTGAATGCACCAGTCTGCATTCCCACCAATGTTGCGTTAGGGTTCCTTTTTCTCCACAACCTCACAAACACTTGCTTCTTGTTATTTAGATTTTAACCAATCTGACAGCTGTGAGATATCTCACTGTGGTTTTGATTTGCATTTCCCTGAAAATTAGTGATGCTGAGCATCTCTTCATTTGCCTGTTGGTCATCTGTATGTCTTCTTTAGAGAAATGTCTGTTCATGTATTCTGCCCATTTTTAACTGGATTATTTTCATTAGTTTTCTGGTTGTTGAGTTGTAGGAGTTCTTTATATATTTTGAATACTAACCCTTTATCAGATACGTCATTTGCAAATACCTTCTCCCATCAGTAGGCTGTCTTTTAGTTTTGTTGATTGCTTCCTTTGCTGTGCAGAAGTTTGTTCATAGTAGTTTCATAATCCTTTGTATTTCTGTGGTGTTGCTTGTTAATTCTCTTTCAGTTTTCATTTATTTATTTGAGTCCTCTCTCTTTTTTCATGATGAGTCTGGCTAAAGTATTATCAATATTTTTTATTATTGTTTATCTTTTCATTAATCTTTTCTATTAATTTTTTAGTTTCCATTTCATTTCTTTCCACTCTGATCTTTATTATTTCCTTCCTTCTATGAAATTTGGCCATTCTTTGTTCTTTTTTTGGTTCCTTAAGGTGTAAAGTTAGACTGTTTGAGATTTTTCTTATTTCTTGCATCACTGCATCATTATATATTTATATTTCCCTCTTTGAATGGTTATTGCTATACCTCAAAGATTTGGATCTGTTGTGTTTCCATTTTCATTTGTCTCCAGCTATTTCTTTTATTTTCTCTTCGATTTCCTCATTTATTCATTGGAAGCATGTTGTTGAGCCACCATGTTTGTTTTTTCCAGTTTTTTAAAAATTGATTCTAGTTTCATGCTGCTGTGGTTGCAAAAAATGTTTGATATGATTTCAATCTTCTTGAATTTATTGAAACTCATTTTATAGCCTAACATGTGACCAATCTTGGCAAATGTTCCATGCACACTGCTGGTTTGGGATGAAATGTCCTGTATATTTTGTTGAGTCAGTCTGGTCTTTTGTGTCTTTCAAAGCCACTGTTTCTTCATTGATTTTCTGTCTGGATGACATATCCACTGACGTAAGTGGCGTATTAAAGTCTTCTACTATTACTGTATTACTGTCAGTCTTTCCCTTTACATCTGGGGTTAATACTTGCTTTATATATTTAGGTACTCCTGTGTTGGGTGTATAGATATCTATAGTTGTTATATCTTCTTCTTGCGTGGATTCCTTTATCATTATATAATGCCTTTCTTTGTCTCTTGTTACAGTTTTTGTTTTTAAATCTATTTTGTCTGGGCACCTGGGTGGCACAGTCAATTAAGCATCTGACTCTTGGTTTCTCCTCAGGTCATGCTCTCAGGGTTGTGAGAACAAGCCCTGCATCAGGATCCACTATGAGCATGGAGTCTGCTTGGGTTTCTCTCTCCCTCTGTCCCTCCCCATCATTCATGCTTGTTCTCTTTCTCTCTAAATAAATAAAATGTTCAAAAAAAATAATTATTGATAGATACATATTTATTTCCATTTTGTTACTTGTTTTGTTGTTTTTGTAGTTCTTCTCAATTCCATTCTTCTTACTCTCTTCCCTTGTAATTTGACGATATTCTTTAGTGCTATGCTTCAACTCCTTTGTATCTATTACAGGTTTTTGATTTGTGCTTACCAGAAGATTCATATATAGCATCCTAAGTACACAGCATCTGTATTAAGCTGATGGTCAGTTAAGTTCAAACATATTCTAAAGACACTGGTTCTACTTCCCTCCCCATTTACATCCTTTTATTTTGTTTATTCCTTAAGTAATTTTTTAGATATAATTGATTTTTACTATTTTTGTCTCTTAGCTGTGTACTGGCTTTATGATTAATCTACTATCTTTACTATATGTTTGCTTTTATCCATGAAATTTTTTCCTTTCATGATTTTCTAGATTCTAATTATGGACTTTTCCACTAAAGAAGCCCCTTCAACATTACTTATTTAGTGATGAGGATCTCCTCTAACTTTTGTCTAGGAAACTCTTTATAACTCCTCATCTCTGAGTGATAAGCTTGCCAAGTAGACAATTCTTGGTTGTAGCCTTTATCCATTCAGAAGTTTGAATATATCATGCCATTCCCTTCTGTCCTACAAATTTCTGATGAAAAATAAGTGGATAGCATTATGGGGTTTCCTTTGTATGTAACTAGTTCATTTTCTCTTGCTACTTTTAAAATTCTCTCCTTGGCTTTAATTTTAGACATTTTCATTATTATATGTCTAATTATATGTCTTGGTTTAGGCCCTCTTAGACTTACCTTGTTTGGGTCTCTCTGTGCTTCCTGTACCTGCATATCTGTTTCCTTACCCCAGATTAGGGAAATTTTCGGCTATTATTTCTTCAAGTAAGTTTTCTGCCTGTTTCTCTATCTCTTCTGCTTCTCGTACTCCTATAATGCAAATGTTAGTACACTTAATGTTGTCGCAGAGGTCCCATAACCTATCATCTTTTTTTTTTTTTTAATTCCTTTTCATTTTTGTTTTTCAGCTTAGGTGCTTTCCATTACCCTTGTTCTAGATCACTTATTAATCCTTGTGAATCCTCTGTTGACGCCCTCTAGTGTATTTTTCATTTCAGTTATTGTGTCCTTCAAGTCTTCTTTTTTTTTTTTTTAGAAGATTTTATTTATTTGACAGAGAGAGACACAGCGAGAGAGGGTACACAAGCAGGGGGAGTGGGAGAGGGAGAAGCAGGCTTCCCACAGAGCAGGGAGCCCGATGCAGGGCTCGATCCCAGGACCCTGGGATCATGACCCGAGCTGAAGGCCGATGCTTAATAACTGAGCCACCCAGGTGCCCCAAGTCTTCTTTTTTATATTTTCTATCTCTTCATTGAAATTCTGAGTTCATCCACTCTTCTCTCAACTCCGGTGAATATCTTTATGACCATTACTTTGAACTCTTTATCAATTAGATTTTTTATCTCCTCTTTGTTTCATTTTTTTCTTTTTTCTCCTGAAGTTTTATCTTGTGCTTCCCTTTGGAGCATATTCCTTGTTTCCTCATTTTTTTTTTTTTAATTTCTATGTTTCTTTCTGTGACTTAAGTGAAACAGTTACTTCTCCAGTCTTGAAGGAGGGGCCTTGGTAAGAACATCTTCTGTGTAGACTGTGTGTGCCTGGCAGCTTTGGCTGGCTGAAGTGAAGCTATAGGAAGTACAGTCTAGGGGTCTCAGGACAATCCACTCATGGGCCACCCTAGTGGGAAACCTGAAGCTGTATTGAGGACAGGCCAGAAGGTGTCCCTGTGTGCACTAGGCTGGGGCCACCTTGGTGGGACACTGAAGCTCATATGGGTGCAGGTGGGGGCCACTCCTTGGGGAAAAAGCTGGAGTTGGTGTGGGCTAGGATCCTGGTAATTGCTGGGGTGGCAGGCCAGCTAGAGTGCCCAGACCCTGCTCCTGTCTGCACTATCAAAGTGGAGGGAAATGTAAACAATGGCATTCAGCCAGCACCTCTAACCCCAGAAAGAGTTCCATCAGGTCCCTCACCATTTCACAGATGCTCTAGGGTCAGTGAATGGGTTTCCTTAACTTCTAGTCTATTTGCTCTATAAGCTACAGCTTTATTTCTGTGTCCCAAGGTAAGGGAAATCTGCACATCGGTTCCTCAGTATACTACCCCTTCCACTGAAGTTCACAGCATCGGGGGTGGGGTTCCCATCATTACCACATATCCATCTCTCCTGCCATTCTTTATGTGGTCCCTATATTCTTTGTTGTGCAGAAGCTGTTCAATCAGCCAGCAATTCTTCTTCAGAAGGAACTGGCTCTACATGCAGGTGCAGCTTCAGTGTGTCCATGTGAGAACATGAGTTCGGTGTGTTCCTATGCCACCATCTTAGACACTGGCCCAATATGATGTTATATGAATGGCCTGCTCATCCAATTCTCTTCAGGATGATGTGACAGCTGGTTAGGCAACTCTGAAATCTGGAGAGCAGGCCTTCAGGAAGAATAGGCTGGAAACTCTCAGGCACAAGCCCTCTGTCTTTTAATTGATTCATATTAGACCACTGACAATCCTCATGATTACTGATACAGTTGGATTAATAGCTATCATATTTGATACTTATTTCTATTTGGTACCGTTGTTCTTTTTTCCTATTTTTGTCTTCCACTTTTTCTGCCTTTTGTGGTCTCAACTGAGCATTTTATATGGTTCCACGGTCTCCTCTTTCTTAGCATACAAGTTATACTTCTGGTTTTTACTTTTCAAATAACACTATACCATTTTGTGGGTAGTGGGGGTAGTATACCATTTTGTGGGTAGTGTTAGTCCACTATAACAACAAAATAATCCTAATTCTTCCTTTCACTCCCTTTTATCATTTCTGTCACTTACTTCACATATATATAAATAAGTGTGTGTGTATAAATATATACATACATATATAACCATATATAATTAAGTACATTGTTATTATCATCTTGAATGATCTGTTATCTGTTAGATCAATTAAGAAGAAGAAATAAAACTTTTTATTTTACCTTCATTTATTCTTTCTTCAATATTCTTCCTTTCCTTATGTAGATACAAGTGACTGACCTATATTATTTTTCTACTATCAAAAGAACTTATGGGATGCCTGGGTGTCACAGTCACTTAAGTGTAGGACTCTTGGTTTCTGCTCAGGTTGTGATCTCGGGGTCATGGGATTGGACCCTACGTAAGGCTCCACACTCCACAAGGAGTCTGCTTGGGATTCTCTCGCCCTCTCCCTTCACCCCACCTGCTCGTGCTCTCTCTCACTTTCTCTCTCAAATAAATAATCTTTTTTTAAAAAAGAACTTCTTTTAACGATTCCTGCAAGGCAGGTCTACTGGTAACAAATTCTTGCAGTTGTTGTTTGTTTGTGAAAGTCTTCATTTCTCCTTCATTTTTTTTTTCTTTTAAAGATTTTATTTATTTATTTGACAGAGAGAGACACAGCGAGAGAAGGAACACAAGCAGGGGGAGTGGGAGAGGGAGAAGCAGGCTTCCCGCTGAGCAGGGAGCCCGATGCGGGACTCGATCTCAGGACCCTGGGATCATGACCTCAGCCGAAGGCAGACGCTTAACAGCTGAGCCACCCAGGTGCCCTCTCCTTCATTTTTGAAGGATAATTTCCCAAGGTACAGAATTCAAAATTGGTGGGGATTTTTTCTCTCAACACTTCAAATATTTCACTTCACTCATGTCTTGCTTGCATGATCTCTAAGAAGTCAGATGTAAATTCTTATCTTGGTTCCTTGATAGGTAATGTGTTTGACCCTTATTTCTTTCAAGATTTTTTCTTTCTCTTTGGTTCTCTTTAGTTTGAAAATGATACGCATAGGCATAGTTTTTGGCATTTATCCTGCTTAATATTCTCTGAGCTTCCTGATCTATGATTTGGTGTCTGATATTATTTTAGGGAAATTCTCAGTCCTTACTGTTTCAAGTATTTTTTCTGTTCCTTTTTGTCTTTCTTCTCTGGTATTCCCAATATGTATATTACACCTTCTGTAGTTGTCCCACAATATTTGGACATTATGGTTAGATTTTTCTTTTCTCTCTCTCTCTCTCTTTTTTTTTTTTTTCCCCACAGTCTTTCTTCTCTTTCCTTTTCAGTACTGGAGATTTCTGATGAGATATCCTCCAGCTTGGGAGATTCCTTCCTCAGCTATGTTCAGTCTACTAATACTGCCATTAGAGACATTCTGCATTTCTGTTAGTGTTTTTGATCTCTAGCATTTCTTTTTGGTTCATTCTTATGATTTCCAGCTTTCTACTTATATTGTACATCAATTCGTACATGCTGTCTACTTTAGCATATTAATCATATAATCATACTAATCATAAAATTCCCAGTGTGATTTTTCCAACATCCATGCTGTCTGGTTCTAATGATTTCTCTTTCTCTTCACATTGATTTTTTTTTTCCTTTTGGGATGTCTGGTGATTCTTTTCTTGATGGCTGGACATGATGCACCGGCTAAATTGACAGCTGTAAATCAGTCTTTAGTAATGTGGCATTAAGTGTGGGAAGAGGAGACATGTTCTATACTCTTATGATTATGCCTCAATATTTTATTTTTTTTTTTTAAGATTTTATTTATTTATTTGACAGAGAGAGACACAGAGAGAGAGGGAACACAAGCAGGGGGAGTGGGAGAGGGAGAAGCAGACTTCCCGCTGAGCAGGGAGCCCGATGCGGGGCTCGATCCCAGGACCCTGGGATCATGACCTGAGCCAAAGGCAGACGCTTAACGACTGAGCCACCCAGGCGCCCCTGCCTCAATATTTTAGTAAGCACAATGCCTCAGGATTGTGCACTTCACAAGTGTTTCTCAGGGTTTTTTCTGCCCCTTAGGCACAAGAAGACAGCAAGAGTTGCCTGGAGTTGGGTGTTTCCCTTCTCCCAGGGCAGTGAGTCTCCAGTAATACCTCAGTCAGATAGAATACAGTTAACTAGATTCTCCTCAAGGCAGGTCTTGTCAAAAAGTATAGAGTGCTCTGAGGGACGCCTGGGTGGCACAGTCCATTGAGCATCTGACTCTTGGTTTGAGCTCAAGTCATGATATCGGGGTTGTGGGACCAGTCCTGCTTCGGGCTCAGAGCTCAGCTGGCGGCCCGCTTGGTGTTCTATCTCCCTCTCCCTGCCCCTCCCACTTGTGTTCTCTCTCTCTAAAATAAATAAATAAACTTAAAAAAAAAAAAGGAGGAGGAGGTGGAGGTAGCAGGGAGGAGAGAGTGCTCTGGCATATTTCAAAATGGTTCCTTTTTCTCCTCCCCCTGCCAAAAGCACAAGAGAATTTTTCTCTAGTATTTACTATAAGGATCTGGTCAAGCCACTGGAGGTAAAATTCACAAAAGTGGGGGGTCCCTCTGTGACAAGGATCTCCCTGGAGTTTTTAACTCACCTTTGTCCACACTGAGCCTCCATCAATTACAGTTCAGGTTTTCCCACTACAGTACTGCTTTACACTCATGAGTCTGTTGTGCTGAGCCATGACTCCATTTATTAACTTGTCTGTCTTCATCTCAAGGATAGTAGTCTGCCCTGTGTCCTCCCCTTCCTTACAGATCCAAGAAGAGCTAATGGTTTTATAGTCTTTTTAGCTTTTTATTTGTTAGGATATAGTGACAACTTCCAAGCTTCTCACATGCAAAACCAGAAACTGGAAGTATAATGTGTTTGTTCATCTTTCTATAAGGTCAGATCTCATAAACTTTCCTGGTTCCCATTCCATTTACAGTGAGACTAAACTTAGAAAAAATTCATTCCCACAATGTTCTTAACAGAGATGAATGTAAAAGGAAGAAAATGTAACTGATGAACAAGATAAAACTGTACTTAAGGACAGAAATTTTATATATAACATGGGTCTGCATGTGTATCAAAAGAAGTACCACCAGTCACTGTCCTTAAAAAGCCTTGGTTTGGAAAAAAAATTATAATGAAAGACATACTTCAACAGCTCAGTAACAAAAGACAAAGATAGCTACTTGGCCCTTCTATTTATTAGCTGTCTAAAGACATTATTTGTAGTAGCTGAATATCAGGGCAGATTGTCTTCCTACATAGGCTTAGAAATATTTCACCATTGGGACATTAAATAATACTGCCTAGGACTTACAGAATGACAAAAACTGGACCAAATTTCTAATAAAGAAATCTTTCATTCACACATTAAAAGAAAGAAAAAGAAAAGAAATTGGTTAAGGTTCTAAAGGGCAAAGTTTAGATGTTGTTTGTATGGGTATTTTATTGAATAAAATCTTACAAGACCAGGTTTTCCTTATGTGCTGAAATACTGAAAATTAATCTTTTGTCTCCAAAACATCTTGCAAACTGAACTTAATAGCTAAATTATTTAAAAAGTCTATGTGTATAACACAATACCTGAGATTTGCAAATTGATCTGAGTAAATAATAAGCATAAAACATTTGAGACAGATAAACAAAATATACTTATTTCCTAAATATTTCAATTTATCCATAGTACTTAAAACTCACTTGGTTCTATAAGCTCTATAGTAGCTTACAAATATTAAGAGTGAATGCCTTATTGTATTTCTACTTCCTCATCAAATCCTGATATACTGAATTAAGTCACAATGCTTCAAAAGAAAAGCAGTGAGCCTTTGTAACTTAAAATAAAAAGTAGAACTGTTTCCCTTAAAAGAAACAAGAAAAAAATAAATAACCTGAAGGAAAGGATTCAATAATACATCCTGTACAAATAGCACCCCCTCCAAACTGTGTATACTCTCATCCATACACAAGAAATGAAAGAGACATGGAGCAGTAGAAACGGGAATCCAGTAGACAACTGCTTTTCAAACAAATCACCTGGGGAGTCTTCTTTTAAAAGAAGATTCGAATGCCACAGGTCTAGAATGGGGCTTTTATGTATTCCTAACAAAGTTCCAGGTTATACTGATGCTCTTTACCATGGACCATACTTCAAATAGTAAGGAAATAGGATATCCACATCTTATTTGGGGGTGCTAAAGTCATGCCCAAAGACCACAAGTTAGGTTTACCGGCACAATGCGATAAGGGAGAGTGCACACCATGGGAAACTGGGCATCACTGTAAGTGACAGAATGAACTCACTATGGGGTTTGGGCTTCTGCTGGATAATGTGGCAGAGGGTTAAGGAAATGAAAGTCTGTTCTGGATTTGTCAAGAACCAAAGATTTTTTTTTTTTTTTTTAATTTCTTTGAGAAAGAGGAAGAGACAGCGGGGGAGGGGCAGAAGAAAGGAGACAAAAATCCAAGCAGACAACAAACTGAGTGTAAAGCCCAACACAGTGCTCAGCCTCATGACCTTGAGATCATGACCTGAGCAGAAACCAAGAATCAGATGCTCAGCCAACTGAGCTACCCAGGTGCCCCAAGAATCAAAGATAATTTGGTACAGCCACTATGGAAACCAGTATGGCAGGGCGCCTGGGTGGCTCAATAGGGTAAGCATCCCACTCTTGATTTCAGCTCTGGTCATGATCTCAAAGTTGTGAGATCAAGCCCTGCATCAGACTGCCCACTCAGCAGGGAGTCTGCTTGAGATTCTCTCCCTCTCCCTTTGCCCCTCCCCCTGCTTGCTCTCTCTCAAGTAAATAAATCTAAAAAAAAAAGGAAAAAAAGAAAACATGGAGATTCCTTTAAAAATTAAAAATATAAATACCATACAATCCAGTAATTTCACTTCTGGATACTTACCCATAGAAAATTAAAACACTAATTTAGAAGGATATATGCACACCTATGTTCACTGCAGCATTATTTACAATAACCAAGATATGGAAGCATCCTAGGTATCCACCAATAGATTATTGAAGAAGATGTGAGATACACACACACACACACACACACACACAGGAATATTACTTAGCCGTAAAAAACAATGAAGTCTTGCTATTTGTGACCACATGAATGGACCTAGAAGGTATTATGCTAAGAGAAATAAGTCAAAGACAACTATCTTTTAACTTTTATGTGAAACAAAACAAAACAAAAAGAATAAAACAGAAACAGACCCATAGATCCAGAGAACAATCTGGTGGTAGCCAGAAGGTAAAGGGGTGTGGGGGAATAGACAAAATAAGTGAGAAGAATTAAAAGGGACAAACGTCCAGTTATAAAATAAATAAGACATGGGAATGCAATGTACAGCATAGGGAACACAGGGAATATAAGGAATAAAATTAATAATATGTAACAACTTTGTATTGTGACAGATGGTGGCTAGATTTATCATGGTTTATCATTTGCAATATACACAAAATATATATATAATATATATTGAATCATTATGTTGTACACATGAAACTAATATTATAATATTGTATGTCAGCACACATCCATTAAAAAAATAATCTCAAAGTTTCCAAATCTTCTGAAAAATATTAATCTACACATCAGAGAAAATTAATGAATCCCTAATAAGATAAAAACAAAGAACCACACCTAAGCATATGATAGTCAAACTGCTGAAATTCAAAGACAAAAAGAAAATCTCAAGCGTTATAAGAGAAAAACCGCTTCATGTGCAGAGGAACAGCAATACAATTAATGGTTGACTTCTCATCAGAAATAATAAAGGCCAGACACAAATAAAAGGACACAAAGTAATGAAAGAAAAAAAAAATCTTGTAACCTATAATTCTGTATTCAGAGAAACTATGCTTCAAAAATAAAGAATAAAGACATTCCCAGATAAGTCAAAAAGTGGGAGAATTCATTGCAAGCAGACCTGAACTACATGAAATACTACAAGAAATCAAATAGTATAGTTCAGATGGTAACCCAACTCCATAAAAAGGAATGGAAAGCATTAGAAATTGTTAATATGGAGGTACATATAAGTCTGTATACAAAATACACACACATCATTTTATTCTCTTAATTTCTTTAAAAACTAAGATTGCTTAAAGTAAAAACTATGTATTGTTTGGTTTTATAACAAATAGATGCTCTATATATGACAGAAATAGCATAAAGAAAGGGTGAGAAAATAGAGCTATCCTGGAGCAAAGTTGCTGTATTTTGCTGGAACTACATAACCATTAAACTGAAATAGATCATGGTATGTTAAAGATGGAACTTTTACCCTTAAATCAGTGCTGTCCAACAGAAATATGAAAGCCACAAATGTTAAGTCACATAGGTAATTTAAAATTTTCTACTCATATTTTTAAAAATTTTCAAACACGAAATTTCTACAGTTTAAACCAAATGTCTAAAATACTTACTATTACTTTATAATCAATATATAAATCATTAATGAAATATTTTACATTCTGCACTTCATACTAAGTCATTGAAATCTGGTTTGTATTTTACATAATCATATACCAATTCAGACTAGCCACATTCCAAGTGCGTAAAAGCCACATGTGGCTAGTAGCTATTGCATTGGGCAGCACAGCCCTAGAACAATCACTAGAAGAAACAACTCAAGAAAGGTGCCTTAAAAAGAAAAACAAAACTCAAGGGACTCCTGGGTGGCTCAGTTGGTTAACTGTCTGCCTTCGGCACAAGTCGTGGTGTCAGGGTCCTGGGATCAAGCCCTGCGTGGGGCTCCCTGATCAGCAGGGAGTCTGCTTCTCCTTCTGCCTCTGCCCCCCCGCCAACACCTCCTTGTGGTCTCTCTCTCAAATAAATAAAATCTTGAAACAAAAAATAAACAAACTAGGGGTGCCTGGGTGGCTCAGTCAACTGAGCAGTTGACTCTTGATTTCCATTCAGATTGTGATCTCAGGGTCCTGAGAATGAGGCCCCCATCGGGCTCCCTGCTCAGCAGTGAGTCTGCTTCTCCCTCCCTTCCCCCCATTCATCCACACGCACTGTCTCTCTAAATTAGTAAATAAATATATTAAAACTTAAAAAGAATCAACAAATTACAATAGTACGCTCAAAAAGCATGTATTTAACACAATAGAAGGTAGTAAACTAAGAAACAGAGGACTAAAAGACACAAGACCTATAGAGAACAAATAGCAAAATAAATCCAAAGATAAAGCCATCTACATCAAAAATTAATGTGAATGGACTAAACATTCAAATCAAAGGGGAGATGTCAAACTGTATTTTTCAAAAGCACAATCCAACTATGTGCTATATACAGGACATATATTCTGGATTCAAAGATAATATAGATTGAAAACAAAACAAAACAGTAACCATAGGGGAGCTGCAGTGTCTATATTAGTATCAGATGAAACAAGCTTTAAGACAGGAATATTACTAGAGACAAAGAGGGGCATTTGATAATGAAAAGACATTTCATGATGAACAACTGCATATGTTAAGAAGAAAGAATGTTTTGGGTTTTGGGAGGGGGTTTAGATTTTATTTATTTATTTGACAGAGAGAGAGAGACAATGAGAGAAGGAACACAAGCAGGGGGAGTGGGAGAGGGAGAAGCAGGCTTCCCACTGAGCAGGGAGCCTGATGCGGGGCTCGAATCCAGGACCCCGGGATCATGACCTGAGCCAAAGGCAGACGCTTAATAACTGAACCAGCCAGGAGCCCCGAGGAAGGATGTTCTGAGCAGGAAAGGTTCAGAAGTAGGAGAGGGGTTGCCCTCTCTCTACCTGATGGTAGGACCCCTCCAATCCCTCTCAGCACCTCAGAGGCCAGTAGTCTGTCGCTCTCACCCCGCTGAACATTCAGCGCTTTCACATTCCCATGCCTTTTTTTAAGACTATTTATTTATTTATTTGAGAGAGAGAGAGAGCACGAGTGGGGGTGCAGAGGGAGAGACAGAAGCAGACTCCGCGCTGGGCAGGGAACCAGGGGTGGAGGCCACAGTGACTGAGCCACAAGGCGTCCTCACTTCCTGAAAAACATAACCATCATTGGTTTTGGTTTGCATCTTTAGGCTCTTAGGTGATGTAGGTGTTCAATAAATGCTTGCTGAATGAAGGAACAAATGAACAACCAGACAGATGTAGTAAAGACCAGGGTTGCAGAACTGGGGACTAAAAAGTTTATTTTTGGGGTGCGTAGGTGGCTCAGTCGGGTAAGTGACCAACTCTTGATCTCAACTCAGGTCTTGATCTCAGGGTCGTGAGTTCAAGCCTCGTGCTGGGCTTCACGCGGGGCATAGAGTTAAGTTAAAACACACACACACGCACACGTTTATTTTTCACAGTTCCCATCAGCGAATATAGAATAGGGTCACTGGGAAGCATTAAGCACATGAAGAAATTATTGTAAGTGATAAAAACAATAATAATAACCAACATTAAAGGAGCATTTATTATGTGTCCAGCACTGCTCTAAGCATTTTGCATATATTAATTCTTTTAATCCTCGTAATAACTCCATTAGAAAGGTGCTAGTTATTGCTACTCAGATATGGGTCAACAGCAACAAAAAGTCAATTAAAATAAATGACATTTCTCCAAAGAAGATACACAAACAGCCAATAAGCATATGAAAAGATGCTCAACATCATTAATCATTAGGGAGGGAAAGAGAACACAAATCACAAGGATGCACCACTTCAAACACAATAGGAGGGTCATAATAAGACAGTAACAAGGGTTAACAAGGATGAAGAGAAATTGGAACCCTCACACATTACTGGTGGAAATGTAAAATGGTCTATCACTTTGGAAACAATTCCTGGCAATTCCTCAAAACATTAAACATAAAGTTACCATATGATCCAACAGACTGCGGGATGACAGCTAATGGTTACAGGTTTTCTTTTAGGGGGGAGAAAAATGTTCTAAAATTGGTGATGGCTGGACAACTTTGTGAATATACTGAAAACACTGCACTGCACAATTCATTTTTTTTTTTTGAAGATTTTATTTATTTTATTTATTTGAGAGAGAGAGCATGAACAAGCATGAGTAGGGGGAAGGGCAGAGGGACAGACTCCACACTGAGCTTGGAGCCTAACTCAGGGCTCCATCTCACCACCCTGAGATCATGACCTGAGCCAAAATCAAGAGTGGAATGCTCAACCAACTGAGCCACCCAGGAGCCCCTGCACTGCTCAATTTAAATGGCTGAATTGTATAGGGTGTGAATTGTATAGCAATAAAATGCTTCACACCAAGTTAACAAGAGAAGCGTTGTAATTAGCTCATCTTCACTGAGAACTTCATCTACATATCTAAACCAAAGCAATATATTTTTCTATGACCATTTTTCTATTGATGTAACTTTTTAAAAAAGCTAAGTAGCATGAGAACAAAATTTATGACAGTAAAGAAATTTCTGAAGGAAAACAGTTACTTTATTTCTGAACTAACCTCTGTACTTTGGTGACATCCTATAGTAAGTTGAAAACTATCATTAGCTCTGAAAGCAGATGATTTTTCCATATGGCTTCAGTTTTTCTTACTTTTTTTTTTTTAAGATTTTATTTATTTATTTGACAGTGAGAGACACAGCAAGAGAGGGAACACAAGCAGGCAGTGGGAGAGGGAGAAGCAGGCCCCCCGCCGAGCAGGGAGCCCAATGCGGGGCCCAATCTCAGGACCCTGGGATCATGACCCAAGCCGAAGGCAGACGCTTAACGACTGGGCCACCCAGGCACCCCAGTTTTTCTTACTTTCATTTTTATTTATTTCATAGAAACAGAAAGCAAGAAAAATTGAATGACTTATTTATATTACTCCTTTCCAATGTCATAGCCTAATAAATACCTGTTATCCTATGTCCTTCAGGAAGGGGGGTTATATTAGTAGGCAAATGATACGTGTTTTTTTCATTGCACTTACCAGCCCTTACCTAAATTTTAGAAAAACTAACTCATACAACACAGGTGTGAAAGTGATAAAACCAACGATCTCTAACACATCTGAAACTGAGTTAGGTACTAATTTCCTGGAGAAATGAAATCCAAACAGCTATTTCTGACCAAAACATACCTCCCATGCACCTACTCCCCATCAAGAAAGGAAGTTTGAGCCCACTGTTCACGAACCTACAACACAGACAACACCCTGATAACAGCACACCAAAACAGAGGACCTTACAATATAAACATGCAGCAAGGCCAGACATCACCTGAATAACTACTATTTGACAGGCACACGCTACATCTTTCCACCAACCTTTGGGATCCTGCTTTGAACTTTGCTGGATCACAGGCTTTTGATACAGAGGTCAGAATATATCAAAACAAGGAAACACCAATGTCAGAAACTCTGGCCTAACAGAAAACTATAAAATGTTACTGAGAGAAACCAAAGATCTAAGTGAATGGACAATAAAGCATGTTCATAAATTGAAAGACTCAATGAAAAAAAAAATTAAAACCATATTCCGGTTCATTAGCTGAGATGGGAACTCACACGTTTTAGCCTCCAATCTTATCCACAGATGCGTGTCTAATATTTCACACATTTGCAATGGCTCTTGTAAAAATAATAAAAAAAAGAAAACAACAACAACAAAAAAAACCCTGGCCTAAATCCTATTGCTGTAAAGAGATCAAACAATAAACAGCAGCAATCAAATCACGATGAATTTAGCTATGCTTTATTATGTAAGAGTGATAATTCGGTCGCTTATTGGGTAGAACCACTGGGACAAGCAGTTTTAACATGAAGAAAGGGGTTCGAATCCCTTCCATTTTATTTTTCTACAATAGTATTAACTATATTACGCATGCTGTGCTTTTCATCCCCATGGTTTATTTATTTTGTAACTGGAAGTTTGTATCCCTTAAGCCCCTTCACCGGTTTTGCCCATCCCCCCACCCAGTTTTAGTATGGTTTTAGATTTATAGAACAGTTCAAAGACAGTGCAGGAGTTGCGATGTACTCCAGCCTCGGTTTCCCCAAGTGCTAACATTTTACATTTGTGTGGTGCTATGGCCACCACTCATGAACCAGCAATGATGCATTATTATTAACTAAAATTCATACTTTATTCTGATTTCCTTCATTTTTACCCCAATTCTCTTCTTCTGTTCCAGGATTCCACCCAGACAGAATAACATATTCCATTTATTTGTCTTATCAGCCCAGGCTACTCTTGGCTGTCACTGTTTCTCAGACTTTGTTTTTAATTACTTTCAGTTTTGAGGAGTTCTGATAAAGTATTTTACAGAATGTCCTTCAATGTTGGTTTGTCTTCATTTTTTTAAATGGTTACATGAGGGGCGCCTGGGTGGCTCAGTTGGTTAAGCGACTGCCTTCGGCTCAGGTCATGATCCTGGAGTCCCGGGATCGAGTCCCGCATCGGACTCCCTGCTCAGCGGGGAGTCTGCTTCTCCCTCTGATCCTCCCCCCTCTCATGCTCTCTCTCTCTGTCTCATTCTCTCTCTCAAATAAATAAATAAAATCTTTAAAAAATAAATAAATAAATAAATAAATAAATAAATAAATAAATAAATGGTTACATGAGAGTTACATATTTGGGGGATGAACACCATAGGTGCACAGGGCAATTCTCACATTGTATCAGGGGTGCACAGTCAACCTGACTTAGCACTGTTGATGTTCACCTGCACAAGCTGATGTTATTTTTTAATGCTTAATTGAAAGATAATTCACACAGTGTTATATTAGTTTCAGGTGTGCAGCATAAGGATAGAACAATTCTATACAATGCTCAGTGCTCAGCAAGATAAGTGTATTCTTAATCCCCTCTATCTGTTTCACCCATCTCGCCCCCCACCTCCCCTCTGGGAACCACCACTGTGTTCTCTGTATTTAAGAGTTTGTCTCTTTTTCATTTGTTTATTCATTTGATTCTTAAATTCCATGTGTGAGTGAAATCATCTGGTATTTATCCTTCTCTGACTGACTTATTTCACTTAACATTATACCCTCGAGGGTCCATCCATGTTGTTACAAATGGCAAGATCTCATTCTTTTTTTAGGGCTGAGTATAGACCACGTCTTCTTTATCCATCCATGTATCAATGGACACTTGGGCTGCTTCCATATCTTGGCTACTGAAAATAATAATGCAACAAACACAGGGGTGCATGTATCTTTTTGAATTAGTGTTTTCATTTTCTTTGGGTAAATATCCAGTAGTGGAATTACTGCATCATATAAAATATTTTTCTAGGTATGCCCCCTCACACAAGGGAAACAAGAGCAAAAAGAAACTATTGGGACTACATCAAAATATAAAGCTGCTGCACAGCAAAAGAAACCATCAATAAAACAAAGGGCAACCTACTGAATGGGAGAAAATATTTACAAATAATATATCTGATAAGGAGTTAATATCCAAAATATATAAAGAACTTATATAATTCAACACCAAAAAAAAAAAAAACCCAAATAATCCAATTACAAAATGGTCAGAGGATCTGAATATACATTTTTCCTAAGACCTACAGATGGCCAACAGACACATGAAAAGATGCTCAACATCACTGATCATCAGGGAAATGCAAATCACAACCAGAATGATATATCACCTTACACCTGTCAGAATGGCTAAAATCAAAACAACAAGAAATAACAAGTGTTGGTGAGGATGTGGATAAAAAGGAACCCTTGTGCACTGCTAAGAATGCAAATCAGTGCAGCCACTGTGAAAAAGAGTTCATCAAAAAATTAAAACTAGAAATTCCCTCTATTTTATTTTTTTAATTTTCTAAATTTTTTTTTTAAGTAGGCTCCACAACCCTGAGATCAAGACCTGAACTGAGATTAATAGTTGGATGTTCAACCAACTGAGCTACCCAGGCACCCCGAAGTTCCCTCCATTATAAAACAGAACCAAAGACTGCACTTCTGTCACTAACCCCAAGTAAAAAATCTACAACTAAACAGCATGGACCTTAAAACATCAATGTTTGGAATTAGGCAGTTTAAATATACTAACACACAAGTCCATACACATAGGCAAAGTACAGGTACAGAAATAAGTCATTTTGTTCCATTCCTGAAATGTTCAGCGCCAGCCAAATGGTAACCTCAATACCAACACCACTCATGTAGTCCTTTCTGGAAATATTTTCTCTATATCCCTTCAGCCTGAGACAAACTGACTCTTCTCAGAGTCAGCTGAACTGCCCTAAGGGATTCTCTAATAGCAGAGCCAAATCACTGCAGGTTAGTGTGGCTTTGAAATGTTCTCCCATTTTCTCAAATAAGCTATGTGCATTACTACATTGTGGGGACCATCACTGCAAGACAGGGATGGGGGGTCCCAATCGCTGGCTCTATACTCTGCCACCACTTAAAGATTATGAGCTAGGACATCACACATCGAGAGCCTGCAGATGTCTAGACACATATGTCAGGTACATGAGAGGGTAGAATCGGGCTCCTTGCTCCACGGGAAGCCTGCTTCTCCCTCTCCCACTCCCCCTGCTTGTGTTCCTGCTCTCACTATCTCTCTGTTAAATAAATAAACAAACTCTTTTAAAAAAAAAAAAACTGATTTAAAAAATACAATGTAAGGGGTGCCTGGGTGGCTCCGTAGATTTAGTGTCTGCCTTCAACTCAGGTCATGATCCCAGGGTCCTGGGATTGAGACCCACATTGGGCTTCCTGCTCAGCCCACCCAGGTGCCCCAGGAAACTGTTCAATTTCTTATCTGCCTGTTGGACTATGAATTTTTAGGACACAGTCCACAGCAGATACTCTCCCCTGGTCTTCTTAACCACTTGAGATGATCCCTTTTGTGGTCTGAGTTGGAAAACTGTCTCCAAACATAGAACCTATTCTAGACAAGCCATGAATCCTTCACTCATTCATTATCAAAAATAATAAGTGCTTATTATGACCAGGTTGCTAAGAAGTTCATGGTCTAGTAGGGGAAAATATACCTATCTATAAACAACTATAATGGAGGTTGGTAAAAGCTATAACAGAGATGTGTACAAGATGCAGGGGTGATGAACTCTACTTAAGGAAAGCTTCACAAATCAAATACTTGAGTGGTTCTTCAAGGGTAAATAAGTATTCTCCACCAGGCTGATAGGTTAAGGCCATTCCAGGCAGAAGGAAAAGCATGTGCAAAGGTACAGAGGTTTGAAAGAGCACAGTCCATTCAGGAAACTCAGTCATTCAAAATGACTGGAACAAAGAGCATGAATAGGAAAATACTAGGGGCTGAGGTTAAGTAGATAGGCAGAAGCCACAAGGGAGGAGGAGACCAGACAAGAAAAACTGAGGAGATATGCACAAGAGAGGAAGAAAAACAGGGAGATTTCTCATGGAAGCCAAGGAAATAGAGCATTCAGCCTGGACACAGCTGTATAAAATAGATGGAATCACACTTGATCTAAAACCCAGCCTTCTCTCTACTAGTAGTGAAAAAACTGAATCACATGGCCAAATGCCTAGCAAAACCAGCCATATCATAAAGGAGTAGTCTCGAGATAGTTGTAGATTTTCTCATGAGATTTTAATGATAAACCTATTTTTAATAATTTTTTTCAATAACTACTATTGAAAATGGTACTAAAGAGAAACAAAGACAAGAATGACACATGCCTTGCTTAAGGATCTTATATCTTATGGCAATAAAGTCATTTATGGATTTATAGTACTATGTCATCCTGTAAACTTTACTACAAAGACCACATATGAGACATTCAATGTCCATAAATAGGACACATTAACATCAATTTTGAAATTACTTGTGTGAACAAACATAAAATTCAAACATGGAAATTAATAATGCTGATCTAAAAATCAGTACATGATCAATACAAATTTGTGTAGTGTTCTCATGGCATCCAAGTATTCAAAATACTTACATTAATAAGCCATTCAACAAGACCACTAAGATTACAGCCATATTTTTATGCTATTTTATTTTCACCTTCAATTGCTAGGGGGCTAATTTTAAGATGTGCTGTTATCAGTTTAAGAAGTCACTCATTCATTTATTCAACTAACAATTATGTAGTAAGCCAGATACCATGATAGGCAGTGAGGAAGAAGCACAGAACAAGAAGAAACAGTACCTGCCTTACAGAGCTTAGTCTAGCAGGGAAATAATTTAACAAGGAACTAAAAACACAGCATAGTAAGTGCTTTCTACAAATAATCTTTGTAGCTACAAATAATCACAGACACCATTGTATTACACCAACACAACCAATGTCTTGTTTCAACATCTCATTTCAAATCCATTTTTAAAAGTACTTGAGGTATTCAGACAACTTTAAGAAACAATAACATGATTGGCATCCATCGTAACTGTGCTATTTTATGACTTCTAACACTTTGACACACTATACTTTTGCCACCAGCCATTTCCAAAAGATTAATTCTTGCCCTTTCAGGCTACTGCAGCTGAGACAGAAAACTGAAGATATTTTTTAAAATAAAAACAAAACAGCCATAGGAAACAATATTAGCTATGTGATAAAAGACCCAACATACTTAACTTTAATTATTCTAGTCACAAAAAGAACTATGAATTACACGGTATCTAGGAATGTATTCTTTAAAAAACACTGAAAAATAAAAACATTCACATGGAAAGAAATTACTTTACCTCTGCCACTGTCTTTTTTCAGAAACATTTGAAATTCATAAACATCACAAAATGTGAAGTTTACAAATCAAAAGAAACTGGTCATATTCAATGAATACATTAACTTTTTTAAAAAGTGCTTGTGTCAGGTGAGCATCATCATGACCTGAGCCAAAGCAGATGCTTAACCGACTCAGCGACCCAGGTACCCCTAATGATCATTTTCAAAGCAAGGCTTTCTTTGAAAGCTAAAAGAATATTTTGAAGTAACAAAGGAGAATTGTTAAAATGGAAAACACTGATAATATTAAACTCTAGAAATAAGGTATGTTGTAATTATGTAATTATGTAATTTTAAAACATCCCAGTAACTGTGTTTTTAAAGCCAGTAACTCAAATGGTGTACTAAGATTACTGTCATAATGCATTCTAGCCCAGGATAAGAATACCCTCTCTAAAACAGTGCATGCGGGGGCGCCTGGGTGGCTCAGTCGTTAAGCGTCTGCCTTTGGCTTGGGTCATGATCCCAGGGTCCTGGGATCGAGCCCCGCATCGGGCTCCCTGCTCAGCAGGAAGCCTGCTTCTCCCTCTCCCACTCCCCCTGCTTGTGTTCCCTCTCTCGCTGTGTCTCTCTCTGTCAAATAAATAAATAAAATCTTTAAATAAATAAATAAATAAATAAATAAAACAGTGCATGCCACCTTCATCATTTCTTTTTCCAGTATAATGGCAAAAAACCAGAATTACAATATTTTTATTATAGTCATAAGGAACATTAATTTGATATATATGGCACTAAAATATCAAAATACAAAATACAGTAAATATTAAAACACAGGTGTTTATTCATCCTAATGAGTAAATTCAAGATTAGATATACTGATTACCTAATTTCTAAATTTATGAAATACCATAAAATATGAAGCAAAATTGTTTGAAACCATTTAAACTGAGTCTTGATCTGCTAAAATGATTAACAACACCATCCTACAGATGATCCCACATCTGAACACATTGGTACCTCTGTGATTTCAGGGCACAAATCCTTCTATCCATCAAACTAAATGGAAGGATTAGAGAGGTTAATAGAGACAGAGTAGCTGTAATAGACTACTGCATTTCATTCTCTACTCAATATACTCCAATGATCATTGAGCTATTCGTAATGTTCTTATGAATCAGTGGTCCCTTCACAGTCAAGAGAGAGGTTAGAAGCCACTGTGAAACAATAAAGCTTACCTTTGCAAATCCTCATCAAGCTGATCTTATGATTAAATCTAGAGGCTTCATAAACAATTGAAGTGCAGGCACAACGTTAATTAGAAACCCAAATGGCACTGCTAAACACCTAAATAAAACAAGAGAAGTACAACAGCCCCCTGCGAAGAGCAGTGCCGATTTCCAGCCTCTATTTACCAAAGGAGATTTTTCTCTATTCAGCTCGACAATCACTCAGGCTGTAAGAGCCCTGGACTAGCAGTAGCAGTCAATAATTTAAAATCATGGAAATAAAGTTTGAATCTGCACTTATGTTCCATTATGGATTGCACTCACAGCAGTCAAATATGTTATAGACTGAAAACAGCAAAGTTCTCTCCTTTGCTAGGCTGGCACCCCGTTCTATCCTAATTCTCCATAAAGATTCACCATCAAAGAAACATACAAACAAAACCCTCAGATGGTGGACTGCTGATAAATCAGGGTCAACTTATTCTATTTGTAGCTGATTAATGGTAAGGCTGGACTACATGGCTTCTTAGATGCTCCCTAACAGAAGGAAAATTACTAGAAGAGTAAGGACTACAGAGCTGGCTGGACAGGTCACAGCCACGTCAGGATGATTTGTGCTGGAGAGCAATACGCAGGGACTCCAATCATGAAGTTCCTTTTGTTTGTTTTCCTTCATTTGTCCACCTTGAATTCAAATTTCTCTGGGGGTTATGTTTACTTTGCTGTTTTAAGTGACAAAGCCAGAGGTAACCTTTTTCCACTGATACCTTGTCTCCCCTCGTGGCCACACACCCCTGACTGTGCCCGTCTAACACGGGTCAAAAAATTCAGGTTGAACATTGAGCTCCAACTCTTTCTTCCTAGCTGCATGGTCACGGAAAAGTTACTTTCCTTCTATGTGCATTTCTTCACCTGTTAAATGGAAAGAGTAAAAGCTCTGCAGGAATGTGATGAGAATTACATGAGAGATCAGGCATATGTGACACTCCAGACACCCAGAAAATACTACGTCAGGTCCCTTCTCTTCTCCTATTTTAAATATATCCTATATTCCTGATCACCCCCTGGTCCCTTCTTCTGAGATGAATGATCTATGCCCTCACCTCGCTACCTTCAAATAATAACGTAACAGAAAATATCATCAACTGACCGAACATTTTACTACGAAACAACCCATCAGTCCACTTTTAGGAGAATGGATAAAGTGTAGCATGTTCCACAGTGGAATACCACACAGTAGAGACAAGGAATGAACTGCAGCTCCGTGCAATAACACAGACACATCCTGAAAATGTTGAGTAAAAAAAAAAAAAAAAAAAAATCCCGTTAAGACTGCATTCAGCCATGATACCATTTTATGAAGCTCAAAAAGTAAGAAGAAATAAGTATGTGTGTTTAAGCATACACACACCTGTGATAAAACTCAGCACAACCAACATCTCAGATACCCTGACTGGAAGCTGACATGTTCACAGAAACGTATTCATGTCTGCACATAGGTCTGGATTGGAATGTGCCCTGCAATCCAGATGGACACACCAAACACAAACGACCTGCTTCTGCTCTAATATGCTGTTGCTTTGTTAAAAATAAACAAACAGGGGCGCTGGGGGTGCTCAGTCGTTAAGTGTCTGCCGTTGGCTCGGGTCATGATCCCAGTGTCCTGGGATCAAGCCCCGCATGGGGCGCCCTGCTCGGCGGGAAGCCTGCTTCTCCCTCTGCCTCTGCGTGCCGCTCCCCCTACTCATGTACATTCTCTGTCAAATAAACAAAATCTTTAATAAATAACTAACTAAAGCCAGCAACATATGCCACCCTTCGTTTACCTACCTCGAATTCAAATCACAATAATGGCTATAAATGGAAATTTCTTGCTTTTTATTATGAAAGATCCCCACATACCATGGCAACCCCAGCTGTTGAGGTCAGCAGCATCCCCGCAGCACCAGAGGGTTAGCAATTTAGTTCTTTCGGTTGAGGCCTTGGCTCAAGATCCCATCTGTGCTGACTTCAGGCTGAAGGGAGAGTGAAAGCTGAAACATATGCTGCAATAACTAAATATTTCTTAAAGCCAGTTCAGCAGGACCAGGAATGCTGACACTGTGAGCACCCCCAGAGGACTTCATGCAGGGCATCCACCTGCCAGACTGAAGATGCTTCTGGAGACTCGGAACAAGGCCACTGATCCAAAGAAAAGTCCCACCACCTGTATGTATTATTTCCATACCTTAGAGCAGACATGGACTCCCATTCAAATGCAGAGTGGCAGTTTTGTAGGTCCAGGAGACAAAAAAAAGGCAATAAAACGACAGCATTTAGAATGCTCCTTGCAAGCATTTTCTCTCTGCGTCCGTCCCCTGTACTTATCCAGACCTGTGCTGCCCCTTACCAGCCACATTGGCTATTTATATTTAAATTTAAAAATTCCATACAATTTCAAAATTACCTTCCTCCGATTCACTAGCCACACTTTAAGTGCTCAACAGCAACATATGGCTGTGGCTAATGAACACTGGGCAGAGCAAATATAGAATATTGTCATCATTACAGAAAGTACTTTTGGACAGTCCTGATCTAGACACTAATCCACTTTTAAAACAAAACCAAAACCTCCACTGGCGTGCTGAACATAAGGATCTTAGGGTCAACCAGAAAGTGCCAAAACTTAGTCACCCAACACAACTAATGAGACAGGATGCGGGAGGCCTTGCTTGAATGGTATCTTTATTTGCCCTCTTCACTGTTTAGTATTGTTGCCTAGGGATGAAAAGAATGGGCTCTGGAGTCAGAGGACTCCGTCTACCTCTAAACCAAGAATTCACCAAATTCACTCGGAGTGAATTTCTCAGTCTGTCTCATTTTCTGTACGTAAACATGGGGATTACAACAGTAGCAACTTCACAGGATTGTGTAAAGATTAAATGATACCGTCCCTGCAAACCTATTAGTGCCCTGCTTGGCCCATGGTAAGAGCTCCATAACTGTTAGCTATTAACCACCAATATCCTTGCCAAAAGAGAGGAAAAGGGAAAAATGATGATGAATTTTGCTCATTGAAATCTACATAGAGCTCCCGTACAGATTGATTATCTGAGAAAATCAAAACACATGACCTTTTTCATTTTTTGCAGTGTATGTTTATAATTTTATAATGTTCTTTCTCACTTTTAAAAAACCCTGTCCCTCCTGGGGCACCCGGCTGGCTCAGTCAGTGGAAAATGCCACTCTTGATCTCAGGGTCGTGAGTTCGAGCCCCATGTTGGGTGTTTAGATTACTTAAAAAGATAAAAAATAAAATAAAATAAAAAGTCCTAAAACCCCTGCCCTTTGCAGGGTGCCTGGCTGGCTCAGTCAGTAGAGCATGTGACTCTCAGTCTTGGGGTCTAGAATTCGAGCTCCACATTGGGCGTGGAACCTACTAAAAATAAAACAAATAAATAAATTAAAAAAAAAAAAACATAAGGGGCGCCTGGGTGGCTCAGTTGGTTAAGCGACTGCCTTCGGCTCAGGTCATGATCCTGGAGTCCCTGGATCGAGTCCCGCATCGGGCTCCCTGCTCGGCGGGGGGTCTGCTTCTCCCTCTGATCCTCCCCCCGCCATGTGCTTTCTCTCTCTCTCATTCTCTCTCTCTCAAATAAATAAATAAAATCTTAAAAAAAAAAAAAACCCTCCTGGCCTTTTCACTATACAAGCCTCTCTTCTACACACTGTATGCACAGTGCTGTGCCAAGAACTATTCAAAGCACATGACACAGAGCAGCTTATTAAATCCTCACAAGGATCCCACAAGGTACGTAACAACGTACCTACCCATTTTCAGATGAGAAAAATGGACACACGGAGAGGTTAAGTAACTCGTGGGAGATCCTACAGCTAGTAAGGGGCAGTGACTGGGCTGGAATGCAGGCAGTCTGGGTCCAGCGTGCCTACTCAGAAACATGATGCACTTGTGTCTATAAGCTGACTCTCCTTCCAAAGCAAACAAAACGATTGCAAGCTGTTTGTTATGGAATTGTATTATAATGGGGTCGGCCACGACAGGGAAGGAGGAAGTCTCTGGATTTGGATGTGAGCACAGCAGCATCACTGTCCTGTTTTCTAAATCCCCTCACAACTGTGGATGGAATCCAGCTCTGCTTCTCAGCAGGGCTGGCACTGACCCCTGGGAGCCAGGTAGAAAGTTGGGAGGGGGGTCTGTTTTTTCCCAACAACAGGGTGGCACCATAGGCTCTCACTCTGAAACAGACAAGGGCACTTATATCCTACAATATATGGCACAATCCCACACAGCTTTCAAATATCCAACTAGGACATTTAAGTCTAAACCAAATCCCTTTTTATATATAAGCAGAAGTAATCCTCATATTGGTTTAGTATATTTAATATATGCTAAATTTTCCACTATTGCAACAATTTAGGTAAATCAAAGAACACTGGTCTCTTTTTTTGGTCCAAAACTCTACCAGGAGATGTTCATCATTTCAGATGATAACGTCATGCTATCTGAATCACCAACACAACACACTTCTATCAGTCCCCGTAAGAGCAGCACATTACACCATTTCTTCACCATGAATTTTAGTGGTGCCTAATAAACATGCTACGTGGTATTTTATGATAACTGTCCATTTATTTCTTCTTTATGTTATCATTAGGGCATTATATTGATATTTTGAAATTGTGTGCATAAGTAGTTCTATTAGCAAAGATTTTTTCTTCAGGATGGTGCCTGAGTGTGTGTGTGTGTGTGTGTGTGTGTGTTTCAAACACATGTTTAAGAACAGGATAGAGGGATGGTTCAAGAGGCGGTGATGCTATGAACCTCGTGGTTCTCACCCTATGTGCAGGGCTGACACCGGCCCCAGTATGAACAGATCTGCTGGCATACAAAATGTTGCTTGGGTGGTTCCTCAGGCACTCTCCCAGCCTGAAGATAGCTTCTTCTTCTTTTTTTTTTTTTTTAAAGATTTTATTTGCGAGAGAGAGAATGAGAGACAGAGAGCATGAGAGGGAGGAGGGTCAGAGGGAGAAGCAGACTCCCTGCTGAGCAGGGAGCCCGATGTGGGACTCGATCCTGGGACTCCAGGATCATGACCTGAGCCGAAGGCAGTCGCTTAACCAACTGAGCCACCCAGGCGCCCTGAAGATTGCTTCTTAATGTTGCTCACATTTCCATCAGCGAATCCAAGACACAACACAGGATTCCAACCTCATTTCCCTGAATTAGGCGTCCTACCTTCCATTTCCTACCGTCTTAGCTTCTGGCAAAAACAAAACTGCAATGCCTATTCTTTTATTTGCTAATTCTTCTTTAGCTCTAAAACCTTCAAGTTCTTGACTGCTTGATCTCTTTTCAATGCCTTCTATTTGTTGCCTGTTAATTCAGCCAAAAAACAGGGCAGGCATTAAAAAAAAAAAAAAACAGATTCCAATAAAATTAAACAACAGATTAAATGACAACTACTTAACATGTGTTATGAAAGAACATTAGCTAATTTTTTTTCCCAGGGAACTGAAAGGTTCTCTGATTTTGCAGCATTCCGAAACTGAAATTAGAACTGGAAAGGAACAAGAGAATAATAAAATAATGGCAATTTTTAAATTTTGCTTTATACCACATCTTCTTCCCAATTACGTGATAAGAAAGGTTACCAACAATTTACAAACTGAAGAAATCAAAACAGAGAGGCTGGACAGTTTGCTCAAGGTCATGAATAAAAGGCACCGCTATCCCACCCACCCCATGCTAAAATTATAAACCATGTTTGTCCATCATGCCATGCTGCCTCTCAACAATAACTATTATAACTAGTGCTAGCAATATGCGAGGAACTGTGCTAAGTAGCTCATTGAATCTTCATAATAATGCTATGTGGTAGGAACCAAATTCAGCCCCATTTTATGGACGAGAAAACTAAGGTTAGAGAAAATAAGTTCAACTGCCCCAAGTCACACAGTAAATAGTGCAGCTTATATTCAAACCCAGGCAGTCAAAGACTCCAGAACCCATATGCCTCATCATTAGGCTGTACTCTGCCATGACTAAAATTCACAAGGCAAAATCTAGTGAACAGCTAATTCTCATCAGTAAAGACTGCTGATAAAACCACAACAGTTCTATTCCCAGCAGGATGGTTTATTTATTTAACAGTAGCTGTCTTCATATGGATACATTAGCAAATCAAAGTGGGATGTTTCTTTTTAGTCCACAAATGATTAAAACTCTTAAAAAACACAGCCATTAACCGTAAGAATTAAATATTATTTTGGGGGGCGCCTGGGTGGCTCAGTTGGTTAAGCGACTGCCTTCGGCTCAGGTCATGAACCGGGAGTCCCAGGATCGAGTCCCGAATCGGGCTCCCTGCTCGGCAGGGAGTCTGCTTCTCCCTCTGACCCTCCCCCCTCTCATGTGCTCTCTCTCATTCTCTCTCTAATAAATAAATAAAATCTTTAAAAAAAAAATTATCTTTTGATGTGCTAATGTAAATACTGAGCATGAAGTGATTAAAGAATAATTCCCTATAATTGCTATTTTGGGGTAGAAGGGGAGGGGATGATAGTTAATGTTGCAACACAGAAATGTCTCCCTATATGTGCCCAGTTGGAAATCCACTTCTCTCCCAAGGACTCCAGGCCCCGCCTCTCCCTAGGGTAGTCAGATAGAAGTTGCTACCAAATGCAAAAAAGAGCAGGCAGTCTTTTGAGAGAGAACACCAGGGCTGAGGTATCATACAGTTATTTACAAGTAAAGCCAGCAGTGAGAAATGTGAAGGATATATTAATATATTAGAGAAATCCAAAAGATTCTAAATAAATCAATTTTTAAATGGCATTTAAAATATATCTGATAAGTTCACAAAACCCTGAAGCAACAATCAGATATCCCAACACAGAACAATCCAGATAAGAAAACTATTCTCTTCTACACACAGGTTAAAGTTTTACACAATGTTGCTAGCACAACAGAGAGATTTAAAATGTGTGGTATCATGTAAATAGTTCTCGCTGCCATCACTCTGACAGTATTTATGGACATATTTTCTCTCCATAATATATATGTAGACAGAATATGTACATATCTAATCCCAGATATATATATGGGAAATGAATCCTACAGGCCAGATCCTACATGCCAGAAAAATGAATCCTACATGCCAGGATAACTTGCAAGAAATTACTATTCATCAGCATGAATCAATAAGCCCACAATTATAATAGTATCCCCTGGGAAAAGTAAAAAAAAAAAAAAAAGCTGTTATTAAGGTCACGTAATAAGAAAGAAAAAAGGAGAAAAATTTAAAAATTCATTTTTGCATTGAAAACCACACAAATGTTTCAAAAGAAAATTAGTATGGCCAGCCAAGATCAAACAATGAAGTTCTGATATATTATCACAACATGGATGAACCTTGAAAACATTAGATTAAATGAAATGAGCCAGACACAAAAGGACAAATATGGTCTGATTCCACTTCTACGAAATCTAGAGCAGGCAAATTCAGAAATACGGAAAGTAGATTACAGGTTACCAGGAGCTGGGTGGGAGGACATGGGGACTCACTGCTTAATGGTTACAGAATTTTTGTTTGGGAGATGAAAAACTTTCAGAAAAAGATAGTGGTGATTGCACAACATCCTGAATGTAAATAAGGCCACTGAAATGGGACTTTAAAATGGTTGAAATGGCAAAGTTTATGTAATATATATATTTCAACTCAATTAAAAAAACATAAGTTACTGGGATCAAAATGTAAACTTTTTCTTCAATGCCTGAGTTAAGACAGTAACTAATTTCACAGACGGTGGACCAGGTCACATGCTGGCCCACAGTATACTCTGCCTACGAGTGAGCTTTGCATGGCATGCCTCAGGGTCGTATATAATATAACATATACAATATTATATATTAAAAATATATACATAAATATATACAAAGATAGATTTATATATATTTTAGGGTACATTCACTTGAAAAATATTTATTCACTATATATTCCATGGCACGATACCATGCCTCTAAAACTTAAACTATGCCTTTCTCCCAAGAATCCATCATACCACCAGCTACTTACATTTCAACTACACGATAATAATAATAGCAGTCAATGAAGATTTAAATAGAAATCACTTATGAAAGAAAAAATATTGCTATTAGTCATTAATAGTGTTCTTCTCATAAGCAATTTGAAATATTACAAACCAAGTCTATATACAAATTAAAACTAAAGAGTATTTTTTTATCATTTTAAAACAAAGTTGAGGCTATTCTGTAGTTGTATAGATATTCTATACAAAAATTCAGATTATGGGTTAAAATTACTAAATTATAATATATTCAGTTGTGTTTTAGAAGATTCAAGAAAGGATCATGCCCAAAAATCCTAAGTATTCCGTTTTCTGGAAGCTGTGTCTGTATACTACTGCTCTCTAATAGGCAGCGAAAAATCACTGTATTTTTAGCACTTAGTAAGAAAAAAATGTAAAACCTCTCAGTAATTTTTATGCGGATCATAAGCTGGAAATAATATTTTTGATATGAGGTTAAATAAAATATTTTATTAAAATTAATTTAAACAATTTATTTCAAATGTTGCTACCAGAAAACTTAAAATAATGTATTCCTATTGGACAGAGCTGCTCTAGAGTAAAGTCTTCCACTCAACAGTCTTTGTTGCAAGAGAAAGAAAACTGAAAACAAAACCACAGAAACTACCCTGTTATCCTTAAGGAAAATTTACTGCAATCCTGTCTTTAAAAAATTGAAAAACAACAATATTCTTGGAAATTAAAGGCCAAGAGCAGAAATGAACTATTATAGTACATGGAAAAACAGCCTCCTAAAGATGCCCTCCTCGTCCTAATCCTGGAACCTATGAATATGCTACAAGGCAAAAGGCAATGAGACATGAAGATGGAATTAAGGCTGCTAATCATCTGAACTTAAAATAAGATTAGGGGCGTCTGGGTGGTGCAGTCGGTTAAGCATCCGACACTTGGTTTTGGCTCAAGCCACGATCTCAGGGCCCTGATCTCAGGGTTGTGAGATTGAGTCCCTCTTCACACTCCGTGCTCAGGGCGGAGTGGGCTTTGATTCTCTCGCTCTCGCCCACTCCCTTTGCCCCTCCCCACTGCGTGCACACTCTCGCTCAAATAAATAAATAAATCTTTAAAAAAAAAAATAAGATTATTCCTGGACTATCCCAGTGGGCCCAGTATAATCACAAATGTTCTTTAATGACTGAAAGAGGAAGACGGTCTGAGTCAGAGATTTGAAGATGCTGCACTATGAGCTTTGAAGATGGCAGAAGGCACTATAAGCCAAGAAAAGCAAGCTGCCTCTAAAAGCTAAAAAGGGCAAGGCAGCAGGTTCTCCCCTAAGACCTCCAGAATGAAAGCTACCGACAACTGATATTAGCTCAGTGAGAGCCACTTCTGACGCCTAAAACTGTAAATTAATCAATGTATGGTGCTTTAAGCTCACAAATTTGCAGAAATATTTGTTTTAACAGCAATAAGAAACTACCATATGAACAACTCAATAAAAAGGTTAGAAGATGAACCTGAAGAAGTTTCTTAGAAAGTACAACAGGGCGCCTGGGTGGCTCAGTCGTTAAGCGTCTGCCTTCGGCTCAGGTCATGATCCCAGGATCCTGGGATCGAGTCCCGCATCGGGCTCTCTGCTCGGCGGGAAGCCTGCTTCTCCCTCTCCCACTCCCCCTGCTTGTGTTCCTGCTCTCGCTATCTCTCTCTCTGTCAAATAAATAAATAAAATCTAAAACAAAAAAAGAAAGTACAACAAAGAGAAACTCAAGACACTGCTCTTAAAGCTCGGGACCGGAGATGAGCAAAGCTGTTACAGGCACAGCGGACATGCAATCAACATGTATTAATTAAGCTCCTACTTCCTACAGTGCACTGTGGTGAGTGATCATTCAGGCTACAGTAATTTGGAATCACCATCACCTGAGGTTCATTTATAAATAATTTAACAGGCTGAAAAGGATATGTGAAGATCTATAGTTTTATTTCCAAGAATCCATGACCCTATCCGGAGCTGGTCTTATGAATGGGCAGAGGGAGAAACTCACATACTTGGCATGATTTCCCAGGGAGTTAAAAGATTCAGCTGCTCAAAAATATCTAATCCACCAATTTGCTCTAACATATCAAATTCCCACTAACAGAAAGCTTTCCACATAATAAGTCTTCAGAGAGAGTATCAAATGGAAGTATTAATAGGAAGGGTAGTGCCCACTAAAATTTTAGCATATGTTAGGTAAGAGAAGCTGCCATGGAGAACAAGAAAAATGATTAACAGGAAAGACAATCAGCCATATTTGGTAGGAATGCAGAAATTGATAAACTTTGCCATTTTCTTTGTCTAGGTTTTGGAGTACGCCT
Organism: Mirounga angustirostris; assembly: GCF_029215605.1. Lineage (NCBI taxonomy): Eukaryota > Metazoa > Chordata > Mammalia > Carnivora > Phocidae > Mirounga > Mirounga angustirostris. The sequence goes on from NW_026991714.1 coordinate 64,980,937, forward strand.
ATTTTTACATGACAGATCTTTTTTTTAGACAGTCCAGTTACTACTTATTAAGACACGGTTTTGCAAAAGTATGACATCCTATATCTAAATAACCTTTAAACTCAAATATCCATTCTTCTCCAATGTTTATATTGTTATATCTGATAGACAAGGGTCAACTCTGCATCATTAACTGACAAGGAGTAATCTAAATTATTAATTATAGGAAGAAGCTTCTTAAATTTATATCAAGATCATATTCAATTTTTTACTTTATAAAACAAACAAAACTTATTTAATAAAGCTAAAATAGAGGTACATTTTTATTTACCTTACAATAAATAGTAAATGGCTTGATGAATTTCTTTCCTTATGAAAGATTCCTTTACTGATACCTGAAAACAAGTAAAAGTTATCAAAAGAACTTGAACAAAAGGATATCTGATAAAAACACTAAAGGCAATAAAATGTAATAAAGTGATAAAATCGAAAAGGCACCTTCAAATCCATGAGAGAAATGGGAAAAAATAAGATGACCTTAAAACTGAAGTTCTAATGTGATTTTATTTCATTTAAAGTCATAGAGCTCCAGGGTCTATATTAAAGGCAATCTTATAGGACTTATAATACTAAATAAAAAATAGTAAAAAGAATCATAAAAAACATAGAGGTATCTGAAAATAACAGAAAAGAGATTTTTTTTTTTTTAAGATTTTATTTGACAGAGAGACACAGCGAGAGAGGGAACACAAGCAGGGGGAGTGGGAGAGGGAGAAGCACGCTCCCGAAGAGCAGGGAGCCCGATGCGGGGCTCGATCCCAGGGTCCCGGGATCATGACCCGAGCTGAAGGCAGATGCCTAACGACTGAGCCACCCAGGCACCGCGAAAAGAGATATTTTTTAAGCTTAGAAAAGAGCTCGGATAGGCCTACAGCCAGGGCTCCAACTCAGGGAAAGGAAAGCTCCAGTACAAAGCCTCAGTGATCAGGTGCAAAGCAAGAAACAGAACACAACACTGGGGGAGAGGTCAACGCTCCTCCAAAGGAAAAAGGGGGATATTAAAAAACAGCCTCATTTATTTATTTATTTATTTATTTATTTATTTATTTATTAAAGATTTTATTTATTTGAGAGAGAGAGAACATGCACATGGGGGTGAAGGGACAGAGGGAGAGGGAGAAACAGACTCCCCATTGAGCAGGGAGCCCAATGCGGGGCTGGATCCCAGGACCCTGAGATCATGACCTGAGCTGAAGGCAGAGGCTTAACTGAATGAGCCACCCAGGCGCCCCAAGAAACAGCCTCATTTAATTCTGAGCATTGGGGGGCACCTGAGTGGCTCAGTCGTTAAGCGTCTGCCTTTGGCTCAGGTCATGATCCCAGGGTCCTGGGATCAAGCCCCCATTGGGCTCCCTGCTCAAGAATATGGGTTTACAGGGGTGCCTGGGTGGCTCAGTTGTTAAGTGTCTGCCTTCGGCTCAGGTCATGATCCCAGGGTCCTGGGATCAAGCCCACATCAGGCTCCCTGCTCTGCGGGAAGTCTGCTTCTCCCTCTCTCACTCCCCCTGCCTGTGTTCCCTCTCTCACTGTGTCTCTCTCTGTCAAATAAATAAATAAAATCTTTAAAAAAAATAAAAAATAAAAAATTCTGAGCATTGGGAACAATGTCACAAAGAAGATAGCATTTAATATTAGACATGAAAGACAGGTAAGATTTTGATAAACAGGAAAGGAAGGCAGGAATTCTTAATGGAAGGAACAACTAAAAAAAAATGTAGAATATATGGGATATACAGTAGGGAACACAGTAAAGGATGGCAATAAAGAATACTAGAGACTGGGGCAGCTGGATGGCTCAGTCAGTTAAGTGTCCAACTCTAGATCTCAACTCAGATCTTGACTCAGTGTTGTGAGTTCAAGCCCTGCACTGGGCTCCAAGCTGGGCATGGAGTCTGCTTAAAAAAAAAAAAAATACTGGAGCCAAGACGTAATGACCCTGTGAAGGCCCTCTGATGATGGACCAAAGAACTCTAGAGCAACCGAAAACCAACAAAGGTTATCTGCACAGGAAAATGGCAGAATTAATCATTCTACTGGATATTTAACCTGATTACAATGGACTTTTGCAGAGAAGACTAAAGAAAACCTCATTAAAAACGTGTTTAGAATGGGGGGGCATGGGTGGCCCAGTTGGTTGAGGGTCCAATTCTTGATTTCAGCTCAGCTCATGATCCTGAGATCAAGCCCTGTGATGGGCTCCACACTCAGCAGGGAGTCTGCTTGGGATTCTCTCTCTCCCTCTCCCCCTGCCCCTCCCCATTGCATCCGTGCTGTCTCTCTCTAAAAAAAAAAAAAAAAAACTGTTTAGAAAAAGTAAATATACATACACATATATTTTATATATATATATAAATAAAATAGTTGGAAGGGACTCCCCTAACCCCATTTCTTTATCAGGCTTAGAGTATAATCTGCTCATGGTCAGCTGGAGAATTAGTAACAAAGGCTACAAGTTTTCCACACAATGAACTCATAAGCACCTTATATATAATATAATTTTAAGAATAAAGATAGCTTTGGGTGCCTGGGTGGCTCAGTCGTTAAGCATCTGCCTTCGGCTCAGGTCATGGTCCCAGGGTCTGGGATCGAGCCCCGCCATCAGGCTCCCTGCTCAGCAGGGAGCCTGCTTCTCCCTCTCCCACTCCCCCTGCTTGTGTTCATTTTTGTTGCTTAATTGTCAAAGGGATTCTCTCTTTCATTACCTCACCCCCTTCCACTCGTGCTCTCTCTCTCTCACTCTCTCTCAAATAAATAAAATTTTTAAAAATATAATTTAAAAAAAAGAAAAATGCAAAAACCTTGAGCAGGTACATACTTAGGCTATTTAAATGTGGAAGGAAGGAAGGAGAAAGAAATGAGGTCAAAGAATCAGAAAGTTTCAGGGGCACCTGGGGGGCTCAGTTGGTTAAGAGTCTGACTTTGGCTCAGGTCATGATCTCGGGGACCTGGGATTGAGGCCCACATCGGGCTCCAAGCTCAGTGGAAAGTCTGTTACCTACCTCTGCCCCTCTCCGCACTCATGCTATCTCTCTCTCTCTCAAATAAATAAAATCTTTTTTAAAAAATCTTTGCTGGGGCGCCTGGGTGGCTCAGTCATTAAGCATCTGCCTTCGGCTCAGGTCATGGTCCCAGGGTCCTGGGATCGAGCCCCGCATCAGGCTCCCGCCTCAGCGGGAAGCCTGCTTCTCCCTCTCCCACTCTCCCTGCTGTGTTCCCTCTCTCGCTTGTGTCTCTCTCTGTCAAATAAATAAATAAAATATTTTTTAAAAAAATAATTAAATTAAAATTTAAAAATCTTTGTTTCTATTGTAAAATTTTACTTGAAAGATAATTTAAAAATTTTAAACTGCTTAAAGCAAAAATAATGACAATATACTGTGGTGTTTCTAACATGTACAAGTAAAATGTATGATAAAATAGCACGAAAAATGGGAGAGGGAAAACGGAAATATACTATTATAAGGTCCTTACATTATGTTATTTGTATTGTATTATTTAACAGATTTTAAGTTAGAGATAAACATTTTAAATCCTACAGCAACAACAAAAAATAAAGTACAGCTAATTAAGCCAAAAGAAGACATAAAATGGAATATTAAAAAATACTCAACTCAAGGGAAGGTAGAAAAAGAGAGTAGAACAACAAACTTGGCAAGAAAAATGTCTACCAAGTAGCATATTTAATCTGTGTAAGTTTATCAGGAATATAGCTGAAAACTTATATCTTTACTTATGGATATGAATGCCTCTAGGTTTCACAGATAATTTATTGTAATATGGTCACTTTGCATTGCTTCTTTTTCAATCTATTACAAAATACTTGTGCATCGTTTTCAAAATCAAGAGATATTTTTAATTAGCCAACTGGTTTACTGATATCTTCTCAAATAAGCTTTTTGAAATACTAGGCATCATCAAATAAAAATAGCAGTTTGGATCTGTAAGAAGAAAACCAAGTAAAATACTGAATTAAAACAGTTATTTGCCAAATCTTGAATCTTTTGTTCACAGAACCATTATGTATCTTACATACCATATGGTTCCTTGATCTACATTCAAAAAGTTGTCACATCAGTACATTTATCATGAGCACAGAACAAAGTACAGAAGTGTTGAATTACTATACTACATACCTGAAACTAATACAACACTGTATGTTAACTACAATGGAATTAAAATTTAAAAACTAAATTTAAAAAAGTTGTCACATCAACATTGTTTGCAAAAATCCTACTATGCTTTCTTTATTTTATACAGTATTAACAGTGATCGAGTACAAATATATTAGAATTCATGTTGGCAGAGGCTAAAGGAACAAAAACATTTTCTTGCTTTTTTAAAATCAGTAATTGGCTTGTCGATGTTACAAAGTATCCTATTTGACTAACTTTAATCAGCAAGAACACCAGACTCAATGGAAAACCGGTCACAGCAAGAACAGCCCAGCTCCTTTTCCAAGAGCTGGTCCAGACTTCTGAGCAGGCCCAGACAGAGCCCATGTGCAGAGTCCCTGCTGCGGGGGAGCCCACCACCTCTCTTCAGCACAAAAACTGCAAAACTGCTTCCTGACTCCTCTATGGTCCCATTCAGAGAAGACCCTAGCTCTATAGGTACTAGATATATGACACCAAAGAGACAACGAAGACCACAGGGTACAGCCATCTCCTCAGTTTTGTTTGAAACTGGGATATCTTCTGCATCTCCATGACACAGATCTGGAATGCCACAGTAGCATAAGCTGCTGATCCCTTACATGCTTGTGGCTTTCTACTATAGGCCACACGATGATGAGGCAGAAACCAGCCACCAAAGCTGGATGGGAATTGGTGAATAAATACCCCAGCTTTCGGGGCGCCTGGGTGGCTCAGTCGTTAAGCGTCTGCCTTCGGCTCGGGTCATGATCCCAGGGTCCTGGGATCGAGCCCCGCGTTGGGCTCCCTGCTCCGTGGGAAGCCTGCTTCTTCTTCTCCCACTCCCCCTGCTTGTGTTCCCTCTCGCTATGTCTCTCTCTGTCAAATAAATAAAATCTTTAAAAATAAAAATTAAAAATAAATAAATAAATAAATACCCCAGCTTTCTTTGTCCTCAGGTACAACAACTCTGAGGTGGGTTCTTTGCAACTTTACAAAAGTCCTCAGTAGGACTGAGCTCCAGCCGCCAAGAGCTGGTAGCCCTGCTCATTAACACACCTTGTACTGGCTTAATTCCATCCCATCTCTCTCCCGCCTCGCCCAACACTCCCCCCACCCCCACAGGTGCTTCCTGCTTCCTGGGATTGCCTCCCAAATAAACTGCTTGCACCCAAATCCTTGATTACAACTTTAGAGTGTTGTCATCTTATCCTAGAACAAGGCATGGCTTTAGTTTTGTACATTCTACCTTTAAGCCTTTCACACGCATTTTAAAGTTTTCTTCATACAAGTTTTGCATATTTCTGAAGTTTAATTCTTGGGTATTTGATCATTTTTGTTGCTTAATTGTCAAAGGGATTCTCTCCTTCATTAAATGTTCTAACTGGTTATTGTTTGTGTATGAAGGTTTGTAATTTTTATATGTTAATTTTATATCCTACTACCCTATTGAATTATTTCACTGAGTTAATTTTTTTTTAAAACCACTATATTAAGAAATCATTTACAGGGGCACCTAGGTGGTTCAGTAGGTTAAGCATCTGCCTTCGGCTCTGGTCATGATCCCGGGGTCCTGGGGTCAAGCCCCACAATGGGCACCCTGCTCAGCCAGGAGCCTGCTTCTCCCTCTGCCCGCCCCCCGCCCCAACTTGTACTCGGTCTCTCTCTCTCTCTCAAATAAATAAAATCTTTTTTAAAAACTGTTTAAAAAAGAAATCATTTACATACCATAAAATTCACTCCTTTAAGTATACAGTTCAATAAGTGTTAGTATATTTAGAGCTGTATAACCAACACCACAATCTAATTTTTTTATTTTAATTCCAGTATAATTAACGGTGTTGTATTAGTTTCAGGTGTATAATATAGCAATTCAACAATTCACCACCATTCAACAATTCTAATTTTAGAACAGTTCCCTAGCCCGAAAAAGAAACCTTGTGCCCATTTAAAGTCACTCCCCACCCCCGCTCCCAGCCCCAGGCAACCACTAATCTACCTTCTGTCTCTATGGATTTGCCTGTTGTGAACATTTCATACAAATGGGATCATACAATATGTGGCCTTTTCTGTCTGGCTGATTTCACTCCGCATAATGCTCGTGAGGTTCATTGTTTTGAGTCAGGTCTCCCACTGACTCACTAGAGTTTCCAAGTGAAATGCCACATCAACTGCAAACAGAATGTGTTCCAATAATGATGCCTCCACTGTCTCCTTTGGCAACTGCATTTGTTAATACCTCCAGTACCATGTTTCTGACCTTTGTGGGACCACCTCTGGTAGTTTCCTCTTAAAGTAAGATGCTGATTATTTGATAGATTAATTCTGAGAGGACAATCCTATTTCCATATATGACACCGTCCATACTTTTTCACAGACCAGGAAACTGCAAGAAGTTGGGATTACTTGCCCAGAGAGCCACAGTGAGGAAGCGGCAGAGCAGGCACGCCAGCCAGGGGACTCTAGTCCAGAGCCAAACTCTGAATGCTCATGCTCTACTGCCTCTTCTCGGTTTCTCAGACGGCAACTCAGTCCTCAGCAATTCTGCTGGCTCGGCCCTCTTCCACCACTAGCTGAAAGCTCAAGCTAGCTCCCCACTGGTATTATGGCTGCCAGGAGCTCCAGGGTCTACACACACTACCTTGTTCTTATGGAAAAGGAGAGAGATCAAGTATCTCTTCCCACCCAACAAAAGCCCTCAGTCTCACTTTAATTGGATGCATCTAGGCATTGTTCCCACTGCAGATAAGGAATGAGTTTGCCCTGAGTTATCTCCACCAGTGGGAACCCACCACAGACAGGGGGTTGAAGGGACCATTCTACCCCCCCTGCACAACTACTGTGTTATATGGCAGGGTTGGAAAGAATGTTGAGTAGAAACCACAATGTCCACTACAACCAATAACACCCCTGGGTAATACAACTCCATGAAGGGAAATCATCACATAACCTCATGCACTTAGTTACTAAAATTCATCAAATCTAAAATGCTATTGATTATATAACATGTTGTTATTAAAGATACTACTAAAAACAGTATACACAGGCCGCCTGGGTGGCTCAGTCGTTAAGTGTCTGCCTTCGGCTCAGGTCATGATCCCAGGGTCCTGGGATCGAGGTCGGGCTCCCTGCTCAGCGGGAAGCCTGCTTCTCCCTCTCCCACTCCCACCTCCCCTTCTTGTGTTCCCACTCTCGCTGTGTCTCTGTCAAATAAATAAATAAAATCTTAAAAAAAACCAAACAGTATACACAACATTATCAGTTATCTTAAGAGGCCATCAGCTGTAAAGTACAGGATAATTTCAAAGATGTTGAAATGTGGAGGAAAATGCTCATCTTCAAGTCAAATAATATGATAAATGCCATTAGCCAGGGCTCTAAAACTCCACAACCACATCCCCACAGACTTCCAGCCTGAGTCTAGTCTGACTCCACATGAAGGGACTAATCCTGCTGTGTGCCCAGAATTTCATGTGAACGATAACTAAAAGTGCTGTCAGAAGTCTCACTCCTCAATCCCTCAATCAAATACCACATTAGGTCAGGCAATGCCTACCATAAGCCAGGCCCAGTGTATGGGTCCTAGAAGGGAAAATGTCCTAACTCCAGGCTCAAGGATATGACAGACTAGTTGGAGAGATAAGGCAAGTACTAAATAATTATACAATTAGCAGAATGAGGTAATTGTCATTAAATGGGTTTCAATAAAATACAGGAGTTTGTTTACAAAACAGAAAGAGCAATATAGCGTAAGAAGAACGTAGCTTCCCTGGATCAGGGGAAGTTCTGGCATCAAACTGGCAAGGAGCTGTTCGAGCAAATGTAAGAGATGAGGATCTGTTTCAGAGAGGGAGGCATGAAGCAAGCGAAAATAACAGGGATATAGGCAGGTTCAGGACATATTGGTAGAAAGCCAAGTATTTTAGCTCCACTAAAGCAAATGTTAAATATGCACAATGGGGGGTGCCTGGGTGTCCAACTCTCGATTTCAAATCAGGTCATGATCTCAGGGTCCTGGGATGGAGCCACACAGTGGGCTGTGCACTCAGCAGGGAGTCTGCTTCTCTCCCTCTCCCTCTGCCACTCACCCCACACTCTCTAATAAATAAATCTTTAAAAAACAAATATGGCACAATGGAAAATGAAGCTGGAAATATAGTTTAGGGCCAGAGCATTTGGTAGGCAAGAAAAGGCACTGAACATTTTCAAGCTTAAAAATGATAGAACCTGGGGCGCCTGGGTGGCTCAGTTGGTTGAGCGACTGCCTTCGGCTCAGGTCATGATCCTGGAGTCCCGGGATCGAGTCCCGCATCGGGCTCCCTGCTCAGCGGGGAGTCTGCTTCTCCCTCTGACCCTCCTCCCTCTCATGCTCTCTGTCTCTCATTCTCTCTGTCTCAAATAAATAAATAAAATCTTTAAAAAAAAATGATAGAACCAGGGCACCTGGGTGGCTCAGTTGGTTAAGCGACTGCCTTCGGCTCAGGTCATGATCCTGGAGTCACAGGATCGAGTCCCGCATCGGGCTCCCTGCTCAGCAGGGAGTCTGCTTCTCCCTCTGACCCTCCTCCCTCTCATGCTCTCTGTCTCTCATTCTCTCTCTCTCAAATAAATAAATAAAATCTTTAAAAAAAAAAAAATGATAGAACCAGAAGAGGGGGGTAATGGGGTATGGGAATCCCTAAAGAGTTATTTGGAGACACTGGGTTTAAAGAGCTTATGGGGCATCTTGGTGATTTTTCTCAATTATTGGAACTACCCAGAAGACAGCTAGATAGGAGTAAGGAATCCCGAAGAAAGATCTAGGCTGGGAATTTTTATTTGGTAATCATCCAGGCCAGATGAGAGCTGAAGCTATGATATAAAAGACATTTTCTGAAAAGATCTGACACATAAGGAAAGAAAGGAACCCAGAGAAATGACCCAAAGAACTTCACCATTAGTGGACTGAGCAAAAGAGGAGCTCACAAAGAAAAAGAAGCAACAACCATATTAGTCGAAAGAAAATCAGGAGAGTAGAAAAACAGTGTTTTAGAAAACAAGCCAAGGGGCGCCTGGGCGCCTCATTCAGTTAAATGTAAGAATGTTGATTTCAGCTCAGGTCATGATCTCAAGGTCATGAGATCCAGCCCCACCTTAGACTCCCTGCTCAGCGGGAAGCCTGCTTAAGATTCTCTCCCCCTCTCCCTCTGTCCCTCCCACCCATCCCGAGCATTCATGTGCATGCTTTCTTTTGATCTTTCTAGTTCTCAAACAAATAAAATAAATCTTTTAAAGAGACAGAAGCCAATACCAACAAATTTCACAGCAGGACGAAATAAGATAAGGAGCAAAACTTATCCCATGGGATTTGGGTTATTGATGATGTGGCTGGAAGCAGTTCAAGTAGCGTAGCAGGAATAGTGGTGGAGTACACACAGGGAGGTCAGAAAAAACCAGACTTGAGCTGAGCCTAAGTTACCCAGACGGACAGGGAAAGTCATCAGATGGAAAGAAAGGAAAATGGTATTTGCAAAGGATGGGCTGGATCCAATTTCAAGATGTTTATCCTAAGAAGGAAAAAAGCTGTAAAGTACACATAAAACGACCTTCAAATTTAACAAGCATAACTAACTTGTTATTTTGAGCAAACTAATCTTTTATTTTAATTACAATGCTAACTTTTTGAGAAAAAGAAACCAATCAAAACTCTGGAAAATACATTGCTCAGCAAAATTTGATGAAAAGGTATGTAAAAAAGGCCACGCCTTTTGTATGAACGCTAAAAGAGGCAAATCTCTGTGTATCAGCAATATAAATTACACTCCAAGTCTGCCACAGTCTGTTCAAGCTGACTCTAAGCAACCAAACTTCAATCTTAATCTTTATTTTTACTCAATTCCTCTTCTCTTAAGAAGAACTTAATTTTTTTTTTCTTTAAGTAGGCTTAGGCTCCACGCCCAGCATGGAATCCAACGCGGGGCTTGAACTAACAACTCAGATCAAGACCTGAGCTGAGATGAAGAGTCAGACACTTAACCAACTGAGCCACCCAGGCGCCCCAAGAACTTAATTTTTATAATAGAAGAATCAAAAATTGCCTGTGGGTGCCTGGGAGGCTCAGTCAGTTGGATATCCAACTCTTGGTTTCGGCTCAGGTTGTCATCTCAGGGTCATGAGATCAAGCCCCAAGTCAGGCCCCGAGCTCAGTGTGGAGTAGGATTCTCTCTCTCCCTCTCCCTCTGCCCCTCCCCCTGCTCAAGCTCTCTAAATAAATAAATAAATAAATAAATAAATAAATAAATAAATAAATAAATAAATAAATTTTTAAAAATTAAAGACTCAAAATTTGCCTTTACTCATGAAATTAAGAAAATCAGTCAGTTCCTAAAAACCCAATTTTCTGGCTCTAGTGTGGGAGAAAAAGGACAGTACAATATACACATGTTTTTTACCTCACTGCATAACTGCAGATGCCAGACAAGAGCAATGTAAAAGTTAGGTTAAACTCAGACTGGACTACAAGTATTAAAGTAACACTCCTCTAGCAGTTTCTCCAAGGAAACGATCAGAACCATTTATTATCAACTGTGTGTTCATAGCAGAACTATCAGTTACGCGATGCCCTATAAAAAGACAGACACAATTTCTAATTATATCCATTCTTTCATTTTAATTACTCAGGAGAGTGATTACATATTTAACTTGGCTATCTTTAAAACATTAAGTTGCTTTAATGAAAGTATTTTAGATAGCTATGCCACCATACATCAATTAGAAAGTTAATCATTCTCCTTGTTCTCACAAAAAGATTTTAAAGTGGTGGGGAGGTGGCACTGTTTGGTGCTTTTTAAAAAGTTAATTAGAGTGTAGTCAGTAAGAGAGATCATCCAGGAAATAAAGTTTATCAAAAACTCAAAATATGTAATCTGCACAGAGTCAAAAAAAAAAGTAAGAGATTCTCTATAATGAGTCTATTCATGTTCACCTGAGAAGAAAAACCACTTCTGTGTGTCAGCTTTCGTTTTCAATTATGCTGTTAGACTTCACTACATAATAAAAGGACCACTCTAGAATTTTTCTTAGAACATTTCTGAGAGTAAAGGCAAACAAAATCACAATTTATGACTAACAAAGCTCCAAATTAGCTCAGACAAATTACAAATTAAACTATAAATAAGAAAAGTTTTGTAGAATAGAACCTAAGATATTACCCATCGGTAAGTAAATCATGAATGTGCTACAATTGTAGCATACATTTCCCTCATCCTAGATTTACTACTAATAAAGCAATTTATTTCTATAGGTGAGAACTCCATCTTCAAATGTAAATCATTATGGTTTTATGTAAGCAAAGGTGTCATCACTAGCATTTGGTGTCAGAGGTAACTTTCAAAACACACATAGAACCTTATCTTGCAGTCTTACCCGCCTTTCTGTAGCTTACTTTATACAAGTTGCATGCATCCACTACCTTCCATAATCCCATTAGTAACTCTTAAAATACCAATTCAGGTTTCCCACACACTTCTTCTCTCAAGACAATAAAACGTCAGTGTGCCCCGTTATATTTCAAAACCTCATTTAATTAAATAAGATCAAGTGAACTAAGGCAAATGAAAATGGATTTTGCAGTCTCTCACCAGGCAGACAGTCCAGCAATCTGAATCCAGCACGACCACTCTGACACTGAAACATTAAGACTAAAAGGTTCACCTTTAAACATCAAATGAGACAAATGTCATAGCAATAGCACTAGGGCAAATGGAATCCATCAGGAATGGAGTGGCAAGAAGTGAAGGAATTTGACCTCACTGCTTAATCTTGCTGAGACACAAGAGTAATGTAAAAGATTCCTAAGACCATCATCCTTCAGTTATATTCCTTGCTCATTCCACTAGGGGGAAAGGGGAGGGCCATCACTCCCTTGATCTTGGCTACTTAATTGATGGCAGACTCTTTTCTAAATCATACTCCTACTCCAAAGGCAGTCCGCTATGGCACAATGATCCTGCTGCATGTCTTCACAACCATCATTACAAAACATAACATGCTCTTTTTTTATATAACTTTTCACTGTTTGAGTTATCATAATCGTCACCCTACCAAAATTATTTATTAATGTGATAAGAACCAAACCAAATGTCAAGATAAACTGGTATTTCCTTTTTGCCCCAAAACATGGTTCTTTACCTAGGGTCAACTGACAAGCTTCACGGAGGTCTAATGATCTGAAATTATTGCAAAAGTGTATATATACTTTTTCCTACAAGGAGAGTCCACAGATTTTCTAAGTTATTTTATTATTCCATGAATAGACCATAGGATAAACAAAACTGAAAAGCAGAATTTTAAGTAAAGGCATTTTATGTATACTCCAAAGTTTCTCCGGTAAAAGCAGTGTGTTAAACAAGGAGAAACTGGAATACCAGATAATGTATAGACAGAGCAATAACTACAGTCCTCTCTTAGTTAAACTCCTTCAGGAACCCCTGAGAATTCCAGAGTGGCTTTAGTGGCCTGTGTGCTGGGGGGTGGGGGGAGTAGTAATAGGATTGATTCTAAATGATAGAAGAATGTCAAGCAGAAGGTACAAGGAAACTGGAGAAAACATGCTCAGTAAAAACACAGTGATTAGGATGTCCCACATGACAGTTAACTTTACTACTGTTTGCTACAATCTCCAAGTAACTACAAGTTTGTCAAGTGAAGAGACCTACCTTAATAATCTTTGTAGCATAGGTCCCAGCTCAGCACCTGCCACCAGTTGTTACCCAACGTTTCATGAATCAATAATGCAATTAAGAGTTGGAAGTAGGTGCCAAATGAATTTTTCCACTAACATCCTTCTTCTGGCTAGAATTCTTCAATGCATTTAGATGTGCATTAGTCCCTCTAATCTGTGACAATCCCTAAAGCTATCCTTGTCTTTGACACTTGATACTTTTGAAGAGTAATAATCAAATATTTTGGGTCCATCTAATGTTTTCTCACAATTATGTTGAGGTTATGCATTTTGGCAAGAATACCATAAAGGTGATGTTCTCTCCTCTTGGTTAAGATGTATCTGCCAGATTTATCCACTGTAAAGTTACTCTCTTTCCCTTGTAATTAAGATCTTGGGGGGAAAAAAAAAAGGTCTTGGAAGAGATACTCTGAGATTCTGCAAACATCCTGTTTCTTTTCAAACTTTCATCCACTAATTTTAGTGTCCATCACTGGATCTTGTCTGTAACAATTACTACTGTGGTGTACTAATGGTGATTTTCTACTTCCCTCATTCCTTCTACATTTTAATTCAAATTCTTCTGTATGCCATCTCCCTACTTATTCATCTAATTATTAGTATCAGTATGGGCTCATAAACCTTTATTTATTCTGTGACTTATAATCTAAAACTGTGGAGACATTTTGTTGCTCAAACTGTTCCTGATTTGGCCTTTGAGAGCTTTCTGTTTGGCTCCTGTGCTCCTCAATATGTCCCATTCTTTTTTTAAGAACTTCCTTAGTGGGGCGCCTGAGTGGCTCAGTTGGAATCAGTGTCTGACTTCATGGCTGGTAATGATCTCAGGGTCCTGGCATCAAGCTGTGTCAGGCTCCCTGCTAAGCAGGAAGTCTGCTTCTCCCTCTCCCTCTACCCCTGCTTATGTGCTCTCTCTCTCAAATAAATAAATAAAATCTTTAAAAAAAAAAAAAAAGAATTTCCTTAGTTGTAGCAAAGTAAGATGCTCCAGGCTCATCCTGTAGCATCTCTAACCCAGTCCTGGAATCAATCAGTTCTTCAAGGAGCCTTGCTTCCTTTCATTGGTGAATGGTATTTAGAAAACAAGATAATAGGATCCAGGTGTGCTCATCGCCACTGGGCAAATTCTCTGCTTCTACAGCCTCTCAGCAGAGATGGGGATATGTATGTAATACAAACCCATGCATACACTACACTTTTTAATTTATTTATATAGAAGTAATTTATTTCTGTATCTATTTACATGTATAACTAAAATGTTCAGAATGAATTCATACTGATATCTCTGATAGCAATCTAACACCACGGTTCACTCTAACCTGTTACCTTTCCTTATTTGTAACGTTCTCTACTCTACCTATATTCTCAACCCTGGTAAACATATAGTTTCGGAATTGCTAATCAGTACTTCTGTGAGAAACAAATTTACTAAATAGAGTACAGTACTTGTGTGCAGCTCCTTTTTGTCTTTAGGCCTAACAATATCCAGTCAAAATACTACTTTCCAACATTAATTAAGCTAGTCCTTTCCTTCCCCACTTCTTTCAGTGAAGTTATGTTCCTCATTTGTAATAAGTTAGGGTCATTGGTAGTAGTCTGTGTTCTATTTTGGTTTCCCTTCACATCCTAGGGTGTTCTTTTTTTTTATTTATATAGAGTAAAATTTACTCTTTCAGATATGCAGTTCTATGGGTTTTGACAAATAGAGTCATGTTTAGACTTGTGAGAAAGTAAAGTATCCCCCAAACTGAGAAGGCACTCTGAGACCAGAAAATGAAGGAGGCCACCCCATACAGTTTACAGAGTTTATTCAGGTTAACTTACTGCCGGGGGAGATCAGCAGAAGGATGATCCACAGCAGCTGCACAATTATTCTCTGCAAAATCCAGACCGCAGTTCCCAGATTTTATAGAGCAAAGGGACACGCAGAAGGTCACTGTCGTGAGATCAAAGGGTTCACTCACACCTCAAAGGGTTTGCATGCACCTAACTGACAGCTAACCTTTAATGAGATCTTGTGGCACCAGCTGTGCATCAGGACGGGGAAAGACTATGTTATCTCCAATCCTTGGGAGGCAAAAAACAAGCCTCCCCCAGCCTTGGCGGGCATTTCTACAGTATGTATACTAGTCTTCAAGGAGCCTGGGACACACAGCCCCAAGAGAAGTCACTGAGCAAAGGAGAACAAAGAGGGCCAGAGATGGAGTCAGTACTGTCAGCACTCCTACACACCTCATGTTACAGGACAGCTTCATTACCCCCCCAAAAAATCCCTCATGTTGCCCCTGGGAATCAACCCCTTCCCTAGGTCCAACCCTGGCAACCCCTGATCTGTTTTGCCTTTTCCAGTTTAATTTTTTTAGTGATTTACAGTATTCCAACTGTGCTTATGTTAGACATGCCAATATTGTTCCATAGCTCTTAGACATTCTGTTCTGCTTTGTGTTTTTCCCTACTTTTTTGTCTTCTGTGATTTTTTTTTCTTTTAATTTAAGAGAGAGAGAACACGCAAGCAGGAAAGAGGCAGAGGGAGAAGGAGAGAGAAATCCCAAGCAGGCTCCACACACAGCCTGTAGCCCAACACAGGGCTCGATCCCACGACCTCGAAACCAGTACCTGAGCTGAAACCAAGAGTCAGACGCCCAACCGACGTCTGGCACCCCATCAGTTATTTCTATTCACCTATTCTCAAGTTCACTGATTCTTTCCTTGGTGGTGTCAGAACTACTCATAAGCACACCAAAGATATTCTTCATTTCTGCTTTTTCTCACTTGTACTATTTTTACTTAATTCTTTCTCATAGTTTCTATCTCTGCTAAAACTACCCATCTAATTTATCATGCTGCTAACCTTTTTTCATCAGAGCTTTCAATATAATAATTATAATTATTTTAAATTCTCTATCAGATAGTTCCAGTATTTGTTTCATATCTGAATCTGATTCTGTTGATTGCTTTGTTTCTTGGCAGTGTTGTGGGTATTACTGCTACCTTTTTGTAGGCCTCCTGATTTTTGTTCAAAGTTGAGTATCTTCTGAAGAGGAAGGACTGAGAGAATAATTTTTATGCCTAGAAATGGACAAATCTTTTCTTTTGCTTTGCCCTGAGGGTGGGGGTTTAAGTTAGTCAGGTCAGAAGTCAGGCTGGGTTTGAGGTTTTTTATGGATACAGTTACCCTCAGTGTACCAGTCTTCAACTTCATCTACTGGTAACTTGTGTTTAGAATGAGGAATGGTTTGCCAAGGTTTCCTCTGTCTGGCTATACTCTCAGCTCTAGGTCCTCCCTTTGTGCTGTGCCTCAAAGATGGTCCGTCTACATGGTCTCACCACTCTCCCAGCAGTATTCCATTGTTACTTGTTACTTGATGCTTATCACTGTGGTAAGAGAAAATAGGAAGAGGGATTTTCTAGTGTTCTGATTAAGCATCAATCTTAGACAGTCACTGAATCCTTGGGTCTCAGGGATATGGCCTTCTCCGTGTCTCCTACCCCTTACCTAGCTGTGGTTCTGGAACCAACATGCCATCCACGGGTAGGTCTGGTTCTATTCCCAAACCCCAGATGAAATGGGATTTTACTAATGCCCTAAAGGCAACAGTGATATTTATTTATTTAGTTAGTTAGTTATGCTTTTCCCCATAATTTCATTCAGTAGAGGAGAAAGGGAAGATAGAGAAGGAGGGTCCTGACAGAAGTTATTGCTCCATCTGTAGCAGCTGCTGTTCTCCCCAAGCTCTGCACTCCCGAAGGACACTTTCTTAGCAATCTCACCTCTTTTTTGAGCATACCTGGTAGAGCTCATAGAGAAAAAGCCTGCAGGTGGATATAAACTCTCCCTATATGTTCAGCCTCCAGAACTTCACGTTTTCTTGGCAGCCCTCATTCCACATCCATCATTTCTTCAACTGCTCTAGCTAAATTCCTACCAGTGCCCAGCAGTATCTGCCCAGGTAAGCAAGCACTCCTGCCTCACCCTGCACGCATCTGTTTCTCCTTAAACTTCAAGCTAGTTGGCTGCCTATAACTTAAAGTCTCCGATAGATTCCAAAAAAATAATAAACTTACAGTTGTCCAGCCTTTTTTGTTTTGTTTTGTCATGTTTTAAGGGTAAAAGCCATGCTTTTTTTGCACCACAATTTTGTTTTTATTAATGTCTGAACTTCTTTGCTAAAGTATAACACTATGAAACCAAATTTAAAGTTTATTGAAAGTCAACATAAAAGCAACATTTCAAATTCCAAATTAAAATACTCTAATATAGTTTTTAGTCTTAAGACCCAATTAAAGAGTTTTGGCTGTTCATTGATGCGATTTTTTTTCTAGCTGTTGATATATCAAGAAAAGTCTCATTACTTCCCTAATAATAAATTCAAAACTTAAATTGCAATAATGCAGCTAGATATAAACTACACTGAGAACTCAGCCTAATAAAAAACACAGAACAGCTGATAATGATTTCTTAAAAGCATTTACTTTTCATTTGACAGAATGCTTTGAGAACAACAATTATGTATTCATAGTCCCCATAATTTTGTTTTACAAAATATTTCCTCAAATCTCTCAGGAGATTACTATAGGGTTAAAAGCTGTCTTAAGATCAAAGATCAAATGGAGGGAAAAAACCCTGTAATTCTCTGTAGCAGCTCACTGATCTTTCCCATCTGCTATGCAAAAAGGAGGTATATGTTAAGTTTGAAAAAAGAAAACCTTTTTATTTTTTTTTTTTGAAGATTTTATTTATTTATTTGAGAGACAGAGAATGAGAGAGACAGAGAGCACATGAGAGAGGGGAGGGTCAGAGGGAGGAGCAGGCTCCCTGCCGAGCAGGGAGCCCAATGCGGGACTCGATCCCGGGACTCCAGGATCATGACCTGAGCCAAAGGCAGTCGCTTAACCAACTGAGCCACCCAGGCGCCCAAGAAAACCTTTTTAACTAGAAATGACAGTAAACTGATTCTGGCAAATGTTCAGAGGGAATTTTTCTATATGAGATCCAACTCCTTTTTGCCAAAATACAAACTATGTCAACAATGGGAAAATAAAATCAAGTCTGTAAATCACTCTTCATTTATAACTTTCTTCCTGCAAATACATGATCAGATTTCTATTATAAAACCACACATAGTAAATGAATTTTCAACCATGGAGAGGACTTCATAAGCACAGGCTCATGATGGGTGAATGATGAGAGACAGCTGGAGCAAGACATGAAAAATGCAGCTCACTCAGGCCCAGAGAAATTACTTTCCTGGTACCAGCACAATTCACAAGTTTCCCTGGACTTTAGGTAAAAACCTAGAAGCCCTGTCCTATATCTTCACCTTGGAAACAATCAAGAAATTCCAAGAAGATAAATTATGTGGCACATTTCTTTTAGGACAGAAGAAGCACTTTTTGTATACTGAGTCAAATGCTATGGGCATACCTACAATTACGGCCTTTGATAGCCATCAGAGCATTCTAGAATGGGGTCTGGTTCTTTTCTCAGTGTACTTTTACCTTCTGTCTCCTCTCACAATAGTTGAATTGTACACTTAAAATGGGAGAATTTCATGGTATTTATATGACACTGGAATAAAGTTGTTTAAGAAAAAAAGGAAAGAAATATTAATGGATCCAATGTTACTGAATCAATGAGTGAATCTACAAATTACCATTCTCCTTCCTAAACAGAGAGGTGTAGATAGATCTCAAAAAAGATGCGGTGGGAGGGGAGAAAAGTCTTTTCAATAAATGGTACTGGGAAAACTGGATATCCACAACCCAAAGAAGGAAGATGAACCCCTACTTCACCCTATATGTGAAAACTAACTCGAAATGAATCAAAGAATTAAATGGAAGCACTATGACTCTTGGAAAGAAATGTAGGTATGAATCTTAGTGACCTTGCATTAGATAACAGTTTCCTAAATACGACACCAAACACACAAATAACAAAAGAAAAAACAGATAAGCTGGACTCCATCCCAGTTAAGAACTTCTGTGCATCAAAGGACACTATCAAGAAAGTGAAAAGACAACCCAAAAAATGAGAGAAAATATTTGAGGGGCGCCTGGGTGGCTCAGTTGGTTAAGCGGCTGCCTTCGGCTCAGGTCATGATCCTGGAGTCCCGGGATCGAGTCCCACATCAGGCTCCCTGCTCAGCGGGGAGTCTGCTTCTCCCTCTGACCCTCCCCCCTCTCATGTGCTCTCTCTCTCTCTCTCTCTCTCATTCTCTTTCAAATAAATAAAGTCTTAAAAAAAATTTGAAAAATCACATATCTGATAACTAATATCCAGATTATATAAAGAACTCTTTCAAGTCAAATAAAGAGTCATTAAAGAGTCAAATAACTCAATTAAAAAATGGGCAAAGGATTTGAACATTTGAACATTTCTTCAAAGAAGATATAAAATGGCTAATAAGCACATGAGAAGATGCTTAATATAATTTATCGTTGGAGAAATGCAAATCAAACCACAATAAAATGCCACTCCACACCCACGAGAATGGCCATAATCACTTTAAAACAAATGGAAATAAGTGTTGTTGAGGATGTAGACAAAGAGAAACTCTTGTACACTGTTGTGTAAAATAGTGCCGCCGTTATGGAAAACAGTTTGGCAGGTCCTCAAAATAAACATAGTTATTATATGACCCAGCAATTCCACTCCCAAATACACACACACACCTTAAGAGAAATAAAAACATATATCCACATAAAAACTTGTTCACAAATTACTTGGCCATAAAAAGGAATGAATTCACAATATACACAAAATATCAAATCATTATGTTGTATGCCTGAAACTAATATAATGTCATATGTCAATTACAGCACGGAATTAAGTACTGACAAATGCTGTAACATGGATGAACCTTGAAAAAAACATGCTAAGTGAAAGAAGTCAATCACAGAAGACCACATATTGTATGATTTCAGTGATAGGAATTGTCCAGAAGAGGCAAATCCACAGAAAAAGAAAACAGATTAGTAGTTGCCAGGGGGTAGGAGAGAAGAAAATTGGGAGGTACAGCATTTCTTTTTGGAGTGACATAAATGTTCTGGAATTACACAGTGGTGATACTTGCACAACACTGAATATGCTAAAAATCCAAACATACACTTTAAAATGGTTAACGTGGTGAATTTTATGTTATTTGAATTTTATCTCAATTTTTTAAAAATGGGTAAAAAAAAAAAAAACTGGATAAAGGAGTGATGGTGCAGTTTGCAGACCGACCCTGAGAAGAACTGTGGCCCTTCCCTTGGATCCCAATAAACACCCAGTCACAGGAGAGAGGGTTCACTTCAACCCCTGTCAAAGCTTTAAGTGGACACAAGTCAAGCAGGATTAGAAGACAGTGGCCACAAGATGCAAAAGGCAGTAGGAGCTCATGTGTTTACTAAGAGGGGCAGACATGAATTTGATGGCCAATAGTGGCTGTGAGGAGGAACACCCATACCATCAGCCCCACATGTAGACGGAGGAAGGCAGGGTTTCTCAATTAGCACCTGCCATACTTGGGCTTCTATACAGGATGAAAATAGGATTTTCACATTGCCAGATGCAACCCATTAGTGAGTTGTAAAATCAATTTAGTAGGGCATTTTTTAAGTGAACTAAACAAGAGATTAAAGATGAATAGGATAAAATATATACCACATCACAGCTACTAAGGTGTTATTTACTGATTTCAGTTGTAAACATATATGTGTTTGTGCTAACTCAAGATGTAAAATACATTTTTGTGATTTCTGGTCCAAAACAAAAAAAAATCTGAAAAAAACAAGTCTACAATAGACAGTAAAAGTCTCTGCTGCGGACCATTAACATTAAATAGGATGAAAAGTATAGCAAAGGAAATATAGTCAGTAATATTATAACACACCATGGTAAGCATTTCATAATGTGTATGATTGTTGAATCACTATGTTGTACACTTGAAACCAATTTAATTATGTCAACTATACTTCAAATAATTAGAAAAGACAAAAAAAATCCATAGGTATAAAACTATTAACTTCTTCAGTAAGCAGGATTAAAAAATTATGTATTTATTAGCCCACAAGAAGTATATCTAAAGATTTATTACATGAAATATCTATAAAATAAGTTACTAAAATTAAAAATATTCATGTGACTATTATTTTCCTATTAACTTTCTTATTTTTGGAGTTAAATATGTAAGTACAAAACAAAGAGTCTAGAAACCAATCAGCTTCTATGCTTTGGTTTTCATCATCACCGAATCCCCAAATTTTGCTTTACAACTGGAAAAAATACTCATATTTTCATTGTCCCTTTTTGGGACAGTTTAGTATATGTGTTGCCAAAGTGAGCACTCTTTTTGGGAGAGTCTAATCACTCCAACTTACTACATTCATTTGTTAAACATTTATCGTAATCCTACATCTGAAGGTGAGACTGTGGGTTTTTCTTCCTCGGTGTACGTGAAATGAATTTTGGCAATTCACAGAAGAACTGATGATCCCCATGTTTCCCAAACACAAGTGTTCTGCCTAGGAATAGTAGGGATTAAATATCAAGAAAGCCTCTCTCAAAAGTTCACAAATAGTGTTTTTGTAGCTTCTTACATTCACATCTAATATTAATGCCTAATGTTGCTTCACACATTGGAGATAGTATTTATACGATAGAGGTTTGGAAACAACCTCAATTCAATTTTATTTCAAAATTTAATTTTTATTTCATAAAGAAAGAAGAGGCATTTTATGACACGGTATCTCAAATCATTTAATTTTTTAAAAGTAAAAATACATTCCTTAATAAATAAGCGAGCTCTGTAACACTTTCTTTTTTTCTTTTTTTTTTTTTTTAAAGATTTTATTTCTTTATTTGAGACAGAGAGAATGAGAGAGAGAGAGCACATGAGAGGGGGGAGCGTCAGAGGCAGAAGCAGACTCCCCGCTGAGCAGGGAGCCCGATGCGGGACTCGATCCCGGGACTCCAGGATCATGACCTGAGCCGAAGGCAGTCGCTTAACCAACTGAGCCACCCAGGCGCCCCTGTAAAACTTTCAACACAAAAGGCGGCATGTGGAGTGCCAGAGACATTGTGGTGTTTGGTTTGTAAAAATGCATCAACCTGTAACATAACGCTTTCAAAGACAGTGGATATGTACTAAACTATATATACACACAATGGTTCAATAAAAAGTTTTTAAAGAATTGATATGTTTATAAACAAATCCCTTGTATGGGTGTTTTGAGTTTTTGAAGAGTATATTGTTGCTGTTATTTTGTTTTGTTTTAAGAATTTATTTTTAAGGAATCTGTACACCCAAAGTGGGTCTTGAACTTATGACCCCAAGATCAAGAGGTGCATGCTCCTCCAACCAAACCAGCTAGGTGCCCCTTGTTTTGTTTTTTAGATGTGTTTATTTTCTAACTCTAAATTTTTATCTTCAGATATAAAGAAAATTTCTCTGGATCCATGGTTTTACTCAGCAAATCACCTCCACAAATACCAGAGCAGTTCTGACACACTTCATGTAGGTTACACAACAGATGGGCACTGATAAAACTTTCCTCAATGGTGGAGACGTTCCAAATCCTCACTGTCCACACGAAAGCCACTAGCCATATGTGGCTACTGAACACTTAACATGTAGATAAGTAATTAAAATACTCAATTTTTAAGTTTAAATTAATTTAAATAACCACAAGTGTCTACTGGCTACCCTACTAGACAGTGCAGTTCTAAATAACACCTGGCATTTTCTGCTCTGCAGACATCAAGCTATGCTTCATTTTTGTTAGTCATAGAACATTCTGAAGAAACTCACTCACAGTGACGACTGTAATCACAAGAAGTAAGGATCTCTGGATATTTCTCCCTCACGTTTGAAAACCATCCTTCTGTTTCAGTAGTTATCAGAAGACTGCAATGAGTAAGTCTATAAATTTAACACTAAAGTAATTAAAATAATCAAGAGAAAACACCAAAAAAAGAACAGCTCCCACTAATTATAGGCAAACAGGCTGAGTATGTACCCAGAAAACAGGAGACCTCTTTCACAGGGGGAATTAACCGATACTTAAGGCCTGATAAATATGTTACATAAGGTTGTAAATTACTAGGTCTAATAAGACTTTTCAGTAGTAAAATTTTCAGAATGGTAAAATTTTTCTGAGGGAGTTAAACATTTGTCTAAATCAGTATTTACCAAACTATGTTTTCAGGAATAATTGGATAGCATAAAAAGTTAAGTATGCTACCAAAGGAGTGTTCATGGTTAAACTGGGAAATGCTGGGTTGAACAGAGACAAAATAGCTTTTCTTAGGAAAATTTCTATATAACCTTTACTGAGCTAATGTTCATTCTGAATCTCCAAGAGGAAGATTACGGAAGATTTATGAGCCTTAATCTATTGGACAAATCATCATGAAAAATAAAGCTGTAATCAGTATTTCTCAATTTTGCCTGGTTGTAAGAATTACCTGGGGTGCTGGGGCACCTGGGTGGCTCAGTAATTAAGCGTCTGCCTTCGGCTCAGGTCATGATCCCAGGGTCCTGGGATCGAGCCCCGCATCGGGCTCCCTGCTCAGCAGGAAGCCTGCTTCTCCCTCTCCCACTCCCCTTGCTTGTGTTCCTGCTCTCGCTATCTCTCTCTGTCAAATAAATAAATAAAATCTTAAAAAAAAAAAAAAATTACCTGGAGTGCTTGTCAAACACATTAATATCCAGGCCTGGAGATTCTGATTAAAAGATCTGGTGCAAGGAATCTTACTCCAGTTGAATTGTATGGTCCAACAAGTTTAGGAAATACTGGTCTAGTTCATTCAGTGTATCCAAGGATAATGTGAAACAATATATACACATAAAAACTTACACTATCACACATAAAAGAAAGAAAACAACTGTCTGCAAAAATGTAGAAAAACTGTAACACAGACTACTGATGGGAATGTAAAATGATATGCCACTTTGGAAAACAGTAGGGCAGTTCCTCAAAAACTTAAAAATAGAACTACCATATGATCCAACAATTACATATCTAGATATATTTACAAAAGAATTTAAAGCAAGGTCTTGAACAGATACTTGTATACCCATGTTCTTTTTTTTTTTAATATTTTATTTATTTATTTGACAGAGAGAGAGAGACAGCGAGAGAGGGAACACAAGCAGGGGGAGTGGGAGAGGGAGAAGCAGACTTCCCGCAGAGCGGGGAGCCTGATGTGGGGCTCGATCCCAGGACCCTGGGATCATGACCTGAGCCGAAGGCAGACACTTAACAAGTGAGCCACCCAGGCACCCCTGTAAACCCATATTCTTGACTGCATTATCCACAAGAGCCAAAAAGTAGAAGCAATCCAAGTGTCCATCTACAGATGAATGGACAACAAAATGTTGTATATATACCATAGAATATTACTCAGTCTTAATAAGGAAGGAAATTGTAACACCTGCTACAACAGGGATCAACCCTGAAGACATGATGTGAAGTGAAATGAGCCAGTCACATAGGAACAAATTCTATATAATTCCATCTATATGAAGTATCTTCAGTACTCAAATTCATAGAGACAGAAAGGGGAGTGAAAGTTATTGTTAATGAGTACAAAGTTTCAGATTTGCAAGATGAAAAGAACTGTGGAAATGGATGGTGGTGATGGGCACACAACAATGCAACTATAGTTAATGTCACTAAACTATAGGCTTCAAAATGGTTAAGAAGATAAATTTGATTTTATGTATTTGACCACAATTTAAAAAGGAAAAAAAAAAGATATTATCAGAATTGTCTGGTTACCAAGGTTATCTCTAGAGGCAGCCTAGAGCCTTTTGATGGCCAAGACACTGTCCTTGCTACCACATCCTATTATAAAGATGGATAACCAGGTAAGGGTTTGAATATAAAGTCATAGGTCCAGCATATCCTGGGTCTAAACAAATTGCATTTTCTCCAGTTCTGCTTATTTGGAAGTGATAATAACCCAAGGAAAAACTTCAGATCACCCAAATTAGCTAACTGTAAAGAAAGTGTTTACTAACACAGAGAGAATACACATAACCTACTTGAGAAATTAACTTCTCCTGAAGTACTTCCATGACATTCATTACACTTCTAGTCTCAAAATCTACAACTACCACTTTTAAATTATATCATGAAAATAAAAGGGTTGGCTTTTATCTTAAATTTAATCTCTCCACACATTTATTTTAAAGAATTTATCTATTTATTTGAGAGAGAGAGCACGAGTATGTTGGGGGGGTGCACAAAGGGAGAGGGAGAAGCAGACACCCCCAAAGCTGGGAGCCCGACAACTCAAAGCTCCATCCCAGGACCCCAGAATCATGACCCGGGCAAAGGCAGTCACTAAACCAACTGAGCCACCCAGGCACCCGTCTCCACACATTTTTTAATTTACTCAAGCAACAATACATAACTTCCCACTCTTATTACTAAGGCTAATTTATATATACATATTTTTTTTAAAGATTTTATTTATTTATTTGAGACAGAGAGAATGAGAGAGAGAGAGCACATGAGAGGGGGGAGGGTCAGAGGGAGAAGCGGGCTCCCCGCCGAGCAGGGAGCCCGATGCGGGACTCAATCCAGGGACTCCAGGATCATGACCTGAGCTGAAGGCAGTCGCTTAACCAACTGAGCCACCCAGGCGCCCCAATTTATATTTTCTTAAAGCTACACTAACAAACCTGAAAATGAAGTGACTACGTTATATATTCTAAAACTTTTAATATCTGATCATGAAGACAAGAATTACCACTTTGTACTTTGTATTTTAAATTCTGAAAGAAATCTTATCACCGTAGTCTGCTTCTCCCTCTGACCCTCCCCCCTCTCATGCTCTATCTCATTCTCTCTCTCAAATAAATAAATAAAATCTTAAAAAAAAAAAAAAAAGCCACAGAAATCTTATCACCGTAGGATTAAGTCAGGATTTTATTTGCTTTTAACCCAAATGTAATTCATGAGAAATAAAAATGTGATTGATAGATTATCTAATATTACCTCAGACAGCTAAAAACCTAATTTAGAAATTTTTCAAAAAGTCAAAATAGATTTTGAGGGAGATTTATGATCAGCCATCCGATAATTCTGCATTTTTTCCATCAATAACATACTGTCCCAAACACCAAATATCACCCATATATGTTGCAATACTATTTTAAAGTGGGGGGAGGAGTAATCCTCACTTTACCTTCTGGCTGAAAAAAGTTAAACATTCTTTTTTTTATTTTTATTTTTATTCCAGTATAGTTAACATACAAGTTAAACATCTCTGCAGTAAGTTATGGGAGTTTTCAACAGCATTCTTTTTTTTTTTAAGTTTTTTTAAGATTTTATTTATTTGAGAGCGAGAGAGAGCATGAGAAGGGGGGCAAGGGGGCATGTTACATTGTAAACTAATAAGAAAAAAGAAGAAAATAATTCCATCACCCAGAAAAACAACCACCATTAATACACATAAAAAGTATATACATAACCTTATTTTTCAAGATCTGGGATATATTTTGTAATTTACTTTTATCAATTGGATTATTTGCCCATGTCACTAAATATCATTAAAAATGAACAATAACATAATAAAATAAAATAATTTTTTTAAATGAGCAATAATAAAAGATATCTGCCTCATACTGACTACTTACCATGGTCAAGCACTAGACTTAGCACTTGCCATAAGCTCTTTCATCCTCACAAAAAAACCTGTGAGAAAAGTAAAATCATGCTCATTATACTGATGAACAAACTGAGTACTAATATTTAATGATGTTTAGGGTCACAGGGCAAATAATCAGAATAGTGTCTCTTTTTTTTTAAAGATTTATTTATTTATTTGAGAGAGCACAATTGGGGGGAGGGGACAGAAGGAGAGGGAAAAACAGACTCCCCATGGAGCAGGGAGCCCGATGCAAGACTCGATCCCAGCCAGGACCCTGAGATCATGACCTGAGCCGTAGAAGGCAGATGCTTAACCGACTGAGCCACCCAGGTGCCCCAGTACTTTTTTTTTTAATTACAAAGTCAAATTTACAGAAATCTCTTCAGACAGAACCTACAGATGTAGGAACCCTCTCCTCAAATCAACAAGTACATGACTACCAAAAAAAAAAATGACTTTGGAGGTGCAAGAACTAAATTAAAATAAGTGTGCAAACATATTTAAGGTGAAGCTGAGAATCTTGACTTTCATGCAACTAAAATGTAAAGTCTCGTGTGTGACTGCTTTAATGGAGTACAGAAGGGAATTCAAACAACCAACAGCAGAATCAAGAGCTTTTAGAGAAAAAGTTCACAAAATCCCTTTCATAATTACAGGGTTGGGGCTTTCTCATCTGTGACCACCTTTCTGAATGTCCTGGTGTACTTTCCTGAGAGAGGCAGAAATCCCTTCGTGAATGGAACAATGCCCTCACTGCCGTGTGTTGTAAGGGTATCTCTGCCTGTTGCTTGGTTTAAGGCCATGGGCAATGATGCACACCTGTGAATCAGGTGAACCTCGGTCCTCCAATCTGGTCTTATTATGCAGAAGCAAAGTAACCCTTAATCTCTGTTTTGTGCCTCTCCCCTTGGCCTTTCACAAGGATGTTCGTATTACAGACATATGAGGAGGAACTTTTCCCCCAAGACTTTGGAAGAGCTCACGAGGAGCCCACAGGAAGATCTAAAGAGCAATCATTGTAAGTAAAATTCATTCTACGGTGGTCCTTTCTTAGATCTCATTCATGGACACTAACTTATTCGTAAGTACAAAAATACCTTTGTTTCAAGGTCACTTCACCTAAAGGGCCAAGAAATGGGTTGTGAAATACTGCAGAATTTGTGATTACAGGGACTCCAAATTATCCCATTTCACTCTCACCAGAATCCTGTGAGAAAAGTACCCCCAGTCCACTACACTGATGATCAAATGGAGGCTCATTTAAAAACAATAAATTGATTATTACTTGCTACTAATGATCTTTATTTAAGAAATGGCCAAGTCACTCCTTTTCTGATACCACTGGAACTTGAAATCTGCAAGAAATTGGAAGGCATTCTGGGGGCTCCACAGAAGTGCTGATACAAGGACAAGGAATGGCTTCTCTTTTTCCCTAAATTAACAACACTGACATTTTACAGTCTGATTCATATAGAAAATGCACTCCCCTAAAGCCGCCTTTTTTTTTTTAGATTTTATTCATTTATATGAGAGAGAGAGAGAGCACAGCAGGGGGAGGGGCAGAAGGAGAGGGAGAAGTGGGCTTCCCGCTGAGCAGGGAGCCCAACTCGTGACTCGATCCCAGGATCCTGGGATCATGACCTGAGCTGAAGGCAGATGCTTAACCAACTCAGGCACCAAGGTGTCCCTGCTAAAGCCTTCTTGTCTGAAAAAGTAAAGGAGATAGCCAGCAGTCTGACATTCAAAACAATGCATTGTGTGAGGTAAAAATGATAATACAGTCATTTATGAAACAATACCTAACACTTAGCGGCATTTTACTTTTGCTGGGTACGGCCTCAGCATGTTGCACACGTGACCTCCTTTAGTGTCCCCAACAATCACATATGTTACATTTTATTGTCAGCCCCGTTTTGCAGATGAGCAAATTAAGGCATATTTGGCCAATAACTTGCACAGCTGCTTAAAATCAGGACCAGGATTTGAACACCTGTTCAAGAGAGCCTGTAGAGGGCCCGCAGTTCGGTGCCTACGCTATCATGTCAAATAGACTAAAGGCTTCCTTTTTATTTTTCACTTCACAGCGAGTTAAAGTTGAGTGTCCAGCCACTCTCACTCATCTTCAATCCATGGAATAAGATGTGAGAGTCCCTCGGGGTTGCCTGGGTGGCTCAGTCAGCTAAGCGTCCAACTCTTGATTTGGGCTCAGGTCATGATCTCAGGGTTTTGAGATCGAGCCCCGCGTTGTGCTCCAAGCTCAGTGTAGTCTACTTGAGATCCTCTCTCCTCTCCCTCTGCCCCTTCCGCTCACACGCACTCTCTCTCCCTCTCTCAAAATAAATAAATAAAATCTTAAAAAAAAAAAAAAAAACAAGAAAAAAGATGCGAGAGTCGCTGGAGCAGCTGTGAAGCCTTCGTGAGTTCGTGCACTCTGTTAATGCACATAAAGCACTCATTACAGCGCATAATAAACACACTAAAAATGTTGCCTGATACTATTATTGGTCTTTTCTTCTCACTACCTTCTCTTTAATGACTTGATGTTCATATAACCATTCATTCAGTCAACAAGCATAAAACGCCTACAATGTGACAGCCTCTCTAAAAGCACTGAGGATCACAGGTTATACGTACTCTCATGGCTCTCCCAAGTGAGTGGAGGAATCCCATCTACACACCCCCATGTACTGTATCAATGGGTCAGTGCTATAGTATGTAAGTGCTCTGGGGCACAGTGGGGTGTAGAGTCATTCCGAGAGGTACCTTTTCATCAAGCAAGGAAGGGGTGACCTAACAATCCATTAGAGCTAGAGCAAAGGGGACGAAACTAATGGGCCTTTAAGGAAAATTCACTAAAAGACTAGTGACAAGATTTAGTGAGAAGAGGTAAACAGAGTAAAAGTAGTCACATAAAAAACGAGAAAAGGAAAGACAATATTATGATAAAGAAAAGTACTGATGTGGAACTGGAAACCAGTTGGAGGTTAAGTTAAAAACATTTTTTTCTTTGAACTGGGTATTCAACGAGGCCAGGCGTCTACAGCTTCCAAATGAATACATGCACTGGCCCACTGGCAAAGCACAACCATCAAGGAAAACACCAGTTCTACTCCCTCAAAGCTTCTGTGAGATGAGCAGGGCAAGAAAGGAATGGATAGCTGATCACTGGAGATAAACTGAGGTAGGAATCAAATGGCTTGGGAAGGAAAGTTAGCTTTCCCATCTCCGCACCTGGCGACTGTCCCCCTAACTTCAAGCTACCCATCGCATGTTCTAGGATTCTTGCCCACCGACTTCCCATCCAAGGTGCTCCACATACCCAGTGTCAGACTTGAAGCTCCACTGTGTTTAAAATATTCTTATTTAAATGAAAACCTTGCGGGTTTTGTGTATTCCTTATAGTTGTTTTGTTTTTCACTCTCTTACTTCTTACATTAACATTTTAGTTCACCTACACATGTTTTGGCATAAGTAGTTTGCTGAACTTCCTCTTATTAATTAGTTCTACTTTTATCAAGGAATGAGATTATATAAATGCCGAGCTCTTTTTAATATTTGCGTTTGATCCTCAAACTCGACATGCTCCATCTGCTGGTGAGGGGGTACGTGAGGGAGCACAGTGATCTAACACGGTGTGGTTCACGTCCTCTGCTTTTGCACCTCCTAAAAGAATCTTGTACTCTTCTGACATTTTTAGGTTGACATCTTAAATTTTTATCATAAATTTAATGGAGGGAGAGGATATCAGTTCTAGCACAGTATTTATGTATTTCATTTTATTTTTCCAGCTTTAGTGAAGTATCACTGACAAATAAAAATGATCTATTCAGGGTATATAACATGATGATCTAATACACATATACACTGTGAAATGACTGCCTGAAGCAGGCTAATGGACACTCCATCACCTCACATAGTTTCTTGTGTTGTGTGTGTGTGTGTTGAGAACATTTAAGATCTACAACCTTAGCAAATTTCAAGTATACAATTCACTACTATAAACTAAAGTTACAATGTTGTGCATGAGAACCCTAGAGCCTAGTCATCTTATAAATAAAAGTTTGTACCCTCTGACCAACATGTTTCCTCCCTTACCCCCTGGAGACCACCATTCTACTCCCTAGTTCAACTTTTTTAGATTTCACATATAAATGATATCATACAGTATTTGTCTCTGTCTGGCTTATTTCACTTCACAGGACATCCTCCAGATTGATCCATGTTATCTCAAAAGGCAGGATTTCCTTCTTTTTTATGGCTGAATAATATTTCACTACATACATGTATGTACATACATATGGGTATACATATACACAGTATATATGTACCTTAAATATATTACTGTTGCAACCCTGGGAGCTGTAGATTTCACTCATTTACTTAATGAAATGTCCACCAAACAATCTAATTGCTAAGCCTGTCCTCATTGTCAAATCAATAAATGAAATCAAACTTTCCTTCAGAAAAGCCTGACCACATTTTTCAATTCAAATAAATGCGCTAATCTTCTCTGTAAACTTCCCCACCCCTTACACATACACACACACACACACACACACACACCAATCCAGTCCAATTCTAAAAGAAATAAATAAGGCATGGAACACTGCCATGTATTTGTCACCAAGATAAAATAAGATTCTGCCCTATCTATGATTCTGACCAAAACTTTCTTCGCTTTATCATTTATAACTTCTTATTCAGGAGCTAAGAATTCTTAAATCCCTTTATTGGAAGAACCAGAAGATTTTGCTCCCTGGGGCAATCAACTATTGAAAAAAGATTCATGCTAGGTAAGAAGCATGACTTTGTCACCTGGGATAAAAGCAATTTGTGAATGGTAAGTTAAGAAAGGAGAATCAGCCAGCCACAAGAGCTCTCAGGAAACCAATTCTAGGAAAGTGAATATGTACACTGAGCATCTAAATACCATTAAAACCATTTTTGCATGTAAAATCCCTGGAAAGTTCTATGAAACCCCAGGTACACATATATTCCAGTTTAAAAACTAATCTAAGAAACAGCTCCAGAGCTGAACTCAAACTGGAAAGCCAAGGAACATAAATTGTGAAAACTGTCCATCATAACATCTAAGCACACAAGCAGAATCAAGATACAGGACGTGGTGAAAGCTATAAATATATAAGTTCAACATAAGGGTGCAGAGTGTAGACTCTGTAAGCATAAAACACAGGGTCTGGATCCAGCTCTATGCTTATGAGCTATGGGACTTTGAATAAATTCCTTTATCCCCCCCTTTGTTTTTGAGCCTTATTGAGATATAATTGACAAATAACATTGTATAAGTATAAAGTATACAACATAATTACTTAATATGTGTATATATTGTGAAATGATTACCACAATAAAGTTGGTTAACACATCCATCACTTCACAGAGCTACAGTATTTTCAGTGGTGAGAACCTTTAAGATCCATTCTCTTAGCAACTTTCAAATACACAATACAGTGCTGTTAACTATAGTCACCATGATGTACATTACATTAGATTTTGTATTCTGTAACTCTACTGAATTCACTTATTCTAACAGTTATTTAGTAGAGTCTTTCAGATTTTACATATAGAAGATCATGTCATCTACAAATTTATTTCTTCCTTTCTGATTCAGATGCATTTTGTTTCTTTCCTTGCCTGATTGCTCTGGCTGGGACTTGCAGTACTACGTTGAATAGGAATTGTGAGAATGGTCACCCTTGTCCTGTTCCTTGTTTTACAGAAAAAGCTTTTCAACACTTCACCATTTCACCCTTGAGTAAGATGATCGACATACACATATCAATAAATGTGATATATCGCATTAACAGAATGAAAGATAAAAACCATACAATCATCTCAGTAGATGCAGAAAAAGCATTTCACAAAATTCAACACTCATGATAAAAACTCTCAACACATTAGGTCAGGAAGGAACACACCTCAGAGGCGCCTGGGTGGCTCAGTTGTTAGGCATCTGCCTTCGGCTCAGGTCATGATCCCAGGGTCCTGGGATTGAGCCCACACATAGGGCTCCCTGCTCAGCAGGTAGCCTGCTTCTCCCTCTCCCACTCCCCCTGCTTGTGTTCCCTCTCTCACTGTCTCTTTCTCTGTCAAATAAATAAATAAAATCTTAAAAAAAAAAAAAAAAGGAAGGAACACACCTCAACATAATAAAGGTCACATATGTCCTTTACTGAAGGCTCAGCTTCCTCATCTATAAAACATGACTGTGGGGCGCCTGGGTGGCTCAGTCAGTTGAGCATCCGACTCTTGGTTTCAGCTCAGGTCATGATCTCAGAGTTGTGAGATGGAGCCCCGAGTCGGGCTTCACGCTCAGCACAGAATCCACTGGAAATTCTCTCTCTCCCTCTCCCTCTGGCCCTCCCCTCACTCGCTTGCACTCTCTCTCTCTAAATAAAATCTAAAAAAAATAAAAATAAAAATACAAGTGATGGTAAAAATTTCATCTTGATGATGATGGTGTGACATAACAATTTTATTTTACTATTTCATTGAAATGTTGTGAGGACTGGATGACATAACATGAGGCACTTAACACCAAACCTAGCATATAGTAAACACTCAGTAAATACTAACAGCCAGCAGTTCAGGCTATGAGTAAAAAAAAACTTGTTAACAGTCAACTCCGACAAAACGGAAACAAATTATTTTCAATTACAAGTCTGTCCTATGTCTCTAAAATTGCCTTCCATGAATCTAACCCCAATCAGAACACAGTTTAGGAAGAGCATAAAAATTTTCCCTTCTTACTAGTCAGTCACCTAAGGGATAAATAGCAATAAGAAAATTCTGCTATTTTGAAGCCACTCACAAATCTTTATCTGAATTTCAAATTGTTTAAGGTGCCCAGAGTCTAACAGCATATGACAAAGTTAACAACAAAGAAAATGAACTCGGGGCGCCTGGGTGGCTCAGTCGTCAAGCATCTGCCTTCGGCTCAGGTCATGATCCCAGGGTCCTGGGATTGAGCCCTACATCGGGCTCCTTGCTCGGCGGGGAGCCTGCGTCTCCCTCTCCCACTCCCCCTGCTGTGTTCCTTCTCTGGCTTTGTCTCTCTCTGTCAAATAAATAAATAAAATTCTAAAAAAAAAAAAGAAAAGAAAATGAACTCAAGAGAGCTGAGTTAGAAAACCCCTACAGGTGTTAAGACATAGTCTTTTGCAAACCAAGAGATTAGGAATTTAATTTGTGCAAGTACAGAGGGGACTTCTAGTCATTTGTCTGGGAGAGCTTAGTGCAGATAAGAACTTAATTTGCGGGCGCCTGGGTGGCTCAGTCATTAGGTGTCTGCCTTCGGCTCGGGTCATGATCCCAGAATCCTGGGATCGAGTCCCACATCGGGCTCCCTGCTCAGCGGGAAGCCTGCTTCTCCCTCTCCCTCTCCCCCTGCTTGTGTTCTCTCTCTCGCTGTCTCTCTCCCTCTGTTGAAAAATAAATAAAATCTAGGGGCGCCTGGGTGGCTCAGTCGTTAAGCATCTGCCTTCGGCTCAGGTCATGATCCCAGGGTCCTGGGATCGAGCCCCACATCGGGCTCCCTGCTCCGCGGGAAGCCTGCTTCTCCCTCTCCCACTCCCACTGCTTGTGTTCCCTCTCTCGCTGTATCTCTCTCTGTCAAATAAATAAAATCTTTAAAAATAAATAAATAAATAAAATCTTAAAAAAAAAAAAAGAACTTAATTTGCCTGAATGACCTAGACTTAATTTCCCAAACATTCTCACTTCTGAAAGGTGCCTGGAGCTTTGCCTTTGAGTGGATGTCCAAAAAAAAAAAGAGAATGTTTCTAGAAATGAAGGAATTACCTTAATAACTCATAAAAAGTAAGGCATTGCTAGACATCTGTTAAGAATGAGTAACACGAATATATAATCAACGAATTGCCCCACAGCTCATTTATTCAAGATCTCAAGCAATTAATTCCATTCCATTTCAAACTTTGCTACAACTGGTTTCCTTCTTAATTTTTACCTCCCCATTTACTAAGGTAAATCAAAAGACTCAATTTTATCAGTTGCCTCCAAAAACAAAGAACAAATAATGAAAAGGTGAAGATATGGCATAGTTTCCCAATGTTATTGCGGAAGTACTGCCAAAATCATTGCTTATTTTACTACTGAACAAACTATGAAACAGTATATCACTACATGGAGCAAACAGCAGGTAAGGAAAGAATCAAGACATCACAATGCTACATCCATAGGATAATGTGTTACCACATTTGTCCCAAAGTCAACTCTGGAACGAATTCTATCTAATAAGGTGGGACAATTTACTATATAAATGAACAAAATCCTCCAAAGAATATCAAAAATAAAAAAGACATATTGTCCAATATATTGTGATCTGGGAAAGAAAATGTACTAACCTTAGTAAATGGAACTTTCACATCAGAGATATTACCTAACAGGTGCTGTTTTTCTAAACCCATTCAAGCTGGCTCCCTGAGTTTGCAACAGGATCTCTGCCTATTTCTAAATTTTCGATGGTAACTTATGATATGATTTACACTGGTACCATATGGGGACAACTTCTACGAACCTTTGTAAGTTGAGGTATCTAATGACACTGCATTATTAAAAGGGATTTCCTATTATTGCAGTAACACAGTGATTTAGCAATGGCATCCTGGCTGATTTTATCACACCATTATTAGAGCAAATTCTCTATTTTAAGTTATATAGTTTTCAAGAAGCAATATCAAATCCTATAAATAAAAATTGTATTTAAGTGTTAAATGTACTACTATCATATCATTTCATTTGGAAACTAGATTTAATTTTAAGGTAATCTGTAACGTTTTGCCTTTCTCTAAGAAATTGGGTGGATGATTGAATAAGTGAATTACAGCATGCACCCAACTTTTTTGGTCCCCTTAATTTCCTTAAAGTTGAGTAACAAAATGCAGTATGAAGAAAGAATACTTGTAAAATCAATACCATAACTGATTGCTTCAAAACCGAAAAACTGACTACTGGCTATAAAAGCCAGAGGAAAATGCCAGGCTTATCACAAGGTAAAAATACTAAAAATATTTGATATTTGCAAACAAACCTAACCCCTGTAGTTCCTCTCACAAATATCCGAGAGACAGACAGACAAACACATACAGACAGAAAGAGACAGACTCACAGGCCACATACGTGAAGCGGTCTCACCTGTCTTTTAAGATGGATTCTCCCAAAACAAGGATGATTGTCTTTCCAGTATTTCTTTTTCAACCTTTATAGTCCAGAAATACCCACATACAGAGAGCTAGAAGGACACTCATCACACATCATAAATCACAGTCAGCTTCATGCTTAGTCAATTCCTCATTCAACACTCTTTCCCAGTTAAGGCAGCCATGTAATCATCTGGGGAATTAACTGCCATGTAATCATCACTTGGATTGTTTTTGTTTTTGTTTTAAGATTTTATTTATTTATTTGACAGAGAGAGACACAGTGAGAGAGGGAACACAAGCAGGCAGTGGGAGAGGGAGAAGCAGGCCCCCCGCCGAGCAGGGAGCCGGATGTGGGGCTTGATCCCAGGACTCTGGGATCATGACCTGAGCCGAAGGCAGACGCTTAACGACTGAGCCACCCAGGCGCCCATCACTTGGATTGTTGAGCACTATTCTCTCACATGAAACTTTTTAAGAGAACGGTTTTCCTTATTTTCCTCCCACTTTTTCCAGACAGAAAAGTTGAGGGGGAAAAAATACAACGGTCACTACTATACCCTTTCCCCAGATTCAACATGTGTTAGCGATTTGCCATGTCGGCTCCATCTCGCCCCCGCCACACACACACACCTGTATGTTCTTTTGCTCATCCATCTGAAAACGGCAGAGGTCACAACCATCCTAAGAGCCTCCAGCATGTGATTCCTAAGAATAATGTTTCTGATACGATCACCTACTATTATCTCACCCAAGAACATTAATAATGATTACATAATATTATCTACTATACAATCTGTGTTCAAATGTCTCCCAATTGTTGAAAGAATGTTTGTTACAACTTCCCCCTTCAACCTGGATCCAATCTAAGTTGATACATCACAAGTGTTAATTATGTTTCTTCAATTTCCTTTAGTCTAGAAAATTCTCTCACAGTCTCTTTTTTGCGATGACTTTCTGAAACATTCCAAAAAACTGTTGTCTTAGTGTCATGCATTTTGAACTTATGTGACTTTTTTCCTTTTTTACCTTGTTTCTCTATCCCCTGTGTTTCCTAAAACCTTGAAGTTCAGTATAGGATTGATTAGATTCAGGTGAAACCTTTTTAAGATTTTATTTATTTATTTGTCAGAGAGAGAAAGCACAAGCAGGGGGAGTGGCAGGCAGAGGGAGAAGCAGGCTCCCTGCTGAGCAAGGAGCCCAATGCGGGACTCGATCCCAGGACCCTGGGATCATGACCCGAGCCGAAGGCAGATGCCTAACCAACTGAGCCACCCAGGCGTCCCTCAGGTGAAACATTTTTGCAAGAGTATCTCAAAGTGTTGATTTTCTATCATTCATCTATACTTATGTAAAGGCATTCTTCTGTAAGGTAGAGCTTTCCTTTTTGTTTTTCTCCCCCTACCAACTACCCTTTTTGTACCACAACAGACCAAGACATTTTTACTTATTCAAAATATTACAATTAGAATTATTATTCTTTCTTGATATTTAAATTATCCCAAACTTAAAAAAATAAATACATAAAAATTTAAAAAATTAAAAT
Source organism: Mirounga angustirostris (assembly GCF_029215605.1). Taxonomy (NCBI): domain Eukaryota; kingdom Metazoa; phylum Chordata; class Mammalia; order Carnivora; family Phocidae; genus Mirounga; species Mirounga angustirostris. The sequence goes on from NW_026991714.1 coordinate 65,018,189, forward strand.
AAAAAATAAATTGTCTCAAACTTGACAATTAGGAGCTTTTAACTTTAAGCTGCTGTTTTTTAAAACCTGGGTTTTAATACAATGTGACTTAAAAAGTCATCTCCTTTGGGGCGTCTGGGTGGCTCAGTCAGTTGGTCATCCACCTCTTGATTTCAGCTCAGGTCATGATCTCAGGGTAGTGAGACTGACCCATCTGCTTGGGATTCTCTCTCCCTCTCCCTCTGCGTCTCCCCTCCACACGGGTGTGTGTGCACGTGCTCTCTCAAATACATAAACAAATCTCTAAAAAAAAAAGTCATCTACTTGTTTAAAGGTTATTTCCCAACTAAAGAATATCACCCTTTCATTCAAATTTATTTAAATTTAATTAACATATATTGTATTAGTTTCAGTGGTAGAGGTCAGTGATTCATCAGTTGTATATAATACCCAGTGCTCGTTACATCAAGTGCCCTCCTTAATGCCCAACACCCAGTTACCCCATCCCCCCACCCCTCCCCTCCAGCAACTCTCAGTTTATCTATGATTAAGATTCTCTTATGGTTTGTCTCCCTCTGATTTTGTCTTCTTTTATTTTACCCTCCCACATTCATTTAAATTAATTCAAAATCATTTGCTAAATATTTGCCATGTGCCAGATACTTTTTAGGTGTTGGGGATATATTAATAAACGTTTAACAGAGATCCTATGATTATGGGGCTGACATTATAGTTTATGAAGACAAACAATAGCCAGAGAAATAATTGTGTAATATATCAGATGGTGTTAAATGCTTAGAAGAAAAATAAAGTAGCATAGTGATGAAGAATGATAGAGAGTATAGGTACTTTAGAGAGAGCCCCTCTGATAAGATGACATTGGGCAGAGACCCAAATAAATTTGAGGGAGTAGCCTCTCATCTGGAGGATGAGAAACCCAGGCAATGGGAACAGGAAAAAACCCTGCTTGGAGTGTTTCACAAACAGCCAAAAGATAGTGTGGTTGGGGTCCAGTGCGCTGGGGCTAGTTGTAGGAAATAAGATCAGTCAAGAATGGACCCTAATGTTTTCCTGTACTTGGTGTGCAAACAAGATTTGTTTTGCATTTTTATCATAAAGTAATTAATTTTCAAGCAGGTGACTGAGCATCGTTCTCATAGTGGGTCAAAGAGTGGCCCTCAAAAAGATACAAACACATCCTAACCTCAGGAACTTGTGCATGTGACCTTATCTGGAAAACGGGTATTTGCAGATGTAATTAAATTAAAGATCTCGAGAAGAGATGATCTGAGATTCCCTGGCTGGGCCCTAAAAAATCTAGTGATGGCTGTCCCAATAAGAGGCAGAAGACGAGAAGATGCAGAGTAGGCCACACGAAGACAGAGACAGAGACTGGACTTGCAACCACAAACCAAGGAACACCTCAAGCCACCATTAAACACTTGTGAAAGGCAGACCTAAACACATTTATAGAAAACCCAATAAATATTAAGAAATCAAACTGATCAATAGATTCAAAGCAATCCCAATCCAAATCCCAGTAGGCATTTTTATAGAAATAGACAAACTGATTCTATAATTTATATGGAAAAGCAAAGACCTAAAATAGCTAGAACAAATTTCACAAAGAACAAAGGTGGACAACTTATAGTACCTGATGTCAAGACTAACTATAAAGCTACAGTAATCAAGACAGCATAGTATTGACATAAAGATATACATCAATAAAACAGAATAGAGTATCAAGAAAGAGACTCTCGTATATTGTCAATGGGTTTTCTACAAAGGTGCTATGCATTGAATACTATGCCCCCGAAATTCATGTCTACCCGGAATGTGACCTTATTTGCAAACACAGTTTTTGTAGATGTCATTGGTTAAGATGAGGTCATACTACATTGGGTGGATCCTAAATTCAGTGAATGGTGTCCTTATAAGAAAACAACACATGGAGAGGACACGCAGGAAGAAAGCATGTGAAAGCAGAGGCAGAGCTTGGAGTCATATGACTACAAACCAAGAAACACAAGGAGCAGGGGGACCACCAGAAGCTCTGAAGACTCGAGGAATGATTCTCCACTACAACCTTTTTTTTTTTTTTTTAAAGATTTATTTGACAGAGAGAGAGAGAGAGAGCGAGAGCGAGAGCAAGAGCACAAGCAGGGGGAGTGGGAGAGGGAGAAGCAGCTTCCCTGAGCAGGGAGCCCAACGCAGGGCTTGATCCCAGGACCCTGAGATCATGACCTGAGCCAAAGGCAGACACTTAACCAACTGAGCCACCCAGGCACCCCAGTACAGCCTTTAGAGAAAGCCCTGCCAACACCCTGATTTCAAACTTCTGATCTCCAGAACTCTGAATGAATTTCTCTTTTAAGCCACCAAATCTGTACTAATTTATTATGGCAGCTCTAGGAAACTCATAGTTTTTTGTTGCTTTGGTTGGTTGGTTGGTTTTAATGGAGGTAAAATTCACATAGCGAGAAGCTCACCTGAGCATGGGTCTTTACAGTCCCACTGGCCTGGATTCCACTCCTGCATCTATCACTTCCCATACTTACCACAGCAAGCTGCCAATCGGCACCTCATTTTCTTAACTATGGAACGGCACTGTAGTCTAACCTGCCTTGTGGTTATTAGGATTCCTGGATAGAAAGCAGTGGTTCCGGGCGCCTGGGTGGCTCAGTTGGTTAAGCGACTGCCTTCAGCTCAGGTCATGATCCTGGAGTCCCGGGATCGAGTCCCATATCAGGCTCCCCGCTCAGCGGGGGGTCTGCTTCTCCCTCTGATCCCCTTCCTTCTCGTGCTCTCTGTCTCTCATTCTCTCTCTCTCAAATAAATAAATAAAATCTTTAAAAAAAAAAAAAAAGAAAGCAGTGGTTCCCCACTTTACCATGCATCAGAGCCACCTGTAGGGCTTGTGAAAAAATAAACTGCTGGCTCCCACTCAGTTCCTGATTCGGTGGGTCTGGGGTGAGGGCTGACTACATGCACTGCTAACAAGTTCCACAGGAGGCTGAGGCTGCTGCTCTTAAGGACACACTAAGAACCAATGCACAGACTTTGGGATAAAACAGATGTTCAAGAAATGATCCTCTCTTCTTCCTCTACTCTTCCTTGTCCACAGTCAAACTGTCATTATCCTATGAAAATAAAATATATTTGAATATATATCATATAATCAATCCTTTAGCAAGACCGTCCCCAACACATCTACTCAATATACAAATGGACAATGGCCAGACCATATATAAAAGTAGAAGTCTGGGACGCCTGGGTGGCTCAGTCGTTAAGCGTCTGCCTTTGGCTCAGGTCACGATCCCAGGGTCCTGGGATCGAGCCCCACGTCAGGCTCCATGCTCAGCAGGAAGCCTGTTTCTCCCTCTCCCATTCCCCCTGCTTGTGCTCGTGCTCTTGTTATCTCGGTCTCTGTCAAATAAATAAATAAATAATTCTTAAAAAAAAAAAAAAAAGTAGAATTCTGACCTACAACTTGCAGCATCCAGCCCAGGAAACCAACCCATTATCTACAGTAACCAGTACAGGAAGTCAAGCAATAACTTCTGTAATGATCAGCCCCAAATGACCATGACTTGATTACAGACAGCTTCCCTCATTTTTGCCCCTACTTCAACTTAGGACCAACAGAGAAAATAAAAAATGCACCAAACCAATCACATAGAATATCCTTCTAATTAGCCTGTCTCCAGCTTCCCCATACGAATAGCTCTAATCAGAGCACACCTGAACTTCCCTTTTTTCCCACCAAAAAGCATTCCCACTCCACTGCCTGCCTTTGAATCTCTGCCCAATGAAAGTGATGAGGTCTGACTCCTTTACTACAGCAAGCTCTGAATAAATAGCCATTGGTTGTTCTCATTTGGATGGTCTTCATTTGCTTCCACAACTAGGAAAATAACTTATAATTCTCATTTTATTTTTGTGTTTTTCACTTTGTAACTTAAATATTCCTTCCAAGACAGCATGATAGTTGGGGGTGGGGAGGTCCTACTTTAGAACCAGAGAAACCTGGCTTGCAAAATCTTACTCCTTTAGCTATGATGTTACGTAAATTCTATAATCTCTTTGAACATGAGTTACCTCGCTCATGTCCCCAACCTAAGGAACGATAAGCACCAGCTGTTTAGGACTGTCCTAAAAAGAGACTGTGACCACAAAGAAGAACAAAACAAAGTGCTTAATGAAGTTACCTGCTTTGCATAGGTTATGATTCTCACCATTGAAATATTTAATCCTGTGATTCAATAACCTTTTGCTATTAAGTCTGGGAGTTGTTTTTTTTGTTTTTTAAGTTATGTTATTGGGAGTATAGGACCAAGTCCCTCATCTCAGAAAGTAAAGGATGGGCATTCTAGCATGGATATACTGTTTTGACTACAAGGGAAAGAAAACCACAAAAACTAGTTCATGTAAAATATCAGGGACAGAACCAAAGTACATCCAGGACTCACAAGGGCTGGATTTGAACTGATACTTAACCAGACGACCCTCTTAGTAAATGCTGGGTTTGATCACTGCCATTTATCTCTCTACTAGCTTCCTCTGCTTACTCAGCCTGCACAGGACACTTAAAAACAGCCACCCCAAAATGAATGATCTATAACTCCAGAAGAATCTGGGTTATACACAGGTGTAGGTATCTGTCGAAGTTCATCTAATGGTACACTTAATACGTACACATTTCACTGCAAGTATTGGATCTCTTTTCGTGTCTGTCTCCCTCATTAAACTGTAATATATCAAAGACAAAAAGGGAATCATATTCAACTCCGAATCCCCAATATTAACACAAAATCTGCCATGTTGCCAAATCTCAATACATTTTCATTATTAAACAAAGAAAAACTTAAAAATTTGAGAAATTTTACCTATTGGGATTCATTCTGCAAGATGTGTTAGAAATTCTCATTTTAATTTAGTGATTACATTCTAGTGAATTAATATAAACAGATTTAAATTGTACTTACTATAAAGAAAACTGTATTTACAAGCAAACAATTAGTGACTTAATTATGGTGCAGAATAATCCGGGTATATGACTCTACCACCACCTACTGGAAATAAATGTGTATTACCACAGCTGAAAATAAGACAATCTCCAATGAATTGATGGGCCATGAGCAAAAACACACGTCAGGGCACCTGTTAGGTTCTAGAAATTATCCCTCGTTCCATGAGGACAGGCATAGCTCATGTCTGTTTTGATCACTGTTGTATCACCGCAGCCTTGGAGAGTGACAAAGTACTTTGCTGGTTTCCAACAAATATTTGTTGGCTGACTAACTAGATTCTGGGATTAAAAAGGGACTGAGATCAAATCTTTAAGAAAGACATTCAGGCACCCAAAATCATTAGAATTTTATCCAGACAATGGAATATAATTCAGCAATTAAAAAAAAAAAAAAAACAAGCTATCCACCCATGAAAAGACATAGAGGAACTTAAATCATATTGCTAAGTAAAAGAAGGCAATCTGAAAAGGCTAGGAATATAGGATTCCAACTGTATGACATTCTGGAAAAGGCAAAATTATGGAGACAGTAAAAATATCAGTGGTTGCCAAAGATTAAGGGGAAGGGAGGGATGACCAGGCAGAGCACAGGGTTTTTAGGGCAGTAAACTATTCTGTGTGATACTCTACTGGTAGAAACAAGTCATCACACATTTGTTCAGACCCACAGAATGTACAACCAACACCAGGAGTGAACCGTAATGTAAACTCCAGACTTTGGGTGATAACGATGTGTCAATGTGGGTTCATCAATTGTAACAAATGTACTACTCTGGTGGGAGATGTTGACAGTGGGTGAGGCTGCACCAGTGTGGTATTTGGGAACTCTCTGTACTTTCCACTCAATGTTGCTATGAATCTGAACTGTTCATTGAAAAAAAAAGTCCATTTTTTTAAATCAATAGGATTTTATACTCTGACTTTAGATTTCAAATAAGCAAACCTACATCTAATGCGTACATCCAAAGTATGATACTGTTTTTAAACACCTAAGTATATGTTCTATGTTCAATAAATTGTTACTTTTCTCAGGGCACAACCTCAAACCCTAACCCTCAAGGAGCTACCATTAAGTAGCTATATACAAGCCACTGTTTCTTCACTATAAAATTAAGACAGCTAGGGGCACCTGGGTGGCTCAGTTAAATGTCTGCCTTAGGCTCAGGTCATGATCTCAGGGTCCTGGAATTGAGCCCCACATCAGGCTCTCTGCTCAGCGCCAAGTCTGCTTCTCCCTCTGCCTCTGTGATCCCTCTCCCTCTGTGATTGCTTTTGCTCTCTCTCAAATAAATAAATAAAATCTTAAAAAAAAAAAAACAAACTAAATCATTCAGCTCCCTTCCTAATTTAACACTCTTAATTTTTTTAAAAAAGAGGGGCTGCCTGGGTGGCTCAGTCAGTTGGGCATCTGACTCTTGGTTTAGGATCAGGCCATGATCTCAGGGTTGTGGGATCAAGCCCCACTTGGGGCTCCATGCTCAGCGTGGCATCTGCTTGTCCCCCTCTCTCCCCCTCTGCCCCTCCCCATGTTCTCTCTCTCTCTAAAATAAATAAATAAAATCTTTAAAAAAAAAAAAAAGGCTCAAAGGGCTCCTCAAGCAGCTAAGTTGCAAGAGTAGGAAGCAAACCAGTCCTAAAAAGCAATGATAAGCAGGTGAGCTTTGTCGACTAATCTGCTGATACCCAAGTTAGGTCAACCCTCAACAAATGTAACGTTTATTCTCCTGCTTCATTAAAGCAGAGTCACTAATTACATTAACCACTGCTATACACAAGCCACTGTGCAAGGCTCCTTTGAAGGAGTCAAAATGAAACAGATAAAAATACACAAAGAATTCTTACATAGAGCAAGGGGACCTGAGGCAAGTTCTGAGGGCAGCCCTTTAACAATGAAAGAAATGGGACTGAAATTCTTAAGCTTGTAACTAAAAAGAAACACAGTTAACTATGTCACTTCGAGGATAAAAGCCGCATATGGGGTTAAATCAATGTCCTCCCATCCCTTAGTATGGGACACTTTACAATACCACAAATTTATAACTTGGGAAGTAAGGTGATAGTTCACATTAATTCAATTCCAGAAATATTTACTGAATTATACTACCCTCAGGGTCTGAAATGTGAAGTTGAATAAGACATGGACCCCATTTGTTGTTGCTGTTGCTGTTTTTAAGAATACAGCCAAGTCCAAGTACTTGACCTGAAAGAGCTCATGTTACAGAGTTCTTCTCTTTTTTGGGAAAAAGAAAAAGGAGTATCTTTAAAAAGTAAGGTTCCTTGAGGGGCGCCTGGGTGGCTCAGTTGGTTAAGCGACTGCCTTCGGCTCAGGTCATGATCCTGGAGTCCCTGGATCGAGTCCCGCATCGGGCTCTCTGCTCGGCAGGGAGTCTGCTTCTCCCTCTGACCCTCCTCCCTCTCATGCTCTGTCTCTTATTCTCTCTCTCTCAAATAAATAAATAAATAAAATCTTTAAAAAAAAAAAAAAAAGTAAGGTTCCTTGAAACAGTTCTGGTTTTCCAATCATTAACTATGTAACCAAGAAGCTAGAGAGGTGGAAAACCATGACACTTTACTTGTTAGAATAGAACAGAATAATGAACTGGATATAAAAATTAAATATCTCTCAAACTAAAATGCTCTGTTGGTTCAATGTAAAACTATGGCATCCTACATCAAGAAATTTTATTTACACAAATCTATCATACAGAGCAAGATATAACCAGCTAATATTTCACTGCATTATTACAAAGTGTAAAGAGATTTCCAAGTAAGAAATGTGCTACACTAAAAGCTTTAGGGAGACTAAGCCTCCAAATCCTGTAGAAAAGGCAGATATAGCCTTGAGGCAAAAATGCTAGAAGTGATAGAATGCCTTCTTTACAATTTGCAGCTAGGTTATTACCCATGATAAATTGATAACCATTCATTAACTTTGAGAGCAATAGACAACTGGCAGGCTATTTTATGCTTCAAAGAATTTATGGCAAAAATGACAGGTGACTTTGAATTCAGAAAATAAAATGGATTCTTGGAAATTGTTACTTTCATGAATTCTTCTTCTAAATAAACTTGGAGGCAGATATAGGTATTTGCTGCTGATAAGAATTAAAGGTCATGATTTTCCACATCAGTGATAAAAAGATTAATGTTTACCAGTTGCATCAGTCCGTCAATCAACAAAATATATGTGAATCGGGCATTAAGGTATCCTGATACACAATCCACTCTGGATCATAAGAAAGTAGTTAAACAAAATATACATAAACAACCTAAATTTTAAAAGGATACAAATTAAGATTTAAGGATTGTGCTCACAGGTTCTCCTTGGCCAGCACATCCTTGCCGCCAACCATAATGTTGGCATTCCCTAATGTGGGTTTTTATCTGGTTCTTTTTTCTTCTACTTCTCCCTCCTTCCCAAACTGATCCATATCTAAGGCTTCAGCTATCACTACACTCCACCATCTCAACGAAGACCTTCACCTTGAATTAAAATGACTGTCAACTCTGGCTGCACATTAGCATCACCTCAGTCCTTTACAACATAACCAAGCTGAGTCCCTATCCCAGGTTAATTAAATCAGAGTCTCAATGCATAGCCCCGGGGCATGGTTTTGTTGTTCCCTGATGCTCGGTCAAGGTCTAGGCCTACTGCTCTTCTAGACCCATTGCTCCATCCCTCTCCTGATCATTTCCATCCCAATATCCCACAGGCACCTCAAATTCTCTCCTATCTGACTCACTTGTCTACCAGCACTAAGCTAGAGCTTTTCCTCCTCCTCTTCCTTAACTGACTCCAGGAGCACCACATAGTCCTTCCTCTTAGCTTTCACAGTATTCTGTCCATGCCTCCATTAAAGCATTTATCATGATTTATAGGAACTGTATATATGCTAATCTCCTCCATAAGACTGAGCACTTGTCTTCTGTTTGTCTGTTTCATTTTAGCATCCAAACCATCCACATCTGAGTGGTACAAGGGTGAGTGATAACCAAAAGCCAAAGAGACCAACCAAATTTCTACAGTCAGGTTTAAGAAGTAACTACAAGATTGGAAAACTGGAGACAAGGCTAAGGAATGATTAACCACGTAGACACAGGATCAGTCGTGAAGGACACAGAAGAAGGGGATGGTGTACCTAAGGCTCAGCTTTATTAGCCTCCACTCCATACACTGAATGGACAAGACTTATTAAATCTGACCCTGCATTGAAGCCAAACAGTCCTGAAAAGTTTATCTCCCCCCAACTTAAGCTCTTTTCACCTTCACTGCTAAAGCCTTTAGGTAGAGCCTCCATCATCTTTGCCTAGACTTTTAAAAGAGCATCTTAATTCATGTCCACGTGGCCCATTTCTTGCCACTCCAGGCTGAGATGGACCACAAAGTTACCTGTAAAAAGAACAAATCTCCTCCTATTACTCCTTCCTGGGAAATTCTCATGTAGCTCTCAGGAAATGAAGTCTAAATTCTCCACCATGGTCTTTGAGGCCTTTCTCCATCTGCTCTAACTAGCCCCCTTCAGCTATCCTCCCAACATAATAACACCACACTCACACTCAACTGCTCTTCATCAGTCCACAACTTGGTTCCTGTATACTAGCTGTTCCTACAGGAAAAATACCCAACCCATTACCCACACACATCTAAACTGTACAGAGCCTGCTCAAATGTTACCTCTTCAATGAGGCTATAGCAGAGGAACACCCTCATGCATTTACTAATTATTTCCCAAAGTTTTTCTAGAAGCCCTACTATGTGACAGGCATTGACATAAATAATCCTATAGTAGCCAGTTGAAACTTGAGTTATGATGGTTACGTTGCTTTAAAAACATTCGTGATTTGGGGTGTCTGGGTGGCTCCATCAGCTAAGCACCCAACTCTTGATTTTGGCTCAGGTCATGATCTCAGGGTCATGAAATCAAGCCCCATGCAGGGCTTACGAACAGCACAGAGTCTGCTTGTCTCTCTCGACTCCTGTCCCACCCATCCCCTCTCTCTAAAATAAATAAAATCTTTTTTAAAAAATTTGTGATTTTCTCTTCTCCATCAGTCTGTGTTTCCTGCAGAGAAGAACCATATTTTCTGGTCCAGCTCTCTTGTTTTTCTGACTTGGGTCCAAGAGGGGCCCAGGATACAAGAAGACACCCTGAAGGGCAGTTCACAGCCATGGGGGCCGCTGGATCAGGCTACAAGGACAGATACTGAAATAAAGGCTGGAGCCCACAGGTAGAATACAAATAGTGAACCAAAAAATGAAGAAGGGTCAAAGCAGGTCTATATCCCAGACAAGAAGGACACAGGTAAATGTGACAAACAAGGAATGGAAACTGGGTATGGAAAAACTAAAGACTAATTTTGAAAGAACATCATGAATACATACCATCTGTGCATGACTTGATACACTTTGCTGGAAGAAGGCCATAACCTTCAAAGGGCAAAACTATTCTAAATACACTGTATTCATCTTTGAAACCATCCTACCCACCTCACCTAGTACTAGGAATGGATGCAAAATGTGCTGAATTCACACTTTTGCAAGCAATGATCATACACGTATAGATGCACACAATGTATTCATATGACCCAGAAGGTGAAACAAGGCCATTAGAAACCCTAAACCTTAGAGCAGGATGACAGAAGAGATCTCATCTAATACTAGTGACCTGGGATTATTAACACCTAGCATGCAGTACTTATCAAAAGACTAATAATTTACTAATTCTACCATATACAAGTCACATGCAGTACTGAAGCCTGGACAAAAATATAAAATCAGGAGCTTTGGACATAAACTGTCATGTGAATTGAGCATCAGAGGAAACCATTCTGCGGGGTGGTGGGGGGCAAGGGGGGTGGGGACAGCCAAACAGAGAGAAGCAGGGATGAAAAGATGCAGAATAACACGCCTAGGTTCTTGAAGGCTCTCCAATCCCTAGTTTCCCTTCCCAATTCACAAGATGCACCCCTGCTCTTTGGTTCTGTCAGACACCCAAAACCTTCTGATATGTTCTTTGCATATAAGCTAGCTCCAAGCTGGTTTCTGTTACTGGAAAACAAGGACTCTTAAACCAAACAGTAATTCGACAAAGCGCTTTGCCCCTGCTGCCTTGATTACATCGAAGAACCTCACTGCCAAAAACATCTACTCCTTTTATAGCTCCGATTTCATTTCTTACTCCCTCTTTCCAACAATTCATTCAATTAATATCTCCTGAGCACGTGCTTCACACCGGGCACTGCTAGCACCTGGCAACAGAAAGTTCCTGCACTCAAGTTCATAAGCCCACACAGGACCTCTTTCAAACTGCAAGCAGGTCCTCATCAGTTTGTAAAATCAATTTAGTCAGTCCCAAGAAGCACTTTTTTAAAATTTGAAATATAAGAGAATAAAAACAGAGATAAAAGGTAAGGTTATATACTGCTTTCTACCACTTTTGTTCAAGTTATGCATATGTATACTGGATACCAATGTCATATGTATTTCTTACTGTGAATCATGAACAAAGAACTTTAAAAATACCAATGGATCCCTATTTCCTAACAACCTCGACAAATGCCAAGGAAGAGGGCAGAAAAAAGTTGTGCCTTAGAGAATCCATTAATGCTTTAATTAATAAAAAATAATTTTAATTGGTATATCCTTAGTTTGTGTTGATTTTTACATGCTTGAAAACAGTTACTGGTTTGCCTCAAGTAGATTAAACATTCCTTCTTGTTTGGTTTTAATTAGCTAAGCAAATCCTTTTCTCTTTGCCTTAAACAGTACAGAGAAAGCTCAAGTCAGCATGACAGAATTATTACAAACTCTTAATTAGCCAAGTATAAATTCAGTAAATTTCTGCCATGCTTACAATGAATGCTGACCAAGCAAAATCCAATCATCATCAAGGTAACTAACTATCCAGCTCCAAGAGATGACAAGTTAGCCTAGAAAAAAAAGACCACGAGGCAGAAGATAGCTATGTTCAAATATTATTAAAGGTACACAATGACTCTAAAGTGTTTAAAGTAATTTCTGAAAAACATTAAATGAAGAGAATGTAAGAATAGGACATCAGGGGCACCTGGGTGGCTCAGTTGGTTGGCGTCTGCCTTTGGCTTGGGTCATGATTTCAGGTCCCGGGATCGAGCCCCACGTCAGGCTCCCTGCTCGGCAGGGAACCTGCTTCTCCCTCTCCCACTGATCCCCACTCGTGCTTGCTCTCCCTCTAGTGCTCACTCTCTCTCTCTCAAATAAATAAATAAAATCTTTTAAAAAATAAGTTATTAAAAAAAAAGAATAGTACATCAAATAAGACTTGGGCATATTGTCGTATTTCTTGTATTTTCGAAGTGTCTTGAGCCTAAGAACCTGAGTTCATTTCAAGGAAAAGGAATGCAAACATGTTTATTCTCTAATTTAAAGACTGCCCAACTTTATCAGATAGCAGAAGTTATGCTACACTCCTGATTCGTCAGCAAGAGTATGTACTGAATGAACAGCCAGTATATGCTGCTCTAGGAATCATACAGAACACTACAAATGACGCAGGATGTCATGAAATACTGATATGTGAAAATCCATCATAAAAACTTAGGACAATTTTAGTGGCAGAAAATAATCATGTCACAAGAACATTCCCACAGAGAAACAAAAACCTATCAGAAAGCATGGCGGTCTATTTTCATGGTTTTTCAAAAACATACATAGACGTGCTACTTATTCATCCATTTTGTCAGGGAGAAGTATGTAACTGAAGGTGAAGAAAACGATGTGTAAAAAATTGAAATTGAGAAAATGCACTCACAAACATTTTTCCTGCCACAAGGAAAATGCCGCCATTTTCACAATGGCACGTGCCTCTAGGTCACAGAACAGCCATGTTCATGCATTCATTCTCATTTAATCTAAATTAATTGTATGTCTGCCTAATTCTAGGTACATAAAGATGAAGGCTTTCACAGTTTAGAACACAAGCAAACACATAAACCTAACTGCAATTTAATTTGGAAAGTACAACGGAGAAGAATACCTAATGTGCTGTGGTGTGGTGGGGTGGGGAGAGCAAGGAAAGCTTCCATGAAAGAAGTGAATGTAAAACAAAGGGGAGGAGGCACCCGGTAAGGCATGTGTGGAGATGTGAGAAGCCTGCACTCCTAGCCCCGCCAAGGGGAGAAGAATCGGCCTGCGGGGTGTGCAGGAGGGCAGGCGAACCACCTCCAGAGAACCTGGAGGAGTGGAAACAAGTTCAGGGCAGAGACCAGACGAGCCTGGAGTTAAAGAAAGGGTCGGACTTTATGTTGTAAGAAATCAGGATCCAGAGAAATTTCAGACAGCTCATCCTGGTGGCTGACAGAGGATGGACTGGTGCGTAAGAAGTCAGGAGGGAGCAAAACCACTGTAAGAAGCTGCTGCATGGGTGGCCTGCAGGTGAGACAATGAAGGCCTGAAGTGACTGTCGTAGGAGGCACGAAAGCAGGAGAGCTTGAGAAAACTTCGAAATACAGAAAGTAAAGTGAGCTGGACTTGCTGACTGACTGGAAAGAGAGGAGAGGAAAGGAAAAGGTCAAGGGGTGGTTGAGGATGAGGTAGGGAGGGATCCATAGACACAGTAAGGATTTTAAGTCCTAAACTAAGAACAATAGCTAGGAGGGAAATAAGAACAGGTACCAGGTGATGAGTTAGGAAACTACTATAGAAATTTAGACACGAAGCTATGGGATGATGGGACGATAGTTTTGACTAGGGTGATGACGGTGGAGATACTGAAATAAACATATACTTGAGAAATATTTCATCACTAAATTCAATAGGATTCACTGATCACCAGGTTGATGGGGCAGAAAGAGGGAGAGAAGACATCAAGAATGCCCCCCAGATTTCTCATAAGGGCAAAACAGTGGTACCAATCACTGAAAGAAAGTGGGAGAAGAGATTTAAGAAGAAAGTTTGAGGGTGCCTGGGTGGCTCAGTCAGTTAAGTGTCAGACTCTTGATTTCAGCTCGGGTCTTCATCTCAAGGTCATGGATTCAGGACCTGCGTTGGGCTCCACTTAAAAAAAAAAAGAAGAGGGACACCTGGATGGCTCGGTCAGTTAAGCATCTGCCTTCAGCTTGGGTTGTGATCCCAGGGTCCTGGGATCGAGTCCCACATCGGGCTCCCTGCTCAGCGGGAAGCCTGCTTCTCCCTCTTCCACTCCCCCTGCTTGTGTTCCCTCTCTCGCTGTGTCTCTCTCTGTCAAATAAATAAATAAAATCTTTTATAAATAAACAAACAAACAAACAAACAAACAAATAAATAAATAAATAAAAAGGAGAAAAAGGAAGTTTGAGAATATACAGTGTTTTAAACATGCTGAATTTCAAGCACCTCCGAGATATCCAAGTAGAAATATCAAGTAGACAGCTGAATATAAAGGGTTGGAATTCAAAAGAGTGGCCTCTTCACACTGAAAATATAGTTCAGGGAATTACTAGTAATCAATTGTAACCACATCTGAGATCCAGAGGAAGAGGAAGAATATGGACTGAAAAGATGACCTCGGAATATGCACTGAAAACAGGTCTAAAATTCTAACCTTTGAATGTAAGGGGAGGATAAGCCTACCAAGGCTCGGGTTGTGAGATCAAGCCCCGCACTGGGCTCCAAGCTGGGCATAGAGCCTGCTTGAGATTCTCTTTCTGCCTCTCCATCTGGCTCTCCCCCCAACTATAAATAAATAAATAGATAGATAGATAGATAAATAGATAAGTAAAATCTTATCACTAAAATAATGGGAAGCTGGTATCATTCCATTATTTTAGGACAAGACAGACACACAACATTGGACAAAATTGAGTTTTCATATACTATTAGGATGGCTCCTCTTTACTTTGTCAAAAACTACCCAATATGCCTTTTTAAATTTACATACTATTAAGTTCACTTTTTTAAAAAAGGTTTTATTTAATTATTTGCCAGAGAGAGAGAGCGAGAGAGAGCACAAGCAGAGGGAGAAGCAGGGAGCCCGACGCAGGGACCTGAGGGATCATGACCTGAGCCGAAGGCAGACACTTAACCAACTGAGCCACCCAGGCATCCCTAAATTCACTTTTTTGATATACAGTTTTATAATTTTCCACAAATGCCCAGATACAGAACAGTTCCATCATCCCCAAATTCCCTTGTTGTACTCCTTTGTAGTCAACCCCTTTCTCTAACCCTTACCCCTGCCAAATGACCTTTGAGACACTGTGCACATACTACTGGAGTCCACAACCATAGTAGTTTCAGTACCTCCACAGTCCATTACCAGAGCAAAAGACAACTTCTGGAATCCCAGCATGACAAGTGTACACCAAAAAGAACAAGGAGTGTTGGCATATTTAGTCAATTTCCTTGACCACCCATAGGAGTGAGTGGTCTCTGCTGCTGGCCATCTGCTTTCCACCATCACCACAAACACCTATCTACCATCTCCCGAAGAGGTGAAGTCTCATCAACTACTTCTTTAATTTGGATCTTTTTACTTTTATCCACAGTTTATCTTGGTTGCGAAAAGACCAAGATATTATAAATTTCACCACCTCCTAGTCCAGGCTTGGGTGTTAGTATATTAACAGAAGCTAAAGGAATTTACAAAAATGACTGATTCCAGATTAGGGAGGCAAGATACAAGATAAACCTGGAACATTTTGTCGTGCCAGAGAGTAAAAAGATGTTCCAAAAAAGTATGGAGGAAGATCAAAAAAATACAGGAGCCAACTTGAAGGAGCTTCTGTGAGTCAAATCTGCAACAATTTCAGCATCAAAACAAACAGAACAATAATGGATTATAACCCACTGAATAAAATAGGTTTTTTATTGTTTCTAACCTATCAGTTTAACCCATCAGGAGTCCATACTGATAAAAATTAGATAAATAAATAAGAAGGGAGGACTCTTCCTTTGAAGGAAATAAACAGTAATAAATGTGGAGGGAGTGAAGGAGTTAGAAAACCATTATTTTACAACCATCATGGCAGATACTGGTTGAGGCAAAAACCAATCATAAACAGATGCTAAATATATGAGGAAGAAAATGATGAGGACTAGATGTTTTCATGGTCTCAAAGTGTCTCCCCACAGGGGCTCCTGGGAGGCTCAGTCAGTTAAGCGTCTCCCTTCTGCTCTGGTCATGATCTCAAGGTCATGGGATGGAGCCCCAAGTTGGGCTCTGCGCTTAGCTCAAAGTCTGATTGTCTCTCTCCCTCTACCCCTCCCCCTGTTCTCTCTCTCTCTCTCAAATAAATCAAAATTAAAAAAAAAAAATATTTGGAACCAGTGGCAAAATTGGAAATATGTAACAGATACAAGTATTGAGTGAAAGTTAAATTCCTTGGATTTGATAAAGCATACAGTGTTATAGAAGAGAATATCCTTGTTCTCAGAACACTGAAGTATTAAGTAAAGGGACATTATGTATGCAATCTACTGTCAATGGTTTAGAAAGAATCGTGTGTGTGTGTGTGCTTGTAGATAAAGAAAAATAAATACATATAAAGCTAATATGGCAAAATAAAAATTTGCTGAATTTGGGTAAAGGACATATCAGAGTTCTCGGTACTATTCCTTTAATTTCTCTATAATTTTGAAATTATTCCAGAATAAATCTTTTTTAAGTGGTTTGCCCAACTTTAAAATATATTTAGATTAAGAATGCATTCACGCTTCGTCTCTAATTTTAACAATTAGCAAGCTGACAAAAGTTATTTTCCAATGGAAGAGATCTAAAAATCAATGTGATATAAAGCACAGATAAATATTTTATGAGAGGATTAAAGCTTCAGCGAGCACAGCAATTATGCACTGGCTTATTGTTTCAGTTGGATTTCATTTTGGGCTCATTGGGGATCTCCCGAATAAGATTGAAACACTTTATCTCTTATCTATAAATAGATCATTATATGTGAATACAAAATATTTATATAAAAATGTAGGAAGACACTTCTAAAGTCAACCAGGTACAGAACTGCCCAGCTACCAAGTCTATCTCCTGATCTCATGAGCCTCTAAGAACTAAGTAGCAGGATGCACAATTCAGATACAGAAAGTGGAGGACATTTAGACCAATCTTGGGAAATAAAAACCTCAAGAAGGTATTATTTAGGATGTCTCAGCTATGAATAATTCTATTTTGAAAACTGTAAGCATTCATCCAAAATACTTGATTTTAGTTTTCTAATGATCCCTGATGCTGTTTAAAGAACTAAAAATATGGGAAGAATACAAACTAAAGGTTAATTACCAAGCACAAGCCACAAAGAGCCTCAAAAAAACAACAACAACAAAAAAAACCCACACAACAGATTTCTATAAACCCACTCACCTAGCTCCCATACAGAAACTGCCATATTTAATTACAATAATCAGATGCTTTCAACCTTGTGAAAAAGGACCCAGAAGAGTGACAAGCAGCCCTTTCTGCAATTGAATGAGTGGATACTCCTCGAATAGACTGAAGCACATTTTGTTTTTAAATTTTTTTAATCAGGGCGCCTGGGTGGCTCAGTCATTAAGCGTCTGCCTTCGGCTGAGGTCATGATCCCAGAATCTTGGGATCGAGCCCCGCATCAGGCTCCCTGCTCCACGGGGAGCCTACTTCTCCCTCTCCCACTCCCCCTGCTTGTGTTCCCTCTCTTGCTGTGTCTCTCTCTGTCAAAAAATAAACTAAAAATCTTTAAAATATATATATATAAAAAATTTTAATCAATTTTAATCAAATATATAGCATATGGTTAAAAAGTCAAAGAGTACAAAAAGATTCCCTTGCCTTGCCCCCCCAAAAGCCAATCATATTTTAACCATCTCATTTTCAGAGTCTCTGGCAGTTCCCCTTAATTTTCTAAATAATACACTTTTACATCTATTTCTTCATTTAACACCTTTAGATATGAGACATTAGCCAGTTAAGACATGACGCTGGAGCCAACTTCTACTTCACATGAACACCTTTCTCCCCTCCTCTCAATGTCTATCTCTGATTTTATGTTCTTAGGCTGGTTATTTATAAGATATGCCTCCAATTTTTTTTCTATCAACTATAAAAGATCTTAACTCCTCCTTCACAGAATAAAGCTATCAGAACCTATACCTATTCTTCACGTCCTCCCAAGTTCTGTCAGCTATGCCTCTTTTTTTACATTGTCAAGATTTAAAATTCACGTTCTATTATATAGTCATAATGAAGTAAGTTTTCCACGCACTGTCTGTAGCAGTTCTTAGAGTGCAATGTGCATCAGAATCACCTGGAAATCTGTTAAAATACAGATGTGAAGGCTTCACCCAGTGAGTTTTTGATTCCTTATGTCTGGGATGTGGCCCGAGACTGAATTTCTAACAAGTTCCCAGGTGATGCTGATGTTACTGGTCTGGGAATCTAACTTTGAGAATACTGTTCACCTAGGACCAAATAGTATGGTAGTTAAGATTACATTTCATTCTCTATGGTGGTAATGTCAAGATCCTTTTGCCACTCAAAAAAGAAATGTTCTGGGGCTCCTGGGTGGCAGCTCATTCTGTTAAGCGCCCGACTCTTGATTTCAGCTCAGGTCTTGATTTCAGGGTCGTGAGTTCAGGCCCTGCGTTGAGCTCCCCACACCCAGGAAGGAGCCCACTTTAAAAAAAAAAAAGACTGTTCCTAGTGCCATAATTAAATGCAATCTTTCTGCCTACTGCCAATTGCTCCAAAGCATACCACACGTTTTAATTTGATTCTTACTTAGATCACAACTTATTGCACTATTTCCCCCTTTGGAATTTGTTTTCCTTTATGTTTTGTGTGTGTGTGTGTGTGCACGCTTTTTACTCCACCTACAGCTTAGATTAGGAAACTAGTGGCCTTCTCTTCTATTGGAACTAATACATGTTGCATGCAGTCATTCTGGGACTTCACCACACCACAAGGAGTTTTATTGTTTCCTGGAGCTCAGGGGAGAGGTTAGAACTGGAGGTATATATTTAAGAGTCATCAATTTACAGGCAATGTTTTAAGAGATAGTCAAGGGTTATGACTAGGTATATAAACTTGATAACAGATCTGTCTCAGGTTGTTTATCTTTGATATCACAGAAGGACAAGGAACATTGCAGATTAAATATACAAACTTACTTATAATTGACTCCCACCTGTCCTTACCCCCAAAGGAGAAGACAGGATGGATCCTGGTCAGAAGGAATATCCCACAGTCTCACACAAGCGATAAAGGGTAGCACAGGAAGGGACTCACGGCCAGTGAGTCACCTGTGATGCTGGCTCCTCGAGGCACTTCTGGTCAGACAAGAAACACATCTTCTGCACGTGAGGAGGTCCTAGCACATGAGTAAATGCCCAATGCTCTGGAAAAAATGCTCAGAATTTCCAGCTGCTACCAGATGTATCCAAAAGCTTCTGTCCCCAGTCCCCCTTACCATATACACACTCATCTAACGTTCAAACCAACACTCAGAATACCATAAGCAAACTGTTCACAATTTCAGAACTATATATTCTAAGTCGGTCAGTCACGTGGTGATCACCTTAAGGGAGTCTCATTATATCACACCTAAAAGCCAAGGAAAATGGGGGCCTAGAAGGACTGCCTCTGCTATGCAAGGTATTTAAATGCATGAGCCTTGGGCGCTGGGTGGTTCCGTCGACTAAGTGTCCAACTCTAGATTTCAGCTCAGGTCATAATCTCAGGGTCCTGCGAATGAGCCCCACGTCATGCTCCATGCTGAGCATGGAGCCTGCCTGAGATTCTCTCTCCCTCTCCCCTTGCCCTTCACCCCGCTTGTGCACTCTCTCTTAAAAAAAAAAAAAAAAATATATATATATATATATATATATAATTACTATAGGATTCAGAAATCCTAGTCCTAGATACATACCCAAGAGAAATGAAAATATATGTCCACACAAAAACTTGTCCATGAATGTTCATAGCAGCTTTATATACCAACATAACCAACAGGTGGAAACAGCCCAGCACCCATCATCAGATGAATGGATAAACCAAATGTGGTATACATATACAATGAAATGTTATTCAGCCATAACAAAAATGAAGTTGATACGTGCTACAACATGGATGAACCTTGAACACATTATGCTAAGTGAAAGAAGCCAATCACAGAAGAGCACATATTGTTTGATTCCACTTAATATGAAACTATCTAGAATAGGCAAGCTCATAGAGACAGAAATTAGGTTAGAGGTTACCAGCAGCATAGGGAAGGGGGACTGGGAGTTACTGCCTAATGGTTACAGAGTTTCAGTTCAGGATGATTAAAACAGTTCTGGAAACATAAAAGTGATGGCTACATAACACTGTAAATGTAATTAAGGCCACTGAACTGTACACTTAAAAATGGCTAAAATGACACATTTTTTGTTATCTTAATACTAAAAAAGATCAATGAGCAGTTATGAAAAAATGGCTAAAAAAGGGCAAGAAAGAAAGCAGAGAATGAGGAAAGCTATTACAGTTATCATGGCAAGAGACCCAGTGATTTGGATTAGGGGAACCTGTGGAGATGGAGGGAAGTGTGTGGATTCAGTATCTTTGAGAGGTAACACCAACAGATTATGCTAGTGGACTGAATATAGTGCAGCGAAAGAAAGAGACAGAGAGAGGGACTCAGGGCTACTCCCAGCAGCACAGCTCCCTAGGGTAACACTGGTTTAGCCTCGGTAGGAAATGCAAAATGGGGTTTTTGGTACAATCCTCCTAAAATGATGTCTCTGCAACTATAAAGCAATATAAAGACTTAACAGATGTCCAGACTATAGAGAAGAAAAGGCTGTCCAAAGTTTTCCCTTTTCATAGACATTATGTGCCACCTGACAGAACACAAAACCTCCAGCACACCTGGGTGGCTCAGTCGTTAAGCGTCTGCCTTCGGATCAGGTCATGATCCCAGAGTCCTGGGATCGAGCCCCCCATCGAGCTCCCTGCTCTGCGGGAAGCCTGCTTCTCCCTCTCCCACTCCCCCTGCTGTGTTCCCTCTCTCGCTGTCTCTCTCTGTCAAATTAAAAAAAAAAAAAAAAAGAACACAAAACCTCCTTTAAAATATTCTTGCAAAATACTGAACCTGAAACTGATCAAGCCTAGATCCAACTATCGATTTATAATTTACAGGGAAGGAGGAACATATTAACTGTTTGGGGATACAATCAGAAAAATCCAGAACTGGGGAAACTCTAGAGGCAAAAAAAAAAAAAGTTTATTCAAAGAATAAATTGCAAAAAAAGAAAAAGATACAGAATAATCAAGAGTTAAAAAACAGTATCAAAAGGGGGTGGTTGCACAACATTATTAATGTACTAAACACTAAATGTCACTGAATTGTTCACCTTAAAATGGTTAATTTTATGTTATGTAAATTTCACCTAAACAAAAAGGTTTAAAAAAAACAATATCAACAATTACAATGTATTCCTTATTTGATCCTGATTTGAACAAACAAAAAAATAAGATAATTGGAGAAATGTAAACACTAAATGTTTAGCAATATTAAAACAATACTGTTCATTATTTTAGTTATAACAAGATTTTGATTACTCTTTAAAAGAGTCCTATAACTTATGAGGCACCTGGGTGGCTCAGTCGATCAAGTGTCCGACTCTTGGTCTCAGCTCAGGTCATGATCTCAGGGTCATGGGATCGAGCCCCATGTTGGGCTCTGCGCTCAGCAGGGAGTCTGCTTGAGATTTCTCTCCCTCTGCCCCTCCTGCTTGTGTGTATGCTCTCTCTCGCTCTCGCTCTCTCTCTCTAATAATAAATCTTTAAAAAACAGAGATATCTATAAAAATATTTACAGGTCCAGTGATTGATGCTTGAGACGTGCTACTCCCTAAACTCAAGAGCAGTAGAAAGAGAGCAACCCAGTTATGTGTGAAGAACACCTGCAGGAGGGCTTTGAACTCCAACCTCTATAGTATTAATTCCCGGAAGCAAGGCATTCTTACGTGGTAAACTTCTCCATTCCATTGAAGGGTGCAACTCTAACCTGACCTGCTTGCCTCCGGAAGCTAAAAAAGGAAGTCAGTCAGCATGAATTCCCAAAATACCTCCTTCTGCCTCCAGACTTCACCTGTCTCTTCACAACACTGACCTCTTCTTCCAATCCCATGTGCCTTCACCAATCAATCTATGAAACTGCTTCCCTGCAAATCACTAAGGATTTTTTTTTTAATCACTTTGGCTTTTAAGTCCAAAACAGTCTTTTTCTCATCACTCTATTTGACTTCTCTAAAGAATTTACATACTGTGAGCCACTCCTCCTTCTTGAAACCATCCTCTCTGGCATCTATAACCACCTCCTTATTTTCTGTTTCGTTCTTGCTGTCTCTCTTCCTCCACTACCCTGTAACCCCACAATGTTCCCTTTGGCTCAGTCCCCAACCTAACCTCTTCTCACCCGGAGGTGTCCCCTGGGCCATGTCAGCCATCCCCATGATGCCCACAATCACTCGTACCTGGCACAATACCTGGAACACTGCTCAGTAAATGTTTGTTGAAGTAAATACACCCACACAGGCAACGTGGAGTTGGCAAGAGAAGGCAAAGAGCCCAAACACAAAAACATCAGGAGAAAGCAGACCTATTCAATGACGCACACTCTAGTAAAAAAATACCTTGAGAAACAAAAGGAGAACAAGGCGCCAAAACCTAAGGAACTACCTTTGCTTGCAAAGAACCTTGTCCCCCATCTCAAACCTTTCTTAAAGAGTATATAAATATCATTAAGTCCTTGTCAAAATTATAGGAGGGCTATAAAATTGATGAATTTTAAGTCACGTTTTTATACAATCACCAACTCTAACCAGTTCATTAAACAATATTCTAGCTGCCTGATGATCATTAGGTCTTCTCATAGAAAGACTGAATTACTTAAATGTCACACATTTTCCACTTAAATCAACCAAAAGTATTTACTGAAGAACTACTTTGTGAAAAGCATTGTTTCCAGGCTTAATTAATATTTCCATATAACTCCACGTAATGAAAGTATTAAGAGTCATTTTAAACTAATCAATTATTACTGTTCATTTAATTTTTAATTATTATTCTTCCCCAGCTGGGTCATACATATATTCAGAGATATATATAACATATATATCTCTGAATACTCCAATATCCAGTAATCACACAGATTCTTAAACTGTGTGTCGTCTACACCATAAGAATTAACATTCACGACCATCTGTCATTTGTTTTCTCATCGTTTTGTTTACTTTTACAACTAACGTAAGCTCAGCAAGGAGGCCTGGCACTCGATCTCCCCTCCTTTGCTTATAGCCTGCCCAACATCTCGATACGCAGTCCTTCGCACACAGGTGGCAGCTATTAACTACTTACTGATTAACTCAATTGTCTACAGCCCTGTCATTATGTTCCTCATTTCTTTATTCAAATATTTACTAAGTACCTGCTATGCCAGTCCCTACACGCAGAGCTAAGAATTCCTTTAAGAGTAAAATAGACATGGTTTCTCAGGAAGGTCACAGCATGGTAGAAGACATAAATAAAAGGATGGGAAATCCCAACAAAAAGCAACGTGTGGGGGGGGCGCCTGGGTGGCTCAGCTGGCTAAGCGTCCAACTCTTGATTTCGGCGCTCAGGTCATGATCCCAGGGCCATGAGATAGAGCCCTGCGTGGGGCTCTGCGCTGGGTATGGATTCTCTCGCGCGCGGTGCCTGAGTGGCTCAGTCATTAAGCGTCTGCCTTCGGCTCAGGTCATGGTCCCAGGGTCCTGGGATCTAGCCCCGCATCGGGCTCCCTGCTCCGCAGGAAGCCTGCTTCTCCCTCTCCCACTCCCCCTGCTTGTGTTCCCTCTGTCGCTGTGTCTCTCTCTGTCAAATAAATAAATAAAATCTTTAAAAAATATATATATTCTGGGGCACCTGGGTGGCTCAGTTGGTTAAGTGACTGCCTTCGGCTCAGGTCATGATCCTGGAGTCCCGGGATCGAGTCCCACGTCAGGCTCCCAGCTCAGCAGGGAGTCTGCTTCTCTCTCTGATCCTCCCCCCTCTCATGCTCTCTATCTCATTCTCTCTCTCAAATAAATAAATAAAATCTTAAAAAATAAATTAATTAATTAATTAATTAAATAAAAAATATTCTCTCTCTCCCCCTGCCCCTCTCCCCACTCCCAATCACGCAAAAGCTCTCTCTCAAAAAAAAGAAAAAGAATAAAGTGTGCTATGATGGGAGAAACACAGGCCCCTGGGTGGTTCAGTCAGTTGGGCGTTTGACTCTTGATTTCAGCCCAGGTCATGATCTCAGGGTCATGGGATTGAGCCCTGTGTCAGGATCTGCGTTCAGTGAGGAATCTGCTTCTCTCCCTCTCCCTCTGCCCCTTCCCACCATTCGCATGCGCATGCTCTTTCTCTCTAAAATAAATAAATAAATCTTTAAAAAAAAGATTACAGGATGCTATGGAAACACCTAAGAGGAACACTTAACACAGATAAGTGTTATATAACCTGAAATGTGAAGGGTATGCAGAAATTAGCCAGGAAAAGGGTATAAGGCAGGAGAGGAGAGAGACAAAAAGAACAATATATGCAAAAGCCAAAGGCAAGGAAAAGCATGGACCCTTTAGGGACCTGAAAGTAATTCAAGGTGGGGCTGGAGAATAAAGATGGGGAAAAGGTCAACAGGTAGAGCTGGAAAGGGTAAAAGAAGCCATATTTGCCTTACACACTATCCCAAGAGCAATGAAAAACTACAGATGTTGAAAGCAAGGGAGGGACATGAGCAGATTTTATTTTTAGAGAATCATTCTAGATACAGGAAAAAGGAACTGGAGAGGGCAAGCTGGAGGCAGGAAGACCAGCTGGCTTTGTGGTGACAGAGGAGGAGGTGAGCAGGAGAGCTGAACTAAGGAAGCAGCAGCAGGGTGCAACAAAGTGGAAAATCTGAGAGCTATTTATGAAAAGGAATAATGAGAGTCTGGTAATGACGGGGCATGGTGGATGAGGGACAGAGAAAATAAGAGATGATAGCCAGGGTTGTAGCTTGAGCAGGTTAGCTAAGAAAAGAGAAGGCAGTATTGGTCTGAGAAAAGATAAGGATTGGAGTTTCAAAGCAAGTTTTAGGTGTCTAAGAACCATCCAATAAGAGATGACCAATAGGTTACCTAAGATATGAGTCTAGAACTTAGAGGAAGCACATGGAATTCAGATAAAGATGTAAAAATCAATTAATTATTCACAATAGCCAAAAGGTGGAAACCCAAATTCCCATCGAATAATGAACAGATAAACAAATATGGTATATCCATGAGACAGAAATTATTCAGCTATAAAAAGGAATGAAGGGGCGCCTGAGTGGCTCAGTCGGTCAAGCATCCGACTCTTGATTTCAGCTCAGGTTATGATCTCAAAGTCGTGAGATCGAGCCCTGTGTTAGGCTCCGTGCTCAGTGGGGAGTCAGCTTGGGATTCTCTCTCTCCCTCTCCCTCGGCCCTTCCTCCCTGCTCACACCTAGGCACAAGGGCACTCTCTCTCTCTAAACTAAATAAATAAATATTTAAAAAAAAGAATGACATAATGGCATGTGATACAACAAGGATACAGTGAAAACCTAAGCAAAGGAAGCCAGACACAAAAAGGCACATATTATAATTCCATTATATAGAATGTCTGGAATTGGCAAATCCATGGAGAGAGAATATACACTACTGGTTGCCAAGGCCTCAGAAGGAGGGGAGGGAGGGGAGTGACTGCTAATGACTACAGGATTTCTTTTTCCGCTGCTTAAAATGTTTTAGTATTAGAGAGTGGTGATGGTTGCACTAAAAACCAAAGAATTGTATACTTTAAAGGGGTGAATTTTATGGTATGTCAGTTGCATCTTAATTTAAAAAAAAAAAAGGAAAAATGTCATGGGTAATTGCTCCTACATGGAGTAATCCTCCTGCCAATAACAACTTATAAATTCTGAGTAAAATATAAAAAGCAACTACCCCAAAGGCACTGGAGAGCAATCGAAAGCAAAAAGAAACTCATCAGAGAAGGCAGGAGTGTGTGAAGGTGGAAAACGGGGGTTACTAGAATAAGGGAATGGCACTGAAGAAATTCAGGCAGGTTGGTTGGGTGGGTGGATGGGTGGCTGGCTGACTGGGTGGTTGGGCGGTTGGTTGGTTAGTGTGAATGACCTTTATTCTGAAGGCAGGCCCTACTTTGTGCCATGTGGGACAGCTAGCTGAAACTAGGATAAAAACTCATAGTCTTACTGGCTTGAAGAACCATAATTTGGGGCAATCACAACAGGCAGAAAATGAAGAGGGGGCCAAAAAAGGAAAAGACCCAGAAAGAGTGTGCCCCAAATTCTAAGTATCAACTCTACCCAAATTTTTGGCTGAACCCCAAACTACACATGGATAAGACAAGCTGCAAGCAACCCAATACAGCTACAAGAACTGAACAATTTCTGCTGCTGCCCGAGGCAGGGAAGAGTCCAGAGTCAGCCCAGCATTACAACCATGACCGAAAGATGTACAAATTTGAGAGTTACCAAACAGTGATGGTATGTGAAGCCTTAAGGAGATATAAGACTGCCCAGAACCCTCACTTATATAGTAAGTAGAAAAGGGTTTCTTATTATATTCCATATTCAGCTGACAACAGCCTACTAGCAGGAGAAAGGTATGAAGAAAAATTCAGAGGCCAATTCTAAAATATCATAGATTAGTCAAGTTTGCTCTGAGAAAAAGGAGTGGTAGTATCCATGGCATGTATCTGAAATTTCTGGTCTAAAATATCAAAGTCAGAGGTGCCCAGGTGGCTCACTCAGTTAAGTGTCCGACTCTTGATTTCAGCTCAGGTCATGATCTCAGGGTCATGAGATCCAGCCCTGCATCGGACTCCATGCTTAGCGCAAAATCTGCTTGTCGCTCTCCCTCCCTGTCTGCTCCACCCCCAATTCTCTCTCTCTCAAATAAATAAATAAAATCTTTTCAAAAAATAAATAAATAGGGTGCCTGGGTGGCTCAGCTGGTTAAGCGACTGCCTTCAGCTCAGGTCATGATCCCGGAGTCCTGGGATCGAGTCCCACATCGGGCTCCCGGCTCAGCGGGGAGCCTGCTTCTCCCTCTGACCCTATACCCTCTCATGCTGTTTCTCTCTCTCTCTCAAATAAATAAATACATAAAATCTTTAAATAAATAAATAAATAAATAGGGCACCTGGGTGGCTCAGATGGTTAAGCACCTGCCTTCAGCTCAGGTCATGATCTCCAGGTCCTGGGATTGAGCCCCACGTCAGGCTCCCAGCTCAGTGGGGAGTCTGCTTCTCCCTCTCCCTCTGCCTCTCCCCCTGCTTGTGCTCTCTCACTCTTTCAAATGAATAAAATCTTTAAAAAATAAAAATAAATAAAGATCAAAATCATGCTTTCTCTACACTCAGTAAAGCTAATACAGAATCCTGTACACAGTGGGCTCACCCTTCTTTGATGACATATCCACCCCTGTATGTTTTAATGCTCCCTGCTTTAAGATAAGTATCAAAGTCAGGGACAGGACAAAATACACTCTTTTATTAGGTTTACTTCTCCAAAACCCAAACCCAAAACTCCAAGTAAGTATTTACTTACTTCTCCAAAACCCAAATATAGTGCATGTAAGTTGTCTTGGACCATTTCGTCTCTTAAAATATACACACACATAGACACAGATACTCAGATACGTAGATATATGCATGCATATGTGTCAGCACACACATGTGCCTGCTTAATGAGTCTGGCTGCAGTGAAAACAGAAATGTACAAATCCAAGTTACATTTGACAGGATAGCTGACAAGACTTGATGTTTAGAGGCGCCTGGGTGGATCAGTCAGTTAAGTGTCTGCCTTCAGCTCAGAGATCATGATCCCAGGGTCCTGGAATGGAGCTCCACATTGGGCTCCCTGCTCGGCAGGAGCCTGCTTCTCCCTCTGCCCCTCCCCCTGCTTGTGCTCTCACTCTCTCTGACAAATAAAATCTTAAAAAAACAAAGACAATGTTTAATCGAATACAGAGACTGAGGTCACTCCCTTCAAGGATTTTCCATACTTTCTACAGCATGATTACTATTAAAGATCCATACAAGAATTTCTAGTTAATCTGGTCTTCTCTAATGAATCTTTTTCATTCCCTTACTTAGTATGTATCTTAATTTTTTACTTAATCTTTTCACATGGCTTAGGTTCCAGCAATAAGGAAAACCAGTAAATTTAGTCTAACTTGTTTTACACCCTGGAGATAAATAGTATGTTAGCAGTTTGGGTCTAGAATATATTTAGAGTAAATCTGATTTATTATGGTTTTATTTATTTTGTTTTATATATATATACACATTTTATATATATATATATACATATTTATATATATATTATACATATATATATATATAATTGTTGTTTTAACTGGGAACAGTACCTTGGCCCCTTCTTCCCTTTGCCAGTGGGTGTTCCTTTCATCTCAGAGGAGTCTTCCATGACCGACTCTGTAAATCACTGCTGTAAGCTTACTTCAGAACCATCTTTCTAAAAACACTGTTTTACAAGGTCAGTGGCTTCTAGCTAGGATATTACTGACTTTCTAATAGGCCTTTAGAGTTTGAAGAACATTTTCTATGTACTTAAATTGCCCTCCTCCCATCAAAGACAGACACGGTGCCATTTATGACTTACATGATTGGTGAGTTTAGGAAGCAGGACACACATGGCTCAATCCGTTTACAGTTCTTTTGGGGGGAAACTCCTTTGTATCATAATTTTTACAGCAGGTTTCATCCCTCAAGGGAGGCACTGCCAAGAAACTCAGTGTCCCCTGCTGCCTAACCCCATGTGAGCTGACTGCTACTATACACCAAAGCCATGTTTTCCAAATGCTCTCTCACTAACAAAGCTGAAATTCAGATCTTTAGAACAAATCGATGGGCCGCTCAAACTTAGGGCAAATGTAAACTGAATACCTTACACCTATCAAAGGTTACTGAGGACTTACTTTTAACCTAATCCTATATATGATTAATCATAATTAACACCTAAATAAATCATATGGAACAGAACACAGAATATTCTAATTCTACAGTAGGGTCTTTCAGCTTACGTAAACTTTCAAGGCTGTAGTTTGCCCCCACAGATAAAGAAAGACATTTGTTTTCTACAGTTCAGGACTAATGAGGCTTTTTTAAAAACAGATACAAAACAATTATTAACAGCAAAACTTAATTCTATATATAGAATTATAAAACATAAGTACTGGGATTTTCTTTTTTTAATCTTTAACATGTACAGAAGAGTTCAACATTTAGACCAGAGGTCAGCAACTCTTCGAGGTTAATGGAGGGAAAAGGGGAGACAAGGAGAGGCAACAAGGGGGTGTCGTCTGCACGTCCTTCTCCCCCTTCCTTCCCAGTAGCTAGCTCCATTTTCTCCTTTACCTCATC
The DNA here is from genome assembly GCF_029215605.1 of Mirounga angustirostris. Lineage (NCBI taxonomy): Eukaryota > Metazoa > Chordata > Mammalia > Carnivora > Phocidae > Mirounga > Mirounga angustirostris. The sequence continues at coordinate 65,047,616 of NW_026991714.1, forward strand.
ACCCTTCCAGAAAGGTGCTATCCTATGAGGCAATCCAGTCAGGTATTGCCAGAGGGAAGTTGCTGAGCCTTAGAGCTATAATGGGCAGGAGAGAAGTAAGGAAATTGGTCTTGTTGTGCTGTCAGAATAATTAAGGTACTGCCTTTGGTACTTTTGGCCAAGAGGGTCAAACCCTCAACTACAGAGGTGCCAGGGTGGCTCAGTTGGTCTGTCTTCAGCTCAGGTCATGATCCCAGGGTCCTGGGATCCAGCCCCACATCAGGCTCCATGCTCAAGGGGGAGTCTGCTTCCCCCTTTGCCTCTGCACCGCCCCCACTTGTGCTTTCTCATGCGTGCTCTCTGTCTCAAATAAATAACATCTTTTTTAAAAATATTTAAAAATTAGGGACGCCTGGGCGGCTCAGTCAGTTGAACATCTGCCTTCAGCTCAGGTCATGGTCCTGGAGTCCTGGGATCAAATCCCACATCGGGCTCCTTGCTTGGCAGGGAGCCTGCTTCTCCCTCTGCCTCCACCTGCCGGCTCCCCCTCCTCGTGCTCTTGCTCTCTCTCTCTGACAAATAAATAAAATCTTAAAAAAAAAAAAAAACACCAACCCTCTACTACAATCTTACAGTGATTTATGGTGCATTAAAAGTTTTTACTGTGTTGGGGCGCCTGGGTGGCTCAGATGGTTAAGCATCTGCCTTCAGCTCGGGTCATGGTCCCGGGGTCCTGGGATCGAGCCCCACATCAGGCTCCTGGCTCAGCGAGGAGCCTGCTTCTCCCTCTCCCTCTGCCTCTCTCCCTGCTCATGCTTTCTCTCTCTCTCTCTGTATCTCTGTGTCTCAAATGAATAAATAAAATCTTTAAAAAAAAAAAAAGTTTTTACTGTGAAGCAATAGCTTAAATTTATTTTTTTAAGATATATTTATTTATTTTAAAGAGAGAGAAAAGAGAGCATGGAGGGAGGGGCAGAGGGAGAGAGAATCTCAAGCAGACTCCCCGCCGAGCACAGGGCCCAACCCCAGGCTGGATCCCAGGCTCAATCCCAGGACCCTGAGATCATGACCTGAGCGGAAACCAAGAGTCAGATACTCAACTGACTATGCCACAAAGGCACCCCTAAATTTATTTTATTCATGCTCAAAAGTTATGTCATCTATATTTCACTTTATTTTATGACAAGTGATTCAGAAATATGACACACAAAGATAATACTAGTATAGGATCCTAAGCTACTTTTTAAAAACTTTACCAATAGGGGCGCCTGGGTGGCTCAGTCGTTAAGCGTCTGCCTTCAGCTCAGGTCATGATCCTGGAGTCCCAGGATCAAGTCCCGCATCAGGCTCCCTGCTCGGCAGGAAGCCTGCTTCTCCCTCTCCCACTCCCCCTGCTTGTGTTCCCTCTCTCACTGTGTCTCTGTCAAATAAATAAATAAAATCTTTAAAAAAAAAAAAGAAAAAAAAAACTTTACCAATAAATGAATAATGGGGTTCTTGCTATGAATATGGGCATTTTATTCTGTAATTACACATCTAGTATCAACAGGGTACTGTACATTTTAAAACTATCTTGCTAATTCTAATGGAGCACTTGCTATTCACTACACTCCTCTAAACACTGAGCATTATACCACTTTCATCCTGTTTTATACATTAAGGGAACTGGGACACAGGAGGTTAAATAACACCCAGTGTCACAAAGTTAGAAAGTATCAGATTCAGGAACTCTGCTAGTCTGGCTCCACAGCTCATATTCAATGCTCCTATTCAATCAGTGCTTCTCAGACTTTAATAGGTACACAAATCAGCTGGAGACCTTGCCAAGATGTCCACTCTCAAGAAGCTGCTCTAGGGTTGGGCCTGAGATTTTACATTTCCAAAAAGCATCTATTTACACCAATGCTGCTGATCCAGAGACCAAAGCTATTAGGATTCTGAGCCACTCTGCTCTGCTGCCCAACAAAGCACTTAGAGGGTGGGATTTAACTCAGGACCTAGAGACCTAAGCAGTTCAAGTCCCGAAGCAAGCCATGTGAAGAGTTTCAATTTACAATACTCTCAAGACCCACCTGACATCCACTTGATTTGTGCAATATCCTTTGTTCTTCTCTTAGATAAAAACCTATTTCTTCCTATTCCCATGCAAATGTACAATAAAAAAACAACTTTTTCCCATTTGTGGCGGGGGAGGGCCTTTTCAACTTGACATCTGACTGAACATTACAAGTAAAAACAGACAAAACTCTTGACTACTCCATTCTCGAATATGCCACAAGAAGCTGCAAATGACAGCTTGCTCTGGATTACTCCAGCTCAGCGATTTTTTAAAGGAGGGATTACAAAAAGAAATTGTTCCAACTAGTCATGTTTCTCTATTAAAAACAACATGCTTCAGGCTCTTACAATTTACAGACATCTCTGATGTGAACTGAAACCAATTTGCTTGTTTGAATCTAGGCCAACATTAAAATATGGTTAATTTGTAATATACTTAAACCTAATTTCTCTTTCTTAGAATCAAACTGTTTCTAAAAATTATCTCACAGTCTCTTTTAAGGACTATTCAGAGTTTTCTTTGTTTATGCATTCGATTTTTCCTCCTTATAGGATACCTGAATAAATGTAACCAAGGAATTTATTAGATTATGAGATTAAACTGTAGTCTTACTGACCAAATTAACTAAAATAGCTTTCTCCAACAGGTACTTTTTAAAAAATGCCCACTTTCTAAAACTCACCTGTTAACACGATTGTATTCTTTTTTTTTTTTTCAAGATTTTATTTATTTATTTAAGACAGAGAGAATGAGAGAGAGAGAGCACCTGAGAGAGGGGAGGGTCAGAGGGAGAAGCAGACTCCCCGCCGAGCAGGGAGCCCAATGCGGGACTCGATCCAGGGACTCCAGAATCATGACCTGAGCCGAAGGCAGTCGCTTAACCAACTGAGCCACCCAGGCACCCCTAACATGATTGTATTCTAATGCTCTTTTTGAAACGTGGAGAACCACCTGAAGCAAAGGGCAGAGGAAACTCTGGCAATTGGGCAGCCCTGGGTTTACATTCAGCTTCAGTGACTAGACTATGTGACCTACAGGCAAGTTTACCTAAACTTACTAGGTCATGATTCTTTGTTTGTATATAGTAAACACTCAATTACACTGTTATTATTGCAACAGATATTAAAGAACTCTTCTTATAAAAGAGAAAATGAAAGCTCATGGAATTTATACCACTTGTTGAAGGTCACATAAAACTGAAAAGGCTGGAATGAGTCCAGCCCTATCTGACTCCAAAGCCCAGGATTTCTCCTCTGACCTACAGATTACATTTATAATGTGGAATTATTGATTGCTTAGCTATCAAGTACTTTTCACACACTAAGAGTGGATCTTTAATGTTAGAAAGCCCATGCCTATACTACAGCACAAAAGCCACCTACATCTCCACTGTAGGTACTAAAACAACCAATTATTAAATATCAAGTGGCTGGGGGGGAAAAAACAAAAGTCCGTCTCCAGTAGCCTAATACATACTTTAAAAAAAAAAAAAAGATTTTATTTACTTATTTATTTGAGACACAGAGAGGGAGCAAGCGCATGAGCGGGTGAGGGGCAGAGGGAGAAGCAGACTCCCCGCTGAGCAGGGAGCCCGATGTGGGACTCAATCCCAGGACCCTGGGATCACGACCTGAGCCGAAGGCAGACGCTTAACGACTGAGCCACCCAGGCGCCCCATAACTGGTGCTTTAAATGACAGATTTAATTAATTGCATCTCAGGACATACAACACCTAAAATACAGCTAAATACTGTGTATAAAAGCACCATTGGGGGCGCCTGGGGGGCTCCCTCGGTTAAGCACCTGCCTTTGGCTCAGGTCATGGTCCAGGGTCCTCGGATCGAGT